>NC_080790.1:84684798-86003707 GCF_028018385.1 Neofelis nebulosa
ATCTTTCATATGGCAAAAACCTTTATCCAGCCTGAAGTAGTAATTAAATATAGGTATGCATCTTAAGCCAGTAAGGAATATTGCACATGGTCTGGTCTAATTGGTTGTAGAAGGACACCAAATTTTCTACTGTATGCTTAGTTCAGTTGGCCTGAGTGGCTTGAGGTATTCTGACATCAGTCTTCCTGGTTTCCGATCCCAGCTTTACCTCTTGCTAGGTATGTGAGTCAGAGTGGTCATTTCACTTCAATAAAGATTAGTTTCCTCATTTGTAAGATGGAGATAATAACATACTTACCTCTTAGGGTCGTACTGAGTGTTAAATATGTTCATATAAATAAAGCCTTCAGTGCAGGGACTATCGCATCATATATATGTATTGTCATAATGAATATGGCCATATTGATTATATTTTCATTATGCTTTTTATTGAAGGGTTGGATGATCTGCTTCTAGGCCTAATTATTTGGCTGTACCATATTTGAAACAAATGTTAACTAAAGAGTAGAAGTTAACTCATCATTACAGCACTTATGGGGCAAAACACTTTCAAGTGAAGCTGTCGTGTCCCCTTCTTCAGCTCAATGTACCTGTGGCTACGACAGGACCCTGGTGTGAACATTCCAGTGCAAAAGGGAGGCCAAATGCATAGTGGTTGAAGGCCATAGAGTCAGTCAAACCTGGGTTTAAACCCAAGTTCTATCCCTAACAGCTCTGTATTATTGGATACAGTATACCTACTCTAAGCCTCAGGGACTTTATATATATAGTAGGAAGACCAAGTTAATTCTCATCTCAATGGATTGCCATTTGGGGGGATTCAATATGTACTTAGCACAATTCCTGGCATATTGTAATTATTCGATTTGCTATAATTGCTATGTTACTGATTTCACATCAGACTGTAAGTCTAGAAACTTCAGCTTGAAGACCCTTTATCCATTCAGTTATTCATGGAACATATATTTGTTGATATCCCAGATGGAATGCTCCTATACAAGGAGGAACAAATCAAGCCCTTGGGGATAGAGCAGGGAACAAGAGAATCCTAGCTTCCTCTCTTGGTTCTTATTTTACTATCAGCAGATAGTGGACTAGATTTGGAGAAATCAACATAATGGTAGTTTCCATGCAGAAAATTTGAATGGGATAATATAATAGAGATGCCGAAGAGCTACTTTAAGTTGGAAGGTCAACAATGCCCTCTCTGAGGTGACACTAAAGTTATAATACAAGCAATAAAAAAAGTCATACAAACTATTCCGTTATATACCCAGAACCGCTGGTTTATTAAATTAGCTTTCTTGATCTCCCATTCTCCACTTCCTTGATGTTTAACATAGCTAGGATTTTGAGAAATAGAGCTTTGCCTATTATTTAGAATGGAGGCCTGTGTAAATTTTCCTAAACCAATATAATGATCTTTATTATAGCTTTGATTTTCCAGGAACAATACAAAGGCCAGCTTTATGCATGAAAATAGGAAATATATTCTTTATAGGAATATATAGGAATATATAATATATAGGAATAGGAAATATATATATATATATATATATATATATATATATATATATATTCCCTGAAACTTTACTCGTGTTTAAGGCCCAATTAACAGGCCAACTTCTCCCGTCACCATTCATGTAAAATGCCTATAACTAGAGACTCAAATCCTAATCCTATGAGACATTAATTCACCAATTTACACTGTCATTTGTTCCTTGATTAAAGTTCTCCACCATTTTGATTTCTGTCACACTTTATGCTTTTTGTTTTCCTACCCCTCTTTTTGTCTCTTCCTAGTTCTCAGGCATCCTATCAACCTTCCTAGTTCCAATTACTGTCTGAAGGTTGACAACTCAAATATACAACTCCAGCCCCAGGCACTTCTCTGAGTTTGAGAATCATATCCAATGGTTTCCAATTGGATATTGCACAAGAACACCACAAGCTTCACCACAAGTTAAACTCCTCTTCACTCCCCTCCCAAGCACACTCACCTCCCTCTCCCAAGCATGTTTACCCCACACCCCCAACCACTCTTGCCTCCTATTGACAGTCATGCTCATCTCCTACCCTCAACCACTCTTACCTCCTATCCCCAACCGTGATCACCTTCCACCCCCAACCACACTCTTCTCCCACAATTGCTCTCTCAGGGAATGGCATCCTCATGCCCCCAGTCTCCCAAGTTAGAAACATGATCTCATTTTACCCATTGTCCCTCTTTCTAGTGTCATGTAATCAGCTTCAACCCAAACTCTCAATACTAAACATAGCTGGTGAGTATATTCCTCATACAAATTTACGTGAGTGATGCAGACATACCTGGTGAGGATGTTCCTCACGTAAATTCCTGCACGCAATTTAAATGAGCACTTAAATAAGCACATTTCAGAGGTACCTCTAAATACCTCTGTACCAGAGATGCGCGGAATATTCTGAGGCAGAGTCAACTTCGATGTTCCCTTAATAGACCGTTTCTTTATTTCACTTTTAATGTGGCAGTAGGAAAGTTCACAATCACTGGTAGCTTATGATAGTTTACAGCTATTCCTCCATACCTGCAGTTTTTCTCATAGAAAGGCCTGTAGATTTGGGGAGGAACACATAATTTATTTAAGCCTGAAAATGGAAAAAATGTGAGTACAAATATGGAAAATATAAAAGATGAAATGTGTTGGGACAATGTGTCCTGGGGAACAGATGGCTGTTGGAGGAGGGAGATGATTAAATAACTGTCCTCAAAGAAAAGGAGAGTCTATAATAGGAAGGCTCTATATAAATCTTCCCAGAAAGCTAAGGAAGAGAAATTCAAACTAGGTGTTGAACGGAATGTATTTGTTTCTTTTGCTTTTCTGGAGCCCAGAGCCTTTGGCTAAGTGTATATTTCCTGTACTTCAGTTTCTTTTGTTCATTCGTCTGAGAAAAACCAAACATTGGTAAGACACTTCTGAATAGCTTACTCCTCTCAGGGCAAAGAGCTTCCATGTTTCTAAAACTTGTTCTCATTTACTTCATCCCTTTCATGACTTCCCATTATTCTTTAGACTTTTTCCTTTTCAATTAAGATATCAAATAGTGTAGGGGCGCCTGGGTGGCTCCGTTGGTTAAGCATCAGATTCTTGGTTCTGGCTCTGGTCATGATCCCATGGTTCGTGGGTTCGAGCCCCACATCAGGCTTTGAACTGACAGCATGGATCCTGCTTGGGATTCTCTCTCATCTCTCTCTCTCTCTCCGCCTCTAACCACTCTCAAAATAAATAAACATTTTTTAAAAATTTTAGAAAGAAATCAAATCGTGTAATCACTTTCGTCTTTGCCAATAAATTGTTCCCTTATATTGCCCGTGTAACAAACCTAGTTGCCTATAATAGTAGCAAGCCCAGCACAGAAATATTCCAAATGACCCAATTGTTGGGGACGCCTGGCTGGTTCAGCGGGAAGAGCACGTGACTCTTGATCTCAGGGTCATGAGTTCGAGCCCTGTGTAGGATGTAGAAGTTATTGAATAAATAAACTTAATTTAATTTTTTTTTTTTAAAAAGACCCAACCATGAAACCCTGTTAATTTCAAGGCGCATCTAAATCCCACCTTAGAAACCCAGCCAAATGTAACAGGAAAAAAAAAAAAAGAAATTGATTAATCATCAACCAGCCACACATTTTAAATGAATCAGAATGTATTTTAAGTGTTCACCATTCTGGATATGTAGGGGGATTCTAAGAAAAGCGAGAGCCGCACCTCTCTGCCAGTGCAACATTTCCTCTATGAAGTTAAACAATGGAAGAGGCCTCCCAACGTCTTTCCATGTGTTCATCCCAGCGACCTGCGTGTGTGCAGTAATTAAGCAATCTGAAACAGCGACTGACCCAGAGAGAAAGCCACTGCATTCGAGGGAAGTCCTTAAAATGTCTTCATCATTATCCAGCCGGTTTTCTTTATCTCTCTGAGACCAGCACAAGTCCAGATCCTCTCTTTTCCCAGAATGGTTTCTGCAAATAGAAATGGTTAATCTTAAATGCGTCCGCACAAACAATCCACCACAAAAGCACAGTGGCTACGCAGTGTCCTGTGGTAAATGCCTAAGGGCACAAAATGAGGGAGCTTGAGAGCCAGAGTGAAAGAAATGGAGTAATTAACCCGAGTCTGGCTGAGGGTGGACCAAAAGAAAAGTTGGAAGAGATGTTTGGTTCCTTTTATTTTTTAAGGTCAAAAACATAACCAGCATTTGAAAGGACATGAAGACGCAGTACCAGAGGGACCACACGGACCAAATGTGTGTCACTTAATGTCATCAGCCATCAGAGCTGGGATAAAATTAAGAGCGCCTTCTGTGATTGATAACTCGCGTCTCAGGCATGGCAGGTGCGACAATGCCCAGGTTCCGGGGCGCGGGAAACAGGGCTGAGATCACTTTGCAGGGATCCCTTTTGAACGACCCTCTTAGGGGTTTTAAGGAGTTTCTGAAATTTGTGACATTTGGAAAAAATAAAAACACATGACTCAGTTGCTAATTGAGCAAGGTGATATAAGAGAGCACTGCAGATTTTGCCAGCAGCCGTAAGACCCTCCTCACAGTCAAGTGTAACTGAACTGTGACCAAGCCATGGCCGGAAATCAGGGCTGGGAGAAGGGCATTCCCCCCGCAGCACAGTGAGTGGGGTGCAGCTTTGCTGTCTGAAACAGGCAAGGCTTTACACAGACTCTCATCACGTCTCCGTGGCTTTTCTACAGACAGACACTCGCACGCACGCCACATACACGCCATTTATTTTCATAATCTAAGAAGGCATTTCTTCCCGAAGGAAGGTGAAACGGCCAAAGGAGTTCTGGGATCGTGGCCATTTTACATGTATTGATTGATTGATCCTTATTGTCTTAGTGCATTATAAATCCAATTTAAAAGAATTTTGTGAAAAACAGAAGTTGCTTTGCTGCATGTGTTGGGTGATAAAGGTCTTTATCGTTTGGAATACAACCTGATAATCAGCAGAATCCGGACTGTGATTCAATTTGGGACACTATATATATATATTTAAAAAACAAACAAAACAAATTCAAGCGTGTTTTCCAATCAGGTAAAATATTGGAAATATTCACTCTCTGTGAATACTAGTAGAACTTAATGTGCATACAATTTATTCAATCAGCCGTTCACTTAACAGATAGTTTTTGAGGACCCACTTCTGTCTGAGGCGTTGAGATTGGAAATCTGGAAGGGGGACGAGGCAAGGGATGTTTCCCACAGGCCAGATGGGACAAACGTCATTTCTCTTGATCGTCATATTTTACTAATTTCATGTGATCTCTCTTCTATGGAAAAGTAAACAGAGATTCAAGCTAGCCTGCCCAAGGTCAGGAAGCTGGGAAATGGTCAAAGGGGAATTTGGATTCGGTTCTCTCTGATAGGAACAGTCCTTCTGCATGCTAGTCACTCACTGTCCCACCTACACCCAATGGTGACAGAGGGATTCAAATTCCACCGACTCAGAAAAGGATCAAAGTTTAGTTTACAGGATCATTCTGGCATTCTGAGGGGAAAGCCAAGCAACCACCTGTTTATTTAAAATATGGCAGTTTCGGAACACCTGGGTGGTTCAGCCGGTTAAGCGTTAGACTCTTGGTTTCAGCTCAGTTGCAAGTTCGAGCCCCGAGTCTTGGGAGTCTCTCTCCCTCTCTCTCTGCTGTTCTTATGCTCTCTCTCTCTCTCTCTCTCTCTCTCAAAAGTAAATAGACATAAAAAATAAAATATGGCAGTTTAACTACAGCTTTGTTTCCTCTATAAGTCTCCATTTGTGAAGGGTGTTTTTTTCCTTTTCCTGAACACGTGCTCTGCTTTTATGTACTTATTTATTTATCCGTTTACTGATGAACTTAATTAAATATCTTACTTCAAAAGTGATTTGACCCAACAATTTTTATGTGTATTTTTTCCTCTTTACTTATTTTCGAGAAGGAGACAGCACGAACAGGGGAGGAGCAGAGAGAGAGGGAGACGCAGAATCCCAAGCACGCTCCAAGCTCTGAGCTGTCAGCACAGAGCCCTACGTGGGGCCCGAACCCACACACCGCGAGATCATGACCTAAGCCGAAGTCAGACGCTCAACCTACAGAGTCACCCAGGTGCCCCTTAATGTATATTCTTATGCATATTTATCCACATGTATGTTTATACACATACACATCACACACACACACACACACACACACATATATCTCCTTAACAATATAATATTCACTAAATGTTAAACACGGTGGATCCCATGAAGAATACACACAACTTATCTGAGCTTCTGCAGTTATAAGACAAAATAAAAGAATAAGTGTTACTTTGGTAAAACTTCAACATTATCGTAGTATTTCTGCTACTAATACCTAAGAAAACCAGTATGACTCCTCAAGAAGTTCCTTTTCTTTCTTCATCAAAAGGTGCCCCCTTTCCTTGTCCAAAGCCCTAGGCAAATGGAATGTTCTGTCGCCCTTAGAGAACACAAGTGAAATACTTGCCACAAAGGAATGGGGGTCAAGGGGTTAGGGTGTGATGCTAATGACACCAAATGTAATTTCCGCACGAGCCTCTCTGCTTCTCTAAGAACAACAGATACCCTGCTCATTGCTTCCATCTTGGATATGTGTATCTTTAAACGCCTCGCCTATCTTTTCATCGACGTGAATCGTGTGGTCACAGGAAGATCAAGACGCTTTGCCGAAGACGCAATTCTAATGTCACTATGACAAAAAACACTTTCAAACATGTCGCCAACTGGGAAGGGGTCAACGATGGTGATTTTAAAACCTTTCCTCCAATTCCTGGACACTTCTCCCTTCAAACAGAGAAGGCTGATTCCTTTCTTCTTGAATATGGCCAACATTTTAGGGACTCAGCTTTAATTAATAGAATGCAGCAGAAATGATGTGGTATGACTTCAGAGGTCAGGTTAGGAAAGGCTGTCACTCAGCTCTCCACCTTAGGACACATGTCCCTTGAAAGGGACAGCCACCGTGTGGTGAGGAAGCCCAGAAACTGTGGGAAGGTTAGATGTATGTGCTGTAGCCACAGCAGGGGCAGGAGTGTCTGCCCCGAGTTCACGACTGCAGGTGGGGGGCTGCCTGTGAGCCAACCCAGCTGAATCCAAAGGGAGCAGAGATGAGCGGTCACCGGGATCCCCGGCCAAATTTCAGATTTGGTGAACAAATGAAATCTTGTTGCTGTTTTCTTCAGGTTTATTTGTTTCTTGTGAGAGAGTGCGAGAGAGAGAGCGCACAAGCAGGGGAGGGACAGAGAGAGAGAGGGAGAGAGGGAAGCCCAAGCAGGCTCTGTGCTTTAGGCACATAGCTCAACGTGGGGCTTGATCTCACAAAGCGGGAGATCATGGCCTGAGCTGGCATCGATAGTGGGACGTTTTCAGCCAGGGGCCCCAAGTATGGTTATTTCTTAAGCCACTGAGGTCAGGATGATTTGCGACTTAGAAACAGAGAAGGAAACAGTCGGTAGCCCTAATTTCCACGATCCAATGGAAAGGAGGTATTATTTCCTCCTCCTTCCATGGTGTATTCTGTTTGCAGAGACAAGGGTTTTCTTCAGGAACAAGGATGAACCTTCTGACCTGAATCCCCTGCGCAGTGTGCACGTTGGCAAGGATGTTAGACACCTATGATCATTCATACGCTTACATCAGCAGGGCCCTCACTGGGTTCCTGATCGTGCTGTTACTCTTCGCTGAGACGTGTGGCCATAGTTTCAAAACTGGAAATGAACGTACATTGTCTATCAGAGACAGGGCCTACATAATAACATGAAATCGTAATTCGTTGTACATTGAACAGATACAATTGAAAGAACAGGAGTGGCAAAACTACTTTCTTAGGTTTTTCCAGGCCTGGCCTAACAACGTAGCACAAGCCGGGCGGCGTAAAGAACGGGATGTTTTTCTTTCCTTCTCACAGTCCTGGAGACCGGAAGCTGGAGGCCAAGGTTAATTTCTTCTGAGGCTTCTCTCCTTGGTTTGCAGATGACCTTCTTCTCCCTGCGTCTTTACATAATCTGTTTGTCTGTGTCCTAGTCTCCTCTTCTTAGAAGGACACCAGTCATATTAGATTAGGGCTCACCCTCACGACTTTCTTTTAGCTAAATTATTTCTGTAAAGACCCTGTCTCCAAATACAGCTGCAATCTGAGGTTTTAGGGGTCAGGACTTCAACCTAGGACTTTGGGGAGGGGAACACAACTCAGCCCATGACAACTGTTAAGGGACTTGTACGTTTCTAATGCACACTATCTTCCAGGCCTGGGCTAAACATTTAAAATTTTTTTAATGTTTATTCACTTTTTTTCTTGAATTTTTTTTAATGTTTATTTACCTTTGAGGGAGAGAGAGGGACAGAGCATGAGCAGGGGAGGGTCAGAGAGGGAGAGAGACACAGGATCTGAAGCAGGCTCCAGGCTCCGAGCTGCCAGCACGGAGCCCATCCCGGGGCTCGAACTCAAAGCTATGAGATCGTGACCTGAGCCTAAATCTCAGTTCAGCCGACACTTAACGCTTAACGGACTGAGCCACCCAGGCGCCCCTGGGCTAAACATTTTATATATGTGCGATCTCATTAATACCTTGTGGAATGGTTAATATTATGCCCATTTTACAGATAAGAAACCAAAAGGAAAAAAAAAAAAAGGAGATGGGCTAATTCTCCCTAAAGAAAGCAGCCCGTAAATGGCCATATGCAAATGTGCATGACTCCAAAGAGCATTCTCTTTTTATCACATCGTGTTGTTTGTCCAATGGGTTAACTCCCATTGGGGTTTCATTTAATGGTTACGATCTGAAAAGACCCAATCATTGACTGCTAGAGTGGAAACTTAGTAGCACTTAAGAGCTATATCCCCCACCCAAGAACATGATTATTTTTCTAACATCCAAAATATATAATTTTTAATGATGAAATATGACCTATCATAAGAAGTCAACAGAAGAGGGTTTTCGGTGGGTGATGAAATGGAAATGAACTAATTTTGCCGTTACTCACCACAAATAGTCTAGAGAAGAAACTATTTGGTATAAAGCAAAAATATGAATATACGTATTTATGTAAATATAAATAAATCTAAATATAAACATGAATATAAATATGTTTTCAAGATAACCAGAAAGTAGCAATGGTAGAGATCATTGCAGTGCAGAAATTGGAAAATGTTATAAACCAGACCTTTTTTTTTTTTTTCTTTTTTCTGGAAAGCTCTTTGTTGAACATGTACCATCACAGCACTGCTTTAAAATACTAAAATGAAAGACTTTCATATCCTCAAAAGAAACCCCATTCAAACATAAAACCAAACAAAATGGACACTATGAAGAAAGGTTTTAAAAATTAAAACACTCTTCAAATGGTGTTGGGAAAACTAGACAATATGCGTGCAAAAGAATGAAACCGGGCCACTTTCTTGCACCATACACAAAAATAAATTCAAAATGGATCAAAGATCTATATGTGAGGCTGGAAACCATAAAAATCCTAGAAGAGAGCACAAGCAGTAATTTCTCTGACATTGGCCATAGCAACATTATTCTGAAACTATGTCTTCTGAGGCAAGGGAAACAAAAGCAAAAATAAAATATTGGGAATACATTGAAACAAAGAACTTCTGAACAGTAAAGGAAACCATCAACACAACTTAAAGACAACCCACTGAGTACGAGTAGATATTCACAAATGACATATCTGATAAAGGGTTAGTATCCAAAATATATAAAGAACTAACACATCTCAATACCAAAAATTAGTAATTAAAAAAAAAAAAAAACTGAGCAGAAAACACGAACAGACATTTCCCCAAAGAAGACATCCAGATGGCCAACAGACACACGAAAACATGCTGAGCATCACTCGTCATCAGGGAAATGAAAATCAAAGCCATAGTGAGATATCACCTCACACCTGTCAGAATGGCTCAAATCAAAAGCACAAGAAAAAGCAAGTATGGGTGAGGATGTGGAGAAAAAAGAATCTCCATGCCCTGTTGGTAGGAATGCAAACTGGTACAGCCACGATGGAAAATGGTATGGAGTTTCCTCAAAAATTAAAAATAGAAATACTCTATGACTCTGTAATTTCACTACTGGCTACTTACTATGCACCCCTATGTTTATCTTGGCATTATTTACAATAGTCAAATGATGGAAGCAGCCCAAGTGCCCATTGGTAGACGAACGGATAAAGAAGGTGTGGTATATAAACGCAATGGAATATTACTCTGCCATGAAAAAGAGGCAACCTTGCCATTTGCAATGACATGGATGGAGCTAGAGAGTATAATGCTAAGAGAAATAAGTCAGTCAGAGAGAGAGACAAATACCGGATGATTTCACTCATGCGTGGAATTTAAGAAACCAAACAAATGAACAAAGACAAAAAGAGACAAATAAAAAGACAGACTCTTAACTATGGAGAACAAACTGATGGTTAACAGAGGTGGGGGGTGGTTGGGGGGATGGGTGAAATAGGTGATGGGGATTAAGGAGTGTACTTGTCATGATGAGCACCGGATGATGGACGGAAGTGTTGAATCATTATATTGCACACCTGAAACTAATATAACACTATATATTAACTATATACTGGAATTAACATTTTTAAAAAGAACACCAAGTAAATAAATGGCGTAATTAATTAATTAAGAATAGAAATAGAAACCATGGAATAAAATGTGCCGCAGACAACTCTACCTGATAAATAAATATAAGTGGGCTAAACTAGCCTACGAAACTTAAAAAAAAAGAAAGACTCTCATTGGGTTTCAGAGGAAAACCCAGTTACACACTGTGTACAAGATGCTCCCTAAAACAATGACTCTGAATGCTCAAAAATATGAAGATGGGCAAAGGAATGTCTGGCAAGTGTAGATGAATTGAAAGTTGAAGTTGTAATCCTAAAACCGGAGGAAGCGTTACCAGAAAGCGGTAACAGTAGCTGTCCCAGGGAAGAAATAATAATTGTAGGATACGGGATTCAAAGGTACTACATTGCACTTAGGACGTTTTAAATCTTACTGTCACTTGTGTTTATTACGTTATAATTAATACAACTGTACGTTCCTTAAAGAATATTAGCCTCATAAGCCAGCGCCTCTCAGGCATTTCTGTGCATCAGATATATCTGGAGTGCTCATTGAAATGCAGATTGCTAGGCTCTGTTAATTTGTAATTTTTTTTTAACGTTTATTTATTTTTGAGACAGAGAGAGACAGAGCATGAATGGGGGAGGGGCAGAGAGAAAGAAGGAGACACAGAATCAGAAGCAGACTCCAGGCTCTGAGCCATCAGCCCAGAGCCGACGCGGGGCTCGAACTCGCGGACAGCGAGATTGTGACCTGAGCTGAAGTCGGATGCTTAACCGACTGAGCCACTCAGGCGCCCCTGCTAATTTGCAATTTTTATGCAGTAGACCCGGGATGGAGACTAGGATCTGCATTGTTTTGTAAAACCCACATATGACAGAGATTTATTCATGGGAGGCAGGGGTGCAGAGGCAGCTGAATCCAAGAACTACCTCCCAGCACTAAGGAGTCTGTCCTAAGAGAGGATTCGTACTGGTGATACAACCGAGGCAGAGCCTTGTGTCCTCGATCACATGGAAAGGAACTCCCTTTTTCAGAGAGACTCACAAGCCCAGGGGAAGCCAGGATAAGAACAATTAAACGTTTGTTTATTTTTTGAGGGGCGGAGGGGCAGAAGGAGAGGGGCACAGAGGATCTGAAGTGAGTTTCACATCCACGCTGGCAACAGTGAGCCCAGTGCGGGGCTCGAACTCACGAAGCCTGAGGTCATGACCTGAGATGCAGTCTGACGCTTAACCTACTGAGCCACCTAGGCAACCCCCGTTGAAGAACAATCAGATGTAGGCATCGTGGCTGGCTTTGTTGCGTTATCCTCCTCCTGAGCGTCTCTTCCTTCCCTCACTCTGTACTGTCAGCGGCTCCTGGGGACTAGGACCTTCTTCTCCAAAGCACTTAGCCCTACAGACCTCAAACTCTGTTTGCTCTGCAAAGCCTTCTCAGAGTCCACTGTCCAGCCTTTGCCCATGCTCTTTCCACAGCTAAATAACAGCAAAAGCAATGACTCACACTTCCAGAAATCTTGTCACTTGATAAAGCTTTCTCTCATTTACCCTGTCATTCGAGACTTATTGCAAATGAAATATCGCATAATTTTTTTTGGAATGAAACTCGCTTGACGGGAAACGGCCACTGTCTAAATGACCACAAATACCTAAATGATAAGTAGAGGTTCATGCTGAAATCTAACCATGGCACAATTTTTGGAGGAGAGGTTCTGAGAGCAAGGGGACTTTCCAATCTGCCCCCCCCCCCCCCCCCGGAAATAGCTCCATACAGGTGGCTGTTACCGTGGCCTGTGGATGCTGGGTATTCAGCCGCTGGGTGCTTTTGTGTAAGCCTCAGGCCATAACCCATTAAAATAATTTTGTTTGTTTAACAAATATGTTTTAAGCTGCATCTGAGTCAGGTCCACACCACCCACCACGGTGAACGCCCGCTTCACACCTCCCAGTTTCTGGAGTGGATCAAGGAAATCGCCCCACAGGGTGACTTGGGTGGGTAGTAAAGGACCATATTGGTAGCAGGTACCAGGCATGGGACATTGGAGGGAACTGAAGGTTTTCTGAGCAAGGAGCTGTGGGGTTTTATATGAATATATTTTTTTATGTTTATTTATTTTTGAGAGAGAGAGAGAAAGAGAAACAGGATGCGAGCAGGGGAGGGGCAGAAAGAGAGAGGAAGACACAGAATCTGAAGCAGGCTCCAGGCTCCCGGCTGTGAGCACAGAGCCCGACGCGGGACTGGAACCCACGAACTGTGAGATCGTGACCTGAGCCTATGTCAGAGCCTCACCAACTGACCCAGGCGCGCCTGTGGTTTTTAACTCAATACCCGGAGCAGAGCCTGGCATCTAGTAAAGCCTAAGGTCCCGGTTTGCAACTTTGGATGCACATGAATCACCTGGGGAGGAGGGGGGGTTCTAAAATCATGATGCTTAAGTCCGTCCCCAAGAGAGATTCTGATTTAATTAGCCCACCGCTCTCCTAAAGCACACGTTGAGAACACCAAGTGCTCCTAAGTCTGAAGTTCAGAATAAGGGTAGTGGTGAAATTTCGCAGCTGCGTTTTACTAAGCGATGGTGCTTCTGGCTGATGAAGCCCCTCCTTCTGGATTTGTTTTCCACATTCCCAGTCAGGCCCAGCTAATTCAAGAATCAAAGGTTTTTAAACAAGTAAAGAATCCTGTGAAGATTATCCATTCTAAGTTCAGTTCCATGCCGACATCCCTCCACTGGTGCACGTCTTATAAAATTATTAAGTGTGAACCTGCTAGGCACCAGGATTGGCGATACGGCAGTGAACGAGACAGATGTATCTTCCGCTTACAGAAGCTTCCTGAACCAGCTGTCATGTCAGCTCATCCTGCGTCCCTTGCAGCCTGGGGAACTCACTCACTCAATGTGAATATGAATTCCATGTCAGAGACTGTCCTAAATGCTTTGCATATACTATCTAGTTCAACCTGCAATTTGTACAGACAGACTTATCTCTAATTAGCACCTTAGGTACTTAACGCTTAAAGCTGTACCTACTCAGGACCTACCCAGAGGTATACAGCCAGCAAGGGCTAGAAACAAGATCTAAATCCAAGTGCACCTGACTTCAAAGCTCATGTTCTCATCACCCATGTTTGTGATCTCTCAGAAATTTGGATACCTTGCACTGATCTACAATCAGCTGCCTAGAACATGTGAACTGGCCCTCTCTAAAAGAACATCAAGCAGTATACTTATCACGATGAGCACTGAGTAATGTACAGAACGGCCGAATCACTACATTGTTATCGTACATAACACTGGATGCGAACTATACTGGAATTAAAATGTAAAAATTAAAAAAAAAAAAAGTTTAAATTAAAAAAAAATAAAACAACATCAAGCAGACCCTCCGAGATGATACCTTTTCAGACGTTGGAATGTAACAGCATCTAAGTTCGCTTTTTTTTTTTTTTTTTTTTTCACTCCAGATGTCAGTTATCCTGGTCATTTGTCCCTGGACTGGTGCTTATGGGGGCCAGTGGCCTTCTTAAATTCTGTCACCGGGGACGGTGCCCGTCGTCATCACGCCCGTTGGTTCCCTGAAGTTCCTTTCTCGTGCTTTTGAATTCACAACGCCCTTGTATAGGGTATCATTCTCATCATCAAAGGCACCAAGGATTGGTGAAATAAGATAAGATTATCTAACAAGTCGGTGGCAGGGAAAGATATTAAGGCAAATCTGCCTCTGTGTCTGACATGATGGAGGAGATGGCCAAGAGTGACCTCTGGTTCTCACTAAATCAAAGCAACCCTGGAATGGTTTTTCTAATGGATCAGCAAACCAAGTTATATCATTTAATGCGGCAATATGCAAAAAACAAACAAACAAACAAAAAACCCCAAAAACTTATTAAGGAAAGCAAGGAGATAATTGTCACAAAATCCAAGTACTCTTTGGAAAGGAGACTGGAGAGGGGTGCCAAGAGAGTTTCTGAAATAGTAACGATCCTTGAGTTTGGTGGTAGTTACATGGTGTTTCCTTTGTAATCATCCTTACATATCTATTTTTTTCCCATTTTTCTGGTTGTATGTTTTATTTTACAGAAACAAAAAGACTTCCTTTGATTTTTGGTAAAGAAAAATCATAACTCTTATTAATGGCACCTTTTAAAATAAGTGGCATATTTATTTCCATCTTTTAGAAGGAATTAAAAGAAGATAGATTAAGGGGCACCAGGGTGGCTCAGTCGGTTAAGCGTCCAACTTCCGCTCCAGTCATGATCTCGCGGTTTGTGAGTTCGAGCTCCACATCAGGCTCTGTACTGAGAGCTCAGAGCCTGGACCATGCTTGGGATTCTGTGTCTCCTTCCCTCTCTTCCCCTCCCCCACTCACACTCTGTCTTTCTCTCTCTCTCTCTCTCTCTCAAAAATAAATATACATTAAAAAATCAGAAGATAGATCATATCTATGACTTCAACACCTACCAATAAACTAAATATAATTCATCAAAAAGTGATATGTTCAAATTAAGTTGTGTTATAAATACACGTAAAGAGAAACATTTATCTTTTTTTCACCTTAGCCATGTCATGAAAAGTTAATTTTCCTTTTTCACTCCAAACCACATCAATTATAATGATAGTGCTATAATGACAGCTCCCAAAATCTATAGGCCAGTAAGCTGGAATCCTCAGCTGAGTCTTTTGCCAGCATCCTAGATCTCAAGGGGGTGATTTTTTTTTAATTTTTTTAATGTTTATTTATTTTTGAGACAGAGAGAGACAGAGTATGAACAGGGGAGGGGCAGAGAGAGGGAGACACAGAACCCGGAACAGGCTCCAGGCTCTGAGCTGTCAGCACAGAGCCCGACGTGGGGCTCGAACTCACGGACCGCGAGATCATGACCTGAGCCGAAGTCGGACGCTTAACCGACCGAGCCACCCAGGCGCCCCAAGGGGGTGATTTTAATGAGGAGTTTGACAAAGTCCCAACCCTGTTGTAAAGAGAAGAGCACACAGAGAGCTCAGGTCCAAGGCCACAGCCTAAATCTGCTTTTCTCATCAGCTTACCAATTAAACTAAGCAAAACATTCAGCAAATCAGAAAGAATGTTCTGGGGAAACAGTTAGGTTCCAGGGGCTCAAATGGTAGGAGTCACTTCAGGAATTCCATAGTATATAGTCAAGAACAGGATAGGGGAAAAATACAATAACATGATTTCAAAAATGACATGATTCATATTATTTTATTATCTCTTGAGGGACGAGAGTGTGCTTTAAATAGCATAACTAGCATAAGCAAAAATAAATGATCACTTTTCCAAGTGTTTTGCAAACTGTTCTTCTTAAACATACCTACATTTGCATGTCCACGTTTTCTAAAAATGTTGGCACTTTCCAGAACACGGCCTGCAGTTAAAACCATGTACTTCAAAGGCTTAGCCTATGATACAAGAGACCAAAGCCCGGGCCTGATTTTTTTGTAAACATAAGATCCAGGTATGTGCCAACTTGCAGACGTGATTGGCCATTTGAAAATGTCTGATTCCAGATTGTTTAGGTTTTTATTTATATCTAGAACACAAGGAAGTATACCACACACACACACACACACACACACACACACACGACACACCTATGGTATAACTGGAGCCTCAGCCAGAAATCCACACCTTAAATTTAGAGAGCATCAGCCCCTAATAACAAACCCAAGGGCAGAGTTCTGTATGATAAGACATCTGTGGACAATTTATATCCCCTAATGGATAACCTCGACAGGCTTTGAAAAGTATGTATTGTAAATTCCAATGTTAACCCAAAGCATAATATTTTAATGCTATTTAATGCTATTACTTAAGGGTGTATGCGGAATACACATTGTAATTTGCCTAACAAAATATGCATTGTATAAAGAAACAATAAAACCATTGTACCAGTATCTTAATCTTTTCAAATACATCACTCCATGGCAAAATATTGCAAGGTGCCAATGGCAATTACATTTCACTGGGAACAATAAATAAATGCATTCGCAGGGGGTCCTGAGGGCCATCCTTCTAGGATTAAGTAACATCGATGGCCTGTAACCTCTGAGCATTCATTTCTCTCCCTCACCCATATGGAGAGTTTTATATTTTTTTAAAGATGGCTTTGATGAAACATATTTCATCTTCAAATTGCAAAGCAATTTGCAATGCACATTACAGTCTGCCTGCACTGGGGACCGCTGCTGGAATACTGAAACCGAGCCGCCGGGACAGTACGTCCAGCAGAAGCCCTGAGGAAGTGGACAGACCTCCATGAGCTAACTTTGAACGGGTCAGCCGAACTGCAAGGGAACTTCATTTTTTTCTGCCTGAGTTGCCAGCTTGGGTGTGATTGGAGCTTAGTGTGACCAGAAACGTGGCTACCTTCTCCCCCCTGGTCCTCTGCCTTGAAAAACTACTTAGTTAACCTTCTGCTTTTCAGGAGCAGCAAAACACAATATATGCTTTCCCGTTTCGCGGAGGCTTGAAATAATAATAGTATCAATGAGTCAGGCTGGCTGTCTATTGATTGATGGCCTTACTTACAGAAGAAAATGAGTGGATGTGGTGCAAAGCACTTTATTAATCATTTTTAAATTCCAAGTTTCTGAATGGCACTCTTTCATTATCCTTCTAAGTGAAATCAACCAAAGTACTTTATTTGCCTATATATCTTAAAATTTAAAAAAAAATTAATACCGTACATTCATCTCAGATGATTCTTCAGCGGTTTAAAAAAAAAAAAAAAGTGGCATGCTGGATTTATTTCCATTAATGAGCCCAGCCATTAACACACCATAGAAGCAAGATTTCTACTCATAGCTGGTGACTTATGGCCAGATGATAACCAACAAGTCTGTCTATAATCAATCAATCAACCAACCAACTAATCAATCAAAGCTTTTATTAAATAATTGTAATGGCTTTAATGGGACTTTAAACCCAGAAAAAAACTTGTGGAATGTCTGAGCTGTAGGGCTTTGAAGATATTCATGAAGCAAAGGTAACTGTGGCCCCTGACTGCTTCAGTGCTGTTTCAGTTTGGGGGTATTTATAACAAATGCATTATTAAGGAGCTTTATTGTTAGTCATTAGAACTCATCAGCTTGGATTTATGAAAAAGTACAGAGGGCAAGAGGGTCCTCATATTCTTATAGCAACACAAGCATCGACCACAGAGGGGAAAAGAAAATTCAGTTGCACAACTGGCGAATTCACTGGAATGGACTGTTTATATGTCTCTGAGCTTGGCTACAGAATGGTAATTAGCCTTTCGATATTGGATGCTCCCAAGTGCCTGACGTGTATTAGGTAGTCTAGAAATGAATTACAGAGGAAGAATTAAATAAGATGCAGAATATAAGGAAAATACATCTAAAGGAAACAAATAAACCTACACTGAATGCTCCCCACCTATATTCTCTGCACTAGTGAGAAAAAATAACAACTCCAAGAAAGAGGAGGTGAAAATTACAAAAAGCAAAAATTAAAATGGAAACAACAAAAAAAATGTTTGCCAAGGGAAAACACACTCCAGATAAAAATAAACAAAATTCTCTTTGCATTTATGTACTCATAATTTTTCCACTGGGTACATTTGCACAGTTGGAATTAGAAAAAAAAAAAAAAAAAAAGCAAATTTCCCACTAGCACATTTGTTAGAAGAGGAAAAAGGGGAAAAAAGCCCCGTAGGTCAAGTCTCACGGAGAGAATGCCAAATGTCTTTGTGTCCAGTTATTTATGGTTTCAGATAATTGTACAGAAAATATCAAATTTGCATAGTGTGATTATTGCTGATTATTTATCTAGCAGTCAAAATGTTTCAGTGGTTCCTAGGATGACAGATTGACAAGTCCTTAAAACTCATTCATTTTATGAAATTTGCATGTAATTAGGCAATAATGAAGGGATGTTTGTGGACAGAGGGTTATACTACAATATGCTGGAAGCAATTCAAATGCTTGACAAAGTGTTAACATTATCTTCAGACTCAACCAAGCTTTAAATGCTTGGTTCAGAATCACTAAATGTATGAATTGGGTGAAAAGATCTAGAAAATTTTCAATGGAGTAAAATGCATTTTTGTTCACTTTTTAAAACACATTCACTCACTAGACTTAACTATATTTGGGAGTATTGTTGCACCGAAATTAGTCAGTCGTGGTCTAGAATAGGAGAGCAAAGCAGGGAGAGAGATACCGTGGTCACGTGAAAAGAACAGTCCAGAATGTCCCTCAACCCTGCACATGAATGGCAGGTCAGCCCCTCTCAAGGTATGTGACCTTGGCCAGGTTACTTTTGCACCTCAGGACCATAGATACTGTATTGTGTAGACTTGAGATAATAATCGATTTCCTCAAGTCTAGGAAACACTTTTTTTCTACGCGCTTATAATGACTTTTAAAATCTGGAGACTTCTGCAATTGCCATGGAGGTTTTCATTTAACGTAATAATGCCTCTTTTGTCCCCAGAGAAAAAGTTGCACATTTCAATTGACAGCATCTTAGAATTAAAAAAAAATATATAGTATTTGTAAAAGGAAAAGCATGAAGCCAGGTATAAAGTTCATCCTTAAAAAATGATACCTATTATTCTGTGGCCTTCTTCTTGCTGAAATTTTACACCATTGCTTCTCCAAGATTGAGATGGACGTTATAAAATCTGCATTTGAAAGTTACAGATTGTCTCTGATCTTTACACAGAACCATCTTTTCAAGTAATTGATGTGTATTATGTAAAATGCTTCCTTTCAAAACCAGACTACCTGAAGTATTGGGTTATTATAGTAATTTAAATCAATGAAAATCTTAACAAAGGTTTATGAAGAGCTGTAAGAGGAATAAAAGTTATTTCTTTTGACTGCTGGATCCATAGTTTATAACTTGATCTCAGAAAAGTGCTCATTATTTTGTGATTCTACTCGGGACTTTTAAGTGTTGTTGGGTGGGGGTAGTGGGGGTGGGAGAAGGCAACCACATTTTGGCTCAAAATAGTAAACAAAATCTCTAGGCACAGGTTGTAGAAGGCCTTCAATGCCATTCCAAAAGATACAGACCTCAGTCAATGAACAATGAGGGATCCTTCAGATGGTTTCTACCAGGAAATCCATCCCATCAACCACACGGGCCACAAGCTTTCAAAATTCAAGAATATATCGGAAACCGTCAATTTATAACTCTCTACATCTCTTGCTGCGACTAATATGGAGGTAAATTTTAGGCACTTTACAGCAATGTTGAAATCTTACCAAAATATTAAATGAATTAGGAAACAGCGATCTTAGCTAGAGGCTCGTGGAGTCCTTTCACTGAGAAGGTTAAATTCAAGGTTGGTTGTCACGGCAGACTAATAACCCCACTCCCCAATATCATGGGCTTAGCATCATACAATCAAAGGAGGTCAGAGCAGAGCTCTGCTCAATGCAGACACTCACGAGTCCATTATCCCTACGTTCTCTGAATCGTCCCCAGAGCCAATGCAACCAGTCACAGTGAAGGACAAAGAGCCACAGGATGGGGTAGGAAGTGTTTATAGCATGGAGGCCTGGCAATGGAACATAGCATTTCCATCCATGTTCCATGGGCTGGAATCCAGTCATTCCTAGGGAGGGATCATCTAGATGTGAGCCTACCAGGGAACGGACATGGGCTTTGGTGAACACGGCTTTGTCTCTGCCGTAATCATGTCCAGATATTGCATAATAACGTCTGGCTACCCATGGATTGATCATTCTGCCAATTGATCCCTATCTCTTGGAAGCAAATTCCTGAAGAGACTCATTTCTAGCACCTCTCTCCCTATTTTCTCTTGAATTTGCTCCAGTTAGGAGTTCGCCTCAGTACCAACACAAGTGCTTCTGTCAAGGGCATTAGTGACCTCTACTTTAACAACTTCGATTGTTATACCATATGATTTCACTCATATATGGAAGCTAACAAACAAAGCAGACGGATAAACAAAAAGCAGAAACAGACGTGTAAATACAGAGGACACACTGCTGATTGCCAGAAGGGAGAAGGTGGAGGGATGGGTAAAAAGGGGGAGGGAGAGTGGGAGGTCCAGACATCCAGTTATGAAAGGAATAAGTCACAGGAATAAAAGGCACAGCACAAGGAATAGAGTCCACGGTATTGCAATAGTGTTGTACGGTGACATGTGTTAGCTACACGTGTAGTGAGCACAGGGTAACATCGTTAGAAGCTGAATCATGACGTTGCACATCTGAAACTAATATAAGATTGCGTCTCAACTGTATTTAAATACAAATTTTATTAATCCGATTGTTATTTCTCAGTCCTCATCAAACGAGCTCTGCTAGCAGAATCGAGGGCAATTATTTACTCTGCCTTGAATCACTATCGTTCCTGGTCCTTCAGAGCCCAGCTCTCCTTGCTTCGTTCCCATCTTGCTAACTGCGTCTTCTGAACTTTCGAACTTTCCTTTCTGGTTCCTCATCATTTCTCTAACCTTTAAAAGTGAGGGTGTCTTCCTTCCCACATTCATTCCCACATTACATATCTAGCTCAGACCTCTTCACTAAACTCTAAACACATATATCCCACTGTCTGGTCAGCTTTCCCATTTGCATTTCTTTTTTTTTTTTTTTCATTTTTATTTATGTTGAGAGAGAGAGAGGGAGAGAATGAGTGGGAAGAGGAGCAGAGAGAGAGAGAGAGAGAATCTCAAGCAGGCGCCACACTGTCAAGGAGGAGTCCAACACGGGGCTCGATCCCACCACGCCGGGATCACAACCTGAGCTGAAATCAAAAGTCAGATGCACAGCCCACAGAGCCACCCGGGCACCTCCCCCCGCCACTTGCATTTCTAAGACACCTGCCAAACTCAATGTATTCCAAGCTGAACCCCATTTTATTTCCTTCAACCTTGTCCTCCATCAGTGGCAAGACCATCTTTCCACCTTTAAAACCCAGAAAAAAAAACTTGACTCTTCTTTCTTTTAGCCCCTTAACTGGTTCGTCCATCAATCCTTTTGGCTCTGCTTCACAGTGACCCAGTTGATTCTGTGGAACCTTGTCAGCTATGCCACTCATTTACCTAACACCTCCAGGTATTTCCTGCCATCCTCCATCCAAAGGCCCAAGTCCTTAGTGAGACTTAAATCTGCCACCTAATTCCCAGTCTGACCATACTTGCTTCTCCCTTCCCCATTTATCCTTCTCTTCCAGTCACACTGGCCTCCAGAGATGCCTCAAACCTTCCAGGGATGTCATTCTCCCTTCTTGGTACTTAGATCCTTTCTGTTTTCTCTGCCTAGAATCGTCTTCCCTAAAGTATCTTTATGGTTCATTCTGTCACTCCTTAGGTCCATTCAGGGAGGGCTGCTCCCCGTCCCCCGTTACATTGCAAACTACTACCTTCCTCTATCTCAGCCTTCTTGATCGCCCCTGCCTACTTTTCTCTTTGGTCCTATCGCCATCGTATTTTTCATACGATTTACTGGCTTACCTTGTTTTGTCTGTTTCCTCCAGATATCTGTTTTATTTGTTCCGAATCCCCAGCTCCCAGAAGAACGCCTGGCATCTAACCAACGCTTGATAAATGGTCGTTGAATGAGTGAATGAATGAATTTCTCTGGCCGCTTTCTGGACCATCTTGAAAAAGAAATGCCAAAGAGCCTGTCCATGAATTCAGACGTTTCCAGAGAAAAAGAATAGCGTAAAAACACAGATGGAGCTACTGGACCTTACTGGCCATGAAAATGCCCGAGTACGAGATACTAATAATCTACGTCAAGAATTGATATCTGATCAAGTATATAACTGAGGCTCGGTGAAAGGTTCGACATCTGAATGTTGAGGGGATGCAGTTCAGTCCCTAACAGCTATGCCCCACCAAAGGTTCATTTTCAAAAACAGGCAGAGGGCTAGATTTGCTCCACAAGCCACAGTTTGCTATCCTTTGACCTCGAAGGATGTTACATACACTTTATGTATGAATGCGATATTTGATTACTTATAAAGCACAATATGGAATGGTATATGGCATGATCACAGCTATCAAAGTATGTGTATATGCATTGGCATCTAGTCTGGTGACATTTACTTTTGTTCACTGTGTTTATTATTAATGACGCTCTATGGGTAACAGAAAAAAGATGGAGGAAAAGACAAGAGTAGGCGAGATGGCAAGAAAATACTGACAACAGAAGCAAACATTTATCGTGTGCCTCCTGGAAGCCAGTCAGTCTGTGGAGAGATTCACGCAGCTCTCTCCTTGACTCCTCATGGCAATTGCTATGGTTTCTGCCATTTTACAGATGAGACAACTTAAGGCTGAGTCTCATACATCACCCAGGGTCTAATTGCTCATCTGAGACTTTCAGAACCAGATTTGTCTAATGCTAGAACCTAAGGTACGAACCATTTCTAATATCAGATTCCTGGATGATGTACAGTTTTTAAAGTAAGAAAATAAGTGGGGAGCCTGGATGGCTCAGTCGGGTAAGCTTCAGACTTCAGCTCGGGTCATGATCCCTCAGTCCATGGGTTTGAGCCCCGCGTTGGGCTCTGTGCTGGCAGCCCAGAGCCTGGAGCCTGCTTCAGATTCTACGTCTCCATTTTTCTCTGCCCCGTCCCTGTTCTCCCTCACGCGCGTGCACGCTCTCAAAAATAAATAAACATTAAAAAACGTTTTTAACTGAGAACAAACTGAGGGTTGATGGGGGGTGGGAGGGACAGGAGGGTAGGTGATGGGCATTGAAGAGGGCATCTTTTAGGATGAGCACTGGGTGTTGTATGGAAACTAATTTGACAATAAATTTCATATAATAATAAAAAAAGGAAAATTGCTATTGGCAAAAAAACCCCCATGTTTTTTAAATAAAGTAAGAAAATAAGTTTAATGAATTATATTTATTTTCAAATAGTATGTATCAAATGCCTATTAAACAAGAACCTTATTGGGGCACCTGGGTGGCGCGGTCGGTTAAGCGTCCGACTTCAGCCAGGTCACGATCTCGCGGTCCGTGAGTTCGAGCCCCGCGTCGGGCTCTGGGCCGATGGCTCGGAGCCTGGAGCCTGTTTCCGATTCTGTGTCTCCCTCTCTCTCTGCCCCTCCCCCGTTCATGCTCTGTCTCTCTCTGTCCCAAAAAAAAAAAAAAAAAAAAAAAAACAAGAACCTTATGAAGCTGTAAACACAGTAGGAAGGCCTTGCTTTGAAAGATTGAACCATATGAAACTCATTTATTGTAAGTCAAAATTGACCAGCTATGGACAATTTCGTATGGGGCAAGTACTTCGCACCTCAGAGTTAAGGTGGAGACTTGGTCTGGCCTTGGCTGCCACTCACGTGGGCCTACCACAGGAGAGTTTTTCCAAGGTACACACCAAGGCCTGCCACAGTCTGGAGAGCCTGATCAGGCTGAACAAGCTACAAAGATTTCCATTTATGGGAGTGCAGCCGAGGAGGGTCTTCAAAAGTGTTTTCGTATTCTTTGCCAGCGATGTGCTCCGTGTTTGGGTGCAAAATATAAATAGGCTGCAAAATATTTGTTTATTAGTTTAGGAAATTTAGCACTTGGGTCAAATGCCAAGCTGAATAGCTCCAGAGACTGAAGCTCTTTATGCATTCGCCCGACGGCACCCGGGGTTTGGGGAACGGCACTATCAGCTTCCTCCATGGCTCTGCCTCTCCAGGGAGTATGAACGGTTGGTGGAAAGGGCTGCTTCTCACTGTCAAATAATCCACTGGTCTCCCCATAATTTGGTTTCTGGTCTCTAGTCCACGAGGTAAGAATTGGTGGCAAGTCCAATGGTCACTGGTCAGAATTCACCATGCGTCAACCACCGGAGAATCTATAGTCATCTCCAAACCACTAGCCGGCAGAGACTCTTTACCAGGGACAGTATTAACAATTCACAGTGAGAGCTCACAGAGAAAAGCCTATCTGAAAGCTTAGGACATGGAACTAGCTAGTGGGCATGGTCTGCTCTGGGCGTTCTTTTCGCTGTTCGCTGATGTCCGTTCCTGGTTCTGGGATGGATGTCTCAATCCGACTGTAGGGATTTGGAAACAGGCAAAGATCACTGCCGTATGTTAGGAACACTTCCTCTCAGGAAGAATAGGACATACCTCTTAACGGAACTGGAGCATGCCAGAGTTGAACATTCCAGACAATCCCCTGAGAGGACGATCACCTTGTGTGCCCCATTTCAGGGGAAATGGGACTTCCGGGACACTTCTCTACCGCAGGCTGTTTTTCCAGTCCCTGAAAGGGAAAGCGCAACATTTGATAACATCCCAAAGCACACAATATATGATTAATGAGCTTGGCCTCCATGTCCTCCCCTACGCCAGGTCTCGCGGAAGGCAGTAAGTTCAATAGCATGGCGGATGATCCTGAGAGGGTAACTCGGGATGCCACAGGCCAGTTTCTTTGCAGGAACTAGATGCCCAGTGTGTCCCATGCCCAACATGGGCAAGTTTAGTGTCCGGTTTAATTGTCTTTAATTAACGGATACAAAAGGAGTAGTCTCACACACATAAAATTAGGCCAGGGCACTTTCCATCGTCACTCGGGCAAAGCTGGTAACTCTTCTTGAGCTATCTCTCTTCGTCTTTATCTTTTACAGCGAATTCTCCCTATGAATGTACCCTTGACACTCGTTAGAGCCCAACGTTGCCACTCCAACAGATGTCAAGGTGGAGATGTGAGAAGCTAGGGGAAATCTTATCTGATGGCATCCTCCCTGTGATCTCATTGCTGCGGAACTGAAAGTTACTCTCCCTGTCAAGGTCTAGGCCCGCCAGCCTTTAATACCCTGACCCACTTCTCTCTCCTTGACCTTCTTTGTCCACTGAGGCTACTCATCCTTTCTTCCTTCTGCATTGAGTAAGACCCACTGAGCTTACGGCATCTCGACATACCCATCTTCACTTACATTGAAACGGACTGGGGCATGGGAGGGAAATGTAAGGCAAGCTCCGTGGCTCAATCTATTCTTGAATCAAAACCCCTCGAGAGAGTGTTTTTTTTGTCTACCTTGTATAGCAGCTCTTTGGGTGGGGGGAGGTTCCCATGCCACCCAGTGTGTGACAATTAGTTACAGCAACCCTGGGAAACCAATATGTCCTGCAAGGACCCACTCTGCCTAATACGTTTTGGAGATCAGTGTCCTTCAGTAATCTGTACTAAATAAGAGAAGAATCTAGTGTGATTTCTGATATAATATGGAACAGGTTTTCAATACAGAGGACTCATGTCTGACTAATTCATTCAACAAATATTTAGCCATGCAACAAATATTTATTGAGTGTGTGCTCTTGCCAGGCTCTCTTGTAAGTCCTGGAGATGAGCCCTTTCCCTCGGGGATCTTATGTTCTAATCTTCCTAGAGCTCTTTGATGAGGGCAGAACGTGTTTACAAATAAGCAAACAAAGGAGAGCCGGGGGCCCCAATGCAGTTCAATTGGAAAATGTCCTGCAAAAGTTCTGTGCAAGATAAATATTAAAATGGAGGAATTCCGGTGTCAGAGAGCAATGCCTGGTTCTGGATTAGTAACCAGCTCAGATAAAGGAAGCCAAGAATGGAAACGAAGAGGCTCCTTCACGGTAAGAAAATAGAAAATAGAAATCCTCCAAGTATAAATTCTGTAACCAAAGTTCTTTTTTTTTTGAAACGATTTGGAATGATGAGGGTGTAGTGACATCTCCAAACTGCCGTCGCTGATAAGCTGCTGCAAGTAAAGAACTGGTAAATTGATAACAATAAAAACCCAGGAACGAGTAGAAAACTGGCAGATGAACTTTCGGACGAGCAAGGACAAGGCAGAGACTAAAGGTTGCAGGGGACTCAGTCGAACTCGGGCTCCAACGATTTTTTGTTACCTTTCCTTTCTCATCATCCAGAAGTGATTCTGCTCTATTGTCTGAAGAGCAATAAACTAAGTCATTAACAAGCTAAGCCATTAAACAAGCTGGTTGTACTTGTGCTGGCACAGTCAGAGTGTTTTTTTTTTTTTTAATGTATTTATTTCTTTTGGAGACAGAAAGAGACAGAGCATGAGCAGGGGAGGAGCAGAGAGAATGGGAGACACAGAATCCAAAGCAGGCTCCAGGCTCCAAGCTGTCAGCACAGAGCCCGTCGCGGGGCTCGAACTCACGAACTGTGAGATCGTGACCTGAGCTGAAGTTGGACGCTCAACCGACTGAGCCACCCAGGCGCCCCTGACAGCGAGATTAAACTCGCCTCTTCGTGGCCAGAAAAGAGTCACTGGATAAGGAATATAAAGACATGGAGGTCTGCCATATAAGGACAGAGTAAATAAAGTAAATAAACAGTTTCATATGCAAAAATATAAAATACCTCTCCTGAGTTCGCAAAGGTTACACACGCATAAAAGATGTGGATGGTCACCACTCATTTTTCTACTAGATCTCAGAATGAAAAGGCTCCCTTTGAAGTGTATTTAATATGTGTGCCCTGGGTATACACAGATACACAGCGGATGACTGGTGCATATTTATTGGTGGATTATTAACTGAAAAAAATACCAAAATGTAAATAAAAGATGAGTTGCTTCATTAAGCAGGGAGGGAATTTAAGGAAAGTGTTAATCATAGAGGTGAAATAGATTGACCACAGAAATAGACTCAAAGGGAGTTCCATTGAAGCCATTGCAGGATGAAGTTTTCTGGGGTGAGAGAAGTAAAGGGCTTGCAGAGGAAGGGGCAGAGAAAAGATGTTGTAACCTTCAAGTAGCTGGCATTGTGAACATTTCACTCTTTGAACAAACAAACAAATAAACAAAGCCCGAGAAGTTGAAGAGATGCACATTCTTACTTGTATAAGATCTTTACTTTTTTTTTTTTAAACGTTTATTTAGTTTTGAGACAGAGAGAGACACAGCATGGATGGGGGAGGGGCAGAGAGAGAGGGAGACACAGAATCTGAAACAGGCTCCAGGCTCTGAGCTGTCAGCACAGAGCCCGATGCGAGGCTCGAACCCACGGACTGCAACATCGTGACCTGAGCCTAAGTCAGACGCTTAACCGACTGAACCACCCAGGCGCCCCCTAATTTTTTTTTAATTACTACTTTAACCTTTAAATTTTGACTTAATATATAATGCTTTCTTATGAATACAAAAAAAATTTTAAATATAAAATGTATACAGTCTCTCTAAGGGTGTATAGTCTGTCTTTCACGTCTGTTCCCCAGCTATAGTACATGCACATTTATATACCTACACATACTTCTATCTTCTTGACAGAAAAAAAAAAGACGTGTTCTTCATACTGCTCTGTTTCTTATTTATTTTCACATGAAGATTTTTTGGTATGCACTTGCGCATAAAGAATCTCCTCATTATTTTTGAAAGATCTATAGTATTTCATGGTATAGATACAGCATAATACATTCAACAAGACCCTACCTGTGACCGTTAGGTTATATGCTGAACTTGTCTTTTGTTTACAAAATTGCAACGAATGGATGCTCCTGTATATCTGTAGGATAAAAATTCCCAAATGTGGAATCACTGAGTTAAAAAATATGTACATTTTTTTAGCATCATCGACGGTGCCACATTGCCTTTCATGACAGTATAATGACTTATATCAATGTGACGTCATATGAAATTCCTTCTCTTCCTCAACAAACATCTTCCTACCCGGTCTGGCATGGAAGCCTGATGTTTTCCTGTGAGGATGGCCAATTCCTGATGTTATAGGCTCACTTCGCTATCTGTAGGCAAAATGACGCAAAATGACTAGACTCCGTAGGACGCTACCCGTTGCATTTGTGGGTATTTGTCTACCTCATTAGCATTGACTGTGAGCTCCTGAAGGGAGATGTCATTTCCTTTGACCTTGCTTTAGAACACTCCCAGCAGAGAGCCGGCATGTGTGGGGCTTGAGAAAACTTATTTGATGTTGATGATAATGATAAATGGCATTTTAATTTACTGAAAGAGCAAATCACGTTTCAGAAGTCTTAGAGTCTCCCTTAAAATAACATTCAACGACAACAGCCTACCTTCGCTATGCTTTTCATGGGCAGCTAATATAAATACTTGCAATAGAACAGTTGTGTGTAAACAGCATGAACATCGTATTAATGACCTATTTTTTGAAACCTTCCGTTTTCACTGGTTCCTTAGGCACGAAAGCAGATTTGTGTTTGGCAAAGTATATCATCCTCGATTTCCTCCGTGCTTTCTGAAACACAAAGTGTATTAATAAAACCCAAACTGCCGGTTAAAAATAAGAATGAAGGGGGTCCCCCAAAAGTGATTTATCGCTATCGCGTGAGGAGTTGGTACATCGCGTGTGGTTATTGTGGCAGCTGGAGATACCAAGATAATCTTGTGTGGGATGGTTTTTGACACGTAGACCAATCGTGGGAGCCTCTAAGTGAAATTTTATAGCAGATCCCAATAACCCACAGAATCATGAAAGCATTTTCTCTAACATCCCCTGGCTCCAATCTGGGCTGCCGAGGAGGTCGGTTATGCATTTTGAGCTCTCTCTTCTCACAAAGCTTGCCTCGTGAAAAGGCGATTGCAGGTCACAGGATTGCCCGTGTCATAAACACATACTGCTGTTTCTAGAACAAACAACGGGTTGAATTTGAGAAAAACGTCAAATCGCAGGAGTTACCTGTGTCGAACTAAAAAGGTACGTGCCTGACGAGAGCAACCACTGGAAGAAACAAAATCAAATAAATGAATTTCGTTTCATGTGTGCCTTATTAACACTCCCTGGGCCCAGGACACACACAGTAAGATCCCCTGCAACTGAGTCCTGCAGGTAGAGATTTCTTTATGTGCCTTCCTCAAAGAGCCCAAACTGAACAAGAGATAAGCTCAATATGACTCAGAATATCTCTCACAGAAGCAGAGAAGAGAGAGGTGGGAAAAGGCAGGCAGACATATGAGAGGAGTCACAATGGGGAAAAAGCAAAGGGAGATGAAAATTCAACCCTAAGGGGACAGAAGAAAAGAAAAGATATTCAGGAAATGCCATAGGCTGTCTCGTAAAAGGTGTATCTTTTGAAAGATAAGAGAATCATCCCAAATTCATGCATGCACAGATGAAATCCCAAATTCCGTGGAACGCTGTTGACCATTACATCAAAATAAAGACGGGAAGATTCAGGATATTCCAAGAAGAGAATTAAAGCTTTGTAGAATGATCGACTTTTTTTTTTTTTAACGAATCACCCGCATATCTGGTTTTGGGGTTTTTTTTGTTCTTAATTAAGTGAAGTTGCACAAGCGACTTGTGAGCTGCATTACTATTTTATGTAACTCCTCTGATAATGAAGCTCAGATGACTTAAAAGAAAGGAGCTCTGAGGAGCAAAAAGTGGACAGTGAATAATTCTCAATTATCTTGCCAAGGGCCAGAGGATACGACTCATCCTGGCAACACTGGTGATCAGTGGGGGGTCCCAGGCGGAACACAACAAGGCAAGCTGAGGGAAGTTGAATGAGGGACTGTTTCCAGAGGTGGAAGAGCTGGGGGATTGAGGTAAGGCAATCAGGGAGAGGGAAGCTCCATGGGGCTGGCCATAGCAGGGAAGCAATCGTCCTCCTGGGCATTGAGGGCAAGGTGAGAGCCGCGTAACCTGAATCTGACAGGAGGAGCCAGCGAAACACCAGCCGTTGTCAAGTTCAGCCCAGGGGAAGGGAGAAGAGGGTCGATGGCCTGAAATCACTGTCTTCTCTGGGACCTCCTGCCAGTTCTTCCCACTGCCAAGCAAGCAGAGTGAAAGGGCAAGGGAGCCAGGGGTCCCAGCCCATAAATGCCACTTCAGCAGGGCAAAGGGAAGGGTAGGGAAGGTGGGGAGCAGTGGCACAAGCACATGGAAAGTCCTAGGACGGTGGACACACTTTTGCTGAAATACGTGGCAGATCGGAGTGCTTTGTCCCAGAATTGGTTGCATCATTTCCAAACTAAGAGAAACTCGCTAACTGCAAGTTACGCATTTGAGGACTCTGCGTGAACTCTTGGTCTCTGAAGACTCCAGCCAAAGCTTCTTGATCCCACTGGTCACAAATCGCCAATCAGGAAGACGGCGTCCAGCCGGGTCCTACCTGCGTGCGCACCGTGGAGCGCTCGGCTCTATCCTGCTTCATGATTCCAGGTTAAACCTTCAGCGGTCGTGTAATTTTTTTGGCAATATTTGCCCACAGGAAGATGGAGAGAGGGACAGTGGATGAATATGCAGAAATCTATCCTTGTTGTGCTGTGGGCAACGGATCAACTTCAAGTGTAAGTCTTAATACTAGTGACTGACCCCGCTGGCTGCGAATGATTTTAACACTGCAGCATACAGGACTGAAAAGTATTGACGATTTCCCCAGATTGCATAATTCATTGCCAAGATTGGCACGTGGGTTTACTAAACATGATTGAAAACTGAGCCGGTAAAAAAAAAAAAAAAAAAAAAATCTTAATGCTTATCGGCCTTATCATTGCTCATCTTGCCTTCTCCACCTGTTTTCTCTCCAATTCGCCCAAATGTTGGCTCTTCTTTTATCATTCATAGCCCAAACGTAGAACTCATCATCATCACCAAGTGCTCCTGGTGAAAGCTTTCCCCATGTTTGAGTCCCTGGGTATGGTTGTACAGGTTGTGCACTGACAAATTGTACATGGTGGCCCTGCCACTTTTCCAGATTTTACAGGGAACTTAGCTGCCTCTAAGCCCTCATATTTCTGTGTTTCAAGTAAGATGTCTCCCCTTCCTTGAAGTTGCCAAATTTCAGCTCATTGCAGAAAATAGCAGCAGCCTAAAACCACCATACAATCTGGCTAAAGTCCCTATCTGACTAAATAGTAGGTTGGATTTTTTTTTTTTTTTTTTTTTTTACTTTTCCATGTATGCATTCAGTGGCAAAAACCAGGGATCCTTTCTAAACGTGTTGTTCAATTAGGAATAGCCCATTACAATGGCCTTCGCTTCGAGGTGCTCACCTTGCAAACCCTAACTTAAATAACAGCCAGAGGACTGTTCAAGTCTATCCAAGAAGTAAGGTGCAAGAGGAGGTATAGACTGTAGGCTTAGCAGGAGGTCAGAGAAAGGAGCTACTCACTGGGATTCCTGGCCACCGGAGCTGTCTCAGGCTCTATGGAGAAAGTGAGGCTTGGGTTGGTTGCATGTCGTAACAACCTTAAGGTTAGGAAATAAGCTAGAAAAACATTCTTCAAGTCCCTGACCCCGATTTTTCCACACGTGTCATCTTACCATCTTCCTGTTTTATCCGTTCCAGATCCTAGCGTAGTGCCTGACCCATAACAGGGTTTTAATAAAATCTTCAGAATTAATCCATCTCTGCTTCTTCACTACCACACCCATTGTTTCATCACTGGATGGATTATTTAGAGGCGAAGCCTTAACTGGTATAAGAACAGAGAACATCAGCCATATTTTTAAACTGTCGCAGGTTGTCTGTTCAGACCTCCAGCCTCCTGAAGCTTCGTTCCCAAGGCCCATCATTCCGCAGATCTTTCTGAGCCACTGTTCTGGAATCTTCGGTCTGGGGAAAGGGAGAGGAGGGCAGTGGGAGGGGATGCCAAGCTGAGCGCAAGGACCGGTGGGAAGAGTCTGTCTTACAGCCTCCTTAGGGCAGGAGGCTAAGTCACGCTCGGCACTGAGAGCAGGATTCCAGACTCTCAGTCCACCAGCGCTAAGCGGGATGAGGCTAGCTATCTGTCCTAAAGGAATTTAGATGCCAGAGAAGTAAATAGAAGTCAGAGAAACTGGGGAAGGTTTTGTGGAGCAAGTATGACCTAATTTTGGTAGGGGGATTATGAAGGATTTAGATAATTAGAAAGCAGGCGGGAAAGACTTTCTGCTGCAAGGCAGAGCACAGCCAGAGGCAGAGGGGCTGACGGGAGACTAGCAGGTGAATGACTAGCAGTGAGGAAGCTTCTCTGATGGCGTGAAGGCTGAGACAGGGGCAGGAGTCCGACAAGCGACCACAGAAGGAAATACATTTCTTTATCATTTTTAAAAATTTTTAATTTTTAAATTGAGAGAGGGAGACAGAGAATCGGAAGCAGGGTCCAGGCTCTGAGCTGTCAGCACAGAGCCCGATGCGGGGCTCGAACCCACGAACCGTGAGATCACGACCTGAGCCGATGTCGGATGATTAGCTGACTGAGCCACCCAAGCGCCCCCTCAATACATTTCTCAATGAACGCACATCACTTCGTTTGTTCAGCCAAACGACTATAGAATTCTGCTGGGAAATGCATCTTAATCTCCTTTGTTGGGAAATGCATCTTAATCTCCTTTTCCCTGCATGCCCATTGAATAAATGAAAGAATAAATAAATGTCCATCAGCCTCTTCAAAGTCATCATCATAAAAGGATATAAAGATATTCCGAATATGTTACCATTGCTTAAAGCATTCTCAAATCTTTTTTCCCATGAGCATGTTCTTTCCAATGTTCTCAACCATGAGTCATGTCTTTCAGCTTTTGAGGATGGCCTGGATCTTGATAAAAAGCTGAAGCAATTCATGGTCAAATGGAATATAGAACAGATAAGCTGGATCGTATATACTTGAAGCATAAGAAAGCAACACAAAATGAGGTGGGAGTTTCTGTATGGTTTGGGCACAGCTTAGACATGTGTGGCATGGGGGTGCCTGGCTGGCTCAGTCAGTTAAGCAGGTGACTCTCAGTTTCGGCTCAAGTCATGATCTCGCAGTTCGTGAGTTCGAGCCCCACATGGGGTTCCGTGCGGACAGTGTGGAGCCTGCTTGGGATTCTCCCTCTCTCTTCTCTCTGCCCCTCCCCTGCTTGTGCTCTCTTTCTCTATCTTAAAATAAATAAGTAAAAACTTAAATTTCTTTTTTTTTAAATTTTTTTTAACGTTTTATTTATTTTTGAGACAGAGAGAGACAGAGCATGAATGAGGGAGGGTCAGAGAGAGGGAGACACAGAATCTGAAACAGGCTCCAGGCTCCGAGCGGTCAGCACAGAGCCCGACGCGGGGCTCGAACTCACGGACCGCGAGATCATGACCTGAGCCGAAGTCGGCCGCCCAACCGACTGAGCCACCCAGGCGCCCCTTAAATTTCTTTTTTTAATGTGTGGCACTAAAGATGAGGACTTTTGGGGCGCCTGGGTGGCTCAGTCGGTTAAGCATCCGACTTCAGCTCAGGTCATGATCTCGCGGCCCGTGAGTTCGAGCCCCGCGTCGGGCTCTGTGCTGACCGCTCGGAGCCTGGAGCCTGTTTCGGATTCTGTGTCTCCCTCTCTCTCTGACCCTCCCCCGTTCATGCTCTGTCTCTCTCTGTCTCAAAAATAAACGTTAAAAAAAAAATTAAAGAAAAAAAAAAGATGAGGACTTTTTCCCTCTCAGTAATGAAATCACCACACTGTGACCTCTCCCTACTGACGATCTCTTAAACAGGGAGGCACCCATTATTTTGACAGCTTTGTATTTAAATGCACATAATGAGAACCACAAACACAAAATCTGGGCCGGCAAAATATGTTCCTAGGTTCAAATTAGGAGAGGAGATGTGAGGAAACAGGTATACACCTACTTTTGGCTTTGCACAACAAATGGACAAGTTCAATATTCGTGTTACTCACCTACATATTAGATCTTTTGAGCTCCAAGCAATTTCTAATGTAAAGTTTTCCATCTACAGTTCACACTATTTTAGTTTGCGGTCACTGCTTCTTGTGTGGTTAAATGTCATTCTCATTGGAAGGTGTCTATGTTTTTAATTTCACCTTTTTTTCCTGGACTTGGGACGAGGATAGAAAACACAATGGCAACTTTGTTGAATTATTTTTTACAATTTGCTTTTCAGTCACTTAAAAGATATAATGTAGATTTTTTTTTAATTTTTTTTAACGTTTATTTATTTTTGAGACAGAGAGAGACAGAGCATGAATGGGGGAGGGGCAGAGAGAGAGAGAGGCAGAATCGGAAGCAGGCTCCAGGTTCTGAGCCATCAGCCCAGAGCCCGGCGCGGTGCTCGAACTCAAGGACCGCGAGATCGTGACTTGAGCTGAAGTCGGACGCTTAGCCTACTGAGCCACCCAGGCACCCCAATATAATGTAGATTTTACGTCAGCGTTTGTTTGATGCAGGTGGTGGTTGCATGTCAGTCTGTTATTTTCAGTCTTGTGTGTAGGTTTGGAATATTTGGCAATTATAAATAAAGTTATTGGATATAATGTATTAGAAATATGTTTTAAATCATTAAGAAAAGGAGCATGCACAATTACTTTGTAAAAAACAGAGAAGGGACCACCACTAACACTTTATAAAATCAATTATAGAAAGACCAATGGACAGAAAAAGATCATTGTATGGACGATCCGTTATGCCGATTCACCTGGTCACAAAATTCTCCGCCATTTATTCGGAGGGGCAAAGAAAACTAACTCTCGTTCTTTTTAGGAATAAACACAAGGGTTCTAACCCACATTTCTGGATTTTTTTTCCCCGCCTTTAAGATCCATCGGAGCAAATTCAGGCTGCTTAATAAAATAATACCCAAATTCACTCCAGAGTACAAGTGTGTTCTCTTAGATATTAAGAAGCTGCATTCAGAGGGCAGCTGACCCTGTTTGGATCCTGTCACTAGGAAACTGATTTCCTTATTTACCTACGCCAGGATTTTTTCTAGTCATTTGTCATTTACATAACACTGAGCAACCAGTGCAGAGAATGTCCTAAACAACAAAAAAGCCTCTATAACAATTTTTGACACAGGGGACTTCATGGAGAAGTCCGTAAATTCATCAGCGGCAGATTCATTGCCCTTTCTGTTTAGCTAGTCATTTCCTAGTGGAACACTGATGTTTTATTTGGCCAGCAAAGGGCTATGGGAACAGGAGAGCAGTTGTATTCATGAAGCCAACGATTGGAAAGAATTTCCTTGCTTATTTTTCTCCTCTGTGTGTGTGTGTTTGTGCTTGCACACGTGTGTGTTTTTATTCAAGATCTTGGGTGCAAAAGCCCCCTTATTTGTTTGCGAGAAATTTGAAAACATGTCTGTACATCGTTTATATTTATGATTCCTCTGTAGTCCTCTTTCTTAAATTAAGTTTTTGTAACTTACCAGATATTTTTGCAACTATGTGATGAACTGTTCCTACTGCATCAAATGTGTGTTACCTCGGCTACTTTTAGCCTGAGCCCATCCTCCACCATCATTTCCTTAAAGAAATTTTTTTTTCAGCGATCATTTTTTTTTCAAAGACAAAAATGGAAAATGGGGGAAAGGAAATCTGATCATACTTAACAACAAAACTGCCCAACGACGTGTCATTTACTAAAACGCGTTAGGTGATAGTCAGTTCTGAGAAAGAATAGTCTGTTTTCACATTTAGCGGCTTTTTCAGTTCATCTCACCAGTCATAATAATAAAAAGACAAGCTAACGTTTTATTGATAGTGTGCCTTTTAACAGATCTATCTTGCAAGTAAACATTAACTTCTGGCCTTTGCAATCACTTTTTCTATCTGTGCCTTTCATATTCTTGTCTCTTCAGATTTATTTAATTATCTCTACAGAAGAGAAAATGATTTTAATAAAAGGGAACAATTTCCTTTTTTGATATTTGATTCATTTTTCCTCCCTCGTTCGAGAGAGACACAATGTTTGGAGTAATCTGGTATATGAAACCATCACTCATCATTGTGGTCCCTTTTAAGCACATGTGGAGATTAGCATGCTTTGATTTATTTTGACAAGGATAGTAAAGTTGTTTAAGAACAATAGTCTGCCAGAAATATTTTAAGAGCCTTTAGTTACACCGGAAGAATAAACCGTGTCAGGTGTTTCATAGGCTTGAAAGATGGTCTCGAAAATCCCTTTTACTTTTGTTTATCCTAATGTTTTTGAATAATCCTTAAGATAATCAAGAAGTTAGGGGCACCAGGGTGGCTCAGGCAGTCCGACTTCTGCTCAGGTCATGATCTTGTGACCTGTGAGTTCGAACCCCGCGTCGGGCTCTGTGCTGACAGCTCAGAGCCTGAAGCCTGCTTCCGATTCTGTGTCTCCCTCTCTCTCTGTCCCTCCCCTGTTCATGTTCTGTCTCTCTCTCTCTGCCAAAAATAAATAAACATTTAAAAAGGTTTAAAAAAATAAAAAGTAAAAGATAATCAAGAAGTTATTAACTCTGCCATTTGAATACAGTGCACGAGAACGACGTTCAAATGTAAAATCTATTTTAAAAAACTTGCAAGGCAGAAAGTGACCTTGGTGTGCTTTTCATCCAAGTCAGAGAGCATTTCAACTCTGCCAGGATAGTTTAACCTCATTCTTAAGATCTCTAGGAAATAAAATGATTCACTTTCCCAGAGTAACCTACTCAAATGTGTCACACCTTCCCTCAGGGAGGCAAGATGTCTAAATGAAACTTGCATACAGAAATTGAATGTTTTTCTGGTACGATCTCATTTATAATATCTTGAGATCAGTGTGGCTACCTGGGAAACTGAGGATGGGGGCCAGTCATGCCAGTGTTCAGCTCTCTGAACCTGTGCCTCGTTCATCACTGAGGTCAATACAATGCAGCATTTCCAGACCTGATACATCTACATAAGCAGGACACTCCTAAGGAAATGGGCAGAAAGGTCATACAGAAACCATCCACCTGAATTATCAACCCAGAGAGGGTGCCATTCATATGAAAATCCCTTTATTACTTCGAGAGGTAAGCTTCATATTATCAGGGTCAGCAATGTGTAACAATTTTCCATACAAAAGCATAGACTGAAAGACCAAATCTGGTGATAGAAAATTTTTTTTAATATTTTTTTTAACATTTATTTATTTTTGAGAGACAGAGAGAGACAGAATGTGAGTCGAGGAGGGTCAGAGAGGGAGGGAGACACAGAATCTGAAGCAGGCTCCAGGCTCCTAGCTGTCAGCACAGAGCCCGACGCGGGGCTCGAACTCACGGACCGCGAGATCATGACCTAAGCCGAAGTCAGACGCCTAACCCACCGAGCCACCCAGCCGCCCCAGAAAATTCTACAATTGTGAAAACTGTACTGTACTTGTCAGAGTACTTGACATGGTTGCTAACTATGATTTCCTATGGGAAGTGAGATGTTTTACTCAAAAGTTCACACCGATTCTTCAGAATCATTTGAGGTCTTGTATTGTTCCCTCTTAAAAATTATGAGTATTTTAGGGGCACCTGGGTGGCTCAGTTGGTTAAACATTCAAGAGTCATCGTGAATCTGGCTCAGGTCATGATCCCAGGGTCATGGGATCAAACCCTGCCTCAGGCCCCATACTGAGTGTGGAGCCTGCTTAAAATTTTCTCTCTCCCCCTCTTTGTCCCTCTCTCCCCTGCTCCTGCACTCCCTCTCTCTCTCTCGCTCTCTAAAATAAAAAAATAAATAAACCAAATTTAAAAAATTATTAGTAAAATAGTAGCAATTAAAAGTATGTAGCGAATAAGCACCTGGAAAGTTCCTCAATGTCGTATGCCATTAGAGAACTATGAGTTAAAACAAGAATGAGATACCGTTATATGCCTGTTAGAATGGCTAAAGTCTAAAACACCAACAAGTCCAAATGCTGGCAGAATGTGAGGCAATGGCAACTCTCATTCAAGGGGAGAGAGGGAAAGAATGCAAGTGGTACATTGCATACAAAGAATGCAAGTCCCTTTGGAAGACGGCTCGACTATTTCTTGCAAAAGTAAATATGGTCTTACCATACGGGCCAACAATTTACACATATTGGTATTTATCCCCAAAGCCCTGAAAACGTATGTCCGTACGAAAACCTAACACGGATGTTTAGAACAACTTCATTCGTAACTGGAGTATCCAAGGTGACCTTCAGCAAGTGAATTAATAACATGGTACATCTAACAAGGAAGTATTGTTCAACTCTTCGAAAATAAAGCTATTGGGGCAGCTGCGCAGCTCAGGCGGTTAAGCGTCCAACTTTGGCTCAGGTTATGATCTCATGGTTTGTGAGTTCAAGCCCCACATCAGGCTCTCGGCTTTCAGTACAGAGCCCACTTCGGATCCTCTGTCCCCCTCACTCTCTCCCTCCCCCACTCACATTCTCTCTCTCTCAAAAATAAACAAAAACATTAAAAAAACACACACACACAAGCTATTAAGCCACAAAAAGACATGGAGAAACCTTAAATGCATTTTACTGAGTGAAAGAAGCCAATCAAAAAAGGCTACAAACTGTATCATTTCAGCTCTATGAAGATCTAGAAAAGGTTAAACGGTGGAGACAGTAAAAAGGCCAGCAGTTGCCAGGGGTGAAGAAGAAGGAGGGATGATGGGGTGCCTGGGTGGCTCAGTTGGTTAAGCGGCTGATTTCGCCCCAAGTCATGATCTCATGGTCCGTGAGTTCGAGCCCCGCGTCCGTCTCTCTGCCGACAGTTCAGAGCCTAGAGCCTGCTTCAGACTTTGTGTTTCTCTCTCTCTCTCTGCCCTTCCCCTATTGTACTCTGTCTCTCTCTCAAAAATAAATAAACATTAAAAAAAAAAAGAAGAAGAGGGAGGGATGAGTAGGCAGAGCACAGAGGATTTTTAGAGCAGTGGAACTACTTTGTATGATACTAAAATGGTGAAAACATGCCATTATACATTTGTCCAAACCAGTATAACCTTATAACACACATGCATACAAATGAGTCCTAATATAATCTATGGACTTTAGTTGAGAGTAATTTATCAATATTAGGGCATCTGGGTGGCTCAGTCAGTTGAGCATCTGACTCTTGATTTTCTTGATTGAGGTACATGTCGTGATCTCAGGGTCATGGGATCAAGCCCCACATCAGGCGACATGCTAAGCATAGATCCTGCTTAAGATTCTCTCTCCCTCTGCCCCCTCCCTTGCTTATGCTCTCTCTCTGAAATAACATAAGAATAAGAATAAGAATAAGAATAAGAATAAGAATAAGAATAAACTTATCGATATTTTTTCATCAGTTATAACAAATTTCTAACCAAATGCAAAATGTTCTTTTAAGTTATTTAGTTATTTATCTTTGAGAGAGAGACAGAGAGAGAGCAGGAGAGGGACAGAGAGAGAGACAGAGAACGAATCCTAAGCAGGCTCTGTACTGTCCACGCAGAGCCCGAAGCAGGGCCAAAACTCACTAACAGTGAGATTGTGACCTAAACCGAAACCAAGAGTCCCACATGTAACCAATTGAGCCACCCAGGCACCCCTAAAATGCAAAATGTTAAGGGAACCTGAAGGTGGGAAGGTGGAAGAAGGAATATAAGGGAACTTTGTGCTTTATGCTCGGTGTTTCCGTAAGCATAGAACTACTCTTAAATCATAGCCTATTAATCTAAAGAATAAACTAAATAAATGGGAAAAAGGGGAAAAAACTATGTTGGAAAAATCACGTCTTCAAACCAGTTATTTACAAGGCAAGGATTGCCTATTGCTTTTTAACAATCTGTCGCTATCACTCTCATCAGAGCTTAAAGACTTGGTGGGTAGGGATCCTATTTAAGTCATTTCACCTGCTATAACATCCTCAACAAACACGTGTCCACTGTAAAGAATGGGTTGGTGCCTCCTTGAAGCAGATTCTGGAAAGACTGGCCAACGCACCATTTCAAGTTATTCAATATTCATCATGAACCAACAAAAATAATTAACTCTGCAATATAACAAAAGACTAACATTTCGGTAGTTAACATTCCAACCCAACGCGGTGTAGAAATTACAAAGTAGGTAATAGCAGTAAGGAGGCACAGGTTCGTCAGTCATTTGTACATAAATCCTTCCCGTCGAGAGAATTTCCTTCTACAAATAAAGGAAGATAGAAAATCATGTAAAACTGGAGAAATGTGAGTTCCTCCCACCATAGCCACGTGGTGTAAACAGAGATTAAATGGACTGTGAGTAGTGATGCAATGTTGAGTTACGAAGATGCCTTTCTTTCTGTAGGAAGGAAAAAGCAAACTAAGAGAAACTTAGTGGAGTTGGAAACACGTAGTATGAAATGTTTTCTCTTACCTATGGAAAACTTTCTAGAGCCGCTTCATAAAGGAAGCAATCATTTCCTGGCCATGGCTAATTGCTGAAGCTACGTGAAGTCATCTGATCTCCTACACCAAAACATGACAATTAATTCTTACAAAAGAAGGTAACTGAAAATAGGAAATTTTATAAGCCAATGAGAACACAGGGGTTCAATGTCATTACTCTTTGGCCTGTGTGGTTGATTTATTCATTAACAACTATGTAATGACCTCTTCATATTACATACCAGGCACCATTCTAGAAAACTGCAACACGTCGGTGAAGAAAGACGAAAGTATTCTGCTTTCTGGATCTTAGATTCTAGCTCTTGAGGTTTTTTTTTTGGCTAGAGTCATTTCGGGTGGTATTAAACCCAATATATTTTTGTCTGAATAAACAAGAATATTTTTAAAGATATCCCCATTTTATATCTTTTGAGAAAGTACCACAGAGCCTTCTATGGAAGTCTAAAAATAGACGAAAAGAATGAAGAAGGAAAAAAAAAACATAAAAAGTAAGAAGAGGGGCGTCTGTTTCCAGTCGGTTGGGCAGCTGACTCTTGGTTTGGGCTCCAGTCATGATCTCACAGTTCAGGGGTTTGAGCACCACTTCGGGCTCTGTGCTGACACTGCAGGGCCTGTTGGGACTCTCTCTTTCTCCCTCTTCCTCTGCCCTTCCCCCAATTGTGCTCTCTCTGTCTCTCAAAATACATAAATTAACTTGAAAGAAGAGAGAAAGAAGGAAAGAAAGAAAGAAGGAAAGAAAGAAAGAAAGAAAGAAAGAGAAAGAAAAAGACTTGAAGGATAAGTGCAAGAATAATTTTATTTTAAAATATTTGTAACATTAGAAATGCATTAATCTAGGGGCGCCTGGGAGGCTCAGTTTAAGCATCTGACTTCAGCTTGAGTCATGATCTCGTGGTTTGTGGGTTTGAGCCCCGCATTGGTCTCTGTGCTGACAGCTCAGAGCCCGGAGCCTGCTTCAGATTCTGTGTCTCCCTCTCTCTGTGTCCCTTGTCTGCTCATGCTCTGTCTCTCTTTCTCTCTCAAAAATAAATAAACATTAAAAAAAATTTTTTTTAAAGAAATGCATTCATCTATTGAGGGCCTACTCTGCACTTAGGATAAAATACCGAGCAAAAGATATACAGTCTTGGTCCTTATGGAGCTTACAATCTGGGGTCGAAACAGAAGTTCAACACCTAAAAAACATGAATCTGGAAGGAGAATTTGCAAACCGTGCTGTTAAAGGCGTATACACAAGGGGCTGGCCAGGAGTGACTTCCCTTCAGAAATGGCATTTGCGCTCAGCTCTCAAGGATGAGAAAGAGAGAATGTGACATGTTTGAAACAAAAGAAATAGTGGAAAGGGTCCTGAGACAGAGGGTAACAAATACTAGTCACAGAAGGAAAGTGAGTGCAGTTGAAGGGCTGGGATACAGGAAGGCCATGGGCTCAAAGAGCGGAGCTTTTTAATGCCAGATACAGAAAATGAACGTTTCCATGGCCGTAACATAGACGTGCACAGAAGCTTTCATCTACATAGGAGAGGTTTTATTTTTTTGTTTCCCTACAACCTAAAAAGTAGGGAACAGTTTTGTTGACAGTCCGCCTGTCGATTTGGCATTGACCTTGGTGATAACCAGTTTCCTCACAAGGGCGTTGTAATTCTAGAGCGCTGTGCAGGAAGTGCTGATTGTCACAACAAGCCATCTCCTGAAGGCGTCTATCTGCTGTTTGTGCGGCAGTGGCAGGGATCTTGCGTTACTTATATTTACAAATTGAAAGGTTAGTTCAAAAAATTAGGATGCGTCCATGGCCATCATGAGAACGCATATCCTTGCACATTAAAAGATGGGGAATTACAGCTTGAGAACGTGGCTGATCCTTCTGGGTGGTTTTTGCTAGCAGAAGGAAACCAATTCTGTCCCTACGGTGCTCTTCAAAGACTTGGAGTCAGGGAGTAGAATAGGAAATGAAGTGAGGTTCAGTGACCCTTGCTGGCCCACACTGCGGGAGCCAGTAAACACAGGATTTCCACTTTATTCTTGGCTTTCTTTGTGGTGGCCCTTGGCCGTCTCTTCACATGCAAGCCTCCTTCAGATATATATATATACACATGTTGGTATGTAAACACGCAATGGCTTTATTTATCATATATTACTGTGTCACTTTTAATTATTGCCATGATGGCTGGGGAACAGGGTACAGTTTTAGAAACAAATTTGAAATAGAGCCCAAACAAGCCAGGCGATTTCCTTTGGGTTTTATTAGTGATAAAACTGCAAGTTCTTCACCCAGGTCTCTTTGCAGAATGATATAAAATACAGCTTTCAGCCTAGCCTATAATTTTCCATGTAATGGAGATGCTTCCTTTGTCACATATCAGAAGCTGTACTCCAGGAAAGAGATTATGAGCCCAGCCATATCATGATGTCATACGAGAGCAGCTCGACCTTGCCACCGGGATCCATTTTCATACCATTCTAGAAAATTCTTTGCTAACACTGATAAAGGGTTTAAATGACATCTCATGCCTTTCCCTAAAATTATATGTGTATGAACATATTATAAAACTGGACTATAAACATATAAAAGCATGTCTAAGGAGTACAATACCAATGATCGAACATCATATTCCTGTAAAGATTTGCTGTTGTTGTTGGGCTTTTCCATAACTAGATGTTTCTTTATCTTTAAACGAACTCCCTAGGGCGCCTGAGTGGCTGAGTCAGTTAAGCCTCCGACTTCGGCTCAGGTCACGATCTCGCGGTTTGTGAGTTCGAGCCCCGCATGGGGCTCTGTGCTGACAGCTCAGAGCCTGGAGCCTGCTTCAGATTCTGTGTCTCCCTCTCTCTCTGACCCTCCCCCGTTCACGCTCTGTCTCTCTCTGTCTCAAAAATAAATAAACATTAAAAAAAATGTAAAAGAAATCCCAGACTTGGTAACTATTTCTTGTTAGGCAGAAATATATACATAATGGCATCCAGTTTTACTAATGTTGGAGTCTCTGTTGGCTTTTCCCCCCTTAGAAGTAAAGGAACAGCTCAGATTAAATTAGCATGTGCAGACTTGGAGAAAAAGAAGGGTTGAAAAGCCACGTTATGAGACATTTAAGTAAATGAGCATGCAGGGCTTTAACGTGATTTTCTTTTCCTTTTGTATTTTTAACTTGGTCTCAGGAAATGTAGTTCAAAACTCAAGACTTAACGCCAAGAAAGGACTTAAAACAAAGCCAAGGACTTTTGAGTTTGGTTGTGACAGACTAACAGATATTGGAATACCCCCTGTTTATAAACCGCTGTGATACTGGACAAAGTATATGAGACAACTGTTTGCAAACATTGGACAATAGGCAGCGGAGTGGAGGAAAACACACAATGTGATTGCAACAATAGCCTCAGCTTTCTGCTGACGGGACTTTCCGGATTGCAGTGCAGGAATGTAGAGCTCAAGCAGAGCAGGACGGTCACTCTAAGGAAGAGTCAGGGATCACATTAGGGAACCGCTGAGATGGCCAGAAGAAGAAGGGCATGGTACCAAAGAAGACGGGGTTGGGTGGAAAAGGAGTTCCTGATGGCTGCAGAGAGGTCCCCTTAAGTTATTGCCAAAATACTAAATTGTGCCTGTGCGTATTCTGTGAAGCCAGGAAGGGCACTGCAACTGGAAACCTGTGAGATAATGGAGATATCTGAGACCACGGTATGGACTTTCAACTGAGATGCCAGCAGGTCATACCGCGAGAGCCGGACTTTCCAGCCGAGAGTAGGTCTACTCTAGACTTGCTTAAAGAGAAGAAAAAGAAAAAAGCTTCAGTAATCTAAAATAAAATTTTATTTCTGACATTTGTTAAAATGGTAAGGAAGATTTTATTCAAGACTGTTGCAATAGTAGGGAGAGATTGACCTCAACCCCAAATACAGCAAGACAGTTGGGGATTTATAGCTTCAGGCCAAAGTGAGAGGGTCAGTGGATGGAAAATTAATAGAGGAACCTGATCAGATATCAAGGGGGCGTGAGGTTCTTGCCAGACTGGTGCAACAGGAGTTTTGCTAGGGGCAAACCAAGGACTTAGACACAAAATGTTAAATATCAACAGGAATTAACAGAGGAATTTGAAATTAAAAGCACAATACCTCTTACATTAGTACTCACTCAAAATAAATTCTTAGGTAAAGTCTAACAAAATATGTACAAGATCTATATTAGGATGACAACAAAACTTTCATGAAAGCAGTCAAAGAAGAATGGAGTAAATGGAAATATATTTCATGTTCATGGATAAGAAGACTCAATATTGTCAAGATGTGAGTTCTTTTTAATGTTTATTTTTCAGAGGGAGAGAGAGAGACAGAGTGTGAGTGGGGGAGGGGCAGAGAGAGAGGGAGACACAGAATCCAAAGCAGGCTTCAGACTCTGAGCTGTCACACAGAGCCCAATGCAGGGCTCAAACCCACAAACCGTGAGATCATAACCTGAGCCAAAGTCAGATGCTTAACTGATTGAGCCACCCAGGCGACCCAAGATGTGAGTTCTTTTTAACGAAATTTATAGATTCAATGAAATCCCAGTCAAAATCCTACTAAGTTATTATGTAGCTATCAAGAAACTGTTTCTAAAGTTTGGATGGAGAGGCAAAAGATTAAGAATAACCAACACAAGGGGCACCTGGGTGGCTCAGTCGGCTGAGCCTCCAACTTCGGCTCAGGTCATGATCTCGCAGTCCGTGAGTTCAAGCCCCACGTCGGGCTCTGTGCTGACAGCTCAGAGCCTGGAGCCTGCTTCAGATTCTGTGTCTCCCTCTCTCTCTGACCCTCCCCAGTTCATGCTCTGTCTCTCTCTGTCTCAAAAACAAATAATCATTAAAAAAATAAAAAAAAAAAGAATAACCAACACAATATTGAATGAGAAAAACAGTGAAGAGACTCACACTACCTGACTTCAAGATTTACCATAAAGCTATAGCAATTGGTTGTACTATAGTAATTTTACAATAATACAAAGTGGTATTGGTGAAAGAACAGACAAATCAAAGGAACAGAATAGAATTCTCAGAAATAAATCCACACAAACGTAGTCAATTGATTTTTGACAATAGAACAAATGAAATACAATGATGCAATGGAGAAAAGTCACCCTGTTCAACAAATGGTCGTGGAACAACTGGACATATACACACATACGTGAAAAAAAAAAAAAAAGAATCTAGACACAGACCTTACCCCCTTTGGAAATACTAACTTACCTCACTCAAGAAGATATGCAGATGGCAAATAAGCACATGAAATGATGCTCAACATCACGTGTCACTAAAAAATCGCAACTTTAAACAATGATGAGATACCATACTTACCTATGAAAATGGCTAAAATTCGAAACACTGACAACATCACACGCTGGTAAATGATGCGGATTCATTGCTGATGAAAATTTAAAATGGTACAGCCAGTTTGGAAGACAATATGGCAGCTTGTTACAAAATCAAACTTATTTTTATTATACAGTACAGCAGTCACACTCCTTGGTTTTTCTCCAAATGAATCAAAAATGTTACATCCACACAAAAACCTGTAGAGAGATGTTTACGGCACTTTCGTTTCTAATTGCCAAAAGTTGTAAGAAACCAAGATGTCCTTCCGTAGATGAGTGGATAAATAAACGTTGGCACATCTGGATGATGGGATGCTATTCAGTGCTAAAAAGAAAGAAGCTATCAAGCCATGAAAAGACCTGGGGGGAACTTAAATGCTCATTATTTATTTTTTTTAATTTTTTGTTTAACGTTTATTTATTTTTGAGACAGGAAGAGACAGCATGAACGGGGGAGGGTCAGAGAGAGAGGGAGACACAGAATCGGAAACAGGCTCCAGGCTCTGAGCTGTCAGCACAGAGACCGATGCGGGGCTCTAACTCACGGACCGCAAGATCATGACCTGAGCTGAAGTCGGATGCTTAACCGACTGAGCCACCCAGGCGCCCCTAAATGCTCATTATTAAGTGAAAGAAGTTCTGGCATTCTGGAAAGGCAAAACTATGGAGGTAGAAAATGATGAGTGGGGGGCGCCTGGGTGGCTTGGTCGGTTAAGCGTCCGACTTCAGCTCAGGTCATGATTTCACGGTCCGTGAGTTCCAGCCCCGCGTCGGGCTCTGTGCTGACAGCTCGGAGCCTGGAGCCTGTTTCAGATTCTGTGTCTCCCTCTGTCTCTGCCCCTCCCCTGTTCATGCTCTGTCTCTCTCTGTCTCAAAAATAAAAATTAAAAAAAAAAATTAAAAAAAGAAAAAAAAAGAAAATGATGAGTGGTTGCCAAGGATTAGGGAGAAGAGGGGGATGACCAAGCAAAGCACAGGTTATTTTTAGGGCAATGAAACTATTCTGTATTCTCCTGCGGTAGATATATGTCATTAGACATCTGTCAAAACCCGTAGATTGTAGAACACCAAAAGTGTTCTACACCAATGTAAACTACAGACTTTGGGCAGTTAGGTTGTGTTGATCTAGGTTCATCAATTGTAATAAATATATCACTCTGGGATGGGGTGCTGTAGTGGAGGGGGCTGTGTTTACACGCGGGCAGGGAGTACATAGGAGCACTGTATTTTCTGCTCAATTTTTCTGTGAATTTAAAAGTGGTCTACAAAATAAAGTCTGTTTAAAAAAAAAAAAAACACTGGATAAACAAAGAAGTAAGGCAATGTGACCTACAGATAATAGGAATGCTGATTTCAGTAGATAGAAACTTGAAATAGTTGTTATTAATATTTAATATGTCATTATTAATATTTTCAAGTACCTAAAGGAAGATACAAAGAGGAAATGGGTCAGAAATATCAGTAGAAAAAGAGAAAAAAAACAAATAAAATAAAAGAAGGAGGAGAGGAAACAAATGGACATTGTGAACCTGAAAAATACAATTAGTCAGAGGCAAGAAACAAATAACACAGGAGAACAATAATTAAAATACTATTGACTTCTTAACAAAAACAATGCAAACCAACAAGCAAAAAGAATTAAATCCTTACAGTTGCTGGGGAAACATATCTCAACCTAGAATTTTATATACGGGCAAAAAATATTCTCCTCATAAGCTTCTAGAAGGAAACATAGGAAAATATCTTTGTGACCTCTCAGTAGACAACAATTTCTTAAAAGGGACACAGAAACACAAGTCATGAAATTTAAAAACCAATAGTGTTGACTTCCTCAAAATTAATACATTTGATTATCAAAAGATACTCTTAAGAATATGAATAGGTGAGCCACAGATTGAGAGAAACTGTTTGTAAAACGTATATCAAAGGGGGTGCCTGGGTTGCTCAGTTGGTTAAGCGGCCAACTCTTGGTTTCAGCTCAGGTCATGATCTCATGGTTCATGAGTTTGAGCCCCATATCAGGTTCCACACTGACAGCACAGAGCCTGCTTAGGATTCTCTCTCTCTCTCTCTCTCTCTCTCTCTCTCTCTCTCTGTGTGTGTGTGTGTGTGTGTGTGTTTGTGTGTGTGTGTGTGTGTGCGTGTGTGTGTCTTGCTCTGTGTGTCTCTCAAAATAAATGAAGACACTTAAACAAATTTTTAATATATCAAAGAACTGTGGGTCAAAGAACTTGTAATCATAATGTATGAAGAAGTCCTAAATTCTATAATAAAAAAACCCATGTATGTATGAAAAATGAGCAAAGGACTTGAACAGGCACTTCTCAAGGGATTGGCCACTAACCCTTTGAAAAAGTGCATCACTGAAAATTATTGGTCATTAGGAAAATGCAAATTGAAACCACAGTGTGATACTGTTTCTCACTTTTGAGCAGCTTGAGTTAAAAATAAATGAATAAGGGGCACCTGGGTGGCTCAGTCAGTTAAGCATCCAGCTCTTAGTTTTGGCTCAAGTCATGATCTCACAGTTTGTGGGTTTGAGCCCCACATCAGGCTCCAAACTGACAGTGCAGAGCCTGCTTGAGATTCTCTGTCTCCCTCTCTCTCTGACCCTCTCTCTCTCTCTCTCAAGAATAAATAAATCAACTTAAAAAAAAAGAAAAGAATAAATAACTAAAACTGAGAACTCTGAATATTTTTGAAGTTATACAACAATCCAGAACTCCCAATGTTTGCTTTTACCAGTATTGAATAATAAAGCTACTTTTGCAAAATGGGTTGGCTTTTTTTTTTTTTATAAAGAAGTTATGTCTTTCATATGACCCACCATTTTAAGTCCTAGGTATTTATCTAAGACCAATGAAAACATTTGTCCACAAAACACTGTATAAGAATATTCATGGTAGCTTTATTTATTATAGCTAAAGACTGGGGAGAAAATTTTTCACCAGTAAGAGATTAGATTAAGAAATTATAGTATAGGGGCGCCTGGGTGGCTCAATCAGTTAAATGTGTCCAGCTCTTGGTTTTGGCTCAGGTCATGATCTCATGGTTCATGAGTTCGAGCTCCACATTGGGCTCTGAGATGACTGTATGGAGCCTGCTTGGGATTCTCTGTCTCCCTCTCTGCCCTTCCCTGGCTCATGGGGGTGTGTGCTCTCTTTCTCTCTCAAAAGTAAATAAATAAACTTTAAAGAAATTATAGCATATTCACACGTTGAAAGACCAGAAATATGTGCACTGACATTAATCACATGGGAGAATAGTGTAAATATAAAGGAAGTGTCTCTTGTGTGTCCTCAAGATGGGAGCACTCCCACCCCTGTGTAACTCTGTATGATCCACTCCAGTTGAGTGAGGGTAGGAACTGTTCATAGGGCAGATGTCACTCTTAGGATTAAGTTACAAAATATGGCCACAGTTAAGTTCCCAAATGATTTGGGGTTCATTAAATGAGAGATTATATTGGCAAGTCTGACTTCTTAAATGGAAGCTCTTCCTGAAGAGAGACCCTATCCTGTTGGGCTCGAAGCAGTAAATGGTCATGTCGCGAACTGCTTATGGGGAGGGTCTTATTCTTAAAGTCACTGAAGTCTGTTAAAAACCTTAATGGGCTTTGAGGGAGACCCTGTGCTCCAAATGAGGACCCAGTCCTGTAGACACTTTGATTTCAGCCTGTGAGACCCTGAACAAAGGACCTAGAAGAACCATGGCTGGATTCCCCACACATGGAAATTGTGAGGTAATAAAGAGGTTTTTTTTTTTAAGCCATTAAATTTGTGGTCAATTTCTATACAGCAATAGAAAACTGATACAAAGTCAGCCATAAAAGAATACCGTATAGTGCTTTTTATACGAAGTTCTGGAACAGGCGAAAAGAATCAATGGTAAAGCTTTGAACAATGGTTGCCTCTGCTGTGAAGGGGATTGACTGGGAAGGAACCTGAGGGAACTTTTGGTGGTTATGGAAATATTGGAGCTATATAATTAAAATATGTGCATTTCACTGTCTGTTAACGCATCTCAAAAAATGAAGAAAATTAAGCTTATATTTATATGTACCTTATTTCTGCAAAGCCACTGCTCTCTGTGATATTTCTTTTTTTTTAATTTTTTAATGTTTATTTATTTTAAGAGAGACAGAGAGAGACAGAGAGAGAGAGAGAGAGAGAGAGAATGCGAGCAGGAGAGGGGCAGAGAGAGAGGGAAACCTGGAATCCGAAGCAGGCGACTCTGAGCTGTCGGCACAGAGCCCGACACGGGGCTGAAACTCACAGACCACAAGATCATGACCTGAGCCAAAGCCAGATGCTTAACTGACTGAGCCACTCAGGTGCTCCTCCGTGATATTTCTTAATTCAGACTCATCTGAAACCCCTAGTCCCTACCCACCCACACTATTTCTAGTCATTCAGTGACTGTAGGTAACTGGGTTTATCAAATCACTTTTCATATTGCAATTATTTTTATTTTAATAAAAGGAGGTGGTGAACTATCTTTTGAGGTACCTATAAACTTATTCTTTTTAAGTCACACAAAAGGTATGCTGTGTGACCCTGAAACATGTTATGGATCGTTATAGCAGGGTCAGCAACTTATGGTCTTAAGCCCAAATGTGGCCTGCTATCTGTTTTTGTAAATAAAGTTTTATTGGAACACAGCCTTGTGTATTCATTTACATAGGGCATATGGACACTTTAATGATACAGTAGTAGAACCCAGCAGCCTGCAAGGGAGACCTACCGCCCACACAGCTCTATAGAAATAATTTGCTGACCCTGCTTTGTACCATTAACTTTTTCTCAAAACGTGAGCCTTTGATTTAAAAAAAAAAATGTAATTTCAAACTCTTGCTTTTTATGTTATATCAGGCAAATTATTTAACTTTTCTGGGTATCTTCATCCACCTAGACAGACACACAGACAGACAGACAGAAATAGCTAAGTGATTAGCACAGTTTACAAACCATTTTTCCCGTTAGATGGATTGATATGTGGAATATCAATATCATGTAAGCATGATAAGTAAATATCATGTGGGATAGCTTATCACGAAAACAAATGATCGTGTAAAATGACTACTGCGTGGGGCGCCTGGGTGGTTCAGTCGGTTGAGCCACCGACTTCAGCTCAGGTTATGATCTCGCGGTTTTTGGGTTCGAGCCCCGCGTGGGGCTCTGTCCTGACAGCTCAGCGCCTGGAGCCTGTTTCGGATTCTGTGTGTGTCTCTCGCTCTCTCTGCCCCTCCCCCACTCACACTCTGTCTCTCTCTTCTTCAAAAATAAACATTAAAATGAATATTGCAAATAACGGCTTAAAATAATCATCTTAAACTGCAATTTCTGGAATCCCTTTAGCTTTTACTGCCTTCCAGAGAGGACTAGAGCATGCAGGGTAGGAAATCCTACCGTGTGTTCCTCCTATTGTCATTGTAGTTTTGGCTGTTCTGCTCTCATGGTCGCCAATGGTGTGAACTTGGACAACTTATTTAGCCTTCATAGACATATTTTTCCATCCTGAAAGTAAGTATAAAAATAGCATACATTTCACAGAGCTGTTTTTAGGATTAAATGAAATGATATGAAAACATGCATAGTAAGGCATATAACAAATATTCCACAAATGAGGGTTCTCTTTTCCTTTCTTTTTTTTTCTGCACTTCCTCATCCCATTGGACCCTTTCTTGACTCCTCTTTAAATGCTCAAAGTTATCAGCCACTTGGATTCAAATAACTTGTTCTGAAGATATTAACTGACTCGGTATTGACGTTTGCTGTGTCTTTCATTTTTAACTCTTAAATATCTCTGAAATACTAAAAAAGAAGGAAATAATCGTTCTATTCTTTGTATCATAATAACTGATTTTTTTTAACGTTTATTTATTTTTGAGACAGAGAGAGACAGAGCATGAACGGGGGAGGGTCAGAGAGAGGGAGACACAGAATCTGAGACAGGTTCCAGGCTCTGAGCTGTCAGCACAGAGCCCGACGCGGGACTCGAACTCACAGACCGTGAGATCTTGACCTGAGCTGAAGTCGGCCGCTTAACCGGCTGAGCCACCCAGGCGCCCCAATAACTGATTTTTTAAAGCTAAACTTCTACTTAATTTGGAGGAACTTCTCTTTTCCCCCAGTCAAGAAGTCTTATTTATTTTTTGAAGTCATATGCTATATTCACATACAGCAGGACTCACATTTTGGCCTCTGGAAATCAAATTAAATTTGGCAATTCAGATGGCATCCTTACAGGATCCATTATTTTGGTGAGGAAGACAAGTTTCATTTGGACAACATAAGACTCAAGAAAGAAGGTTGAAAGTAAATGCTCTGGAAGGGAATCAATGCAGTTGTAATTTGACACAATAGAGGGGCCAGAGTAGGAGCTCTTAGAAAACAATGGGGTTCTTTAAATTCCACCCTTGAGAACTGAGTGACAGTTTGTCCAGGGAACTATTGTGTTCCAAATTCCATCTCAGGACAAGCCCTGCCTTCCCACAGGCCTCTGAAAAGTCCTTTATTTTGTCACCTTCTTCTAAAGGCTCCTTCAGAACCTTCCCAACAAACTAAGATTTTCTACCAGAAAACAGCTCCTTTTTTTTTTTTTAAGAAAAGAAAGTATTACCTACAAATTCAATTTCAAAGTAAACCTCAGGACAAGGAAAACTCTAAGAATTTCTTGGTAGATTTCATAGTCTACGCAATCTGAACTTTGTAAAATGTTGTCTCACATCGAACCATTTTAATTTCTTTCTTCTTGCCATTTTTATTGTCTGGTTACTCACAGATAACACTATATCATAGACGTAAACTCAGATGACTGATGAAATCAACAACCTCGCTATGAAACGTGCCTAAGAATCTATGTTTAAGGACTAGCCGTTTAATCTGAATTTTCTAAATAGTCATGTAATTTTTTAGAACAATTATACTTTCAGAATGTACCCTTAGAAATTATCTCCCTAACAAAAGCACTAAAAAGTTTAGAAAGAATATTAAATAATATATAAATGTAAACACACGCGCGTGCGCACACACACACACACCACGTATGGTTTGTAAGGCTCTTTAATATTTTCATTAATACAATGTATCCATACCAAGAATTGCTTCTGATATATGGGAGGTGGTCTTAAATGAACATTAAGAATTTAAGAGTAGTTGTATTCTGTAAGTCACCCAAAAATACTCCCTCAAAGAGAAAATGTGAAATATGTACTGTTTTACGAGATTCTCGTTTACTGCCTAGATGTGAGGAGACACTTGAATTTTGCCCAATGTCTTTTATCTACGGAAATAATCATATGATATTTTAACTTCAGATGATTAAAATCACAACTTGTATCAGTGGATTTACAAATAGTGTGACTGCTATTATTTTATTCCTGGAGTGAATTGCACCTGTGTGCAATTAATTACGTCCACTTAATAGCTGTGCATAAAAGAAAATTATAAACCGTTACATTGATATATTTATTGATGCAAAAAATTTAAGTTGATTAACAAATAGAATCTAGTAGCCCATTACGAAAAAAAGATACATTGTGACTAATAAGATTTTGTTGCAGCAGCATGGAAAATTGAAGATACTGAAACGGTTATCATACCTATAAAACATAATCAGTTAGAAGATATAACAGAAGGAGATGTTTTAATAATGCAAAAAATAAAACATTTAGACATAAGTTTTAAAGCATATATATCAAATTTTATAAAGAAAATGTTAAAATATTTCTGAAAGGCACAGGGGTAGACCTGAACAAGTGCAAAGAAAAAAACGTCTTTTTAAATTTTTTTAATGTTTATTTATTTTTGAGAGAGAGAGAGAAAGACAGAGTGTGAGTGGGGGACAGGCAGAGAGAGAGGGAGACACAGAATCCGAAGCAGGCTCCAGGCTCTGAGCTGTCAGCACAGAGCCTGACGCAGGGCTCGAATTCATGAACTGCAGGATCATGACTTGAGCTGAAGTCTCATGCCCAACCAACTGAGCCACCCAGGCACTCCACAACTCCTTTTTACATAGGAATATTTACACCTTAAAGATCTTGATTTTACTAAGTTAATATATCATCAACAAAATAACAACAGCTTTTTTAAAGATTTGCAAGTAGATTATAACATATATATGAGAAAATAAATCAGTAGGAATAGCTAGAAAATCCTTGAAAAAATAGGTGGAAAGAGCAATCAAATGATCACCTTATAAAAACAGCAACCTATTTGTGAAGGAGGGTTGTGGAATAGAGATTCTGCCGGGCTTCTCTGAATATTTCATGTTATATAGTTTGTGGACACATTTCAAGTGACTATAGAACACACGTGTGGGGGGCGCCTGGGTGGCTCAGTCAGTTAAGCGTCCAACTTCGGCTCAGGTCATGATCTCACGGCTCGTGAGTTCGAGCCCCGTGTCGGGCTCTGTGCTGACAGCTCAGAGCCTGGAGCCTGTTTCAGATTCTGTGTCTCCCTCTCTCTCTCTGACCCTCCCCCATTCATCCTCTGTCTCTCTCTGTCTCAAAAGTAAATGAACGTTAAAAAAAAAAATTAAAAAAAAAAAAAAGAACACACGTGTGAACTGTACCTCCACAGATCTACACGTAGGAAGATAACTCAAAGACAAAGAGAGCTGTAAATATATCTAAAAATATTCACAAACCAATTTGTTAGTGGTAATATTTGTTACTTTTAGAACCATTTCATATGTATGTTTCCACATGATGCAAATAAAAAATTATATTAATGTCAGGAACAAGTATTTTGATCTAAGCTAAAAACATATGGGTATAGGGGCGCCTGGGTGGCTCAGTCGGTTAAGCGTTTCTCGGTTTCAGCTCAGGTCATCATCTCACGGTTTTGTGAGTTCCAGCCCCACATAAGGCTTTCTTCTGACACTATAGAGCCTGCTTGGGCTTCTCTCTCTCTCTCTCTCTCTCTCTCTCTCTCTCTCTCTCTCTCTCCCTCTCTCTCTCTGCCCCTCCCCTGCTCGCGTTGTCTCTGTCTCTCTAAAAATAAATTTAAAAAATTAAAAAAATCTTAAAAACGTATAGGTATAAAATCAAACAAGTAAACTTCTGCATGTTAAAAATATTTGTATAAATTCATGTTTATTTTAAATATCTACTTATTAACTCTGCCTCCTAAAACTGTCCATGATCAGCGATAATCCAGTAGCAACGAGCCCTCCTAGTGCCCAGATTGTGTTCTCCAAATGCCCTTCTCCACTAAAATGACTAAGGCTTCTTAGAGTCATGGCTAATTCCAGATGTAAAGCAGGAAATACATACGATGAGCTCAGAATGTCTTGTGTCGGAAAACCAGAAAGTGATCAAAGACAGATTGGGTTGAGCGTGAAGGACAAAGAAGGCAACATAAAGATCTCTCATCAGCCAAAAGCCAAGGATGGAACAGTTTTAGCATCAAAAAGAATAATTTATTTAAATATATTGAATATGTAAAAACATATAAGTTCACAATGATATGAGAGAGAGAGAGAGACTGGGGGTGGTATGAAATATCTAGGACACTGACTTCTTACACTGAGTATTGAAAATTTCATTGAATGGGGAAAAACTAAGCATTTATCCTGACTGTCCCATATACATTCTGATTCACAATACACAAACAAGGATATTTGATAAGATATTTCTTCTTTACAGAAAAAAGGTAGCTAATAAATGTATAAGGAATGACAAAATTAGAAAAACACCATTTTAGAGACGCCTGGGTGGCTCAGTCGGTTAAGCGTCCAACTTCCACTCAGGTCATGATCTCACGGTTCATGGGTTCGAGTCCCACATTGGGCTTTCTGCTGTCAGTGCAAGGCCCACTTTGGATCTACTGTCTCCATTTCTCTGCCCCTCCCCCACTCATGCTCTCTCCTTCGTCTCTCAAAAAAAAATAAACATTAAAAAAATAAAATAAAATCACCATTTTGCAACAGCTAAGGGATTCATTCAGTTGGGGAGTAATCCTCAGTGAGATAAAAGATGGTTGAGAAGTTTGACAATGAAAAGATCAGGCTTTCAGCACCTGAAAATTATCGGTCTCAGCATTTCTAAAAATGGGACAATCAGACTGTGTGAAGCACGTAGCAACTGCTTATGATGGATTTTTGGAAGAAACAAAAAAGTTGAACCTGAACTTGAATCTAATCAAGTCTCTAGAGCCTATGGAAACGTACACACACACACACACACACACACACACACACACACACAGGAAACACAGAGGTAGGGGATAGAGAAGCAAGCTAAATTACAACAAAAGGAAGGAAGAAAGAAAACAAATGAGAAATTGAGATAATCTACAGAACCAGTACCTATTTTCTGTCAGAAGTCATTGACATAAAAACTAAATAAAGATGTGGAAAGAAAGCAGGAAGAGGGGGAAACACTCTAGATTTTAAAAGTCTTTAGGTGTCATAACAAGTCAATACCATGTGCAAACTTCTGGATACAATTTTGCAGAAATTTTTTGAGATCTCTCATACCATAAAATGATTGTTATCTCGGTCCCCTATAATAAGGGGATGGTACATAAGAAAAAAAAATTAAGATGCATACAAAAACAAATAAGAAAAAAATACATAGAGCAGTAAAAAGACGTGACTACCGAGATTAGCTTCCAAAGCAAATCTTAAGCAAAAGAAAAGGAAAAGGAAATAATACAAAGACATAACTGAGGCAAAGGTGACAGGATTTAATAAATGTGGAACCTGTTTGATGTCCACAGTGCTCATTACGCTGTTCTCTGTACTTTCGTGTGTGTTTGGAAAGGCTCATAACATTTTTGAAAGATTTGCTCAGAGAGGCAGCTTGGTATCTCAGAAAAAAGCAGTAGGTTTGATATCAGGCTGACCTGAATTCAACTCTAGCCACACCAACTACTCTATGGCTTGGAGAGAGTGGTTCATTCTCATTAGGCAATTTCCACTACCCTCCAAGCCTCATCTCTCACATAGGCAATAGATTTGTGAAGCTGGTTAACTAGAATATAGGGAAAAGATTCTCCTCTTGATGATGGTGCACTGGCACGGATTAATCAGAGAGTTTCTGACTTCTTGTATCATGTCTAAATTGCCTTTTGTTCTCAAAGGAGTTGCTAGTCTTTTTTTAACCTATGAAGGTTTTATAAAATATCCTACACCTAGGTAATGCTGGTCTAATTATCACCAACAACAAACTCTCCATCTTAGGATTTCCTCGAAATCGTGCTATTATTAAAGAAGCTAGCATGATTACCATGATATATTAACAAAATTGTGGTGTGTAATTAATTCGCCGTATCAACACTGGCCAAAGTGAACTATAGACCATTCAGGCAACTATGCCTACTGATATGAAGAGGCTAAAGAAGGTCTAAAAAGGATTACAATTAAGGAAATGTGTATATTATGAGAAAGTTTTAGAAAACCTGGGCTAAAGCGTTGCTTATAGCGAAATGTAATGATATTAATCAAAATTATGTATGGTAATTTCAAGCAGTATGGACTCTATAGTATAGCCTGTTTAACATATACTGTAGGACATAGAACAAGAGGAAATACATATAGAAAATCATGTTTTTCAGTCGCAACTTGCCATAAACTATATAGGGAAATCTAACAAAAGATTCTTTTAGGATGTTAAAGAATGTTTATTCCCGAGGATGAGTGGAGGGAAATACACACACACACACACACACACACACACACACACACACATGATCTAAATGTACCATTTCCCAAAATTATTTTGAAAGGGTATTAGAAAAAAAGCCACACACACACACACACACACACACACACACACACACACACAGCATGGCAAAAGTGAAAGCTACAAGACACAATTTGATGGGATCTTCTTAAGAAGAAAAGGAAGGAGCCAAAAAGGAATCCCTTAAGTAAAACTTGTTCACTAGGAAATCAGAAATTGCCACATAAAATACATATATTCTATATGTCCCATTGGTTGGAGATTTTATCCGGATGCTTGCAAAGGTTCAAAAAGAAGGCACAGTCCAGCTTTTTAAGGGGCGGTAATTTATTACAAGAGATAGAAAAGAGCAAATATTTCAAGTGCAATATGCTAACTATTTGACACAAAGAGTTATAACTAAGAATGGAACCTCCACGGGGCGCCTGGGTGGCTCAGTAGGTTAAGCCACCAAGTCTTGATTTCAACTCCAGTCATGATCTCTGTCATAAGATTGAGCCCCCTGTCAGGCCCTGTGCTGGGCATGGAACCTGCTTGGGATTCTCTCCTTTTCTCTCTCTCTCTCTCTCTCTCTCTCTCTCTCCCCCTCCCCCACTTGAGCACACAAGCACAGGCACACGTGCTCTCTCTTGCTTTCTCTCTCTCTCTCACAAAGAAGGATTCATGAGGTTGTTTCATGCATAATCTATTTTGTTCCAGTTTGTTGCTCAATAGTATTCCAGAGTATAGATATACTACAATTTCTTTGTTTTTCATCAGTTTCCAGTCATTTGCGTTTAGGGCTATTATAAATAATGCTGCCATGAACCTTTACATAAACCTTTTTGTGGGTCCTTATATATTTCAATTTTGTTGGGGAAATACCTGGGAACAGGATTAGGTAAAGTTATTATAACTCTGTTTTCCAAAGTGACTGTATCACTCGGGCTTCCCCTCAAACAATGCTCAGAGAGTTCCGGTTGCTCTGTATCCTTACCCAGACTTGGTGATGTCAGGCTTTTTATTTTTTTTTTTAATTTATTTTTTTTTTAACGTTTATTTATTTTTGAGACAGAGAGAGACAGAGCATGAACGGGGGAGGGGCAGAGAGAGAGAGGGAGACACAGAACCGGAAACAGGCTCCAGGCTCTGAGCCTTCAGCCGAGAGCCCGACGCGGGGCTCGAGCCCACGGACCGCGAGATCGTGACCTGAGCTGAAGTCGGAGGCTTAGCCGACTGAGCCACCCAGGCGCCCCAAGTCAGGCTTTTTAAATTTAGCTATCCTGATGAGAGTACAGTGCTATCTTATTGTGGCTCTACTTTGCATTTCTCTGATAATCTGTGATGTTGAGATCCCTTGACAGGCTTAAAGACCATTTGCACGTCTTCTTTTGAGACGTGACTATTCAAACTCCCTTGCCCATTTTAATCGGCTCTTTTCCTTGGCGGTTACCCCCCACTCTCTTTGGGGCTGATAGCTTGGCAGCTTTGGTTTTCTGGTTCTCCAGGCAAGAAAGATGGGGCGTTTCCACGGGTGGCCTCTGTCACTGCTATTCACGCACTGTCAATTGAATGTAGTCTCATGCGAAAAGCTGGGAAACAGAAATTCGTATCGTATAGTTCTCCATTTGTCCTCTTCCAAATGTGCCTTTTCCATAAAAGTGCGTCTGCTTCTAACCACTCTCAATACCTTAGATATAGCTTTTTTGCATTATGTCCCGGTTTTCTGCAGCCCACGGTCATCCAGAAGGGTCTTAGACCATCGTATGTGGACAATTGATATCATGTATCTTCTTTATCATTCAGACTAAAATATTTTCTGTATCTTTTTGTTTCATTTATCTAATTGAGGTTTTCCTGGATATTGTATGGTAACTGATAATTTTTTTTTTTTTGTAACTGATTTTTAAGTTAGTTCCACTGTAGTCCAAGAATAGACTGTCTGATTTCAACCCTTTTAAATTTATTGGGAGGCTATTTTATGGCTATCATGGCAAATGATCATGTTCAGTGAAAAAACGTATATTGTTGTGGAGACTAGGGCATTATAAATGTCAGGTCAAAGTGGTTGATAACAATATTCAGATCATCTATAATTTTACTGACATTTTGTCCACTTATTTTTAATTATGAACCCACGCCTTCAGAGAGTTGTTTCATATTTTGCCCAGAGTTCATAGTTGTGATATGCAGGAAGGCTGATTTGCAAAGAGCTTTCTCGGCCATATGAAAGTGGATCTTGTCTCGTTTAGCTTTACATTCTCTTTCTAGGATATTTATACTTGCTGAAATGCATAGTTTTAATCTTTAAAAAAAATTTTTAATGTTTATTTCTTTTTGAGACAGAGAGAGACAGAGCATGAGCAGGGGAGGGGCAGAGAGAGAAGGGAGATACAGAATCTGAAGCAGACTCCAGGCTCTGAGCTGTCAGCACAGAGCCTGACGCGGGGCTTGAACTCACAAACTGCGAGATCGTGACCTGAGCCAAAGTCGGACATTCAGCTGACTGAGCCAGCCAGGAGCCCCTGAAATGCATATTTGTAATCTTATCAACGTCATCTTAGTTTCTTCTGAAATTCTCTTTCTTAGTATCTATGTTCTAGGAAAGAATATTCTAACGGATTTTAATAGTTGTTTTGTTAGTGGGACAAAGGTATAGAACATTCTGGGGGCATGGATTTGAGGAAACACTACCTTCCATGGTCCCTTCTTGGAGATTTATGAGGCTCATTAGCAAGTAGTTCTGAGAATTATGTTAAACTTTGTCTAGATCACCAATGGCCCACTCACTTGAGTATGAGAACTCGCCTTCACATAATACTGGAGAACATGACATGGAGCAAAAGACAGCGAGCCCTTATCTAGTTCATTCCATTTACTTCTTTTCATGACAGTGCATTTTCCATATGGCATTTCTTTTCATTGTTACCCTCATTTTTCTTTCAGAACCTAATGGAAGGTCTGTTGAATGTAGGTAAACCCTTATCCACTGTTACACATACACCTTTAGCATAAAGCTAAAGTATAAGGAGTTTTATATTTCAAAGACCCATTTTACAATGGTTATCTCCTACTGTTTGGGGCTGGTAAGCAGGTGATCTGTTCACATTTGCAAGACTCCAAATTTCTAGCATTTTTCTTTTCCTTTTGCATTTCTCTTGCAAACTGGCCAATTCTTTCTAGGGCTCATCTCTTTCTTCTGATACCTTGCCAAAGACCTTAGCAAAGACTTCTCATACCTTGCTAATAGCAACTGAATCCCATGATTAGTATTTTCTGATCTTTTCCCCTTGAGCACACATACCTTAGGTAATCTAAAGATCGGCCGCCCAAGTATCTTGCGATGATTCACCATCTTTCCAGAATGAATAGTGTTTTCCTCACCACCCACCATGCAGCCATAAGTCAATGCCAGATATTTTAGGGGTTTGTAGAACCCCGTGTTTAGCACCAATTTATGTGTCATTTTATGGCTTTTTTTTTTATATTCCCTAAATCATACCCATCTGTAAAGCTGCATAGGGTTTTCTCATGCAACCTTAGCATATGGTCAATTGTGTTCTGTAGAATTTCCTAAGTCTAACATATGGAAAAGTTTTTGATGGCCATGCTCTAATATCCATTAGACCACATTACTAAAATCTCCTATTAGTTACAATCGGTTTTTATTTTACTTTTAGGTTTTTTAGGGAACAAATTGAGCTATAAAAAATAATGTGGATTTTCACTCTCATTGTATTCCCTACTATCTCTAAGCCAAGGTTAAAAGGTATTGGTAATAATAGATTCACACTTTATTCAGGCTTTGCATGCCTCCAAGATTTCATCACTAAATATGAGACAGTTGAATTTATATAAAAGCAGTATTTATAATATAAGGATGTAATCTTCTGATTACATCAAGAATGGATTTCGAATACTGTCAAAGGTCCATTTACATCTGAGATTAATTATCTAATTAATTAATTCATTAAGTATTTATTGCCACTTATTATGTGATGACACTAGACTTACAACAGTGAATGAGAGTGATTCAGTCCCTGCCTCTATCGATTTTCCAGTCAGAGATGAAAAGTATTTTTCCCACGTTATTTATGTTACATTTTAACATATATCAATCTTACATCACTGGCAGGAACAGTACTTTTTAATTAATAATGTTCTTCTTAAATGATTAATTTCTATTGTTTTAAAATATTTTGCATCTATACCAATAAGCAAAGCAGACTTAGCTTTTATGTTATATTTTTTCAAACGAATATTGTGTTGTGTCTATGGCAGCTTTTAAAATACAGTGAGACATTTTCCTTTATTTCTATTTTCTGGAAGAGTTCTGAATATAAGTATTTATTTTCTTTGATGGTTTCAAAGAAATTATCCTTAAAACCATCTGGAAGCAGTTTTTTTTTTTAAGTTTCAGTGTCTTTTGTTTCCATTTCTTTGTTATTTTTCTAGTTTATAAAATGTTTTCCTTATTCTACAGTCACTTTAAGAATTTGTTTTTAAGATAATTATCACTGTAGAACTTTTGGTCCTTTTTTTTAATCCCGGCATTTTGACCCAGTAGAATTGCTATTCACATTGTTTTGACTCTTTTTTGTGACTACAATCATTGTAAGCATAATTGTACCAAAACTAGTATGTGTTCTCTGAGAAAACATTTAGCACTTTCAACTCATTATTTAAATTTTACATAATAAAATGGCTTTCATACTTTAATAAATATTAGGTTTTATCTTCCTTGTCTTCCATAACAATCATCTGGCCTATTATTATTATTATTTTTATTTCTTTGTACATCTTCCCAGCACTCTGGAGATAGATAGATAGATAGATAGATATACATCTTATATATCTATCTTTTATATTTACTATATATTAATTATATTAATAGTATATTTGCCATATGTATGTCATTGTCTTATCTTTTTCAAGTCTCTGTTCACTAATCCATAAGCTCCTTGATGATAAGGAATGTTTGTACCTATTTAAAATGACTATCCAAATTTCTGTCATGGAGTAGCCCCTCAACAGGGGTGAGATAAAGAAGACATTCAGTGAGTGAATATCATGCTAATTAATGTTGCAGGTTACTACTAAATTCTCAAAAAAAAAAAAAAAAGAGAGAGAGAAAGAGGAAAAGATTAGGTGAACCATGGATACGCAGGTAAAGAGAGGAAGCAACTGTTTCAATAGACAACCACAGATATGTGGTTTTAGATATATTAAAAATAAGAAAGGGGCACCTGGGCGGCTCAGGTGGCTGAGTGTCTGACTTCAGCTCAGGTCATGATCTTGCGGTCATGAGTTCGAGCCCCACATTGGGCTCTGTGCTGACAGATCAGAGCCTGGAGCCTGCTTCGGATTCTGTGTCTTCCTCTCTTTCTGCCCCTTCCCCCCTCATGCTCTGTCTTTCTCTCAAAAATAACTAAACACTAATTTTTTTTTAAGTAAGAAAGGGATAGAAGTCCCTGAGATAGCTTCTTTCCAGATTGTGCTGAAATAAACATGACGATAGAAGACATGATTATACTCACCACATTCTCATAGGATAGCTGGTCAACCCACGGAGAGAGTTGTGAAGCCATTTCCCTCCCCAGATACGGCCACCGTAAACATTTTGTGCAATATAGGCTCCATCACTGGTAACAGAGGAAGCCTTATTTCTCATGCCATGAAATGACTAGAAGTTTCCATTTCTTCTTTCATCTTTTCCCACTCCGGCATTTACCCTGTGCTCCCATGAAAGAAACTCAGGGGTTAAATCAGCCAGAAAACCTGGCAGTGATCTTTTCAATACAAGTGTCGTTTGAGGCTCAGAACTTACCACCAATCCAGTGCCTTCCTCTCCAGGGATCTCCTCACTGGTACAGAATGGACTGTTTTTATTCTACTATGTCCATTGGTCCAGAAACGCCCTTTATAGCATTTTCTCTTCTCCCAGAGCGGCATCCAGTCCAAGGTCAAGCACTGCATTTACATCCATGTCTCTGTCACTTCTTTAATCTGAAACATTTCCACCGTTTTTCTTTGTCTTTTATGACACTGGCACTTTTGAAGACCATAGCCCCTCCCTCCTCCCATTTATTTTCGCAGAACACTCCCAGTTCTGGGTTTTTCTGAGGTTCCCTGGTGACTAGTTTCTAAGTCTGCATTTTCAGTCAGACTACTACCCATACTACGCAGGGGTGGTGATGTCACGGGCATCCCATCTGGAGATGAAAGAAAAAACTTCCCGAATCTTGCCACTGTCTGATGTGGGGCAATATCCTGCCAGCATCCAGCAACATTTTCCTTATTCCTCCACACCCTGTCGACATGGGAAGCCACACGGTTTAGAGCTTTGTGGTTGTTGCTGTTATGGTAATACCCCACCTCTAGGTAACTATTCATTTATTTGTTAGTTTACACTACACCGTACTGTTCCCTAAATAACCTACAAGTTTTCATAGCTTACAACAGCAAAAGATTATTTCCCCTTCCTGTTAAATGTCAGCTGTGGGAGGGGCGCCTGGGTGGCGCAGTCGGTTAAGCGTCCGACTTCAGCCAGGTCACGATCTCGCGGTCCGTGAGTTCGAGCCCCGCGTTCAGGCTCTGGGCTGATGGCTCAGAGCCTGGAGCCTGTTTCCGATTCTGTGTCTCCCTCTCTCTCTGTCCCTCCCCCCGTTCATGCTCTGTCTCTCTCTGTCCCAAAAATAAATAAAAACGTGGGAAAAAAAAAAAAATTTAAAAAATAAATAAATAAATAAATAAATAAATAAATAAATGTCAGCTGTGGGAAAGCTCCAGCTTTGCTCCATTGTGTCTTCATTCTGGGACCAAAGGTGAAAAAGCAGCTGCAATATGAGAGGTGCCACTCGCGTAGCAGAGGGGAAAACAAAGCAATGGTGGTGTTCTTTGGCCCTAAATGCTTCTTCTTAGAAGTAGCATAGTTTGGTTCTTCCATCATTGTATTGGATGAAGCAAGTCACATAGCCAAGTACGGTATGGAGGGAATTTGGAGTCTAATACTGTCCCAGAAAGGGGCAGAAAATACTTGAGGACAGTAATGCAGCCTACCGAATAACCTGAACCAGGATAGAAAATGGAAAAAGTAAAAAGGTGGTGGGTGCGGGTTGAGGGTCTGGTGACTCATGGATCCGGTTTGCGGCACATGCAGCCTATGGGGACGTTCAGTCCTTTGCAGAATTCTTTCTCCGGGGGAAAGTCTGAGCTCGGACCTGACAGTACACTAAATGACAGGCACCTTGTTGCCTGAGTCAGGAAATCCACTCAATCAGCCTGAAATCGAACTTCTTACAACGTGCTAGGTTGCGCTGCTTCATTTCTCTTCTAATGATTTTTTAATTTAATTTTATTGTGGCAACAATATTTACCATGAGGGTCTATCTTCTTAATAAATGTTTAAGAGTAGAATACAATATCGTTAACTATAGGTACCATTGTTGTACAGCTGGTTTCTAGAATTTACTCATCTTACTTAAGTAAAATTTCATGCGCATTGATTAGCAACTCCCCATTGCCTCCTTCCTGCAGCCACCATTCCAACCCCTTGATTCTATGATTTGACTATTTTAGAAACCTCGTAATTGTAATCATGCATGATTTGTCCCTCTGTGACTGGCTTGTTTCACTTAGCATAATGTCCTCCAGCTTCATCCATATGGTCACATATTACAGACTGTCCTTCTTGTTTAAAGCTGAACAGTATCCCATTATATGTATATGCCACATTTTCTTTATCCATTCATCCAACCATCCATGGACAGTTAGGTTGTTTCCACATCTTGACTCTTGTGAAGGGTACAGCAATGAGCACGGGAAGGTTAACATCTCTTTGACATCCTGATTTCAGTTCTTTTGGATAAACACCCAGAAGTGAGATTTCTAGATCACATTGTAGTTGTAGTTGTAATTTTTGAGAACTCTTTTCCCTAGCAATTATACAATTATACTATTGTGCATTCTTAGAAACAACGTACAAGGATTCCGGTTTTTTGACACACTTTTTACCACTTGTTATATCTTAGCTTTATGATAATAGTCATCCTGACAGGAGTGAGGTGCTGTCTCATAGTGATTTTATTTTAATTTTGAATTTTTTTAAATTTTATATAAATTCAAGTTACTTAACATATATTGTGACAATGGTTTCATTAGTAGAATTTAGTGATTCATCAGTTACATATAACACCCCGTGTTCATCCCGACAAGTGTCCTCCTTAATGCCCATCACCCATTTATTCCATCCCCTTACCCAACACCTCTCCAGCAACCCTAAGTTTGTCCTCTTCAGATTTGCTTCCCTCTCTGTTTTTATCTTACTTTGCCTTCCCCTCTCATACGTTCATCCTGTTTTGTTTCTTAAATACCACATGAGTGAAATCATATGATATCTCTCTTTCTCTGACTGACTTATTTCACTTAGCATAATATCTTCCAGTTCCATCCACATTGCTGCAAATGTCAAGATTACATTCTTTTTGATCACCGAGTAGTATTCCATTATATATATATATATATATATATATATATATATATATATATACCACATCTTCCTTATGCATTCATCCATCGATGGACATTTGGGCTCTTTCCGTAATCTGGCTATTGTTGCTAGTGCTGCTATAAACATCGGGGTGCATGTGCCCCTCCAAACCAACACTTCTGCATCCTTTGCATAAATACGTAGTGAGTAGTGCAATTGCTGGGCTGTAGAGTAGCTCTATTTTTAATTTTTTGAGGAACCTCCATACTGGTTTCCAGAGTGGCTGCACCAGTTTGCATTCACACCAACAGTGCAAGAATGGTCCCTTTTGTCCACATCCTCACCAACATCTATTGTTTCCCGAGTTGTTCATTTTATCCATTCTGACAGGCGTGAGGTGGTGTCTCATTGTGGTTTTGATTTGTATTTCCCTGAACCTGAACCACTTTCTTACACCGTACACAAAAATTAACTCAAAATGGTTGAAAGACCTAAACGTAAGACAGAAACCCCTCAAAATCCTGGAGGAGAAAACAGGCAACAACCTCTTTGATCTCAGCCACAGCAACTTCTTACTGTACGTGTCTCCAGAGGCAAGGGAAACAAAAGCAAAAATGAGCTATTGGGACCTGCACAGGGAAGGGAACAATCAACAAAACTAAAGGGCAACTGACCAAATGGGAGAAGGTGTTTGCAAATGACATACAGATAAAGGGTTGGTATCCAAAATCTATAACGAAATTATCAAACTCAGTGCCCCCCAAAAAAAAATCCAGTGAAGAAAGAGGCAAAAGATACGAACACTTTTCCAAAGAAGATATCCAGATGGCTAACAGACACATGAAAAGATGCTCATTGTGGTTTTGATTCACATTTCCCTGATGATTAGTCATGTTGAGCATCTTTTCAAGTCTTCTTCAGACAAATATCTATTTGAGTCTTTAGCCCATTTTTAGTAGGGATACAATTTTTTTTTCTATTGAGTTGTAGGAGTTCCTTATATATTTTGGATATTAACCCTTTATCATATATAAGGTTTGCAAATATCTTCTCCCCATCAAGGTTGCTTTTTCACTCTGTTGATTGTTTCCTTTGCTGTGCAGGAGCTTTTTTAGTTTCATGTAGTTCCATTTGCCTATGTTTTCTTCCAGGAGTTTTACAGTGTTTGATCTTAATGTCTCTAATCTATTTTGACTTGATAGTTGAGTGTGGTGTTAGATGAGTGTCTAATTGTAATCTTTTACATGTGGATATCCAGTTGTCTCAACACCATTTGTTAAAGATAACATTCTTTCCCCATCGTGTAGCCTTGACTCCCTTGTCAAAGACAAGTTGGCCATAAATGTGTGGATTTATTTCTAAACCCTTTGTCCCACTGGCCTGTCTTTACGCAAGTATCATACTCTTTTAATTACTAGAGACTTGTGATATATTTTGAAACAGAAACTTGAATGCCTCCTGCTTTGCCTTCCTTCTCAAGCTTAACTTGGCTATTCAGACTCTTCTGTGGGTTCCTGTGATCTTCAGGATTTTATTTTCTGTTTCTGTAACCAAACGCCATTGAGATTTTGATAGGGATTGCATTGAATTTGCAGATCACTGTGGCTGATAGGACATTTTAGCAGTGTGAAGGCGTCCGCTCCATGCACGCAGGGTTGTTTCCGGATCCTCGTGCTACTCTCCAGCTCTTACATTTTGCTCCACTGACACATCATTCCGGATCTGCAAACAGATCAAACTCTTCTCACCCTATGCCTGCGCTGCTGTCTACTCTTCCCTGAACCCTCTCTGTTTGCTGTTTCTGAAGCCTTCCACTCTCTAAACCTCACATTTCGCATAAAAATCATTGTATTGAGACACCTTCCCTCATTACTCTCTCTAAAAGAGTCCTTCCTACATGGCTGCTTTTCCTATAACAGCATTCTTTTTATATTCATCTTTGTCTTTCTTATAACCTGTAATCGTTTCGATTGCTTATTGCTGTGTTTTCACATTGTTCATTTCATACCCTAACATATGGCCTCCTTAAAGAGAAAGACCTTCTCTCTTAGGGTCACCGTTCATTTCCAAATCTTTGGCATAATGCCTGGCATATGATAATTGATACTTTTGTATGAATGTTTTTAAGTGGGTTTCTTATAAAAATAGCTTAGTAAACCTGTTGGCTGCAATTTGGCAATAAAAAGATGCTCAAAAATAGTTTATCACCTCTTTGTTCCATAAATGATTCCACAGAGGCAACTTTTAGCATGATTATCCGTGACAAAAATGAGTAATTTGACTCTGAGTTTGCTATAACCGGTATTTGTAGATTAATTAATTTTGTCTCTTCCAGTGTATTCTTTTTAAATAAGGAAGAATGTTGATCAATGTGCTCACAAGCCAATGGAGGTTCTGGGAATAAAAGGATCAAGACACCCAACTCTTCCTTTTTGAGATCCAAAGGGACTGGGATGGTCTTCAGGATTCCCATAGAGAAGGAAAAAGGCTATGGATTGGTTACAGGGATCAACACCCAGGCATTGATACTAATGAAAGAGGAGTACCTAAGTAGAAAGGATGGATTAAGCTACATGATCTTCTGACCCAACTGCCCCACTAAGGTTTTGTGAGTACAAACTGAAGAGTTTTATTTCATTTGCTCTTTTGTGAGCCATTGGGTTGATCTGTGTGGGAATCTGGACTTAGCTATGTTAGGATGTCATTGCAGTTCCTGCCAAGAAAACACCTAAGAGCTTGGGCTCAATCTCTAACACCGACGGCACCATGATCAATATAAAGGCTGCTGTGTGAGTGACGTGTGTATACAACCTCGCTTCCCAGTTCTGCTCCAATTACAGCCAATCATCCCTGTCCCCCAACTTCTATCAGTTCTTCTCACTTCCCTTTTTCCCTCTCCCTGACAGTATGTGGGATCCAATCCTAGACAACCAGAAACATGTCTTCCCCTGGACATTGCAGTGGGTATGGGGTGGGCACAGGATCCAAAGGACAATGAGGATCCTCCCTACATAGTGCTAACACAGGAATCTGATAAGATACTTTTATTCTCTGGGGTCTTATATCAAAGGAAAAATGTGCAGTGGAGTTGGGTTTGCCCTTCATCATCAGAGAAGAATGCAAACAACACAAAATATCCAAAGAGGGAAAGAGAGAGAGAACCGACGATGTGACCTGAGCTCCATATTTTCATTCTGCCAGAAGCCAAAGCTAGCCCTAAAATTTTTATTTATGAGAACCAATCATCATCTAGTATGCTTAAGGTAGTATGAGTTCAATTTTATAATCTGTAATGCAGAGTTTTAACCAATATAGATGAAAAATATACAAAAGAAAAAAAAATGTTTTTTCCACAATCACACAGAATGGATTAGGGGTAGATGTTAGCATTTGGGGAAGATTTTTTTTTTTTACCTACCTGAAAAACACCAAAATGGAAAAAGAAAGGAGAGAGAGACAGATTATCTCTTACTGACCCTGAATAGATACCACGCTATTAATGAAGCGGTTACCGTAGAGTGAAAAAAATTAGCTCAAAAAAAGCCATCTCTTTTCTATGACAAGCATTTAGACTTACTATTTATGAAGGCAGATATTATCCTTTAATGTTACTCTGCAAAAGTAAATAATTAAGAGTTCACATTTCTCTGGCATTTTAATAATTGAAAGAGTAGGTTCTAGCTTTAAGTTTCTGACATCTGTCCATTACGTTGAGTCTTGAATAAAACATAACTTCTACTATGACTGCTGAGCTAGCAACATCCCTTTCTTAGTCCGTTCAGGCTGGTGTAACAAACCACCACAGACTGGAAGGCTGAAACGACAAACATTTACTTCTGAGCTCAAAGTCCAAGATCAAGACGGTGGCACATTGGGTGGCCGATGAAGACCTGCTTCCTGGCTCACAGCTTCTCTTTGCATCTGGACATGGTGGAAAGGGTGAAGAAGGTCTCTGGGGTCTCTGTTATTAGGGCATTAACTCCATCCCTGAGGGCTTTGCCCTCTTGACCTACTCATCTCTCAAAAGGCCTCCCCCCCAAATATCATTACATTGTGGACTACGTTGCAACATAGGAATTTTAGGGGAATGCAAACACCTCAGTCCCTAGAAATCATAGTCTCCATTGGGCCACCTGATTGAGATTATTATGCATTAAAATACACTTATACAAGATTGATTTCTTTATATCAAATGAAGGCTTTCCAGGAGCAGGTATCGTTTCTGGATGTGATATCTCCAGGATGACAGGCTGAATAAGAGCCTTCTATTCACAAGAGAACCAACACTTTGTGGACTACTTCAACAGATGATACCCTGGAGGTATTGAGAAAGAGAGATTCACAATCCTGCCAGATCCAAGAACCAAAGGGTTTCCCACCCTCTTACAACAGAGTGCTCTGACACTTGTAATTGTCAGCATTTCTCTCTCTCTCTCTCTCTCTCTCTCACACACACACACACACACACACGCGCGCGCGCGCACGCAATTTTTCTACAAACTATAACCCCTCTGATCAAGAGAATGGATGCACGTTATTCAGCAGGAAGATAGGGAAAGAGTCCAGTGACAGCTGTGGAAGGAACAATTTGAAATTGTGAGTCAAATCCCTTTATCAGAAAACATCTCTATATTTTACAGATGTCGAGAATAAAAGAGAAATAAATATGCCACTATGCTTTGAATCCTGCTTATAGTATGTGGAATTCATGCAGCTCATTTCTGAGATACTCTCCAACTAATATTCAAGGCTGAGGGAAGTCAATGTTTAAATCTTTGGAAGTAAGTAGGGTGTTGGGGGATGATTTCTTTTTAATAAGTATTTATCTGCAAAGGGTGGTCTAGCCAGTGAAGTGGGTGCACTAACGGTGTCGGTTGTTTCCATTCTCAACCTGGACGGGGGCCATCCAAAGAGGTATTCAATCCTCCCTTCAATTAGACAATGCACAGTTCCTAAGAATGTTCTCGAAGCTTCGTGGCTCCACTGCCCGCCACCCTAGCCCGAGCGCTGGAAGCCGGATGAACCGGAAGAGGCTGTCTGGACTCTGATGGTGGCCACACACCTGTTTCAGGAAAAACGTCCGGCATCGTCTTCACAGCTCCTGATGGCATGTTACCGCTTTCTCCGTGGTGATCAACAAAGCTAAACTCACAATCTTCTAGACCGAACTGTAAAGACTGTCAATGCAAAATCTTTGAACTGACCAGATGAATCGAACTGCGAAGAGTATGATGACAGTGGAGGTGGCACTGGCTCCCATCTGTCCCCCCCTGCCCTATCAAGCCCAACCACCGCAACAAAAATTAGTAAAATAAATGTTGGAAAAGAAAGGAAAGAGGGGCGCCTGGCTGGCTCTGTCGGTTAAGCGTCCGACTTCGGCTCAGGTCGTGTTCCCACGGCTGGTGGGTTTGAGCCCCGCATCGGGCTCTGTGCTGATAGCTCAGAGCCCAAGCCTGCTTCCGATTCTGTGCCTCCCTTTCTCTCTGCCCCTCCCACCCACATGCTCTCTCTCTTTCAAAAGTAAACATTAAACATTTTTAGAAAAAGAAAGTAAGGAAAAGAAAAGAGAAAGAGAAATAAAAATAAGAGGGCAAGACACGGCTCAGGGGAAAAGACATGATAATGAGGGAACAGCAAGGTTACATCATAGTGCTGTATTTTACAACCCTGTCTACACACAAGAATCCCCTGGGAGCTTAGAAAATTCTGAGGCCAGAGCTCCACCAGACTGATGGAGTCAAAGTCTTTGGAAGCGGGTGTTGGTTGGGGTATTTTCTTTTACTCTTCCTTGAAGGGTTTCTAACGTATAGTAGGCTTGAATACTACTGACTAGATGGTCGCATTTAGCAATTAACTTTTTTTTTTCTGAGTTTTAATTTAAATTCCAGTTAGTTAAGCTGCAGTGTAACATTAGTTTCCAGTGTACAATGTAGTCATTTGTCACTTATATGCAATACAAGATTGTGATGCTCATCAGATCAAACGCACTCCTTAATATCTCTGCATTCCCCACACACCTTCCTTCTGGTAACCATCAGTTTGTCCTCTATGCTTCTCCCTATGCTCATTTGTTTTTTTTTTTTTTTCTTAAATTCCACATATGGCTGAAATCATTTGGTACTTGTCTTTCTCTGACTCATTTCACTTAGTGTCATACTCTCTAGCTCCATCCCCACCATTGCCAACAGAAAGATCTCATTCTTTTTTATGGCTGAGTAATATCCCATTGTATATACATGCTATATCTTCTTTATCCATTCATCGGTTAATGAACATTGGAGCTATTTACAATCAATGTACAGGAATCTGTTGCATTTCTACATACCAATAATGAAGCCGAAGAAAGAGAAATTAAGAAATCAATCCTATTTACAGTTATCCCAAAAACCGTAAGAAACCTAGGAATCAACCTAACCAAAGGGGTTAGGAAAACTATAAAACACAAATGAAAGAAACTGAAGATCACACAAAGAAGTCAAAAGGCATTCGACAAAGCAGGAAAGAATATCCAGTGGGGAAAAGACGGTCTCTTCAGCAAATGGTGCTGGAAAACTGGACGGTGATATGTAGAAGAATGAAACTGGACCACTTTCTTACACCATACACAAAACTAAATTCAAAATGGGTGAAAGACCTAAATGTGAGGCAGGAAACCATCAAAATCCTCGAGGAGAAAGGCAGTTAACTCTTTGACATCAACCATAGCAATTTCTTACTAAATATGTCTTCTGATGCAAGCGAAACAAGAGCAAAACTCAACTATTGGGACTCCATCAAAATAAAAAGCTTCGCTAATTAACTTTTAATTTCTTTATGTATGTATGTATGTATATGTGCCTATGAATATATGCACATATACGTACATATATGAAATGTACTAGTCTCTCATTTCTGCCAGACCCCAAATTATCGACAAACATCATTCCTGTGTGATTATTATCGGTTATGCTTTGTCAGGATTTTGTTAATATTATTATAATTAAATGTTCTATATTTTTGGCTATTTTTAAGAAATCACAGATTCCTTATTAATCTTATTAATGAGACAGCAAAAAAAAAATGATTTATGCCATAATGTATTGTCCACCATAACATCACTTCACTGTAACTTGATGCTACCTCTACAGAGGAAAAAAAATTCAGGACAACTTCAAAAAAGCCAAAATGAACTTAAAAGCAAATAAATGGATACAATAAAACAAAGTGCCTATGCAAATGTTATTTTTTTTTACCTAAAATTTGTTCTGTAATATTTTTTTCAGATGCTCACAAACCATTTATCACTCAAGTTTTTTTTTTTTTTCAACGTTTATTTATTTTTGAGACAGAGAGAGACAGAGCATGAACAGGGGAGGGGCAGAGAAAGAGGGAGACACAGAACCTGAAACAGGCTCCAGGCTCTGAGCTGTCAGCACAGAGCCCGACACGGGGCTGGAACTCACGGACCTGAGCCGAAGTCGGACACTTAACCGACCGAGCCACCCAGACGCCCCTATCACTCAAGTTTTAATGACTTAAACGTTATTAAAGCCATAGTGCTTAGACTGATTTCTCTGACAATAGTAAAACTGACAGGTGGTAAAGTAATATGAGGGGAAAAAAATAAGAAAATGCTACCTGCAGAACTCCTTTCCAATAAGTAACTTATGAGACACTTGCTTGTACATTTCCAGTATCTTGCCTTCAGGGAATTTCCCTGTTGAATACCAGACCTGCAAAACAAAATATGGGTTTGTACAAAAAACTGCTGCTTGGTGCATGTAGGAAAATCCCCACTTCCTTCCCTGATAACCAATATTCTCCCAACATGAAAGAAATGGGCTCTAATGCAAATCTTTATGGATTTACTGTCCTCCCCGATACTTGTGCAGTTTCCAACTCACTGCGGAATACCGTCAGACTGCATTATACACTAGAATCACAGAACCATTGCAAGTGAAAGTCTCAGTATCACACATACCAAGGTTTTGATAGCATATGAGGGTGTAAAATTTAACAATGTACTTTTTTCTGCCTGGTGAACATTAACTCCTACTGAGCCCAGGGCTAACATATAAATAGCCCGGCTATAAGCATTTCATAGCCCAGCTAAAGACTGCTCCCATACTCCGCTTATTCTTCCTGCTGTAAACATTTTGAAGGGCTTCTCAGGTTTGTAAATCCGTGAAATCTTTCCCCCATGGAGGTCACCTAAAGAAGGAAAAGAGTGGGGGATGTGGAGGTCTCTCAAAGCCTGCACAGGAGTGGCGAGCCATTACGGATTCCCCCTTCACTTTAGTCAGAATTGGAACAAATGTCAAAAGTCTCAACATCTGGCTTTGTGGAATTGCAAAATGTACTTCGTCACCGAGGGGATTCGACACTACTCTTCTCCAAAGCTACTGGAAAACTCACTTAAAATTGTGTATTTAATGACAACAGGCAAGATATTATTTTTATTAGAAGATAGGACATTTGTTTATGATCCTGTGTGTTATTTTAAATTCCAAATCCAATTTCTACTGTCACGGGATTCCTTAAATGAATGAATTCTTCCAGTCTATCCTAAGAAGCATAAGAGAGGGCAGCCGTTGGTTTTAGTTAAGCATACTTGTAAATTAGAGAGAGTGATTCATTGTACTGGACAAATTTGACTTTGGCTATGAGCATTAAAAAGATAAACATGCAGAATCTAAAATCGAATCAACATTCTTCCATGATTCAAAGTTCATCAATACTCCTCTAAGTTTGCATACATATCCTGCTACTCTTCTCTAAAACAAGAAAAGATTATATACTAGTGAACTAAAAAAAAAAAAAATTCTAATGGGTAGGGCACCATAGTCTGTTTAAAAAAAAAAAGTGGCCTTTATTTTCTCCTCTAGGTTTTCTTAATAATCTGTAATGATATATTACTTTCATAATAAAAAATGATAAGTAATAAAGTATATGGCTTATATCTTAGAATTTGACCATATTTCACAGATGTTACTCTTTTGTAAAACTGTGAAAGGAAAATCGTTTCCCTGATGAGGAAGTTAATAACAGAAAGGCATTTCACTTTATTTATATGTTGAAGATTTGTATTTTCAACAATTGCCAAAAATAGAAGTTTGAAAGTTTAGTAAACCCCTTCTTCGTACGTGTATCCAAATCAGAGAATGATGTCATTAAATTATTCATTGATCTGAAGTTAAAATTGTTATAAATATAAAGAAATTATGTAACAAAAATAGCAAAATCCAATTTTCCCTGAGTTACAAAGAGTGGGTAAAAAAGTGACAGTGATAAGGGGTTCCTCTAATAATTTTAAAATATCCTCATCCATGTTTTGTAACATGAAAAAGTTAAGTCTATGGAATAATGATACTCACTAGTTTATTCCTCAGATTCTGGAAAATCTTATTACATTCATGAAAAGCTACCAAAACACATAGAAAAAAAAAAGCCTCATTTTATAGGTATGAAACTAATTCTTGGCGGGGGACTAGTTGTCATTCTCCAGGTCACTGAGTCAGATTTCACAAGATTTGGGGCTTGAACCCAAGTTTCTGTGTCTTAATTTAGGCAACAATTACTTTAGTTTGTTGTTAACTCTTGTTGTTTGTTCTTAACGTTGCCACTTTTAAATGAATTAAAGTTAAATTTTGTCAATAAGATATTATAAGAATGTTCAAATATACAGAAACACTGCAAGAATCCTATAGTGAATACTCACATGCATACCATCTAAATTCTACAATTAACTTGTAACTGTATCTCAAAATACGCTTCCTCTTGAAGTCTGGATTATCTGATGTTAATGTAGGCACTTCAGTATTCTTATGGTTACTATTTGAATAGTATAATGTTCCATCTAATTAATTTTAGGCCATTTGTGTTTTTACATATGAAGTGCTTCTCTTTAGATAAAATATAGTTGGGTCTTGTTCTCTTATCTATACTGATAAATCTTGCCTTTTAGTTGGAATGCCTAAGCCATTTATATTTAATGTAATTATTCATATGGTTGTATTTGTGTCTACCATTTAAAATTTTTTTCTGTGTCTCATCTGTCTTTTGTTACTTTCTTCTTCTTTTCTTTCCCTACTTCAGTTATTTTTAAATGTTATGTTAATTTATCTATTAGCATTTTCGCTACACCTTTCCATTATTCTTTTAGAGTTGTTTTAAGGAATATTATACATAGCCTGCAATGTTTACAGTGTATTGAAAATTAATATTATATCATTTCACATAAGATGGAGAAAATTTTTATCATGTTATTGCACACTGTTCTGCCCTCCACTGTTTCTGACAAGAAATTAGTCATCATAAATTCAATTGTTTTCTTATATCCAGTGGAGTGGTATTTCTCTGGCTGCTTTCAGTGTTTTTGTTTTACTTTGCTGAGCATCTTCAATCTATAAAGTTATGTCTTTCAATAAATTTGAGAAATTTATGGAAAATTTTTATTCAGATATTTTCTTCCTGCCCTGCCCTTGCTTTTCTATTTCTTCATTCTGGGACCCTAATTGCATTGGGCTTAATTACAAAGGTTAGACGTTTTGGTGTTGTCTCTCGGATCCTAAGGCACTGTTCTTTTTTTTTTTTTTTTCTATTTCTTTCTCCCTTTTCTTCAGACTAGTAATTTCTATTACTGTATCTTCAGGTTCAGTACTCTTCTCATTGTTTTTTTTTTTTTTTTTAAATCTCCTCTTAGTCATAATCAGTAAATTTTTTAAATTTCAGATTTTATGATTTACAGTGCCAGTGTTCCTTTTTTTCTATTTCCCCCTCTGTTCTGAAATTTCCTATTTTTTTTTTTACATGGGCTGCAAGTATGTTCTCAATAATTACAATAGTTGAATTAAAAATCCTTCTTTGACGGATTCACTGCCTGCCCATGTCAGTACAGCCTTTTCTCTGTGCTGCTGTTTCTTTGTAGACTGAGTAACTCCGGATTTTATGCTGACGATTTTGAATGTTACGTTGTGGGCTTTCTGGGTTCTGCCATGTCCCTCCAGCGAGTGTTAATTGTTGTGCCTAGCAAGCAGTGAACTCGGCTGAACTGAAACTTTAAACTGCATGATAAGTAGAAGCTGAAATATTCTGTTGGCTCTGGCTGCACTGGACTCTGGACAAACTTGGAAGTTTGTCCCATCCATGTATAGCCCAAGGTTTGGCAAGAGCTGACATGCAGAACTGGGGGCTCCATATCTGTGATTTTCACTTCCCAACATTCCTATCACCTTTGACTTTCCAGCTGTTGGGATGCCTATCACCTTTTCCCTTGACTTCTTTGAACCAATGTGTCTGACTGTGTCTTTCCGTTTAGTCCAGCCACACTGGAAGGCTGGGACCTGTCCTATGGCCAAATGCTGTGACACTGGGGAAACTCGCTCAGTGGCATTTTCTCTTTCAAACATAGAATCCTTTTTTTTTCTTCCTAGTTTTGGTCATTCTTCAATTGATAATTGTTTCCTAAGGAAGAGTTTGTTTGAGAACTGCTTGATTATGACATGGAGTAGAACCGTGTTAAAATTAACTGTTGTCTCCTCTTTGCTTTGTTTATATTTTAATCCTTGTGACGGTAGAGTCATTTTGCTTAGTGGTTATGAGCAGAGTCATACTACTCGGGTTCAAATATTAGCTCTTTCACGAACTAGGTGACCTCTTTGCTTTTCGTTTATAAACTGAACATAGTGATAATAGTACCAATCTCCTAGAAGTGTTTGTGAGTACTAAATAAGGCATTACTTGCACAGTTGTTAGGATAGTGACTGGTACATGATCGATATTTAAATGCTAGTTATTGTTAATATAAATAACATTCTTTTACTAAACCATGTATATATAATTTCTACCCCTGGAGTTCAGGCCACTCAAAAACAGAAAGATCTTTTATTGGCCATTTTTATAATCAAATTTTGTACCACTCCCAACTTGCAACCTCCTTTTTGATGGAAAAAGAAAACATGTCAACACATAAATGTGCTTAGGGATACCTGTCTTTGGGAAATGACTGAATTTTGGCTAATTAGAAATGAATTACTAAAGTTTCAAGCAGTTTTTCCCCTCTGGCCAATTATTTTATGTGGCCGGCTAAAGTGTACTTTTGCTCTCTAAACAGCAAATGTGGACACGGACCGTACAGGGTTTGGAGCCTCATTTATTTACGAGAAGGAGCCATGTACCCTTTAATCAACAGAGCAAGCTTATTTTCTTGCATCTGGCCACATGACTGTCTTCTATCCCATTTCCACTCGCAAAAGTCAGGTTAAGCCTACTGGCGAACTATTAAAAATTACTTAAAAATAGCATAATCGTTTAGAAGCCTGCCTTTTGCAACTCAAAAATAAATTAAAAATCAATCAACTAATGAATCCCCAGTTTCTCTTTGTTTGGACTACCTCCAGCTGCCTATTTGCAGGGGCCTATTTTTGTAAACATGTTAATAGAAGATAGTGACTGAAAGACTTAGTAAGTCTGCCTTTTATTTATTTATTTATTTTTATCTTCTGCAGCTGTCTCTAGCTGCAGATCCAGAACGTTTAAAATTTAAGGGTATGAAAGAAACTATAGGACCTGTGAAGGGGTGCCTCAGGAAAAAAAAAAGGTATAAACTTCAGAAGACTCATGAATCACAGGCACAATGTACTGAGGAGAAACTTCCATGGTCTACAGACAGCACATCAACAGTGCTTCCTTGACAGCCATCCCAGCTTGAAATCCCGACCATTGCCCAGGCAATATTGTCACCATCCTGCATTGTATTTGTCCGATTTATATCGTGTCCTTCAGGCAAAGATCAGATGGGGTTTTCACATGTTGGTAAAGAATTTTTCCAGGTTGTTATCTTACAAATATAAATTAATAATAATAATAATAATAATGTTCTATGACAAAGCAGATTTTTACAGTGAGACATTGAAAGCAATTCAACAGAAAGCATCAAGATTTAGCATAACGTAGCGTTTGGCAAAACACTACAAAAGCTACCAGCGCCTCTGGCTATAATATTTTATTCAGTCGCATACGTTTGAAAGTTTTTATTTTTCCCAGTAAGTACTGAAAAGTGTTGTTGAATCACTTTACCTCGCTTCCGTTGCTTTCCCTTTCTATACGGGAGGACTGATGAATGAAATTTTCCCGCATTTGTAATTGAATATTTATACCCGATATTTTTTTTTCCTTTCAAATAATTGTAGCTAAACTTCCCTTGAACTAAATTAAAAAGCGGGATGCAAATTGTCTGTGTATTGTGGTTGCAATTATGTAAAAATATGACTGCATATGAAAAAAGGACTGGAAGGGAATATGCAGAAATTACTTTAATTATATAGGTACGATGGAAATTATAGGAGTTTCCACATACACACAACATTTAAATTTTATGTAATATTTTGTTATTGTTTTTACAATAATATTTTATTTTTTTTTAAGTTTTCCCACCTACAAATGCAAGTCTGTCAGCTTGAAAATACATTAAGTGATTTTTAAATTAAATCACTTTTTTTCTACTTTTCAGAAGCTCCTTCTTCTACCTTTCCCATCCCTTCCTCTTGCAGTAAATTCATTCAGTGAAACATTTAACTGAATTTATTGAGCACCAAAAATACGCCAGCTCATGTGGATGCAGTGGCCACGAAGACATGCCACGTCAATTGCTTTTTCCTTCAAATCTTCGCTGTCTGCCGACTTTCCAGAATGTTCCAAGGATGCCATGTCTGATGACCACTCCAGCTCCCTTCCTGTCACTGCCAAGTTTCTATAAACACAATCCCAAAGGAGGTCCATGTGATCAAAATGTAATCCCTAACCTTTTTTGTTCTTACCCTAGTTTGGCAAACCACACAACACTCTTCTCTTTGCTCCCCATAAACAATCTGCTTTTCAAGCTCGGTGACATTTTCTCATTTTCCATCATTTCTCATTACAGCAGGACATTTAACAGACTTAACCAGCTGCTTTTTTTTAAACTTCTTCTCCTCCATTCCTTCTGCCACTCTAAAATCAACTTTTCTCTCATTTGAATGATCACTCATATTTCTTCATCCGTCCTCCTTCTCTCTTAGTTATCTCCTACTTTTGAATTCCCTGTTCCTCAAAATTCTTTTTTTTTTTTTTCACTCTCTCCAACCCTTCTCCATGATTTTATCTGCTGGGACAATGCTTATAATAATCATTATATATATATATATATATATATATATATATATATATATAATTACAATAGCTCAACGTTGTTGAGGGCTCATTATATCCCAGGTGCTATGCTAATCGGTTCAGGCTTTGTTTCCATGATTTTATTTAATCTTTGCAACAACCATAAAAGGTAGAAAATCTCAATGTGTAGACATTCTTCCTATCTTTTTTTTTAAATTTTTTTAATGTTTATTTTTGAGAGAGAGAGAGACAGAGCACGAGTGGGGGAGGAGCAGAGAGAGAAGGAAACACAGAATCCGAAGCAGGCTCTAGGCTCTGAGCTGTCAGCACAGAGCCCGACGCGGGGCTTGAACTCACGGACCGCAAGATCATGACCTGAGCCCAAGAGAAGTCGGATGTTTAACTGACTGAGCCACCCAGGTGCTCTTTTTTTGTTTGTTTGTTTTGTTTGTTTGTTTGTTTGTTTTTGTTTTTTAGAGAGAGAGAATTTCTGGGGCACCTGGGTGGCTCAGTCAGTTAAGTGTTAGACTTCGGCTCAGGTCATGATCTCATGGTTCTTGGGTATGAGCACGGTGTTGGGCTCTGTGCTGACAGCTCAGAGTGGAGCGGGCTTTGGATTCTGTGTCTGCCTCCCCCATTCATGGTCTGTCTTTCTTTCTCTCTCTCTCAGAATTAAATAAACACACACACACACACACACACACACACACAAAGCACCTCAGGGAGAATTTCTGAGCTTCTAGGAGTGAAATCATTTTTCTAGAATGTTACTGTTCTAAGTAGAGGGATTGGACTCCAACTCTACCTGAGTCAGAGTACAGGGACGGCCCTCCCGAGGGCTGGACTGTGCCCCTGCCAGGAATGACCCCAGTAATGTCCACTCTGACCCGGCCTCTCTGGCCAATGCATTTCTCATCATTGCCATGCCATTCAAGTATTTTGTTAGTCCTTTCCTCAAAAATGGCACACCAGGACCTCACACACAGCATTTAAGACAGATGCTCATCCCCTAAAATGCTTCCTTCTCTGATCTCTCCACTTATTTCGATAGCATGATCACTGTCATTCACTTTTAAAATAGTGGTCTTGGGGCACCTGGGTGGCTCAGTCGACTGAGCGTCCGACTTCAGCTCAGGTCTCGAGCTCACGGTTTGTGAGTTTGAGCCCCGCATCAGGCTTCACGCTCACTTTCTCTCTCTCTCTTTCTCTCTGCTCCTGCCCCTCTCATGAGGATGCACTCTCTCTCAAAATAAATAAACTTAAAAAAAAAAAAACCTAAAAAATAAAACACTAATATTCATCTCTGCCTTGTCCTTCTCTTTTGTCGCCCACATCTGCAAAATTACCAGAATTCATTGACTTTTTTTTTCTTCCAAACCTCTGTTAATTTACAAGAAGGAACACACACATATACATACACACAACAGCAAAAGCCTCCCAGCAAAGGTTTTTTTAAGATAAAGAACTAAGAAACTGAACATAAAAACGGATGATAGCCGTCTTTCATCTCAACAAATTTAGATAAAATAAAGTTATCAACTGAGAGAAAAAAAAAAGCTCTCAAATTGTAACAAAAAAGGAAACCAAAGTGCACGTGAAGATATATCTAAACTAAACTAGCTAGAAAACTAAACGCAAAGAATATGGCCAAGTATACCAGAAAGAAATAGAAAGCAGGAATCATGTATTCAGGGCTAAAATACAAAGCAAAAGCTGATACAACACAAAAAGTATACCTGATAATGAAAAAAGTGCATAATCTTCAGTGATAATGATAGCGTATAATCTCCATGAACAGTCCTCTGACTCAGTTTGAATTTTTATGATTTTAGGAGTAAGCAATTGGCTGAGATTTTTTTCACTGCCCTGACTCGGGTTTCCTGCATCTCTAATGCAACTGTACATAGTCACAGCACAAAACGTTCTCTAAATGACCTCTCCTCTTAAAAGCAGCGTGACACAATGGCTATGAGAAAATATTTACAAGCCAGGTGCCAGTTCAAAGCCCAGCTCTGCTACATACTCCCGTGGAAACTTGGGCAAGGTACTTAACCTCTCCATCTTGATTTTCTCGCAGGCAAACTGGGGCGAACACTTGTACTGACTCACAGTTTACAAAAATAAATTAATTATTATTTGTATAGTGCTTAGGATTGTACCACATAGATACTCAGTAGCCCATAAGTACTTGTGATTGCTAAATAAACATGTACACTTAAAACCTGGCTAAACCATTTCCACGGTTATTTCTTGACTACTGAATAGAATGCTGACTTTTCAAGCTTGAAACTTCACTTCCTTTGTGTTTCAGAATATCATCTACCTTTCCAGCATTGTGTACCAATACTCTTTGAGTATTGACTTCGCTTTAATTGCTACTAGATCAGATAACTCACTGAAGACTTGGCCACTTCTATGTTGTCCTTAAAGCTGAAATGCCACCCCATTGTCTCTGCTTCAAGCCCTAGTTCAAGGGCTGCTTTTATCTGAAAGCCACTCCCCGATCATCTCAGATTGATCTGGGTTTCCTTGTAAGTCTTATCCCTCTGTTATCATCCTATGAAAGGGGTGGACTGAATGACAAGAATGTTACAATCTATTTGTATCACGTTTTTCTATCCTCAGATTTTAAGCTCAATGAGTAAGGGGGGGTGTGGTCATGATTCCTTGTAAATTTACTGTGTGGGATGCATGTTGTCTTATACGTGTTTACATTACTTGGTGTTCTGAAACACACTTTGAATCAATGAAAGAAAAGATTTTTGCATTTACTAAAGCAGGAACTGCATATTTTAATGCTAAGTAAGTTTATAAGCACCAAATAACATAGTTCAATTTGAATCAGTCACGTGTCCTCCTTGCTTACATAGAAAAATTTTGTTATAGTATGTCTCAGACTTCCCTTTTGTTCCTTTTCATGGATTACAAAGATAGTATCTTTTGGCTTTATGTGACGGCATAGTGGAAGAGTTCAAGTAGGAAGTCTGAAGAAGTCTGAATCCTGTCTCTACCATGGGTAAAGTTTTCTCAACTTGAGGGTTGCAAATTTCTCTGAGCCTGTTTCATCTTGTGTAAAATAAGGTAATACCACCTATCATGCAAAATTAATGTCAAGATTAAATAGACTTCTAAGATGCATTTGGGCCGTAAGAGAAATGCAGTCAAAGATAAGTAATCAGAATAGTTATGATAATAATTTTTCTTATAGGCTTTGTTGTAACGCTCTTTTAATTTCATCTTATTATATTTAGATTTCTTACCAAAGGTATGCTTGCTTTTCTCTATATTAGCAGTAAAGCTATAGGGCTAACATTGTGTGTCTTTTCACTTCAGACTCCTTATTTATAACATCTTCCTATAAAAATAGATCATATGTTAGGAGTTATCACTTAATGCATTCATCTTCCTAATAGTTTAGAATATCACATACCCAAGGTCTATTTCTTCTCAGGCTAGTAATATTTTTCTCCTGTAAATATCCTAAATATTCTGTAATATCATTTACCTGTTCATGAAAGTGGTATGTGATAACATAGACAGCTTACAAGACAATACATGTTCGCGTGATCCATGATTAATGTGTGACGCTTCATTAATAAGTTGGAAGTCATTAATCAATGGGACAACTTTTGAAATGCTCTCTTTCTCCCTTTCACACCACACTGTGCTCCTTTGTTATCTCTTTCTCTCCATGTTTAGTGTTCTTTCTCCTTCTCTACTTCCTTGTTCTATCATTCAAAATGGTGGCCGCGACCAACTGATCTAATCTCTTACTAGAACTTTCAATCTCGAGACAGGGCCACTGTTACGAGCCTTTCTTTATCCCAAACACTTCCGGTTTCAACCCAAAACAGTTTAAAGTATTCTGTGGGAAGCTAACAATTACTAACCTCCAGTCAACGTATCTATTGAGGATTTCATCATCTTTCAGTAACTGTATCTGAATTGTTTGATCTCCTGGCATCTGTTCAGGTTCGGATGCATAATTGGGAGACGGGGCTTTGGTCACCGGTAGTTTGGGGTCAAATTTGAGCTCTGCTATTTGCTTACCTTGTCTCTTCAGCTTGCCCTGTTGGATGTCTGTGTAATGAAATCGCTCACCTGTAAAACGGGGATGAAAAGATCAGAGGCAGTGAGTGCACAACACTCAGTCCAGGACCAAGCATTTGTAGGGTGCCTCAGTCACGGAGAGTCTTAGCAGCACTATGCCACGTTAGGCTGCGTGAGGCCAAAATTAACCACACGAACCTAGCCTGGGAAACAATCACCTTTGACAATTTTGTTTCCCGGAGAAAACATGTCTTGAGTTGTAAACAACCAATTTGTGAATGTGTGTTGGGAACACAATTATGATATCAGGCACTGGAGTATATGTAGCAAGGGTTGGTCTGTGAGTTGTGCACAAAAAACGTATACAATCTAAGATAAGCCGTTAACTCCCTTATTGTTTTGCCTAATTTTAAGAACAATTTCAGTATTTGAAGCAGCGGGAAGAATAAAGTTGGTTATTGAAGTAAAAAATTAATTGTTCGCTTTGCTTTCCCTAAGGAAAACCAGAGAGCTGTTCTTGGTAAACATTTACCAATGGGCCATTTACCTTCATGGTCTTAAGAAACCAATAGATGCTTATATGTGCTCATTAATATAAAGGAAGTCAGCAAACTGACATGGGGACAAAAGACATATTTCGTCGTAAGTAAAGGAAACTACAAATGAGATAAACACAGAGTGTTTGCCAAACTGCAAAGCAGCATATGCATTCATCCTCAAATTTAACGTCGTACTTCTTGAGCACCTACTATGTGTCGGACGCTGCCTCGGGTGCTCAGAATTCCTGTGAGCAAGAAAGACGAGTTCCCTGTCTTGGTGGAGCTCAGAACCCCACGGGAAAGACAAGGAAAGAAGCAGCCAACTGGCATCCAGTGGTTAAATTCCAGTCAGACAAATCATCTGCTCTGCTGGCACCAGAAAGGGCAATCGATCCCGAAATCTGGAGATTGTTAAGGGGAGAATGCCCATACCTGGGCCGACCCAGGAGCGACTCAGAAAGTCTTCCACCAAAACTTGGAAGTAGAAATAGTTTGTTTCAGAATGTCCCACATCCCTAAGCGCCCTCCTTCCCTCCTGTCCATGGTAGGTAGGCAATACAGTACTGTATTCACACTCCACTCGCATATGTTCATCAAAACTTCCCCTTAGATGCTTTCTACTAACAGTGTAAGAATGAACGTCCCCAGTAAAGTTTGAATCTCAGGGCAGTTTTCATTTTCACTGAATGAAATTCTTTTTTTTTTTTTTTAACATTTATTTATTTATTTTGAGACAGAGAGAGACAGAGCATGAACAGGGGAGGGGCAGAGAGAGAGGGAGACACAGAATCTGAAACAGGCTCCAGGCTCTGAGCTGTCAGCACAGAGCCTGACGTGGGGCTCGAACTCATGGACCGCGAGATCATGACCTGAGCCGAAGTCGGACGCTTAACAGACTGAGCCACCCAGGCACCCCGAAATGAAAATCTTAAATTAGTATGTGGTGAGTGTGGAATTTGCCAGAAGGATCACCGGGTGAGACAAGGAAGAGTCATAGCCCCCACTGGTAGTTGCTGACGAGTCCTCAGGGAGATACTGTTGAAGGATGAGTAAATTTATCCGAAGGTACATCCACAAGATCCCACTTTCTGGCAATAAACCTTTTTCTACAGGATAAAGGAAAAGTAGACTCAGATAAAACTACAGCTGTGAAGGGTCCCATCTCTTGGCTAACTCGTATCATCATAAGTACAAAATGAGCAGCTGGACAGAGGACATTTCTTAAGTGCAAACGGCAATGGACCTCAGGAATCGGAAGTGTCCCATCTTGAACATTCCTGCCATGGTCAACTTCTTGATCTGCCAGCTTTCATTCCCTTCCAATACTTTTTCTTCAAAGCCCTACTTCCCCAGGCGTTCTGCAGGGCAGTAATTCACCTGGATCCTACCTTGTGGGCAAAGTCCCGCCCGTCCCAGAAAAGGCAAGTAGCTCATTAAAACACAAACGGTACGTATCCTCCCAGGGTCTCTGCCAATGTTTGGTTTTCGCTTTAAGATTGCCGTATGTTCTCATGAAGGGAAGCAATTGATTTCCACTTTAACTTGTTCTAAGCTCATGCCGATTTTTTGGTGACAGAATGATTGAAGAGCTCTCAATTTTGGCAAAACTAATCAGTGCAACTCACAGTGGCCTGCAGTGACAATTACTCTAATGACGTTGCCTTGGAGAAAGTTGGTACTGTTTGGTTTGACCTTAACCATGCAGTTGAATGAAGGACTCTTAACAAGGCACAAAAATTGGGGTCCAGATATAGCACCACTCAATGGAGTAAAAGAAATTATTAGCCCGAAAAAATGTTTCATCTCTAGAATTTTGTTTGTCATGAACAAGATCTATGCTTGCTTTCGGGGACCTCACGGGCAAGGCAGCGAAATGAACTAATCCGTATGTAGCACATTCATTAAAACCAGGCAGTGTCTTGAGATACAAATTAAATTGGTACATCTGGAAAGAGGAATACTAGGATTCACAGGTTGTTGTGATTTTTCCTTATCGTAAAATAATGGAAGTTGTGGTTCTGATTTTTATTTGATTAAAGGAATCACTTCATTCTTCTAATTGGAAAGGTATGTAAAACTTTCAGGATACGGACATATGGATCAGCTTTGCTAATGGTGTCTCTTAATTTGGCATTGTTAACAGTCTGCTTTTTCCCTAGTGTACATACTTATAGTTAGTCACAAAGTACTTAGTTGAGCAGTTTTTCTTTAATTTCCCCCCCCCTTTTCTTTTTTCCAGAGGGCTTTTTCACTTAAAATGTGTTGAGAATTTTTATTGCTATTATGTCTGTCTGAATTTTCTCAAGTAACACAGTTTTTATATGCTATTTGGATGAAGACATTTTAGAATCCCCCAGGAATAGTTCAGTTTGGAAAACATCCTATAGACATGTTTTGCTGGAGGCAAGCTAACATTACAGATTAAAAGTCTATACACCAAGACAATAGGAACAAAATCATAGTTTCCTCAAATCAAAGGGAAAGATAGGTTTTTTGTTTTGTTTTGTTTTGTTTTGTTTCTTTTCCACTGAGCCTGAAACACCTATTTGGAACTTTGTCTGAAACAAAAGCAGGTTATCACGAGCTTCAGACGGTATCACTTTCACCCATTTGTTACTGCCTTCCTTTGTAGCCATGACCAGGTACGGGCATGTGCAGGAAATTGCAGGAATGCCTTCACTGCAGATTGGCTGCCTCGTGCTAAGCAACTAGATGGTGGTCCAGGAAAATAAGAAATGAAACAAAACCCAGCAACCACATCCCCCAAACGGGCACGGGCCAAACTCTTCCTGGTTGGAAAATGGTTCCCATCACCTGCCTTCTGGAGCCCGATTGCCCGTTTATTTATAAACAAACACAGAGAAAGCAAAACCCAGTGCTGTAAAAAGTCAACACATTCAGGAACTTTCTAGTAATTTCGAAGTGAGAAAAAGTTGTAATGGTTGCTGAAGCTGCCTTGTGTTATATAGCCATTTGTGGCAGACGGGTCAGTGGGGAAGCATGGCAGTCGCCTTACCTGATCTCCTTGTCTTACCTTGCCTTGCCTTATCTAAATTGCATCAAGGAGGCATGTTCTTGGCTTGTACTCAAGGGGTGCCTGGGCGGCTCAGTAATTTGAGCGTCCAACTCTTGATTTCCGCTCGAGTCATGATCCCAGGTTTGTGGGATCGAGTCCCCTGTGTCAGGCTCAGGGCTGAACATGGAGCCTGCCTAAGATTTTCTCTTTCCCTCTGCCCCCCCACCCCGAACCTGTAAAGAAAGAGTCATGTACTTGCATTCAAATTTTAAAAAATGATTATAGTTCAATATAATCTTTTATTTTCAAATTTAGGTACATCCTTCTACCTTTTTGGATTATTTACAAAGGCTAACATTTTTATTGCATTCCTTTAACAAATTCTCAACTTTTTTTGCTTTAGACCGCTATTGGAGATTCTGTTCGTAAAAGGTCCACGTAATGGTCATATAAAATCAGGAACCTATACTCATACAAAAGGGTCTGTTATTTCTAGGAGAAATACCTACTTTTACTTTTAGAGTTCTCGGCTTAAGTAGAATAAAAGGTAAAATTGCTTATAGTTTTCTATCAAAGTAAATAAAGCCCATGCAAAATACTAAGGAGTAAATTCAAGGCATCTTTATAACTTGAACAATGTTTTCATAATTGATCAAAATCATTGCCCAAAACCTAAAAACGAGGTTAATCCTGTAAGGATGTGGCTAATCACAACTGCCTACATGTTGTTGTCTATTTTAAAGGAAGAGGAAAGGGGACAGAACACAGAGAGTATGCTCCAAAGTGTCTCCTTGATCAGCCTCTTATGACATTATCTTCTCTTTCGAACATTCCTAAAATCTCCAGTATTGGAGTCAAAATAGCAAGCTCTTTATTCTCTTATTCAGTAAAGATGTCAAATTATTTATTTACCATAAAGACATGGTTGAACTCAGCTGTTACACACCAATACAGTGGTTCCAACAGTTAATAGTGTAAGTTTGAAAGAACCCCTCCCAAGGCATCAAGGTCTCCGCAACCCAGAATTCGGTATATCTTCATTCGGGACCCTGCTTGAACCCAACAGCTGGCATCCGTTCTTAATGGTCAGTGGCCTTGCCTTGTCTTAATGGTTGTTAAGTATTTTTAGTATTATCCTTGACTACAGGCAAGCATTGTTCCTCCAGAAAGTCAGGAGGGGAGAATACCTTCTGTTTGGCTCATGACATCATGAATAGATGTAGGGAAACAGACACTAAGCAGATCCATTAAACCCAACCCTGAGGAAATGAGAATCAGAGGTGATTTTTCTAACGATGGCAAGTATAGAGCACAGGCCAGGGAAGGTAGCTTTTAGCACAATCCACCTGGGGAAGGAGTTCCAGGGTCCCAGGTCAGGATGTGACAAAGAGAATTGGGGCTCTAGATCAGTTGGCAGTTAGAAATGATAGCATGGGGAAAAGGGAGGGGGTCAAGTAAAGGGAAACAAGAAAAATGGGAACCACAGGCAAATTTGGCCTACTTTATTCTTTCCAAAGAGCTACTAGTCTGATTTAATGAAAAGTCCTAATAGAAGTCTCCATTTTTTGGAAAGCGTTTCCATTTCACTTTGCAAACCGCAGTCCGCACGTCCGTCCCTCCCTCTCCCCTCCTCAGCACCCTGAAGCGTGCCGCACTTGGCTGAGCTATAATGTACATTGCTTCCCTCCGACTCAGAGATCCTCAAGGTCAGAGATCACATTTTAGTCTTTCTGCATATCTAGAGCCCCACACAATGCACACAATCGTCCCTTAATAAATGTCAGCGGAATAGTCATTACGAATCAGTTGTGAGTTGACAAATGTGTGGGTTAGATAGTAATATTTCCCCATACCTGGAGTGGCAGGAGAGTGCTTCTTTGAATGAACAGATGGTGTATAGGTTCTTAAGCTTTCTTGGAAACACATCCCCAAAAGTATTTTAAAATTCCTCTGTAATCTTGTTTACATTTGCGTTTGCCCAGCCAGAATGGAAAGGTGATTTACTCAGCAAGATAGTGACATTTAATCCTGTTCTATGTTTTCACAAATACAGGATTAGGAGAAAATAAATGACGGAATTATTACTGCATTTGTGTACACAGGCAATACTCCCTTTGCCCTGAGCTATTCCACTCAGCTAAGCAAGACCTTCAACAGAGGGGAGAGAGACCCGGTGCACAATGCCTTTTAAGTGTCTTTGAAAAATTAACACAAAGGGAACATCTTATTCTAGATTAGTAGGATACAATACATCTCTTAAAGGCTTATGGGAAAATACTTTCCCTTTTCGCTTACTTTTAGAGGTTGAAATTGAATCCTACCTGCACGGGTGAATTTCTAGAAAAGACTACTACATGCCGCTCCTATATGCCTTCGATGCACCAGCAGAACAAATGGACACAATGGGAATAGACAGTCTATGCCCTCTTTCTTAGTCACTTAGGCTGCTGTAACAAAATATCATAGACTAGATGGCTTAAAATGATGGAAAATAATTTTCTTATAGTTCCAGAGGCTGGAAGTTCAAGATCAACATGCCAGCTGATTGGGTTCTTGGGGAGCACTGGTATTTCCTGGCTTGCAAATGGCTGCCATGTCTCTGTGTCTTCAAGTAGAAGAGAGAGGAAGAGAGGGAGAAGGAAAGAGAGAGAAACTTCTGGTTCAAAAACACTAATCCTATCATGAAGGCCCCATGAAGAATCCTATCATGAAGAACCTTCTGGTTCAAAAACACTAATCCTATCATAAAGGCCCCACCCTATGACTTCATCTAACACTAATTATGTCCCAAAGGCCCCATCTCCAAATACTATCACACTGGAGATTAGGGCTTCAACATATATCTTTTGGGGGACATAAATGTTCAATCCATAACACCCTCATATGATAAAGTATGAGTGTCTTCATTAGGGAAAAGTGGATTTTCTGTTCCTTATAGAGACCAAATCATTGTACCCACATATCTGCTTCCAGCTGCAACTGAGTTTGAAAAGCCATTACCCCTGGGCTCGGCACTGGACTATTCAAATCATTCAAAGACGAACAAAATGAAGAAACAGGTGCAAGAATGTTGAAAGCAGCAAGTATCAAAATGCATGCTATGCAATACAAGTTTTGGGGATGCCCCTGAGGCTTCTAGGTCAAAGACATTGGGCCATTACTCAGTGATCATGAGCCTAAGTAACTCCTTGTGGTGCCAGGCACTAAAGAAGGCTGTTGAATTCTAATGACCCTGTTGTATTTTAATATATCAGACTAAGAGACCTTTTCTCTATATGAATGGATGTCCCACAGAACTAGTGTCCTGCAGAGCTGTCTTTGGAAAAGGTTTACCTGAGAATTGCGTATGAGTCCTGTTGATAAATTGTCACGGCTGATAGGATAAGAACTGAAAAAAAGTAGCAATCACGGAGAGTTGTCCATGAAGCACAGATACCTGTTTAAACAGGGGATTGGAGTCCAGTGGTGGTATGCATAAGGGTTCCCTTATCTCTTGGATAATAATAAACCCCATTGTCATTCAAAAGGTATGCTCGCCATCTGCTCTAGGTGTTAGGAGGATCCCTCCCTACTCATAGAGATCTTATTCATTGATCAAATCAGAATTTAGTAATATTTATGATGTTCCAGATCTCGAGCTGAGGACGCAGAACTGAGACGACGTGAGTACACAGGTTCCTATACAGACACTTCCGCCTGATGGAAACACAAGGAAGAAGAGTTCCTTGAATGTTGGTGTTTGAAGTGTCCTTAAATGTTATCTGACAAAGCTCACACCAGATGAAATAGACTGACTAGGCCTATATCTGTTAAAGAAATTGACTCATTAGTAATCTTCCAAAACAGAAATCTCCAGGCCCACATGGACTCACTTGCGAGCTCTACTAAGTATTTAAAAAGGAAATTATACCAATTCTCGTCAATCTCTTTCAGGAGATAGAAGCGGAAGGAATACTTCCCAATTCATTCTATGAGCCCAACATTCCCTTAATCCCAAATTAGTCAAAGATATTACAAAGAAAGGAAATCACAGACCACATCTCTCATGTATATAGATGTAAAAATTGCCAACAAAATCCATAAATGTATTGAGTGTATTATATACCATGTGCAAGTGGGATTTTTTTCCCAAGTATGCAAGGCTAGTTCAACATTCAAAAATCAATTAATGTGATCTACTACATGAACAAGATAAAGAAGAAAAATCACATGATCGTCTCAATAGATGTAGAAAAAGCAGTTGACAAAATCCAACACCCATTCATGATAAAAATTCCCATTGAGTCAGAAGAGATGAAAACTCCCTCAAGTTGATAAAGAATATCTATAAAAATAAAATGCTTAGAACAAACACCATACTTAATGGTGTGAAACAAAAACCTTCCCCACTAGGACCAGGAATAAGGCAAGAATGTCTCCTCTCACCACTGCTTTTCCACATCATACTGGAAGTTGTAGCTAATGCAATAAGACAGGAAAAGAAAACGTATACAAAATGGGAAAGAAGGAATAAAACTGTCTTTGTTAACAGATGACATGATCATGTATGTCAAGGAAAATCAAGAAGTATTGACAAAAAAAAACCCTGAAATTAATAAGTGATTACAGCAAGGGGCAGCTGGGTGGCTCAGTCGGTTAAGTGTCTGACTTTAGCTCAGGCCATGATCTCGCAGTTCGTGAGTTTGAGCCCCACGGCCGGATCTGTGCTGACAACGTGGAAACTGGAGCCCATTTTGAGTACTGTGTCTCCCCATCTTGGTCCCTCTCTCACTCACGCTCCATCTCTCTCTCTCTCTCTCTCAAAAATAAATAAACATTAAAAAAATTTAAAACATAAGTGATTACAGCAAGACTGTAGGATACAAGGTTAATATACAAAAGGCAATTGCTCTCCTATATACCAGCAATTAAAAGGCACAAGTTAAAACTAAAAATATAGTACATCTACATTAACAGCCCCCCAGAATGAAATATTTAGCTATATATCTAACAAAATATGTACAAGGTCTGTAAAACTTTGATGAAAGAAATCAAAGAAAAACTAAATAAATAGAGAAATAGTCCTTGTTCACAGGAAAATTCAATATTATCAAGATGTCAGTACTTCCCAACTTGGTCTATAAATTCAGTGCAACCACAAACAAAACCCCAACAAGTTATTTGGTGGATATCCACAAACTGATTCGAAAGTTTGTGTTGAGGGGCACCCGGGTGGCTCAGTGCATTAAGCTTTGGCTCAGGTTATGATCTCACAGTTTGTGGGTTCAAGGCCCACATCAGGATCTGTGTTGACAACTCAGAGCCTGGAACCTGCTTCGAGTTCTGTGTCTCCCCCTCTCTCTGTCCCTCCCCCATTCGTGCTCTGTCTCTCTCTCTCTCTCTCTCAAAAATAAACAAACATTAAACAAAAATTTTAAATAAAGTTTGTGTTGAAATGCAGAAGACCTGGAATAAACAACACAATATTGAGGGAGGAGAACCAAGTTGGAGGATCTGCATTACCTGACCTCAAGACTTGATATAAAGCCCCAGTTTCAGAACAGTATTATTGATGAAAAAATAGGCAAACAGATCAATGGAAAAAAATAGAAAACCCCCAAACACAGTCAACTGATCTTTGACAAAGGAGCAAAGGCAACACGATGGAGAAAAGACAGGTGTTTTTTCATTATTGCCCAAACAACTAGATATCCACATGAAAAAAAAAAAAAAAATGAATCTATGCAAAAAGCTTACACCCTTCACAAAAACTAACCCAAAATGGATCAGAGATCTAACTATAAAAAACAAAATTATAAAACTCTTAGAAGATAATGTTGGGGAAAATCTGGATGACCTTGCATTTGGCAATGACTTTTTAAATACAGCACTGAAGGCACAATTCAGGAAAGCTATAATTGATAAGTTGGACTTTCTTAAAATTAAAAATTTCTCTTCTGTGAAAGGCAATGTCAACAGAATGAGAAGGCAAGCCACTGACTGGGGGCAGATATTTGTAAAAGACCTATTGAATAAAAGAAACAACTGCTACCCAAAATATACAAAAAATTCTTAAAATTCCACAATAAGAAAACGAACAAGCTGATTAAAAAATGGACCAAAGGCCTTCAAAGCTACCTCACCTAAGAAGATATACAGAAATAAACATCTGGAAAGGTGCTCCACATCAGATGTCATCAGGGATATGCAAATTAAAACAATGAGATATCACCACACACTTGTTTAAATGATCAGAATAAAAAATACTGACCTCACCAAATGCTGGTGAGGGTGGGAAGCAACAGGAACTCTCATTCATCGCTGGTGGGAATGCAAAATGATACAGCCACTTGGGAAGACAGTTTGGTGTATTTTTTGCAAAATTAAACCTACTCTTACCATATTATCTGGCAAGCACACTCTTTGGTATTTATTTACCCAAAGGCATTGAAAACTGAGGTCCACACAAAATCTACACCGAGAGGTTTATGTCAGCTTTATGCATTGATTATTGCCAGAACCCGAAAGCAACTAAGATGTCTTTCAGTAAGTGACTGGGTAAATGGGGATCCATCCAGATCATAGAATACTATTCTATGCTAAAAAGCAACGAGCTATTTATACTTGAAAAGAGATAGAAGAATATCAGTGCATATTGTTACGTGAAAGAAGCCAATCTGAAAAGGCTAAACACTATATGATTCCAATTAAAGAGACCAAAACTATGACAAGAACAAAAAGATCAGCGTTGCCAGGGGTTCGGAGGGAGGGAGGGATAAATAGATGGGCGCAAAGGATTTTAGAAACTTTGTCAAATACTTAGTCCAAACACAGTGTACATGGAACGGGTGACCCAAACAAAAGACCACATTGTGTTTCTATGCTGAATCTTGAAATGCATAAGCCTGAAAAGAGTGTCACATAATTATGGAGGAGTTTCTTTCACCAGTATTAATTAATATCTACCATTTGTGATATTGATAGTAGTTAGTGTTAGTGGAATACTTGCTTTGTGATAGGTATTGTGCCCAGCCTTTAACCCTTCAAATTAGTAATGAGGTAGTTATGGTGTCCTCACTACTTTAAAGAGGGGAAACTGAGGCATGGGAGGGTCCAGATTTCGTTGAGGGTCTCACGGCAGCCAGAGGCAAGGCTGAGATCGAAACCCAGTTCTCTCAGATTCTGCAATCTGTGCTTTCATCAACAATACTACACATTCCTTATGGGAGTTTGGTAGCATTATAACTCCAAATACAGTAAACCCTTGGTTCGTGAGCATAATTCATTCTGGAAACATGCTTGGCATCCAAAGCACTTGTATATCAAAGTGAATCTCCCCGAAAGAAATAATGGAAATTCAGATGATTCATTCCACAACCCAAAAATATTCATATAAAAATGATTACAATACTGTAACATAGTAAAAAATAATAAAGAAAATACAAAATATACAGAAAAATAAATAAATTAACCTATGCTTACCTTTTTTTTTTTTTTATTTTTTTTTTTTATTTTTGGGACAGAGAGAGACAGAACATGAACGGGGGAGGGGCAGAGAGAGAGGGAGACACAGAATCGGAAACAGGCTCCAGGCTCCGAGCCATCAGCCCAGAGCCTGACGCGGGGCTCGAACTCACGGACCGCGAGATCGTGACCTGGCCGAAGTCGGACGCTTAACCAACTGCGCCACCCAGGCGCCCCTATGCTTACCTTTGAAAACCTCTGTGGCTGGTGTGAGGGAGACAGGAGAGAGGAGGGTTATTGTGTAGGACGACTTTCACTACCACTAATGGAATTTCTGCCATCAATTGGCTCAATGGGATCTTTTTCTTTTCATGCAACGTTAACAAGAAACCTATCTAAGGACACTTGCTTTTTCCTCCTTTTGCGAGTTTCGTGGAAATGTGACATTGCATTGTCGTTAAAACAGATTCATCACTCTCACTGCTACAGCCTTATTCAGGTGCTGATTTTCTACAGAATTTTGCACTGTCTCCCACATTTTACACATCTCCCTAAACTCATTTGAAGGGAGAGATCCCTCCATGTTTCTCTCCTCTTCCTCTGCAGACAAGATACAGATGTAGACTTCTTATAAAATCTTGCAATTTCGGCCACTCACATACCTCATTCGTACTTCTGGACGATTTCCTTCTTAACTTCCACCGTAATCATCTCCTTCTTCTTACCGCCTTTCTTTTCAACCCTTTTCTGCATCGGGGCCATTGCGAATGCCCACACGGATGACCATAGTAAAGTATTAATAAACTCTTGCCGTGTACTGTATTTAATGTAACTGGCAATAAGGTGCAGAGGAAAGGGTCTCTTATGCAGGCAGCCTGGCTTAGAATGAAGCAAAGCATTCCGAAGCTTCCTCTTGTATGGAAAACCAAAGGACTGTCCATAGGTGCTTTGAAGTGACAAAAAAAATACACGAGTGACAGTTGTGGGTACCATCCAATGATCTGAAAAATCACTGATTTCTGCCAAGCACCATGTCCTGAGTCTGAACATCTGAGCATGGGAGATGATCACCCGCAATCCCATAGCGAGCGAGAGAGAGACAGAGAGAGACAGAAGAATGATTGACTTGGTTGTGATCATGTGACATTCAGCATCATGTACAACCCCTATTGCAAGATATTGCTCATTCATCAAGTTAAAATTTATTAGAAATATTTGCTCATCTTGTGGAACACTCGTAGAACAAGTTACTTGCAATTCAAGGTTTTACAGTACTTAGAAAATTTACCATTGGTGTCATCAAAAGGTAATGGCAGAGTGTGGTTCAAGGTTTTTGGGGTTTTTTTTCTTACAAAAGAGGAAACTGAGGTAAAAGGGAAATAGAAACAACCTCGTGAAAAGAATGACCACAATGCCTGCTTTCCAAAGGCTTACATTTGTCGTATCTCCAGTGCCTAGAAGTCGTGATGGGATACTTACCAAATAGCACGTGATTTGGGCTAGGCACTAAGCGGGAACTCAGTACACGCCCAAATAAAGAAACAAGAAATACATTTCTTAGTGAGGAATTTAACAATATCTAATGTCGATTTTTAATAAATAGTTTTTAGAATACAACTGGGGCTAAAGGCTCAGGAATTTTAAACTCTTTGATATCTTGACTTAGTTATAAAGGAAATGAATTTAAGTTCAGCTTGCTTCATAAAGAAACTAATCCAGATATTCTTGGCATGAGGATTCTGGATGAGTCAGGATTTACACACACATACTCACACACACACACACACACACACACACACATCATGCAATTGTCGGGTATTCCAAAATGACTTAGGGTAACACTTATTTTCAAGGAGAGTAATAAAATAATACCCTTTAATGCTGAAATTTTCATTCATAATTGCCTATTTAGTAAAAATAGTTTGAGCAAGCCTGTGACTGCCTGAATTACCCATCTATGCAGGGAAAACGGTCTTGAGCATGTATTTCTTTCTGGGCTTGTGCTAGCAGAGTTTGAGGTTTGAAAAGGAGTATCCAAACATTTGTTTCTCCAATTCATTTTATCCTGGATTGTTTTTAAATATTTTTTTTAATATTTATTTATTTTTGAGAGAGAGAGAGAGAGCATGAATGGAGGAGGGGCAGAGAGAGAGGGAGACAGAATCTGAAGCAGGCTCCAGGCTCCGAGCTGTCAGCACAGAGACTGGCGTGGGGCTCGAACCCATGAACTACAAGATCATGACCTGAGCTGACATTGGACACTTAACTGACTGAGCCACTCAGGCGTCCCATCATGGATGGTTTTAATATAAAGATACCTTTCTTTTTTCTCAGATGTTTTTCACCCACGATTTCATTATTGAACACCTTTATTTCGTCTCTACCGGGGACTACATAATTTTAAGTTTTCTGACTTCCCCAGAAGACGCACCGCCCCCTCCCATCTGGGCCACTGTCTACCTTCACCCTGGCAATAATTAGTAAGCAGCACAGAGGAGCTTTTTAATGTCTGGCTGCACAGAGGTATAGCGACAGGAAGGTGCTGAGAATCCATTATTCATGTTTTGAGCAAAAAAAAAAAAAAAAAAAAAAGGTAAAAAATCTTTAAAATGGGAATTGTGCCATTTCTCTAACTTTACCAGCTAGTCAAGCGCTGGTCTGTAACTGTGGAAAGAGAGCAGATGTGACCATGTAATGCTCCACAGCCAAAGCAGCTTGAGTTGCCAATGGAAAGAAATGCTAATAAGAAGTAAATGACTCCAATGTAAATAAGGCAAAGTATAAACAACCAAACAATTCAAAACATCACATAAAACATAAATCAAGAGCCACTGAGCCCGGAGTTGTGTAAACTCAAAACCAAGTTCCTAAACTTGCTGGAAGCGGGAGGGTATATTGCTCCGTTTTGAGTTTTTGTTTGTTTCTGAGAATGTGGAAGTCACCCATCATGAAAGGGCTCCCTTTTTTTCAGATAATCAGGCAGGGAAAGGCCCAAGCCAAACAAAGCCAGAATAAAGGACAAATATGTACAAGTACACAATAGAGGGGGAAAAAATAAGCAGTCCCATGTTTCAAAACCTATATTAAAAATTCAAGGGGTGCCTGGGTGCTCAGTCAGTTAAGTGACTGACTTCATGATCTCACAGTTTGTGAGTTCAAGCCCCGCATCAGGCTCTGTGCTGATAGCTCAGAGCCTGGAGCCTACTTCACATTCTGTGTCTCCCTCTCTCTCTCTCCGCCCCTCCCTTGCTTGTGTGCTCTCCCTCTCTCTCTCTTTCTCTCACTCAAAAATGAATAAACATTTACAAATTTAAAAAAAATGTTTAATAAAAGAATTCAAGAGTAGATTTTGAAAGTGAAAGATTCGTCCTTTCTGAAGAGGGGTAGCCGTAGCGAAGAGGATAACTAGCATAGTTGAAAATGTGAGAAAGCAAGTTGAAATGATCTCCAGAATGTGGATGGGAAGGCAGTTTGATATAGCTTGATTAAGCGACCTTAAAACTAGATTTGGAACATCAATTAATTTGCTTATTTGTGGAAAATTCTGTTTGAACTTGGTACGGGAGGGGGAGGGGAAGGTGCTCAGAGTCAAAATCATCCATAATTCTGCTTCACACCGATAAGCACTATTAAAATCTTATGCATGTTTCTAGATATAGAAATTAATCCTGTATATGACTGTCATAAAAAGTCACGCCAAGCATAGCGTTTGGAAAAATAGCTATAATAATTTGAAATAACACGCATATATCCTTCCTTATCACTAATATTCTTCTACAATATTATTTTTGATTTGGACGCAGTAATTTCATTTCAGGAACTGATCAGAGCTTACTTAATCAATTTCCTCTCTGCAATTTGGATTGTTTTCATTTTTCCCACTATTATGAACTGTACTATGGTGAATATCATTGTGTCTACGTCCATGAATGGATAGCCCTAGGATAAAATTTTAGGTTTCTTAGAGATGGACCAAATATACAAGAATGTCTGACTGTTTGATGTAATACTAAGAAAATTTTCCATCAAGAGTCTTGACCGGATCCTCCCACGAACACCCCATCACCTTGTGTGAAGGTGTTCTCCATGCAACCCTACCCACTCTGTGGGTGTCTCCATATTTTTTCACTGCAAGTTTGAGTGGGTAAAACATGATCTTGCTGCTTGAACTGTTAATTACTAGTGAAGTTAAACGTGGTTTTGGCTATTTTTATGTATTCTTTCATGAACTGCCTATCTGCAGTCATTGTTAATGTTTTCCCTCAGGACAAAAGAGTAGTTTGTCCTTTTCTTCAGGAGCTTATGAGTTGTGATGCTGTTGGTAAATTTTCTGATTAGCCCTGGCACATTTGCCTGCATTTCCAAGAGGACAGATCTTGGCCTTATAATCTACTTATTAATTCTAGTGTTTTTCTATTTTCTATTTCATTAATTGGTTTTTCTCTTGTTTTCCCTAGATTTATTTAATGATTTCCTCTAAAGATTCTTGAGATGAAAGGTTAATTTATTTACTTTCATTATAATCACCACCACAAGGATCATGTCGGTTTTACTTACCATGAATGTAGTGTTCAGAATATGGGAAGCAAAAAATAAAAGTCTTTATTAAATTAATTAATGACAATTTAACGATATAAATTTTTCTCTGAGTTTGGCAATTTCCATAATTAATTTTGGATATATATCATTTGCAATTCCATTATTTTCTAAATAATATGAAATTACAGGTTGATTACTCATTTGCCATAAAATAATTAGATTACTATTTCTATAAATTTCAATGTCAAATAACTATGATATTATTGTTTGTTTTTTCAGGTAATTTGACAGGTAGAAATTCTGTTTGAGTGGAAAAAGACTACAGAGTATTTTTTTAAATTTTTTAATTTTTTTTTATTTATTCTTGAGAGAGAGAGAGAGAGAGAGAGAGCACGAGTACAGGAGGGGCAGAGTGAGAGAGGGACAAAGAATCTGAAGCAGCCTCCAGACTCCGAGCTGTCAGCACAGACCCCAACACGAGGCTTGGACTCACAAACCATGAGATCATGACCTGAGCTGAAGTCGGACTCTTTACCAACTGAGCCATCCAGGTGCCCCTGCAGTGTATTTTTATTTACTTTGTTGCCTGGAGAATGATCAATTGTTAAAAATTTTCGTAAACTTGAAGAGACCCAGGATTTGTCTAATTTTCGCATCTCTCCCAAGATATTTGTCAGCAAAAGAGAGAAAAACAGGACCTTCGCAGTTGGAGAAACGCAGCAGACACCATCATAACCAACTAATTAAAGTCAGTATCACAACTAATTAGACATTTCAATCCAGTGAATCCCATATGATGCACTGAGAAGGAAACGATACCATTTTATGGTATTTCTGCCAAACCTGTGTGATTTCAGTCCAATCTGAGAAAACATCAGATGAATACAAACTGAGGGACATTCTATAAAACAACTGGCCAAGTATTCTCCAAAAGTGTTAAGGTCATGAGAGACAAGGTACGGAAAAGGAACTATTGCAGAATGCAAAAGACTAAGGAGGAATTCAATATGAGATCCAGGATAGGATCCTGGAATAGAAGAAGGACATGAGTGGGAAAGCGAATGGAATATAAATAAGGTCTTTAGTTAATGGTATTGCCTGTAGGTAAGGTGTGAACTTTAGACAAGCTAGGTGAGGGGTTTAGGGAACTGTCTGTACTATTTTCTCTTTTTCTAAGTCTAAAATTGGTTCTCATTTTTTTTAACTGTGTCTGATCTATCACTTGCAAACTATGTAATCTGGTAATCTCTTACTCTCTTAAGTTTTCGTGCCCTCATCGGTAAATCTCGAACACAGCTACATCACAGGATTATTCTGAGAAATAAACAAATACGTAAATTCTCTTGGCTCATTGTACATGTTCAACAAATGTGTAATGAGTCTAAAAACGATTGTCTCAAATATTTCTGAAGGCAATTCCCATTCCTTACTTGGAGGATGCAAAGTTTGATGCAAGTCTATTAAATCCATATTTATTTTTCAATCTACTTTATCTGCTGCAGACAGAAAAGGGGATATGAAAACCTTCTTTCGATTTTCAATTTTTAAGAAAATGAAATAGCCCTTTTTGGTGTTATTTGGTGGATCAATATTTATGGCTGTTCTGATCTTGAGGGTATGATACCTGTTTCTTTCTACCCTTTTTTATCTGATAATCAGTAATGCTCCGGCTGTTTCCTTTTTTTTGTTAATGTTTTATTTTATTTATTTTTGAGAGACAGAGAGAAACAGCATGAGCAGGAGAGGGCAGAGAGAGAGAGAGGGAGACCCAGAATATGAAGCAGGCTCCAGGCTCTGAGCTGTCAGCACAGAGCCCGACACGGGGCTCGAACTCACGGACCGTGAGATCGTGACCTGAGCCGAACTCGGCCGCTCAACTGACTGAGCCACCCAGGCACCCCTGACTGTTTCCTTTTTATTTGTAAACGCTGGTATATAATTTCTCCTTTTTAATTCCTTCCCATTGGAGGTTTAATCTTTTATTCCAAATTTGTAATTTTTTGTATATTTGAAAATTGTGTCTTTTCTCTGCCATGTATGTGGAAAGCATATTATCTTAATACATCTTTTGCATTTTTATTTGAACAGTGTGAATACAGTTCACATCGAATGATACTTTTTTCCGTTCCCTGCTTCTTGGGAAAGGAAGCATATTTAACAAGTGTTATCTCTTGAACCACTTGAAATGATTCTGCCTCAGATTGGGTGGATACCTGGTCAAATCTCTTGGGCAGAGGTCCAAAGACAAAAGAAAATTTATATTGACTCTTCTAAAGGACAAGTGGCCTGTCAAGAGTCAGGAAGGAGGTGGCTATCGATGTGAGCTTTAATTCTGGGCCAAATTGTTTCTTTGTTCAGTTTGAGCTGGCAGCCTAATATCATTGGCTTTCTCTCTGGCCTCCAGTCCTGCCCTTACGTCAGTGCAAATGAGTCCCATGTTCCACCATATGCTGTTTATCATGGCGCCTGCAGGGTTTCCTAAGGATCTGAGGGGTTCAAGGATGACCCCCCCCGCACCCCCCTCCCATTCTGCTGTGATGTCTCTAGTGATCTCTTCCACCCACTCCCCTGGCCAGTGTTAGCTTCACCTGAATGTAAAATTCAAATTGGTCCGTTTTGTCTTCAGTCTGCCCTTACCTGTGCTGAATCTTAAGGAAATGCAAATGAGACTCTTCTCCAGATGCTAGTCCAAGTACTAAAATCCTTTCTCCAGTTTGGTGTTATTTTAAGACAGTAGGGAGATAAAGGTACGAAGTCAAGTTGTCACATTGAACGTAAAAAAATCACCTTTCCATGGAAATATCAAACGTCAGGTGACTAATTCTGATGGGATGAAACCAGGTTGAAACAAAGCAATGTTTTTAATTTAAATATGTTATGGTTTGGGCTGGAATCCATTTTTTGCTTAAGCTGGGGAAGGTGGAAAGTATAGATGGAAAAAGATGGAAAATGGAGGGAAAAAAAAACCAATAGACTTGGTCGTATTTTTTAATTCCTGTTCCTATCTGTATGCTGTAACTCCCCAAAGTTTACTTAAACTCAGGTTTTTGTTTTTTGGTTTTTGGGTTTTTTTCCAGCTGATAAATGGGATTAACAGCAGAATCTCTGGCCTCAGAAGGTTGCTTTAGGCTTTACATAAATTATTGTCTGTGGAAGCACCTTATAAATTTGAAAAGCCCGTGTCAACGTTGAAGCACTGCACAACTCAAAAGGCCACCATTTACAGTAAAAACGGTGCCCTCGGAGCAAAACTCACATGGGTTCACATGAGCAAAACTCCCTAACTCACATGGGATTCATATAAAGGCGAACGGGACGCCCACAGATGTATCGGTGGCCCTGAGACGTACCGAGCATGGTTAGTACAATCACAAGTCAGACGCAGTAAATGAATAAAGGACGCAGTGCTGTAGGCTAAGTTCAATCAGAAAGAGACTGTCACGTGAGACCATACTTGGTGTCAGAGGATCTAGGAGAACCTAGGTCTGGAGCAAAGGTTGGGAAGAATTTCAAAATCCCATTCTGTTGCAAGGATCCTGAGCCAGGGTACTCGGTTGCTGGAGCAAACAACACAGGTGTCTGGGTTACTCAGGAATGCAATGGTGCATTGGGAAGAACCCACAGTCTGGTAGATAAAACCTGGGAAGATAGCCTAGGCTGTTGGCAAAACTTTATCAAAGTAGGGCCTCTACCCAAAGGGTAGCCTCTAGCTTCGTTCCAGGAGGTCAGATCTGTGGACCAACAGCAGCATCTTCACCACGGTGCTTGTTAGAAACGCAGAACTTCAGGCTACATTCGACATCTACTGAATCAGAGTCTGATTTTAACAGGGTCCCCATGCGATTTGTGCACGTTAAACGTGAGATTTTCTGGTCTGCGAGGATCACTTTATTTCAGGTCTTCTTCTTTTAATCAAAAAAATAATAATAATAATCATGTTTATTTCTTTTTGAGTGAGACAGAGAGACAGAGCACAAGCCGGGGAGGGGCAGAGAGAGAGGGAGACACAGAATCCGAAGCAGGCTCCAGGCTCCGAGCTGTCAGCACAGAGCCCGACGCGGGGCTCGAACTCACGTGCTGTGAGATCATGACCTGAGCCGAAGTCAAATGCTTAGCCGACTGAGCCACCCAGGCACCCCTTCTTATAATTTTTTTAATATTTTTTTAATTTTCAGAGTGGGGGGACACAAACATGGGAGGAGCAGAGAGAGAGGGAGACAGAGAATCCAAAGCAGACTCTGAGCTGTCAGCATAAAGCCTGACACAGAGCTCAAACTCACGAGCCGTGAGATCATGACCTGAGCTGAAATCAGACGCTTAACCCAATGAGTCACCCAGGGGCCCCTATTCCAGGTCTTCTACGTGTGATATTTAAAGGTGGTGACTACAGGATAACAAAAAGCACAAGTATTGCCTTGTGTTGTGGTAGGGCCTGATGTTTTTTACAGAACTCTCACACTTATTTTTTCACTTGAACCTTACAACCATCCATAAGGAAAAAGCTTTAAAAGGTTTGATTGCCCGGCCAAAGTGAAGTGAATTGAACAGAACTGCAAGAAGAGATGACCGTCTTATTTCTTTTCAAGTAATAGCTTAGTGGAGATAATCGTTCCTTCCTTCTCGTAAAATCCCATAGGAATTTGCTTATATCTCTATTAAAGCAATCGCTACAACCTGCCTTATGTGAATGTCATTTATGAACGTTGGTTATGACCTCATGGAGGTCTGGTGTTCTCCTCTAGGACCGGATACATTCCTCAGTCATAGTAGGTGATTTCAAAACTCAGAATTCAACTGAGTTTTCTATAAAGGTCAAAATTTACTTTTTGCCATTTTAAAATTATTTACTTATAGGGATGCCTGTCTCGAGTGACTCTCGATCTGTGGATTGTGAGTACGAGTCCCAGGTTGGGAGTAGAGATTACTTAAAAAAAAAAAAAAACACCTAAGATTATTTACCTATATATTGCTGATGGGAATGTAAAATAGTCCACTACTTGGGAAAACAATTTGACAATTCTTTAGGAAGTTATGCAGACGCTTACCATCTGGCCCAACAGTGCCAATCTTGGGTATTTACCCAATAAAAATAAAAACATATGCCCACATAAAGAGTCATATGAAAAGTCCATAACAGTTTTCTTCATAGTCACCAAGCATGGAAAACAATTTCCATCTACTGGGGAATGAACAAATTGTGATATTTTCTTACAATGGAATACTATGCAGTCATTAAAAGGAAAGAGATACTGATGTATGCGACAACACACATGAACTTCCAAAGCATTAGGCTACGTCAGAGGAGTCACGCACAAAAGACCACACACTTTATGATTCCCATTTGTGTGAAATTCTAAAAAAAAAAAAAAAAAAAAAGCAAAACTGTATTAGCAGGAAGCAGATCAGCACTTATGGGAGGACTAGAAGTACAGAAGACAATGACCTACAAAGGGGCACAAAGGAACTTTTTCGGGGGGATGAGAAGATTCTGTATTTTGATCGCGGTGAAGATTTCACAACCGTATGTAGTTGTCACAACTCACAAAATTACACGCTCAAAATGGGCTAATTTTATTAGATGTAAATTATAAATCAATAGAGCTGATTTCAAAATTACAGCTGGAAAACTCATCATTAGGAGAAATAGAAAACTAAGAATATATTATAAAAAGCATTGGAGGACGGCAGAGAAAAGGAGGAAAGACATCTATATAAAGTGAAGAGTGTTTAAGAAATACTGAATAAGGCTCCTAGGTCACTTCCTTTTAATCCCCCGTAGCTTTATTGAGGTATTATTGGCATATAACACACGTAAATTTAAAATGTAAAATTAAAATGTACAAGACGATGGTTTGATACACATATATATTGCAAAATGATTACCACAGTAAGGTTGGCTAGCACCCCATCCCATCACAGAATCGCATCATGGAATCCCTATTTGTGTGTGTGTGTGTGTGTGTGTGTGTGGACATTTAAGATCTACTCTCTTAGCAGCTTTCAAGTATAGAATACAGTATTGTTCATTATAATCGCCATCTCGCATATGACATCCCCAGAACTTACTCATCCTATAGCAGGAAGTTTGTAGCCTGTGACTTCTCCCCATTTCCCCCACCCTGCCTCCAGCCCTTGGAACTACGATTCTCCTCTCTACTTTTACAAGTTTGGCTTTTTTAAAATTCCACATGGAAGTGAGACATGCAGTATTTGTCTTTCTCTTTCTGACTTATTTCACTCAGTATAAGGTCCTCAGCTTCCATCCATGTCGTTGCAAAAGACAGATTTACATAAGGTAGATTTTTCTTCTTTTTTTATAGCTAAATAGTATTCCATTTCACATTCTTTTTTAAAATTTTTTTAAATGTGTATTTATTTTTGAGACACGGGGGTGGGGGGGGAGGGGCAGAGAGAGAGAGAGAGAGACACAGAATCCAAAGCCGCTCCAGGCTCCGAACTGTCAGCACAGAGCCCAGCATGAGGCTCGAACTCGCGACTTGGGAGATCATGACCTGAGCTGAAGTCGAATGTCTAACTGACTGAGCCACCCAGGCGCCCCTCACATTTTCTTTATTCATTTGTCCATCAATGGACACTTAAGTTGTATCCGTGTCTTGGCTATTGTGAATAACGCGGAAATGAACCTAGGGGCGCCGATATCGTTTTGAGATAGTGTTTTTATTTTCTTTGGATGTAAACCCAGAATTGGAATATGGTTATATGATAGTTCTATTTTTAATTTTTTGATGACATCATGTACTGTTTTCCACAGTGGTGACACCAATTTACACTCCCACCAACAGCACAAATGTTTCCATTTCTCTTATATTTTGGATACTAGCCATTCTAACAGGTATCAGGTGATAGCTCCTTGTTTTGATTTGCATTTCCCTGATGACTAGTGCTGTTGAGCAACTTTTCATGCACCTTGTTGGCCATTTGTCTGTCTTCAGTGGAAAAAATGCTTATTTCAAGATTTTGCCCATCTTTTAATCAGATTATTATAAGATTTTTGCCATTTGGTTGTAAAAGTTCTCTAACTATTTTGGATATTAACCCCTTATAAGACATAAGGTTTGGAAATACTCTGTGCCCTTCTATAGGCTGCCTTTCTATGTTGCTGTTTCTTTTGATGTGCAGAAAATGTTTCATTTGATGTAGTCCCAATTATTTGTGTTTTTGTTACCTGTGCTTTTGACGTCTCATCTAAAAAATCTTTGCGAAGACTCGTGTCAAAAAACATTTTCTGGGGCACCTCAGTCAGTTAAGCATATGACTTGTGATTTTGGCTCAGGTCATGATGTCACAGTTGTTGGGACTGAGCCCAGCAACAGGCTCTGTGCTGACAACCCGGAGCCTATTTGGGATTGACTCTCTCTCCTTTTTTCTCTCTGCCCCTCCCCCACTCGCACACAGGTGCTCTCTCTCCCTCTCTCAAAACAAACAAACATTTAACAAATATCTTCCCCTTTTTTCTTCTGGAAGTTTTTCAGTTTCAGGTTTTACAGTTAAGTCTTTAATCCATTTTGATTATTTCTGTGAGTGTTGTAAAGTAGGGGGTCCAATTACATTCTCCTGCATGCGTCCATCCAGTTCTCTCACGAGTCACTTCAGATACTACCACTCACCCCTACAGGAGCTTTTAAGTGGTGATTATTTTGCTTTTTTACCAAGTTATGAGCTATGACTCTCTCTACTCTCTACTGCATAGGGTGATCTTATGTAATGCCCCCTTTTAGCATATTCCAGTCTCAATCCATCAGGCCCAAATCAGTTTTTGTCTTGAATTTCTCAGATATCCAACCTGGCAAGTGCTGAATAAACATTTATTGAGCAAACCAAAGATTTAATGAATCTATAGCACAGCTAACACTTACTGAGGCATTCAGCATACTCTTGGTCTTCTAGGGAGTATATTTCAAGGGACTTACATGATTTCAACTACCTTAAACTTAGCAAGGATCCTGAGATATGGAAAGAAGGGGCTGGATAAGACTGAATGCCTTTCTCCAGTTAACATCTTGCTCTCAGACAGAACGGAGATGCACCACCAGGCAATGTGCCACCAGACTTAACCGGTAAGCGCCCTGCCCCACTGTCCCCCGTGCAGGACAGAGAGCGAGCTTTCCCTCTTGTGGTGGCACTCAAGTCTGCCTTGGAGGAGATCATTTTTGTTTTCCTGCTCTCGGTAAGTCAGCTGTGAGCACATCAAAGCGGCTTAGCCAGCAGCAAAGGAACCCAGCCTCATCGCATGGCGGGTATTTGCGAACATCGTATTTCCAAAATGGCCGTCCACCCGGAAGGGCTAAAAACTTGGGCTCCGTTTCCTTTGGGGATTTGTGAACATCGTATTTCCAAAATGGCCGTCCACCCGGGATGGGCTAAAAACTTGGGCTCCGTTTCCTTTGACAGGTCGTTTCTTCAAGCCGTCTTCTTAACTCGCGGCTCTTCTGACCCCCTTAGTAGCAGATACAATTCATTTCTTATGCAGACTGACAAAAAAGGATGCCTGGTATACCGCGCTGCATATCCTGACTTCATTATTCCCTCATGGCAAAGACTTGAAACTGTAATGTGCGAGAAGGAAGAGGTGCCAACATGACATTTACTACTGCTAATATGAATCTGATTAATTCTACAACAAGAAACATCGTCTTAACTCTTTGTATCCTATAATGAGCGAGACCGTTGGAGGCAAGCCACATACTTTCGCCGCATCACACGCACACATCGTGGGATTCTTGGGGGATGAAATGGTAAGGTAAACACTACCTTGGCAAGAAGCATCTGCAAATTCTCTGATACCAAAGGACCTTTTCCTACAGGGGGAAAAAAAAAAAAAAAACAAGCGAGGCAGAGGCCACTCTCAGTACTCAGTTGGGACTCCCCTCCCGCTTTCCGGGGAGTTTGCTCAAGGAGGGGAGAGCGGGCCAGGCTGAGGGACCAGGCCACCAAGCGCAGAAGTACTGCTTTCCAGAGAATGCCACGGCTGGTTTTGTTTTATTTTATTGACTCCCTCAAAATGCTCTTCATTGTCCTGTGGCCTCGGGGTGCGTGTTCAAAAATGATTCTACATTCCAGCAAGCCTGTACTTGGAATTGCTATTAAAAAGAAAATGCCAGAAGACTACTCACTCTTTTCACTTAGGGGCTGCTAGACTGAAGAAGTACACCCTCACCCATGACCTTAAGATTAATTTCCAACACACACACACACACACACACACACACACACACAGTTCAGGTTATTCAAGGTTTTGTGAGACAGCTAGTTCCTAAGAACAACGTAGCCCCGACCTGCTTTCTACAGAATATTTCTCATTATAGAAAACTTTGATTTCTGCCAGGCTTTTTTTCCCCCCTATTTAACTTCCCCTCCTCCTTCTCTCCTTATAGCGAACACATCTCAAAATATTTATACATCTTTTAAAAATCACTGTATTATCTCTCATTAACTGTTGGTAGTAAATCTTTGAGTTCTCAAAATTCATACTAAAATACCATACCCCCAAAACTTTGCTTTCCTTCAACTATTATATTGGCAGTGGTTATTGAACGCTAAATATTGTAGTTCTTCAATTTGATTTCCCCTCCTAACAGGTTTGGCTAAAATGTCAAACATGTAGAAACTGTGAAAAATACCATAGAATGTGCCGAATAATGTATTACAAGAAAAATGTTTTTCATCAACATACACACATACGGGTGTGCATGCACACACACACACACACACACACACACACACAAACACACGAAAAAAAAAAGGAAACTGGCTCAGGGGATTGAAACATGCATTTGATCATGTATCTATAATCTTTTCCTTATGTATTTAGCATGTATGTACTTGGAAAGCTTGGCAGTTTTAAAGAACGAGATCACTTTTTTGAGGGAGGTAAAAAAATCCTTTCTAAAACTGCGTTTTAAGGAAAGTAAAAAGTAACTATTTTGTGGCTTTGTAAATAGCATCACCTTAGACTATTTATACATTTTATTATTTAGGGTAAAGGGGTGATATTTACATGTTCCTGGCAAAGTTGCCGTGGTGAAAAAGCCAGAGCTCCCCAAACAAATGCTCTAGTGGATCCGGGACAGAAGAAATGGAATTTGGAACTGAGTTTATTTTAGAAGGTAAATTGTACGTGCTCTTGTTTACAGGCTACTGGTGACCAAGGGCAGCCATGGGGGCTGTTGCTTTGCAAATCAAAGAATACAAATAACTCTGAGTGCAGGCAAATGACACATGGGGCAGGGTTTTAACTGTGAACACATGCTCCGGAGGAGCCCATGCAGGAATAAAAAATGTTCCTGTTTGGTTAGTTTAGACTCTGAAAGAAGCTTTTGTGTGTAAAGATGTAATGGGATCCTGGGGCTGGAGCCCTGCCCTGTGGCATATAGGTCAACGTGTCTGTCCCAGCGAACCAGATCTAGAGCTTTGAGCACGCCTGTGCCCTCCCTCCTGGCACTCGCTTTTGTAAGTCTTAATTTGCTTTTGCCAGAATGATTAAGAAAGGGACCCTTTTGTGCCCCTCTGTGGAGGTCCTTAATAGGGAGGCCAGGAGGCTGCGGAGAGGTGTTTTTTTGACGATGGATGCTCACAAAAATTAAAGAGCAGTTCTGTTTCAGTATTATAAAACTCCACTCATTGAATGCCGTCCAGAAATCTGCTGGTTCAATTTCTTCGTCCCATCTGTTTCCCTCTCACTGGCTATATTTGTTAATATTTCCTCAAGCAGCATGCTGTATTGCCCTCACTGTGCTAGAGAAAAGGGCGTAGATTGATCATTTTTGCGGGACGGGGAAATGTTTATTTGGGGCAGGAGAACGGTGCCTTCACTTGCCTCCTGTCCAGAGTCAGAGACAAAACTTCTTAAAATCGAAAAAGAAAGAAAGAAGGAAGGAAGGAGAAGAGAAGAGAAGAGAAGAGAAGAGAAGAGAAGAGAAGAGAAGAGGAAAAAGGCCAAAAAAAAAAAAAAAACCCCCCAAAAATCCCAAAAAAACAAAAAAACAACCAACCAACCAAACAAAAAAAGACAGAGGTTGTTTTGGTATTGGGGGTGGGGGTGGGGTGGGGATCGCCAGTAATGTCAGGAGAGCCATCAGCTTGCTTATCTGTCTTTCTACTTTGGCACGTGAAAGCTCCCAGCTCAGCACGCCATGTGTCAAATCTATCATTTCGTATGTCAGCAGCCATTATTCCCTCTTTTGTCACCAGTTTTGACCAAAGGATGAAAAATTGCTGTCTTACTCAGACAAAATTATTGCTGGGGCTAAAAAAAAAAAAAAAAAAAAAAAAAAAAGAGGGCAACTTCAGCATAGAGGAGTAGGCCAAGGTGAAACACAGACACTCCTCAGATTAGGTCTGGGTTAAGAGAGTATTGATCTGTGTGCTAAAAACTGTTGATCTCCGAGCAGAGGATGACAAATGGTGGCAAACAAACAAACAAACAACAACAACAACAACAAAATTGACTGTCCCCAAGGACATTTGAGCCGCTCAATGCTCTCTGTTAGGATTTGTTTGGTCTGTGGGTTTCTACACTGGGGGATTTCAACAAAAATAAGCAAATACTAAACAGAAATGAAGCGGCCACAAAAACGATACAGAGAAAAACCTGGGGGAAAAGCACAAGCCCAGAACCCGGGCAGGGTCCACATATTAAATAGCAGGAGCTGTAAACATAGACAGGGCTGCTTGCCTAAGCTCATGGATTATGCATTTTTTTTTTTTTTGGATGTTCAGTGCCGGATTGTTGTAAATTGAAGAAGTGTTTTTTTGTCCAAAGTAGGTATCTTTAATTATGGCAGGTTAGGCACTTAAAAAACAAACAAACAAACAAAAAAAACGCAACCACATATAAAGTATGATGCTGACGTTCATAAACCCACAAATGGAAGGAAATATAGAGGCTTGCATTCATTAAGCAAATGCAGTATGACAAGGCATAAATTCAAATTGTTTGGGGGTTTGAGTAATTTTTCCCAACTGTAGGAACTGAACTTCAAGTATGGAGAAGGACTAAAAGGGCATAAAATAGCAACTAACTCATTTGGCCTTCTAGAAGAACGTGGGATTGTGGTTGAGGGAAGGGGACACGGGCCCAATACACCCTAGCTGGAAGTTAGCCCTTCCATTCTTCATACAGAATTTGAGGTGAGATTTTTCACCTTTCGGACCCTCGGTGTCCACTTGTCCGACCACATGGGAAAAACCCACCTCAATCCTATAGTATTTGTGTGAGGATTAAATAAATTGGCCTAATGGCACAAAACAAGCATGCAATAAATATTATCATTGGTTTTTTTCTTCAGAAACGTATGGCTTTCCATTAGAAAATCCCTTCTCTCCGTTTCTTCACGACATCAAGCCCTAGGCCTTAGCATACTCTGTTCCTTGTGCACGGCAGGCACTCACCCATCCCCCACCGCCACCCCCACCCCCGTTGTCCACTTGAGTCCTTCCCATCCTCTAGTGCACGCCTCAGCCTTACGTCCACAGAGAAGCCTAACCCAGCCTGCCCCTTCCCCAAACAGTATTGGACAACCTATGTTATTCTCTCCCTGCCTTCCTATTCACTTCTCTACTGATCAGGTTATCACGGTTTCTCCCACAGATGCATCTACTCATTTAATGAATTATGTTAGATTACTTAATATTTTCTTAGTAGTGAATATGTTACCATTGGTCTAGTGATTAACTGGACAGAAGGGCCACCATGTGAAGGCCATGTCTGCTCTGCTTTGTTTGCAATGAACACCCAGCCCCTAGCCCCATGGCCCCCTTGGAGAAGATGCTTAAATAATATTTGCTAATAGAGTGAGCCAACGGATGAATGAACGGATGGATGACTCCCTCAGTACCTCTGGCAAGCCAGACTCCTGCTTGAGAACCGATCTGGAAGTCAGGAGACGGGGGGCCTTGCTTTTGCTCTGTAACTTACAAAATCATCACCTCCCCTGCTTCCAGGCTCCTGGACTGCACAAGGGTGGCATCACACCGGAAGACATGACCTCTCAAAGGGCCTTCTCAGCCTGATTGTCCCGGATTCTGGGAGCCAGTCACAATTTCCTGTCCTGAGCAGTTTAAATGTTTGACATAATTGAAACGTGTGTTTAGACGCAATAATAACGGGCACTGATTAAGTGAAGGTTGCGTTTATACACAGCATGGCAGAGCCTGGTGGTTCACCGGACCTGTTGAAATATATTCTTCAAAAATTATTTGTGAGGGTGCCCGGGTGGCCTTATCGCCTGAGTGGCCTTATCGCCTGAGTGTCCAGCTCTTGATTTTGGCTCGGGTCGTGATCCCAGGGCCATGGAATCGAGCCCCATGTCAGGCTTCGTGCTGAACGTGGAAACTGCTTAAGATTCTCTCTCTCTCTCTCTCTCTCTCTCTGTCTCTCTCTCTCTCTGTCTCTCTCTCCCTCTCCCCCCCTCCCTCTGCCCCTCTCCCCTGTGCACGCTCTCTCTCTCTTAAATTAAAAAAAAAATCACTTGTGGAATGAATGAAAGAACTGCATTACAGCTCCATGAATATATCATTATTTAAATTAGAGTGAAGGAGTTGTTCGAGACAGAGTCTCTGTTAACACTGATTTTAATAGCCCTGTGTGAACTCTCATACCGAATATATGCAAATTAGCTACTTCCCTTAGATTAAAACAATGTGTCTCCATTCTCTTTCACCAGGCAAAACTTTTGATCAGGTTAAATAAACGACCACAGTTCGGAAGGAGAAAAAGATGTTGCTTTTACTTCTTGTTCCCGCAAATATAATTTTGGCTATTTGTTTCACTGAAATAAAACCAAAAATTAACAAATTTAATTGCCACCAAATGGTAATCAAAACCATGAAAGTATCTTTGCGCAACTTGTTCTGTCTTATTCAGTGAAATGTGAGTATCAGTAATAGACTCTTTTCTTTTAGATGTTTTCAAGGAAAGAAAAAGTTTTCGTTTCTTTGAAACAGTACCGAGAGTAAGAGTTGTTTCAATACTAACTAAAAATTTTGTGCAGGGTAAAATGAAACCTTCACAGAAATTAATTTCATATTCTAGTGGACTGAATACTTATAAATTACTGCAAAAGAGTAAATGCTAATATTAACTAATAGTGTGATTTTAAGAGCACTGGGTTTACAGTTAAGAAGATTCATGTTCCACTCCCAGCGGTGTGATTTTCTGTCTCTGTGTGTTTTTTGGCAGGTATCTTAGACTCTCCATCTACTTTACTCATCTATATAACTCACAATTCTAACAGGATAGATTGTCTTGAGAATTAAATTAACTGATATATAGGTGTCTACCTACACAGTCAGAATTCAATAAAAGCACACCTATACACTTTTATAAGTAGGTCACCGTATGTGTATTTCAGTATCTACTGGAAATCTTATAATGCAATGCGAGCATGCTGTACCTCTTGGAGATTCAAGACTTTTCCAACCTGAGAAAACACGTTCCTCACATTTATGGCAAAATCTAAAAAACTGTCTGATAAGATTGCTTTCTTCATTAAGAAGATATCCAAGGCAATGCAAATGAAAATATGAAATCTCATAAATGCATAAATATGGAACTTGCACAGTTGTTTTGTCCTAATAAAAAATGTTTGCTCTTAATCTACTTGAGAATTCGGTGTCTAACACATTGTCAGGATACCATAAGAGTTTTTAATAATAACTCCACATATTAAAATTGTTAGCCTTAAAGTTAAATTCTAAAATGAAATTGCCTAGCCCCACATGGACCTAAAATGAGTCTTTAGTGTGAGAGGAATAAGAATGTTTAAATTGGCTGTAAATTACAAACCTATCCTCTGCCATTGGCCTGAGTGACTTCCTTCAAGTTACCATAAAACACTCTTGTATGTTCCGTTCACTTTTTCTTAATCTCTTCTCTTTCTCCCGGTCACTCTTGCTTTTAATCTGATTCCCTGTCACTCACTCTTTTCTTCCTCCTTCCTTCTTATTTTCCTTGAACATATTCTTACTCCAAAGAAGAACATATTCTTATTCCAAAAAGATATTGGGGAATGTGCCAGCAGGAAAGAGATGATTACAATCGAATTAGGATATTCAGGACGTATAATAAGGAGACTGTCTACCAAAGCAAGATTTAGGGCAGTGTCTGGACTGGCCACCAGGGGGTTGGAAAGGAGCATTATGGGAAGGCAGGGGATTCTGGAGACAGGGAAGCCCATGTAGACAGGACTGCCTTATGTGAGTTGAGACCCTCATGCACCAAGAGTCCTCCACTGCGGCCAAAGAATGGAGGAATAAATAGCCAGACTCCCTCTCGGTGCTCCCTGCTGTCTCCCACTGGAGCACTCCACTGTCAGAGCCCAGCTGTAAGCCAGAGGGCAAGGGCTTCTTTATCAGTCCATACAGACCAGACTGTCTGGACAGGCAGCAGGTGGAAAGAGTGGAGAATGACCTTGAAGGGATAAGTGGAAGTCATCCAGCCAGTCGTTTTCATCACACACACCCACCCACACCCACGCAGACGCATTATCATACTATCACACTATATAAACAATTATGAAAGGGACTCAGGACTTCGGGACTGGGGCAGGAAATATATAAGATGAGTATTAGATGAGCTTGTGGCTCACACGGGTCTTGGAGCTTCAGAAAGCAAGAAAGGGCTCAGAACGTCACTCACGACAATCTGCAATGGTGGGCTATCCCAGCAGAGCACAGGAGCCAACTGAAAACCCTCCCAATGGCCAGATCTGGAACAAGTGCAGCCACAAAATAAAGTATTACTGGATTAGATTCCAATCCCAGGTACGAAATAAATGTCAAGTCCACACTGATCCCACCCCCAAAAAAAAAAAAAATGCTTGATAAAAAAATACGTACGTAAATGAGAAGAGACCAACTTCCCCTGTGGAAGAATGCTATATTCTCCAATTTAGTAGAATCTCCACCTTCAGAAACGTACAGCGTGACTCCCCACTCCTTAAGTGCGGCCTGCCCATGGGGACCTCCTTCCAAAGTGGAGTGTTTAGAAAGGGAAGAGGAGAAGGAAAAGTAACTTTACACGGGAGAAATCGGAAACCCCAACCGGGCGCTCAAGTCAACATCAGTGGTGGTGAGTCCTGTGGATAGCATATACCCTTGATGCGATGTGATGAAAACGGCACTTTACCTCCCTGGTCTTCGGCCCCCACCCCACCCATCCCTTCAGTCTAATCTTGGGGACAGCATCAGACAAATCCCAATGGGAGGACAGTATCCTAAGCAACTGACCAGGATCCATCAGAACTGTTCAGGGTGTAACAAACAAGGAAAGTTGAGACATGACCAGTGCCAAGCAGAGCTGAGGAGGCATCGCAACTAAAGGAAATGTGGTATGCTGGAGAGAATCCTGGGACAGAGAAGAACATAAAGGAAAAACTAAGGAAATGGAAATAAAGCATCAACTGATCTTAATAATAATGCACTAATCAAGCTCATTAAGTATAGCAGACATATAACACATGTGCCAAGAGGTTAATAACACGGAAACTGGATCCGGAGTACATGGGGACTGTCTGTCCTATCCTCGTAATTTTTCTGTACATTGACCAACCTCGTTTCTTTTTTTTTTTTTTTTCAGTTTTTTTTTTTTTCTTTATTTATTTTGAGAGAGAGAGAGAGAGCACGAGCGGGACTGACAGGGGCAGAGAAAGAGGGGAAAGGGAGACTCCCAAGCAGGCTCCCCAGTCTACACTGTCAGTGGAGAGCCTGATGCAGGGCTCGAACTCATGAACTGCGAGATCACGACCCGACCGAAGTCAGGCGCTTAACCGACTGAGCCAACCAGATGCCCCCCATTTTTCTGTACGTTTAAAACTATCCCCAAAAATAAAGTTTACAGAAATGAATCTGGGAGCATACAGATAGGAAAGTAAGATAGATGAGTCCAAGGGTGAGGCTGAGATGCCTGTAGTGAGTGCCATAATAAAGGTGACAATCTTTGCTGTTAGTTCGGGTCGTTCTGGGTTTTTTTTGTTTTTTTTTTTTGTTTTTTTTTTGGAAACTGGAGTCCATTGCTAATCACGATAATCAGGACTTTGAGTTCGCTTGATTCCCACAAGTAGGGATTTGGAAGCGTTCGCTAAAAATTCTACCCTCGCACTCTCATTTTAACTGCATGTACAGCTCCTTCACCCACACAAATGTCGCTTTCACACAAATGTGTAACATTTAACAAATGTGTTCTGAGCAGACCCAGGGAGCTCCACCAGCAGGGGTCTTTGCAGCAGGGAGAAGCAAAGACCCACATGGGTCTTCTACCGCAATCAACCCCGCGACTCTCACTACTCTTTGCAACTTCTTTTTAGCTCCTTTTTAACCTGGAAAATTACAGGGCGAGATGAACTGCTACTCCTCCTGTCTCTCAAGTTCTTTTCCCAAAAGTAGCTGGATAATCGATTCGAGTGAGGGAAGAAGCGCACTCTCTCTCAAAGCTCTTTTTTCGGCCATGAAGAAACAAACATATGAGGTCATTATCTTACTAACACCCCATCGCTCCAGAACTAACAGTTTATAATGGCCCAATGAGGACATCGTCACCTGTGTTCTCCTCCCAAATTCCCGGCACGTACATCCTGAAGGTATACTTGTTAGATGCTTGTGTTTGTATCTATGGGCAGAAAACTGAACAAATAAAGTACCTAGCCTTTGCATAAATTACTTAAATTATCATGTTAATTATCATTATCATAAAAACATAAATTATCATGTTTTTGGATACACAGCTTCGGGTTTTCCTAAGCCAGCTAATCTAGAGAATAACAAGAAAGTTAGTTTTCAAAGGTAATTTTAATGGAAAGACCGTATCTCTTTCACTCATTCCACCACACTGCCTTTGAAGTACTTCATGACACTTTAATGACCTTGAATCTAAAAAAAGGTGATGCCTCAGCTTCCCCTGTCTGTAAAATAAAAAGGTTGGATGAGATGACTTGTAAGAATAATTAAAAGACCACTAGACCAATCACCTCTTTAATCACTGAATCCCTTGTATAAGACCTCTAGTACAGGATGCTTCCTAATTCTAAAATTCAGAGATGTAATCGTTGATTTAATTATTGTATTTTGTGGGTTAAATGATCACATGTGACTTATAAAATGTCTAGATACATAAAAATGATGTCAAAACCTCACCTGTGTCTTTTCCAGCGTTAAGGGATTTTATTCAGACCACGGTGCAACAGTCTGAATGCTTGTGAGCCCAAATTCATATGTTAAATGTCCTAACCCTGAAAATGATAGCATGAGAAGGTGGGTCTTTGAAAAGTACTCAGGTCATGAGGGTGGAGCCCTGTGAGCGGGATTAGTGCCTTATCCATGAAAAAGGCTCCAGAGAGACCCCTAGCCCTTTCTACCATGTGAGGACCCCATGAGAAGGCATTGGCTGTAAGCAGGAAGAGAGCCCTCACCAAGTGGCCACCACGCTGACACTTTGATCTCGGACTGTCCAGGTCTGTGAGAAATAAATGTCACTTGTTTATAAACTACCCAAACTCTCGCATGTTGTTATAGCAGCCTGCATGGAATGAGATACATCACCCCCCCTAATGTTGTCATTTTAGTACCAAGAAACTCTTACCACAGTCATGGTACTGCAATTAATTAGGGCTCTTACCAAGTGGTTCCAAAAAAAAATGGAACTTATGGAATCCTTTTAGAATCAGATGGAAGATATGAAGCATTTTCCCAGAAATGATACAATGATATGTAAATGCACGTTTAAAAGTGCATGAGCACGCAAACACACACACACACACACACACACACACACACACGCACGCACAATAAGCTCATGGACACAACTCCCCAAGGCCCATCTCTTTTTCCACGGTACATATGGATTTAAGTTCAAGAAATTCTGATCTAAGGACTGACACTTGTTGAACCAGGGAGAGTAGTAGAATGTGGATTATTTCCCCCAACTGTTTCCAAGACTCTTAATGGATTCAGACCACGTACAAATTATTCTAGTGAGGTTTTGACTGAAAATAAAAAAAAAAAAAAAATTGTGAAAAAAAGAGAAATGCAGAGCAATGCACATAATATATACGACAAATGTAAGTAATTTTTAAGTTTCCAAGTAAAATAATATTGTTCTACCAACGTGTATGCTTTAAAGTATACAAGGTGGGGGCGCCTGGGTGGCGCAGTCGGTTAAGCGTCCGACTTCAGCCAGGTCACGATCTCGCGGTCCGTGAGTTCGAGCCCCGCGTCAGGCTCTGGGCTGATGGCTCGGAGCCTGGAGCCTGTTTCCGATTCTGTGTCTCCCTCTCTTTCTGCCCCTCCCCCGTTCATGCTCTGTCTCTCTCTGTCCCAAAAATAAAAATAAAAAACGTTTAAAAAAAAAAAAAAATAAAAATAAAAAAAAAAAAATAAAGTATACAAGGTGTACTAGAAGGACCAAATTTATGATGGTGATGACTCTTAATGAACGAGGCAACCATTAGAATAAATTAATTTGTTATCTATAATCCTATTTCTTTATAAGGAGGCAGAAGAAACTTGATACATTGCTAACAGTTGTTGATCTAGGAGGTTGGCGTTTGGGTATGGTTTGATCATCCTTTGTACTTTTTAGGGACATCTTTGGAATGGTGCCCAATGCCCAGTGTAGCAGAGCTGGCTAGGGCCATTTTCAGAGCTGGTTCTTATCTCTTGCAGTAGGAGAATGTTCGCAAGCTGAAAGCAGGGAGGTCTGTGGAGTGTTCACATGGGGCAGGAGTGGTCAGGTGTGTGGACACTGGAAGGTAGGTGGAGAGGGCAGACCATATGCATGTAAGAAAGGGTGCATACATCCTACTCTTGTGAGGGAGCAAAGGCACGGCTGTGTGTTACCGCCCCTTTGCTGCTCGCAATCCCCATCACCAGCCCAAAACTATCTGCCAGTCCCCTCTGCTGTCTCCCTGTATTGACCTGGATGTAATCACTGTTTAGATACCTTCCCTCAAACTAATTGCCTACACAAAGATTAGCTCTTTGAAAAGACGGTATGTTGTACATTTGCATGCTTTATAAATTTAACTCTCGTTAAACTTTTCGGGGCGCCTGGGTGGCTCAGTCAGTTAAGCGTCTGACTTCAGTTGAGGTCACGATCTCAGAGTTAGTGGGTTTGAGCCCCGTGTCAGGCGCTGTGCCGACAGTTCGGACTCTGGAGCCTGCTTCAGATTCTGTGTCTCCCTCTCTCTCTGCCCCTCCCCCCCTTCAAAAACAAACATTAAAAAAAATCTTAAAAAGTACCGAAATTTTAGTTTCTGAGTAAAATAAAATGCTGAATAAATTACATATAAAGAACTGGTAGAAATAATCCAAATTCTTCTAATTTCAACAGTGGTATAAACTTTTTTGCCTGATATTCTCTTTACCCTAAAAGAAGATCTGAATAAATATTTTTATAACGAAAGAGTGACTGGATTTAAAACATTGACGATTGTTATCTAACATATTTTTTAATCAGCTTTTGTTGTTGATTAAGGATTTAAATGTCAAATTGCATGAGGCTAATTTCATTTTTTTTTAAATGTATATTGAATATCTACCATGTGGCAATTACCGGGTTAGCTGCTGGAATAGAATTAGCCAACCTGAAGACATATATAAAATTGTTTTTCTCCATGAGGCCATCATTAAAAATAAAACTAACTTTCTCTTCTAGAGTTATATCAGATCTGATTCAAAATATGCTGTTTTAAAATGAATTATAAACTGTCAGAATTCATGGTTATGAAAAGAAATTTCCAGATATTTCTAATGACTTGGAATTTGTGTTTAATCTAATCAACCACACTGACTATTGAATTGATGTGTCTGTGAATATAAAGATTTATTGTCCCTGGAGGTAATTATTGACCTCAACATCTTATCAGTCAATATTTACTTCTCGGGCCAATAAATCTTGATATAACCTCATGAAAGTCAATATCTGTTTAATAGTATACATGGAAATCTGTAATAGTTTGATTACAGGCTTCAATGTCATGCTGGCTAGTGCACCTCTTCACATCTAAGGGACAGTGACTCTTTTTTTTCGACATAGAACATCTCTGATTGCTATGATTCACTAGTTCTCAGTCTAACATTGGGTTGGAAATATTTATATCTTCGTTAAATTCTCTTTTGCGTTTGCGTTTTGCCTCTTCAATCAAAGTATAGGCCCCAGTGAAGCCGAAGACTAATTTAATGCTTTGTGGTTTGACTCTTTGCTCCTGGTACAGCTCTTCATCACTGCAAATAAAACAGTTTCCATGGATGGAAAGTCTTTCAATGCGAGGTCCCCCAGGGGTTTCAAAGTAAGCCATCGCCCTTCCAACATGCACATTACAACATATCTTCCAGAACCAGGAAGGAGTCAGGGCTGTCACATGCCAAGACAGCAGAAATGACTATTTCATAATGAGCACGATGTTCCCATTCTGGAAAGTCAGAAAGTAGAGGCTTCGAGGGTGATAGGCAGCTCAAGGGTCATGCTGTGACCCCGGATAATATATAGCTAGTTTACATGGCACACTGGTTGCTTAATGCCCAGGTATTTGTTGACCAGGGCCCTAAAGAAGAAAATATTTAAATCAGTTTTGGGGACCCCGATGGCTCAGTCGGTTGGGCGTCCAACTTCAGCTCAGGTCATGATCTCATGGGCCGTGAGTTCCAGCCCCGCATCAGTCTCTGGGCTGACAGCTCAGAGCCTGGAGCCTGCTTCAGATTCTGTGTCTCCCTCTTTCTCTCTCTGCCCCTCCTTCACTCACGCTCCATCTCTCTCTATCAAAAAATGAATAAACGCTAAAAAAAATTTAAAAAAAATAAAATAAAATCAGTTTTGTTGTTTCATGGGCAAGTTCTAAAACATGAAAAATGCAGCACAAAGAACCATTGGACTACTTTAAAGAGTCATTTATATTGATGAGGCAAAACCATAGGCCAACAATTAGGTCCTGTCAAAGGGACTACATTTTCCATGGCTATAGATATCCTCAGCAGGGTTTCCACACCTTCTTAGAGTTTCGCCAGCACCGTTGGGCCTCTGATGGCCCAAGATGAGAAGCTCTATCAGGCTTCAGAGCCTGGGCTTGGTTTCCAGGTTAATAACTGTTTGCCTTTGTAAGCCTGCCTGCAGTGGCAATAATTAGGAAACCAAATTCATCTTCTTCTGATGGTACCTTGCACGTTACCCAGTACCAGGCCTGCCTGGCGCAGCAAATCACGTCGACATAAATGGTAACAGATGGGCTTTCTAGTTGGTCCATTCAGATTCAGATCTCAACAGCCCCTGGGATCTAGCAGGAGAAAGGTGCCTGACCCTGGAACCGTGCACCTGTTATGAAGTGTGATTACGAAAGTGCCATCTCCTCTCCTGCTATCATCTGAGGCCAGGATACAAAAGTAAAAGGACATGACAGAACCTTGTCTCCTTCCCTATACTACCAGCTCAATGGAGATGGTTGGAAGTTAGCCTTAACTCCTCCTCTGGCGCTGGGTACAGAGGTTGAGCATAAGAGGGAAAGTCTGGGGACCAAAGCTTGCTGTGGATCAGGATGAATTTCCAGAAACACTGGACTTGAGCCAGTTTGCATGGAGATCTACAAGAGGCCAACTGTTTTCTGAGTTCAGTCTTAGATAAGATACCTTTACACCTCCATCTAGTTTGCAAACCCAAAAGATATCCCTAAGCAGAATACCCCAGTCCATCAACAACCCTTACCACTTAAACCCCTAAGATGTCTGAGGCCATGTACCAAAATAACCACAGAGGACACCAAAGCATGATTAGAAATGGCTGAGTGACTGCATCTCGCAGACAGGAGATGTTCATTTGTAAGAACAAGCTGGGATATACATATTTTCCCAGAAAGAATCATAAGGCCAGAATCGGTGGCCTTTTTGGAAACACTATTTCCAAATCTTTTCGGGTGACCTGGGAACCTCTGCCATGAAAGAGGAAGAAAGAAAGAAAGAAAGAAAGAAAGAAAGAAAGAAAGAAAGAAAGAAGAAAAGAAAGAAAGAAAGAAAGAAAGAAGAAAAAAGAGAAAGAAAGAAAGAAAAAAGGAAGGAAGGAAGAAAAGAGAAAGAAAGAAAGAAAGAAAGAAAGAAAGAAAGAAAGAAAGAAAGAAAGAAAGAAAGAAAAAGGAAGGAAGAAAGAAAAAGAAAGGAAGGAAGGAAGAAAGACCCTCACACGCAATTCACTCAACACTGAGCCAAGAGATAGCGATGTCTTTAAGGTGATGTCTGCCCAGTTTTTGGCAGGTGTTACATTTCACGTGTCCCAATAGCTTGAGGAAGTAAGAGCTGTGGAGAAAAAAATATTCTCTACAAGTGTGTTGATCCAAACCATCTCCCACTCCTGACTCTGGGGTCACTAAGACACAGATGTGCGAAGGGAGAAGCCATAGGTATATTCAGGGTTTGCATGCACCGGTTTTGGGTAAGCACTAAGTTGGTGCAATTTGTCTTGATTTGGCTGTTCCAGGGTTCAAGTCCTCTCTCACTATGTGAGCCTTAAGGGCCATTGTATTCCATGTGGGATAGTCCCGCATTATACTATCCGAGTAGGGAAGGGTCTATGTCTGACTAAATTATATATGAATACCCTAATTCTTAACTATGACCGGAGACATCTGCAGTGTGTTATCTAATGCCTCTGAGTCTGAGGTCTGCCCTGAGGATTCGGATGTTTCCAGAAGGTGGTCAGCTAACAAGCACCCAGGGGTCATCCCTCTGGGCTGATGTTTTCCTATATAAATCTCGAATGATATAGTACAATTCTGAGGTTCCTCTCACCTCTGTCTTTAATAGTATGTTCATTAATCGTTTCTTTCATCAATACTTACTAAATAGTGACCACTATGTCCAATGTATTGGTCATTTAAAAATGTCCCGATGCAATTTCCAATTTCAAGAGTTTTACCATATGGAGTCAGTGAAAAACCAAATGTGCTTGTGTGACCAGATAAACCAATGGATTTAATGATGAATCAGAGCCACAAAAATATAAGATATTATAAAGTGGAGTTGGCCTAAGTGTCTAGTGGGTATTGAGGTACCTGAATTTGTTCAGGATTATTAATACTGTAAATGAAAACATCTCAGTCTAAGCTACTCAGAGGCCGTTAGCTAGCCATATCAGGCCTCACCCAGATCTATTCTCCATACAACCCAGCCAAGAAAATATTTTTAGATAGCAAATCTGATTGTATTAACCACCCTCGCTCTACCCCATTTTGGGGAAGTTGAGAAAGATAGGTTTTGATTGGCAGGGAAGGGCCAGAGACCATTCTAGGAGGGAAAAACCTTGTGAACAAAGGCAAAGAAGCATGACACTTTTAGGAAAAGATGCAAAATTTATGTTAGAAATGAACGGATGGGGGTCACCTGGGTGGCTCAATCTGACTCTTGGTTTCAGCTCAGGTCATGAGCTCATGGTGGATGGAGTTGAGCCCCACATTGGGCCCTGAGATGACAGTGCTGAGCCTGCTTGGGATTCTCTCTCCCTCTCTCATGTGTGTGCTCTCTCTCTCTCTTTCAAAATAAATCAATAAACATTAAAAAAAAAAAAGGAAACGAACAGCTGCAAGGTTGAAAAGATAACTCCAGCAGGGTATATTTTCGAGAGATGAGCACAATAACACGGTAACATTTTCCATCCCCTGTGCTCTTCTGCAAGGTCTACTGTGGCTATCTTACGATGTCCAACCACGGAGGCGGAAAGCCTTTCTTAAGGAACTGCACTCAAGACTGACCTGGGGAGATGCATCTTAATCTGGACCTGGTCTAGTCACTGAGATCCGAGACCTTGAGCTAATGCTGTAATGAGACGAGACTCTGGGGGTGTTTGTGCATTTTGTATGAGTACGGATTGCTGTGGCCAGAGGATGGACTGTGGCAGATTTTATTTTCTGAAGAATGCGGCATCATTGTACCCCTCCCACGATGTAATTTAGGCAATGCTACTACCAAATAATGGGGACATGACCCTTCCCATGGACCTTGAGTGAACCTTTGGGACTGCCATGACCAATAAAGTACTGGAGACTCCTGAGGCTACCTCATAAAAGATCACACAGCTTCTGTCCAGACTTCTTGAAACACTCTTTGTCTACACAATCCCTATTACAACACTCCATCCTGGAACCCAGCTACCTTGATGAGAAAAAGCCCCAGCCAAATGGAGAAGCCACATGGAAATGCTCTGGTCAACACTCCCAGATGAACTGAGCCTCCCATTCATCCCGGTCCAGGTACCAGACATGTGGGTGAACAAGCCACCAGAAGATTCCAGCCACAGACATTTGAATCCTCCCAGCTGAGGCTCCAGACATCCAAAGTGGCACAGACACGTGGCATTGCTGCTGTGCAGTCTTAATTTCTGGCCCACAGGCTCTATGAGCATTAGGACGGACTCGTTGTTTTCTGCCATTAAGTTTGGGGTGGTTTTTATGCAGCTGTGACTAGCAGGAACGACAAAACCAAATTGTGGAAGCCTTGCATACCAGCCTGAGGAATGTTAATTCCATCTTGAAGGTCAGTGATTTTCTAACTCCGGTCCACAGAGATCCCTGAGCAGCCCCAACAGGGGCAGGTTTGGGAAGGGAAGACGGTACTTGGGGTCCACAGCCATCTTCTTCTACGTTCTACCACATGTGTCTGCTTTCCGGGCTGGGCTTCCAAGTAGGTTTTTGCATACTAGCTATCATGTCAAAAATGATAGAATACAGATATTGTGGTCAGTAAATCATTAAATATGTAAATATATATAAATAAATCTATAAACTCATGTGCTGGTGCAATGGCTCAATGGCTCGTCCAGGTGAGTTCGGCACATACACCTGTACGTTCTCCAATGTGAGGCCTGACTCAGTTGTGGGTCATTCTAATGGTACGTTAGCTCTCATTGCACTCCAAGCTCACGGTCAGGCCTGTGCTACCCTAACAGACTATGCCTTTCATCTGATGCTAATTTCTCTCCAACTGACCTGGAATGCCCCTAATACTGCTCAAGTTACATCTCTGGACGGCCCTGAAACAGAATCACCTGTTAACAATGGGTTTCAAAGGCCTCTTCCTACATCTGCCTAGGAATCAGACTCTTTGGAGGTCGTAACAATCAGCTATTCTTAATGTAAGAAATAGACTCTCCCTCTTGTTGGTACTCAACCACTCTTGTGGGGAGTGGTTACAAAGTCATAACGTGAAAGACTTGGCTATAGGGAGGTCAATAATCAAGGCTGGCAACATAGTTTGCCACAGGGGTGGAGATGGAAAGAAAGCACATTTTTTAACGTTTATTTATTTATTTATTTATTTATTGCGGTTGCGGGTGGGGGGAGGTGCAGAGAGAGACAGGGACAGAGGATCCAAAGCAGGCTCTGTGCTGACAGCAGAGAGCCCGACGCGGGGCTCAAACTCACAAACCATGAGATCATGACCTGAGCCCAAGTCAGACACTCAACCTACTCAGCCACCCAGGTGCCCCAAAATATGCACACTTGAATACGCTTACTAGGGCATAAATGAATCTTTTACACACAGAAGTTTGAGAACCCTGGAATGTAGACATAAATAAACAAACACATAAATAAGTAAAATAACCAAGCTCTGAGGACTATGCTGCATGAAGTCAACTCTTATTAAGTGACATCCATGTCACAAGAGCCATTCAAGATTTCTTTGACAGATTTCAGGAGGAACCTGTTAGCTTGGTGCAGGCTGGATTGGAGAGGAGAGAGATGGCCAACACGGATGCCAGTTTAGGTTATGTTAGCAACTCAGGAGGAGGGTGACAAGGCCCTGGGAACTCAAGGCCAGGCATTTTTCCTTTCTGGGGTCTCCAGAGGACAATCCCTTTCCCTGCCTTTCCCAACTTCTAAAAGCAGCCTGCGTCCCCTGGCTAATGTCCCCCTCCTCCAACTTCAGAATCAGCAGCTGTAACACCTTCAAATCTCTCTCTGTCTCTGGTCTTCACCCCCCTCTCTCCCTTACAAGGGCCCTTGTGATGACGTTGCCTTACCCAGATAACCCAGGATAACCTTTCCATCTCGGGCTCCTTAGTTTAAGTTCATCTGAAAAGTCCCTTCTGCCTTGGCAGATGACACTTCACAAAGTCTTGGAATTAGGACGTGGATGTCTTTGAGGGCCATTGTTCTGCCTATCCCACCATCCCCTTCCCTTCTGGGGACCTTGTGAGGAAATGGTGTGCACAATGTGGGGTGAAAAAGCTGGGGTACATATCATTTGATTTCTATTCTCGATTGACTGATGGTTGTCCTGGGGGCATTAAACTTGCAGGCACTTCCTGACTGCCCTGTCCTTGGACTCAGCAAGCTTGCACGACACAACAAAAAGCTCTCGGGCAGAGAAACAGAGGGACATGATTGCTCAGGTGGGATGCTACCTTCAGGGATCTCCAACTGTGGTCCTAGGTTCCGGGTGAGCCCAGAGGTGGACCAAGGGATTATGGGCTCACCTATCCCTGGGCTAATTTTTTCTGCCCCTCCTCTTTCCATTCTCTTTATTGAAACCATAGTTTCTGATGAAGCACCAGCACAAATTTAACCTCATCTATGGAGTGTTCTAAGAATTAGTTACTTCTTTCTGCTCTTTCCTGGGATTTTGCACTTCATAGTCTCTGTGATCTGACACCGCCTGGCTTTATTCTGTAACAATATCTACTCTTTCAACACCATTGCTGCTCGGCAAGTAAGCAGCTAACTCCTTGGAAGCAGGAGCTATATTTTTTGAAGCCGTTTCTGTTTCCAGCCACAGGAATGGTGCTCAGTCCATGGTTGGGGAACGAGTACATGGAAAGCTAAGGATTGGGTCGGCTCCAGAGTGCATGGGTTTCTCCAATCAGTTATCAATTATTTTTTTAACATTACCTGGGTATTTACAGTTGGTTTGGGAATGATGGAAGAGGTTTCACTCGAGATTTTCTTTTCCATTTTCCTCTATGTGTGTGTGTGTGTGTGTGTGTGTGTGTGTGTGTGTTTTCCTTGTACCTAAACCTCAGATTTTACAGAAAGGGTGGAGGGGTGGGGAGTCATGGGTTGGTAAACCAAAGATCACACATGATTTGAGCACTGAGAATTAATTGAACCTTAAAATCTGCCCAAAAGTTAACCACAAGAGAATGAATCACCACCTTCACCGCTGAATCACTCAAGGCCCCTCTCACCCCAAAACACCATAACCTCAGCTGGGTTTTGATCCTTTTAAGCCCTGGCCCTCTCCACATCGGTGTGCCTGCCAGTAAAGTGGTGGAGAACCAGAGTATTAGAGGCAAAGTAGGTAGGAGACCACAGCGGTGACTTCTCAGCCTGTAATTATTTTTAAGAGATGGAAGAAACCCTTCATTTTGAAGAAGCAAACAAATGTGATAGCAAAGCCTTGGGCTTGAAGAAACACATCAACCTTATTTCAAACTAGGGATCGTACAATATTGATGTCAGCAAGTTGGCTGCTTTTACTTAGAAAAACATTATTATAGGGGCGCCTGGATGGCTCAGTCGGTTGAGTGTCCAACTTCGGCTCAGGTCATGATCTCGCGGTTTGTGGGTTCGAGCCCCGCGTCGGGCTCTGTGCTGACGACTCAGAGCCTGGAGACTGCTTCGGATTCTGTGTCGCCCTCTCTCTCTGCCACCGCCCCCCACTCACACTCCATCTCTCTCTCCTTCAAAAATAAATAAACATTAAATAAAAAGAAAGAAAGACATTATTATAATGATTTCACAACTCATTATCTACTTATTTTTAAAAATGCACACTCATGATTTTATTGCTCATAGGAACTGCAAAGGGGTTACCCGGAGCCTCATCATGTAAATCGCACGCCCACTGGTCTTTGTCTAATGAGTTTACCAGTTCTCAAATAGTTTAAATGAGATACACATATAGTTTCCAGAAGGTGAGGTTTATCGTTTTACTTTCATGTAATTTGTTCTCTTGTCCTTCATGTCAGTTGGATGCTAGAGTGAAAGATTATTTCAGGGAATAAGCAAAACTGACAGGATGATCTGATTTAAGCCCAGATTGCAGATGGGGTGACTTTCTAGCCATTTCCATGGATTGTCTCCTTTGCTTCACTTCCTTTCCTTTACAAAAAATTATTTGAGAGAAAAAGAGAGAGCTCAAGGGTACGCACAAACGGGGGAGGGAGGGGCAGAGAGAGAGAATCCCAAGCAGACTTCATGCTGCCATTGCAGAGCCCAATGTGGGGCTCGAACTCCTGAACCGTGAGATCATGGCCTGAGCCATAATCAACAGTCAGATGGTTTACTGATTGAGCCACCCAGGCGCCCCTTCACTTCCCTTCCTATGTCAGGTTCTCTGAAGGGGAAATAAATGGCAGATGTTCATTTGTTCATTTGTTAACGTATTTTTATTCAACAAAAACTTATTAAAATCTCCCATACTATTTTTATATCACTGTCACTACATACAAATACCTAAAAAAAATTGATATTGGCTATATATTAGATTGAAAATTATCACTAGAGCAATGATATAATGAATAAGATATATAATTATTAAGTTATACTGTGTGATATTCAACATGGGTTTTTGCCAGAATGTAACACACGTATCTAACTCTGTTAGGTCAGACTTGAGACATAACTTACGTGTCACTGGACGATATTGTTCATATTTGGGAATCTAATTAAGGTAATAATCACCTGAATCAAAAGCCACTTTTATGCTAGTTAGAGAGATGACCTCACTGTTGGGTTATAATGCTTGCTTTCATTTCTCCTACAGATCCATCACTTGATCTGCCCGTATATGCTTAACAGATTTTATCAATGCTTTTTGATTTATAATGCATATTACTAACATTATTTTGGATACCTGGCATAAGATATGAACTCTTTTCGTGAATGTAAAAGTGAATAAGATTTAAAAATTCAAATCAATGCATTTGCCACAGTTCTCCCAAACAACTAGGATGGACATTTTGGTGCTAGCTTTGATTCCTTTCTCTCTCTCTCATCCCATATATTCAGTCAAGACTTGTAAGGGTTAATATCAGGCAGGGTCAGAGAGCAAAATCATAGCCAAACTACTGACTTTATAACTCTCACCTTAACATTACTTACTTTCAACTGTACATGGGTAAATTAAGTCAAATGCCAAGCATTACAGGAAGAGGCAGTTTGGTGTGAACTTTGACACTGAACCGCAGAACACAAGTTAACATAATTTTTAAAGATTCACTCATGTGCATGGGCATGTGTGTGTGTGTTTACTTTGTAACGTATCCATTCACTTGTAAAGTAAATCTATTCTTTAAAAATTTATTATTCAAAATTTCAGGTGGTTCCTTCCAGATCTCTGGCCTTCCCATACACATCATCATCCTCCTCCAGTTCTGGCCATGCCCCAGACACCGACCTTCCTTTGGAAACTGATGTCCACAAACCCTGTATTTATTTGCACTACTCCTTAATCCAGAATGTCACACAGTCCCCAGGTTCTGAGAAAATAACAGTCTCCCGAGTCTAAAAATGAGGTCTTCAGAATCTGGCATCAGCTAAACTCCCATCTGAAACAAGTCAACTCTTCCCATGAGACTTGGCCTGGCCTCTGTATATCAGGTGCCTATATTAATTCTCATGCTTTTCTTCATGGCATCCACCTCCACTCACCCAAGCGTACCTGTCCGGTATCTACAACCTTCTAGAAACTTTCTCTTATCAACCCCATCTCCAGTGACCACTCGCTTCCATATCCTTGCAGCCATTTCCCTCCCAATTATTGATAATTATGTGCTGTCCTGTATTATAAGCCCTTTCTAAGGAATGTTAGGAAAGTCTCTTCAAGTGGAGCTTAGTCCTGAAAGTGAGATGTTATCTGTTTTTTGGAGTCACCAGTGTGCCTAGCACAGAATCTTATTCTACGTTAGAATGTTAGAGGTATGACTTGGTGAATTGATGGAGCACAAAATTAAGCAAAATCATCCAGGATATTTCCCCCAAATAGATCCAGGCATAATCCTTTTCTAATTCTTCATTAGTCTGAATAATTCACTCCATGTCCCAATCAAACTAGGAGATGTTCAAAACAAAAGAACCAAGTTCTGTAATTTGACATGCATCAAATAAGCAGGGCTCTTGGGTGATTTTGTTATTTGAAAATGAAATGTTTGTCTCTGCCGTGGTGCATGGCTGAACCACTTGAAAACTGCAACACTGAAAATCAAGATCTTTGTTGTGAAGGACAGTGGTGCAATGGTTAAGGCACATTGCTTCAACAAGAATGTCTCTTCAAACTCGAAAGTGAGACCTGCAATTATGAGAGGCAGAGTCCTTAAGATGAGAGGACGCTGTCATTCTTTTGAGCTCAAAATTTCTTGGCTAGCAGCAGATTTTTATCCCAGTCCCCAAATCTCACAGCATTCTGAGTGGTTGTTAACAACCACTGAGCATGCTTTGACTGAGGGAATTATTGTAGCACATTCCCTAATAGTTGACTGACAATACAAGCCTATGATAACACTACAGCTCAAATGACCTTTTTACTAACTGCTCTGCTAAGTGGACATGAAAGAGAAGTATTAATGAAGACTTTATGCAAGCTATTTGACTTCTTGTTCATACAAGAGGGAGCAGACTCATTTCCTCTGTGATTTTTCTTTCTAAATATAACTAAAATCTCTGGAAATAGCACAAGGGACAACCCAAGGAGAACCGTCAAATGTGAACAGATGAAGGAGAACATGTTAGGGACCCCGGGACTAGAGGAACAACATGGCGGCAAGTCTTCTTAGGGCCACTGCCAACAGCACAAGTGAAAAACGGAACTCGCATATCCCAACCTCCAACTTAGCATCAAAAGGCAGTCTAGGGGCACCTGGGTGCCTCAGCCAGCTGAGCGCCTGATTCTTGATCTCAGCTCAGGTCATGATCTCATAGTTTGTGAGTTCAAGTCCCACATCAGACTCTGTGCTGACAGTGTGAAACTTCCTTGGAATTCTCTGTCTCCTTCTCTCTCTGCCTCTTCCCTGCTTGGACTCTCTCTCTCTCTCTCTCTCTCTTTCTCTCTTTCAAAATAAATAAATAAACATTTATTAAAAAGGCAGTCTAGGGGCGCCTGGGTGGCTCAGTCGGTTAAGCGTCCGACTTCGGCTCAGGTCACGATCTTGCGGTCCGTGAGTTCGAGCCCCGCGTCGGGCTCTGTGCTGACAGCTCAGAGCCTGGAGCCTGTTTCAGATTCTGTGTCTCCCTCTCTCTGACCCTCCCCCGTTCATGCTCTGTCTCTCTCTGTCTCAAAAATAAATAAACGTTAAAAAAAAAAATTTTTTTTAAAGGCAGTCTAGGAAATGTCCATCAACTGATGAATGGCTAAAGAAGATGTGGTTTATATATACAATGGAATACTACTTGGCAATGAGAAAGAATGAAATCCTGCCATTTGCAGCAATGTGGATGGAACTGGAGGTTATTATGCTAAGTGAAATAAGTCAGGCAGAGAAACACAGGGATCATATGTTTTCACTCATATGTGGAATTTGAAGAACTTAACAGAAGACCATGGGGGAAGGGAAGGGGCAAAAACTAGTTTCAGAGGGAAGCAAGCCGTAAGAGACCCTTAAATACAGAGAACAAACTAAGGGTTGTTGGGAGCGTGGGGGAGAGGGGAAAATGGGTGATGGGCATTGAGGAGGGCACTTGTTGGGATGAGCACTGGGTGTTGTATGTAAGTGATGAATCACGGGAATCAACCCCCAAAACCAAGAACACACTGTATACACTGTGTGTTAGCCAAATTGACAATGAATTGTATTTAAAAAATAAAAACAAAACAAAGACAACACAAGAGACAGAGAAAAAAAAAAGGCAGTCTAGGTAAGCTCCTTCCTCTAGAGGACTGAACTGGAGTCCCATCAACAACACCAGGTGAGCTGAGCAGCACAGACAAAGGGGAATCGTGGAGGATCCTGCTAAAAATCAATAGTCAGGAGAACTGTTCTCCTTCTCCATCTTTGGCCTGAACCTCCGCCCCCCTCTACTGAGAGACACCTGGCAGTTGGGGAGCTCCAGCCAAGAGACAAGGTGTGGCTGAGCTGGCAAGCAAGTGGGATCCCACCACGACAAATGGCCCAGCCTGGGAAGCTTAATTGTCTGAAAATAAATAAATAAATAAATAAATCTATACATAGACCCGAATGAACGTGGAAATACAACATATCAACATATGTGGGATGCAGCTACAGCAGTGCTGATAGGGAAATGTTTACTGTAGAAAAGAGGGAAGTTTTCAGTCAATAACCTCAGTTCCTGCCTCAGGAAACTAGAAGAAAGAAGACCAAAGTGAACCCAAAGCAAGAGAAGGCGGGCATAATAAAGGTGAGAGTAGAAATCAATAAAATTGCAAACAAAACAAAACAAAACAACAATAAAGATAACTGATGAAACAGATAACTTGTTCTTTGAAAAAAATAAATAAATAAAGTTGATACAACTCCAGCAAGACTGACAAAGATAAAAGAAAGGGAAAACAAAAATCACTAATTTTAGGAATTAGGAAATATACCTATAGATCCTGCAGCTGTTAAAAGAATTATAACGGAATACAAACAGTTTTATGTTTATAAACTTGATAACTCGAAGAAATGGTCCAATTCCTCAAAAGCTATGAACAGCCCAAACTCAACCAGGGTGAATAAGGTAATGTGACTAGTTTTAAAACCATTAAAGAAACTGAATTTATAATTTAAAATCTCCCAGAGAAAGCCCAGGTGGCTTCATTGGACAATTCTACCAAACATTTAAAGAACAATTAATATGATGCTGCACATTTTTCCCCAAAAACAGAGTTAGAGAAAGCACTTTCCACCTCATTATGAGGTTAGTATTTCCTTGATACCCGAACTAGGAAAAAGGCAGCAAAAAAAGAAAACTACAGTCCAAAGTCCTCATAAACTTAGACGAAAAAAAAAATCAACAAAATATTAGCAAGTCAAATCCAACATGGTGGAAAATGAATATCATCCCATGACTCAGTGAGAGTTATTCCAAGTATATTAGATTGGTTCAACATTTGAAATCAATCAATATAATTGATCATATCAGCAGACTAGAAAAGGAAAACCATAACATCATCTCAAATGATGCAAAAAAAGCATTTGACGAAATCCAGCAGTCATTCATGGTAAAAACTCTCATTAAATTAAGAATGCTAAAGAGACAGGAACCTGGGTGGCTCAGTCAACTAAACATACAACTCTTGATTTCAACTCAGGTCATGATCTCATGGTTCCTGAGTTCAAGCTCCGTGTCAGACCCTGGGCTAACAACATAGAGCCTGCTTGGAATTCTCTGTCTTCCTTTCTCTCTGCTCCTCTCCTGCTTGCATACATGCACACATATTTTCTTTCTCTCTCTCTATCCCTCACACTCTCTCTCTCTCTCTCTCAAAAATAAATAAACATTTTAAAAAAGAGAGAAGGTTTTAGCTTAAAAAAAAAAAAGAATGCTAGAGGGAATCACCACAACCTGATAAACAACAGCTACAAAAAAAATCTACAACTAAGAACATACATAAAAGTGAATGTTATCCCCCTAAAATCAGAGACAAGAATACCTGTTCTCACCAGGTATTCAACACAGAATTGCAAATACTAGCCACCTTAATAAAGCAAGAAAAATAAATTAAAGAAATATAATTGTAAAGTAAGAAATAATACTATCCTTATTTGCAGATGACATGATGATTTACTTTAAAAATCCAAAGAATCTACAAGAATCTCTTAGAACTAGTAAGTTTGATGAGGTCACAGGATACAAGTTCAACACACAAAAATGAATTACATTTTCTACACAGCAACAATGAGTAGGGCAAAACCAAAATTGAAAATGACACAGCTTATAATCACGTCAGGAGAAATGAAATGAATAGGTACAGGGTCTGTATGCTAACATTACAAAGTCCTGATGAAAGTGATCAAACAAGACCTAAATGAATGGAAAGACATGCTATGTTCATAGATTGAAAGACTAACAGTAAACATAGCAAGCATGTTTATTCTTCATAAATTGATTTATGGTTCTAATGCAATTTTGTCAAAATTCCAACAAGTTTTTCCCTTGACATAGATAAGCATATTTTAAATTTTAATAGAAAGGTACAAACTCTGGAAAAGCTAAGTCTACCTTGAAAAAAAGAAGAAAGTAGGAGGAATCATTGTACTCCTTATTAAGGCTAACTACAAAGCTACAGAAATCAGGACTGTGTGGTATCGATAGAAAAATGTATGCTATCGACAATAGCCAAAGTATAGAAAGAGCCTAGGGGCGCCTGGGTGGCTCAGTCGGTTAAGCATCTGACTTTGGCTCAGGTCATGATCTCGCGGTTTGTGGGTTCGAGCCCTGCGTCGGGCTCTGTGCTGACAGCTCAGAGCCTGGAGCCTGCTTCAGATTCTGTGTCTTCCTCTCTCTCTGCACCTCCCCCATTTGCACTCTGTGTCTCTCTGTCTCTCAATAATAAATAAACATTAAAAAAAAATTAAAAAGAAAGAGCCCAAATGTCCATTGACTGACGAATGGATAAAGAAGTGGTATATACATACAGTGGAGTATGAGTTGGCAATCAAAAAGAATGAGATCTTGCGAGCTGCAATAATGTGGATGGAATTAGAGTGTATTATGCTGAGATTAGTCAATTAGAGAAGGACAAATATCATATGATTTCACTCATATGTTGAATTTAAGAAACAAACCAGATGAACATCGGGGAAAGGAAGCAAAAATAAGATAAAAACAGAGAAAGACAAACCGTAAGACACTCTTAAATACAGAGAACAAATTGAGGGTTGCTGGCAGGGTATTGGGTTGGGGGTGGGCAAAATGGGTGATGGCCATCAAGGAGGCCACTTGTTGGGATGAGCACACTGGGTGTTATATGTAAGTTATGAATCACTCGATTCTGTTCCTGAAGTCATTATTACACAATATATTTGCTAACTTGGATTTAAATTCTTAAAAAATCACAGTAAGAAAAAAAAAGAACGAAAAATGTATGGATCAGTGAGACAGAACAGAAAACTTAGAAAAAGACTCTCACAAATATGTCTAACCAGTACCAGAAGAATAAACAGGATGTAATATGAAAGAAATTCCATCATGTACTCCTTGATCATATACTTTGCTTTCTAATTTTTTTTAAACCTTTATTTTTGAGACAGAGAGAGACAGAGCATGAATGGGGTAGGGTCAGAGAGAGAAGGAGACACAGAATCCGAAACAGGCTCCAGGCTCTGAGATGTTAGCCCACAGACCGACGCAGGGCTCGAACTCACGGACCGTGAGATCATGACCTGAGCCGAAGTCGGATGCTCAACTGACTGAGCCACCCAGGCGCCCCTACTTTGCTTTCTTATTGACCAGAACCATTCCATCCAAAATGGAACAAAGCTGCAAAAGTAAATCAGTGGACAAAGGATAGCCTTTTCAACAAATGATGCTGAAGATATTAGACATCAGACACCCAACACAAGTTTTACTACATACAAATATTAATTCACCATGGATCACAGACATAAATGTAAAATACAATACTAAAAAAGTTTTAGAGGGGGTTGCCTGGTTGGCTCAATAAGCATCTGACTCTTCATTTCGGCTGAGGTCATGATCTCATTGTCGTGAGTTCGAGCCCCACATTGGGCTCTATGCTGAGCATGATGCTGCTTGGGATTCTCTCTCTCCTCTGTCTCGGCCCCTGCTTGCTCATATATTCTCTCTCTCAAACTAAATAAATAATTTTTTTTAAGTTTTAAGGGAAAAATGTATGAGAAAATTTGGGGAATGTAAGGTTGGGCAAAGAGTTCTTAGAGTTGACACCAAAAACATGATTAAAAAACTGATAAATTGGACCTTATCAAAATTAGAAATATGTGCAGAAGATCCTGTGAAGAAGATGAAATGACAAGTTATGGAGGAAATATTTGCAAACCATGTACCTGACAAAGGACTAGTATCTAGAATATATAAAGAACTCTTACAGTGCAATAATTAAGAAATCCAATTAGGAAATGGACAAGGGTATGAACAGATATTTCACCAACAAAAGGATATGGCCAATAAGCACATAAATATAGGTTCAACTTCATTATCCATTAACAAAATGCAAATTAAAACTATAATGAGATATCATTGTATACCTATCAAAGTGGCTAAAATGAAAACTAGTGACCCATCAAATCCTGACAAGGTTACAGAGAAACGGGATCACTCATAATGCTGGTGGAAATATAAAATGGTGCAGGCACACTGGCAATCAGTTCGGTAGTTTCTGATAAAACTGAACAGTTAAATTACCACACGAACCGACAATTCTATATTTGGGCATTTATTCCAGAGAAATGAACAACTGATCAACACAAAGCCTATGTACGAATTTTCATAGCAGGTGTATTTATATGTCCTTTAATAGATGAATGGTTAAACATTTGTCAGAATCATTAGAATTTAGCTCAGATGCTTTTTATCTTTCTCTAGCTGCCAGGCCTGGGAGGGAGACCATCGTATATTTACACGTTAAAGTGGGACAAAGGTAAACAAAACACAGGTCTTAACCGTCTAAGAAATTAGAGGAGGCAACAGGATTTATCCTTAGTGGAGCTCCCCAAGCAAAACCGTATCTAACGTGTTTGTAAACATAGTTGAGTCATCCTTGAACAGTAACTTCACATGCCTAAATTGATCACGACACTTGAGCTTTCTTGTCAATAACCAATCCTAACTGCTTTCTCTGCTTCAGGTGTCTGTCCTATTCTATGGTTCTCATCACTGAAACCACCAGAGGACCTTTTGAAATATACAGAAATTCAGGCTCCACCAAAGGAAGTTCTGACTTAGCCTTGGATGGGTCTTGTGCCTCAGTGCGTTGAAAGGGTCTCCTGGGGGTTCTATTGTACAGCCAGGGTTGAGAACCATTGCTCTGGAGTGAAGAATGATCTTCCTGGAATGAAACCGTGGTTCCGTTTCTTGCTTGTATGGTGCACACAATGACTTCTCAGCACCCCTCTGGGTCCTAGACTGGGATACATGGCATATGCATTTCTGTGGATTTCTGAGAGTGCAGATGCCCTCTTCTGGGCATCTACTAAATCCAAATCAGAAGACTTTAAGAGCTCCATGGATAGTGCCCACCCTGGCTAAGAACCACTGATAATAGAATGCAAAGTCCAAATTGCTTTAATATACCTTTCAAGACCTCCCCAGAAACTGACTCGAGCCTTCCTCAGTCACTGTCTTGTATGCTTGCCAATTTTGCACCTTATGAAACCAGTTGTATTTCTCGAAACCGAAACCCTGTCTTCCCTGGATTCCAACAGTAGCTCACCCTCCTTGTTTCCCTCTGTCAGGCCATGCCTTTTCTGCCTCATCTGCAGCCTCCTATTCCTCTGAAAAGGAAGCAAATAAATGCGCAAGGCTCTTAGTCACAGTTTGCCATCCAGTGTGCAATTTGACCGAATTGTTTTCACAACTTGATGCTTTGGTACGTGCCCCACTCTCTCTAAGACTATCTTCTCTCCCCCAACCTTTTCCAACGTTTTAAAAATTCCTATTTATGGTTTAAAATGCAATTCACTTTCCTTCTTCTCTATAAAGTCGGTAGCAAAGTTGGGCACACCCTCCGTTATGTAGTTACTGTACAAGCCTTGTTAAAGAGTCTTTTATAAGTGATCCCCTATTTCCCTGTCTCCACCCAGTGAACAGTGAAATCCACAGGATAGAAGGAAGGAAGGGGCCTTATTGAACATTGTGACTGGGAGAATTAGTATTTGTTAAGTGACTGAATTTAACAAGTACTATCGTGGGCCCACTGTTCATGCTATTGAGATGAATTCAGTTATGCTATCTAACTTGTTTTGCTGTTGCAAGATGCGATCCTATTTTTCTCATGTTTTAAAGGGAACGAGCATTTATTCACAGATTCCTTCTCAAAGGTGTAGGAGAGTTAACGAGAAGAATGGCTATCGGGTTTGTTTAAATCCTTAGAAACCTTCGAGGGGGGCCCGGGTGGCTAATTCGGTTGAGACCCCAACTCTTGATTCCAGCTCAGGTCGTGATCCCAGGGTCATGGGATTGAGCCCCACGTCAGGATCCATGCTGAGTGTGGAGTCTGCTTAAGATTCTCTCTCCTCCCCCCGCCCTATTCCTAGTGCAATCTCTCTCTCTCTCTCTCTCTTTCTCTAAAATAAATAAATAAATAAATAAATAGAAATAAATCACCTTCAAAAAAGGCAAAACTACAAATTGATAGGAGATGCCAAACAAGGTTAATCCAGTGTGGGGGAAATGAAATAGTTACTATCAGAATCATTGGATATGTTGAAAATAGAAGTCTGGAGCTTTGTTGTTTGGGGCTTCACCGGTCTGAACAAATTTCTAAGCATTCTTTTGGCTGAGTCTAGTTAACATTAAAAGTCCAACTGTCATTCGGCTACGAGGGAAGTGTGAGAATCACAGCGTTGGGACACCTGGGTGGCTCAGTCAGATGGGCGTCTGACTTCAGCTCAGGTCATGATCTCTCATTTCGTGAGTTCAAGCTCCTGTGTTGGGGTCTGTGCTAACAGCTCAGAGCCCGGAGCCTGCTTAAGATTTTGTGTCTCCCTCTCTCTGCCCCTGCTGTGCTCTTGTTCTGTCTCTCTCTCTCTCCAAAAAAAAAAGAAAAAAGAAAAAAGAAAAGAAAGAAAGAAAAAGAAAAAGAATCACAACATTGACTCAGCACTATAATTTTAAAATCCAGAGGTAGTAGTTCACATATTTATTGCTGTAAGGAATGAAGAACCCCGCAGGAGGATTCCAGGCTTAAAGACAAAAGGAAATAAGCACTGGCCTTGAGGGAGATAAAAGTTGTATCAGGAGTTAATAATGATGACAAAAATACTCCAGGTAATATCTGAAAATCCTGGGGAGTCACACTGAAAATAATTCTTCTTCACCAAACAACAGGAGATTGTAAGCGCTCCTAGAGAATGATGACCATAATACCACCACCAACAACAACAACAACTACTACAACAACAACAATAACAACAACAGCAATAACAACCGACTTACCCCTGTAGGAGAAAATAAAGGTATACAAATTTCTCAGATTCAAACATAAAAGACTGTATACCAAACAAGAACAAGTTTAAAAGATCTAGATGTATCCCAGTTTTATAGACCAGCTGTATTAGATAAAAAGAAGGGGTATATGTCTTCTTTACTCAGCAATTGTTTGGTTGGTTTGCTAATTGCACGGTCCTTCACTAGGAGCTATGAGTGCTTCAGACAAATAAACATCATTCTTGCCCTAAAGGGGCGTGAAGCACAGACCATAGGCAAGATGCCCAGATACAAACAAATTGATGTGTGGTCAGAGAGTCTGTAACTCTTTCAGACAAAGGCTTGTTAAGGTCACTATTCTTTGGACAAGGGAATGTGAGTGGGGAGAGGACAGATTAAGTAAAAAGAATGCAGGAAGATTAAGTACGGAGGGTCTTTGGGGAAGGGCGGCTATATTGGCCTCATTATGGATAGGGGTTCAAGATGAGGCTGGAAAAGAGGATAAAACCTTCAAAGACAGCCATGTAGCTTACAAATTTGTTTACAGTAGTCTGTTGGGGAGTCTGGGTTCTGGTCAGGAGAATGACAATGACGGAATCAGAGGTATTTGGTGGTGGTAGGGGCGGGGAATTAATCTGATAAATGTGTGTAGAACAGACCAGAACAGTCAAAAGTTGCCCACTAACCAGAGCAGAAAGAAGGCTGTTGTAACAGTGCACAAGTTACTTAATTGGGACTTGGATTAATGACGGCACTGCCAAGTCAGATGGCCAGAGAGATGCCTCCCAGGTCGATCAAGAGGGAAGGAAAAATTAAAGAGATAAACTTTGAGCATATGTAATCTGAGGGAAAGGCAGAGCACTGACGTGAGCTGTGTGGGAGGGAGAGAGGAACCTTCAGGCAACAGCAGAGTTGAGGGAAAATGTTTAGTTTTTACTCTAAACATGTCAGTGAAAGTTGGTCCCTTGCCACAAAGAGGTAAAGAAGCCAGTTAGAAGACAGTGATGGAAGGAAAGAAGGAAAGAAATTAAGGGAATAATCTACAGGAGGCAGAAAAAAAAAATAAAAGCAAAATTCAGGTGGTTCGCATTGACTTGGGGAGAGGGAGGATGCTTCCTTCTACACGACAGAAGAGAGGGAGGAGAGGGTGCACAAAGAAGACGGACCTTAGGCATTTAAATGACCCCGATGTAATAAAACAATTGAGCTCTTGTAACTTAAGGCTATAGCTATAGATTTGCAGGATTTTGAAAATAAGAGGCCAGAAGGAAGTAGACTTTCTAATTGAAAAGAAAGAAAGAGAGAGAGAAAATGATGTCTTCATCTCGTGCAGTTTCCTTTGTCAAATGCTACAGATGTTAAAAACATACTAGGGGCGCCTGGGTGGCTCAGTCGGTTAAGCTTCTGACTTCGGCTCAGGTCATGATCTCGCGGTCTGTGAGTTCAAGCCCCACGTCAGGCTCTGTGCTGTCAGTCCAGAGCCTGGAGCCTGCTTCGGGTTTTGTGTCTCCCTCTCTCTGTGCCCCTCCCCCACTCACGTTCTGTCTCTATCAAAAAATGAATAAACGTTAAAAAAAATTAAAAAAAATATATGGGCACCATGGATGTCAGCGTGGGACCGAGTGAGGTGTAAATGAGCTGAGTTCATTGCACTTCCAGATCTCTAACAGACATGTGAAAATGTAGGGTGAGCACACTTCCAGTTATTGAAGTGACCGAATTGTAATTCTGAGGACAAAAAAATAACAAAGTTATAAGGAAAGATGTGTGTCACCATCCTTATCTACGTATTTTCAAATCCAAAGAAGCTAAACGTGTTGATAGAGACAACAACAAATAAGTGACTCCGAGAATTCTCGAATCGGAAATACGCAGAGGTCATTTACTTCACTCACTGCAGAAATGCACTCATAATACTGCTAATAAATGAGTGCCCAGCAGTGGTCTGAGTGATTTAGAATATGGGAAGCTCACTCACTGTATTTCTAGAAACAGCATTCTAGTTGGAAGTAGAAGTTTCCTTTACCCATTTACTTGGAATCTTCCAGCCATTTCTGGAGTAAGGTGGAATAATACATCAGCAGATAGTTGAAGAAGATAGTTGTGCCTCATCCCCTAGTGTCCTAATCTCCATGCTACATGTCCCTCCACCCGGTCCTCTTAGTGAGAGGACCTTCACCAACTCAACACTCTCCCCAGATGAGCTCAAATCAGTCTTCTTTCAATATGGAGGGGGACCCCACCATTTTGATGGACACAGGCTTCAGCCAGCTTGCTCCCCGCCTTGATCCTGTCTCTATTTCTACAATGTCAGCCTGCAGTTTTAATGGACTCATTGTTGACTCATCTGGTATGGAGAGACTATCCAAACATTCCGTGGGCTCCCTTGTATGTTGCACCTTCTCTTTCAGTTAGGTTGGGGGCTTGCAACTAGGTTGGGTGAAAGGATTCTGAACAAAAGTGAAGTGTGTCACTTCCTGGCTGAAGTAATGAAGAGCCAACATTGTCCCGTCTTCTCTCTCTTCCACCCTAGTGGCCACCTTAGAGGTCTCATGTTCAAAATGGACAAGGGCCACCTGACTCACGTGACCAACTGATTATTTTATTGCTAAGCTACTGGTATTGAGGGAGTGATTTGCCTATATATATTTTTTTGAAAATATGTATTTGCTTTTTATGCACACCGCAACCTATCTTGATCATGATCAAAAATACCCACACCACTTTTCATATGAACATCTTCGGAGCTTGATCTTCTTCCTTTTTTTTCTGTTTTAACTTGATTGACATCTTATCCCCGTCTTTGAGACAACAAGGAAAGAGATACTATGTTTTCTGTGTAAGGGTTCCCATGTACATTACATGACACATCTATAGATCCACTTCCTGGAGCCTCCTTTCCTTGCTTTCTTACACTCACATCGAATCCACCAACATACTGCTTATTCGAACTTCAAACTCCATCTCAGTTCCATTCACATCTCTTTTACAAATCACAATCCCTTCCTGCACCGCTTACTAACTGACCCCTCTTGTTCCAGGCTCGCTCTTTCTTCCTAAGCAATCTCTTCAAAGGAAACAACCATGTTTCAGAAACGTAAATCAACGAATCCTGCCTGACACTCACCAGTGGTCTCTGTGAGGATTTGATAGAAAGATGTGGAAAGAGGAGAAAAAAAATAAAAGTCCTAATGCAAAATTAACAGGAAGCATTTCACCTGTCTCTCTAAACTTGAAGGCAGGAGCTGTGATCTTCATGGAAAAGGTGTCCTGTAGAACTCACCCCAAAGATAGCAGTAGGCAGGCTGCCCTGAGAAGATATGGCACTTAGAGTACTTCGAGAAAACCACTGACAGACCTAAGTGTCAAAAGGAACCCAACATGGGGCACCTGAGTGGCTCAGTCGGTTGACTGCCCCACTCTTGATTTCAGCTCAGGTCATGATCCTATGGTTCCTGGGATTGAAACCCCCATCAGGTTCTGTTTGGGATCCTCTCTCTCTCTCTCTCTCTGTCCCTCCTGCTCTCTCTCTCTTTCTCAAAATAAATAAATAAACATTAAAAATGACTTAATTGAAGGAATATGTGGACACAAAAGAACGGTGGTCATTTGCAGTAAGGGTACATATGCTGAGAAGGTGTCTGTAGACAGGAAGCTGGCAATAGTGATCAAAATAGGAAAAAATAAAAACGCTGAAACCGCAAGAATTAGTGAGGTACGTGGAGAAATACAGTATTTCACTGCATGAGGTGGTGAGAAACAAAACAGCGTAATTTGGTAAACAAATGTGTTATTTTGTAACGTCTCTACAGTTCATCCACATGCTGAGCTATCACTGCTCTTAAAATACGCCTACCAAGATTTAAAAAAAAATTTAGTGTTCATTTAATTTTGAGAGAGAGAGAGAGAGTGAGGAAGGGGCAGAAAGAGAGGAAGACAGAGGATGCGAAGTGGGCTCCGTGCTGACAGCAGAGAGCTCGATGCGGGGCTCGAACACACAAACCATGAGATGGTGACCTGTGCCGGAGTCGAAGACTTAACCAACTGAGCCACCCAGGCGCCTCCCCGCCTCCAAGATTTTTTTTTGAGAAATTATGGGCATTGAAGAGGACACTTGTTGGGATGAATATTGGGTGTTGTAGGGAAGCCAATTTGACAATAAATTATATTTTTAAAAATAATTTAAAAAAAAGAAAAATGATTTTGTCATCTTATTTCCCCTCCTCTTAAGGAATTTGAATATAAAATGTTTCCAAACTTGTCCTGTTTCAAAATGATTCAGATATTAATTAGCTCCACTGACACCACTTCCTCGACACCACTAGTCAATTTTCTACGGAAGTTTGCGGATCGTTCACAGCTCTTCATAGAAAAATACACTAGCAGTAATTTTGAACAAAGGGGTGATGGCTAATCTTAACCTTTTGATCCCACAGTAGCTGAGGAATTGAGAATCTTCATAAGATTGTTCCTGAAAACCTTGGTAAATTTTTAGGTTAAACCTTGTTGACGGACATTGTTTTTAATTCAGTGGTACATTTTATTTCACTCTGCTGGTGCTAACGCCCTCCTTTCCAGTGGATTCCACTCTGAATGCCGTGGTGGCACCGGCCCTGTCCTGGACCATGAATTAAACCAAGAGAACTCACTTTATATCTTCAGTGCTTCGCCTTTAACAACGAACTTCATCCTCAACTAAGCAATGGCCTTGTCTGGAATTTGCTAATTCCCTGCATTACAAATAGTTTTGCACAGGTCTATCCATCTATCTCCCCATCTTCTCTCTCCTGAGTTTCTGGTATTCTTGAATATTATGTTCAGAGCCTGGTCGTTACTATAGATTGAGTATATTGTAATAATTGTAGTAAGAGTAATAACGATATAATACTAGTTCATACCTACTGAGGACTTTCAGGCCCATAAGGCTTTTTATTACCTTGGGAAAACAAAGTACTGAATAAGGCAGGGCCAAGGTGAATAGTTCACTTATAATAATATCAAGCTGTTGGAACTATTTTTCTGTAAAGCTCTTGGCTTTCCCCTCGTGCTTACAAGTTGACTGATGCAGCCCGAAGCATCCAGTCTTCAGACAACACCTCCAAAGTTAAGAAGGAAGAAAGAGAACTTCGTCTAGATATATCTTCTCTCTTTATCAAAAGGGGAACAAATCTTCCCAGAATCCCCGACGGACTTCCCTCAGGCCCCCATCAGCCATAATGAAATCATGTGTCCATCTCTTAACCAACGTGGGCAGAGGGTAACGGGATTGCTACAGTTGACCTGGTCCTATCGAGTCTCATCCCCTGACACTGGGAGAAGAGCCCACTTTCCCTGAGTACCTCGTTCCTCAAAACCTGAACAAAATCTGATTCTCTTAGCTGGAGATACTGAGAGGAAGCTCCTGGCAGAGTATTATTTGCCCCAGGTAGAGCCCATTAGTGTTCTCCATTGAATAAATGAGGAAACGGAGTCTTAGGGGACTTAAATCACCAGCTCCAGGTCAAATAGTAAGCATGTGGCAGAGATAGGACTTGAACCCAGTCTAGTTCGAGTGACTTCAGAGCCCTCTCTCATCAAGCAAGCTGCTCTGGTTCTCAGTGAGTATGAAGCATGCCAACAATTTCAAGATAAAACCAGCACTTTTTTATTTCTAATCCTCCCCTGAAGAAATATTCTAGATCTTCCCTGAAGGCCTGAATTAGAGAAAGAGAAGAGCCATGGCACAAGGTCCTTGCAGCTTCCCTCAGTGTGTGGGAAAATGGAGTGGCACCTGCAGAGAGTGAGGCCAGCAGGCAGGAGGGGCAGGGGAGGACCTCTCTGTCATACCCAGTAAAGAAGGAACACTCAGGCTCCAAACGGCCCCACGGTCCCTTGATATGGCTCTGGAAGCAGTGAGATGTGGGTGAAAGTACAAAGAGAGTTCATAGTGTCTCTTGGAGGGCTTGCACTATAAGAAGGAAACAAATGTTCCGCATCAGCTCCCGTGAAGCATCAGGTTCATGCAGTCAGCGGTAGTCAAGTGCCATCAACCTGCTCCCCTCCCATCCATGTGGCGGTGGTCTGTACCTTAATAATCTCTAATTCCTACAGAAGAAAAGCCTTCAGATTCCCCTGGACAAATTTATCTATGCGTCTTGGCCATTCAAGACTTCTTACCACCTTATCCCTTCCCCACCTGGCTTTCTTTCTAAGAATCAACTTGTAAGAATGGACCAATTCACATGAGTAGCCCCTAAGCTGATTTTGCCTAGCCCCTACCTATTTATGTTTTCTTATTATATTTTCTACAACCAGATGAGCCATGTTGCCTCTCTGCTTACAATAGTTTTATTTATCCATGAACACGTTCAATGGATGCGGCTAGTTCCATCATCTAACCATTTGCATGTGTGGGTGCACACCCATACACACATTCACACACACATACATAGGTTAGACTTTAGAGTGTACCACACATCAAAATAAGTCATGGGGTTGAAAGGCACAGAATAGGACATATGGTCAATGGTACCGTAATAGCGTTGGATCGTGACAGACGGCGGCTACCCTTGTGGTGAGCACCGCGTGACGTATAGATGTGTCTGATCACTATGTTGTACACCTGAAACTAAGGTGAGATTATGTCAACTACACTCCAATGAATAAATAAACATAAATAAATAAATTACAAATGGATAAAAGTTTAAATGTGAGAAAAGAAAACAACGAATGTTCTAGAAAGAAAGAAATGCAAAGTTTATGTCATACTTTTCAAGGGGTGCCTCGGTGGCTCAGTGGTTAGGCATCCAACTTTGGCGCAGGTCATGGTCTCGTGGCTCGTGATCTCGAGCACCTCATCAGGGTCTGCGCTGACAGCTCAGAGCCTAGAGCCTATTTTAGATTCTGTGTCTCCCTCTCTCTCTCGGTCCCCTCCCCCACTCATGATCTGTCTCCCTCTGTCTCTCAAAAAATGAATAAACGTTAAAAAAAAAATTAAAAACAAGAGTCAGACACTTAACCGACTGAGCCACCCAGGCACCCCTGGTTATTAGTTTCAGTATACAAAGAGCTCTCTTATGCCTTAGAAGAGATTAGCAGCACCAAGGAAAAGGGTAAAGATTTGGAACTAACGAATTCACAGAAAATAAGCAAATTTTCAATAAATACATATGGAGAGGGTCAGGATTTTTGTAATTAAATAAGCACTCGATAAGATTAGGCGTGAGTTTTTCAACCTCAAACTGAAAAATAAAAACCCCAATTATAACACCCACGTTGGTGAGGTATTATAGCTCTACTATAATGCAACTCTTCCAGCAATAAAACCATAAATTGGTGCAGCTTTTCCAAGTGCGTAATTTGGCATACATTACACTAAAAAGTCTTAAATAAATAGATTGATATACCTTTTGATTTAATTATTTCACCTTTAGGACTTTCTCCCTAGGAAATTATTAGCTAAGATTCGCCTGCTGGATTTTTATTGCAGCATTGTTTAGGACAGGGAAATAAATAACCTAAATATTCATCAATAGACAGTTAAATTATTTATGGTACATAACATTAGTTGGAATGCACTGCAGCCATTTAAGGGGAAAGTAATAAAACGATTTAATTTTGTAGAAAATAGTTGCAATGTGTTGTTATTAACAAAATTGCATTCTTAAATACATTTTCAATGTATCTATGTTTATGCATGCAAGCATGGTGAAAATGAAGAGTCTTTGCGTGTTTTTTTCCTTTTCTCCAAATTTTCTAGGATAAAAAAAAAAGGAATACTTTTGGACTAAAGCAAATTTATCTTTATCTGATCTATCTTTCCAGGCTGGCTTTACATATGATCTTCATAAAATGTTCTCAGATTTCCCCAAAGGGGGCATTCCTTCTCATGAAGTCCTATAGCACTCATCGCCTAGGAAACTCATAAAATATTTATGAAAACCCACCTGTTTTGTATGTTTTGTTGTTGTTATTGTTCTCTGTACCTGATTCATCTTCCTTATTTTACCATCCGTTCCTAAAAGGTGAGAACTTGACATTTGTGCTTCAGTATTCTCCATAAAATACTTTGCAATTAATATGTGTTCAGTAAACTAAACCATTATAACGAGGTCGTCTCCTTTCATAAAGCTTTCTGAAATATTGTGCGACAACGAATCCTGAAAATGCAAGAGCAAAAGCGATGATGTCCTTTTACCGCGCATCCTGTGACTCATACTGTCCAGTATCCAGGCCTCTGTATAGTTCCCGGCCATGTTGAGGGAGCTTGGCCATGTGGCTTTTCTTGGCCAATGGGACATCAGCAAACGCGATGCGCGCAAAGGCTTGATAAACACTTGTACAAACAATGAGGATTGCTTTCATGGGACACTACCACCATCATTTAAAATAATTCAACCTATCCAAATGAAGGGGCCGCAAGAAAAGAACGAGATTACTCCAGTCAATAACTTCAATTAACTGCCAGGCATGTGAATGAGGCCATCTTGAATCATCAGCCCCAGGCCAGACACCAGTTGAAAGTAGTTGATTAAGTAACCCATGGCCAAAGCCAGAACTGCCCAGCCAAACCCAAACCAAATACAGAATTATAAACAAATAAATGGTTGTTGTTTGAAGCCACTAGGGTTCGGAGCAGCTTATTATAGCTGACACACATCCCTATCATTACCTCCTATCCTGTCTGCTGCCCCAGCTGACCTACGTCCATGACAGGATATGCCTGATGGGTCACAACACTCTTTCACATTGAGTCCTGACCTGACGTCACAATCCTTTTCAACCAGGACCCTGGTCAGCCCTTTCCAATCATAGGAGCTGACACGGAAGTTCGAAACTTTGCAATTCCTGAATAAGATCACACTTTCTCTTATCTAAACTGAGACAGACAAGGTTTTGAATAAGATTGGAAGCCTAAGTGTCAGATAGTTCCAGCACTTAGTCTGAATTACATTATTTTTTACAACCAAGGGAGCTCTGCTGCTAATTCATCTGTCCATAATTACACTGTCGGATGGATAGCAACATGTATGAGGCTTGCCTCCATTTTATGGGTGGACTGGTATATAATGACCTCTTACTCTTGTTTTCGGAAGGAAGGAAGGAAGGAAGGAAGGAAGGAAGGAAGGAAGGAAGAAAGGAAGGAAGGAAGGAAGGGACTGGGCAACAGTTGCCATTTCCTACGTATTGTGCACACCCTTCCTTCCGTGTAAGCAAAGAATTTAACATCAAAATCAGAAAGTCTCAGTGGAAGCCAGTATGGTGGTCCAACTTTACTTCAGGCGAATTTGGCCATCTGCGCCTCACTTTCCTCATCTGTAAATTGAAGACTGTTACATCTGTCCCTTACAGGGATCTTATCGTAACAAATGGGATAATATACACGAAAACATATTCTTCAGAGGAAACTAGCTATAATTATCATAATTTAAGAGAACACAGAAATCAACTTGTGTTTACCAAAGTGTGATACATCTTTCAGTTGTTGTCAATTGAATTCCTACCAGGTATGGGAATTTAAATTTTGTTTACAATGATTTCAATGAAACCCTCATTTAGCTATTTTAATATCGGTCCAGCTGTTTTATCAGCAGTAATTTCAGTTTGGGTAGAATCCTATTCAGATAAATTATATATGTATTGGAAACTCTAGTGAGTGTAATATTTCTCTGAGAAATCATTTTGTTTTATGCCCTAAAAGGAAAACTCTCTGAAGTCAACGATAGTCTGTAAAACAAAAGATGTATCGATAAAATTTTGCAAATGAAGTTGCCATCTCTAAAACTGGAACATGTCTGCTTTTTAGCTTGAATTAAAATTTTAACTGTTATGACAGGTAAACTTTTTGGTTAACTGTGACTTAACAGAAACTTTTTCTTACACCAAAAACAAATGTAACATCCGGGGTGATTGACAAATCTGATAATCAGTTGTAAATCACAGAAATTTTGTCGCCAAAAGGTATCTAACTGATCATTTTAAAATCCTCTGGTTTGGGGGCGCCTGGGTGGCGCAGTCGGTTGAGCGTCCGACTTCAGCCAGGTCACGATCTCGCGGTCCGTGAGTTCGAGCCCCGCGTCAGGCTCTGGGCTGATGGCTCGGAGCCTGGAGCCTGTTTCTGATTCTGTGTCTCCCTCTCTCTCTGCCCCTCTCCCGTTCATGCTCTGTCTCTCTCTGTCCCAAAAATAAATAAAAAATGTTGAAAAAAAAATAAAATCCTCTGGTTTGCTCTGCAAACTAAAATATTGGGGGAGGGGGGGAAGAAGAAGAAAAGATCTCCAGGTCACTTCTTATTTTGCATGCTTAGTTTAATGCCTAAAGGCAGCAAAATAAAATAGACTTGAGAAAATATATGTGTAGCTCAACCTCAACTTTCCCCTCTGTTTCTTCTCAGATCATTCTGTAGTTAAACCAATTTTCATATTCCTTTTTTATCCTGTGCAAATGTAGATCCCTGCTCATAAGTTTTGAAATCCAACCTGGATAGAAACCGTTTCATAGCAGCTTTCCTTTTTGGTATCGTTTGCCTCTTTCTTCTTCCTTAGTCTTCCCCAGCCCTGCAAGCATAGTTGGGCAAGACGTTAATATTATTCATACTGTAGGGATGAAGCATTTGAAGCCTGGCAAGAGGACTTTGAATAAAAGAAAACCAGCAGAAGTAAACCCAACCATCTGGACATGTAGCCAAGGCATGGCCGGTTATTCTGGGCCACCTTCAAAAACGTTGAGTAATGGAAACCTGGAGGGGTCTCAAAATCCTTTTCCCAAAGTGGTGTGGTTAGTATGTGGGTTGTTGGGCCTTGCTGACACTACATTGAGTAGCATCAGCCCAGCCACAAAATGGCTTCCGTTTGGGTCAGGGGCAAAAGCTGTGCTCCAGGAGCTGTGGCACGTCTGAAATCTTCCCCAACTTATTGTGTCAAAGCCCCACCAGTCAGTTAGTGAGCTTTGTTTCCTGGCACTTATTCTCTGCAAGACTCGTCTTCTCTCCATGGTCTGGAATTGCTTAGTTAGGCTTTGGCGGTGGGGGAGTGGGGGCGGGGGGCGCAGAGCCCCTTTTGAGAGCCACTGAAAGTGCCTACTTTTGTCCCCAGCCCACCGTCTGAAGCCCAGACACAGATCCAGCCCCCCTTGAACTGGTGTGCACCTGCAATCTCTTAAGGTGCAAGGCTCATGCTGCTGGGCCTGAGCAAGTGGAATCACTTGGAGTAACTGAGTTGCTGTAAAAGGAAGGAGTAGGCGTTTTAGAACAAGTGAGGAAATCAAGACTAGCTGCTCTTTGCGATACTAGATTTGACCAGGTGAACAGGGGGAAGAAGGCTGAGAGAGGTAATCCGGCAGAAGCCATTGCCAGAAGAGCAGCACAAGGTGGGTGGGACAATGCTCGGACAGCAGCGTTCCTATGCCCAGGGATGAGCTCCCCTGTGTGTGTGTATGGGGGTGGGGGGGGCGGGCGGAAGGGACAGTTCAGTTGACCACACCATGACTTGTCTGAGAATCTCCCCACAGCCCTGATCTGATTCCCTCCGATTAAGCTTCTCTGACACAATGAGGCTCAGGCAAAACTTCCCAAACCTGCAGCCTGGCTCCTGTTGAACAAAGTTACTCATTGCCTGGGAGTATTCATTTTTGAAACAAAATCAAGCCACGTGCTCACTGTTAAAAAGAGGGAAGTCTTATGGTCAGGAACGGGTTGCAGTGTGCAGAGACTACGATGCTGGAGATACAGAGACCGGGTGGAGAAGGAAAGGACATCATACAAAGTGGCCTTGTCAAAAGAAGGTGTTCATTCTTGGAAAGCTGTCAGTCAACAATGTTAAATGTCTGCCTCTAGGCTCACCGCTTGGCCCCCAAGAGTCGTGTTGAAAGCGTAAGGTGAGGCAGAAGAAAGAACCTGCATAGTCACCAATTATCATCCCCAAAATACAACGTTTGTTTTCTTATATGGAAATTATTCAGTTAGTCTCCTAAAACTAAAGTAATAACTTTCTTTTGAGAGAGAGAGAGAGAGAGAGAGAGAGAGAGAGAGAGAATCCCAAGCATGCTCCATGCCCGACACTGGGCTCGACCTCATGACTGCGAGATCGTGATCTGAGCTGAAATCAAGAGTCGGATGTTCAACCGAGTCAGGTAATAGGCTGAGGTAATACATTTTTAATGGAGAATTATTACAATACTTATAACCGTTCGCCACAAATAGGTCATTCTCTGTGATCCTGGTTATAAAAATCACTATGACACCGTTCGGCATTAGAAACTGAGATTTGTGGCGATGACTCTTCCCTGGGCAAGGGCTTGTATGTGTGCCTGGAGGCTTGGCATAGGGTAATTCATCAAGGACGAGGAACATAAAACTATCCTAGGAGTTGGACCACCTGACGTATTTGAAAGGATTTAGACTCATGCCATCCTGAAGCTGGGACACCTGATCTAAAATGAGTACAAGGGACTGCATTGTCATCTGGTCCATTTATGGACTACGTTCCATACTTGTAAATCTAAATCTTTGTCAGAAAGAAAATAAAGGAAAGCAAAATTAGAAAGAGAGAAAATAAATATGGTGGACTCCCCTGGATGCCCCAAGCCCAGCAAGGGGCTCCGTGGGTCTCTGGAAAGGAGCGCTGCAAGATCATCTTTCATCTCAGAGAAACTAGATCAACTCATCTCATCATGTAAGGGCTCCAGAGAGATACGAAAGGGAACTTTAAAGCAGATAGTTTTCATTCTTTTTGCCTGGGAAAGATCGATAAACCATACCTGAGAGTTATCGAAGTCCACATCCTGGTTCTGTGTCCTCTATGTATGCACAGCATAAAACCCGGTACCAGTTTTCTGTCCTTTCCATTTTCTTGCTTCCTTCCACAGCCAGTGCCGATATCTCACATGTAGAGGTCGTTCTCATAAACCCTACGGATTGCCTCTGGCCTTCACGTCCCAAAATCCCAAGGGCCAAGGGCCGTAAGGTACAGCAGAAAATTAACTCCTCCGGCCTAATCTCACAATACGGAACACATACTCTTAAGGTTTCCTCAAATACATATTCGATGCAGCCCCACATACAATTTATACAAACTGTGTGATAAGCATCTGGTTCCTTGAAGACTCCCAACTCACTGGGCTGGAAATACAGAACTATTGTACGATTGTCATTTCCCGCTTCAACCATACCCTTGTCAAATTCTCCTTTTCTGATTCTGTAATTTTCTGGTCATTCTATTAAACGCTAGCCCAATCCGGTCCAGGATCAAAAGTCCGAACATGCCATCTGGTTCAAAGCATTCCCAATTTCTAGTCTAGATTTGTAGTTCTAGGAGTTTGGAGTGAGGAGGGAAGCAGTCCCTTTACTCTCTCCCTCTTCTGAGTGCGTCTCCCTCCAGGGTTGGGCGCATGGGACATCGGGAAAGATCTCTGGAGGTACTAAAGCCTTACATCTAGGTGAATAAGGTCCAGAAGCAGAGCATGGCGTTTTGTGGGAACTGCACATTATTTCCTACGGCAGGAACACAGCATCCACACAAGGCACAAACCTCACACAGGAGGCACAGAGACATCGGCCAACTGCTCAGAGCCGAAACATAGTTGAATGGTAAAAACCTCATGAGGTTTTCCACATAAATATCGAAATGCGTCACGCTTCTATTTTTGTCTTCTGATGCTATAAAAATGTACTTTTTCCTAAGAGCAAGTTGAAGGCAGAGGAAAACTAGGAGACGTGGGTAAAATTGAGCTCATGAGAAGTTTTGTCTTCTTGATTGATTTTATCTATTTATGTGTATTTATTTATTTATTTATTTATGTATTTGAGTACAGTTGACACATCCTGTTACAGTTTCCGGTGTACGACCCAGTGATTCAACTTCTCTATATGTTACCCTGTGGTCACCACCGGTGCAGTTACCGTCGGTCACCAGTGGACACCACGAAGGTGTAATTGACGACACTCCCTTTCATCCCTACGACTTATCCATTCTATACCTGAAGCCCGTGCCTCCCACTCTCCTTACCAGTTTCGCTCCTCTCCCCATTCCCTTCCCTCTTAACTGATTTTGGACGCAACCTCTTGCACATACGTTTCTGTTCGTGTTAATACTCGCAAAACCTTTCATTGCCTGATGCGCACAACTTCCTACGGATCTCCACTCGATCCGTATCTCAGGCACGATTGTTGGAGGTTTCTTCTTTTCTTAGTTCTATTACTCGACATTTTTTAAAACTGAAAGTGGGTGTTGTCTTATTTTTCCAGAAAGATCTCTCATAGTTCACCAGGGGCACCTGCTAATGCAGGTAGTGCAGAAACAACAGAGCATCTTACCAAGATAGCCATCAATTCATGTGATGTGAAAATATAATTAGAGAACGAAGCATCTGCAAACCAGGATCCCATGCATGACCAGAATTATAAAAATGCATATGAAAGCTGGTAAAAAGTGCGTATCAAGGAAAATGTAATTTCAACATTGAAAAAATGTAAGGCAAATCCCAAGGTTTTAGAAAGATTTCTGTGCTTCCCAGTTTCAGCGATTAGCTTAGAGCATCATAAAGATTGTACGCACTGTTACCAAGCGGATTGTTCTCCCAACAAAAATTGACTTGTAAACAAGGCTTATTTACTGAATAAGGAGTTTCTGATTAGTAAACAGGTCTGGAAATTTTCGGAAATCATGAAAAGTAGGATGCATTTGAAACACTGTAATATTAAAACCAATACTACATAGTTATCGCTGACAAATAATCATCTGCTCGATTAAGTTATGGTCCGAAAGTAGACTTTGCTTGAAACTAACAGTTGTTTATTTCCTAGGAAACAGAATTTATGATCAAGAAGGCATGATACATAAATTTTGCGTAGCTATAGAAGCAGTTTTTGGTGTTGGCAGAACTTTTCATGATCGTTAAAGAGAAGTACTCCAAGGTGTGAGCTCCTAAATCATTTCTTCCCAAAATGGGCAAATTCAAACTGAAATTATTTTAACAATAAAGATTTAGAAATCTTAGGGCCTTGTGAATGAGATCAATATTTATTCAACGGGTTCACTAAACTAAGATTAGATTGTCTGAGATATATGCAGAATCATCAAAGACTATTTTAATTAAAAAGAAGCTCTTACGTTTCCACAGTGCTGACGACAGGACTGACAGCATCTTACACAATACAAAACTTATCTGTCATAAATCAAAATTAACATTATTAACATTGTGGCCAGGCTACATTAACATACAGTGTGAGTAGAAATTTTAACAGGATTATAATGAATTATCGAGAGGAAAAGCCAAAACTACGTATACATGCTTTCAACATATCTTTCAGACTTTACAGTAATGATGCCTTATGAGGAAGTAAAAGACCACTAAAATGCTCTCAGACTGCTGATTATTTCTATGCACTCTTAATAAATATATGTGTACATATGCATGTATGAATGGGGGTAGGATTAACAAATATTTTTAAGGAAAGAGGAGAAATAACATGAAGTTTGCTTTGTACTTCTCCAAACACACAACACTGGGCGGTAGCTTATTAAGAATCATTAACTTTATCGTGGCACCTGGGTGGCTCAGTTAAGTGTCGGACTTTGGCTCAGGTCATGATCTCACAGTTCATGAGTTCGAGCACCACGTCGGGCTCCGTGCTGACAGCTCAGAGCCTGGACCCTGGAGCCTGCTTCGGATTCCGTCTCACTAGCTCTCTGCCCCTCCCCTGCTCGAGCTCTGTCTTTCAAAACTAAATTTAAAAAGTTAAAAAAATAACAAGAATCATTAACTTTATTCGTGTAATTGAACTAACACAGCTTACGGTTATGGCCCAAGTATTTCAGGCTCTGTGGATAGAATTTCTTTTTGTTTTCCTTTCTGTGTTCAAAAATGAGAAGCAATGTACCCTCTTCCTAATCTGATAAGAATAATAGACACAGCGAAATCATTTGGGAGTAGAGCAAAGAAATTAGGCCAAAAATAATCTCTGAGAGTTTCAAAGTTGAACTGTTTCCCCCTCAGAAGGAAAGAGTTTCAAAGGAAAAATGTACCATGGTGGTGATTCCCCCTCCTACACCATCAGTAAAAGAGAAGAAATTTTAAAGGCTTTTGCCAAAGAGTGAAGGTGGCTTTCCTAAATTGAAATAAGTGGTTTTAGAAGATGAATTTGGCAAAAGGAAAAAAAAATTAAAATACAGAATGAACCATTAAATGCGGCAATGGCCAAAACAACCACGAATTATATGCAGGTACAAATTTAGTGCAAATCCCAAGACTGGTTTTGCCTACATCTTGAAAAGCTCAACTTTGTCTATGATTGGTGATTCAGTTGATTGTGGCTATTTGTTTATTCAATGTGCCCTTCATATGCGTGTTTCTCTTGCCTCTGAATTTCCAGATACTGCATTGGATGAGACAATGAAGGTAATGCATTTTCTATTTTGTACTTCTTAAAAATATACTGAGCTTGGAAGAGAAAATAGACACAGTGGCCGGGCAGTGATGTTGGTGGAAAAGAACTGCTTTGTGAGCATACGAACCCACATACTGAGTAGCCCCGGAGGACTTCACGACGTTATAGAAAGGTTACCCCCACACCTTGCTGCACCATCAGAGATTACTGATGATGCTGTACTAATTGAATCTTCCCTCGAGCAATTTTGTCTCATGTTCATCCATACCCACACTTTAAATTTCAAGCTTTAATTCACGGCCTAGAAGTGTTTTGAGTTGACCATGTGGTTCACGGTCTTGTCGGCATGGCCAGAGGCATAATAACATGATAGTTAGGAAAATGTCTTCATATCATTCCAAGAAAATACCATGTGAAAAGTGGTACCTGGCATTTACCTTTAAAGCTTCTCACTGGCTTGATTAATTTATCCTCCTAGAGAGACCCATCACTGTGACTGGCAACCAATCGAATCCCCTCCCAAACCTTAGAGTCCTATACTGCTTACGAAGATGGCAAAAGAAAACATTTAGAGCCAGAGGGGTGAGCACGAATACACTCCAGGAGTGTGTGTTTATATATAAATAAGGAAGGTATGTGTGGTTAGGTTAAAAAATAAATGTATGTTAGGGGCGCCTGGGTGGCTCAGCCGGTTAAGCGTCTGACTGCGGCTCAGGTCAGGATCTCACGATCCGCGAGTTCAAGCCCCACGTCAGGCTCTGTGCTGACAGAGACTTCATTTTTCGTTCTCCAATACATTCCCGATACCCGGACGAGTGCCTGGTGTCCAACAGGCTCTCAAAACATATGTCTGGAATGGCTGACGGGCATAGACACGTCATATCTGGAATGGGTGAGGCGAATACAGTCAGGTAATTTGGACTGGAATCGTTCAGGTGAAGTGGCCCTCTGGCTGTCGGGAGGGAAGGGAGAGGCGAAGTTTGGTGGGAAAGTTAGGGAGAAGGTATTTGAAACGGTAGGACATGACATAGGGAAGCAGAAAGAGTGAGTGGAAAGGGAAGACAGTACACGTAGGACGACTCTCTGCCCGGAATATTGAGAAACAGTCTAAGGCATAAAAAGTGGTGGGGGGCCTGGGTGGCTCAGTCGGTTAAGCCTCTGTACTCTGTTTCGGCTCAGGTCATGATCTCGCAGTTTGGAAGTTTGAGCCCTGCATCTGGCTCTGGGCTGCTGGTGCGGAGCCTGCTTTGGAGTCTCTCTCTCCTTCACTCTCTGCCCCTGCCACACTTTTGCCGTCTCTGTCTGTCCCAAAATAAATAAATAAACTCAAAAAAAAAATAATAAATGAATAAACAAAGCATAATAAGTGGAGTCTTGGGGGAAAGAGAACTTAAAAGCACAAAAAAAGCCATTTAAATTTCATTTATTAACAACATAAGTATCAATGAAAGATCGGAGAGAGGAACTAACTTGGTTTTTTACAAGCATCAAAAAAGACAGTACCTTTGATATAGAAATATCTTGAGAAAGGACTTAGAGTAGCTAAGCAGAAGGTAGTTTCGCCAGTCTGAGAGCGAAAATGTTTTGGACGTGGAGAGAGGATTTGTTTTGAAAATTTTATACAGAAAAAAACCAGGCATGGTTAGTGTGAGAATGGATTTAAAAGATAGTCATTCACTCACTTAATCATAGCTATTGAACAGGTATGATGGGATATAGCAGCAAAGAAAGAGGAAAAAAAAATGTCATCTTCATTTACTTTTCAATTCATGGGCAGCAACAAGAAACCAAAAAAAAAAAAAAAATATATATATATATATATATATATATATATGTATGTGTGTGTGTATATATATATATACCTATATATATATACATATATGTATACATATATACATATATGTATACCTATATATATACACCTATATATACATATATATACCTATATATATACATATATATAATAATTAAATTAAATTAAATTAATAAACAAACAAGGGAACCATGCAGAAGTTCGTAAGGTTCTGTGCAGTGTACAGAGAGAGGAATAATGCTGTGGAGTCAGGGCAGAGGAGGTTAAGAAACTGTGGTTGTATTTTTTGGCAGGTGCTCAGGGAAGGCCTCATCAAGAAGGTCACATTTAAGACTTGAAGGAGGTGCTAAAGTCATTTATGTTCTAGAAGGATAGACATGCCATCATACTTGCAAAGAATTTAAGTGGCATAAACACGTGGGGACAAATAGAGTTTATAACTCTTGTTTTAAAAACTGATTTTGGGGGAGGCACCTGGGTGGCTCAGTCGGTTGGGCGTCCGACTTCGGCTCAGGTCATGATCTCGCAGTTACTGAGTTCGAGCCCCGCATCGGGCTCTGTGCTGACAGCTCGGAACCTGGAGCCTGCTTCCGATTCTGCCTCCTTCTCTCTCTGCCCCTCTCTAGCACACACTCTGTCTCTCTCTCAAAAATAAAATAAAAACATAAAAAAAAAAAAACCTGATTTTTTTTTTCTCCGCGAAATCTAATTTAGTGATACATCCAAATAACCCTGGGGAAGGATTTTTATTTTCCTCATGCCACATGAGAGAATTGAGGATAGTAACGACTCTCAATGCCTTTCTCATTTCCTTCTTTTTACAATATCTCTTCCGGTTCATCAAATGCCCACTAAGCACTCTGACATTTGTCAGGAGCTATAAGGATCACCATGATCCCCCCAGAAGGATGAGTGGCAGGGCTTAAAAATTCGAGCGAGATATTAATTCAATGATATAAAACAAAGGGTCACAGAGATGCAGGGGGGAGACAGAAAAGTCACTTAGGGAGAGTTGAAAAATGGGTAAGTCTGCAATAAGTGGGATTCTGAAAGACCTAGATGTCGACTCCGCATCTCACCTGGAAACCGTTATAGAAGCAGAGGAAAAGTCAAAGCTTTTTTGCGGATCTGTTTAAGTGAGAACATGAAGGACAATGTACGAGAAAAGCCTGCAAGAAATCATCTCTGGTCACCTACGAAGATTGAAAAGCAATCGATTTGTTCTTTAAAAATCCTCACCGCCGCCTCCTGTCTCCAGTTCCAGGGCGAACAGCTAGGTGACCACAAGGTCTCTGGTTTCTCGGCTGTGGAACGAGCAGGCTGGCGTTCCTGAAAGTCCCTCAGGTTCAAAGATATCTCTGCCTGCCGTGCCATATGTCACTTGGTCGTTGACAATTCAAGAAGTAGTATTTATAACTGAAACAAATTATAGAAGGCCATTCCCCCAATCATCAGCCTTATGTTCTACCATTTCAGATTTTCTAAGACCGTGCTGATACCTTTTTTACTTCAGACTGACAACTGCTTTTATTTTCTTCCAGTGTTTATTTTTGAGACTCCCCTCCTGTGTAAGTGAAGTCCCCCAGGGTTCTCATGTATTTCATCTTTCCTCTGAGCGCATTTCTGGTTGTGAGACTGAACCAAGGAGATTTGACCTAAATAAAGTGCCAATGTGGGAAAGAAACAAGAGGAAAGGGAGGAAGTGGTGACAGTCACAAACGATAGTGAACAAACGCAGTATTGGGGCAACAGTTCAGGCTCTGCTTTAACTGAGCTGCATGCTAAAGAAATACCCTCACAGGGGCGCCTGGGTGGCTCAGGTCATGATCTCACGGTTGGTGAGTTCGAGCCCCGCATGGGGCTCTGTGCTGGCAGCACAGAGCCCTCTTCAGATTCCCTGTCCCCCTCTCTGTCTGCCCCTCCCCTGCTTGCACTCTCTCAAAAATAAACACTAAAAAATGTTTTAAAAGAAACACCCTTCAAATATACTTTTCAGTATATCCTCTTTGAACATCTATACATGGTCGATTACGGACTCTTTTAGGAATACCATACTGTTTTCAACTTTGGCTTCTATTTTTGTGAAGACAGTTTCCCTTTTTTATTTTTCTTGAAAACCGAAAGTTACCTGTTAGTTTCTCGTCGCCAAATTCTCTGATTACAAACGGCAAGGAGCCATCACACGTTACAGGTTTGTGGCCCGGCTTACATTTTCTCCTTAATGGGAAGTCTGTGAGCCCCAGACGCTTGGAAGGCCCTGCGACTTCCACACACCCTTAGATAGTCTCCAGTTTGGGTCACTACCATTGGTTGAAAAGTAGAATGACACAGAGGCACCTGAGGGGCTCAGTCGGTTAAGCGTCCGACTTCGGCTCAGGTCATGATCTCGCGGTCCGTGAGTTCAAGCCCCGCGTAGGGCTCTGGGCTGACAGCTCAGAACCTGGAGCCCACTTCGGATTCTGTGTCTGCCTCTCTCTGGCCCTCCCCCGCTCATGCTCGTTCGCTCTCTCTCTCAAAAATAAACCTTAAAAAAAAAAAGCAGAATGACACAGTTCTTTAAAAAATTTCTAAAAGAATGGAATAGAAATTCTAGAATTTCTATGAACAATTCTAATAACGATTCTTAAAAGAGTTGAAAGCAGGGTCTCAGATGCTTGTACGTACGAGTTCACGACAGCCAAAAGATGGAAGTTTCTCATGTGGACATCGATGGATGAAGAGATAAGCAAACTGTGGTGTATACTTAGAATGGAATACTATTTACCCTTTTTAAGGAAATCCTGACGCGTGCTCTAACATGGATGAACCTTGAGGACATTGTGGCAAGTGAAGGAAACCAGATACAAACAAACAAACAGTGCATGATTTCACTTATGTGAGGTACTTGGAATAATAAGAAGCAGAAAGTGGTTGCCAGGGGCCAGGGGACGGGGGAAAATGAGGGCTTATTGTCTAGTGGGATAGAATTTCAATGTGGAAAGACGGAAAATTCCTGGAGCTAGACAGTGGGGATGGTCGCACGGCCACCAAACTGTACATGGAAAAACGGTTCAAGAGGTACGTTGTATGCAGTGTGTATTTACTGCAATAAAAAGGAAATAATTCCAGTTCAACTCATCCTCCAGGGAGATGATAGAGCTCATGGTCTGCCAATCCCTTGTAGTGCCACACTGTGGCTGTTCCATCGGGTAAATATAGAGACTGGATAAATCATTTGTTGGACAGCATTGAGAGACAGCTTTGTCAGGTGAGGTGCTCAAGTCACATATCTGGCTGCCGAGAAGCCCTCTCAGGATGTTTTGACTCATTACCCTGAGCCCTTCATCAGCCGATGAAACTAATTTTTTTTCATCAGCTGATTAAGATTCAAGATAATGAGTCAAAACATGCCAGTAGTAATTCCCAACAGTGTTGAAGGCAGGATGTTAACTTTTCCACGCACATATATGCACGCAGACAGACACGAAATGAACCAACACAGCCTACCGCATATGGAAAAGTTCATTTCATTAATGGAAGGGGTAGTGATTACCACATGCGGCTGAAAGAGAGAAACAAACAAACAAACAAAAAAATCAGCTGACCAAACAATGGCATCGAATGCTAGTAATTTTAATAAGAAGAGCGAAATCGCATGAAATTAACTCATGAGACAACACAACCGGGGGAAAGAAAGTAGAAATCACACAGGAAATTGCCGTGCACAAATTTGAACGGATTCTAGGAAAACCAAAATTCCAAATGCTTTGTGCTTCCTCCTGAATCAACAAATGCACTTCAGAATGTTTTTGATGGCAACTGTATCTAAGCTCAAAGTTCCAGGAATTTTCCACAACTGTTCTGCATTCTGGGGGCCTTTTGTCTGACTACAGAATATTGAGTTTTACTAACAAAAGCATTTGATTGAACACTAGACCCCTTAATATCAGATATATATGTATTTTAAATTCCATTAGGCCTCCATTGGGAAACCACCTAATATTTGGAATGCATTGCTTAATGTGCTAACTGATGTTATTTGCGTGTGGGTGCTCACTGTCAGAGACACCAGAAGCCTAGTGACAGTTATTGCTGTTGAAAGGATTCTAGGAGGGGTGTGAGCGGAATGGTTAATGGGCCAGGAATCAAGGGAGTTAAATATTTCCTAAATCTGGTAATAGTCCAGCATTCCAAAGGCTGAGGAAGACTGGACAGCAAATCTCCTACCTCCCTATCAGCCTAGGCTTATCTCTTCCAGTAGCGCGAGGAAATCAACTTCTAAGCTCTGCTAAGAAAAGTCCCCCCCCCTTTAAAAATACAATAAATGTTAAAACATGGCATGAGCTAGAGTCAATGGCAAACTGAAAGCAAACAGTTTACGCTGAGAAACAAACAATGGCTCTGATCCTCATTCTTTGAATTGCAACAACCGAGAAGGCGATGCTTTTAAATGCAAGAGTCAGAACAGCAAAGAGACTGCGTTCTCCCATGCACCATTAAGGAAAGTTTCTACCTGCAGCCCACTGCTGATGGCAGGCTCTCTGAAGCCTTCTTGCGGGAACACTTTGTCAGAATTTTGTCTGAGGTTTCTTTTTTTGGGTGGGTGGGGGAGGGGAGGGGAGGGAAAAAAGCATAGTGCTAAAAAAGATGAAAACATTCTTTTGTGCTTTTTTGCTTTTTTCGCTCCCTGTTCTTTCCTGACTGCGGTATTTCTGCTCAACCAGTGCCTGTCACTCGCGGGAGACACCATCACTCAGCTTATTAAGAAAGCATCGCTCCTGCTGTAGTTTGATTTAAAATGAGCCGCTTAGAGGTACCACCTCGAAGGGATCAACTTATGCATGTGTTCAGCGAGGGTCTTAATTGATGCACGATTTACTACACGAAGCAAAACTTTGCTTGGATAAGCTGAAGTGTTATGTCGGGGAAGAGCCCTTTCTATGGTTTTACGGGCTTGTCTTCTCATTGGGAGCATACATTTACTAACTGTATAATTGGTGGCACGGTTCTTCCATCATAAACATTGTTATCAGTTAATTAAACTTGAAATGCAGCTTTGTTCCACAACATGTTTTGTCAGATTGTTTTCCTTATTTATTTATCATCATAAAATTTTACTTGGTGACTGGCAGCTTCTCAGCCCTCCAATAATAATATAAATCAAAACATAAGATTTTAGTCTTCATGCAATTTCCTTTTGGTCTGAAAATATGAAACCAGATGTTTTTGGCATGCTAAAGATGCTTTTCATCTTTTTTTAGATTCTTTCAGTGCAGTCAAAGTAAATGCATTTTTAAAACCTACTTATGAAAGTTAAATTCCCTTTGTTCATCTCCGAGTAGTCTGGTTTGCATTGATGCAGTGGCATTGAGAGACCTTTCAGATAACGTACTGAATTTCTTGGAGGAATTACACATGTGGGCAGCAGAAATTGTATTAATAGCAGATCAGTAGACCATGAACCGTGATTCACCGGAGGGTCCCTCCAAGCAGCATGCCTAAAGGTGGAGGTTCAGGTTGGACAACAACCAATATGATCTTGACTATCTATATATTATCGGGGTGATGTGCCTAATTTGTTCGCATAGTTATCACATACTTGTTCCAGCTTGAAACTGTGGGGCCCGTGAAAGCAGGGCCGTTGGAATTTCCTGTGACAGTGAATCTCATTTCGGTAGATATTACCATCTATCTCAGCCTAAGGCTATCACTGAAACATCTAAACATTCCCAGATGGAACCTACTTGGCTGATATTAGAGGGATTTGGTGTTACTGGAGAGACGTGGGGTCAGTAAATAGGAGCAGGAATAGAGTGGCACAGAGGCTAATCTCATTTGTACGTGGCCTCAGATTGCCGTTACGTCCCTGGGCTATTTGGCGGTTTGGGTATTGGAACTATTAGGACAGACTGAAATATTTGGGCATCTCGGTGGGGTGGTGTATGGAATGATTTACAATCAGCTTCGCTATCTGAGCTTTGATGTGGTTCTTCGCCCCATCCTCGGCCCCCAGCCTCATTGCATGAATTCCACGGCCCAGTGCACAGGACACTTCTACTTCTTTACCACTGCCCCCAACAGCGATAGCAATCTCTGTACTCGGGAAGAGTGGGAACTGCCCTGCACCTCACTCTGCTTGAGTTTTAAGCAAGCTTTCCCAGAGGCAACACTTTTCCACATATACAGACTTCATGAACTTCCTTAGTACTCACTGCAGTTGACATCCCATCCCCAGCAACCCAGTGCATTCGTCGTGTCCGAAGTCTGCAGTGATCCCTTACGTAGCACCCAAACACAATGTCTTCCTTCAACGTCATGGGCCTCTGGACGTTGACCTCTTCCTTCTTCAGTTTGTTTATCCTCTCTCAGCTTACGCGAACTAAGCTCTTTTGGTTCTCCTGTTTCTCTGACCTCCCTTCCCGATATGATCCGCTCCTTCCTCTTTCCCTGCCTGACTCTGAACGTTGTAATCTGCACGGTTCTACCTCTGTTCTCCTTCCAACTTCACTCCTTATAATCTTCTGGCTGTTACAATGGCTGCCATGACTATAGATGTGGTGATGTCACCCATAATTGTAGCTCTCATTCACATCTTGCTCCCGCACTGAGGAACCCGGTACCTAACCTGCCTAGTGGAAATTCACATACACGGGCACCTGGGGGCTCAGTCGTTCAAGTGTCCGACTCTCGATCTCAGCTCAGGTCATGATTTCACAGTTCATGAGACTGAGCCCTGCATCAGGCTCTGCGCTGACAGTGCAGAACCTACTTGGGATTCTCTCTCTCCCTCTCTCTCTCTGCCCCTCCTCCCCTCATGATCTCTCTCTCACTCGCTCTCTCTGTCTCTGTCTCTTACAAAATATATAAACAAACTTAAAAAAAAAAAGAAATTAATACAAATTCAGCATAAGAACCTCATCTTTACCCCCAAATTACTGTTTTTCCTAAATGGTTAAGCCTAAATAATATCACCTAGACATCCAAGCCAGAGTCCTGTTGCCTATCTGTACCTTTATACAGATCACCCCACACTTACTTACCCGAAGACTCTGACTCTACCTTTTTATTCTTTTAAACCTGTCCAATTCATTCTGTTAATATTAGAACTAAAACAAAACAATACTTAAACTAATTCGGGAACATTTGGTTCTCTGCAAGTTGGTAAGAATTTTCTCATGTTTGGATCTATTTTTGGATAAAGATTCTTGCCATGCTAATTTTAAATCACATAACATAAACCACCACCTTCTCACAGTCTGACCTTGAGGGACACAAGAAAATGCAAAATGAGATACAAGTTTAACGAATAAAGGGAGAAATGTTGCAAAGGAAGAAAATACAGGAGGACAAGCAAAAAACGCATTTCCCAAACCAATTTTTTTCCTATTTTCTTATTTTTATTTATTTCAAGTTTATTTACTATTTTGAGAGAGAGAGAGAGCACACACACAAGCAGGGGAGGGACAGAGACAGGGAGAGAGAGAACCCCAAGCAGGCTCTGCCCCATCAGTGTGGAGCTCGATGTGGGGCCTGAAACCATGGACCGTGAGATCATGACCTGAGCCAAAGTCAGATGGCAAATCAATCGAACCACCCAGGCACCCACTTATTTTCTTATTTTTAAGAATGGTACTTGGGAGCCTGAGTGGCTCAGTCGGTTAAGCATCCGACTTCGGCTCGGGCCACGATCTCACAGTTCATGAGTTCAAGCCCCGCTTTGGGGTCTGTGCTCACAGCTCAGAACCTGGAGCCCGCTTCTGATTCTGTGTCTCCCTCTCTCTGCCCCTTCCCTGCTCACTCTCTTTCTCTCTCAAAACTAAATAAACATTAGAAACAAGTTAAAGAAAAAAAAAAATGGTTCTAAAATCCCTTTCATTAATTAAGTCAGGTAGGGTTTTTTGTTTTGTTTTGTCTGTTTCCCTTATTTCCTCCTTTTCATCTTAGCTCCCAGGTACAGTAGGTTTACAGTGCTAAGGTTTCTCCTTTGCAAGCATCTTCTCTAGGCAGTCCATTGCCTAGTCCGTAGTCCCTTTTCTAGGCCGACCCACTTCACAGACTCACTGTATCACCCAATCAACTGTTGCTATGTGTCCTGGCCATCTTCTTCCTGATCTCGGTGGCCTTTCTGCAAACGAGAGCTGCTTAGAATGCTTTGATGCTGTCTCATTACTGTCAGGTCAAAGGCCACACGTCTTAGTGACATGATCATGGGTCCCATCGTCTCCTTGGTATCTATTTCTGCTCTGTTTTCTTTGGCTCCCAATATTCAGGTGTGTTGACTGATCTATATTCTTAAAGTACTACTCTGCTTCCCACCTCTTCTTTATTAACACTCTCTCTCTTTTTTTTAAAGTTTTTGGCGTGTATTTGGCTTTGAGAGAGAGAAGAGACTGAGTGCGAGTGGGAGAGGGGCAGAGAGAGAGAGAGACACAGAAGGTGAAGTAGGCCCCAGGCTCCGAGCGGTCAGCACAGAGCCCGACGCGGGGCTCGAACCCGTGAGCCGTGAGATCATGACCGGAGCTGAAGTCGGATGCTTAACTGGCTGAGCTCCCCAGGCGCCCCTTTACTCATGCTCTTTTCATGTTCTTCTCTCCCTCATCGTCTTCTATCACCTACCCAGGGAGCTCCATGACTCATCTATAGGGTCACTTGCCCCAGGTCTCTCCCACTGCCGACGTAGAATTAAGCTAACCATACTTTCCTTTACTTTTCCTTAGGCATCTTTCATCATGTCCCATCTCTCAGCATCTGTAGCACCATACGATACATTTTGTACACAGTCTCATAAATTATACTACAACTCTTGAACTTCTGGAGCCATTTCTGGCTATGTTGATATTCCAATGCTTAGCACAGTGCTTGGCATTCAGTAGACCAGTGCAATATAGATCAGAGTGCCCATGTTAACTGGCCATGGGAATGCTACACCTTATTTTCCCTCTTTTATTCCTGGAGTTTTGATCCTGATTCTACCACCTACAGGCCAGCATAATCTCAATCTGTTTTTACTTCATCTTCTGTCAAATGATGATAATATAGCATACTTAATAGCATTGATGAAATAATAAGAATAGTAATAGTAATAAGGCACAGTGTGTCAAATGCTTAACACAGTGCCTCATGTACAGTAACTGTTTAAGGAAAGCTGTTATTTGCTGATCTAGCATGCTCATCAAATGAAAAAATTATTAGAAAAAAACTATAAGATGATATCAAATCTATCAGTTTCCTGAGATTAAAAATCATGCTTTGAGTTTATGGGGTCTTGTTGTTGTTGTCATGATGATGATGATGGTCGTGGTGGTGGTGATGGTGATGATGATTTGTTTGTTTTTTGGTTCATAGTCTCAGCACAATGTCACAGTCGAAATAAGAATGCCATACATGTACTTGAATGTTATATCAAAAAGATAATATGTAGGCAAGTCCAAATTTGGGGAGAGGATAAACACAAAGGGAAATAAAATCAGGTGGAAGACAGAGCTTAGCACAGTGCCCTGGACCCAGTAATCTATGAGCCTCTGAGTGAAATAGTCACTGTTCTCACGATGCATAACAGAGAGGAGACTGCAGAATAATGCACTGGATATGGCAGTGGTAGGAGGGTCCTAATGGTCACTTTCTTTGCTCCTTTTTTCATTATCATTATTTGAGTCACTTATTTTCTCCAAATTTTGCAGTTGTGCATTAATCATCATAGCATATCTCAGAGTTGATGTTACCTCTTTGTAGATGTATCTGGATTCCTGCTTCCATAAAATCCTTGCTAAGCACTCCCTCTTCAAAGATTAAATCTTTCCCTCAGTAATAAGGTCATTTCTGTTTTTAATGAAAGGAATTTTAAGAACTGAGCTCCCCAATTTGCTTTCAAATTCAAGTGGCTAAATGGACCTCTGTGTCCTGATCATGTTTAAATTATTCTTTCAGCAACTTTATTGTGCACCTACTATGCGTAGGAAAGCAGAACCATACTTCCTGTTAAATAAACTAAGTATGAATTGTTTGAACTGTATTTATAAGTTTGAATCATGTTATAAGACTGGCGTGGGAAACTTCTGAAACCTGATCTCACTATGAAACATTTTTACTGTCTTCTCATTGGAAGCAAACATCTTAGCAGGCTTCTCATTGGAAGCAGGAAAATTGCCTACCCTTTGTTGACCTTTGGAAAGATGAGTCAAGGGCAACTGCAAAGACTACTTAATACTGGGTCATTTATTTGTCTCTCTGCCCTTGGGTAACTGTCCCCTCTTTCTGCTCTGTTAGCACAGTGGGCTACTAAAAACTGCATGTCCCAGAAGTCCTTGCCCCCTGGCTTCCGGTTAGTTTCAGCACTAAGCTGAAGTTAGTGGAAGCAGGATATTAGGGAGAAGGTAGAGGGAAAGCAAAGCCATAGTATTTCTACCCTGTCTCGGTTTTCATGGGTTTCTCCAGCAATGGCTTTACCCCTCCCAGAAGTCTGTTCCCACAAAGCATACTGCACATTTGTCCTCCAAGGACCCACTCCCGGGACCTGGCACATACCTCTTCCCTTGGCTTCTCCAAATCTTTGGGGAAGCCATTCCCTGCAGTTCCCTGCCATTCCCTGCAGTTGTTAACCTCTGGATTGGTTCACTTACCCCTGTTTTCAGAACTTCCAATGCCTGCGTAATTTGCTTTTGTATTGAACTCCTATAATAAAGCACCCAGGCACGAGCTGTTTTCCTGAAAGACCCTGACTAATAGAGCCAACTGTAACTTATGCAGCCTTTGTCATGTACGTGGGGTATCTCTACTCGGTTTGCACTTTTAAGGTAAGCTACCTTGCCACGAGCTCTTGAGAGACCATCTTGAATCCTGTCAGAGAAAGGCTACGGATTGTTTTTATTTTCCAGCCTCACTGGGTTTGAGAGTCTCTTTATTAAGGGCTGACTGAGGTATGCTAGATTGCAATTGCTAAGAAGGAGCAGGCGGCGTGCAGGCCGCCTGGAGCCCTGGCCTCTGATGGTCTCTTCTAGAAGGCAGTTTCTCCGTGATGAAATATTGTTTTAAATGTGACAATCTTTTGGCAAAATAATGTTGTCATCATCTGCCTGAGCTCTCCTCGGCAGCATTGTAGAGGAGGGTATTCAGCACTTTTATCATGGACTGCAAAACTTCCAGGCAGGAAAATAAACATCTAAAGAAAACGCACACACACGTTTGGTGGAAACCTCCGGCTATCGAGATCTGGATCACCAAAGGAGGTAACTCTGTATTTGTTATTTAAATAGTCAACTAACCACCTTGTCTTCCGTCTTACCTGTGCCCAGGCAATTTTCAGTACTGCTGAAAGGAGGGGCGCTCCAAAAACTAAATTTGTTCATGGCGTTTAAAACCTTTCTTGGATTTTTATAGCTTGCAGGGTGAAGACCAAATGTTCTACTGTGGTCTTGTACTTGGCACTTTCAAGTGTGTGGTCCCTGCCTTTCTACGTGGTCACCGGCCTGCCACTTCTGCCCTCTTACTGTTCCCTCTAGAAGCCACGAGTGCCTCCCGTCTGCCAGCCCCTTTCATACATCTATGCTTTGGCGTTTGGTGTTCCGTCCCGAATAGTTCTTCTTCCTCCTTTCCTTCTTTGCCTGACTCACCCCTCCTAGACTACTCGGGCTCTTCTACTAAAACCTATAATCTTCCCTATCTTCCACCTCTCACCCCGTTTGGCTGAAGTGCTACCTCATGAACTTCCGCTGCATCTGTTACAAGTCCCTACTCTGCACATAGCGCAATGATCATTTGTCCACCCGGCCAACTCCCCCCCGCCCCCAAACTAGCAAATCTCGTGGGCAGGAACACCCTCTTGCAGTTCCTCCTTTTTGTCAGTGCCTCATCGACCGCTCATATTGTTTCTTTTGTCAAGGGCTCCTTGGGGTCTTGGCCCGCTTTAATTTATTTTTGGTTTTTATTGTTGATTTGTTGAGAGTTTAATGTACACAGTGTTGATAATTTGGGTGAGTGCGATTCATAGGTTGGTCTCATATTAAATTCGTCAGGACTTCACAGGAGAACTCTGGTCACGGTGCCTGTGATGCTGGTTGGTTTCAAATTTTTACAATAGGCAAGCATGCCCGTTCTTATGAGTTGTACGAATCACTGACTTTAAAACGATCCTATATTGTATAGAAAGGAGAAATTCCAAGTGACATCAGACTACAAAACAGTGCTTGACCTGTAGCATGCATTTTATCATACGTTCATGATGAAATTTCAGGGCTTTTATAAAAGGGAGGAGCACCATATAAACTGAGAATCACAAAATCATGTACTTCTTGCAAAAAGAAAATTTGCTTTAGCTAGAAATGTTTCTTTCACATTTTAGCAAAACACACAGCGGAAAAACATGACACTAAGCATTTTCATTTGTTCTAATACACACACACCTATCCATGAAAGGAATTTGGATCTAAATTATTTTTTTATAGGGAATGGATATGTTTCTCAGGGATTCTGAACACACCACACAGATAACAGAATTGGTCCTTACTGTTTTGACCATTGCCAGAACAAGCACATTTCCGGATTTATTTATTTTTTTTTCCCCAAAGGTTGAGTAAGACATAACAGACACTTCCTGCTGCAGGCATGGCCTGGCGGTAGGTCGGATACCTGGGTTATATAAATCTTTATGCTGAACGTTTATGACATTTCAACTTAGAAGTTCATTCAGTTTGATGATTGAGGCAGCAGGCAATTATGACATTAAACAGTTCACAGACCTTAACCCCAGACCCAAATGGTTTAATATTTTTAATGGCTGACTCTGCTTCTCCCGATGTGCACAGACCAAAGCAGAGTTTAAAACCCTCACCCATGTTAATTGCCCCTGCTTTGTTGCAAGCACCGCTGACTGTCTTCCAGCTCCAAATGTCTTCAGTTATTAAAAATTATCAATGGAAAGTAATAGAAAGCAATCCAGACTTACACTGGCGATACAATTGGCCACATATGCCCTAGTGGAGCATAAAATAAGAAAGATCGTTACTATTACTACTGCAGTATCATATCAAGGAATATACTTTAAAAGTGAATCACATTATGCCTGTTCAGTCAATTATTCTACTTGCAAAGACAAAGCTTCTTCCTGACGATGACTTTCCTTTCTTAAGTAAAGACATGGTCTCAGATTCAAATGTCTACTTGAGTCTGAAGATGCTACTCACCAGAGTAAATAGGTTGGGGAAAATATCAAATTTACGTAAAAGACACATCGAATTTGATTGTGATAAACTTGTTTGCACCCAATATTTCCTTCGTTACTGACCTCGGTGCAGTTAATAACTTGGTCTCATACTGAATTTCTATAATCTTCCCAGTTTCCTAATCTCAAACTGATTTTCACAACTACTTAGTAAATATAATCACTGTCGGTTATACATTCTAGATAACAGCTGTAGTCTTCTAGAAAGATGGAAGAAGATTTAGAGTGACACTTACGGAGGCAGGTGGGGTTAGTGAATGCTCGGTATTTAAGAAATGCCTTTTACAATCAGAAAAAGTCCTTGACACGGAGCTTTGAAACACTTATTGGTTACATGTGATGGGCCATGTTCACACCAACTCTTTTATTCAAGGCTTGAAATATATTTTACTAGTCACAGTGATAGAAAGAACATTAAAGATATTTTAGTTAATTTATTCTTCCTTACCATCTGCAACATAAAGTCATTTTCAAAAAAGTATAGAATATTTTGCCTGTAGATATGGTTTCCTTAAAGAACTTTGACTGTATCTTGTCAATAGATTAACATAAAGTTGAGGTGATGTTTCTCGAAATCTTACCGTTTCATCCTTCCGAGGAAAAAGGGTTCCACTTCCAACCCAACCACAGTAGCAGCCGCTACCTTAGCAATCATATGCTGAATCCTTCTGATAAAAACGAGCTAGTCTATGTTATTCTGTCAACAGAAGCTGTATTTGTACCTTCTTACAAGTTATTTGGGTCCCCCAAGCTCTCCTTTCCATTACTCAGAAAGATTCTTCAATTAGAACACCAATAATTCCAAGACCAGTCACCAAAGTGACCGAAGGTGGGTGGGGCTAATTGATGGCTATCTCGGCCTGAACTCCCCTCTACGTCATTCCTCCCTGAAACATCAAGTCTTGGGCTTGATGAAAAGCATTAGTCCTTGGGCTCGATGAAGTCTATACTGGTCCCACAAGAGACGGAATGTGCCATATAACTTTACCATTCAAAGCAAAATCCATGAATGCATTTTAGAAGGTCCGTGATTCCTTTATCTTATATCCAAATTTTTGTGATTACAATATGCTCATTCCTCCTATGGAAAAAGATCAAGTCTTCCTCAGCTTCTAGCTGGTGACCTAAAAAACGTCGACAAACTCTGTCTTGCATATGCTCACCGGGCATGCTCTATCCTACTACCCCCACATGTAAGAGGTGATCACATCAGAATAGGATTGCCAGAATATATGCAGCAGGTCAGTAGCATTGGTCAAGCATGAATCTCTTAAACTCAGAAGCTTGTGCTCGCTTGACTGGCTTCCTTACATTTGACCCTCCATCAAGTCCCCCACGTGCGTTCTTCTAATAGCTTGTTCTTACAACTACGTCAGTGCTTTCCAAAGCTGTGCTATTCTTATTTTCCCATCTCTCTGCCAAGGTTCTGAGTGCCTTTATGTCTTCTCATTCTGTTTCCCTTAACATGGAGAAGAAAGTCTGGCACACAGCAGTTACTCAATGAATGTCTAATGAACAAACGAGTGAATGGATAAATAAGTAAATGGAGTGTCCAGAGATGATACGCGCCGCTCATTTTCCCTAAGGACCCAGGTTGAAACTGAATCTGATGACCTAGTGAAACACAACAATAGGAGAAAATTGGGAAACGATGTTTCACAGAGGAGTGGTCGTGGAAATCTGTGAAAACTCAGCACAGGTATAGTGAACAATTCACTACCAACCACCTGTGCTTTTAACTGACTCAGAAATTCTGCCTTAGAATCACATTTCATGGAAAAATCCATCCTTCTGGGATGTCTCTAAAACCCGACCCTGTGATTTTGCCTCCCATCACCATCCCATATCCCACCAAAGGCATTGCTTGCTGTCCAGCCCTCAGTCATGAACCATGTTCTCTCTTCCTTTTTGTTCCACACCCTCCTTAGATATACTTCTTTCGGCTCCTCAGTGCACAGGCCCTAGAACCACACTGCCTACCCTCACATCCCAGTCCTGCTACTTACAGCACTTTAACATTGGGTAACTCATAACCTTTCGGTCTCCAAATCCTCATTTATCTAGTGAGGAAAATAGAAGGACCTACCACAAAGGTGTGGTATGATGATTAAACCAGCCACTGAATACATCATTAAAGAATGCAATATACACAGCTCCTATATACTCATGTGGGTGTGCATGTAGACAGTCAGTTCTCATTATTTGCTCTAGTTGTATTCTACAAAGTTTCTGCAAACATTGAACCAGCAAATACTGAATCATTGCTCCTAGGGGCAATACGGGGTTAGGTTCCTGTGAGCCTCTGGTCACATTGTCATCAACTGGCCAACCCACAACCTTGTTTTACATATGTTTTGTTTCCAGTCACCTTCATATATATATATATACACATATACATATTTGGTAGGGTCATTATCCTTGAATTCATAGCCAACAACACTAGAACTCATGCCTGGATGAAGTCCATCTAAGGTTCACCCCAGCTTTTGTGTGTAAAAATTTACCCAGCACTTCAGCACTATACCAAGGGGTCATTTTAAACAGCAAAATGACAAACAAAAAGCACACGCATGCAGTAAAAGTGTCACTAAGTAAGACTGTGGAAAGGACTCTTGCTGACAGTATGAGGGCTGAAACAGGGAGGCATCGTGTGACTTCGTTCCACCTCAGAGGGGATCATGCACCTTGGGTGGCTCTAATTTTTCACCACTCCACACACGTCCTCAAATGACTGCAAAGTCACCATGAGTTGATTTGGGGGTTACAAAGCAATTGTAACAAGTAGGTGAATTCATGAATATGGAATCTGAAAAGAATGAGATTTCACTGTACACACACACACACACACACACACACAAGCATTTCATGAGGTAGAGAGGCCTCTGCAGTTCTGGTTCTGAGTCAATTCCTCTACCTTCAGCCCTCCTTTTGGCAATTCCTCTCAAACCTCTCAAGAGAGAGAGGGAGGGAGGGAGGGAGGGAGGGAGGGAGGGAGGGACAGAGGGTGGAAGGGAAGGGAGGAAGGAAGGCAGGAAGGAAGAAGGGAGGGAGGAAGAAGGAATGGAAGGAAGGGAGGAAGGGAGGAAGGGGGGAAAGAGGAAGGAAAGGAGGGAAGGAAAGAAGGAATGGAAGGAAAGGAAAGAAGGAAGGACAAGAAAGAGAGGTGGGAGAAAGAGACATGCACTGTCACGAGCTTCCATCCACGTGTAACAAATAGTCCTGTCACTCTCTCCTCTTGTCTTTACTGCAAGCCCTCCCTAGACTTGTCCTCCCTCACTGACTGGGGTCTTGCACCTCCCACCCATGCTTTACCCCCTAGCAATCTGACTTGTGCAGTAACCACACTCTGAACCTGCTCTTCTTAAGACCACACACTGCCTCCTGACAACCAGATTCTACAGACACTTCCTATTCTACACTGACCTTTCTGGGCTACTTCCCGCATTTGATACTGTAAATCACTGTCCACTTTAGAAACTCCTTCGTTCCATCCTATCCAACCACACTGCCATCTCACACCTCTCAAGATGTCCTTCTGCTGTCACCTCCCTGGATTCCACTTCTCTTCCTGACTTTCAGATTGTCATTGTTCCCAGACTTCCTACTTCGGTTTGCACCCCTCTTGCATAAATAGTCTTCATGACTTCCAATGTCCCGATGATGCTCGTAGCTGCCTCGCAAAGGCAGCCCCACCCCAAGTTCTCATCACAACTTTGTTCATACTCTCCTCCTGCCTTGGACTGTCCTCTCTACTAGCCCTTGCCTCTTCGCCCGTCTGATGCCTAAACAAGATTTAAGATTTAGTAAGATGTCTTATAAGATTTAAATGACACTTGAAGAGATGAAAGGCAGAATTCTTTGTTAGTTATAGCTCCAAACCCGAGAAGGCAGAGCCACACAGGAGTTTGCTCCCAGGGATGAGGGAACAGCAAACAGGAGCTATAGGGGGCAGTTATGTATATGTTGTTATGCATAACAACAACTCAGGTTTCAAGGCTGCCTGTTCATTGGCTAACTTGGTATGAGGGCTATCCCTAGTCGTCTGGATCCTGGCCCCAGGGAGGCATGGGTGGGTATGTAGTGGCCCTGGAGGGTGAGAGTCCAACAAGAGAAGTGGTTGAGTTATGGGCTTACTTAACTACTCAAGAAGAGGGAACAGCCTCTGGCCAGAATGTCAAAACTGGGTCAAGACAAAAGAGAGAAAGAAAGAAAGAAAGAAAGAAAGAAAGAAAGAAAGAAAGAAAGAAAGAAAGAAAGAAAAAAAGAAAGAGGAAGAAAGAGAAAGGAAGAAGGAAAGAAAGAGAAAGAAAGAAAGAAAGAAAGAAAGAGAAAGAAAGAAAGAAAGAAGAAAGAGAAAGAAAGAAAGAAAGAAAGAAAGAAAGAAAGAAAGAAAGAAGGAAGGAAGGAAGGAAGGAAGGAAGGAAGGAAGGAAGGAAAGGAAAGGAAGGAAAGGAAGGAAAGAAAGAAGGAAGGGAAGGAGGAAGGAAGGAAGGAAGGAAAGCAAAGACATTACCCTCATCAGCTTCTCCAGTTGGGTTAGAAACTTCTCTAAGACCCAGTGTCCCTGTTTCAGCCATGGTATTACAACTACCCACTCAAGTCATCTTTACTTGGTTGTTAGCATCAATGGCAAAACTGTGTCTTCTTAATTTTTGTGCTCCAGGACCCAGCACACAGAAGGTGCTTAATAAATATTTCCTCAATGAATTAATTAAATGTAAAAACTAGAGAAAAGTAGAACATCACCCATATCTTCAGGAAAAAAAAAGCACCTATGTTTAAAATGTGACCTTTGGGGGAAAAAAAATTAATGCAGAGCAAATGTAAGAAACAAGTAAAGGCCTAAAGTAAAACTTAGTGTTTAAGTGAACTAGGTATTAAGTTGCTATGGGAAAAAGTTAATTCATTTGAGGAAAGATGAGAAGAGTGTAACAGAGATTAATTAAAATTTAGTTTATCAGATTTTTCTCAGGAGATTGGCAATTTAGTCAGAGGAAAATCTTATTTAAGTGCATAAGTATATTTCATCTTATAAGTGGGATGCATGATAAAATGAAAACAGAGAATACCAGTGTATGTTAAGTAATTACCATTTTTGAATTGGACATGCTCTAAAACTCTAAATCTAGAGAATAAAAGTCTCAAGGTAAATGTTGGCAAGTATCTCGGTATGGTGAAGTTTGAAAATACCGGACGCATAGGGTCGCCCGGAACTTTCGTGCTGGCCGACACTTCTTGGCATTCGGCTTACTGATCTGTGGACACACGTGTGGCATCGCTCCATCGGACGTCTTCTTTTCTCTCGGCTTCTTTACGTCCATCTCTCCGGGTTTTCCTCTTGTCCCCTGCTTCTCGGTGGCTTCACTTCCTAGCGCCTCCTTCACCCCACCTCTGAATGTCAAGTTCCTCAGGAATCAGTCTTGGTCCTTTCGTCTTCCCAATCTACATTCCCATAGATTTCACCTTCTCCCTGGGCTCTGGCTCCCATCTGAATGCCGACGGCTCACACCCATGTGCCCGGGTCTCGAGGCAGGTAGGGCAGCTATGGAGTCCAGTCTGTCAAGTAACTATACTGGTTTTCAATCCTCGTTCTGCCACTTTCGCCTCAGTGTCCACCTCTGTCAAATGGGGACTGTAAACCATAACACGGGAATGTGTGGAAACAATCGGAAAGCGGCAGTCTGAGACATAGAGTGGAAGCGCAATGGAATCCGCCCACTACTGTCACCATGACTCTGCTCTCCTTGCGGCTCCAATGCTATTCCCCTCCCTTCCCACCCTTTCCAGTTCCGGCTCTCCTGGTCCTTTTGGAGTAGTTGCTCCGACAATGGCTGTCCCACTCCCCACTCCCCCAGAGACGTCTCACCCAGCTGCTGATGACCGTCCCTCGAGCCTCAGACAAACCAGTTGCGGCTACCTCCCACCCCCGCCCCGACTCTCGCAGCCTCCAGCGGGGTGGGGAAATGCTCTGGAATATACTGGTGCTCACAAAGCCTCTAGTCCTAATCAACCCCTTAAAGAGAAAGCAAGGAATGGTCTTAGAGTGTTTCATCTAGGGCCCCAGTTTAGTGTCAGGGTTTAGAGTATGTTTCCATAAGGAGGAGATACCAAGCTGAGATCTTAAGGAGAGTTGGGAGCTCTCCCAGGAAAGATGCACTGGGCTGGTTGATGGCACAGCTTTGGGGTGGGCGGCTTGGAGAACGGCCCCTGAGGAGCAATCCAAATGGCCAAGGAGAGAACAGATGGAAACGCTGGGTGGACGAGTAAAAACGATGAAATAACCTCCAAACCTAAGAAGAGTGCTCAAAGCTGTCTGTGCATCTTGCTGAGGAATACAACATGGAAAGGTGCTTTTACCCTAAATTGAAAATCAAAATCGTGGGAAACAAAGATGAAGTGAGGAGACCACAGATAAGTCAACCAAAGGAAAGGATGGTTTGCCAACCTCACCTGTCACCTGGGACCCGGTCCTGGCTGCCTTCCCCCCACCTCCCAACAAAAAATAGAAGGGGATATCATCTAAAAACTTGTGAAGATTAGCTTTGGGTGCTAATATATAGTCAGTGATCAATAAATAGTAGCTAGGTATGAAATCATGAATTAGATGAACACTTTCCCTGGTGACCCAGAGTTATTATGAGTGCCTAACAATGACGTTGGTAATGCCAGACATCTGAAGCAGAATTTGGATGGAGGAAGGTTGCCTTTGTGAAGTGCTGTGGGCAACAAGGATGTGACAACATAAATGCTTTGAAATATATTAAGTGTGCTGTATTCTAAGCTGCTAGCAAAATGGCCCATCTTGTAGTTAGTTTTAGTATCTTGGGAGAAAGCAGGGAAAAGATACTCTCTGACGTATGAGGTCATTTGTAGTGACGAGAGCTAGCCTCTGTGGGTGCTTTCTTTGTACCAGGCGGGTCTTCCTGCTTCAGAGCCTTGACTCGTTCATCGAATCAGTTGTGTGATGGAAGCCACAACCAGCAGAGGGACATAAGCCAATCCCCCCCCACACACCACCCCCCCAGCATGCTGGCCCTGGCCAAGAAGCTGAACAGGAAACGCAGAAGCCAGAAAACAAAGTTAATCCCAATGCCAGTAGAGCGTCTGTGACTTGGAACATATCAGAGAATATGCCCTTTAGCTCCACCCCTCGATAGTTAGGACGCTAGATAATGACATGCTTCTTCACGGGACACGTGAGCACAGAGGACAAAAGCGAGATGGGCCAGAGGACTGAGCTCTACTCCCAGCGAAATTGTCCCACAAACGCGCGAATCCTGGAGGGGCGGTAGGACGCTTGTTCAAGGGAAAGGACTGCTAGCGGTTCCTCATCAGGAAGGTAAAAATGGGAGCCTGGCAGAGCTCACTGTAGCATCGACCTCCATAGGGTTGAAGATGCAAAAATTTGTCTAGGGAGAGCCAGAACCATGGTAAGTGGCATTGGGTCTTCTCTAACTTTTTAGCTGAATTCTTTGGTCACACTAGAGGTTCCTTCTTCCCTTCCTTCCTTCCTTCCTTCCTTCCTTCCTTCCTTCCTTTTTCTTTCTTTCTTTCTTTCTTCTTCTTTTTTAATTGAAGTATAATAAACATAGAGTTTTATACTAGTTTCAGGGGTACAATATAATGATTCGATAATTCTACACCTTACTCAGTGTACTCTTAATGCCCTTTATCTTTTCCCCCCATCCCCCCCACCTTCCTCCCCTTGGCAACCACTAATTTGTTGCCTTATTTTTCTTTGTTTAATGGTTCTGTTTTTTTGTTTTTTGTTTTATTTTTTAAGGCATTTTTTTAAGGCTTATTTATTTTTGAGAGAGAGACAGAGCGTGACCTGGGGAGGGCCAGAGAGAGAGAGGGGGACACGGAATCCGAAGCGGGTTCCAGGTGCTGAGCTGTCAGCCCAGAGCCTGATGCAAGGCTCAAACCCACGAGCTGTGAGATCATGACCTGAGCCAAAGTCAGACGCTTAAGCGACTGAACCACCCAGGCGCCCCTACTTGTTTGTTTTTTTTTTTAATTCCACATAGAAGTGAATTTATATGGTATTTGTCTTCCTCTGTCTGACTTCTTTCACTTAACATAACACCTTCTAGTTCCATCCATATTGTTGAAAATAGCAAAATCTCATTCTATCTTATGGCTGAATAATATTTTATTTCATGGTATGCATATATGTGTGTGTGTGTGTGTGTGTATGTATACACACACACACACACACATGCATATACATTGTATATATGATACATACATTGTATATATACCATTCATCTACTGATGGACATTTTGATTACTTCCATATCTTGGCTACTGTCAATAAGGTTGCGATAAACACAGGGGTTCACATATGTTTCCCAAGTAGTATTTTTGTTTTCTTTGGGTAAATACCCATAAGTGGAATTACTGGATCATAGGGTAGCTCTGTTTTTAGTTTTTTTTGAGGACTCTCCATGCTGTCTTCCACAGTGGCTGCACCAGTTTGCATTCCCACCAACAGCGTACCAGGGGTCCCTTTTCTCCACATCCTCACCAACACTCGTTACTTCTTGCCTCATTGATACTAGCCACTCTGACTGGTGTGAGGTGATACCTCACTGTAGTTTTGATTTGCATGTTTCTGATGATCAGAGATGTCAAGCATCTCTTGATGTACCTATTCATTTCTAGAGATCCTCTTTAAAAAAAAAAAAAATCCCTTGACAAGTCTTCCTCCCTCTTCAAGGAAGTAACTTTCAATGGAATTTCAAGGTTTTAAAGGTTGTTGTTACTCATCTTTTACCCAACCAGCCACGGGAAGTTTTTGTTTTCTCACCTTCCGCAGACTGTGTGGACAATCACATTGAACGGACCTACTACCTTGGGTCATTTTGCTAGGCAGTCTGTCAGTCCAAAAGTACTGATTGAGCATTAAACTACACACACTACGTAAACAATCGCCAGCATTCCCAGGCCCTGGAAGATTTGAGAGGCATACATATTAAATGCTGAATTGCCTTCTTTAGCCTGAAGCCGAAAAGGAAATCCTGATTTGGATTTTACAGTCCAAACATTTTCCGTAGCATTCCAAACCGCACCCCAAAAACTGATATCCCAAGCCCTTCGGAGAAAGAATGTCCATTGCATTAATGCAATGGAGAATAATATTACTGTTTTTCCATTAATGCAACCCAGGGAACATACTACAAATACTCCCAACTATCTCATGATCGTTAAACAAATTTTGAAAACTAATAGCAACAATGTACTCTTCGTGCTCATTAAGAGCTAAATTGAGATGATTTGTGTTTGATTCTGGGATACATTTAAAAATAATTTCCTCCATTGTACTCACTTCAATTTTAATGGAAAGATAAGATTTTTGTTTACATTCATACATTAATAGACTCAACAAATATTTATTGAGTGCCTGTCACGTGCCGGACCCTGAGTTGGGCATTACACGAGCAGTAAAAGAATGTGGCTCAATTGCTCTCCTCTCTCTGATAGGATTTAGAAATAGTTACTTGTTTAATCATCTCATCTATTTATTTCCCCAGAAGATGGTTCTACACAGTAACTTGTAATACAATGTGTGTCAGGATAAAAAGCAGCATGCAATTATCCAATTTTCATCTACTTAAATTTTAATGACCATACTTACTCGCCCATTCAATTTTGCAACTTTTAGCCCATAGGCACTTAAGTAGCAGTTTGAGACCTGAGATTCTCTCCGATTTTGTTCCACATGGCCAGGGCTTGTTGGACCACTAATTATTTTGGAGTAGGTAGCTTTTGCTCAAAACCACCTTCCATTTAAACTGCCAATAGTCAGAACAATTAACAGGCATGTGGTCGTGATTTTATATTGAGAGAGTGACACCCGTGTAAAAAAAAAAAAAATCTTGAACGTTTTACTACATGATTTCCTTCGGGAGTCCGGCAAAAGGAAGGATTGGATGACTTCGACCACACATTTGGCTCAGCCAGCAGATAAATTCAACCATAACCTCAGGCCTCAAATATGCCATCACCTAGACCTGGGCCCCAGCAGATCCCTGGTAGACCCATCTGAGAATGCAGAACACAGGTGAGAAGGTTCCAATGCCCTTCTCTCAAGGGTGCTTTGAAAATATATCCATGTAACTGTTTTCACTGCTTTTGAAAGGGGAGGGTTTATGATGCAGGGGGTCTCCATATGAATAATCAATCAGATATGTACTTAGCCCAGGTGCATGCAGTCTGATGCCGGGCAAAAAAAAACATCATGCGCTCTGACTCCGTGGCACGAGCCATTGCTTTCACCTGCCTGCTTGCCAAGATGCATCGCCAACTGCCCCTGAGGCCGATTACATCACAGCGCATTCAGGCACCCGGGCGTGTCTGTTACTTCCTATCGGAACTCAGTGAAAAAACTATGATCCCAAATACAGCTCTCTAAAGGCATCACAGATCAACTGAAAACAATGAGACTCTTTAGGTTTGTGTCCATTGGAGAAGTAACTCTGCGTGAAAGAAAAGATGACAAGGGCAGAAAATGTGAGCCAAGATACGTAGAGAGTCGAAGCGGGTGTAAAGACTGTAACTTACCTCGTGGGTGGCTTTGACTGCAGGGCTACACGTCTTGCACTTCTAGGAACAACAGTTCTCAGCATCTCACATAAAGATTTGCATCTTCTATCTCTGATTCAGCTTCTGACTTGGCCTCTCACGTGTTACACAATGATGTTGTGTTAGTCAGGATAAGCCGTAGTTTGCTGCAGTGACAAGCAACTCCCAAATCTTTGTGGACTAACGCACACAAAAAACTTTATTCTTCGGACACATTACATATCTAATGCAAAGGTAGCAGGGAAGCCTCGCTTATCCTAGACGCTTCAGGACCCAGGCTCCTGGAAGCTTTCCTGCACAGTCACCTAGCTGTGAAAATGTGAATGTAGTAAATTGGGCACTAGCTCTGAAAACTTCCCTCCCAAAGGGAGGTAATTGTGGGCTCGAGCATGGCCAGGCCCACAACGGTTAATTCTGAATGTCTAGGTTACAGGATCCCCAGACCTTTGGTCAAACATTATGGGGAATGTGAAGGTGTTTTTGGATGAGATTAATATTCAGATCAGTAGACTGAGTAAAGCAGCTTGTGGGTGGGCTGATGTGGGTGGGCTTCATCCAATCAGCTGAGGGCCTGGCTCGCCCCTGAGGACCAGAAGATTCCTCCCGATCGCCTTTGAACTGAAACATCAGCTCTTTCTTGCCTTCAGACTCAGACTGAAATATCCGCTCTTCCTGGGTCTCACTCAAGCTGCTGGCTTTGGGATTGGAACCATATCACTAGCGTCTCTTGGGTCTAAAGCTTACTGACTCAGCCTACAGATCTTGGTTCTTGTCCACCTCCGTAATCATATGGGTCCGTTCTTTATAATAAATTCCTGACAATAAACCTATATGTGTGCATACATACGTGTACAGAACACACATACTGGATTTTTGGTTCTGCTTCTCTGGAGAACCTTGGGTAATGCCTAATTTAAGGAGGTAAGGCAAGGCAGTTCTACTGTGTGCCCAGAAGGAGCACTGGATCTGTTTGCTAAATGGTGCTAATGATTTTCAAAAGTACATCAACACGATGATGAGTAGACTTTCAATTTTTGAGCTGGAATGTACTCTAAGATCCCAAACTTGACAACGCGTGATAAATAATATAACTTACACAGCCAGACACCATCCTCTACTTATTAAGAAGTGGCAGAGACAATCGTGTATGCAAGAACAGCTCTGACGCATTTATGCCACCGCTCTGTCCCAAACTCGGAAGAGATGAGCCTCCCTCTTGCTCCAAAGAAATGTAAGGGGAGGAGAGGTATGGCAGAACTGGACCTACTCCTTGGGGCTGGAGTGTTGGGGGATAAAAAAAGCAGGGCTTCTCTAGACCATTTTTCCCTCTTTCCTTTTTTTCATGCTTCTTAATAAAACAGAGTTATTATGAGAGTATCAGATGTGCCCGGAAAATACCCAACCGCAGCCACTTAGCGTTGACATGTACTAATTGGCAAGATCTCCTCTTGAATTCGAAACTGCTCCCCGGCAAGGCTTTCGACACCAGCCATGGCACTAAGGAGGCTGCAAATGTCTTCAGCTCTTGTGGACTACGCACATTTTAATTTTGTTTTAATCAAATTAATTCCTATCACATCACGCAAGCTCAAAATTATAGTGACAGTTTTAAGCCGATTGTAAATGCAGACTTTGATTAATCTTTAAAAGGGCAAGTTCAACAGCGTTGCATAGAGCAAAGAGGTGAAGCAGAAAAATAATTGTAGTGTTCCTGTTTCATAGAAAACATTCTTCCTCAGAATTTCACATTCCTAGTAAATAAAGGGAAATTTTAGCACCTGTCTATACTGTGTAATACAATATATATCAGGTATTTTCGGGTTTTTTCCACTTTTCTATAAAACTGAGAAAATTATTGGATCTTGGCTTATACGTGCAAATCTTGACTATTTGGATTAAGAATCACACAATTGTATCTATGCTATATTAGATCGTTTTTCTACAAAACTTCAGTAGCTGAGTCGATATAAAAACTCTTCAAATATTTCAGCAAGTGTCCAGAAACTATCATCTCATTTGGTACCCTTTTCCATTTGTCTGTTACACTGAAAGTTTCTAGCTGTGTCAGAATCAAAAATATGTCCAGATGTACGTTTACTGGCCCTGGTTAAGAGCTTTAGAAACATTTCAAAGTAACACTGAACATCTCTTAATGGGTCAGATTCTGTTCTCATCACTTGTTTTGGTTTCTCCTACATACCTCACCCTGTGCAGCCTAATCTTCTGCTGTTTAGCAGGGCAAATAATAATAATAATAATAATAATAAATTAAAAACCATGTATTGTATGGTACGACATCACTCTAGAACACAGAGAGGAAGGGAAAAATGCAATGAAATGAAAAGAACTCATGTGAAGCCTAAACCCTGAATTCCCTAGAGCAGCACTGTCCAGGGGAAACGTAACACAAGCAGGAATGCGAACCACATCTGTAATTTTCGATTTCCCGGCCGCCACGCTCAAGATGAGTAAAAACACATAGGTGAAATTAACTTGAATACTGTGTTTGATTTCAGCCAGTGTGTTCAAATTATTACCATTTGCTGAGATACTTTAAATTATTGTTGTCATACTCTGCCTACAAACTCTAGTGTGAATTGCGCATGCACAGCACGTAACGTTTCAAGCGCTTGCTGCCTGAGGCAGGTGGCTGCCTGCGGCCAGTGCAGCGCTAAAGAATATAACAAACTGCAAAAGATCTGCGAGTGTGTAATAAGTAGCCATATACCTGTGCTGGCGTAATGCTAATGCTAATGCTAATAGCATATAATAGCTATAGCAATAATAATAATACTATGAGGACACTTTTAACCCCCGCCGTGATTGAAAGGCTAGGGCAAGCTGGTACACAGTGTTTGCCTGGTAACCGTTATGTACGGTTGACAGGTGAGGAAACTGAGCTTCGGATTGAATCCATATCTACCTTTACCATCATGTTCTTGCCTACACACCACGCTGGTACTCATCCCGGGACGTGGATCTGGACACCACCCGGTGATGGCCAGCCTAGGCTACCAGAACACTGGGATGCACCGCGGGCTTTCAAGTAGCCCCAGCCCGGGCTTTGTGTGGCTGGGACCGTAGGATGTCTCATGACTGCAAAATAAGTGATGTGATGGCTTCTGGGGAATTTAATCATCTCTTGATGGAATTGCTGACAGTTGGGGTCAAGTCAAGCATGTCCCTTAGCCCAAAGTCTCAGGAATGGCTAAGGATCCTGATCCCTTGGGGTACACTTCGAGCATTCGGTAACTTAACTTGCCTGATGTCACACAAATGATCATTGCAAGAGTTAGGTTTACAACCAGGCCTGTTTCATGGGGCACCATATCGAGCAGGGTCCTGTATTTGCCCATTATGGTCCGCACCTCAGAGAGTCATAGCCTACTTGTTAATTTTCACCTGGGAAAAAAAAATCCCAGTGAATCATAAGTGATCTCCTCGGCCAAGCAATGTCCTTGCTCAGTAACGTAGGGAGGGAGCACCCCAAAATGACCGGAGGACATTCTGGTAGAATTCGGTCTGAGCATCCGCCATGAACCATCAGCCGCACGGCTATGGGGCTCACGGGTGGAAGGCACCCACCCGAAAGCTGGGGAAGCCTGGGGGAAGCTGTCCTCAGGGTGAGCTAGGAAGGACAGGTCGTCCGAGTAGAGCAGAGTGCTCAGGACTCAAGTGCTTCTCCTGCTCAATCCCCAGTGACTCCCGGCAGAAACCCAGGACTGCAAGGTAAGCACCTAATCGAGCAGCTTCACTAAATCTCCAGGGGCTCCGGTCACACAACGGCTGTGGCAGGATTATCATTCGCACAACCCGGGGCCCGCACCTGCCAGAAGAGGCATTCTGAAGGGCATGGGCGTCAGCAGCGAAGGCCAGCCCCTCTGTGGCCCCCAGATGTGGAGGTTGCTGCATTTGACATGTGGAGCATCCAGAGGGTTGATCACAGCAAGTAAGAGTAGGCAGGGAAGAAAAGTCCAGGTCCCAAAGGGTAACCAGGAAAGAAAGCAGCAGTCCTACAGGCACCCTTAATGCCGAGAGAGAATTTCAAGGAGAGGGAGACAGAGACCCTCTACTTTGCTAAGTACTCCCTTCCTGACTACATTCTGGCTGGGGTTGCCAGTTTAGCAACTCGAAATACAAGACACCCAAGTGAAATTTGAATTTTAGATCAGCGATGAATACTTTTTTAGTGTATGTTCGATGCAGCGTGCCATTGATCTGAAATTGAAATGTCACCAGCGTCCCGCATTTTGCCTGGAAGCTGCAAGCCGACCTCCATGCTAGTTTGTACACAAAGTACATGCTGTTGAGTGTTCGCTGCGAAACGCCAGGTGCAAGATTTAGTGGATTCAGTTACAGAGCTGAGCCTAGGTAGTCAGAGTTCACGGAAGAAACGGGCTCTGCCGCTTACCCAAGACGGGACCCAAAAGGAACGATTTCTCTTAGCGTCACTGTCCTCACCTGGAAAGTGGGAGATTGTATCTCTTCCTCCGACTTGTGTTTTTAGGACTTCATAAAATAATAAGCGCTCCGTCAGTGGAAGATAGAATTATTCCAGAAGGTGTTCTTGTTCGAAAACATCAAAAGTAATCAATAATGCCTGATTCAACTACAGCGGGGCCATCCCAACTACCTTGGAATCTTGGCGATTTTTTTTTTTTTTAATTAATTCAAGTGGGGATGAGGTGGGTATTTGATTTAATGAGTTTCCATCTCAAAATGAGTATTAGACCTTAAAATGAGTTTAGATCTTGAAAGGTCTTACATCGGGTACCTTAAAATTTTTCAAAAACGGAACCAAGTGATTTAGAAATAGAGAAGGTGACACGATATGCACTTTTAATAATAAAAATAAAAATATTCCGTAAGTTTAAAACAACAACAACAACAACAACAACAACAACAACAACAAACATGTAATGTTTACAAGAGGGTCATGAGACAAAATCCCGAACTATGGAAAATGCTTTGTTTAGCATTTATCGGGCACACCGACTACTTACAGAATTCTAGACACATCTCTAGTGTGTCTTCAAGGTTCAGATGTGTTCTGTGGCTGATATAATCATTTGTATATTGGACCAAAACCTAAGTCACCTCCAGGGTCTGAGAACACACACAGCACAGAGAAACACAAACAACACACACACATACAAACGTACTTTTTTTTTTTTTTTTAAGCCATAGAGAATCTCAGAATTCTAAAAGGGAAAAGATGTGCCACTATTTGACAGCAACACTTGGCAATAGTTGTGACAGTTTGAGGAGAAGCCAATCTCAGTGGTAAAACCCTTTTACGGGCCCTTGGCTGGGACGTTCAGATAGGAATGTGGTGTGCAGGGAAGGCGGAGTTGGCGAGAACCCGAGGCAGCCTCCACTCTGTTTATTTCTGCCGTCACTGTAAACTGTGCTCATGGCTGAATATACATTGTACCAGGCTCGCGTTTCTGCCTCCAGAGCAGACCCGGGAACAAGCCGGCAAAGCCTGGGGAAAAGAGACGCGCGTCGGTCCTCTCTTTGAATTCCAGCTTTTGGCAAACTTTGAATTCAACAAATGGCTTTCGTTTCGCCGTGAGTGAGTACCTACTGTATGTCAAGCACTACGCGAAGCACTTGACCTTCCTCGCGTGCAAAATGGGAATAATAGCTATATCTGTTTCTTAGGGGGTGCCATGGGGCTGTAGTGAAAAAATGCTTCTTAAAGTGCCTGTCACGGTGGCTGGCACAGAGTAAACATCCAATAACTGGTAAGCCTTACACTGAATGGTAAATTTAGAGCATTATAATTATTGAACAGTTAGTCAGTACGGATCCAGGATTCAAACCAGGCAGACTGGCTCCAGAGCCAGCCCTCTTAATCACTATCTTGCACTGTCGCCATTAATTATCCATTAATTTTCATAGAACATTTGAAAATGCATCATTGTGGTGATTCTTAATATTGATAAAATGAGGCGCAGAGAATTTTAACGGCTTGGCCAAGATTTCGACAAAATGGAAGCTTCATCTGACAGCTCCCCATTCTCCACAGTAGTTCAGTAAACAAACCGTAACAAATGCTTTCAAGCACACAAAGTATTAGAGAAAGTATTGCAGGAAAAAAAAAAAAAAATTAGAGGAATTGGAGGGCACGGTTCCCCCATCGAGCAGGCTTACTCTCGCTCGAGAAGGTCAAGCAGACACCAACGACTCAAGAAGAAATCAATGAATAGAAATACATGCCATGTGAACACACGGATGTAAAATGTGCATACAAAGGACTGAAAGGAGAAAATTGAGAGGGAGCCGTCCCAGAAGCTTCCAGGAAAAGGGAGAGGGAGAGCCAAGTACAGAAAGAAAAGAGGGGTATGCGTTGGCAGAGTCTTGCGGCTCCAGTCATCTTGCCAATCAACAAATCTTCTCAAACCAAGGGCGGTTCTCGGAGGGAACCGTCACGGCCCGAGTGCACAGCTCCAACTCCAAGCCTCCCTGCAAGGAAAGTGCGAGACAGGTCGGTGCCTGCGCAGAAAATGGCCGGTGACAAATGGCCAAAGAAATGCATGTTCCAGTATGGCGGAAGGCGACCTACTCAGAGGGAAGGGGAAAAGAAACTTTGTAAAGACAATTAGAGTCCTGTAGAATTCCCCACTTTTTTTTTTTTTCTCTTTTTTCCCATTGTGAATTATTCTCTCGCCCAGTCTGAGAACACGTGCTGGCATTTCATACTACGGTATCTGGATTTACATATGCTCCACAGTTTCCCCTTCCTTACCCCCCCTTTCTGTGTGCATTCCCAACCGCCCCTCTTCCCCACCACCCCAAAAGACAAATGAAAATAAAACAAACAAACAAATATGTGAAACTTCTTACTTGGAATGATTCAAGAGTCTCTATACTATTAAGACACTGAGTAATGATTGGCTGCTTTCCAGATGGCTCTGCAGTCTGTTAAATAGCTCAATTAGTGAGCAGTGCACCCTCTCTCCCTCTCTCGCTTTCCCTCAATCTCTCTTGCTCTCCCTCCATCTCTCTCTCCCTCTCTTTCTCTCTCTCTCTCTCTCTCTCTCTCTCTCATTGAATTTTGCCAAGTGCATGCTGCATTGTTGGAAGAGGCGATGCCAAATTAGTCTAGCAACCTCCCTTTAGGGCTCTGATGTCTGGGACACCTGAGAACAGAAGACAAATCTCTGTGCCCGGGCCCTGTGGGGACCACGAAGCAGCAGAGAACATCGTGGCAGCATGCTTTTTCCCTCCGAAGGGTGACTAATGAGCAAGGCAGGTGAAGATCCTTCGGAGGCACCTGGGCATCCTGCCCACCCAAAGAGAAGAAAGCAAGGAGGTGGCAGCTGGAGCCAGAGCCCATGACCAGAAAAAGGGATGGCGGAAAGAGGCCGGGGAGAAAGAGCATAGGCCAGGAAGCGAAAGCCCTACCAACCCACGTAGGTCGGAATGGTCTTAAGTAAGCCCCGAGTCCCTTTCTTAAAAAGATAATGCGATTCTCAGAAAATACATGAACCGAAAAGGTCAGGGCAGCCTGGATCAGCTATGTGCCTCTAGCGTTGTTTATTCCAGGATTCAGCCGGTGAACCCTCATTCCTTCCTCTCCTGGGAGAAGGTTTAGGTTTGCACTCTCTACCCACCAAACACACACATAAAGTGCGCCCTCAAAGCTGTGCTCTATTTATGTCTGTATGTGGCTCAACCACCAGCCCTACATAATTCACAATTCCTTAGTTGAAACTTGTTGCCGGGCTCTGAAAATTCATACAGAAAGCAGGACATTCATGTCAGAAGGTAAACACATTTCCTCTGTTGTCTGTTTCAGGAACACTTTTGTTGGTATGGGCTATGTGATACCAATGTATTCATTACATCTTGGCATTTACAATATACAGTATTTCTCTGTTTGACTCATTACAGCCTTCATACCAATTAGGTGAAAGAAAATATTGTTTGCAAAAATACTTTTAGGGGGATTACATTTATCCTAGAATATTATGTATCACAATTTTAGAAACATTAAGTCCCAGCATTTACATATAATTATTATGGTTATACCCTAGAGAAGATATTTAAATGTCTTTACCCTATCTGTTGGGTATATGTTTCCCTCGGAAAGGGTACCCTGTCAAACAATTAAAATGCTGAAATAAGAGAAAATATTCTTGGTTGCTAAATTGAAGAAAAAGTTGCCCCAAGATAAAAATTCTTAACGTAAAATTGTACTTTGATTTGGGTGGTTTATTTTTGTTATGACATTATGGGCAATTTTTTTTTTTTTGAATTTTAAGCATAAAATCATGCAACTCAATTATCAAGATATTTGCATCTAAGAAAACCAAATAGTGAAATTAGACTCATAGATTTTTATGTGGACTTGAATCATGGGTACTTGGAAGTGTTTTGCCATGAATGCTAATATGCTTTGTGTTTTAAGTAGTGATTCTGCACATGTTGAAACAGACAAATTTGAGCTGGAGACACAGGCACAGCGTTTTCTGGAATGCTGTTGAAGGAAATCATAAAGGTCCTTCAAAGTGAGATCTCCAAATATATCTTTCTTCAGATCAAAAGACAATGTACCTATGAGGGTCTGCCTTTCTTTGGGCTGGATATGTATCTTAATAAGGGGGAAAAAAGTTAATTTTAATAGCTTTTCCCTTCCTCCCCATCCTAGCATACACCCATATTTTTTAAAGGACAGATCAAAGGTGATAACAGATACCTGTATAAGTAACTAGTGAAATTCTGCATTAGGATATTCTGCCATATATTTCCTTTTTTTTTTTTTTTTTTTTTTTGCCTGGAAAAAAAAAGAAAGAAAGAAAGAAAGAAAGAAAAGTAGGGAAAGAAAAAAAGCATAATCAAAAGCCTAAATGACAAAGAGTTGACAGTCAGATTCTGTGGTAAATGATTCCAGAGTCGCTGGCCTGCGGAGACGCGGAGGAAGTCCCCAGCAGACCTGATTAATTCCAGTCTCTCCAGCTGCCAGGGGAGCAGAGGGTAAGCAGTTTCGCAGAGAGGAGCCTATTACCACTACGAGGCTGAAAGAGATCTAATCAACTCACAGCCGCTCAAAAGAAAACTTTACAGGTTCAGCTCACTAAGGCAGTGCTTAAAATGATGACTACAAAGGATCATGGGAGTCTGAAAGCATTTAGACTTTATTGCAGCTCAAGGAAATTTTCTGCTGTGGTTAGGCCATGCTAATTTACTGAACATGACAAAGCCTCCCAGACTATGTGACATCATTTGTATAAAGGCCCGAGTGCTAATACTGGAGTATTTTGAATATTACCCCCTTTTTTTTTTTCTTCAAAAACAGTTAATCTGTTGATATTTCATCGGTGTTTGGGCTAATTACGGGCGCCATTATAAATGTCTGGACTAACCTACTTTAACATTTAATTTAAACAACAATGCTCTGTAATTTGTCATGGTGCTCACAAAGTGATGAATATTGCAACTTTGTTTTCGAAGCAATCAACGTTTTATCAGTGCATCTTAGGAGGAAATTCCCGACAGGAAGGAGAGCCTGAGAACCGAAGGTAGTGTTTACAACCCCAGCTTTAGAATTAAACTAAGTTACAGAGCAATTTGTAGCATAAGTAACACCCAGATCTGAGTGTATTAAAATAGCATAAACCGATGAACCCTCGGTCAAGCAACGTTCTGAAGTTTTAGAAATATTCACGTTGGATTGCATCACCACCTCCTTTTTTAATGGAAAATAAACAGAGGGAGATTATTAAGGCCAGGAAGATGCCCATGTTAGATCGAAACCAAAGAACCATTTGTTTTTGTTTTTGTTTTTGTTTTCTTTTGGTTGTTGGAAATCTTTGTAAAGATTCGCAGAGGTGAAATCTGCTTTTGTTTAAATAATCAAGATTTGGAAACGGCCGAGTTACACCATCCGTTGTTTCAAATGCTGTGTGTGATAGCAAATATGTGCATCGACACTTATTAAATGTATTGATTACTAATGGATTCACTGATCAGGCCACCAAAAGAAATTAAAGGAGAGGGCTCAATCACTGAATTTGAGTTAATTACAGATGATAATCAGCCAACGGTTTCCTTCAGAAATTTTATGGTGAAAGGAGACACAGGAAACTCAAGAGATGAACAGGGAAGAAGCAGAGATGAGATAAAGAATATTTTAGAACTTTAGTAACCGCTTCTGAGCCTCTCCGTTGGTCATTTCAAGCACAGTCCTTTGGTTAAGGAAGTGTAGTCAGGGGAGAGGGGGAAGTTGAGCAAGGTTGCTGGACACACCACGATCTCACAAAAAGCAAAATGCGGTGACGTGATATTCAGAAAAAAAGTTTCAAGATTCCATTACAAATCTGACTTCTAGGCTGAGAAAAATACCCTAGCCTGTTGAGCGTTTGCAAAGAACGTCTCATAATAACACCTAGTTGATTCTAAGGTATTGCTGTTGTTGTTGTTGTTATTATTATTATTATTATTATCTGCATTACAGTTAAGTTGTGCATATACTCAGAGCTCTTGATGACCAGGTTTTCTTTTCAAACTACAATTCAGGGTACTTTATCCTTAACTTACACAGAGCTTAAAATGGTGCCTGCACTTTCCCTCATGTCAAGAAGTCCAAGAGGTGTCATTAAAATCCATATCTGAATATGATTCGTAAATTTCTGACATTCATCAGAACATCACCTTTGGTTCTATTATGAAGGTTGAATTACATTCCTGGAGTTCAAGCTGGATTTGTATTTGAGATCAAAGAAACATTTCCTTTTCTGAGGTACTTTAATTTTGTCTCTTTCGGGAACTAGTAAGCCACTTAACATTTCAACAGCAAAAATCCAGCAGCTCCCCGAAAATATATACAAATGCCTCTGGAACTGTAACACTGGAGAGGGCAGCCCGCAACAGAGCTCTGAGTTCATGGTAGTCACGGGACACAGAAAGCCAGATTTACTTCTGTCTTTTGCAGTGACAGTTCCTAGTGGCTTCAATGTGCAAGCAATTAGACGCCTGTACGTATAATTGGTTTGACATGTCTATTGTGTTCTTCCATACAGAAAAAAACTACCTTCAAAAATTCCACAGATAAATTTTTGACTACACAGATAACTTTTAAAAATATGATGCTTTACAATTCTTCAGTGCCTGATAGAGATCCAAATGAAGTTATGATATTTTTTGGAAAGTATCAAATGCATATGACACCTGGGGATGGCTTGATCCTTGAATAGAGAATTGGGCTTTTGGGGCCCAAGTCATGAACACTCTTATCAAACTAGGCCTATAGTTTCAGCCTGTTCCAAAGCCCAATGTCAACACAATACAGATCACTGTTGGGAAAGATAGTAAGTAGAGGGGAGGACAGGCAGGACCAGGTAACAGGCAAACAAAATATTCAGTATCAGCCCATCTAGAAAAACAACTGCGACCAAATGGCCTACTGCTCCCCAATCAGTGGCATCATTATTGCATACAAAGCAGGGGCTCTTGGAACCTCTGCTTTGTTCTTTTTAAAAGAAAACCAAAATTACTAATGATCAAAATCTTAAAGCTGGATAGTTTGAAGAGTAAGAAAAGCAATAGGAATATATTCATAACTTAAATATTGAAGCAATAGAATCGAGATTAAAAATGATAAAGAGGCACCTGTGTGACTCAGTCGGGTAAGCGTCCGACTTCACCTCCCATCATGATCTCACGGCTCGTGAGTTCGAGCCCCATGTTGGGCTCTGTGCTGACAGCTCAGAGCCTGGAGCCTGCTTTGGATTCTGTGTCTCCCTCTCTCTCTCTCTGCCCCTCCCCCACTTGTGTTCTCTCTCTCTCTCTCTCTCTCTTTCTCTCTCTCCCTGCTCTCTCAAAAATAAATACTTTAAAAAAAATGATAAATAGAAAAGCTTTGAATGAAGTAAACATTTTATTAAGTACATGATTTTAGAAAAGATTGAGCTGTTGTCCACTTTGCTTATGTATATGTTATCAGAGGATTTATTTATTATGGATTTGACCTTGGCGTTTACCAGTGGATTTTACCATGGTGTTCAAGTACGTGTAGTATGTCCTTAATCAATGTCATGCATATCCCAGAAAGCCATTAAGGAACAGCTCTGTCCCCAGAGCCTCCAAGGGACAGATAATGGACCACAAAGGGAATGTGAATGAATGCATATGGGGTCCATTTCCAAAGCTTCAGAGCTTGAGACAAGAGGAGACCGTCCCTGCCAGAAAATATCACCACCATTATAAAGGATATGTTTTTATGCCTTGCTATTGAAGGAATTACGGGTGGTTCTGACATCACCTGGATTTGTTTTATGATTTTATTTCTTCTGCAAAGATCACAGCGATGTCATACGTGATTCAGCAAGAGACATAGCTGTATTGGAAGATTTTTTTAGACTAAATTCCAAGGGGTGTATTTTTTTCAACTGGCTACCTCCATGTGGTTTAGCTGTTCGGTGGAGTTCAATAGGCTTTATGTTTTTTATTATGATTTTTTTTTAATTTTTTTTAACGTTTTTATTTATTTTTGAGACAGAGAGAGAGACCGAGCATGAACAGGGGAGGGTCAGAGAGAGGGAGACACAGAATCTGAAACGGGTTCCAGGCTCTGAGCTGTCAGCACAGAGCCCGACGCGGGGCTCGAACTCACGGACCGCGAGATCATGACCTGAGCCAAAGTCGGCCGCTTAATCGACTGAGCCACCCAGGCGCCCCAATTATGATTTATTTTTAAAACTCTATGTACTTGCAGTGTTTGTGCTACTGAATCCTGCTCCAGCTTTCTTTAAATGCCAAATCCTCAACATGGAATTGTAAAGATGTGCTAATTAAACAATCCATTTCACATCTACTCACTCAAGACTGTGATCTCTCATCAGATTTTATATGTTAAGTAAGACTTAGAGCTGGTCAACAGATGTAAACGGTTTAGAAATGTGGAGAACAACCAACCGCAATGACCATTCCTGAGTCAGGTTTTTGTTTTTGGGTGTTTTTAGGTTTTTTTTTTTTTTCTTTAACTTGTTCAGATGCTAAAGGATTATATTTCAGTTCAGCTAGACATTTGGCACTAGCATAGAAAACTGCATTTTATGGCTCCCCTGAGTGTCTATCAGTTGTAGTTATTTTAATTATTTCCAACAGTCAGTTTTTTTTCTCCTGAAATGGCTACTCTTTCTTGGATTCTGCCCTTGAGAAAGGCCATGAGCACCGAGGAGCCCATCCTGGACAGAGTGGGAACAGAGCGCAAGGTGGCCATCCTTTGACTTTGTTTAGAGGACGGTGTCGGTGAAAGACGCTGCATAAAATAGTAGGCATTACAACGATCCACAGTGCTGTTTCTGTGTTCTTGTAAGGGTGGGACAGTTACACGCCAACGAGTCTCACAGACACTAAGGAGAGTGCCTCCCGTACCTCAAAAGACAAATCCACCGAGATATGAAGATCGTCAAATGTAACTCCCAGCACCTCAGTGGTAAAGTAAGTTTACAGGTAAAGTGAAGGTTAGAGCGTAACACAGAATCAGGGGCGTTCTTCGAGAAGTCTATATGGATCTGTCTGTAGTGAGTGATCTCTAACAGTGAAAAGGTTATGCAAATTACAACTGTTCAAAATCAAAGTCGAAGTCCAAAGATCTCTGGCCAATCAAAGGGTTCCTTTCTGCCCCCTGGTGGACGGAGAGGCATTGCCACATGCCCATTATGTTAACTTGTAAAACAGAGCTCTCAAGGGGGTTCTGAAAGTAGGTTTCCGAAGAAGCAAACTATGATGTGGTCAGATTTAACCAATTTTCTTTTCAGTGAACGCTGTGTAACAAAGTAACCGGTTAATATGGGCAATTCTGCGCTTCCTCTGTCCTTTAATATGTGAAGTGACATTTCTACTGGGACAAGTGGCTCTGTGTATTGTGGTCTTGAGCTATTCTCCACCATGTGTTTCTCCCTCCGTATCAATTTCTCTTTCCTTCTCATCTTCTCATATCCAAAACAGAAGCTAAAAAGAGAAAGGATACTTTGATCTTCCGTTATTTTCTTCCCTGCGTTTTTTCTGCCAGCCGTCCTTTTAAATTTTCCTCCTTTTTCTTATCTTTTCCTTTCTGAGGCTGGCGGGAGTATTTGCTCCACTGTTGCTTTCAAGAGATTAATGGCTTTAAAGGGCTAGCAACTTCAAGTTTTTATTTATTTTCCAGGACAAATAGAACAAAAACAATATTAGAACGAATTAATAAATGCGCGATGGTATGGCACCCAGAGAGATTTCATTTCAATTTTGTCACCCTTATAGAAGTATTTTTAAGTGTGATATGCTCTGAAACTTTATAAAATTCTTGCCAAAGGTAAAAATATTATGTAGTCATGACATTCCCTTTTCACAAATGCACATATTGTGGAACCTGTGCCTAGCCACAGGATTTCACGATCTTTTGGGATTGGCAATTCACACAGTGCAAAATCCCATTTGCAACCTAGCTTCCCCCAACCCCATGGGATTCATTGTGAGAGCATTTTAATATAATAGTTTTCTTATAGTTGAGAACTCTAGAATGATAGCCCCTCGTCTGCGACAGAGGGACATTAAGCGGGGTTGAGATAATGAACCGATGGCATAAAAATGGTTTATCTCATATATATATATATATATATATATATATATATATTTTTTTTTTTTTTTTTTTACCTTGGGTGTGCTTTTCTTACCTACTGTACACTGCATTTTTACAATTTCTTCTATTAGGAGGGCATAGGAACACAGACTTGGGATCGCGACCACACTCATCTATTTCTTTTCAGAGATGATAACTGGGCTAGGAGTTGTTAAAGGATTAATACATGTGCCCCTCTTCCCATTCCCTATCCTAGAGAATTGGGCTCGTTTCCTCCACCCTGTGAGAAAACAATGCGTTATGAACATTGTCTCCTTCTCCGGACACAACTCTTTTCCTTGGTAAGTGTGGTTGGGAGACCGATCAATGTTCTATTTTAATCAAAACCTCCTCCCGCTGCCAGCTTTTTTCGTTTTTATTTTCAGAATTATCAAGTGCACATGAAAATAATTCTTTCAAAAATAGCTCGGAAGTTTCCAGGAACAGATGCCAGACAGGGTTGCTTGGATTTTCCTTCTACAGAAAGTCCAGTAAGCTCCAAAAACTGAGCAGACCGTGAGTGTCAGCTTAATCATTGACTAAATATCAATGACAATGCTAACATTGACACGTGGACATGAGGAGCAAGAAATGTGAAATCTGCAAAAATGACACAGAAGCCTCGTCGACTTAGGATTAGACTCCTTTCCAACTGTTAACACCAGGCTGGGAAATCATATATCATTCTTAGAGCAAATCATCACTTTTAAAGTCAAACTTCTGATTTAAAGGGGAAAAAATCTCCACTCCATGTACTTAGTGGTTATTCAGGAGTTTAGACGTGAACTCTTTCGAGAGAGCTTCCCTTTTGTAATCATCAGGATTTATGCTTTTCACAGACCCTTTCAAGCCTTGTCATCATGACACATAGTTAAGCGTTTAGATCTTTACACAGCTGTAAGTCATAAACAAAAACAACAGAACTTTCTCCCTGAAAAAATATTTAGACCTAAAAATTAGAACACACTTCAAATGATACCAATCAAATGCAAACGAAAAAAGTCCAGCATAGATTAAAAAAAAAAAAGGGGGGGGGGTAAAACCAACCACGCGCCTGTTGCCTTTGTATCTTTCTCTTTGGGTAAACAGATAACACCTGTGATCCACAGTATCTTAATTCACCGGAACATTAAAAAAGAGAGAGAGAGAGAGAGAGAGAGAGAAGAAGAGGAGGAGGAGGAATAAGCCAGAGTGTATTACTAATCGGGACAAAAAGTAACCCAATTTAGTAATACAGAAAATTGCCCAACTTTTTGTTGTTGTTTTGGCAGATGGCTTGTCCTCATCTGTGATATACATTTAAGACTGAAACTCTAATTAGCTCCTTACAGTGGCCCTGTGACTTTCATTATTCAAAAAGTACACAAATTTAATGAGTTTTTAAATATTAAAACTTCTCTGTTGTCACTACCTACACTGTCTATTGTGAGCTCTTAATTTCCAGAGCAATTAAGTCAGGACCCTCATTTATCAGGACATGTGCATTTGTTGAAAATGTAGTCAGTTTTTATTAATTGATGCTATAGGAACACTGAGGTGAAATTAATGTGTGTCTTCAGAGGTCGTGGCGGTACTGGTGGGGAGGTAGCAAGGAGCAGGACGTGAGATAAATAAGTCACTGCTATTTCCTGATTACTCCAGAGATTGCTGAAATATTAAGCGGCACAATGGTTACCGTTCTCAGCCAAAATGCTTGCAAGAAAATGCCCCCTGAGTTTTTCTCTGGCAAACATCTGTCATGGGTAGTAGCTGAGAAATAGGGAAACTTCAAAGCAGTACGTTCTGATTATTAGCAGAGTGTGGAGTGTAATGTTCTTACATTTTAATGCAAACCAAGTGTTGATGAGCTGAGAGGGTAGAATTAGAAAGTAGCCCAAATTTCCTTTGTTCTTCAGGAGGGGGCTGACAAGAACATTGGAAGCTAGTAGTATTCCTCCGTCCTTGTCAATTTGTGAGGCCAGGAAACTCTAGCTCCAGAGGCAGATGGCGGGAGTAGAGAGGGGCCAGGCGAGGATCGCCCTGTTGACCACCAAGGCTCCTGACCCCGACTGCTCTGCCCGGTGGTCTGGGGTCCGCCAGTCACCATAAACTGCTCCGGGACGGCCTCGTCCAAGAAGGCGGTTCCAGAGGAGCTTCGACCAAGTTCAGATGGTCTGTGTCTGAGCACGCGCCTGAGGAGGGGAACACCTGCCTCCGAAAAGTTTGCTGTCAAGGTTGAAGTAGGAAGACACTTCCTGTTTTGAGATATAAGTATAAACACAGAGCATGAAAAATATCTGAGCGATTTTGTCAACATTTCCTCCAGTGGTTGGAATGATTTGCACATGAAAAGACTGGATTTTTTTTTTTTTAGTTGAATTGGTAATGGCTAGACAGACGCTATCTTAGTATTCCACTGTTTTTTGAAGCCTAGCCTAGATACTGCGACAATCTCCAAGCCTTCTTTAATCTTGGAACTCCAGAGCCCATACTGAAAACAGAACTACAAAATAAAAAGACACTCCTGAATGCGTACAAGCTAGGACACTACCCTCCTTTGTCACTTTTAATGCTCCCAAATTCTCAGTGTAAGCAAGCCAGCAAACAGGTTGTCCCATCCATTCCCTGATGGTAAAGGGTAAAGGGAGAGACCAGCATTTCACTCCTCCTTCCTTGTGGTTTGGACCCAGGGCCTCTAGAGCACCAAAAACTTTCACGGGACCGTGCCACGCGGTCCCCTGTAACCAGAACTTGGTTAATATGCTCCCATTTCTCATGCAGACAGGCAACAGAGGCATGGAAGAAAAAGAAAAAGCAAAAAAAAAAAAAAAAAAAAAAGGCAAAAAAAAAAAAGCAGCAGGGCAACAAATGCTGTCTTCTGCAAATGCTCTGTAATAAATTGTTCTTTCAGCAATGCAGAAGACAGATTTTTCCTTCCTTTGCTTCTTTCCTCCTTTGCTGGGAAGCCACCAATGGGAGGCTTGCTTTCCCACCTGGCCCTGGCTGCCTGTGCCCATAAATTTGCCTAAGCAATGCCTGTTTACGGGTCGCCGATGGAACACGGAGCCGGTGCATTTTGTAAGCACCGGGTAGATAATCATGGTAATTGATGTTTGGAGCTGTGAGCTCCTAGGAGCACAGGGTCTCTTTCTCCCAGTGAGGCCCTGCTCTCTGTTATCAGTCCAGCCCATAATTAAATATCACTCTTTTACAATATGTTTCAGGCTCCTTAATGAGTCTAAAGCAGAAATAGTCACCTCTTTCCCCTCTGAGCTTTATTTGCTTGTTATTAAACAATGTTATTGAGCTGCCTTCTTTCCCCGTGTTGCCAAACCTGCATCATTTCCGTTTTATAATTGCACAATTAGAGCCAGGGCTTTGCTTTCATACATCAGCAGGCCCTGCGTGTGCGTGCGCGTGTATGTGTGCAGGGAGAGAGAGGGAGAGAGAAGGAAAAATCAGGTGTTCGTATAGGCTACTCAAATGCATCTTATTTTCATTAACTGCCAGATTTTGCAAAACGGGAAGCGATTTATCATGAGCCATTTTCTCCTATCAACCACCTCCACCAACCAACACCGTGACTTTCGCCGTGACCTTGTGCTGTGTTGCGGAGGGTCCAATTTGCTCATTGTTACTCGCTTCATAATCCTATGCCCCTCCCCCACGGCCTTTTGCTTTCCCCCAAGCAAAATCCAGTCATTTATATTCCGAGGCTAAACGGTACTAGTATAACACTAGTAATTCCTTCTAACGAATTTCCAGAGAGCTCCTCCCCTTACACACGCTTTCTCTCCCCCTCACTCACACACACACACACACACACACACACACGCCCCACGCACACACACTCACATGCACCCCCCTTAAGCTGCTCTAAGCAGTGCATTAAGTAGCTGAAGAAAATCCATTCACATTCTGCTATGTCGTTTTCTTCTTAAGTCATGAACCCATCACAGACTTTTTCTAGCTGTAGGTTGCCACGGTGAAGATTTACAATGCCAGTTATTCATACATCTGCCTTCTCTTTTTTCCCCCCCTTATTCTTAAATCCCTTGGGCGAGGGCAACCTTGATACTGAGACTCGTAAAATTCATGCAGGCTTATCATCCTTGGTGAAGGCTCCAGGCGCGCATTCCGCATCCCCCGCCTGCTCACCGCCATGACGGGTGGGCCCAGGGCTTTCATTTCCAACCGGGAGGAGGGGGGCCGGAGGGGGGTGGGGGTAACGAGGTATCATGGTATGAAACCTAACCGAAAACTGATATATATATTTTTTTTAAAAAATAAAAGCAGGATCTCTCTCACCAACCATTGATTAATTTTTCAAAATGACTTTAAGATCTCTTGAGGCCAGTGTTCATGGGACGCTGGAACGTTAAATAAAAAGTGACCTTAGTTTGAGTAGAATCATATTAGAAAGTCCACTTATCTGTGTTCAAGAGCTGACGGAGCAGGGACACAAACCCCCTTCTCCTTCCGAATCAAAGAACCCACAGGAAGAACCTCAATACTTTGTAAAATGTGCATCGGATGGCCAGTGTTCTGTGCTATTTTCTTCACTCCATTATGCCCTCTTCTCTTAATTATCACTAAATTAGTTATTCTTAAGGAATGTGGAAAAGAGGAAGACTAAATGTCTTCAACCACAAGAACTAATGTTTTAATCATGTCATTGAAATGTCCCCCCAATCTGAAAAAGCGATTAATCCTATGATAACAGAATAGAGAACTATGTTAAATCATTTAGAAAAGAAAAAAAAAGACTCTTAACACGTTGCTGGGAAATGGTTGTGATCTTGGCAAGTGGCAATCTTAAACCCTTTTTTAAACGTCAATGAAATTATTTTTAGCCGGATGGAAATACAATTCCGTCTCAGAATGGGAAGGTTTTTTAATCTTACTTTTTCATTTATTACTTTCACAAAGACAAAACTACGGCCTTCCCGGCAGTCCCCAGTTCCACAGTGTTGGTTGTGGTTTGCGTGTCCGTGCTGGCGGGTTCCCTTCCAAAGCACCTCTTCCTGCCAGAGGGTCAGCCATAGGCGCTGCTGCCCTTGGCATCAGGCACGCGAGAGGCCAGCAGGTGTGCAGAGCTTGAGCTGAGCAGGGCCGGGCAGCCGGGCAGCTTCAAGGACGCGGAGACCCCCTGCTGGGCTAGCACCGGTGCCAATCCCGGGGCCAAGCTCCAATCTGAGGCGTCAGGGAGTGCTCAGCTACCTTTCAGCAGGTGTTCAGCTTGGAGAGAGGTTGAAGACCTTCGCCTTTTGTCAAGGAGCACAGGAAGGTATGTTAGGAGGGGAAGCCGAGCGCAAGGAGAGAACTCTGACTCCTACTCATGTATGTGAGGTCTTGAGCCTCGGTTTCTCCCTCTTTTAAATGAGAAGATGCAGTACCGTCTCGAAGGATCTTGTCGAGTCTAGAATACAAGGCATTCTGTTGACTTCACACCCTGAAACTCGAGATTTTGATCCGCGTCCCCCCCCCCCTTGGAAAACCATCCGACCTGTGCCTCCCCCGAGGAAGATTAAACTCGCCTCCTGTTAAACTTAAAGCTTAAAGCTTTAAGTTAAACTCCCCGGTTAAACTTAAAGCTCGCCTCCCGTTAAAGCAATCCATGGCTTCTCACAAATGCAACGTTGAATTTTACAACGTACAATTCCACCTGTCTTTCTCATCTACCTGGATCCTAGATCTGGTAAAGGAACTTCCCCACAAACTGCTGTCCCACGTGAGTCTCTGTTTTCTCATCTGACTCTCCAGGAAGGGTAATAATCCCAGTCGACTTCTCAAGATTCCGAGGCTCAAAGACAATAATGTGAGCATACTTTTAAATATTCTTGAATGTACCATGTTGATACATTATTATCAAGATTTATTATTGATCTATCACTTACTATGATGATAGGGAAGATGGCTTTCACACGTTTATGACCATGACCTAAAGAAAGAAATACATTTTATCTAGGAACCCTGGACACACCTATGTAATCAATGCTGATTGAACAGTTTTGCAAAACAGGGGTGCCTGGGTGGCTCAGTCAGTTAAGCGTCCGACTTTGGCTCAGGTCACGATCTCACCGCTTGTGAGTTCGAGCCCCGTGTCGGGCCCTGTGCTGACAGCTCAGAGCCTGGAGCCTGCTTCGGATTCTGTGTCTCCCTCCCTCTCTGCCCCTACTCTGCTTGTGCTCTCTGTCTCTCATAAATGAATAAATGTTAAAAAAGATTTTTTTTTTAAACTTTTGCAAAATAATACAGCTTTACTATCTGGGAGGCATTCTGATATTCTCTGTTCTATAGTTTGAAAATTTCATCCCTCCAAATGGTCTTAGACTGCGATTTGAAAAGCGCGGGTGAACAGCAGTGGACCCTCTGCGTCAATTAGGAAGAGGCCACCCTTCATCCAGGGCGAGAGCCCACAGTTTCAAGAGTATAGTAGGGCTGGATTTTAATCCCTGCTTCTCTCCTCAGCTGGAAGGCTTTGTTGGGCTCCCTGCACATACTACCCTATATTGCTACCCGGTCAGTACTGGGGTTTGGGGAAAGGTAGCTGGCCAAGGAATCAAAAGAGGGTGCAGTAGATTTTAATGTAACAGGAAGTGTAAGGTCTTTCCAAATGTGCCCATGCGCAGGTCAGATGTACCCCACAATGTAAGCGTGGTCTGAAAAGAAAAGGAAGCAAAAAATAACATATTTTTTTTTTGCTAATTCTTAAATAGGGCAAAGAACTAAATAAAAAACAAAGAAGAGGGCAGTGGAATGAGATTTATCGAAAACCTGCCATCAGATCCGTAATGTGGTTCTATTAATTAACAACCATGTCTGAAACAAACAAACCAGCAAAACAAAACAAAACAAAACAAAACACCCACAATGATGTCTGGAAGAACACTGTATTTCAGACTCTGTTGTCAATTCTGAAAACCATTCTGATCCATCCCCAAACATCCACCTCCGTCATAAATTACAGGTTCTAATAAGCACGAATATAAGCTGGGAGAAGATTTCCAGACGTTTCTCCTCCTAGAGGCACCCTACTTCCATTACTGTCACCCCGCAGGGTCTGATCCACCAAAGGTGAGAGTAGAGCATTCCAGGGCTCCTCAGAAGGCCTTTCTCACTTGAGGGCAATTCACTGACTAATCTATCTCATTATGGGCCCATAAGGACACCGTACGGTCACCAGGTTAAAATTAAGTTGATTCTTTCTCTTGAAGTTCAGAGCAAAGCTAACCAGTTGTAACTGCCAAAAAACAAACACTAAGAAAGATAACTGAAAAACCAAGCCAGGTTCTGTCCTGTCTCAAAATTCAGTTTACCTGTGTCTTTAGTTTATAGGCATACCTTTTCTACTTAATGTAATATTCACTATGACCTTGACTTCTGCCTGGTCACATACCATATTGAATTATTTTCATTGATGTAACGTAGGCTGATGGAGCAAGATAACAAAGAAACTAGTATTTTTCCTGTTCTCTTCCTCCCCAACATACACATAAACGCACACAACGGACACGGGAACGACTCCCTCTTTTCTAACCTGTGTGAGAAAAGCAATAGCCGCGATGCCACCAAATTACCCAAAAGAAATGAAGGCATAGATCCTCAAAGAAATCCCGTGGTATTACCTGCTCTACCTCCCCTCTTTTATGCTATATTGTTACCTTGAAGTCATTACGCTGTCAAAAATGTCTTTTCTGTCCCGTTCCCCGATCTTTAGACACTCTTACGACAGTAGACAGTGTAGGAAGAAAGCAAGCATCTCTGTTATGCAGACGAAGCCTGCCAACCACGCTTGCTTAATCTTGGGTCATAAAAGACTTTGATCAGTTTCAACAAAGAGCGGTGTGCTCCTCTTGGCCTTTTCAAACTTTTACCTGTTTTCCAGATTTTACCCAGAAGAGTATCTGAGGGGCTAGGGTCTCTTCATAATTGTCTCTGGGTGGAAACCAATGATTGCTGTTACCGTTTATCTGCCCACAAAGAGTCTCGTCTACCTGGCTTCTCCATCTACCTTTGTGATTCCTACACAATCTCCAAATGTCTTGACCTTCAGGGACTCTTTCTTCCTGTTTCCTTTAGGAACATTTAGGAAGGGGAGAGGAGGCAGATTTAATAGGGCCAAAAGGATATAGACCCATCTGTAGAGATGTTCATGGGTGGGTGTCCAAATTTTATCGGAGAGGTTTAAAGAACTTAGGTCTGATTTGGGGGTTAGGATGCCCATTCTGTAGGTGTGGTGCAACCCAAGTCTACGATAACACCACCTCCAGTGGGGTGGGGGGGGGGTGGAAAGACCAGCAAACATCAGTTTATAGGATTACATCTGTGTTGAAGCAAGATCTGTGTCAGCCAGCATTGTAGTTCTGGGTCAGAACACCATTTTAGAAAAGGGGGTTGCCATATGTAGACAAATCTCACCAAATATGTTTAGGCAGGCCTTCTGTGAGGAAAGGTTCTGAGAGTATATGACAGCACATGAAGTTCTCTAGTGCATTCTCAGGCTGCATTCTTCCTGTTCATGCCTCCACAGCAACAGTCCTCTTGCCCAGACTTTAGCTCCTTGTTGCCTTGATCCCCATGTGCTTAGTTTTCAGTTTTGGTGCCCAGACCTTTCACTGGGTTTAACCTTTTGGATGCCAGTTTCCTAACTGGGATCATGACTGGCAAATAGGAATCCGACACTCCGAGAATGGCTTTCCCAGGTCTAAGACTGTTTCTGCCTTTGGTGGCTGACCTCTCTGAACTTGACTTCAGCCTGGAGTCCTTTTTCACCTTGCTCACCAGGAGAGACTGTCCTTTCCGACTTCACAACTCTGGACCCAGGGCGCCTGGCTGGCTCAGTCGGCTCAGTCAGGTAAGCATCCGACTTCCGTTCAAGTCACCGTCTCACGGTTCCTGAGTTCAGAGTCATAGCCCACATCCGGTTCCACACTGGTGATGCAGAGCCTGCTTGGGATTCTCTCTCTCTCTCCCTCTCTCTGCCCCCTCCCCGCACACTTGCTCTCGCTCTCTCAACAACAAATACATAAACTTAAAAAAAAAGTTAAAAACTGAAGATCCTCCTCTCCATTTCCATAGCACCACATGAACTTCCATTTTTACTTATTGTATTATGTCCTAAAGACCTGTTGAAGTTACAGCCTACATAAGCAACCTGAAAACAGGGAAAATCAGAAGTGCCGCGTTTAGTCCCAGAAATATACAAGAAGTTGTTCATTACACGTGTTCAAAATATGTTTGGTGAATGAATGAATGAATGAAATTGGCCACCCTGATTTACGGACCTCACATAACCAGCTCCTTTAAAATGCTCATATCTCTGTTATCCGATTGGCCAAACACACAGATAAAATTTTGCTTAAATCGGATCTATCATTTTGGCTCATTTTGGATAATACTGTTTAAATCAGGTGTATGAGTGAGTGTGCTATAGACACAAATCTATAACATCAGCTCGCTAGTGACGTTAGGTGGAAGCTTAGCCATCAGGCTCATTCTGAACTTAATAGCTTTATGTTAAATGACTGCACTATATCCTGATGAAGAAATGTATGTGGAGATCTTATTACTTACTTACCACCTATAAGATGGTTATCCAGATGTGTTAATTAATAAATTAATGGAGGGCATAAGTTTAATAATAAAATGTACAGACTTAAAACTTCTAAACCATCATAACATTTAATCTGTATAAGATTTTTCCAGTCCTGGAAATTAAACAAATGGACTCCTTTTAATGTATGGGAGGTGTTCATTTCCCAGGGAGGATTTGAGGAAACTTGTCTTCACAGTTCAAGAAAGAACACTGAGATGAAACTTGATACCAATTTCATAACCCCTTTGGGTTTTTATAGTTGAAAAAAAATTGGAGTGGGGGGGAGGTTCTTTTATGCATCTGTTACCACACTAGATGTGTTACCGGCAAATGAAAATAGTTTGGAGCCTCTCCACCAAGAGGAATGTACTATGAATTCTTTGTTTATGAGGGGCTCAGTATCTCACTGGATGCCTTTACCCAGAGACAGATATTAATGGAACCATAATTATGGGTCGTAGTGGTGATCCAAAGTTTCCCAGGTAAGGTGGCTGGAGACGGTCCGATGTGAAACACTGTCTTACCTAGCGTTGCTTTCCCAAGGCCGCTTCATCCCATGAACTTGAAATGGATATTTCAAAGTAGATTCTGTAAGAATCATGGCTATCCTGTGTTCATTCTACTTTCATATTGTGGATTTGGGCAGCACAAATATTTTTCCTGTGGCCTTTCTTAGGTGTGCCCGTTTGGGAAATAAGAATAATAATATTTTAACCAGCTGCATTCTTTTAAAAAAGTCCAAAGTTTGCACATCTTTGTGACCTCATGCTTTGCTTTTAATTCAAACTCAGGTGCCATGTAAATCCCTTCTGGAGCAGAATTTACAGGTGGAGGAGTGAGATGCCCGTGTGGAGTGACTTCCCAAGGGCAACACAGGTGTGTGTATGTTATCAGAGCAGAATTTTGTGGCTTTGACTGTCAGCCCAGTCTTTTGCTCCTAAGTCATTTTCAGTTCACACCATTTTCTTTCTTTCTTTCTTTCTTTCTTTCTTTCTTTCTTTCTTTCTTTCTTTCTTTCTTTTCTTTCTTTTCTTTCTTTCTTTCTTCTTTTTCTTTTTCTTTCTTTCCTTTTCTTTCTTTCTTTCTCTTTCTGTTTCTTCTTTCTTTCTTTCTTTCTCTCTTTCTTTCTTTCTGTTCTTGCTTGCTTTCTTTCTTCTTATTTTTTTTTCTTGATTCATGGACATCATGAACAGAAACTCTAAGAAGTTTAAATCAGGCCATTCAAAGAATAGATAAAATTCAGTTTTTTCTTTCCTTCTATATATTTTTTTCATATTCTTATGTTCTAAAATAGCAAGCTTAAGCAATACATACTGTCTTTTTTCCAAGGCACAGTACTCTTTCCTAAGTGTGAGTTTTAAAAATAGTCTTGCTAGGAAAGATGGGTCAGACCCAATCATTTGTAAAGGAAGAAACTGAGGTAGAGAGTGACTTAGTGATTTTCGCGTGGCCATTCATGACTGAGCACAGGCCCACTTGGACTTTGGAACTTAATTTATTCCAGAGAAGGGCCAAGTTCCAGACTATGCAACTTACACATGAAAAGGCAACCCAAACAAGACTACTTTCCTGAATTTTAAATAGAAGTCTTAAATTGCTTGCAAGTAAGCATAAAATTCCAAGATTTTACTGTGCAAAATCCTATAGTATAGGCACACAGATGGACAAATAAGCAGGCAAATGACTAGAATGAAAACAACAAAAAAAACCCACCTTTTTCACATTAAAATTACATTGTAGGATGCATTGTGCATATTGGGAGTTAAGAGTATTTTTCCCTGTGTGTAGGTTTCATGGTCTGCATTACAATATACAGTGAAGATATACTTAAGTATGACTATCTCCCTTATCTGTGTTTTAAGCACAATTATGAATATTTTAAACATTTTCTGGGCTCCCCCGGGACACTTGGAATCATGCTACCCAAGTGACAGGAGATCTAACAAGCCAATCCCAATGGGATTGGTGTTTGCGTCTCACACTACAATTTCTCCAACATCTTGCCCTCTGGTATATTTGATCCCGACAGGTCCACCGGAGTACCTTTTACATCCCATGATTTTCCACCTCCAGGCCAAAATCTGAGCAACGCTGTGGCAAGACAAGACTCCTGGGAGAGGCCTCAAGAAGTAGCCCCAGAGATTAAGGTCTCAGTGATTGCTAGAAGGCCAAGGCGGGCAAAATGACGTCTGTGGTAAGAAGTAATAGAGGTCTCTCAAACCACACGCATAGCCGAGGGGAGTGAAGAAGAAGGCAGGGTGAGAGAGGAAGGCTTTCAACACCAAACAAGTCTGACCTTAGGCCAAATGCTATTGCCCCTTGGTATCTTCCTGTTCTCAGTGGTAGGGAAAGGGGCTGGTGACCGGCAGAGAGTTCCCTGGCCCAGCAGGTGTAAGCGGAGTTTGCAGATGGGTAGAGAGCACTCTAACGACAGCTGCAGGAGAAATCAAATCTAGAGAAATGACGCTTTAGTAAAACACTTGACGTCCAAATAACATAGTTTTTATATTAGTTTTTCTTTCAAGGTCCCATGGATATCGATCACAATTCCCTGATTTTTATGTTGTGCCCCGTCTGCGTGTGAGTATGCTTGCTCTGGGTACTACAGCTGCTAAGAAGAACTTAGGATGTTTCAGTACAGGTTAGAGAGGTGAAAAGTTCGAAGGACTCTTTAAGTTGCAAACTTAGGACAAGCGGACAGCAAATATCCAGTGTTGTCATTTACATACAAAATAACCTTTAAGCTTCCATTTGTCAGTGTCCTTAGGCTTAAACTTCCGCACTCCTGGATTCTCAGCATTAGTTTATAAAACTCATATAATCACAGAGAGAACAGAGGTTTAAAATCGAAAATAAGGAATCCTAAAAGACAAATATCCCAGAAAGCTTTGTATGGGGGCGGGGGGGGGGGGGAAATACAGAACTTAAAACAGGGTGACTGGAATGAATACGAATGAAAATGCTGAGTTTTATGTTTACTTTGGATTCTATTTATGCACCACTCTCCCTCAAAGTAAGGGAAGTTTTTAACAATGCTTTTAACGATGATCTATCTGCAAATTCAAAATAGTCTCAGGGTTTCACAGAATTTCCTACTACTTTATGGCTTGGAATGAACCAAACAGATTTATAGGTAAATTTCCCAAACACAAATCATTCGAGGCAATCTCATAAATGGAAAGATTCTGTACCAAGAATTTTTTTTTCCCAGAAATATATGGATGAATTAACACCATAAGCTTGAAATGGTAATTTTATGTTAATCATTTTCCACATTGCAGAGGGCATCGATACTTTTGTGCAATGCACAAACGTGCTCTTGCGCACGCGTGTGTGTGCACGCCCGTGCCTGGGCGTGCGCATGAGGGTGATGTTAATTGTGAGTCTGCTCTTCATATGCAGGCTGGGTTCATCTTAGCAAATCCTAAATGAAGAAATAAATGTCCTTGACATTCCATTTAATAGACAGTGGGTGGCACCATCTTAAGGAGCAGATGATGTAAGGTTGCATTTGGCACTATTTTCTTTATTTGGGCTACAAACTCTATCCAAATTGTGAAGGACTTTCCACATTAGCAATTAATAGGGCCCCATTATGCTAACTATCATCCAACGTAGGACATCTTAGAGGAAAGATAAGAGATGAATAATTTGAAGTAATTTTCTTGTAATCATGCCAATCACTTGAGCAAAGTAGTTATTAAAGGAAACAGTATTATGATGAATTATAGGACATCTAACACTGAATACCTTTTCTTATCAGCTGCTTATAGTTTCTGATGCTTAAAAAAAAGGCAAACAAGTAGAAGTCTATTTCGAATAACACTCATCTTACTGTAAATAATAGTTTGTTTAGCAAACCCTGAATTTTAATGAGGCTTGAAAGACAGACTTTACCTTCGTTTCTGCGCATCTCCTTGAAAAGAGCTGAAGTTTGCTGCTTTGCCTTTCCTTAAAAGGTAGATGTAACGAGCATAAGTCACCTTTGATGACAAGGATCCTTCCAGTTCAGATTTGCTGAAGTGATTAGACATTATTTATCTAATTAAATGCTCAAAACACATCATTATTGAAAGGAATAAATTTAGTACATTTGTGGAGCAATGTTAACGGAAATATAACTGCACATCATTTGACTTTTTAACATTTTATTATATCTATTAAGTCTTTCTGTGCTTAATTAAATCAACTTATTTTTTACAGTTAATTTAACGTGATTTCATTTTCGTTACAGCGTCTGCATCAGATATTATGGAGAAAGCCAACTGTATACACAAATTAAGCTTTGACTCCTCAGGTGCTCTCTTGCATTTCATTCAAGTCTGGCACTTCTGGGGATTACCAGGATGTTAAATGGATGTTATTTTTCACGTAGTGAAAAGCTTACTCTTCATCTTTCTCCTTCTTTAACGCAACAATTTTTAAGGCTACAGAGCCATCAGATTTGTGCTCTTCGCATCATTGATCATGGCCAACATTTGGAAGCGATATTTTTTTTTTGTTTTTGGCGCCTGGGAAAAAGTAAACAAGAAGGAAAATTTGGAAGTATAAGCATTAGCCGCCACCCCCTGGGAGCCGGGCTTCGTAATTGTCCTTATAGGAACAATGGTGCCTAAATAATAATGCTATACGGTCCCTGAGAAGGCACAAAGTATCTGAGTAGCAATAAGTAGGGGGCTGGGCATCCTGGAGGAAGGTATTTCACTACTATTATTATTATATTCAAATGAGTGCCTCTTGGTGATCAATATGGAGCAGTATTCTTTTCTTCGCAAGAACCCCAAACTCTAAAATGGGGGCGAGGGGAGGAGCAGCATGAAAGCCACAAATGCTTGGTGCCAATCAACTGCAGTGAATCGTGAGACACGGGGATGAAGGGAGCGATCTGGTACATTCAAATCTACCCTGAAAAGTGTTAAAATGGAGAGCGTGGCTGGAAACAAATGGGAAAGCAAGATTCAAAGGTTGCAAGGGGTAGTGGAAAATTCTAATTAGACATTTACGTCAGCTTGCAAAGCTCCTTGTTTTTCCCAAATGTTGGAGTGTTTCTTGCTCTGTCAGTCTTCAATTGAAAGTCCTAAAAAAGGGGGGGGGAGGGGGAGGGGTTCTGAGACCTTCACCGAGCCATAGGGACGGTGAATTTAAAAGGTGGCCACAGACGCGTTCGCTGGGAATGAAGTGTCCCATCCCAGAGCGCCAAATGAACACGGGAAGATGAAAAAGAAGAAAGTGAACGTATGTGTGTCTCTGCGTCCTCCCCCACCCCCACCCCCAGGGGCCCGGGAGCTTCATCAGAAATGGCCCGCTCCTTTTGCCCACTGCTGGCTACTCAGAGGCCACTTGGACTGGCTTCGATCCCCCCGGGGAAGTGTTCATGATCGCAAATTTGGCCAAAAGATTTTTTTCATTACCCTCCAACATTTCCTTTCACCTCCAACCTCGAGGCAGGGCCCTGGCTTTCCCTTTGGAGCCCGGAATATAAAGACGTGGGGCCATCCGGGCTGACCCGGAGGGCCCCTCTGTCAATCACTGCCTCCCCATCCCTGCTCCCTTTCACACCAGGCAGCTGGACCCATCGCTGTCAACCAGGTAACAACCCCCAGACAATAGCGGACTGAAAGCCTGGTCTAGACACTCTTTTAGCCACTTATTTGCTCCTCTTGGCAGCTGTTGAAGCATAAATAAGCAGTTTGTAATCAGAAAGCTGACATCATCGCAGCTCGGCTGAGAGGGGAGATTGTTCCTGAGCACTGAGCGGCTTTTTTGTGTGTGTGTGACAACAGATTCTGGGGTGGGGATGCAGATTTGTGCCATGCTAAGCTGGTCTTTCTTTGATTTACAGAAGACAATTGGACCAGGTCTCCAGTTCCTGGACATACGAGAATTATTCTTTCGTGTTCAGTCCTTGATGGCCAGTAAAATCGGAGAAGAGACTGGGGGGAAGCATGTCACTGGGCTGGTCCTCGGTAGTCGGAACAGAGCGGGGCACATGGGAAGTTTGGACTTGAGACGTTTTCTAGGCCACCGGGCATACGTCTCGTCAGCCCCTTGAAAGTGCGCCTGCGGCATGGTTTGGGTGGGAGACACCGAGGGGAGGTTTGGTACTAGATACACATGTCTGACTGCTTTGAGAAATAAATAGTTTCACAAAAGGCAGCAGAGAAACGGGTGTGTTTATCCCTGCTTCCCAAGTGTGGCTTGTTGTTTTTTCTTTTTTTTTTTTTTTTTTTTTTCCCCTCTCAAGATCAAGTTTGCCATTCAAAGTGATTGGCAGTTGTCCTCGTGAAAGAGAATAGACATGAACCATTCTCCAGAAGCGTTGACTCTTCATCACCTCCACAGCTGAGAAACCCCTCTGTAGGTGTTTCTTCCCCCAAAACTGGCTTTGTTATTGGAAGAGACAGAGATAGCAAGATGGCAGAGGTTATTTATTTATCATAAGTGATTTCTTATAATTATTTTGAGGATGCTCCCAAAGGAAGGAGAGCTTCTCTGGTTTCTTTTAACAGAGTGGTTCTGATTGCCCTGATGTCTGCTTGGGACATCTGACTCAAGGTCTATTGGTAAATGGTGGGGCCGAATGAATGTCAGGTTTTGAGCATGCTACCTGAAACCCATTCAGGTGGTTTTGGGTTTTGCCCATCTCCAGTTTCACTTACCAAAAAGAAAAAAAAAAAAAGAAAAGAAAAAAGAAAGAAAAAAAAAGAAAGAAAAAGAAAAAGTAAAAGTAAAAAACAAACAGAAACACGGAAAGAAAAAGAAAAAGAAAGAAAAGCGTTTCAACAAAAATATTGACTTCCTAGCTCCCTGAGGGTTTCTGGTATTAGTTTGCTATAAGTAGCTCATGATTTAGAGTACAAAGGCATTTCCAGAATGCATGTTTAACAAAATGACATAGCAGATAATTGAAATTTATTTGCAATTTTCAAACTACAATAAACACAATTCTCCTTTTCTTTCATTAATAATCGCACGGCTAATGCATAGCAATCCCTCTGCAGCTTTTACAAGCAAACTTGAGCTGCTGTGTTGTAATAGCTGGAAAAGTTAATGTAGCTTGAACAAGGTTCCTAATTGTCCCTGTCTCTGTCATATTTGTCTACTTGAATGGTCCTAAATACCACAGCGATTAATTACTACAGAGCAGGTATTACAAGATGTTATCATCCTTCCCCAACTGTCTGGGTGAATGGAGAGAAGCAGGAGACTGTTCCAGTGTTTCATCTTTGCTCTTCCTGTAAGGCACTTTAACCAGAAGATTTAACGTGTCAAAGTTAACTGCGTTCTCTAGCAGATATTCACATTCTAATTAAAGATTAAGAACGTAGTACATTACACTGTGATTTGTCATACATGGCTTGTTAAATAGGAAACCTACCGGGATTCCCTAACATTTTATAAACATTATTCAGGGCTTTTAATGTGGGCAAAGAGAAAGATGATTCAACTGCATTGCAGTATGGAAAGCAGGTCGCCTTCTAACCACCCCCCCCCCCACGCCCCCCAATAAATAACAAAACCAGAGAACTTGGGCAGTTTGGAACTGTTTTGCTGTGGAGATTTTGTTCAAACCATGAATCACCTCTGGTTCGTATTTGGTGGTGAAGGGGGAGATCTTAATGATTATCCCTCGGCATTTTTTCCCCCTACTTTTGCTTTTTGCTGTCAGCTAAGTAGAGGAAGGTAAGAGTCTTTGTTTGAATTAGAGTGCCAAAGGACGGAATAAAGATGAAACAGTGTTTCAATATGCAGCCTGAGCTTTCTAGTTGATTCACATCGCCCTGATCGGCACCGTCTCTAGCACTGGTGGCACAGGGCTGGTTCACATTCTATGATTGCCTGAGGAATAAATTAATGAGGTTACTGAGACACTGAACATTTGCATATTCACGGATGCTTATTAGGTAGAAAGTGAATGCCAGGTGCACTGAATTTGGGGGATATAGGATTTGTTGAGAATCAACATCTTTCTGTTCCTCAGAAAAGGGGTGTCTTGTCACTGAAAATAACGTGCAGGCAAAACTCCTGCCTAATAACTCTCTGAATAATTATGATAGAATAGAAAGCCAAGGCAAAAGAGGGTCCTGCCTGAAAGCAACAGAGAAGCCACTGCAGCGCCCTTGTTATAGGGAGACCTGGATCCGGTGGTCCTGGAGCGTAAAGGAAACAAATGCCCTGCTCTGTTTGGATTTTAGGCTGTAATTATGCTGGTGGCACGCACGGCAGAACACGATGCCATCTTACCGAACGCAAAAGGATCAATTTAAAGAGACCTTTGCATCTGTAAATATCAGTATTGACAGGTCACCCTTCTAAGCTGGAGCAGGAGAAAGCTTTCCTGAGAAATTATGTCCAAACCTGAATCACACAATGAGTCTTGACTGTTTCTCTAAGGGGTATCGGTCCAGAGTTCCGTAGTTGGGGGTTTCTGCTGGGGCTGTGTGGAAGCATATTATCTGAGCTATTTGTATCTCATTATTGAGAGAAGTTTGTCTGCTGCTCTGGGTTGTAGGCTTGGAGACTACCTCTTCACAGCTCACATGGGCAGATTTCCTATTCCTCTTGTCCTTAGGAATACTTCGTAAGACAGAATGATGACTGTCCAGGTTTTTCAGAGCCCTGCGCAGTGGGGAGAGCCTGCCTTGTCTTTTTGCTACCATTGTACGCAGGTAGGTTTTCTTTCTTTCAATCTCTTATTCTATTTTATTTTTTTTCCCCCTCTTCAAAGAAAATGATTGGCAGAGTCCAACCTCAAGGAACTGATCTATCAAAATCAAGCTGGGATAAGTATTTCTTTGAGAAATAATATATATTTATCAACAGGCTCTATTCTGCCCCCTTGTTTCACTGTACCTTGCTTACCACTTCCCTTTCCTGGCCAAGGCCAGTGATAACCCTGTATTAAGAACACAGTCAGTGTATCTGTATATATATATACATATATATATATATATATATATATATATATGTATATATATAAGCATTTTTTTCAAAGATTCCCTGATGTGCATTCTATATACATTTTACAGCCCCTTCTCTTGATTTTAAAAATATTTTCGACATCTCGCCCGTATTTTGAAAGATTTTTTTTCCTCTTTTTAAAAATAGCCTTTAAATATGAATGAGTTAAATGTCTTCCCAGAGCAAAGTCAAAGGGACTCTCAGTGTTTATTTCAGTATTGCATCAGACTTAAGCTTTCCATTTATTTTGTCGGGGTTCAGAGGTATAGTAATTGTCAGAATAAATGCCTTCAAAATAATCTGCGCATGTTTGAAAATTCAGTCGGTTCCCTGCCGCAAATTTTTGATGCATTCATAAATCTGCTGAAAAATCACAATGATTTCGATGTGGCAGAGTTGCAAGCAGGAATCTATAGATTTTTTCGTGGCGTATTACAGATTTCTCACTATTTGCTGCTAATATTGTATAAGACATTTTTTTTAAACGCGTTTCACCCCAAAAGGGCCTGCCTGAAAACATACCCTGCAGTAAGCTCACTGGAGTCCAGGCTTTTTGTCACATACACAGAGCACAGATTTTTTTGATTATGTAGATTTCTTTTCCTACTGCAGTTTCATATGCAAAGCATGCATCAGCCACATCCATGCTATCTCCTAAAGCAGTCATTCTGAAACCCAATCTGGGGACACTGCAGACTAAATAAAATTTCATTTTGATTTGGCCTCCCGCTGTGAATAGGACTGCTTTGTCTCAGCCGACAGAACCAGCAAGTCAGAAAGGTATGTCCTGTTTTGCATGGCTGATGTTGTGTCTTGAGGCTTACAATCAGGCCGTCCTGCTCCGGCTCCGCGGCTCTCGCACTCTGCCTTCCCTTTCCCCTTCCATCCGCCTTTCTCTTTCCCCGTCCATTAGCTCCCGTGCTGCCTGTGGTCTACCTGCAGGGCAGAGCCGTGGCAAACCCACACGGATTGTTTACTTTGGCATATGTCCGATAGTGTGCGTGGCTGTGTGCGTTTTTTTTTTTTTCCACTGTCTTTGTCGGTGGTGGCTTTTTTTTTTTTTTCCTATTTTGGTTTTTGTTTTGTTTTGCTTGCCTTGCCCACATTTGCTTTCCCTGTAGCTCAAGGTGTTGAATACTAACATGCTAACTTAAAGAAAAATTAAGTGCTGCTGTGATGCTCCAGACATTTTACTGGAAGATTTGTCATGCTGAATTTTATTGTAAATTTGAGGATGCGTTTAACAGCTTTGAAGGACTTTAGTTTTCATGGCCCTTTTGAGCCTATGTGGCAGAAAAGCAATTGCCCGTTTTAGATAAGGGGGGAAATATAAAATAAGGACTCTCTTCTAATGGGGTTGAACTGTTTTTGCCATCCTGGTGCGCTTTTACAAAATCCATTGTGGTCTCTGCCTGAAGAGCTGCTAAATATGACGCTTTTGAACGTGACAACCTTCATCCGGGGTCATGTCACTAGAGACTGGATTGTGGCAAATGTTCTTCTTACACTTGTCCCGCCTTCCGGGGAATTTTTCGGCAATCAGAGACAAGCTGCTGTGAGGTTCTCAGAGGCAGCGCTCTGGACACCTGGTGAAGTGTCAGGGGGGCTGAGAGTAGTGGGAACTCTGTGTGCAAGCCTAGTTTCTCCTTGGAGTTGTCATTGCCCTGAAACCACTTCGCAGGGAACCATAAGGAAAAGAAGCTTCTCCCTGGTTCACGTATGGACGTATCATTAATCTAAAATACATTATACCAAACTGGTAAAGATGGGTAGAAAGTAAATGAAAATAAATTGCTTAAGAGAAGGGCAGGGAGCGACTGCTCTCTGACTCTGGGCTCAGCATAAATCATTCCACCTAAGGTAAAAAGGAATTAAAAAAAAAAAAAAAAACTAATCAGCAAAGGCATCCCATCCACTCACCCACCCGGAAGTAGTAACTTCTGCCGTAACTCGGCACAAGGCCAGAAGTTAACTTTCATAAATCCGTGCTTCGGCCATCCCGGTGGTTTGTGGGACGGTCATGGCGCCATTTCTGAAATTCAGTGGGTGAGCGTTTGGCATTACAACAAATTTTCCTTTTACCACAAAATTCGTAAGTTCACCATTGTGCACCTGTTGGCCAAGAGCCCTGGGAGAGGAGATTCATCAAAAGCTTTAGTAACTTATTGGGAGCTCCCCTCCTTATCAGGTACAACAGGTTGATGAACCCAGTAACAGTTAGTTAAAGAAGATGTGGCAAAATAATACTAGCCTGAAAACAGCATTAGAGGTTGTTTGATAAAGACAGCACAGTCTTACACCAGGAAGAGGAAAATGGTGGTGACGGGCACCGCTGGTAAGGTTTGGATTGAGAGATGGATAATTTCCACTATTACCCAGTAGTACGTGTTTTTGCTCTAACCTCACTAAGAGAGCCAGTTGGTTATTGTATGGCTTGTTAGTTGATGATGTTAAAAAGCCCCAATTGGTTTTTTTGTCTGATTTGTACAGGTTCTGCAGGGGGAACACTTATTGGAATTATAGGGACTTTTTTGATACCTCAGTGATGTTTTAAAAAGTAAATTTGTTACGTTGCTGCGTAGGCTTCTTTTAAAAAAATGAAATGATATAGCGACAATAAAATACCTTTTTAAAAAAATGACAACATGAGCACTGGTTTTAGAAAACAAGGTACTCACAAACGATCTAAGGATCCATAAAAATACATAGGCATATATATCTATGTTATGTGTGTATACACACACACACACACACACACATACAGAAAGAAAGAGAGAGGGAGACTGAAGCAATTATGCTCTTAAGAAGAGTCATGTGGGGGTGTCTGGGTGGCTCAGTCAGTTGAGCATCTGACTCCAGCTCAGGTCAAGATCTCACTTTTCATGAGTTCGAGCCCCACGTCGGGCTCTGTGCTGACAGCTCAGAGCCTGGAGTCTGCTTCGGATCCTGTGTCTCCCTCTCTCTGCCCCTCCCCTGCTCACGCTCTTTCTCCCTCTCTCTCTCAAAAACAAATAAACATGAAAGAAAGAAAGAAAGAAAGAAAGAAAGAAAGAAAGAAAGAAAGAAGAAAGAAAGAAAGAAAAAGAAAAGAGAAGAAAAAAGTCTTGTGGCACCTGGGTGGCTCAGTCATTTAAGCACCCGACTCTTGATTTTGGCTCAGGTCACGTTCTCATAGTTTGTGAGATCGAGCCCCATGTCGGGCTCTGGGCTGGTAACGCGGAGCCTGCTTGGGATTCTCTCTGTTCCTCTCTCTCTGCCTCTCTCCTGCTGGTGCACGCTCTCTCTCTCACTCAAAATAAATAAACCAACATTTTTAAGAAAAAGAAGAGTCACAAAGCTGACTTTGAAGGTAAAAATCGAGAACTATATCTAGCAGACAAGATTCTACGCCACGGTTTGACTTATCATATACCTGTAATATATACCAAAAGTTCGCATTGAGCCAGATGATACTTCTAGTAATTCATGTGTTCATCTTCGATTTCATCTGCTGGAGACAAATGCTATATCGTGTTGTTTGTTTGGGAATGACCTCAATGAAGAACGAATGTTCGCCTTACATCAGTCTATGCCTCTCTGTCTTTGATGTCGGCCAAGCCGGCTGTCCTCCATGTTGTAGCACGTGTGGTCGGTAAATGAGATAGCTCAGTGTGTCTGCAAGCACTTAATAAAATAATGTGGTTAAAATATTGAAGATAATGACTGCAATGGAGGTACTTGGCATGGGAATTTAGTTTATACTAAATTCCATTTGCTAATGTTTGTGGTGACCATAATCTGACCTTCCATATTTCATTATCTGTATCCCTCTACCAGTAAGAAAAAGAACACTGGCTGGGGCTCAGTGTGCATTGTGGCCAAAGATAGATTTCTGTGTTCTCTTGATCCCTAGTAACTCTTGGGAAACAGTGGCTACTCAAGGAATCTTTCTTGAGAAGAAGGTGAATGAGTGAGCGAATGGCCCTGGTTGAGCCCAGAAGGAGAACAGGAGGCCCTTTCACTGGTTGGATCCTGCCCCTGCACCAGCTAGAGGTCATCACACATGAAAGAAAGAAAGATATTTGAAAGCCACAGGTTCTCCACCTGGGGCCCCCAGTCTTCCTAAGTGTGTGAATCCTCTGAAGACACATGCGTGCTTATCCAAAAGAAATAAATTACCTGACCTGCTCAAGTAGGTCTAAATAGAACCCCAAATGCTAAGGATCCAGTAGTTCTAAGATCTAGCTAGAGAAACATTGCAAGTGGCAGGGGAAGGAAAATCCATGGCATTCTCTGAGAAGGTCCTAATGAGAATAAGAAAAGAGATCCAATTTATGTATACTCTGTAACTTTCCCAGTAAGGAAAGTTTATTTTACATTCCTGTAGGTGTAGTAATCGAAAACCAGAAACAACAAAGAGAATGCAAGTTGGAATCCAGACACTGGGCACTGGGGAGATACCACTGAAAATATATCTCTGGAGTTAGTTCTCAAAGCATGACACCAGATTTGAATAAAAAGGTTTATGTTGTTTTATAAAAAAAACAAATAGTTACTTTCAATAGAGAAGCCATTTACAATACCAATCTTCATCTGAAAAAATACTCTGCTATTTAGATGTGTGTGATAATAAGAAAGGCCATGATAGATCCAAAAAGTCCACCAAGAACTATGAACATTTGGATTTTCTGTTAAGACTTAGGCAGCCTCAGAAAATCCCCACAGAGTAGCAGATTACAGGAGGGAGTCAAGGAAGTTAGTCCGTGAACAATTTGAAATCTAAATTTACTGTTGAAGAGAAGGCTTCTATTTGGCCTATGAAATGAAAAGTTGTACAGTCAGAAAATCTCTGGAAACTGTGACTTTCATGCCCACGGAAATAATCTTAGACCTCAATATTTTGATCTCTGAAAGTGTACAGAAAAGTTGAATGTCCAGAACAAACAAGACCTGCGTTCTAAAGGTACAGCTCTAGATGCTTTCCATACGATGTTTGTCCTCAAAAACTCGTAGAATGGGCATAATGTTTCTTATAAAGCCTACACCAAAATGACCGTTGCCCTAGTCACGTGATAAGACAGAGGGAGGGCCTATGAGCTTCCCTAGCTATCCCCGGTTATGTAAGGGGTGGACCTGTTGTCACAGGGCAAGCAGCCCCACAGGGAGTGACTAGGACTGACCACTGGCCCCTGAGCTGGATGGAACAGTCGGCAGGAAAGTGGTTCTATAGACACAGAGGGCCGAGCTGAGTTCATAGGGATGGGAACAGTTACATGCCCTTCCCCTATCATTCTATCCTAGCCAAAATAAAGGATCATGAGTTCACCAGCTCCCGACTGCTTCCAGGAACGCAAGCAGGCCTCTAGAGACTAGACAGACAGTGGAGTCAGCAAGGAAAGGGCCAGAAGAGAATACGAAGCTACCATGTGAATCTGAGAATTCCTACTTTATTCCCAGGGCCGGCAGAATTCATAAATCGCACCCACCTTTCCCCACACAGCAAAATGTCATCTTAGGGGAAGAAGCGGGGAAGGGGCCAAATACATAAGAGAGTGGGCCTTTTATCCAAATGGAAGAATGAACACCAATTAAGAAAGACGGCTTAAATGATCAGGCCTGACAGCTCCAAACTTGATTGGACATTTAATTAATTTCTCTCCCCTACTCTCACTCACTGCTGATTGAGGGCTCAGGAAGAGGCCAAGATGAGCCGCAGCCAAAATAAAGAAAATAAACTCTATTTTTGCTTATCTACAAGTTGTATTGGGACTACAATTTTGCAACCAGCGACACTTGAAAGATCCCAGATTTTCGCACACATGCCTACTACCAATAACCCAAGGAACATTAGAAACTTCATATGCCAATCTCAGAAAAAGAGGGGGAAGTAATGTTGAACAAATACTGATAGCAATGTGTCAAATTAATCTTCAGTACCTGCCATGCAATATAACTTTAACTCCAGAAGGTGAGACTCCTTTTATGTATGGATTTTTCACCCCGGTTTCTCCAGCTCTGGGATGGATCTCGGAGGCACAAGGACTCTAGCTGCAAATGTCTTGAGACCAAGTCCCTGCCCTAGTTCATAGGTTCATCTCAACAGGGGCCCACATAAAGCCAGATTCGCTCTCCCCACCATTTGAAATTGAAAACAGAGAATCCCACCTGCTGGGCGCTGTTGGCACTGAGTGACATTAACGTCAACAGGACCAAAGACCCGTCAATTTTATGCCACATTTCAGAAGACCTAGAAACTGGCCACCCTTCTTTTCCTTCCATGGCCCTGAATAGTCAGCTCTTTCTTTATATTTAATGCCTTGCAATGCCACCGTGTTATCTTAATGGATTTCCTCTCTTCCACTCTAAGTTTTCTGGCCTTCCCTTTTGTTGCTTTCAACTTACATGCCACCAACAAATACATGAACAAGAAATTCTTAGAAATCAGTGGAACGCCCTAGACATTGGACCACGCAGCCTAAGGAAGGAAGTATAGAGACGGTGAAGACTCAGTCTGGGACTTGGGTCCACATGCTGAATCTGGCAATGGATACAAACGTTCGTGATATCTACCAGAAATTTTCCAGAAAGGCACATAAATGTCTTCAGCAATGCCAGTAGCTGGTAGCATGAAAATGCTACCTTACAGAATCGAGTGTTCCAGGGTATGGTCCACAGAATAACTTTCCAAAAGTTATGTTATATTTCTTCTGTTCCGTTGGCTTGTTTCTTCGTGTAAGACTTGTGTCAGTTATTATGAATATACGCAGAAAACTGGCTTAAAATTCAAGATAAAAGTGAGAAGAATCAAGCAGTATCACAGTATTGAAGGATAGAGGCAGAACCCAGCCACTACTACAGGGATCTAATTATTTCCTAAACAGAGACCAGGGAGGGAGTTTTGCAACATTGGAGGAAAATGAATCGAAAACTTGATTTCTAAAACGTATATTATTTTGAAAGTTCGCTGCTGAAACAGAGTCTTTTCCCGTCGCCAGTAAATCAAATTGGTAAAGCAGTCTAAAAATAAAAAAGAACAGGTCATGTTATGAATGAGACCTAAGTTAGGGCTTGGTTTTCCCATAAGTCCTATCTTGTAATATTTTATGACCCTCCGTAATAACACAAATTATTCATATTAATGTCACTGGTTTTATTAAAATAATGATTATTGGTAGAAAATATATTGTCAAGGAGCGTTTTTGTACAGCAGGAAAAACACTCGTTCAATCCATAACAGGCAGGGATGATATAAAACTAGTATAGAAATAGACAACTTTGGGGGAAAAGCCTTCCACCAATTGTTTTAATGGTTTGCTCCGTCTGTGCCAAGGGCAAAAGAAGGTGAATGTAGCTATACCATTATCGCCCGCCCACGTTAAGAATGTCTTCATTCCCCTCTAGTCCATTACAGACTGCTGTGGTTTACACTTATAGATGTTTTTGGATCATTAAAAAAAAAAATACTTGAACCTTTTAACATTACAGAATGCCTTTAAGGAGAACAGTGTATGAGGGAACAGACATATTTTTCAAGGAAAAGTAACTATCTGTGGTCTAGCCAAGTGATGACTGAGAGCGGGTTAGTTTTTTGTGGTGATTTCTGGTGTGTGTGTGTGTGTGTGTGTGTGCGTTGCCAGCTATCTATTACTATTTGGGGAGTGTAAACACTAATGAAGGTGAGGAGCTAGGTGGAACAAGAGGACAGGGTTTGGGGTAATGGGATGAAATTAAGAAAAGGGAAATTTAGGTTGATTACCAATTACCAATTGAAAATCTTCTTAATGTCGAAGCCTATTAGACTGTAGGGTAATCTTCCGAGGGAGGTGGTGGGACTCCCATTGCTTAGATACTTAAAATTAGAGTGGACAGAGCACTATCAAGAACACCCCGTGGTGAAGGATCTACCCCGTTGTGTGGAATGAGCGAGTTCACCTTGGTTGCCTTTATAGGCTCAAGCTTCCCCACGACCTGGGGAGAGAAGGGAAGAAAAATGACCCCAGTCTGTCCCACACAGGCCCACCAAGCCCAAGTGATCGGGGGAATCATTTAAAAATACTTCCTCTGCTTTTCATCTGGAACAGTCTTTCTGCACTTCCACAGACACCCCCGAAAAAGACAGATCTGTTGGCAACAAAGACCTTCCCAAAGGTACACGTTTCCCACCTGGGAAGTTCACAGCTTTCTGAGATTCACGGACGCAGCGTCTTGTGTCATGTGGTACTCTGCTTTTCCCTGAAGTAAAAATTGGATCAAGCAGGCCAGTGACATTTTGAGAACGTGGCTACCGTGACATGTGTGGGCAGACATGGTCTGTCATTGTAGGAAGATAAAGAAATTGAGGGAAGGGAAAGTGAGAAAGAGAACCTCAGCTTGAGAGAGAACAGATCGGAGTAGCAATTGATGAACATTGTCCCATAGTCCAGGTGAAGGTAGGGAAGAGGAATTACATGAGGAAAATGGGCATTCCCTCTTGTTCCCTTGGAGCCCGTTGTGGTACCCAGGAGTCTACTTCAGAAGAGGCTCTTTTACTTAATGGGAACATTTCTGGAAATGAATATATTAGAGACGATGCAGTCGTATCTTCTGATTTTAATGAAATCTTACCTCACGCTCTTCGATAGGGGTTCTTTCTGTCAGTCATAATAAAATTTTTAAAAATATATCCACGTGGTTTTAGAATAGTTTCTTTTTGCTCAGAATATCTCTCTGTTCTGGCTGACATAGACACGTCCAGGCTTTTCCAAAAGCCTTCAAAAAAGAAGCGAGGCATGAGAAACAGTGTATCTCTATATGAGTTGCTGAATGTAATGGACAGTGGAAGCCAGAGACATGAATGACACAATAAAGTCATCCAGCACTGAACGTCCTCTCCTTGCTGGAGGTGACAGAGGAGGCTGAATGCCATGGGAAGGTGGGGGCAGAGAAAGCCTGTACACTGAAACTCTATATTAAATACATCCAGCCTCCTCTGCTCTGTAAAACCAACCAGAACGTCAACAGACTTAAGCTTCCTTCCTGGTTCCTCTTACCTTTCTAGTAGACAATGGCCACAAAGGTAACTCTTGAGGTTCAGAGAACATAATTGGAACAAGAGGAGTTAAGTGTAACGCAAGGTTCAAAGTTCCCTTCTGATAAGTGCTGTCCAAGAAGCAATGTGTATCTTCCATATCACATGTGCCGTTCTAATCTCCCATTTCTTCCTTGTGGCAAATTCTTTCTGTCTTTCTAAGTTTAACGTTTTATTTGATTACAAAGTCACTGTCGTTTGGGGGAGCCTGGGTGTCTCAGTTGGTGAGCGTCCAGCTTCAGCTCAGGTCGTGAGCTCACAGTCTGTGAGTTCGAGCCCCACGTCGGGCTCTGTGCTGACAGCTCAGCGCCTAGAGCCTGCTTCCGATTCGGTGTCTCCCTCTCTCTCTGCCCCTTCCTCGCTCATCCCCTGCCTCTCTCTGTCTCTCAAAAATGAATACACGTTAAAAAAATTTTTTAATTAAAAAAAACTAAAAAACAAAGTTGCTGTCAATAAAAATCAATAAAAATATCTCACTCCTACCAACTGGTCTCACCCATAAAATGAACATTTTCCCCCTAAAAGTTATCTTTTTTTTCCCCTTGAGGGAAAAAAAATTTCTTCAGGAACTTGTGATTGTACACAACAAAATGTATGTTTCAGAATTCAAACACCTACGTGCAACCTACTGCTTCAACTTTTGGCTTGAAACAGACTTGCATGACTTTTCTTTAAAGGGAATGGTATTTGGAAATAACCCAGGTCCTCTTGTGAGCTCAAGGTTCTTGAACAATTGGCAAATGTGCCCTAACCACTAGGCTGCAGGGAACACCCAGAGTCTGGGTGCAGTTGACTGGTTATTCATCTGAAATAAACACCAAAATGTTTCACTGCAAAAAAGCCACTCTTCTGAAAAGATTTCAAAGTCATTCAAACGTACCTTCAAAACAGTATGCAATATGGAAATCTCCAAATACTCACTTCTTATGCTCAACTAAGGGTATCGTTTTTCTGTTTCTTAGATCCAAACATTGCAATTTACTTTTAGGGTGATAATACTTTATGCGGAAATATCTTTTTGCAGCACTTTCCTGCACATTATTTCATTTTGTCTTCTAAGAGATGTTCAGTTTTTATTGCCAAAAAATTTTTTTAATTTAATTACAACTGAATTTTATTTCACCAACTGGTAGGAAAAAATAGTAGAGTTGTAATAAAACTCACATACGATAATAAACATGGCCATAAGAGTAGACTTTAACAAATCGTGATCACTTAATGCATTTTCGTATCTGCTGAAGTAGGCTTTCAAATGAGAGTGGGGTATTTATATCTCATAAAAACTATGCGTCCTTCTTGGGAATAGAGATTAAAGATACCCCAAGACTCTTTGTTTTATTGACCAGTTCAGTTTTTAGATTCTATTTTTCAGGAGATAATTTATATCCCAATCTCTTGGCGTTCTGGCTTCTCCCACCTCTTCACATGTGGTCCCCACTGCCCCACTAGACAGACAGTCCTGGCAGGGGCAGGATTGGGGTTGTGCTTTCTCTCTCTCTCTCTCTCTCTCTCTCTCTCTCTCTCTCTCTCTTGCTCTTGGATCATTCTCCCAACTTTAATCCTAATGCTTTAAATGACTCACCCAGAATACCTTCTAATAATCACTTGGGCTCAATTCCCACTACCTAGAAAGGTTCTAGTAGCTTCGTTCTTCCTTGAAAACTTTTCACAGAATTTCTTCCATGTGACCAAGATGATACAGGGTACCTAAAGAACAGCGGGCAAAAACAAGACAAAAAAAAAACACCAGGCCTGCATTCACCGTGAGCATATGGTCTGATGGAGGTCCTGAGATGTTCGTCTGGGGTCTCTGTAGCAGGATGGGATGGGAGAAACATAGCGCTAGGCTGGCCCCCAGGGAAATTCTGCACCCGAGTTCAGAAAATCCCCAGGCTCACTCAGCACTACTTGGCAAGCTTTGCTGCAGCCCTGGGGAGCAGCCAGGCCCAAGGGGGGGAAAGGGAGACAGCCGAGGTAAGTGTCATTTCCAAAGTCATAGCATCAGTAAGAAGCATGAATCAGCATTCAAACCAAGTGTTCCGAGGATGCTATTTGTTAGCTTAGACCCTGCCTCACTTAGCCAAAACACGTACTTCTCCTTTGATTGACAGGGAGGATTTGGGTTAGTATTTCAAAAGCAAAGGACAGAGAAGCTTAATAATGCTGACGTTCAGAGACTGTTCTTTAGTCGAGTTTGTATTCCTACCCATCCTGGAACCCCACTGAATTAAGTGGCATGATGGCACTGGGAAATGGGGGGGGGGCATCCATGAATTAAAAACTGGTTTGTAAGGAAGTCCAAGGAATATTATGTAATTCTGTTGACAAGACGTATAGATAGATAGATGATGGGGGGAGGGGGGAGGGGGTAACAAAATAATATAGCATTGGAAGCCCACAAAAGCATGCTACGTAAGAGTTCCTATTGGTCACTCATCTCCAATTACAATTGGCAAGATCCACTATGTAGTTTGTGGGGCCCGCTACAACATGAAACGGTCGGGGGACCCCTTGTGAGAAATGAGTAAGGATTTTAAGACAATGACAGCAGAGCATGAAACCAACCATGGGGTGGCACGTGACCACACAGGTCCCACACGCACGAAGGGGGCACTGGCTGGCATTAACGCTTCTGCACATTATCCAGTTCTGCTTGGAAAGGCCGCCGTCTCAACGCAACGTCAAGAAAACCACCCAACGATTAGGGCCGTTTACAGATAGAGCGGACTGCTTTGTTAAGCAGAATTTGCCCTTCAAGGGAAAGTTCACACCGAACCTGGAAGACCATCTGTCAAAGATGTTGAGGACGGATTGATTCCTCCATTAGGGGAGGGCCGGATTGGACCCTAGAGGTCCCTTTTCATGCTAGGATTCTGTGAGTCAGACAGTTTCCATCTTCCGATTTTTGAATGGAGCCACTTTCTATGATTCACCAATACCGCCTACGAAGCACACCAAAGTTCCCGACACTGTCACCTTAGCAGGGAGCAATCAGATCTTGGCTTTATGGTTATTTGACGTAAGTAAAGATGGCCGTACTTACATACGTGGGCAATATAAGCATGTGCACAATTATACTCAGCATGCGAGGGCGTGCTGATACACACAGAAGACAGCCAAGGCAGCTTCGGTATTTCATTACTTCAAGATCCGTGTGTCTGTCACTACTACGTGAAGCTTATGGCCCCCTTACCCACAAAGTATCACAACCAACCCTTTTTGGTCACTGTAAGTCTCCATACAATCGCGGTACCATTGCCCAGAGAAGCCAAGGTAAGAAGCCACTAAGGAAGTATTTGAAAGGGTTGGAGCCGTAATATTGAAATGTTAATAAAGACGATGCTGTGGACTTGAAAGGCAGCAAATGCAGGATCCCATGCCTTCTTGAGATGATCAACAAAGAAACCAGCCCACACATAGACTGGAGCTGAAAAACTATTCAGATTCTCTACTGGCATTGCATTCAAAAACCAAAGCAACAAGGGGGGAAAAATGAAACTACCGAGGTCCTATTGTTTTGCCTAAGTAGCACCATCATTAGCGATATTAATATCTTGTATATTGAGTCCCCCCCCCACCCAGGCTGTTCAGCTATTTTAAGTCTTCTTAACGTTAGTTAAATGGCTAGTGGCGAGGTTGATGTGCCCCTGTTTCCTTCCAGAGCTCCCAGGCAGTAGCATGTACCGTTGTCATTTTGTTAATAAAATGGGATGGCATTGGTTTCCAGCATCCTGGATTTTTGTTGAGCAAAGCAGCATGGTGTATCAAAGGCATGTCAAGAGATGTGACGTAAATGAAAATCGCGGAGTATCATAATGCCGCACAACAGGTGCACAAAATAGATGTTCAGAATGGTTTCTATTATTTGGCTTTTTTGGAATCAAATCAGAATCAAGAACAATAGTGGCCATTTCAGATAAATTACTTCTGCACATTCTTGCAGATTGAGCAGCTGTAAAGGAGGGGAGGGGGGAGACGGGGGTGCACGCTATTTGGAAGGTGGATGCAAATATATTTGTAATGTGTATACAGTGTCCTCAGTATATTAAATTTTTGCCTTTCATGTGCAATGATAAAAGTGGTTTCCTTTCCAGGATTGCATGTTTCATTAATACCACATTTTAATAATTAAATAGCACAACTCTAGAGGCAATAGCCAAGATAAAAGTTTGCAGACAATCCATTATTTCTCGCAGACAGCCCTTCTGAAGAACCCATGCAGATGCAGCCTAATGATTTAAGTTCTAAAATGGGTTGTTTAATAAAGTCTTGGGTGTTTATGGAGTTTTGTTCTGGTGGGCAGTCTCTTTTCTTTTGTCGGGTGTGGCGTTATTATTAATGATAAGAGATGGGCTGAGGGGCTGGTATCCCCTCTATACATCATTATCCACCTTGGCCCACTCTGGCTATTTTTGTTGCATTACGGTTCCTATTTGTAATTTTTAACGTTGGGAAGAGAGAGGTTTGTTGTCTTTTTAATCCTCTCTGTTAGCATATTCTATTTTATTAGACATAATTCACAGGGAGAGAGAGAAAGGGAGGTAGACACTGGTTCAGGGGGATATATAATTGGGTGTAGGGGGATTAAACTATTATTATTCTACCCTCTTAATGGATGCCCCATAAAGAACCCATAGCACAGGCATTAATGAGTTATGAAGGAAGAGTAGGCAAGCTGAACAGTGTTTCCATTATTGCAATCCTACTTACACACAAATTGTTTAGCACCACTTGAAAGGGACCCCGGACTCCTGATGTATTCAAGCAGAGAAATTTTCCTTCAGAATTGTCTTGTTCTTTCTAAATCTCTGACTTCCAATTTGCAGGATCTTTCTCACATGCCAATCCCGATATTTAGTTTTGCTCCACATCAGGCCTTGCTATTAAAAAAAAAAAAAAAAAAAAACTGCCTGAAATTTTTTACATCACATAGAGAAATCTATAAATAGCTATAAAAACATATTCTCTTCTTTGATTAAGGGAAAAAAAAAAGCGCAAGATATGTGAACACTAATGCCCCCAGGTGATAGGAGTGGGAAATAAGTTTAAAGAGCATTATTTTTTAGGTATAAATATTCAAAAGTTAAAGAAAAAGGTTACACGTGAAAATTACGGCGTGCTTTGACGTTGAACTTAGCAACAGAATCAGAGCCATGCCCTTGTGCCGTGGTTCTTGTTGTTGATGTTGGAGGTGAAAAAGCAAAGAGAAAGTAAAAGCATAGAGCTTTCACACATGTATTACATAATGTATTCAGGTGGTTTTAGTGGATTACTCCTTGGTTTAAGGGGCTTTCGGATCACTGCTCTCCACTCACATGGTGTCAGTGTATACAGTAAATCTTTCCCTCCTTGTATCCTTTCCACTCTTTCTGCCTCTTACAATACAATTGGATTTTTCCCCTCTTAAGGGAACGTATGAATTTGGTGACCACAGCAGAGAAGCCATCACACATCACTTGGAGTTACCTTTGTGTGATATTTTGCAAACCTCGCAGACTTTTCATAAAACTTTTATCTAAGAATTACTACTCCGCTGAACTGTAATTCACAGCAGTGAGTGTTTGTGAAATGCTTCCTCCCCAGTAAAATCATCACTCCACCAGACGATGATGGCTTTGAGGCTTCTTTATTTTAAACTTGTATAAGAATTAGGACTGGAGGTCCTGTTCAATTGGAAAGTTTTTGAGTCATATTCTTTCCCAAGCGAATGTATTTTTAAAAACAATTTTAATTCCGCGGCTGGCTGTGTTTTCTAATAAATCCTCTCTACTTTTCTTCTGTGGCAATCTGTCCAGCATCTGTAACTTGGAATGTGTTTGTAAAATATGAAGGAACCGAGGATGGTGTTCCAATGGAAACTGAGCTACCTCCCTAAATGGAATGTTTATGTAAGCAATTTCACACGATAAGGTTTACGGTTAAGGTAGCACACATCCAAGATCTAGGATTTAACCTTCCAAAGAGGCACCGTTTCATTTTTGATGTATCTTTTCGCTTTTATAAAATGCGTTTCAGTTCTCATACATAAACTACAAGGCAGAGAAATGAAAAGTTCTTTGCATGAGAAATAGTATCCTAAGGTATATGAAAACTTGGTGTTGGAAGTCATTTTCACTTCTTTCCATTCGTTTTTATTGCTTTCCAAAGTGAAAACTCCATAGACTCAGAAGCCAAAGGGCCTTTTGAAAAATGCCACTTTCAGATTTCAGCCAACAGCCACAGCTGAATCGACAAGGGAGGGTTCTAACAAGACAGTTGCTTGCTGCTGGCTACAGTTCCCACTTTTGTTTCCTATGGAAACTAACACGGGGCAAATTGAAAGACTGATTATTTTAAGGCTCCGCTGTCTTTCCTGATCCAGTGTCTACAGTATTTTCATAGAAAATGGGAGCAGGAAAAGCAGGGGAGATGTCAGACCTTGTCAGTTCCAGCTGTGGTTGCTGGCAGAGGGCTGAAAGTTCCAGCTTTTCAAACAAGCTACAGAAATCTCTGCTCTTTTTTGCTTTTACAACAAAAATGTTAGTTGAACGGCGACTTCACCTTTACCTGTCCCTTCTATTCCTTCCTTTCACACTGGGATTTCTAGGGAGGAAAGATGGAACGATAGTTCGTTTGGGCAGTTAAGAGGGAGAATTGCACGGCCAAAAGTTTGTTCCAATAAATAACCCATGAATAATGGATTCCCTCTAACCACGAGACTCTGTAACTGTGAATGTAAGTAACTGGTCTATCCAATTGGCGATGTATTCAGAGCCTCGGTTTTCTCTATTGTTTTCTTCCCAATGAACATTTCTTCCCTTGTGAATCTCACCTTTTGTGGGATGGGGATAAAAAAGGCAGGAGGTACAATAAATATCAGTTGTCCGGAAAACGTGAATTATTACAGATCCTAATGCTAAAAGTGACTTAAATCAAGAGTTTGATTGGCTTTGCACGGATAAAACCTGTCCTGTCCTCGAGTGCCCGCCACTTCCTTAGTATCCTCCAGAGATTTCACAAAATTGCTCCATTTAAATTTTACAAACTCTATGCATTTAGCAACTTTTGGTTCCCTGATGATGACCAGTTACCTTTTCAATCACATGGTGGTTCAAATGAGTTCATAGTTTAATGCATTCTATTTTAAAAATGTCAGAATACGTAATTAGAGGAACAGGGGGGTTTTTGAGTGCTTTATGTTACCATGGGAAGGAAACTCATGATTATCTACTCAGGGCATCTATTATTATTGTGTGCTTACTATGAACCAGGCACTTAATATATACCGTCTCAATTAATTCTCCCAAGAACACTGGGGAAGTGGTTACTATTATCTTTATCGCACAGACGAGAAAACTAGGGCTGGCTTGAACGGCGTTCTAACGTCACACAAGAAGAGATGGAAAGATATGGAAACCCGGATCTTTCTGACTCAGCACACATCTTCTTAACAACTGTGCTGTGTCACTGCCTTTCTCTCCACTTGCTCACACACGGGAGAGGGGAGGGGCGAAATGACATAAAATGAGTGTCCACAGGCTGCTTGCCAGTATAGACAAAGAGCACTCCCCGAACCGTGAGGCCGACACAGTGGAGGCATGGTAGGTGCAGTCGCTGTGGCCCTGCAAGGTCATTAGGAAGAGTGAAAGCTGCTCACAGAGAGAGCTGTCAATAGAGATCTGGTTTGTCCTCTCACACCGAAGCGCCCGGCATCTCCGGCCAGCCTTGCTGTCAGCAGCTTTCCATCCCATTCCTCCTGGGAGCAGGGAGAAGTAGTGATAACTTACTACTGTTCCTTCCCAGAGTGGCCTGAACCCGAGCAAGAGCCTCATCTTGAAGCTGAGAGGATACAGACACGCAAGAGACGTGTGACCTCAGGAACATGTGCACCAAATCCCTGGCATCCAGTCATCTTGGGCGAAAGGAGAGAGATTAGGTTTACATCAGAGAAAGAGGCTGGCCCAGGCATTTTCTCTCCTTTCCAAAGGCATCATTGCAGACACACACACACTGTGCAATCCGTATTTCTGTACGAGGTCAGAGTTCAGAGTAGGCCCATGGTTAGACTCCAGAAGCTCAGTATTGCCTATTATTCCTTCGATAAGGAGAATTAAAAAAAAAAAAAATGTATCCCACAGATTAAAGTCAATGCCATTAACATTTAAATATCTGTAAGCTTTGGGGCTCCTGGGTGGCTCAGTCGGTTAAGCGGCCGACCTCGGCTCAGGTCATGATCTCGAGGTCCGTGAGTTCGAGCCCCGCGTCGGGCTCTGTGCGGACAGCTCAGAGCCTGGAGCCTGCTTCAGATTCTGTGTCTCCCTCTCTCTGACCCTCCCCGTTCATGCTCTGTCTCTCTCTGTCTCAAAAATAAATAAACGTTAAAAAAAATTTTTTTAATAAATAAATAAATATCTGTGAGCTTTAACGATTGGTATAAATGTTATATTTAAAGTCTAAACGAAGACCCCAATTTTTTTCCCAGGTTGAGGAAGATGGAAGACGGGAATTTAGGCATCCTAAGACATTTGTGGTCTGAAGGGGTGGGCCAAAGAGATGGCACGAATCTTGGGTGGGAGAAAGGCAGAGCGAGACAGTCAATTCTTCTCCACCACAAACTGGCATTTTTTTTTTCTTTTAGTTTATTTGTTTATTTTGAGAGAGAGAAAGAGAGCACTTGTGGGTGGGGGAGAAGCACAGAGAGAGAGGGAGATAGAGAATCCCAAGCAGGCTCCATGCTATGATCAGAGAGCAGGAAGTAGGGATCGATCCCACAAACCACAGGACCATGACCTGAGCCGAAATCAAGAGCCGGTCGCTAAGTCAACTGAGACACCCAGGTGCCCCCAAACTAGCACTTCTGTGTACCACTTAGTGTACAGGAACATTTTTGTCTACACTGGTGCATATATAAGTTGAAAAGAAAAAGCCTCAACAGTATGCTCTCTGGTTATGGTTTGAAGCACGAGAATTTTTCCAATTGAATTAATGAGGTAAATTGGCAGCTTCCTTCCTTCAGAAAAAACAAAAACAAAAACAAACAAAACTCTGCTCTTAAGGACTGAACTCTTAATGATTGATAACAATATTTTCCAGACAATTTTTTAATATATTTTTTGACTGAATCATTTTAGGCTTCAAGAGCAAAACCCCAAAACTACTTTCAGACATCTTACAAATTAAAAATACACTGCATTGTCAAAGGGCCAATACTCAAATCTTCTAACTTAAAAATATCCTACCTATTCCACAGATCCACACTAATCTTGCCGTTATAGACATAGGCATGTGTGTGTGCACACATACATACATACACACACACGTGTATATATATATATATATATATATATATATATGTATACACGTATATACACATATACATATATATGTATATACGTATACACGTATATACACATATACATATATATGTATATACTTATACATGTATATATACACGTATACATATATATGTATATACGTATACATGTATATATACACATATGTGTATATATACGTATACACGTATATACACGTATATACATATATATGTACGTGTGCGTATATATACGTATAAACATATATATGTATATATATATGTTTATACGTATATATACGTGTGTGTGTATGTATGTGTGCACACACACACAAACGTACATATACCTACTTTCTTTTAATTGAGAGAGGGTATGTAGGAGTACAGTCTCTGAAGCCTGCGTCAGACTTGGGGTTTGAGTCCTAATCCTGACAGTTACCAGTCATTTTTAAACATTTTTTTTTTTTGCTTATTTTCTTTTGAGAGGGAGAGCAGGAGTAGGGGAAGGGTAGAGAGAGAGGGAGACACAGAATCTGAAGCAGGCTCCGGGCTCCGAGCTGTCAGCCCGAGTTTGGGCTCGAGCCCATGAACCGTGAGGTCATGGCCTGAACCGAAGTCGGATGCTTAACCGACTGGGAGCTCCCCCAGGCCTCCCTGACAGTTCCTAATTGTAAGACTTTGGACAAGTTCCTTAGCTTCCTTGTACCTCAGTTTCTTCATCTGTGAAATACAGGGAAACAAGAGTCATTCTGTCCTGCTACATGGTAAGCACCATGTAAGTGTTTGTTGAATGAATAAAATACCATTATGATGATAATTCTACTCCCAATCCAATAAGGTAATAATTCAGGCTTAGACATCCCATTCTGTGTCTCAGAGAAATGACACAGTTAATATGGCATTTAAGTGCAAGAAGGACTGAATCTAGAGCTTTGTCGTTTCCACTAAATCACACCGCCCATCTTTTCTCAGTTTACTCTTGTCAGTAAATTTTCTTTCTATACCTACTTATTTTTAAGTCTTATATATATATTTTTACTGGAAGGTATTCTTCATAGCTTATGGATGCCAGTTTTTTAACGATGACACAGCTTGTTTATTTTGGTTTTTGAACTAGTGTTTGATGGTGTCTTGTGTGTAACAGATCAATTGTGTAGCATGTCCTTTCTCATTGTCACTTCATAAAATACTTGAACTCCATGTCAATTGTATATTCCCTTGTATTTTCTTCTAAAAGTTTTAGCTTTATTTTTCATAAAGTACTTACCCATCCGTAATACATTTTTGAAAATAGTGTGAGGTTGGAATCTGATCTTTTAAATGTACATATTTATTTATATTTCTATTTGGGTATATTTATTTATTTTGAGAGAGAAAACGCCTGTGTGAGCAGGGGAGGAGCAGAGAGAGAGAGAGAGAATCCCAAGCAGGCTCCACACTGCCAGTGCAGAACCCCATGCAGGGCTCCAACTCAAGAGCCACGAGATCATGACCTGAGCCAAAACCAAGAGTTGGATGCTTAACCAACTGAGCCACCCAGGTGCCCCTGGGATCTAATCTTTTAAATCTTTCCTCCATTTAAAAGATTACCATTTATTAATAAGTTCACTATTTCTTACATTGTCATCCCAGCTTCACAGAAGGGCACTATACTGTACTCCCATGTGTATATACACACACCCACACATGCAAGCACATACACATCCACTTGCATATTTTCAAGAGCAGATACAGACATCGATGATGTACAGGCATAGATTGGATACAGAGGCAGAGATATAGCGAGAGACACAGACACAGAGATATACACTCACACACACACGTATATATCTGTCGTCCTGAATTTCTGATTCTGTTCTAGATGTCAATTTGTTTATTTCATAAGCACCGCAATGGTTTAGTCACTGTGGCTTTATAATAAGGCTTCATACGAGTTTTCCTCCTTTCTGTTCTGACTCTTTTTTTAATGATTATTTTATGAATATATTGCTTTCATCTGTGTGGCTTTTTTTTAACTTTCTTGCGCACTTCTCTGCTTACTTTAGGGTTCACTTTTTCTATTCCTGAAGTAGCCCTTCTCCCGTGATGCTCGTGGGTGGTACACACTGAATCTTTGAAAATGTCTGAGTTTCAGCTCTGGTCTCAAATGCTTATTTATTTGACATTCTGTGCAGACAATTGAGTTATGTTCTTCCCAGTCCACTTAAGACACTGTTCTGCATTTCTGGCACCTGGGGAGTTTCCATTTTAGACGTCAGCTGCATTGAAAGAATCTTCATTAAATTATATCTCGTTTTTTTTTTTTTTTTTTTTTTTGGTGTTTATACCAGAAAGGCATTCATGTTAATCTAATCTGCCATACGACAAGAACCTGAAATCTAGGAATTCCCTTATCAGATCTTAGCCAGAGGCCATGCTGCAAGGGAACCAATGAAAATAATAGGGGACTTGGGGCTCCCGGGTCCCTCAGTTAGTTAATCGTCTGACTCTTGATTTCAGCTCAGATCTTGATCTCATGGTTTGGGGATTAAGCCTCGCATCCGGCTCTCTTCTGACAGTGAGGATCCTGCTTGGGATTCTCTCTCTCTCCCTCTCTCTCTGCCCCTTCCTCGCTAGCTTTCTCTCTCTCTCTCAAAATAAATAAACGTTAAAAAATTTATTTAAAAAAAAAAAAGAAAGGAGAGTGTAGTTCAAAGGCACAGACTGGTACCAGAAAAACAGAGCTTGATAAAAAGTAGAGCATTTCCAAACTGTACAGGTTCCTAAAACAGATTCCTACTGAAGAATTTTGATTTGATTCACTTACGAAGTTGAATCTGAGAAGTATTAGTGGCATAACAACCACGAGGAATGATTTAAATATTACACATACTATATGAAAACACATTATTTGGGAACTATCCATATTGTTGCACATATCAGGAGTTCATTATTTTTTATTGCTGAATAAGGGATTTTTATTACCTTTTGTTTATCCATGAAACACCTTATGATATTTGGGTTATTTCCAATTTTGGCTATGACAAATAAACCTGGATGAGCATTTGTATACAAGATTTTGTATGGTCTTACCATTTCCAGGTCATTTTATCTCATAAATACTTAGCAGTGAGATGGTTTGATCACATGGCAAGAGTCCTTTTGTTTTTTTTTGTTTTTTTTGTTTTTAACATTTATTTATTTTTGAGAGACAAAGAGCATGAGTGGGGAAGGGGCAGAGAAAGAGGGAGACACAGAATCTGTAGCACGTTCTAGGCTCTGAGCTGTCAGCCTAGAACCTGACGTGGGGCTCGAACCCATGAACCGTGAGATCATGACCTGAGCCGACATCTAACACTTAAGCCACTGAGCCACCCAGGCGCCCCAAGGCAAGAGTCCTTTTTAAAAGAATGCCACAATTGTCCAAACATTGGTGCCATTTTACATTTCCACCAGCAGGGCACAAGAGTTCTAGCTCCTCCATATCCCTCTCCACATGGGTGATGATCAGAGTTTCCGATTTTAGCCATTCTAATATATATGTACTGGTATCTCGTTGTGGTGTTAATTTGCATTTCCCAATCATTAATGATGTTGAGCATCTGTTCATGTGCTTATTTGCCATCTATATATCTTTGGTGAAATGTCTATTCCAATATCTTGCCCATTTTTAATTGAATTTTTTTAAATTATTGAGCATTGAGACTTCTTTATATTCTAGCTACAAGTCTTTCTTCAGATAAATGCTTTAAAAATATTTTCTCCAATATGTAGCTTTTCCTAGTTTTTTAGTGATAGTGTCATTTGAAGAGAGGAAGTTTTTCATTTTGATGAAGTCCAATTTAGATTTATCAGGCATTATTTTCCTTTTACAAATAGTAATTTTGATTTTGAATCTAAAATATCTCTAGACAAAGCAAAGTCAAAAGATTGTTGTCTTGTGTTTTCTTGTAGAAGTTGTATGGTTTTAGGCTTTACATTTAGGTCTACAGTACATTTTGAGTTAACTTTTTCACATGATGAGGTTAAAGTTCACCTCTTTGGGTATAGACATCCCATAGTTCCTACACCATATATTGAAATGTCTGCCTGGTTTTAAAATGCAGAATTTTTATTTTACATTTTGGCTTAGTTAAACATATCATTTCTTTGTTTCCTCTTTTCCATTTATGATGAGAAAAGGCTTTTCCAACCAGATATCAAGTAAACTGCATTTTCTTCAAGACTTTAAAATTTCTTTATCTCTTATTTTTCTGTTCCATGTTTTAATCCAATTGGAATTTATTGTGGTAGACAGTGTGTGTGTGTGTGTGTATTTATATATATATATATATATATATATATATATATATATATATACATATATATGTATATATATACACAAAATACATGAGTGTATATACATATATATACATATGTATACCTATGTATATACTTTTATATGTGTATATATACATATACACACATATATATGTATATATACATATATATACACATATATACACATATATACATATATACATATATATACACCTATATATGTGTATATATATATACAAAATACATGAGTGTATATACATATACCCATATATATATATACCTATATGTATATACTTTTATATGTGTGTATATATACATAATGTAATTAATTAGAATCCTACAGGATTCCTTACACCAAAATGGTTTCAGTTGGTTCTAAAGGTTGCCTAGAAAACTAAAACTGAAGGCACGAGGAGAACATGTAAGTTTAGATTAGGGTGGGGTAGATCTGAGACATGAGCTAGGACCACATAAATAGGATGTAAAAATGGTAATACAATATCAAATACAAATTCGATGCTAACACATTTGGAAATACTGGAGAGTCTAAGAAAATATAAAGTGATAAGATTGACTTTCGAAGTTGACAAACTGAATGTAACAATGAAACGGGAGACTGGAGTAATTTTCAAAGAATTCGCTTCACGAAATGCTATAGGTCTAAATAGTATGAGAGGTGAATTCTTTCAACAATTTCAAAGAAGTACCATGGTGTATCAGCTGAACCAAAGCAGAGGAAAGAGTAAAAAGCTCCCTGGTTATGTACACAAAGCTCTTACCACACTCGAAAACAAAACTACAGTTTAATACCAATTGTGCATATGGATGTAAAAAAATCCTAAACCATTTTAGAAGACCGGATCAGTCAAATGGAGAAGTACATAGAAAAGTTGGGCTTTATTCAAAGCTGGGCTTTATTCAAGAATACCATGGACAGTTCATTATGAGAATTCTATTAATATTAAATCAACAGACAAAAACTATATTACTACCAAAAAGCATCCTCCAAGATCTATTTTTAAAACATGTTTCACTTTGGAGAATTGCAGACTCACGCAGAGTTTAAGAAATGATATAGAAAAATAATGCAGAAATAATATACACACTTTTCACAGTGTAACATCTTACACAACTACGGCACATTATCACAACCAAGAGATTTATATTGATGAAATCTATTTACCTTATTCAGGTGTCACCAGTTTTACACGCATTCATTCATGTTACATGTGTGTTTCAGTTCTATGGAATTTCAATCACAAATGTAGATTCACATGACGATGACCACAGTCAAGATACAGAGGAGTCCGCCATAAAGATCCCTCCTGCTACCTTTTATAGCCACAGACACTTCCCATGGCAACCACTAATCTGTTCTCTATTTCTATGATTTTGTCATTTCATTTTCAAGAATGTTATGTAAATAGAATCACACAGTATGTGACCTTTCTGAGAGTGTTTTTTTTCACACAGCATAATGCCCTTGAGTTCATCCAAGTTTTTGCATGCATCTAATTTGTTCCATTTTATTGCTGACCATTTTTCCACGGTATAGATGTACCACAATTTTGTTTTGGTTTGGGGTTTTTTATTCTTGTTTTTGTTTGTTTGTTTTGGGGTTTTTTTTTGTTTGTTTTGTTTTTTTGTTTTTTGCTTTCTTTAGCCATTCACCTGATGAAAGGACTTAGGACGTGTTTCTAGTTTCGGGTCGTTATGAATAAAACAGCTATGAAAATTTACGTACAGGTTTTTCTGTAAACATAAGTTTTATTTCTCTTGGATAAATTGTCCAATTTATCCCAAAATGTTTTTTTTAAAGAGTGTCATTGCTGGGTCATATGGTATGCATATGTTTAGTTTTATAATCAACTGTTATACTCATTTTCATTTTACATTCCCACCAGCAGTAATATGAGTTTTCCGGTTTCTCTGCATCCTCACTGGTATTTGGTGATATCACTATATTTTTTTATTTCACCCATTCTTTTAGGTGTGTAGTAATATCTCCTTGTGGTTTTAATTTGCATTTCCCTAATGGCTAATGATATTGAACATCTTTTCATGTGCTTATTTGCCATCTGTGTATCTTCTTCTGTGAAATGTCTATTCATGTCTTTTGCCCATTTTCTAATTGGATTGTTTGTTTGCAAATATTTTCTCCCAGTCTGTAGCTTGTCTTTTCATTATCTTAACAGGGTTTTTACAGAGCAAAAGTTTTATTTTTGATGAAGTCCAATTTATCAATTACTCCTTTTATGATTTGTGCTTTTGGTATCATATCTGAGAACTCTTTAGCAAGCCCTAGATCCTGAAGATTTTCTCCTGTGTTTTCTTCTAAAAGTCTTATACTTTCAATGCATTTAAACTTGTGATCCATTTTATATTGGAGTTAATTTTTGTATAAAGTGACTCAGGTTGAAGTTCACTTTTCTGCATATGGATGTATAACTTCCTGTTGCTCCAGCATCGTTTACTGCAAAAGCTATTGGTCCTCTATTGAATTGCTTTTATGCCTTTGTCAAAAATCAGTTGAGTATATTTGTGTAGCACCATATCTGGGTTCTGTATTGTGTTTCACTTCTACGTGTCTATCCCTCTGCCAATACCACATGTCTTGAATTACTATATAGTGGGCTTTAATAACAGGTAGAGTGAAACCTACTTTATTCTTCTTTAGACTTTTTTTTAGCTATTTTAAGGCCTGTTTTTTTCCTAAATAAATTAAATTTGTCTATATCTACCAAAAAAAAAAAAAAAAGCGTCTCTGGGAATTTGTTAGGAGTTGCATTAAACCCATGATCTATTTGGAAAGAAATGATACCTTTACTATGTTAAGTGTTCTAATCCATGAATGTGGTATGTCTCCTCATTAGTGAGATCTTTGATTTCATTGGTTAGGAGTATGTAACTTTACCACAGAGATTCTACACATAGATTAGATTAGATTTATAACTAAGTATTTTATTTTGTTTGGCACAATTATATGTTGTATGTTGTTTTTAGTGTTGGTCTCTACTGGTCTTTTCATGTTTATAGAAATACAATTAATTTTTTGGTGTTGATCTTGTATCCTGCAACCTTGCTGAATCATTTATTAGTTCTAGGAGATGTTGTGATGTCCTGGGGTTTCCTATGTAGACAACAAAATTATAATGTCAACTACAAATAAGAATAGATTGTTTTCTTTTAGATATGCATGTTCATTATTTCTTATTGCTGTGTAAGAACTTCCAACACTATGTTGCATATAAATAATGGAGATAGACATGTCTCCATGTTTATGATGTTAGTGGGAAGGATTCAGTATTTCACCATTAACTTTTATGATAGATATGCATCGTTTGAAGAGGCTCTTCATCAAATCGGAAAAGTTTCCCTTTGTTCTGATTTTTCCAAGAGTTTCCACTATGAATGATTATTGGAATTTGTCAAGTGATTTTTCTGCATTAATTGATATAATCACATCATTTTTCTTTTTAGCTTGTTGATATGGTAGACTACATCTATTGATTTTCAAATGCTGAACTAGCCTTGCATACTTGGGGAAAAATTCCCTTTGTACATGGTATGCAATTTGTTCTATATATTTCTGGATTCAATCTGCTAATATTTTGTTGGAGATTTTTATGGCTAAGTTCATGAAAAATATTTGTCTTTACTTCTGTTTTGTCTTCTTTTTATCTAGTACTGACATCCGATATTGATACTAATCTCACAAAATGAAGTGTAAAATGTTCCTTCCTATTCTCTTTTCTGAGAAAAATATTGTGTGGAATCGGTGTGATTTTTTTCAATCGTTTAGTAGAATTCTCCATTGAAACCACCTGGGCTTGGAGATTTCATTTTTGGAACATTTTTATCTACAAATTCAATTTCTATAATGGTTTACAACTATTCATATTGTCCATTTTATCTTGGTTGAGTTGTTGAAGAATTAGTAATGCATTCTTCTAAGTTGTTGAAATTAGGAGCATAAAGTACTATACAGTCTTCCCTTTTCTTCTTACAATGACTGAAGAATCTGCAGTAATATCCTGTGTTTCTTTCCTGATGTTGGTGATGTTTGTATTCTCTCTTTTTATTTTTGTCAGTCTTGCTAAAGGTTTTTCAATTTTATTAATTTTTCCCAAAGAACCCACTTTTTTTCATTGTTTTTAATCTGTTTTTTTTTTGTTTTAATTTCATTGATTTCTGCTCTTGTTTTTATTATTTCCTTATTTCTGCTTGTTTTGTGTTTATTTTACTCTTTGTTTTCTAGTTTCTTCATACAGGAACTTAGATGATTAATTTAAGAGCTTTCCCATTTTCTAATGTAAGCATTTACTGCTATGAATTTTCCTCTCTGTGCTGCTTTAACTGTATCTCACATGTCTTATAGGTTGTATTTTCAATTCATTGAGTTCTGTTTGTTTTTAAATTTCACACTTTCCCTTTTACCCATGGTTTATTTAGAAACATGTTATGTTTGGAGATTTTCCTGTTAAATTTCCCAGTTTGATTACATAATGGTCAGAGAACATACTCTGTATGTTTTTATCATACTCGGTATGATTTTATTATTAAAAAATATTTCTTAGGTTTGTTTTATGTACTAAAATATGGTCTATATTGTTGAATATTCTATGAGATTTTTGTTTGTTTGTTTGTTTGTTTGTTTACCCAAGTGGCTTTGAACTCAAAATCCCAAGATCAAGAGTTGCATGCTCTACTAACTGAGCCAGACAGTCACCCCTATTCTATGGATTCTCGATATGTTTTTCTTTTGGTTGATTGTGCTGTTCAATTCTTCTATATGGTTGCTGGTTTTCTGTCTACTAGTTCTATCAATTGCTGAGAATGCAATGCTAAAATCTGTAACTGTAAGTGTTGATTTCTCTGTTTCTCCTTTCAGCTCTGACAGTTTTGCTTCATGCATTTTGAGGTTTCAGGTAATTGGTGTCCACCCATTTTTAGGGTCATCATGCCTCTTTGTGGATTGATCCTTTTATCATTGTGTAGTGCCCATCATTGTCTCTAGTAATAATGTTTCCTCTGAAGTCCACTTTATTATATTAAGGTAGTCACTCCTGCTTTTTTTAAATTAATGTTTGCATGCTACATTTTTTCATTCTTTTCTTTTTTTTTAAATGTTTAATGTTTATTTATTTTTGAGAGAAAGAGAGACAGACAGACAGACAGACAGAGTGAAAGCAGCAGAAGGGCAGACAGAGAGGGAGACACAGGATCTCCAAGCTCTGAGCTGTCAGCACACAGCCAGATACAAGGCTTAAACTCACAAACTGTGAGATCATGATCTAAGCTGAAGTCACCCAGATGCCCCTCATTCTTTTATTTTCTAGCTGCATATGTTATATTTGAATTGAGTTTCTTGTAGACAGTATATTGTTGCATCTTTTCTTTTTAAATCCACTCTACCAATTTTTCGTAATATAATTTATTGTCAAATTAGCTAACATACAGTGTGTAAAGTGTGCTTTTGGTTTTTGGGGTAGATTCCTGTGGTTCATCGCTTACATACAACACCCAGTGCTCATGCCAACAAGGCCCTCCTCAATGCCCATCACCCATTTTCCCCTCTCTGCCACCCCCCACCCATCCATCCTCAGTTTGTTCTCTGTATTTAAGAGTCTCTTATGGTTTGCCTCCTTCCCTCTCTGTAACTATTTTTTCCCCTTCCCTTCCCCCATGGTCTTCTGTTAAGTTTCTCAAGATCCACATATGTCCACTCTACCAATTTTTATCTTTTCCTTGATGCACTTAGATCATTTATTTTTAAGAAAATCATTGATATGATAAGCCTGCAGCCTGAAGTTTTATTGTTTGTTTTCCCAGTTTTTCAATTCTCTATTTCTTTTTTCTTGCCTTCCTGTGGTATACTTGTGTATTTCTCAGGATACCATCTTGGTTTTTTTGTTTGTTTCTGAGTATATCCCTTTCTATAGTTTTCTTAGTCATTGCTCTATCAAAGGTCAATTTTTAAAAATGTCATAATAAAGTGAAATTGAAAGGCTACTCTGCAAACATTATTTAAATATCTTAAAATAATTAACATCAAACATCACACCAAAACATGAAAAGCATTTTCTTAACGTCATGGAAATATGAGAATGTGTGTTATCATTATTAATATTTATGTTTTCTGAAACTTCTAGCTAGTACAGTAAGACAAGAAAATAAATAAAGGAGGCCATACTGGGTGGAAGTCTCCAATTTATGATTTTCTTTGTATATTCTGATCATTTGATTGACTTCCTAGAAATCCAATGGGAAAAAAATGCAATTGATAAAATATTTCAGTTCTGCAACAAGCTACAAAATAAATATACTTAGGGGTGACTAGGTGACTCGGTCAGTTAAGTGTCCTACTTCTGTTTTGATTCAGGTCATGATCTCAGAGTTGAGATCACTCTCTCCCTCTATAAAATAAAATAAAATAAAATAAAATAAAATAAAATAAAATAAACATAAAATGAAATAAAATAAAAAATTTTTAAAGGTATGATTTTGTATTTATTTATATTTTTGTCATTAACTTTTAGTTTTATAGCTTGGTGTCAGAGAATGTGTGAGAGAATTTCTTTTTGGTGAACTATCTTGAGGTTGTCTTGGTAATTAATAAAATCATACTTGTATTTCCCACAGACATTTAAAATGTATAGTATAATTTGTTTCATGACTTAGACTTTACATACCCATTAATTTTTTTGCCTATTATTTCTTAAGCATTCATAAAAGTATATCAAAATCTCTCATTTCTGTTGATTTCCTGTCACTTACCCTTTTACATTTATTTATATAGTTTGTTGTGATGCAATTCTGTATGTAAACTTTCATGAGCATTATTTTCTTTGGTGATTCTATTCTTAATTTTTAAAAATTCTCTTGGTTTTGTCACATGCTCTTTTGCCTTAAAATATGCTTTGTCTGGTATTAAAACGCTAAGTCAGGGGCGCCTGGGTGGCGCAGTGGGTTAAGCGTCCGACTTCAGCCAGGTCACGATCTCGCGGTCCGTGAGTTCGAGCCCCGCGTCGGGCTCTGGGCTGATGGCTCGGAGCCTGGAGCCTGTTTCCGATTCTGTGTCTCCCTCTCTCTCTGTCCCTCCCCCGTTCATGCTCTGTCTCTCTCTGTCCCAAAAATAAATAAAAACGTGGAAGAAGAAAAAAAAAAAAATTAAAAAAATAAAAAATAAATAAAAAAAAAAAAACGCTAAGTCATTTTGATCAACTATCATTAAGTGATATGCATGGTCCCTTTTTCTTATCAAGGTATTTCTTTTTTATTTATTTTTTCCTTTTATTTTATTTTCTTTTTCTCGTTTTGGCAAAGTCAGTGATGATCCTTTTGATTGGTTTTCTTCTCGTAATTTTGAAGTTACAGATATGCTGTTTTAATTATGCTAGTAAATGGCTTTAAAACACATTCCGGGCTTTGGGCCCCTGCTAATGACTCCATCCAGCATCAAGGGATGCCTGTGAAATACTGCTCTGCTGCTTGACGTAGCCACCCTTGATCTCCACTGTAGATGCTGTTATTCAAAACTGGACAAACCGACTCTGAGTCGCATATTACCCATCTTGTTTGTGACCTGTTTTGCCCCGCCAAACGGGCACAGTTAGGTTTCTGACAGAATCTCGACTTACCTCTTGTTGAAGCACACTTCTTTCTAGGGGAAGGCAAATGAGGGTTTTCCGTCAGTGTCTTCTTCAAAAGCAGTCCAGCTACATAATATCTAACTTGAATTTCTAAAAATGTTTGTAATCCCACCTTGATTGTGTGGCACTGCTTTCCTCCCCACCCCACATCTGGTTTTGATATTCCTTTGCTCATCTTAATTGGAATCCATAGAGGAAGAGTCAATGTCTATGCTCAAGGTGCAGCTTATGTAGATAAGACTGATCCTCAAGGCTGTGTGTGGGACAGATTGTGGAAGAAGGCAATCTATGGAACAGTTTATAACACAATCACATTGGGAGCTTTTAAAATAATTCCAATTTTTAGTATTCTGAAGCTTCTTATTTAAAACCATGTATCTCAGTATATATGTAATTACTATAAGAACAAACTAAGAATATGGATTTAGTATCCTACGTGTAGGTGATTGGTTAATCATCATGTTTTCAAGCCTCATATTTAAATCCATGAAGAAATTCCTTTTTTTTTTTAAGTTTTATTTATTTTGAGAGAGAGAAAGAGAGAGATAGAGCATGAGTGAAGAAGGGGCAGAGAGAGAGGGTGAGAGAGAGTCCCAAGCAGGCTCAGCATTGTCAACCCAGAGCCTCACGTGGGGCTGGAACTCACGAACCATGAGACAATGATCTGAGCCAAAATCAAGACTTGAATTCTCAACTGACTGAGCCACTCAGGTGCCCCCAAATCCACAAAGACATTTTTATTCATCTCATATCCCTCCATGAGTAAACTTTTTTTTTTTTAAAGGTAAAATGAACTATCACAAAAAATATTACATTTCATAGTAGGATCAAGAACAATGTTCTTAAATCATCACAATTATAATTTAATATATGTAATTTTAAGTGTTTTCTTGAATTAATCTAGAAAAATTTCAATGATCAAATCTCATTACCCTGTTTGTTGTTTCCTTTTAGGTGGCTTTTTTAAGTTTATTTCTTTATTTTGAGAGAGAGTGTGTGTTCTCAGGGAAGGATCAGAGACAGCGGGAGAGGAGAGAGAGAATCCCAAGCAGGTTCCACGCTGTCAGCACAGAGCCTGATGTGGGGCTCAATCTCATGAGCTGTGAGGTTATGACCTGAGTTGAAACCCAAGAGTCGGATGCTTAACTGACTGAGCCACCCAGGTGCCCCTACTTTTAGGTGTCTTTTAAAGGGAATAAAGATATGTTAGCCTGAGAGCTTCCCTAACTTAGAATCTTAGTCTTTTACAAAGACCATGCATCTTGTATCTCAAGAAAGACTGCTGTCGCTGTGTCTTCAACGTAATCACCGTTGTAAAGAGTTTCTTCATTTTCACAGTTTTACTCACGCCAGCTAAAAAGAGGCATACAACTTTTTCTCCGCTCTGCACATTTTCTTCAGAAGTCGTCAGAGTTGTTTGAATCCTTTTAAAAATAACTCTACTCTCCTTGGGGTGCCTGGGTGGCTCAGTCGGTTGAGCATCTGACTTTGGCTCAGGTCACGATCTCATGGTTTGTGGGTTTGAGTCCCACATTAGGCTCTGTGCTGACAGCTCGGAGCCTGCTTCAGATTCTTTGTCTCCCTCTCTCTGCCCCTCCCCTGCTCACAATCTATCTTTCTCTCTCTCTCTCTTTCAAAATAAATAAACATTAAAAAATAAAATAAATTAAATTAAATTAAAATTAAAATAACTCTACCCTCCTCTCTTGCCTTGCACTGTTTTCAAAACCCAAATAACAAAACATCAACAGAGCACCTAAACAAAATAGTTTATGTTCCTATCTTCATATCGCCAGTTGAAGTTTAATTTATAGTTTGGCATAGTATTTTTTTCGGTTATAAAGGTTAAGAGTTTGTTCGAAACCTTCAGTAGAATAGAAAATTTATTTTTCTATGATTAATTCACTGTAAACTGGCAAGCACCAAAAAAAAAAAAAAAAAAAAAAAAAAAAAAAAAAAAAAACAACCGTGCTAAACTTTAGGAAGGAAACTCAAAGATCATTTTGTCAAACTATCTTATTTATAGATGAGAAAGTTTGTCCCTGTGAAGTTCTATAATTTGTGTAATGAAAGAATCATAATGTCAGTAGCGTTAGCATTTTCCAAGCAAAACAGGACGACGGCAGAAAGTTGAATGGGTTCCCCGAATAATTCATATCAAAAGGAGCTGAGGTATCTGAATTCAAAAAGCCTGAGTATATGCTTGCCCTCAAGTATCAGGACACATTTTACTTGTGGTTTTCCTTCTCCAACTCTGTTTGCATCTTCCTGATTAAACGCTTAGTCAGTGATAACTAGTGAAGCATTAGAAATTCAATTCTCATTTTTGTTCACATCTATGAGCCACTTACGAGGCCGGACACTGGGCTGTGTGTATTGTACGTACTTTCTGTGTGAGAAAATGTATGAGTACCTTGCTTAAGTTCCTACGTCTAGTAAGAAAGTTAGACATTCAACACAAACAAACAAACACTCTGACTCCAAAATGTACCCACTAGGCTCTCCGCAAATCTTGGCTGGTGAAAGCTTTGTGGGGACACCTCTGCTGCAGTGACATTCTCTTGTCTAGCTCCCACCCCCTCATCCACCCTGACCCCAGGCCACTCCCGGGTACCTGGCTTCTCACACCTGCACAGGGACATCGGGCCTCTCTTCAGAGAGCCTCTCTTCTGACCAGAGTGAGTGTGAAAGCCACCCCCCACCTCCAGACACACACACACACACACACACACACACACACACACACACTTCAAGGAGGGGTATCAGGCTATCTCTCAGATTTCATTCACACTCCAGAGCCCCTCCTGGGTTCAGCCTGAGGACACTACTGCCTAAAATGGCTCTCCTGCCTGGCTTCCTCCCCTTCCCTCCCCTGTCCCGCTTCCCTGTTCCCTTAGTTTCTCCCGGGAGCCCTTCCTTGTATGACTCCTCATTCCCTGTCCGTTCCTAGAGACCCCAACCTAAGCTGGTTTCCGTCTTATCCCGGATAGCCTGAAGCTATAGCTTCTGCTGAAAAGTGCCACAGCCTACTCTCTTGGCTCTAATACCTGCATCCTGCTCCTCTGTTAGAGAGCAGAGAAGATTTTTTTTTTGTATCATCAAGGAATAGTTTGTGAGGAACATATACTTTTGCGGAATCCCCAACAAGGAGTCTCGTTTGGGCAAAAGTGTTCACAGAGAGATTACCTGTTTTCCCTTTCCAGCTTTGCGTAATGAAACGTCCGATCCTTTGACTTTCCCTGGTGATTCTCAGCACAAATTAGAGTTACGTCCAGCTTCCCTGGAGATCGGTAACACGGGTATGCATTTCTCTTTTGCGTTTTGCCCATGCTGCCCACCTTCCCCCAGCACCCAGTGTAGGTATTCTGAAGCCCAGCCTGTTGACCAGGCACCCAGCCACGTGCACCTATGCCCATCCATCCTGTGGGCTTCCACAAGCTAAGTAAACCTGACCCCGTCTTCCCTGATTACTACAGTTCCCAAGCCTTGGGGGAAGAACATGGTTCTTTCTTTCTTTCTTTCTTTCTTTCTTTCTTTCTTTCCTTCTTTCTTTTTTTTTCATGTTTATTTATTTATCTTTAGAGAGAGAGACCAGGGGAGGGGCGGAGAGAGAGGGAGAAAGAGAATCCCAAGCAGCCTCCCCACTGTCAGTATAGAACCTGATGCAGAGCTCGAACTCCCGAAGCATGAGATCATGACCGGAACCAAAGTCAAGATATGGACACTCAACTGACTGAGATACCCAGGCGCCCATAAGAAAACATGGTTCTTAACTCAGTGAAGTTTACTCCCTTTAGCCCTGTCTCTGTGTTTCCAGCTTCATCTCCTACACTCTCTGTCTTGTTCTCCATCTGTCTTCCTGTGAATTTGTCCAGTTTCCTCAACTCAACATGACCCCACCTTTACTTCCAGGTGAATCCAGCCACAGCTATCATCACAGAGGTTAAACTAGTCTTCCAGAATTCCATAGAAGGTACATCTCCCTTCCTGGTAAAACCGAAGCAAGAGCTGTGCCCTCACATCCGACCCAGTGGCCAAGCATCATTAAAATTAGTCAGTTTGTTTGGTGGCAATTGATAAAATCTGAATCGATGCTGCCTTTAAAACAAACATCTTCGGTGACGGACCTCAGGACCCATTGCCTTCAAGCCACACACGTTTCCCTTCTAGGAAGGAAATGTGCCACTCCAGTAGAAAAATTATATTCATCCAATTAGGATCTGCCTATGTTTGCAACCCCCATGGTTGTACTTGATGCCAGAGATGGCTACTGGCATCAGAAGGGACCTTACACAATCATCTGCTGGTCCAGCCCCTCACTTGGTAGAGGAGGAAAGAGATTCAGAAAAGCGAAGAGATCCTTGAGGCTCCCTTCACTATTACATATATTGATTTGAGCCATTGAGAAAAAAAAGTATGCAAACAGTGGAGAAAGGCTTTTCTTATAACTCCCCATGGTGGTCAGTCTACACCAGGGGATCAGTACAGCTGCATCAAAAGGGCTATCCAATTCTGAGTCAGAAGTCAAAGTATCCCCCAACATAATTGTGTTGGGGTGCCTTTAGGTTTCCAAAGAAATTATTTATTCATGTCTCATGTAGAAGCTTAATTTAAATACCAATGCTCCTTATTTTACAAATGCAATAAAACTATGAGGGAGAGGATTTACACCCAAGACTGCTTTGTCATTGGCATTCAATCTGGCCTTCACAAAGAAAGTAAATGAGAATCCAAGGCAACCCCTCAGATGGCTTGAGTCAAAAATCCATGAATGTGTTTTCTCCTGGGGAGAGAGGACAGCCAACTGCAACCAGTTACCCTAGTAAGTGACGGTTGGACAGGAGATGGCCCCTGGAGCCACAGAGCCAGGCGGGCTCAGAGGACAGAAGATGTCACTGGGTCCTCGTTGTCGAGCACATTCTCCTAGAGGTCAGTTTTGCATTGGATGGGCCAAGTCACAAATGACATACAGATTCCAAATCAGAATTATTTAGCCCAGATCTTTTGTAATAATTCATTGTCACTGCCAAGCAGTGATACTTAACTATTTTGCTGCGATGACAGTCTATGGATATCTAAGAAATGTCCGAAATTCTGAGTCTAAACAAAGACTTGTAGATTCTAAAATGGCATAAGCCATTCAGTAAGTAATTGTTGACAACCTTCTAGGGGGATCCTATCGTGATGCTGAGACAAACTGCTCAGATATGACACAAAAGATGCTTTTGTCTGCCCAAGTCCACACCCCCTGGGGAGACAGATCCATAAACAACCCCCCTGTGTCACCAGTGATTCACAAGGTCAGGTGATGAGAGTCACAGCAAAGGTCTGTGCTGCAGAGGAGAGGAGACCTTAGAAGAAAAAGCAATCCTCCCTCCCTGAGGGAATCAGCAGCGCTTTATGGGGTAGGTACTTTAACCAGAAAGGTAGTTAACCTTTCTGAGAAAGGGTTAACTCAGAAGTAAAGTCCCCACTAAGACCCAGAAGCAAGTACGTGAAATAGCGAGCACTTGTGCCCGGGGTTTGGGGCATAACCTTGCTTCTTTAGGCGAAATGCACCCATGCACCTGAAGAGAATAATCTCGTGTCATGACAGCATGGATTTCTAGTAATTTTCGGCCTTAGTAAATTTAGATATATTACTGTGCATTCTGTTCAATTCAATTATACCACCAAATAATGCAAATTGATTTACGAGAGCATAAATTGTGGGTTTTAGATTCCTTAGCCTGCGTACTTCTCGACAGTCATTAAAAATGGTAATACTTAGGCTTTTGCCCTTGCGGCTTGGTAGGGAAATATAAAATGTGTATCAGCGATCCCTAAATAAAGGGTGCATCTTATTGGTAGGCAACACTTCAACCTGTCTCCGTCAAACAGAGAGCCATACATAACTTCCCTTCTGGGGCTTTGGAACTCACATGTCCTCAGTGAATACAAACGAGGGACAAAAACGCTTTTGTGTCAAGGCTCCACAAATGTGGAATCAGTTACCAGTCGATTTAAGAACAATTGGGAGCTTTTCCTGTTTTAAGATGGAACTGAAACAATACCTCGTGATGACTAGAAGTTGTCATAATTGTTTTAATTGACGTTATTCTTGTGTTATCGCGGTTTATTGTGTATTTATGTGCATTTGCTTATCACAGGTCAGGCTTGAAAATGGGCCTTCAGCTCCATTTACATGCACAGTTAACAAATCAATCACGTCATGTATGTATATTTCTCAGCCCCACTTGTTTATATCAGATGGGCCTGCCATATGTACTCTCCATACATTTCATGCCCACATGTTTATATCACACAGATAATCCATCTGAGATTGATTTCAACTTCACTTGTAAGTCCTTAGGACCAACACAGCAAATATGCCTCTTGGAATACAAGCTGAAGTTGCGATTTTGCCATCGAAGAACAAACGACCTAATGTCTTTTTAACTCTTTGTTACGGATCTATTTAAAGTCATGTTCCTGCGGCTCCTTACAAGAATCTGCTGGTTGAAGGAAGTCGCCATCGCCATTGGAACGCTGCCCTTCTCCATTTGAGAGGACCATTGCCTCTATAGCTCCGGCCACCTCCCCGCCACCAACACCAAAAGCAGAAAGATGCTATAAACAAAGCCGCAAAGGCAATCGCTTGTGGCGAAATGCGTTCTGACATCAAGCATTTAAATCACGGCTGATGGAGACACGGCATGTTCAATTTGCACTCTCTTTAAAAATGATAAACATCTATACACACATCCCTACCTGTCTCTCGCATCCCTGTATCCCAGACGTCGCAAATAAACCAACCAACACACACACACAGAAATGGAGTGTGGCATTGTCTCAAACTTACAAGCCACAAACATACATCTGGGAAATGTGTTTTTCTCTGAGCTTCATGAGGCTGATGTGTTAACTTGGACATAATCACAGCCATGTGGCCACTCTCACTGCAAGGCCCCGCCTTCGTGGCTGTCTTAGGGGTGTTTGGCTGACAGTGAACAGAATTGGGTAGACAAAGTCAGGCTCCAGAGACCTGCGATGGCTGCACCGAAATGATTTCATCACCCAAATTGGAAAGTAATCACATAAAATAGTAGCATTTGGAATTCAGAGGAATAAACATTGTGTGAAGAACAGAGTGTCTTCGTCAGGAGACGTGCCCCTAGAAGTTGCCGGGCTCTTACGTGTCCCCGAATAGACACCCACATCGGAACGGTGCCCACGGTAGTGGCTTGTAAGCAAATCTTCCGGGGGGAAGAGGAAGGATTGCAGTGTGCAAAGAGTATGAAAAAAAAAAAAAAAAAAACCTGAAAAAGCTATTAGGGTCCATTGTGTCATTCCAGCTGCTACACAGACAGTCTTAGTCCATGTGTCAAAAATGCTTACTAAGTTTTTCTCTTAGAGGAAAATAAGCCATAAGTATACAATAGCTTTTGTCTCTTTCAAAGGCTGTGTAATTCACGGGCTCTGCACATCTGCATTGAAGGTAACTCGGTTCTGTACCTAAAGCCCTTCCTATGCTCCATAAGGCTTGCCTGGAATATCTCTGGGCACCACACAATCGACTGACAGGGACCCCGGAAAGCTCTGTGCTGGGCACCCAGGAGGATGCAGAACAGGCCAGGCCCCATCCTCGAGGGCCTTGAGAATGACCCCTTGCTCCTTTCCACAGACATGCGCTCTCAGGGCTTTCTGCGGTCCGACCACGCATTTCCAGTTAATGGACGAACCAGATCCTAATGACCCAACAGGCTCCAAAGGTTTTCCAAATGTTTAAATCACAGTTGTAGGCACCAATGATGATGACCATTTTCAAACACTCAGGACAGGAATGAAATGCATAGAAAGATGAGAAATTAGCTTAAGAAGAATAACCACAGCTAAGGGAAGACTATACAAACCATATGGGAAATAGACTCATTCAGTTGTAAAGTCCAGAAGAGTCCTCAGGGACAACCTGGTATAAACAAGGAATGGGAAGGACAGAGGAGTCAAATCATTTGTAGAAAATGGCAGAGGGACTGACCTGGAGACACTGCATGAACCCCTGGCTCATAGCTCTCCCTGCTATACCACACTGTTCCCCACCACACACATGGGAGCCATCCCTCTATAAAAATAAGAATATGAGGCCCCAGGAAGAAAATATTACATCAGCTAAATTATACGCTAACATGCTTTTATTCATTAGAACTCTTGTAAGAGTTTTAAAATTGGATGTATAATAAAATATGTTGCAACATATTTATCAGTAGAAAGGTATGTAAGATTGTTACCCGCTCCCCAAGACCTTTTTGTTTGTTTCTCATTCTAAGCTTAGCCCACGGTAACAGTTTCAAGGCAGGGTTGAAACAAGCAATCTACAGCAAGAAGTGGTTTTTTCAAGGTTCCCAGATGATCCCCCCCCTCCCTTTTTTTCTTTTTGAGCCTACTGTCGTTCAAATCACATCACAATAATACTCTTCCTGATAAGTGTTCAGTTCAAATATCAAATTATTCTACTGCAGACCCATGGCTGTCACCTAAAATTATGTATTCCTAATCATTCATTTGCTAGAATTCTTTGAATTCAGGGAATCAATCTTGCCGTGGAACACAAGTGTAGCATCACAAATGAGCTACGCCAGCTTCCGACTTTGTGGTGTGAGAGGATTTATAGCTGGCACAGAAATGGGCACTGGCCACGTCTGGCTACCTAGACAGCGAGAGTAGCCACATCATTTCCGGAGGGTATTGATTTGTAAGCAGATCACTTAACAAAACTTAGTTTGAAAAAATTAGAATCCGTGGCTTAGCAGACACTTCAAGCTGGCGGCATGGTCGCTTTAAACACGACTATTTTTTAATTGACAGCCGTTAGCTATGCTAACACATAGCAATGATTTTCTTTTAAACAGGTGATGCAATAACTCGATGGGTATTATAAACCCACGCTCGGTGTCGGAGAAACCCGACTTAAATAGCAAGATCAAGAGGCGAGCCAGCTCGAGTGAGGCACGCTACTTTTTTTCACCCAGATCTAAGGAACAGTTTTCCCTGCACATCATAAGGGTGTGCAGGGTACGGATGGTTGTGGGTGGACTGGACTCTGTGGCGACAGGGAGAATATGATTCATTTTCTTATTTACCAAAAATTCACTGACCCTAGCTGATGCAGGCACGGTCCTGAGTGCCAAGGATATAAAAAGGCGTGACTGTGCTTGATTTGCAGCAGCCATCCGTCCTACGGGAAGGAGTAACAAGTATTTATTTGTTTATTTATTTATTTAATTTTTTTTTTCAACGTTTTTTTATTTATTTTTGGGACAGAGAGAGACAGAGCATGAACGGGGGAGGGGCAGAGAGAGAGGGAGACACAGAATCGGAAACAGGCTCCAGGCTCCGAGCCATCAGCCCAGAGCCTGACGCGGGGCTCGAGCTCACGGACCGCGAGATCGTGACCTGGCTGAAGTCGGACGCTTAACCGACTGCGCCACCCAGGCGCCCCAAGGAGTAACAAGTATTTAAAACAAAATACCTACAACAGATGAGATTTTACACCCAAGGGTCAGGGGCCGTAGAAAGCATTGCCGACATGTCACCCGAATCTTAAAGGCTGAAACGTCCGTCTCCAAGTGGCTGGGAAGGAGGAAGCCCTTTCGGGCAGAAATCATTACAGGTAAAGGATAGACCACAGAAAACACAGACATTTTTGGTGGACTGAAAATTGCTGGGGATGAAGTTTGGTTGTTGTTTTTTTGGAATCCTTACGCTTTCAGTGCTTTCCAAACACAAACTTTTGTACCAGGGAAAGGAAAACTTTGTTTGTGTAATGGAAAGGAAAAAGTTGACCAGAGTGAGAAGCTGCAAGAGGTGGGACTTTTCTGGGTAGACAACGCAGAGTCAAGAGAGTTTTTAAACAGGGAACGCGGATGGTGGTTTTCCAAGTTAGAAGGCGCCTTGGCATCAGTGAGAATGGGAGGTAGAGCGTGGTTATAATTCCGAAAAGGTGCAAAGGATTTGGGCTTGGCTGAGTTTATAAATCAGAAATTAGAAACTTTTTATTTCACGTGCAGTGCCCTGAGTCACTTCCACAGACTGTCTGAAATGTCCTTTTATTTTTTTTTTATTTTTTTTTCAACTTTTTTTTTTTTTTTTTTTTGGGGGGGGGACAGAGAGAGACAGAGCATGAACGGGGGAGGGGCAGAGAGAGAGGGAGACACAGAATCGGAAACAGGCTCCAGGCTCCGAGCCATCAGCCCAGAGCCCGACGCGGGGCTCGAACTCACGGACCGCGAGATCGTGACCTGGCTGAAGTCGGACGCTTAACCGACTGCGCCACCCAGCCGCCCCTGAAATGTCCTTTTAAAGATCTAAGTATCAGGGGCACCTGGGTGGCTCTATCGGTTAAGCGTCCGACTTCCGCTCAGGTCATGATCTCACCGTTTGTGAGCTCCAGCCCCGCGTCAGGCTCTTGTGCTGACCGCTCAGAGCCTGGACCCTGCTTCGGATTCTGTGTCTCCCTCTCTCTCTGCCCCTCCCCCACTCGTGCTCAGTCTCGCTCTGTCTCTCAAAAATAAATGTATGTTAAAAAAAACTTTTTTGGGGGCGCCTGGGTGGCTCAGTCGGTTAAGCTCCAGACTTCAGCTCAGGCCATGATCTCGAAGTCCGTGAGTTTGAGCCCCGCGTCGGGCTCTGTGCTGACAGCTCAGAGCCTGGAGCCTGTTTCAGATTCTGTGTCTCCCTCTCTCTCTGCCCCTCCCCTGTTCATGCACTGTCTCTCTCTGTCTCAAAAATAAAAATAAAATAAAATAACTTTTTTTAATTTAAATATCTTGTGATTTCGGTCTCAGAATTGCAAAGACAGTTAGAATGTTAAATTATGAATGTGTAGTGACTATCTAGTAAAATCAGATTCCACTTTGTTCTTAAGGACTTATTTATTTTAAGAATACAAAACCCGGAAGAAAAAAAAAGAATACAAAACCCATCATTCATTAACATATATTGAAAATATATACAAAGCCAAGAAATACAACATTGAATTGTTTAAAGTCTATTTCCTCTGCTGTGTTCACTCAAAAGCACGAGTTTACAGAAAGATTTGTGCTCGGTGGTGGGGAAATGATCTTGACCATCTTCAAGGCCTGAGTGGTGATTTAGGCTCTATTTACCAGAATATGTAAGCATGTCGGGGGGAGTATCAATACTTCCAAATAAACGAAAGCTTGTGTTTAAACAATCAATTTTAGAAAATCTTGAATTATTTTAAAGGAGGCTATTTTCACAAAGATATCCCGGCAAGATCGGCATAGTGTAGTATTAAAGTGCTTTTATTTCTTATGAACGATTCCAATTTACTTTATTTTAATGAACAACTGGCAGTTGAAAGAGTTTGGGATAAATACAAATGTATGAAAACCCCAGGGATCTCTAAAACCATTTCGCTGATTTCACAATAGACAAGATATTGCATATCTAAAAACTCAAGATTATGGGAGGTTAAAAGAACATTTTGTAGCACCAGTGATTTCAAGAGAAGTTAAGTTTGTAATGGCAACTAACCAGGGTTGCTGGTTTCCTGAATGGAGTAGGTGAAGTGTTGCAGAAGTAATATGCAACCCTTCCAGTGGAAGGAACTAAATGGGTCATTATGAAGATACTCATTACTGGCTGTTTCACTTAATGGCTCCATGAAAAGATGTATCAAGGGCTACAAACTTTGTGACCAATAAGAGAGTGGAGAAATAATGAGGTAAACTTTGCCCAATCTTTAGGCAGATAAAATTCCAATAAGCCACAGTAGGGGGTGAGTGTTTGCGGCTCTACGTCCCTCTGGTTCAGGTGCTAAGGGTTTTCTAAAGCCTGATTGAAACCAGGAAATGACAGAGAGAGGGGGAGAGAGAGAGAGAGAGAGAGGGAGAGAGAACCCACCAGCAAGACGATTTTATTCCTTATAGAAAGCATGTTTCAATGTTCTTGTCACACACTTGTTTAGACATTATTGAGTGTTATGTTTCTGTAAAACATTTCAAAGGTTGATGGAAGTTGTACATTTCACGACTTATGGAGTAGTACACTGTGCACTCTCTAATAACAGATGTAATAAATGTATTTTGACGTTAATTTAAGAAGAGTGTTCCTTCTTCTGACACTATAATGTAAAGATGCAGAATGGGAAGCACTGAGACATATATATCTGTTCCCACTCGCGTCGATCCCCAAATCTGTTATGTGAGGGGAGAGGGGTTCACTGACACACCAAGCTATGCGTATCAGAGAGGACTCGATCTGAAAATCCCCCGTCCACCCCAATTAATCACCCATTAAATTCAACCTCAGCCATTTCTCAGCAAGAGGAGCCTACGTAAGCCCTCCCTCATCTTCTCCAACTTCTGATAGTGTGAAATCTCATCCTGATATTTAACCTGAATCTGCCCTGCCACAGTGTAAGCCTATTACTTCTTGTTTTGTCCCCATTGACTAATGAGAATAATTGGTCCCCATCCTCTTTATAATATCCCTTTATGTCGGAGTAAAATAGTTATTATGTCTCCCTCAGCTCTTCTTTTCTGCAGATTCAATGTGTCCAGTTCTCTTAACCTTTTCTCCCGGGTCACATTTTCTAAACCTTTTATCATTTCTGATGCTCCCTTCAGAGCTCCCTCTAATTTGTTCTGTCTGTGAAAGGCGGGATGCCCCAAACCAAGGCTCCAAATGGAGCCGATCCAGCTCCAGTCAAACTGAATAATTGCCCAGCTTGCTTTAAACGTGAGCACCTCTTAACTGTTTAAACGGCTACAGTCCAACTTTTCTTGGCAGACGGTCGTATCTGCTGGCATTATATTATGTTCTCCACTCACACAGTGCACCTGGAGAGGGATTGATTGCCTTTCCTCTCAGGAGTTTGCAGACTTTTCGCAAGAGAGATATACTTGCCGGACTATTTTCGGGAACCGGACCCCTACCTTAACAGCAGATCTACCCAAAGAAAACTCCTGTGGTGGAGTACCAAAGTTTTATGTCTCAAATTGTACATTCAAGCAAATTTACCGGATGTGCCCTTTTATAAATAATAACGAACTTTCTTTTTTTTTTTTAGACTAACAAAACTAGTTAGTTAGGTTCACAGCAAAACTGAACAGAGTTCCCATTTACCCCTCGTCCTCACGCACGCCCGGCCTCCCCAGCTCTCAGCATCCCGCACAGGAGTGGTGCACTTGTTACAATCGATGAACCTACACTGACACATCAGTATCACCCAGAGCCCATAGTTCACGTGACAGTTCACTCTTGCTGTTGTACATTCCCTGGGTTTGGACAAATGCAAAATGCACGTGTATCATACGTGCCTGTATACAATTACATATACAATTACATGTGTGATAGCAGGTGTCATGATAGCATCGTACGAAGTAGCTTCACTCCCCTAAAACTCGAGGCTCCCTCCTTCCTCCCAACCCCTGGCAACCACCAATCTGAAGTGAGTTCTGCCTTTTCCAAAACGCTCCATGGTCGGAGTCCTAGCTATGCAGCCTTTTCAGACGGTACCTTTTTGAATTCTTTCAAAACCAAAAGCTCTTCATGGTATTCTCCACAGCCAGACCAGAGAAGATAGGGGTTCCAGTACAGGAAACATCAAGTTCCTTCCCAGTTCCTGCCCCTGACCCTCTGAGCTCCACTCCAGAGGTAAACTCTGCCGTGGCCTCTCTGTGCACGCGTTCCCAAGGTAACGTCAGTACATTTAACGTCTGACTCTCCCATTCTGAAGCCTCAGAAAGAATGGCAAAACCTCCGTCTTCGCACTTAAAATCTTACCGCCTTTGAGTGGTCCTACTTCCAATTTTAAAACAAAAGGGACGAGAAAATGTATTTGACCATCCTGTCACAAAAAATCACATGCGCATGCCCTTTAAAATTACAAGGAGTTATAAGCGAAAGAAGAGAGAAAAACAAGTTTCAAGTCCTCCCAGCTGAGGCCCAGAAGACATAAAGACAAACACCCCTTATATCCACTTTGAATTCCTGACCCACAGAATCTTTTAGTGTAATAAATGGTTATTCTTAAGGACTGAGTTCTGGGATAATTGGCTATACATAGATAACCAGAAAATTTACTTAACAGTTTTGAAGAGTGTCAGTCTAGGCAAAATGCAGAGATGTGGAAATTAGGTCTTTGGAATTGCTAGCTGGTACAACTTTCTCTAGCAATACATAGAACGAACCAGAAGGACAAAACACCTGTATAAAGAGTATACCGCCGTTCGACTCCCCGGAACATCTGCGAAATTATTCCAACGATATCTCGCCTTGGAAAACCTTCCTTCCATGAGCCTAAATGTTATTAGCAATTTGTTACAGCCTTTCTCACTCTTCAAAGACACAGATTCAGACTATCATCAATAAATCACCGTTATATTTTCTGGGGCAGCAATTGCTTCTGTCGACACAATGTAATTAGCATGCAAACAAAGAACAAAGTTCACATCTCGGGCCAGTTAACACTGACTTCGCAGTTGCCAAATCCCACCTCTGAAAGCTGCCCTTGTTTTCCTTCTCCCTAATACCTTGTAAGACAGGATGAAAAGTCGGCAAGTGCTACGCTGAGAGATCTTTCATCAGAGAGCTAACTTTCTGCATTCCCTTCCTTCCTCTTTCCTTCTCAGAGGTGTTGCAAGCCCGGGGAATCGCTGCTCCCCAGCAGAGATCCTGAGAAGGGGCTCCTGCTTTACTTTCTTGTCACATCAGATGATTCATCAGAAAAATGCCTCCACTCGTTCCTTTGTGTAGAGCTGCAAATATGATAGAAAGCCAGGCAAGGTGTGGACAGGGCTTGTCCTTCCTTCTGTCTGGTTGGTGTGGAGTGAGGGTTTTGGTTTTCCAAGCAATGGCATCCCTTGTCGTCCTTTTCTTCCTTTTCCTTTTTCAGTGCATTGGTGTAACTGAGCTAAATGCCAAGCGAGCTCCCTGCTGTGCGGTGGTCCTTCGGCCACGCCACCCCTCCCCCGACCACGGACATGCGAGCTATTTAATTTTGGAAATGACATTTCCTTCTAGCCCTTCTCAGAGAGCAATTTATGTCAGTCATCCGGGATCTCCCTCTGCCAATAACAGTGTCAATGGACTTGAATTTCCTATTGACTTTGGGGTGAGAGGGGCGCTCTCTTTGACTCTTCCGAGCCGCATACTTTTCACCGCTGTAGAGAAACTTGACTTCCCGAGGAAGTTTCCTTGTGCTCTCAGACCTAATCTAACCGTCCTTTTCTAGTCTCAGAGAAAAGGGGGGAAATCTGCACAACGTCTTATTGCCCGGCAGCACGAGTCTGGTTGGATTTACTCCACCTTGGAGTCCCGTGACGGTATCCCCATAAAAACGTGGGTGTAACTCCGCGAAGAGATCAAGGTGACTGGAGCACCCAGAGTGGCCAATGTCGGTGCACTCTTGCCCCCTAGGAGCGCCTGTAAAAGTTACCTGCGTGAGTTCTAAAATGCACTGCGTTTGTACAAATAAAACGTGTCTTTTTATTCATATGAATGTGAAATTTTCAGAGAATGTGTACGTGTCTCAGAATTGGGCAATTAGACTTCAATTCATTTCTTCCCTCCCAAGTGCATAATTGGGATTCTTCTGTGTGTCACTCAGAGAAATCAAACATTTGTAGGACACGGGACACAATCTTATTGAGATGAACAATAGATGTTTGATTAAAAAAAAAAAACAACTCATACTCTATTACTGTCCTCCACTTTATCTAAAGAGGTTGATGACCTGAGGGGTGCCTGGGTGGCTCAGTCAGTTAAGCGTCTGACTTCGGCTCAGGTCATGATCTCACCGTCCATGAGTTCAAGCCCCACGTCGGGCTCTGTGCTGACAGCTCAGAGCCTGGAGCCTGCTTCAGATTCTGTGTCTCCCTCTCTCTCTCTGCCCCTGCCCTGCTCATGCTCTGTCTCTCTCTGTCTCAAAAATAAACATTAAAAAAAAATGGGTTGATGAGCTGAATATTTTTATGTTGCAAATAGTTTACAAATTCCACGTTGAAATGGTAAGAAAAGTTATTGCCATCCAGAAGGAGACGGTGTTCTGGAATAAATGTGAGATTCAGGTTAGATGATGAATTGGTAGGATTCTGCTAAGAAAAGTCCCATTTTGTTCTCCTATGGGAATAATGTGTGTGTGTTAGAAGTAATGATTGCTTTTTTGTTTTGTGGGGTGAGTGGACTCAGAGCATTTAAACTCAGGCAAATCTTTGGTGATGCCTTGCTACTTCAAGCTATCTGTTCTCTGCCTTCAAAGGGAAAGTATTCTGAAGACCAAATGTTCATAAATTCTACTTCCTTGAGGCTGCTCCAAATTATTTGTCTCATTCTTGAACAAGGGCTATACATCCCTCTACAGATTCATTGAGTATGTTCTTAATGCAAAGTTCATTATTCAATGTTTGAGCTTCCCATTTAAATTCCGGTTTGGGGGTTTGAAGTGGCAAGTATAAATAAATTCTACCTTCCTTCCCTCCTGGTTTGGAATGCACTAAGACTTAAGACACGGGAGACAGAAAAGGAAATAGCAGCTATATTACTACCAAACTGATTTAAGCATTTGGCTTAGGTATGCTCTGCCCTCTCCAGTTTGGACATTTTACCATCTGATCATAGCCCCACACGGGCAAAGCCTATTCTTCTAAGCTTACCAAGGGCCTAGCACAGGCCTCAAGGCACTTGTTTGATGGACAGGTACCTCCAAGAGAGCAGGCTACATGGAACCCACCACACTCAGCTCGTTTTCTCGAATGCACTGTTCACCTAAAGTCATTCTCATGCAACCGGAAAGGAGTGCAGTCGGAACAGATTTCAGCTGGAAGTTTTCCTTCTGTATTTTTCTCTTTGGGCAAGTGAAACAACAACTCCCTTCTCTCTATGGAAACACTAGGAGTGGATGGTTTCTTCCGACATCTGGAATCTTCTCAAACATCACTGGGGAATAAAGTCTAGATCAAATGGTACATGTACCATGCTCCCCTCGCCCCCCCCCCATGTCTGCCCACTACCAGCTCTCAATTAGTGTTACTTTTATTGATCTTATAGCTTACTATTGTCATCTATAAAAGTTGACAGCACCTTGGTATTCCAAAGACAAAGTATCCTTTTCTAAATAAAACAAAATAATCGACTTGGCACTTCGAAAATGATGCTACACGTATGAGAAGTAAATGCTATTCCTTTAACAGGACCCGTTAAAGACTAGTGAGAAGCAGGAAGCGGGGTGTCTGTGTGGCTCAGTCAGTTACGCGTCTGACTCTTGACTTGGGCTTAGGTCATGAGCCCACGGTTCTTGAGTATGAGCCCCGCCTCAGGCTGTGCGCTGACAGTGTGGAGGCTGCTTGGGAACCTCTCTCTCCCTCTCTTCCTCCCCCTTCCCTGTTGGCACACAGTCTTTTTCAAAAAAAAGAACAGTGAGAAGGACACAGGCACAGCATTGAAACCTTCTACGTCTTCCACCCTCGTCCTCGTCCTCCTTAATTTATTGTTTTTGTGGACCATAGGCACGCCATTTTTGTTGCATGTGATAACATCGCCTAAAGACAGGCCACCACGACTCCTCATCCGGCCAGTGGACCTGGAAGTATCCATTGGAAGGGTCCCTGTATGATGTGTCCACACTGCTTTCCCCTCAAGCTTCACCGGTGTGACTGGCTGTCGGGAAGTTGAGGGGACGACCGTGGCGAAGTCTGGTGCTCAGTTATGGTGACTCAGCAAGGGTGTGATGAGGTCCTGTGGGCAGGAAGAGACTGGCATTGCCCCGGCTGCACTCCCAATGAACATATTTTATCCAGGATACACGTGGACGTGATAAATAATTTTATGATTACCAAGAATGTTCCAAATACCGTACTGACTCCATCATGCGATAGTAAACCTCTGGCCACTACGGATGCCTTAGAAGAAAAGTATCACCGGGGGCGCCGGGGTGACTCAGTGGGTTAAGCATCCGATTCTTGACTTCAGCTCAGATCATGATCTCACGGTGCGTGGAAGCGAGCCCTGCACGGGGCTCTGTGCTGACAGTGTGCACAGCCCCCTTGGGATTCTCTCTCTCCCTCTGTCTCTGCCCCTCCCCCGCTCACACGCGTGTGCTCTCATGCACACACTCTCTAAAATAAACAAAATAAACAAAAAAAAAGAGAAAGGTATCGTCACCTTTAGTCTACAGATACACAAGCTGGGTCTTCTAAGACAGAAGTGTTTTCCTAAAGATGCAAGAATAGTAGGTAACACAGCCGGTTCAAGCTCACTCCTTTGTAACACGAAATCAGACTTCAGTTTCTCTTTCACACCAAGACTGCCTTCTTTAAAAGGCAAAAATGCTCAGAGGTTTTTGGTGCGTTTGTTAAATCTCATTTAGTCCCCAAATACGTGTTGTGTTTTTACAACAAAGTAGGTCCTGGGAGTAGCCTGAAGAGAAAGTTATACCCCTGACAATTAAACTCCACCAGAGCACCGTAAGGACTGAGAAGGGTAAGGACTGTCTCCATATTGTCCGAATCTTTTCAGGGTAAAGATGTATATCCAGCTGGATTCATCCATCTTTAATCTGAGTCAGATTGGTGGACACGTCCAACGAGTTTAATGAAGGAGGTCGTAAACAATTGCAGTCAAAATTTAAATTCATGTAAATCGTATGTAAGATCCTCCGAAGTTGATTAGCACCTGATAACACCAGATAATGAATTCCTTGGATAGTGGGAGAATAATGATACTTTTAGAGCAAATGGGGACAATAAATTGGAGAAGCCTCTTTGGGGAAGATGGTCATTTCATCCCTCTAGAATAATTTTGATTCATTTAGGAGCTCTTGATTCCAGCTTTCTGAATGTGATCTGGGGTACACGCATTGTTTGGGCATCACAGTTCTTCGTAAAGGTGATTTGGCCAAGCAAACTCCCAGGCAAATTCTGTTTCAAATTCCCTTGGCCTCCACAGAAGCCATCAATTTAAGCAACCTTCTGTCTGGATTTCCCCTGCCAACAATTTGCTGCTTGATCATTGTTTCCAATTGCTAAAGTGACCCTTAACTATGGCTACTAGAGAATTCCCTGGTTCCCACAAAGCAATGGAGAAAGCCTAGACCAGTGGGATTTTTTTTGGATTAGCTTTGTGCCCCCCGCAAATACTTAGGTAGCCGCATTCTCCCTTGCCCTAAATAGGCATTCTTCAAAACGCTGATAGCGTGAGTGACATCAGATGAGAGAGATCTATACAGATCTGCTTGTCCCACTAAAGGCTGCCCTTTACTGCACCAGGAAACCTTTATAGCTTTAGTCCACCACCCAGAATTTTTCTTTTTTTTTGGTGGGGGGGGGGGGGTGGCTAGAGTAGCCAGAAAACAATATAACCTATTTGTGTGCATTAGGTTAGGTATAGTATCTGAAAAACTAAGCCCGTTATTTTATAAAAACAGTAACTTCAAGTTGAAGCTCACCAAAAAACTTTGACTCTTACAGCAAGAAAGACTAATTCTGAGAGGGGACTACGAGGTGGGATCATTTTTGCACCTGGGCTCTCTTTGGTGTCTCAGCTACTTAGCAGGCCATGGAAGAACACGCTAGGCACCTCCCCCCCCACCACCAAAGTCTGGGATTTGGCTTCAGTGAAGAAGAGGGGAGACGCTGCTTTTGGGCTGTCACTTAACTTCTCAAGGAGAGAGTTCAGATGCAGCATTTATGTATGGTAAAACTATATGGAAGCGTTTGCTTATTGGTGGATATCTTCATTCCTCTTGTGGACATCTTCCATACAATAGGAACCATTAAGACTCTGGGTGCCCTCTGTCCTCAAGAGGCACCTGACAGCCCCAAGGGAACAGAAGCAAGCATATAACTGAAACACAATGCATTTCAATTCTGAAAAAAAAAAAAAAAAAAAGGAAAATAAATACAAGGCGATAATGCTTAGAATCAAGATACAAACCAACTACTAGGACAGAACAGCTCAATGAGCAACCGACTTCCTGGGGACTCAGGCCATGCTTCAATGAGTGTGCTATTTGAGCTGCAGGTCAAATGTGTTTCTCACCCATAGAATCACTTTGGTTGAAAAAAAGGAAAGACACCGGAAGTGGTTTTATTTCAGCTGATAAACGCATGGGTATATAACTGGGGTCGATATATAATATACCACACAATCATGAGTTGTATGTGGAAAATATGAAAGACAAGATCTTTTCTGTTATGCAAATTTTATATTTAGTAGAAAACCATAGAGCTTAAATATTTAAAAGCCTTATTTGACTTTCCCAAACCAAAGGTGTTTGCTTCTTGAGAGCGTTAATCATTTACAAACATGAGTTATGAATACACAGTAGATGCCTGTTTATTCAGAATCCAAATTGAGGAGCTCAGAAAAGAGCTATTAAAAGCATATTCTATGATTTCTTTAATAGAAAACATTTACTAACTAATGTCAAAGATTTGTTATGAAAATTGAAATCTCTGGTGGCTCCTCGGTGGCTCAGTCGATTGAGCATCTGACCCTTGATTTCAGCTCAGGTCATGATCCCAGGGTAGTGGGATTGAGCCCTGATTAAGATTCTCTCTCTCTCTCTCTCTCTCTCTCTCTCTCTCTCTCTCTGTACCTCTTCCCTACTCTGTCTCTCAAAAAAAAAAAAAAAAAGGAAATCTCCATTTTTTTTTGTAGGAGCAAGACAATAGCACATTAACATTAAAAATCATGGAATTTGGAAGGCCATAAGAAACATTAAACTTCAGTAGATTGTCACTGCTAAATATTTTTTTAGTAAGTGGAAATTTCCTGAAAATGTATTACTTTAGTGTTTTACAGATAGTAATTGAGCAAACAAAGATACTAAGTAACTTCTCCCCCTCCAAATGTTTTACCCGCAGTCTCTCCATCTTAGGTGAAGGATACTCAATTCTTTCCATTGTGTAGGTGAAAGATGTACACTCCTTACTTTATTAATTTTCCTGCAGGAATTTGCTTCATGCATTGTGCAATTCACATACTTACCAGCCACAGTCTGTGTCTCCCTGTTAGAATGTCAGACCCACAAAGGTTAGATTTGGGTCTCTTTTCTTCAACTGAACTATCTGTAAAACAACTGCTGGGATAGGAAGTGCCCACTATTTGTTGAATCTAAATAACTTACAGTCATCCTACTGTCTCTCGTCCTTTCCCTCCAATTTCCTCTTGATCCCACTCCAATCATGGCACCACCCTCTCTGGGTTCTCCTAGCTGACTTCTCACATCTTCTTGGACTTCTTTGCCAGTTTTTTTTCCTCCTTCCACTTAGAAGTGGACCACTGGAATCACTTCTTATGCCTCCTCCCTCTCTTTCCTTCTCACACCCTAAATGACATCATCCAATCCCTAGGTTGAAAACACCAACTCTACATTTCTCCAAATTTCTACATTTGGGTCAGACCCTTCTCCTCATACCCAGAATTATATCAGACTACTCACTTGTTTTCACATGGTTGTCTAATATGCATCTCAATTTCAGTAAGCTCCAAGTTGAACTTTACCTGTTTCCTAAGATAAGCGTATCCAGCAGTCTACCCCATCTTCGTTAATGGCAACTCATACTTCCATTTGCCCAAGCCAAAATCCTTCAATGCTCCTTAACATCTCTCTTTTTCTCACAGTATCTGTCTGTTGGTTATATCTCCCAAATATGCCTCGTGTCTGACCATCTCCAGCACTACCACCTTGAGCCAAGCCTCCATTCTCTCTAGCACAAATTATTGCTTTCCAATTGGTTTCAAATTAATCTCTGACCTGAATCGAGGTGATCCTTGTAAAGCATAAATCATCCAATCACCTGACCCCTTTGCTCAAAAGCCTCCAGTGTCTTCCAGTCCCAATCAGTGTTACATCCAATGTCTCCACCATGATCCATGAGGCCTCAAGTGTTCTGGTGCACCAGAATAATATTCATATATTCATATATATGAATAATATTCGTATATATGTATGTATACACACATTATATATATATATATATATATATATATATATATATATCCCTCAGTTCTCTGCGCCTATCAGTCCTCTCCTCTTTCCAGTTACACCATCCCTCAGACACATCTGGCATGCGCCCACCTCAGGACCCTTATACATGCTGTTCAATTCTGCCTGAAATGCTTTTATATAATCAGATATATTCAGGGCTTACTCTGGCACTTTTTTCAAATCTCTGCTCAAATATCACCTTATGCAAGAGGTCCTCTCTGAGAGCTCAATATAAAAATAGTGTCTTCACGCCTCTCCATTCCCTTTCATCATTCCGTAGTTTTCATAGTTCTTTCATGACTTAACTTTGTTATATTCATTTGTTTACGTCCGTCAATGTACAATGCACCCCGTTGAAAGCTGAAGATTGTTCTATGTTACTCCTGGAAAAGTGCCTGGCGTAAGCATAAATAGTTTTTGATAAGTCAACACTATTTTTCTGAAACCATTTCTATCAAAAGAAAGTTTGTTCATTCCTGGGAGGAAATAGCACATTACCCCTACCACACACCATATGTATACATTTATTCAAAAGGAATGAAAGACCTAAAGGGAAGAGCTAAATCTATACATGTCTTCAAAGAAAACATAGGAGTAGATCTCTGTGACCTTGGACTGGTCAGTGGCTTCTAATATATGACACCAAAAAGCAAAGCAACCAAATACAAAATAGATAAATCGGATTTCGTGAAAATTAAAAACTTTTGTGTTTCAGAGGGTATCATCAAGATAGTAAAGAGACAACACACTGAAAGGGAGAAAATATTTGCAAATCATATACTGGATAAAAGTCATATCTAGAATATATATAAAACCAAGAATACATATATGCAGATGGAAAAATGCCAAATTACTTAATTTAAAAATAAGCAAATGGGGCACCTGGGTGGCTCAGTCAGTGAAATGTCTGATTCTTGATTTCATAGTTTGTGAGAGCCTGCTTGGGATTCTCTCTCTTCCTCTCCTGCTGTCCCTCTCCTGCGCACTCTCTCTCTCTCTCTCTCTCTCTCTTTCTCAACTAATAAATTTAATTAAAAAATAGGCAAATGGTCTTGTCAAAAAAATACATACATATATATATATATATATATATATATATATATAAACACTAAGCACATGAAAAGATATTTGAAAACATTACTTATCAAGGGAATTCAAGTCAAAACCACAACCAGCTACCACTTTATACTCACTAGCATAGCTATAATGAAAGAAAAAAAACAACAGATAATAATATGTACTGGGAAGGATGTAGAGAAACTGACATCTTAATACACTGCAAGTGAGAATATAATATGATGCAGCAATTTTGAAAACCTGTCCGGAATTTCCTCAAAAGATTAAATAAAGAATTACCATCTACCAGTAACTCTATTCCAGGGTGTATACCCAATAGAAATGAGGACCTATGTCCACATAAAAATTTGTACATGAATTTTCATAGCAGCATAATTCATAGTAGCCAAAAAGTGGATTCAGCACAAGTGTCCAACAGCTAATGAATGGGTAAATAAACTCTATTTAATGGAATATCATTCATCAACAAAAAGCATCGATACATGCTACCACAGGAATAAACCTTAAAAACCTTATGCTAAGCGCAAGAAGCCAGTCACAAATGACCACCTACTGTAGGATTCCATTTTTATGAAATGTCCAATGTAGGTAAATTTATAGAGACAGAAGGGTATTACACTGGTCGTCTAGGGATGGGGATGGGGGGGGTGGAATGAGAGAATTGGGGGCAACAGTTAGAAAGTATAGAGTTTCATTTTGGGCTGATGAAAATGTTCTAAAATTGATGCTGATGATGATTGCACAACTCTGTGAATACCTAAACATCTGTATCATTTATTATTTTCCTTGCCTGGCCTCAGAGTGTGAGCTTCATGAGAATAGGTACTTTGTCCCATTCACTACTGTTTCCACAGAGCCTAGAATAGTGTCAAGCATACACTAAATAACTCAATAAGCATATGTGGAATATACTCTAGCCCCGGCATTGTTAAAAAGACTAGCAAGTGACGATTGTTAGCAAAGCATATAACAGGTGCCTGGCATATGTAACACGGCAGGAGCAGTATTTGGATTTTTCTTGAACAGCACAAATATTTCACATTGAATAATTATATTCATTGAAAAAGATCATTTTTAAGAGATTTCTTTGATAACCAAGAGTTTACTGCATTATTAAAATGTTTTAATGAAGTGTCCTCTCATAGAAATTGTTTCATCTAAACACACTGGAGTCTCATCTTAATTTTAACTTTGCTAATTAAGTTATACCAAAAAAAAAAAGATATGCAGAAGGGATTTCAATGAAGACCAACGACCAACAGCAGTTTCCATTTGATATACAATATACATTTGATTCTTCTGACACTTTTTAATGACTTTGTAGATAACCAGCCAAATCAGACTGATTATATAATCCAGTGCTAATAATTATCTTCCTGAATTTATAGTCAATTTTCTAAGGAATCCAACTATCAGAGAAACATCTGTTTGTCCCTCTTCTGTGATTTGTGTCTTGCTTTTTAATTTCACTACTAACACCAAAATGCCATTTAAACTACTTTTTAATTCAAAATTCCACATTGCTCATGCAATAGAACATTGGACTCTCTCTCACCTAATGTAATGCTACAAGGCTATTTATAGATGCTGCAGTATCTGAAAGCTATAAAAAGGGTTATTCCCAGGCAGCTGCCTGAGAAAAAAAATACTAAAATAGCTGGTAAAGTTTGGAATTGATCACAAGGTCAAAATACAAATATATATTTACCACTTAAAGTATCCTACACAGACCTTTACTGAGCTCAGGATTTATATATATTTGAATGAATTTGAATGAATTTGAATGAATATATATATATCATACACACACACACACACACACACACATATATATATATATATATATATATGATATATATTTGAATGGATTTCTCAGTAATACCAAAACTCAAGTCCCTTGATTCACACTTACTTATTTTACAGCAAATATTTACACAGCCCCATTTTTCCCCAAACAAGAGTAATTTTTTCCCACTCCTCCAAGAAAGGTACTTTGAAAATATATGTATAATTATCACACAAAAGAGAAGCTACATTAAACTATATCTAATTGCTGGCAACAAATGGGTCATTAATTGTTGGAAGAAACGGGGACTTTTATTAAAAAATACTTTGCAGATGTGACACGGCTTTTTTAAGAGCACACATTTTTCTTTATTAAATGTACAATAATTGAGAGTGACACAATGAAAAACACTTTCATGGCTTAGCAGTAATATAAAACTGACTATTTCAAATGAAATGGCTGGAAGGAAAGCAAGCTGTGTTTTGGGTTTCTCCTCTCCCTCCAGGGTTGTCATGGGAAAGGAAATATTTTTACCTGGGCTTCGGGAAATGGTGGTCTGGCCAATGGTCTCTGGGGTGACTGCAGATCATGAATAGTGTTTACACATTGGTGATGGTTCCTCCATTACCTCCAGTGGACATGCTCTACCCCAACCCACACTCACCAAAGATGGCTGGGGTTCTTCTGGAAGGATCTGGACAGAAACTTGAGGAAGAAAGCAGAAGCATAAAACAGATTCAAAGGAGAACCAGGAAAACTCCAGTTCCGATCACTGAGTGTTCATAAATTCCAGGAATGGAAGAGTCAGGATGTATAGAGTCCCTAGTGTTCCTCCTTAACTTGACCAAAAAACCACATGAGGCTAAACAACTATCTTCTGTTTTTTTAAGTTTTCCAAGCAAGTATGTCTCTCAAATATTAATATTTTTTTAATATTTACTTCTTTTTGAGAGAGAGGGAGAGCCAGAGTGCAAGTGGGGGAGGGGCAGAGAGAGTGGGAGACATAGAATCTGCAACAGGTTCTGAGCTATCAGCACAGAGCCCAACGTAGGGCTCAAACTCACAAGCCCCAAGTTCATGACCTGAGGGGAAGTCGCACGCTTAACCGACTGAGCCACCCAGGTGCCCAATGTCTTTCAAATATTAATAATCATTCCCTGTTTAGTACCTATCTGCTATGATGCTTCAGATTGAATTTGACGCTGACTTAAATTTGAAGGGACTTACTAAATTACCCCCATGCATCTTTCCTTTGGGCTTAATGCCGTGTTACTACCAAACCCTGCCCCTTTTGCATGAAGCCCAGAACTCCCTGAAGCCCCATGGAAGACTTCAGTTCACATCTTTCTTGCAACACCGGAAAGATTTCTCTAACCCTCTTCTGAAAGGCTTACACCCACATTCCATTCCATTCCATCCTGGTCACGTGAATTGCGTTGAGTCTGTCTTCTCTCTCAGTGCTCCTGCAAGGAGGATGGTGGCTTTGGCTGGCCAACTGCCACCCCACATGGCCTCTCCACTGTCCAACGGATGCCTCACCCCACCAAGGCAAGACACTTCCTCCCGGCAGCCAAGATCCTTCATGTCAGCGGTCCTGCACCCTCCAGTTAGCCACCTGGTCTTCTCGCAGGATTATTGCCTCTTCCACCTCAGCAAATGCTTTTTGCATTTTGTTCATTTTTCATTTCCCTTGTACATGCTTTTCATCAGTTTCTCTACTGCACCTACAGCTAGGTGAGAAAAGTTATACTACAGCAAGACTGAACAATAAAATTGGGAACAGAATCACTTCCTTCACCTCCTAGAAAGGGAACATCAAAATAGCAGGGATTTCAGAAGGAAAAAAGAATTAATCTTCTGAAACGTCAGGCGTGTGTGTTGGGTGTGGGGAGGGGCGGGGGACCTATTCCCCTGCCTTCTGATCTTTAAGGTCACAGTTATTCCAAATTCTAAAAACACATGTATGCTCATGTGGACAGTGCCTCCTTAATTATCAAAATCATACATTTTCCCTCTTTAACCAGAACAATGACTTTGGCCATAAAATATTTTTTTTAATCTAGTGTTAATGTTGCTATACCAACAGTTGAAACTTATGCGATCTATTTCCATTTTTTATTTTCAATATTTTCAGGGTGATTTTGTTTCATATAAGCAGAATATAGCTATATCTTTTTTTTAATAAATCACTCCACAGTGCCAATCTTGTAATAAAGGTGTTTATTCTATGAGCACTTCCTGCAATGATGGATATATGTGGAACTAGCTTTACTGCAATCTTCTTCCATCATACCTTTTTCCCCCTTTCTTCATGTACCTCAGAAAATTAACTGTAAAAGTTTTTCACAAGACCCTATGGTTATTTGGTGTCTCTATTCTCCTTCTGCAAAGGACAAGGGCTCGCACTGTGCTTGGAACAGTACCCCTCACTCCTCAGTCCCCTCTGTCCATCTGTGTGTGTCTTTCTCTCACTCTCTCACCGCCCCCTCTGTCTTATTATTGATGTTGAACACAGTTTTTGTTCTATTTTTAAGAACAAAAGAAAAACAGTGCACATAGGATGTTGTAGTCAAGAGTTACTTTTTAAAATTTTTACATTTATTTATTTATTTTTAAGAAAGAGAGAGAGAGAGAGGATGCACCCAAGGAAGGAGCAGAGAGAGAAAATCCCAAGACTGCTCCACACTGTCAGTGCAGAGCCTGGTGCAGGACTCAGTCTCACAAACTGAAAGATCATGACCCGAGCGGAAATCAAGAGTCAGAGGCTTAACCGACTGAGCCACCCAGGCGCCCCTGTTATAGTCAATTGTATTATCGGTTTTACATTACTTTTCTATTCTACTCTGTATTTGTTTTCCCCTTGCTCAAGTACTTCATCAGGAATGTTTTCAATAAGGCCTGTAAGTGGTAAACTCCGTCTTCCTATTTCTGAATTTAAAAAAAAAAAAAAATTTTTTTTTTCTTTACGGAATAATAAGTTACTTGGGTATAGAATCTAAAGTTGATGACCCTGAATATATTTACCCATCGTCTTCTGGTACGATTTACTATGCATGAGATGTCTGCCATTAAAGACTTTTGTCTAACCTGTCTTTTCTTTCCAGTGTGCTCTTTTATATTATGCTGTCACACTATGATGTACCTAAATGTGGATTTCCTTTCTGGTTTTTTTTATTCTTTATTTGAATGGAATTTTTAATATAAGAACACATATCCTGAATCAATGTTGGGAAATTTTCACCCATTATTTCATCCAATATTACTCCACCGCTATTCCTTCTGTGTCTTTTTCCTGGAGCCCTGTTAGACGTATGTCACAGTTTTTTGACCTATCCTCCATAAGTTTAGAAGTTTACATATTGGGGCACCTGGGTGGCTCAGTCGGTTGGGCGTCTGACTTCTGCTCAGGTCACGATCTCACGGTTGGTGGGTTCGAGCCCTGCATCAGGCTCTGTGCTGACAGCTCAGAGCCTGGAGCCTGCTTCAGGTTCTGTGTCTCCTCCTCTCTCTGCCCCTCCCATGCTCATGCTCTCTCTCTCTCTCTCTCTCTCTCTTTCTCTCTTGTCTCTCAATAATAAGTAAACGTTAAAAGAAATTTTAAAAAAAGAAAAAAGAAGTTTACATATCTATACCTGCATTCTTCATTTCCTCACGATATATTTTATGGAGATTTAATTGACGTATAACACTGTGTTAAAGTATACAGTGTAATGATTTGATATATGCATGTATTGTGAAATGATCACCACACCAAGTCTGGTTACGATCTGTCTCCTCACACAGTTACAAATTGGTTTTTCTTGTGATGAGAACTTTTAAGATCTACTTCCTCAGCAACTTTCAAATATGCAATACAATCTTACTAACTATGGTCATTGTGTTGTACTTTATACCTCCAGGACTTACTTACCTTATAACTGAAAGTTTGTAGCTTTGAGTATGTAGCTTTGTACCTTTTTAGAACAGATATATAGAAAGGATATTTATTCATCTGTGTATGGATATAGAGATAACATACGAAAGAGACAGACAAAACAGGCATATTCTGGGTGAAATCCTCAATTCCATCTCTCAATTTTCATTTATTTATTTATTTATTTATTTATTTATTTATTTATTTTGAGACCGGGAGAGAGAGTGTGAGCATGTGAGCAAGGGGTGGGGGTGGGGGGGCAGAGAGAAAGAGGGAGAGAGAGAATTCCAAGCAGACTCTGTGCTCCTGACACGGGGCTCAATCTCACAAACTGTTAAATCATGACCTGAGCCAAAATCAAGAGTTGGACGCTTCACTGACTGAGCCACCCAAGCGCCCCATATCTCTCAATTTTCTAATTCCCTTGTGAACATGTCCACTCTAGAATTCACCTTGTCGTTTATAATTTAGTATACAATTTAGTATATAAAATACTAATTTTATATAAATTAGTATTTTTGTTATTCCCCCAATTTCCAACATGGCATTTTACCCTCCTGTCTTTTGTGATTTACTTATTATTCTTGTTACAAGCCCTGTTCCTTCATTTATCGCATCGATGATTCCTAAACATACTTAAAGCCACTTTCAAAACTTTCTGTTGTTTTGATTTTATCTGTCGTGCATTTTTGGCATCTTGGCTCTCTTTCTCAGCATTACAAGTCTCTGATACGCTTTGCAATTTTCATCTCGAGGTTCATCCGTGAAACGTGTGGTTTTGTTGTGTGCATTTATTTACCTCTCCTTCTGTGTTCCTCCCTGCGTAGAGCTCTTCCGGTCACTCTTCCACATCCTGAGGGTCCTGACTCCAGAACCAGGTGTTACAGTGATCACAGTGATTTCTTTCCTTCCAGTGACGCTGCATTCACTCAAGGAATGGCTTGTTCAGTTCCTGATGACCAAGTGGGGTCTCTGTCATCCTCTTTTCTGGACACACAGATTCATCTAGGCACTAGTCCCTGACAGCACGGGTGGCAGATATAACCTGCCTTCCTTCGCCAACCTGGGAGCTCTGCTCCAAATATGTTTTCAAGCAGCGATCCCAATTTCCTGCCCCCCCCCCAATTTATTTGAAACACCTTTGGGCTCTGTTACCTCCGGTAGCAAAATCCCATCCATTTCCACATACTTCCCAACAGGTATCCCCATTGGCCTCAACACTATGCATTTACTTTTCTTTTCCTGGTCTCCAAGGAATGGTATCTTGTTTCTGAGCAATTTTCTCTTTTAGTATTTTTGCCTCTCACGGATAGAAATGTGTTCTGGTGGATTCGGTGGCACAGGATCTAAGAGCAGCCACTCTGGAGTCAGTCTTGGGACCAAGTCTCAGCTTGACCACATGCTGCCTGCACCCATTTGGGCAAATTACTCAATCTCTATCTCACTGTCCCCTCTATAAAATGGAAATATTTATTATTTGCTGCAACGAATAAATGGTATAACATACACAAAGCACTAAAACTCAATGCCTAGTCCGTCGTATGTCAAATATGTTAGGTATGTTAAGTATATATGTTAAGTCATGATATTAAGAACACAATTAGGCCTTAGTTGTGACAAACTCTAATATTACGTATTTTTGAAGAATATTTTGTTGGGGCGCCTGGGTGGCTCAGTCAGTTGAGCGTCCAGCTTGGGCTCAGGTCATGATCTCGCGGTTCGTGAGTTCGAGCCCCGCGTCGGGCTCTGTGCTGACAGCTCAGAGCCTGGAGCCTGCTTTGGATTCTGTGTCTTCCTCTCTCTCTGCCCCTCCCCCACTCATGCTCTGCCTTTCTCTCTGTCAAAAATAAATAAACATTAAAAAAAAATTTTTTAAGAATATTTTGTTAGTGAAAGTGCAAAAGAAAACAATCACCAGAGAAAATACTATTAATCACCTGATATTTATTCTTTCATAATTTTTCTAAGGCATTATAGATATGTAATTTTTATAGAATGCTATCGTTCTGCTCACACTTTTTATACAATCCGATTGTGTTGCTTAGCAATATATTATGAGCTTATTCTTGTGTGAATAATATTCTATAATAAAACCAAAATAATATTCTATAATAAGACTAACATATCAATAACACTGTACTGGATATTTTTGGTCATACAAACCAGAACATTTCAGGCAATATTCTTTTGAAAAGTGGCATAACAGGATCTGTTCCAAGACTTATGAAACATACTGACAAATTATCTTGCAAAAAACTTTTCACTTTATATCTCAATCCAAATGTAGGAGTATCATATATATTTTTAATGTAGACAGATTTAATTGGCACTAGCTGCTTATAACATTTTAGAGCAAGATCAAGCCTGCTTTTCTGTCCAGTGAATCTATGTTGAGCTATCTTGCTCTACTGACAACTTACTTTTCAGTTTCAGCACTAAGTCTGATGTGTTCCTGTGCTTCTAAAATTTCTATGTTGAAATCCTAACTTCAAATCATCATAATTTTATTTATAGAAGTATTAAAATGCGTTAGTGAGTTCTGTCTGAATATTATAATCTTCACTCTGTAGAAATGTAAAACCTGATTTTCAGAAGACGCTGAACCATACATTTTAATTTAATTCCTTCTTTTTTTTTCAGAGAACATATTCTTTAAGATGTCACGCTTTTGAAATTTCAGATTTATTTGATAGTCTAACAGATGACCAACCTTGGTGAACATTCCACCCACGCTTGAAAAGACCATGTATTCTGTAGTTATTGAAAACTGTGTTCTATAAACATCAATTAGATGAAGCTTGTTAATTGTGTTATTCACATCTCTCTACCTTTACTGATTTTTCTAATTCTGGAAAATGACTGATTGTGGTAGAGAAGAGCATTACATCTGCCATTGTGATTGCAGTGGTTTATTTCTCTTTTTAGTTCTGAGAGCTTTTATTGTGAAACTCTATTTTTAGGACATCATAATTATTATGTGCACATTAATATGTATATTAATAATCATGTACATAATAATTAAGCACATAATATAATTATGTCATCCAGATGTACTGACCCTTTTATTGTCATTGAAATGTGTGTTTACCTCTACTGACGCTCCTTTTCTTAAAATCTACTTTGGTCTTAATATAGACATGCCAGCCTCTACAATTAGCATTTGCACATATACCTTTTTCTATTCGTTTGGCTTTAAATCTATTTGTGTCTTTGCATTTTAAGTATGTCTCTTATAGACAACATAGTGTAGGATATTGCTTTTGTTATCCAACCCTACATTCTCTCCCTTTTAGCTGTAGTATTTTATTCATTTATACTTAATGTAGTCATAGATACAGTTGTGTTTAGGTTTGTGATTTTGTTTTTTGTTTTATATTTGTGTTTTTGGTTTCTCTCTTTCTCCTGTCCTGTCTTCTTTTGAAATAACTTAATGTGCCTACTAGTCCATTTTGACCCGTCTATTGGCTTTTTAATCTATGCCTCTTTGCCTTTTTAGTGGATCCTCTAGGAATTATAATGTGTCTCTTTAGATTAACTCACCCTGAGTTAATATTGTGCTATTTTACATAAAATATAAGAACCTTGCAAAAGTGTCATTCCATTTGCTTCCCTTTACTATTGCTATCATATCAATTATGTCAACAACCATGATAAAGTCTTCAACAGAGTTATGATTTGTTTTGAAGAGATCTACGTCTCAAATTAAATTAAGAGAAGAAAATAAATTTACATATAGAATCTCTCATGTTTCCCAACTACTTGTCTTTTTTACTGGACTTCATTCCTTCTGTTATTCCCCCTTTGGCCTGAGGAATGGCCTATAGCCTTCCTTGCAATGTAATTCTGCTGGTAATAAATTCTCTAGGCTTCTTTGATTTAAAGTGTTTTATTTCATCCTCAGTTTTGAAGGATGTGTTCACTGATCATAGAATTCTGAGTGACATATTTTTTTTCTTTCATCATTTTAAAGGTACAGTTAATTTGTATTGAGATTGCTTTGTTTGAGTTCTGGCCTTCATTTCTTCTGATGAGAAGTCAGTCATCATTTTTTATCATTTTTCTCTTCGTGTTATACGTTGTTCTTCTACACCTGATTCCACGATTTTCTCTTGATCTTTGGTTTTACCTTTTATAAAAAGTTTATTTATTTATTGTGTGTGTGTGAGAGAGAGAGAGAGAGAGAATGAGGGAGGGGCAGAGACAGGGGTAGAGAGAGAATCCCAGACAGGTTCTACACTCAGTGCAGATCCCAATGCAGATCGATGACTAGATCTCAACTGTGAGATCATGACCTGAGCCAAAATCACGTCAGACACTTTACCAACTTAGCCACCCAGGTATCCTGTTTTTTTACCTTTTTACTTCCAATATGTCCAGGTTTGACTTTCTTCTTATCTTTTGGACTCATTGAGATTCTTGGGTGTTGCACCAAATTTGGGAAGATTTTGGCCATTAATTCTTAAAATATATTTTCTGCCCATCTGTCCTCTCCTCTGAGACTCCAGTTATACATGTTAGAATACTTGAAGCAGTCTCACAGACCTCTAAGGCTGTGATGATTTTATTTCAATCATGTTTCTCTGTTTTTTTGATTGGATAATTTCTACTGATTTATCCTCAAGCTCACTAACTTTTCCTTTAATCTTATTTAGTCTGCTCTTAAACCCATCCAATTATTTCTTTTTTCTGTTACTATACTTTTCAATTCCAGAATTTACATTTAGTTACTCTGTACAGTTTCTATTTCTCTGCTGGTATTCCATATATCTTAGTTTATTATGTGTGTGTTTTGCCTCTATGTCATTGACTATTTATAATAGCTATTTTAAAGCCCTTACCTGCTAATTGTAACTTCTGAGTTACCTCAAGGTGACTTTCCATCGACTTGTTTTATTTTTCCTGATGTGGGTCATATTTTCCTGTTTCATTAAATATATAGTGATTTTTAAAATTTTTGTACTGGACATTAAAAATAGTATGTTATTAAGGCTCTGGATCCCATAATGATCCTCTAAAAAATGACTTTTGCAATAGCAGGCTCTTAATCTAGCTGGACTTGGGCTGTAAACTTGGTCTCCTATGTGGTAGGTAGCAGCTAAAGTCTCTGCTTAATTATTTCAGCTTCCACTGATGCTTTTCTGTTGTGCTCCCAAGGCCTCCAACTAAATGTTGTTTGATAGGAATCTAAGGATCCGGGAAAAGATTTTGCACGAATGTGGAGTTCACCAACTTTTGCAACTCTCACCTACAATGACCTGTCCCCGTACTTTTTGGCGGCTGCTTGACCAGCCTCTAAAGTGTCTCCTGAAATCTCAAGCCAGCAAGGCAGCCAGAGCCATATTCCAATTACAGAGTATCCATAAAAAGGCCTCAAACCTCCAATCTTACCTGCCATAATCCACCTTTCAAAGTCACACCTCTCTCCACTAAGTTTCTTTCTGCCTGCTCTGTGTCTCTCAAAAGGAACTGCAAATTGTTTGTGTTGTCTGTGTATGTTTGCTTTTTGTTCTGATCTTACATTGTTATTGACAGAAGGGCTAAACCTATCGAACTACTTTACTACTCCAAAAAGCCATGTAAATTATACCATCTATTTTAAATGGTTTATTTCTACAAAGCATAGCTTTGTCTGTATAATTCAAATAATCCATGATTTCAAATTCTACCGTCTTTGAACAACAAAAACACCAGTATATCTTGAGACCAACAAAAAGAAAAAAATTTTTTTTAAAAAAGCAAGTAGTAATAAACAGCAGAAAGCCTATTTTGACTCTGAAGAGAAAAAAAAAGCCCCCAGAATTTAATTGGAATGTGAAATTTCTTCAACTTTCAAATTAAACGTCTAGTGCAGCTCTGTCCAATAGAACTTTCTCTAATGATGTATATGTTTTACCTATGTCTTTTATGATAACCACAAGACATAGGTAGCTATTGGGCACTTAAAACGTGGCCAACATTACTAAAAAGTTGAATTTTTATTATTCTTAATTTTATTTTATTGCTTTTAATCAGTTTATTTTGAGAGAGAAAGTGTGTGTGTGTGTATGTGTGTGTGTGTATGTGCACATGTACATAAGCAGGGGAGTGGCAGAGAGAGAGGGAGAAAGAGAATCCCAAGCAGTCTCTATGCTGTGAGCGTGGAGTCAGGCTTGGGGCTCAATCCAGCAAACCGTGAAATCATGACCTGAACCGAAACCAAAAGTCAGAAGCTTATCCAACTGAACCACCCAGGTGCCCCTATACCTACTTTTACATATTGGAAATTTAAATAGCCACACGTGGCTAATGTCAACTGCACTGAGCAGTATAGGTATAGTGCAAATGAAACAAGCAAGAGATTATCATCAACAGCAGGTAGAAGCCATTTTTGATGAGATAATAGAGATATTTTAATGTGGCTTAATCAAAGAAATAAAGAATTCAGTGATTTATGATATAAAAATGTTTAACTATCCCTCACTATACCATTTTCTTCTAAAACATTACATAGCATTTATACTGCTGCTGTTTCTGGACTATATTTTTAGGACCAAGGAGCAAATGACTAAAAAGAAAAAGGATAACATGAATTTATTAATAAATTAAACATTTTATCATGCAGATTATGTAGTAATTATGGCCCCCAAGTTAAAACTCACTTGATTTATTATGGTGAATATGTATATAAAGTAGGGTCACATCTCACTTAGAGGTGAGGATTTCAGGTAAAGTGAAAAGCAAGATGGCCTGAATCACCCTTGAAGCAAAAATTCCTTTATATCTATCTGCTATAAAATGAAGCATGGTACTAACTCGTGATAAATTCACTCCCGACCATTTTTCCTCCCAGACTGGAATAGATCATTGTTTCCAAGGCTGAACAACAGATGGTAACAACGGTCTAATATTTAGATGTAACGCTGTGTGAATAGCATTTCCTACACATAGACTCCCAGAACCCACTCAGAGAGGACAGGTATCTTGCTCTGAGATACAGGGACTGTGGCCATTTAAAGAGCCAACACACCTCTCGCCGTGCAGTTACTCCATGGCAAGGCTCACGGTGAAGGGAAGACGGGGGACATTGCCCCCAACTATGACAATTCTCTCTCCTTCTCTCTGTGTGTGTTCATCATAACTCCTGTCAGAAATTCATGTACTTGAATTTGAGCCAGATAAGTATGCTTATGTGAAACTCCCTTATAATGCATTTGGGGAAATGATCAGTAAAAATGGATAGAGACCATAGTTTTTGACTCTAATTGTTTGTATTTCCGGTACCCAGAAAATCCAAACTGCCCCTTCTTTAGCCGTACTAGACAATTAAGTCTTTAGACTATTCTTGGATTCACAGGGAAAATAGAGTAAGACTGTTAGATCATCTCCGAGCACAAAGAATTACCATCCAGAAGGACTGGCCAATTGTAAGCACGTCCTAATTAAGATATTGGCATTGTCTGCCATGCTTCTGGTCTTAGAGTACAATTAATCTGACATGTTTCCCCTCTGTGTAGATGTCTATTCTAGTGGCTATTGGTATTACCAGAGTTACCCAAATGATGCAGTTACCTCCGTGTTCTAGCAGAAATAAATGGAAGCCTTGATTACCGTTATTTATCTGTTTGGGGAAGTCTTGCTGTATAATAAAATAGTTCCAAAATGTTAGGAGGACAGAATACAAACTCTATCTGTAATTTCATTATGTTTCACCCATTCTAAATGGCAGTGTGGGATATTTATTTTTAAAAGACTATCACATGAATGCTTTCCTCTCCTTGGCCCACTTACCCTTTCAATTTTTCCTTATGGAACTAACAATGATAATACCAACAGCACCAAAAACATAGCAAGTGCTTTATGTCTAAAGGTCATGACCTTGGCCTTCAGAAAAACACAGTCACTCTTCCCGCATGAGTCTTTGTGAATCTTACACTGAACCCTCTACCAAAAGTACTTCTCTACATTGACGAGAACTGGTTGGTTGACTATATTATTTGATCAGAAGAGTTGCGTTTTTATTTGAGGATGGGATGATTTTTCACTTTGAATTATTGCTTGGTTTTCTTCCCATACAATTCCATTTTGAGCCACTTGTGCATGCAAATTGCCTTATTTATTACCCAAAGATCAGGATCCTATCGTTTGTGTGTTTTCTCCATTCCTTCAATGTTATGGGACTTATCCCCATAAACTGATTTTCTGACTTTCGACTCTCCTCTGTTTCTGCCTATTAGTCATTTTGCTTTTCCATCTCTCCAGCGTTAGATTGCCATTGTGCCACATGTGAAACATGTTGCTTTCATTTCTCCTGTTACCCATAGTCTGAGATCTGATATCTTTAGAAAATTGCTTTCTATTGTTGACCTGCCCTTTTTTCTACAAGTCTTCTGTGATAGGACTTGTTCTCCCCCGTAGTCAGAATGCAGTGAGTAACTGGAGGAGACTTTTCTGGAATCAGAACCGCTCCTTTCACCGATCCTCTCTAGACAGTTTCCCCTGATCTGAGGAAATGCCTGATTTTCTGCCCAGTTTGTTTGGACCATCGTGCGGTCCCCACTCTTTGCAGGCAGAGCAAGCCTATAGATGGTTATGGGGAAGTTTCATGTTAGTTAGGAAGCTGTGGTGGTTTTTGAATCATATTGGATGTTTTTGCAAAGTCAAGTGTATCTTTACCTTTGAGTCTTTTTTCTTAAGAACTCAAAAGATGTTTCGATGTATTCTCTTGCATGGCTCTTTGAGGAGAGAGCAAAGGTGATAGGTACATGTAAATAACGTAAATAACATCTTATCGCAACTGAAAAATTCATCCTTTCTCTTCCACATTCTTTTTCTGTTGAAGTCATCTTGCAAGATAACTTTTGCTAAAAGGTCCACTAAAATTTGTCAGTAATTCCAATGGATATACTTTTGAACGCCCAGCAGAAGGCAGGCCATGGAGGTAAAACAGCACATGGGCGCTGCACAAAGTTATTCATGGGCATTCCATGGACAGGAGAAAGGCACAAGGAGAGGACTGACTAGAGTCAAAAACCCTCTGTCAGTGCTCTATAGTAAGCATCAAAGGATGAGACTACAAGTCCAGGGGTCCAGACAATAGATCTTAGAGGGAGTCTACTGACCTGCACTCTGTCCCACTAAGCAGTCAAGTTGAGGACGATTCTGGGACCTTTATAAGAAAATCAGTTAGAACACGATCCCTCATCCTCCAATCCCACAAACGGCAACAATGCTTAAGAATCTTTAGAACTTAGTGTCTGTAGCACAAAAATGCCCACTGAAACTCGGAGTTGATCAGAGTTGGTTTTTCTGAGAATTATAGCTCAACTAAATGACCTACTATCGCTCTCACTTCTGATAATTTACTTGTAATCTCCCAGAATTGTCTTCCCCGTAGAATTGCTCTAAAGATTAAGTGAGATAGTGCTTAGGACGTGCGCAGGCTAAGAGCCTGATAAATGAGCATTGTTCCTGCAGAGGCTGCTGAGAATAACAATGGTAGTTTCACTTCTGCTACATAGCCAAGGGGATACATACCGGGGACCCACAAGGTGAAAAGTGCAAAGTGATGGGGTGCTTTTTATACCTTGTCACACACAAGCCAGAAGCACTTGGTGCTTTGCCTGGCGGGGCAGAGAGTGAAATTATGAAAGTGGAATGAGATCCAGAAGGTGAGGCTAGAGGTAGAAAAGGAGGACCAGAAGGCAGGTTTTTGGCAAGGGAAGCATAATGCAAAGCTGGGGTGAGTGGCAGCCAGAGTTCCTTAGAGAAGAGAGCATCCTACTGGCAGACGATATCTCTGCTTGGATCCTGACCGCTAGAGTCTGTCACCAATGCACAAGTTCCAGACTGATAGTCTACCTGGTGGTCAATGGAACTCGGGCCCTCTACTGCGTCATTGGGGCCCACCGAGGAGCACTGGACCTTACCGGGGTGAGGCTCCATGTGATAGAGGCTAAGAAGCCTGGTGGACTCTTCCATCCAGGTACCGAGACTATGGCAAATCCATTGTCTAAAGATGAGTAAGTGATTCTCGGTGTTTCCCGAGCACCCATGTTGAAGGCCTCTCAGGATCACCGTAGCTGTCAGGTATTTGTAGAAGAGTCTTCAGGAAGGAGCCAGTAGTGTTATGCACCCTGCACAAGCAAGGGCCACGCAGAAGAGCTGCGTTAAACCATTTGCCTCTGGTCCCGCAATTCACCTTCCGCAGAGCTGGGTCTGACCAAGGTCATGGTGGGCTCATTTTCATGGTCCCATAGCATCTTTCTGTTAAAGCTTGAAATAATTTTTACCAAGCTGACGATAAGAAAGGCAATTGTTCAGAGCCAATAAAATAAAGTCGAGAGGACAGCAAATATTTAAATGTAAGTCATATTCAGATATTTTCAGCGGAGTAATGCGCTAGCAAAACATTTCTTGTTGTTCTTTCATTAAGTGGAGATGCAGGGAGGTCATAAGATACGCTATCCTGCGGTCTGCTGTTACTTGGATAAGCCGGAAGCTCGTATTTGCCAAGTTTCCTTAGTCGAGAAGTGTCATGTCAATGAAGTTAACTGTTGAGAACAAAGTATTTGAACTTCAAATTGTCATTCAAGAAAAGAATTTTGAGTACTCCTTTAAAAAAATTGGCAGTTGTCATTTAATAGATGATGTGATCTAAAAGCATATTATTTTTTAATGTTACCTAGGAGATCTCATCAGCTTCATGACATTCTTAATCTTTGGTATAATTGTCTAAATTGATAGAACATCTTTTATTAAACTGATAGAGGTACATCCTGCCCTTTTATGAATCAAGTAAACAGGTGTGATTATTCAGGGCTCTAAGTTCTTACTTCTTTTGTCTTTCCCTTTTTTTTTTTTATCAACCCTCCTAAAACTTTCTGATACTGATAAAAGTGGCACGGTTTTAAAAGATAAGAAGCACCCAAATTATCTTCTCCCTGACCTTTATGGTTTCCAGAACAAGTCGTTTCTGTTAACAGCACAGTTCAAGCTTTTTCTTACAAAGGATGCGTGGCATTGCGCCCTAAGAAAAACATTTATTGTCCCTGATAAGGAAAGTTATTAAGCCCTCATCTTTGCTCAGAAAACCATTTCGAGCAAAAGAAAATTGGGGGATATTTTAGAACGCCTGAGGAAAATTTTGAAAGAAGGGGGGGGGGGAAACGTCCCGTAAGTTACATTTTCTTCAGGTATGCGTGTAGTTTTATAACTTTGACTATGCCTTGTTGCAACAAGTAAGATAGGTTTCAAGGATAATTCTTGGCAGCCTTTCGATAGAAGCAGCACACTGACACCGCTGAAGTTTAATGTGTTGAAGGTAAGTTTTGTAAAAAGGATTATTGGGAGAATGTGAGCAGGAAACTGGCACAGAGTTAAAATTCATATGATATGTTAACCGAACTTAAACCTTTAAACCCAGCTGCTTCTTTTTATTATTATTATTATTTATCTTTTTTTGAGAGAGAGAGAGAGAGAGAGAGAGAGCTGGGGAGAAACACAGAAAGAGTGGAACAGAGGATCCAAAGCAAGCTCTGTCCTGACAGCAGCAAGCCCGATGCGGGGCTCGAACTCACAAACCGCGAGATCGTGACTTGGGCCAAAGTCCAAAGCTCAACCGACTGAGCCACCAGGGCGCCCCTAAACCTGGTTGCTTCTTACATTGAGCAATTCAGATTCAGTGGTCATCTTCTGAACGAACCTGTGTGTTTTCATTAAAAGCGGTTTCATGAACAGTGTTTGTTCAGAAAGGCAGGTGCATACAAAAGCTCATCCACTAGTGGTCAGCTGCCTTCGTCAGTTTTTTCCTGGGGCTTCAAAACAAACAAGCGGGATCTATGGATCCTTGCAGGTTGCATGGTCTGTGACACTACAACTCTGTTGCCATTAATTCTTAAGGAACTACGGACCGAATGTCCAGGAAGGCAAAGTTATAATATAAACCTCCTCCTTGTTACCAAAAAAGTGGGGGTCTCTTTTGTGCTGTTTTGGACTAGCTGAAGGTACAGTGCATAGTCAGGGAAAAAGCACAAAGTATCTTGGAGCCACATAAAAGGAAGCATACATTCACAAATAATAAGATTCATTAAGGAAAATAATAGAAGAGGCAGTAATAGTCATTAAGTCTAGAATTCATAACTTCAGATTTCTCGTGCACAATAAGCTTTCTGGTGTGCCACTGTTTTTAATAGCCCAGCAGCTTTTTAAAATTCTTTTCGTAAAAGATGATGGGCTTCGAGCGCTAGGATATGCAAGTACACAGAAAAGACTGGCTTTGCTGACCATTTCTTTGTGTTTGGGTATATATTTCTGTATGGCATAATATTTCCACTTGCACTGGTTTCCTGGCACGAAAATGTTTATTGCGCTCATTAGCTAAGAGGGTATCGGCACTGGTCCAATGAACACAGATCTGCCTTCTGATTTCAGCCATTAAATTGCAGTGGGATTCACAGGCTTAACATTGTGGGTGTGACGATGATAAAATGGAAACTCCGTCTTTAGCCCAGTTACCATGGATGCAGTTAAAGGTCACAGTGCCAGCTGCTAACTAGTTGCCTTTTGAGCTGTGCTTCCCCTCCTGGCTCTGTGTTTTCGAGCACTTCCGGTCCTTGAGGTCTGTCCTGGAATACCTTCACCTAATTTCGTGACACGCTAACCTCTTCTTTAAAACGGCAGGCTCCCTCCTTGCAAGACAACGGTTGCCATGGATCTCCTCTTTTATGTACGTATTATAGACACGGTATAGAATCCGAAGGTAAAGGCCTTAATAAAAATCCAAATTGCTGTGGCTTCTGCATCCTGCGTTACTTTCTCATTTTCTGCACAGCGCTCATTCCCAGCCTCGCCCCCACCGCCCCCAAAAAGTATGGTAAATTCCCATCTTCGTTCAAACTGGTAATGGGTTGAGGCACCGATGCATTCACAACGTGAACCATCAACTTCTTCTTCGTTCGGCCCAAAGTCCTAGGAGTTAATTCCTTGTATTGCATGAGGTGTCAGGGTAATTACTGCTGATCAGCCCTGTTTCCCCGCGTGCTGCCCAGCCTCGCGGGCCCCCTGTTTATTGATGCACCGCTACAGCACCGCGGCGCTTTCATTCAGCCAAGCTTCTTAATCGAAAGGGTTTGGACAATGTCGGATTTTCAAAGAGAAGAAGTAGGGGAAAAAATTAAAAGTAGCCAAGCAAAATAAAGTGCCTGGTAAGAAACCTGAATGCTCTACAAAATATTTCCTGATGTCGACACTTCGTCTCAATGCATTTTAAAACTCCCATTCATTCCCCCAAAGAAGGTGCTGTGAGCCTTTCCTTGGGCGACCTAACCGTACGATCACATTTTGAAATATTTGGGGGAACGTGTAGCTTGAAAAAAAAAAACACTTCGGGAAAGTTTATTGCTTTTTGTTCTATTTAGATATGTCTCAACTGTGTGGAGCTATATAAGCCAGAATACAAAGAAACTTACCAAAAAAAAAAAAAAAATGTTGTGCCCCTCTGTTTTAAACACACATTTATATAACTTGTCATTTCATAAAAATAAATTAAGTATTATATGAGCCAAATGTTTCAATTCCACACAAGAGTGGTTTCTGGGGCTCTTGGCAGAATGCCACTATATTCATTTTTATTTCAAACACAATGTGAAGTCTTTAATTTTAATACACTTTGTAACTATAATGGTTATAAGGCATATACTGTATTAATCCACCCTCATCTTTTTTTGGGCCTGGGCAGATTTCACTGGAGAACAGAAAGATCCGTTGATTTCATGTACCTTACATACTTTAAAATACTGCGGGAAGCCTGGGGTGGGGTGCGGAGCCCGGAGAAAGAATTCAGAGCCGGGCACTCAGGGCTCAGCGCCCTAAACGTTGCCACTGGCGTTGGCATATCATCCTTGCACGTGTCCGGTCCCCGAGTTCAAGGGACGGCCAGATAGAAAAGCGAGGCGAGCAGTCGAGAGGGGAGGGGAAGTCCCATCTGCCGCCTGGGGCTCTTCCCCGGCTCTTGAGTCCCTGGGCACCTCCCTTGGGAGCCATCTCTCAGCCTCTGGCAGTCTGAACGGAGAGGAGGACTGGTTAGTCAGCTGATGGGAGCCTCTCTGCAAGCGCCCCATGTGATGGCAGTGTGGTCATGGGCCAAATCCTTCCCCACAGCTCCTTTATCCTCTGGAACTCTACTGGCCAACAGTCAGAGAATGAGCAGGGGACAAGAACACTAGGAGATCCCTGCCCCGTTTAATCCGAGCTAGTCTGCCAGAAAAAAACGAGAGGCTGATGCCCGGTAAGAGGCACCAGAGTGGCAACGACAAATACATATGTAAATCTATTAATCCCCAGGGACAGTCCCCAGGTCTCAGAGCGACCTCAGCAGCAGAGAGGTATTTCTTCATTAAAGGGGCCGGCGGAGGGGGCGGGAGGGAGAAGTGATTCTCCTAAGCCTTGCGACTGTATTCTTGGGGACACCAGAATAACACGTTTCCAGCGCTCAGGGAGACTTGAGCTCTCTCCTCTTCCTCTGCCACACTTCTAATCAGAGAATTTCTTCCTGTGCCTTGTTTACTGTTGATATTTTCTGGCTGATTGGAGAGGAATGACATTTTGACAATTTACTGTAGCAGTAAGCACTGTACAAACAAAAGGTGCTGATGAAAACTGGAACCCATTATTATGTAAATGACGGCTGAGTAACACAGAATCTGTCTCCCAGTCACCATCATTGAGACCAGTTTTACTCAATGATAATAATTTTCATGATTGCAGACTTCAGAGTGATCAGAAATATGCTTTAGCTGTTGCATTTATCTGCTGCTGGTACTTGACCCTTAATTAAATTCTGAAACTTTTTTATATAATAAAGTAAAATACAGCTGACACTTCCGTTCAAACAAAGAGGCTCAAACACAGAGCTACCAAATAAGATAAAGGTATTTCAGACTTACCTCGCTGTATTTATAGTAAACACGGATTGTACAGTGTATTTTGAAAGCGAGCTTAAAGTTTCAAATGCAGATGTGTGTTTTCAAGTAATTTCAATTCTGTACTTCGGCACGGCTCTTCTTAAATAATGCGAAACCTCTGCAGGCTCATCTTGGACACGTCATAATAAAAAAATCTGTTTGAAAGGCATGTAAATGTGCTCTGAAAATAAGTTCTGTGGATTCTTTAAATCATCCGTCTTAATATCTAGACTATTCAAAGCGAGTCCTCAAAACTACGCCACTTATTAAGACCCACACAGCTTGGGGAGCCTGCACTGAGCTTTGGAAAGGAATATTTTCTTCAGAAATGTGTTCTTGTCTTAAAAGGAGAAAGCCAAGGCAAATTTTCAAGCAGCATTTTGGCTTCAATGACAAATTGATTGGCTAAAACAGATGTCAAAGTGAAAATACAAAGAGCCAGGCATTATATGCAGGTATCAGCTGTTTTCTTAAGAATGGCTGACAGTAAAAGACACTTTGGCTAATGTGTTCTTATTCTCTTGAAATCCTGCTAATGCTCCAGAGCATTTATTTACCTTGGAGTTCTCGCACTCTTTCAGTGTTGGCGGGGGAGGGCAGAATGGGGGGGGGGGGGGGCGGGGAGGGGGAATCTTCGTTCTGAATATGTTAATAAGTAAAAGTCAATTTAAAGGGGGCAATTGTATGAGCCCGTTTTTAATATTTCCTTAAATATATAACCCTTTCTAGCCAGGCAGCTCCCAGAGCCAATGAGCTAAGAAGGTAATTACTTAAGTGGATTTCATGAAGAGCAGAAAGATGATTGTGTCACATTAAATAACAATTGTGTCCTTAATGATGTGTTGTGCTATAATGCAAACACCCCTCCGCCATCTCTGGCCAGGGCTCCAGTGTTCCTTTCTAATGACTCCTGGGGCTTCGGTCCCCTTGCCACGACTCGGGGCTTTCAGAGCCTATGTAAACACCAAGTGAGCTGGTATATTTTTTTAGACTGTGGTGCCTGCAGCTGCGTGGTCATTGATAAATTGGCTATGAATTGCTGAAATACTTCATATGAATATAAACATTGTTGTAGCTTTGTAGCTTGGAAAAAGGAAGAAAGAAATGGACTGGACCTGACAGAGGAGACGGCAAGTCCAGAACACAACCTTCCAGAGCTTTCGTTCTTTGTAGAGTAAAGGCCCCATTTACTTGGAAAACCAGCACAATAGTCCCCAAAAGTGTGTGTGTGTGTGGAGGGGGGAGGGATGTGAATGCAGTTTTAGAAATTGCATAAAGTGTGATTTCATATTTAGGCATTTCTCTCCTATAGAATATAGAAGCAGGACATAATATTGCTGTATATTAGATTTTGTTTCTTTGGAATATATAGTATTCTGAGCATCTGTATCCACTCCACTTGGTCTAGAGATACAAAAGAAGGGCCAGCATAATAAATATATCCTATCTCTGACTTAGGATTCACATGAGATGCTATCTAGCCTTAGAGGCAGAATTTTCACAGTGATGTACACTTAAGAAAGAGAGAAAAAAATAAAAACATGAACAGGATAATTAGCCCATGGCTATAAATTTTCTTGACTGCTCTTGGATGCTATTATAATGACCAGTTCCCATATAGTCCATCAGAGTATCTCTTCGTAGACTCCACATCGAATCTTTACAAGATCATTTCTTTCCCGATGTTAAAATTAATACATCGGCTTTCAAAGGATATGATTCAAATGAAATGTACAAAATGCAATAAACAACCCAAACGTGGAGAAAGTACTTTGCACGAAATCCTATTTGATTAGCAACGTACCCATTTCACAGCACGAAGAAATAAGGTCCTTAAGGTCAGGAAATCTGAACCTCACTATAGGTTAAATATCTTGTGGTTGTTGAAATGAGCAAATCTCTTACCTCTAATCTTTTGTCTTTGTCTGTTTGTTGTTTGTGCTATTCAAGGAAGGGAGACATTTGGATCAGAACACATGATTGAAATGGAGACTGGAAACCCCTGATCATGTTGAAAGACACCGGATCCGACTCTGGAAATAACTAGCACAAAATCAGATTCCATAATCATGAAAGAAACACCCGTGGGGCGCCAAGCATCTCTCTTTGCAGATATAAGATCACCTCCCTGGAGCAAGGGGAGAAGGCCACCTTTACTGGGTCCTGTAGAGGGCACTGCCTTAGCTGATGCTTCCTTCCTGCTCTGTGAGACAGAGTATCAGACCCCACAAGAAGCTGCATAACCCCCCTCCCCCCGCTTTCTCGGAGCCTGGGTCCACCCAGGTCTGACTGACTCCAAAGCAAGACTTGTTTACAGCATGGATATGATCCAACGGGTGGGAGAGACCGGTCAACATTGAAATCCAGATGCAATAATAAAGCCTCAACCAAGCGCTGCAGGCAGCTGGAGAAGGAGCTGGTGAAGGAGGGGTCACAGAGGCCACCCCTCATCTCCAATATCCTTTTCCAAAACAAGTATGAGCGGCTCTACAAGCTTATGGGAGCTATACATAAGCTGCTTAGAGAGCCGCTCATACTACTGGGCCCCGAGGACTCTAATTACTCCGCAAGTATTTCCCTCTGCACTCTAAACAGTTAAGTATTTTGTGTCCATTTTACAAACAAGAGAGAGAAAGCGCATGAACTAAATGATTCCTCGAGCCACACACTCTTCCAAGTGTTTGACGTACATTAACATCTCAAAGCCACCTTGCGAGTTAGGCATTACTGGATTCGTTCCCATTTTACAGATGAGGCAGTGAGCCGCCAGGATGAGTGACCAGGGTGAGGTCACGTAGCTGGAGAGTGGAGGGCCAGTTGCGAACCCAGGATGGCTGTCCCGAGCCTGGATCACTGAATTGCACTGCCCTCCAGCAAAAGCAATTAAGGCTGGTCGGAGTGAACCATCCCAGACCGTGGGCAGGGTGGAGGTTATAAACATTGACTAAAAACCCTGTGACGAATGGGGGAAGTATTTATTCCTTTCAATACAACCTATCTGGACGCTTTCCTTTTCTCATGATGCATGTACAGAATTCAAGTTGGTGCCCACAAAATTTGCCTCCTACCCTCAGATAGGCATACAGTAAAATACAGACACGGTTCCAGCGAAATCTACGCTTGCACGTATCACATTTAATGTGCTTCTGAATTGTAGATAAATTTATCATCTAGCATTTTGATGCCAATAAGCCAATTCATATGAAAGAGCCTTGCAAAAAGAAAAAAATTATTCTTGAAGCTTCAGGAAGAGACTTACAAGTAATAATCAAATATCAGAGGAAGGTATAAAATGATTTGGGGTGAAGTTATACATGATAGTATTCGCTCAAAACATTTGAGATAGTAAACTTTTCCATCCTTGAGTGATTTCTGAATTTCTCGTACAGTGCTACTCAGTTTTCTCAATCAACGTTGGGGGCTGGCCCAGCATCCTTTGCAGTTTCCAGAGCATGTGATGATGTTCTATTTCCTTTTCCACCAGACAGAAACCACAGTCTTCTACCGCTTTCCCACGAAGCCCCTCAGACTGAGACACCACGGAGGTCACCGCTCGCCTTCAGGAGCTGGCTGGTCACTAGCTCCTGCATGGCCTCTGCCCTTTAGGGTGGTGTATAGAACCTTCCCAATAAGAACACAGTGTCCCTCTGTTCACATATGGCTGGGGGTTGTAATATATACATTTTAATGCATATTTGCTGAGCTACCACTATGTACCCAGCACTGTGCACTCCTTGTCTCTCCCTGGAGCATGGATGGAGATTTCAGAGCAGTCCCCTCTCTGAATACGGAGTGAGAGAGAGACCCTCACTGGCCTGAGGCTCCCTTAAGGCTTATGTGACAATGCACCTGCTGAAAATGCAAGCAGGAGCCCTGAACTACATCTAAGCCACTTTACTTTCCTACACAATGATGCTCTCTACCTGGGTTCCCAGAAGCAGACACAGAGGTAGAGTTTATGGTGTGTGTGTGTTGGGCGGGGGGCGGGGGGAGGAGGGGGGAGTGGTCTAAAGGGACCAACAGGTGGGAAGGAAGGGAATAAAGCCAGACTAGGCGGACAGAGAGGCTGGGCTGCTTTGAAGTGTCTACAAAGTCCCAGCTGACCTCAGGAGCTCTGGAGCTAGAGTAGCCCTTCAAAGTTGTCCCCAAATGGAGCAAGGCAGTCAGGCTTTTTATCCTCTACATCAGCTGACCGATGATAAGGGATGTCCCAGGAAGAGGCGTGACCTGGGACAAAGCAGCACTCTCCAGCCAAGGAGACTTCAGGAGAGGCTGACAGTTGAGCACCGTTCTGCCCAGCTGGCAGAATGACGGATGTGGGCAGCACAGGATAATGTCCATGAGAGTCTCCGTATCTTAAATCTAGAATCCCGTTCTATGTCATTTAATGGGAAGCAAATGAGTCCAAAGAATTAGCATTTCTCAGATGCATCAAGTTCGTGTCCGCGCACGATAGGAATCACTCCTACCACGCCCCGGACAGCAGGTCACCTAGCTTCTATTTGGACACTTCTTTTTTTTTTTTTTTTTTTTTTTTTTTGGGACAGAGAGAGACAGAGCATGAACGGGGGAGGGGCAGAGAGAGAGGGAGACACAGAATCGGAAACAGGCTCCAGGCTCCGAGCCATCAGCCCAGAGCCTGACGCGGGGCTCGAACTCACGGACCGCGAGATCGTGACCGCGAGATCGTGACCTGGCTGAAGTCGGACGCTTAACCGACTGCGCCACCCAGGCGCCCCATATTTGGACACTTCTAAGAACAGGAGCTCATTGTTGGGGAGCTTTAGTTGTTACACGGTTTTTCCCAACGTTGAGCCAAATCTTCCAGGTAGAAATTGCTCTTTAGTAATAGCCATCGTATTGACAAGTTATTGGCCGGGTAACAAAACTAGGAAAGAATAGCGCGTTTGTGCAAATCCATTTGGACCAAGGACTGAAATAATGGAGTAGATATTTATTCCTTTTTTGAAAAAAAACTATTCTACGGGCTCTTCTCCACCGAAGAGTCAGAGTGATCTTTTTTTAAACAAAGATCAGATCAGTCATAGGCTATGCTCAAACTCCTTTACTTGGAATGTAGCCCACAGGCCTTGTCCTGGCCTACAAGTCCCCTCCTTTCCGGAGCCTGACCCTGGCGCGGCCCTCGCCTCCTACCTAACACCCTGGATTCAGCCACTTTGCTCTTTTTACTGTTCTGCAGACACTCCCACGTCATTTTGCTTCAGGCCTTTGTACTTGCCGGGACGTCTGCCCTTAACGCGCATCCTCCAGACTTTTGCAAGGCTTCATTCAAATGCCAACTTCTCAGAAAGGCTTCCTGACACACCCCTTCTCAGAAGAGCTCCTCACCCTCGCGACCCCCTCATTCTGCTTGCTTTCTCTTCATAGCCCTCGCTAATTCCTAGTGCGTGTGTTGAAGTTTTGTTCGGCACTACATCTCTACGCTCCTAAAACAGTTCCTGGCACATAGGAGCATTAAGTAAATATTTGTTGAGTGAGAACGCAAATAAATAAATCAGTGCACAAACAGAACCTTGCCCAAAAGTTACGGGTAGCGCAGTCGGGAAGTTGCTGAAATGTTCGAGGTGGGGCTAAGAATAAACCTCAACCGAAAGAAAACCATTTAATGAAGGGAAATCCAAACGTTTATTCTCCTGAGTCACAATCAAAGAGAAGAGAATTTCTATCGCACTTCATATATAGGCACCATACTGTAAATTCCTGGAGGGCAGGGACCAGGTTTCATTCCTCTCTTATCCCCTGAAGCTCCTAGGGTGCCCCTTAGGCACCCTCTAAATGTCTGTTGAACATAATCAATTTAGCATATCAATCAACCTGGCCACTAAAACCAAGACTTTGGTCACCTGATGCTGTCATGGGGGAACGGAGAAGGCTAGCCAGTTTCAAGCATCATTACATTTTTTTCTTCCGCATCTTTAAGAGCATCAGACCAGTGCACCAAGTTTCTTCAATGTGTCTGTAGACGTAGTTAGGAAAAAAAACATTCAAGATTGCATTGCCATTTAAGAGAGTTTGCTAGCGTTCCGTAGAATGAAAGCCCCATTCAGTGGAACTCGGAAGGACCAGCCCGTAAACAACATTTACGGAGTGGGCTCTGTGCTCAGCCCCACGGTGGTCAGAGCTGCCGTCTTAATGACCCGGAGAAATGCCCAGGACATACTCTGCTGTTGAAGGGAAGTTGTGTGGGGAGTTTGGCTGGGTTCCTTGATTTTAGTTTGGTAAACCACCCATTCTGCCTCCTTAGGAGAAATTGGTACAGCGTCCTGAGGCAAATAAATGACTGACCCTGAATCTCCCCTTTGAGGACCCATGCTTCCCTGGGAAGGCCAGGAGAAGCAAGTCCTTCCGCCCTGCCTAGACCCCTCCCGCCACGACATGGGGATGTGTTGGCAATGAGGGTAGCTGGTCGATAGTGGTAGGAGACTCATTTAGCAGAGAGGTACTAAAGCAAACATGCAAACATGAACCAAATATCACATGCAAACATGAACCAAATGTCACCAAGTCCGGGCCAAACCTCCCATTGCCAACAGCCTGGGGGCGGGGGGGGGAGAAGGAGAAGATGAGGGAAGCAGAGGGAACAGGAAGAGCGGAACAGAGCAAGAGCGACCCATGTGACAGCAGGGGGCCCCGTGTGACCTGTTCCTTTGTAAAGCGGTGAGCCATGCTAAGAAGACATTTCTTTTTGTTGTTGCTTTTAATGCTTATTTATTTATTTTAAGATGTGGGGGAGGGCACACAGAGAAATAGAGAGAGAAAGAGGGAGGGAGAAAGAGAATCCCAAGCAGATTTCATGCTCAGCGCAGAGCCCGACGCGGGGCTCGATCTCATGAACCGTGAGATCGCAACCTGAGTGGAAATCGAGAGTCGGAGGCTTAACCGGCTGGGCCACCCGGGCACCCCGCGACGTTTCTTTTTTAAGTTATCTCTTTTTTATTATCATAAAAGGAACCAACTTTTTTTTTAATTTAGACAACACACCCGCGCACAGAAAGGTTGGATGAATCCACTTGCAATCCTACCACATGCAAATCAGCCCTTGTTAATCTATTTACATGGATGCTACAAGTATCTTTTTCTCTATATAATGTAGCTAATGTCTATTAACAAAAATCTAACTGTTGACCATTAAAGAATTCTGCAGTTCTGCGGTATCCCAGAGAAGGGAATGATCCAGTACGTGATGTTGCTGTACAATCTTTGGTCCATTCATTCAATGAATCCTTTGTAAGTACCTACTATGTTCCAAGAAATAGTCTTACAAGCTTGCGATACAAAATGAAAGACATTGTCCTTGTCCTCAAGCAGGTCAAAGCGAGACAAGAAAGTAATTACAGTTCAGTGAATTATAATTCAGTGAGTAGGTGCATCTTGCTTAGCCAGAGACTGAGATTTTCAAAAGACATGATAAATGAATTCAGTATTGATGAGTAGGAGGCAGTTAATAGGAAAAGAAGTTAGGGGGAGGGAACCTGATGTGCAAAGACACGGATCTGAGAGTAAACACTGTGCATCTGAGGAATAGCCAGGAGATCAGATGAACGGGGGCAGAGCAGGCAGAAAACAAAGTAGGAGACGTAGGAAACGGATCATGCTAAAGAATACGGACCTTGCCAGGTGCGGGACTCAGGAGGATTCTGAAAAGCCCAGACTGGCATTTCCTAACACGACTCCGAGTCCAGTATAAGGCATGGACTGGGGATACTGGAAGCATGGACAGCGGTGAAGGGTTTACCTGAGCCCAGGTGGTAAGATGCCCCTGAAGAGTACCCAGGACCAAGGGGAGCACGCTTGGATCCCGAGGAAAAGGAGGCAGATGGAGCGGAAGGGGTGGGCAAGACGGGGGTCAGCGTCAGGTGACAAGGCAGTGGGTGGAATATACGGACCAGCCTTCTGGGAGAAAGGACTGGCAGAGGTTGCGGTGCCCAAGCACCAGGCTCGGTGAAGAACCATACAGCCAAGCAAGGAAATGGAATTGAAACTTAGTCACATGGACTGAACTCTACGACAGGAGCGAGAAAAAAGTTGAGGCTTGATGGTTATGCAGGTGTTTGAGGCACAATTCGAGACAAACTGCACCCCGGGCATATGATAGTAAGACTGGTCTGCCCCTTCCTGACTCCCTTCTCAAAATGGCCACCTTCGGGAAAAGTACTGCACAAATGCTGTTCCCCCCAGGTTTTCTGTATTTCACTTCTCACATCTTACCTAATCCATCAGAGGAACTCTATTTCTTCTCACTCTCTTTCCCACCCTTCCTCCCCCTCCTTCCTTCCTTTCTTCTTTTTTTCTTGGAAAAAGACCTGTCGTGATCTGTCTGAATGGAAGGCCGGGGTGGGACAGCACATTAAGTTTGGGACAGTATTTAGAAATATTGAAGTTAGAGGGAGCGTGGGTGGCTCAGTCAATTAAGCATCCGGCTCTTAATTTTCGCTCAGGTCGTGGTGTCCGGGCTCATGAGATCAAGCCCCGCATCAGCGCAGAGCCTGCTCGGGATTCTCTCCCTCTCTCTCTCTCCCCCTCTCTGGCTCCTGCATGGGCGCTCTCTCTCTCTCTCCCTCTCCTCAAAAATAAATTAATTAATTTACAAAAAGAAATATTGCAGTTAGAAGTTTGCTTCAGAAGACCCACCACACACACACACACGCACACACACACCTCAATCTACACCTCATCTTTTAAAACCGAACCTACATTTCTTCAAGTGTTAGTATCCTAGATCAAACGTGTTAGAGGATTTCTTAGTTAACTTTATCACCTTATCATTTTTCGATTTGGTTTAATTTGCTGGCATGGCAACTCTACTGACATTGGCCTGTAAACTTACGGTTTGTAGCTTTTTAGTCACACAGTTCCAGTGGATTAAACACTTTTATAAGGTGCATCTAGAACACAGTCACTATTTGTCGTATTTGGCGGGGGGGGGGGGGGGAATGTGTGCTGAGACTGCAAGCAGGAGAAGTTACCTGCTCATAACTTGAAGCTTCCGGAATAGAGGCAGATATAGATATATGTAAATATGTCTAGATAGAACTTTTCATGTACAATATAATTGTGTTGTAGCTAAAGATAATGTTCCACAGCAGGGTAAATGAGCACATTCGTGAATTATCCATATGTTTAACATCAGTTGGAAAACTCTAATCATTAGTTGAAGAAAACCTTATGTCTCAATCAGAAAAAAATTTCTACATGAACATTGTTTGATAAACTTAGATTCCTGGAATGAATGGCAAGATCTATCAAAGTCAAGCAAGCTTGTGCTTTGCAAACAAATTTTTTTTTCCCAAACGTAATTTTATTTGCTAATGGCCACTTGTCAACCGTGGAGTATCTTTAAGCTATACCAAAACGTACGAACACAAATCAGAAGAAAGCATAATCAATCAAATCTCAAACTTGTCCTTTCCTACCACAGACTAATCTTGAGACATAAATATTACAAGCAGGAATTTAGAAAAGCATGTCCCAAAATAGATTCTATGAAAGATTAGTACCCCATAAGATGTTGACTGTTACTCTATTTAAAAAAAAAAAATCAGTTGGGAAGGTTTGGGAATGCTGAGTTAATCACTGTTAAACAGTCTTCTTGCTCTAGACTTGTCAGAGGCTTTACTACGCTGACATGTGCTGTGAACTTCCAAGGAAGGCACTATTTCTCAAACGTACTTGTGACGTCAGCAATTGGAGTAGAGCTTTGTAACTCAGATGGCAGGGAACTAAGGCCCAGGATGAGAAGACTTTTCAAAATGGGTGAAAATCCCAGGTGGTTCCAACTGCACTTCAGGCCTGCAACTGGCCTCAGGATATCCAGGTACCCAAGAGAGATTTGGGGCAGCTTTGTCACAAACGCAAATGTGAGAAATAAAGGACATTCGACGACATTCGACATTCCAACAGATGCAACGGAAAAGGAGAGAAAAATGAAGAAAACTTCCCAGAGCTGCCACTTTTTTTTTTAAAAGCGTGGTATTCCGGGAGGGGTGGCTGGGGAACGTGGGGGAGGGCAGGCAGGGATCTCTGCTGCATCACAGGTAACCTGAGGGGCCCAAGTGACGGGTGACGTCCACCCGCCTAATCTACTCTCCCACGCTGGCAAACATTAATATTCATGTGTTCCCGGACATCTTGGAGGGATGGCTCAATTTAGCCACCATGGTGGAAATCCCCATAAACATTCAGTGCAAACTGCCACAGGGATTGGTCCTTCCTTCTGAAAGCTAAGCCCTTATCACTCACAAGGCGGCACTTTACAGCTGGGATCAATATTTAATTCACGGATGCTAACCCTGAAAGCTGAAAGTACTGTCAGAGATGGCAAGGGGACTCTAAATTTATGTTTAATTAGTTGGCCATTTCATCAAAAGGTAGACACGGTGTCTGTGGTTTAGAACTCTGAAATAAACCCTATATGAGGAAAAAAAAAAATGCCAGGCACATAGAGCCCATTCATGAACATGTTTACGGTTTCTCTACCTGTGAAAAGGAAAGGGTTTGTGAAGGTGCATTATGGGAGAAATTTACACAGGTTTCTTGTTCATCAAATTCAACCGTGCATATTTTACTCAGCGGAACGTGAACTTGGGGTGTGGCTACTTAAATCTGGGGGGGGGGGGGGATGGTTTTTTTTTTTTTTTTGCATGCAGATTTTCTCTGATTGTTAAAAGAAAATAGCACGTACACGGGAGAGAAAGTTTGCAGAGAAAATTTCGTAGGCATCATTTTTTTTTTTAGTATGTCAACTCAAGTACTGTCAATTAAACTTTAAAAGACAGCACTTGGGGCGCCTGGGTGCGCAGTCGGTTAAGCGTCCGACTTCAGCCAGGTCACGGTCTCGCGGTCCGTGAGTTCGAGCCCGCGTCGGGCTCTGGGCTGACGGCTCGGAGCCTGTTCCCGATTCTGTGTCTCCCTCTCTCTCTGCCCTCCCCCGTTCATGCTCTGTCTCTCTCTGTCCCAAAAATAAATAAAAAACGTTGAAAAAAAAATTAAAAAAAAAAAAAAAGACAGCACTTGTTGGAGAGGAAAATCAGAAGCTGTCGCTAACGATGACATACGTGCAGAATAGGTTTTCAGTGCTTTATACACTAACGATTCCGTGACATGGGTGAGACTATTCGTGTAACCAAAACCTTGACTTCTCAACACCGCAGCTGGGAAACAGGAGCTAGCCACAGCTTTGGTCCTCTCGGTGGAACCCTTGGATTGGCCAACGCACAGAGAACACAGCCCCGTCTAAACTGGTCACGCGCCCAGTCTGCAATACAACCAGCCTCAGGACAGATGTTACAGGAAAGTGGAAGGTCATTAACAGTTTCATCCCCATTATTATAGGCGCAAAGCCATCCTTACGATGCACTCTGCTCTAAGAGGGCTAGAGAACCAGTATCTTTCATAGTAATGACTTCCAGTTTACAGCCTTCATTTTGTTATATTTCCTCAATAGCTGTTGTGTTGAGATTAACTGCATAAATGGTCTGCAGCTGTCTGTTATGAATTAAGGAGTTTAATCAAAGTATTTCTAATGTACAGCATAATGATAATACATGGGGGAAGTACTATTTAAGAGATAATGATGGCTTCAGAAGATCACTGTTGTAATGTTTAGTGCATATGCCTTCAGCATTGAATTTGTTGTTGTTCTGAATATGCTTTAATGGATCACTGAAAAGCTGCCTAATGCAGGATTGTTTGATGGGGCTGACAGAGCTGGAATTAGCCCATTGCTGTTTACTGCATACAGCCATTAAGATTAATTGCTGCCAGATAATTTTGACTGTTTTTATCTTCTGGAAAAAGTGTCACTAATGGGTTTATAATTGGTTCACTATTACTAATAGTAAGGCCAGTGTAACAGGATAGAATGTCAGCTAATTCTGAAGATAAAGGTAAAAAAGTATAAAGTACTATATGGCTTGCTGGTTTTAAGGGATACTGTTATCTAATAACAGACACGCTGATATATGATGCTCATTAATGCTATTTCCTGAGCTTGGGGTTGAACCTAATAGATGCTAATAAAGTCTTATTTGATGTCCCATTAAAAAGCTCAATCTGTTTTCTACATTAATGCCCAGTGTGGTTTATCACATCTTGGATGACTAAAACCCAAATTCCAATCTGTTCCAAAACCAAGCTTTTTCTAAAACTGAGACTCTTTATACCTATTTTTGGTTTTTGTATATGTGACATCGATACAAATGCACCGCAGGAGGACAGAGAAAGTGTATGCACGTGCAATCGTGATAAACAGTGTGTGTAGGTTACCTATGAAGTTCCCAGTCTGGGCATTTTTATGTAACGTCCAGACAAGCCTCCAGAGACTTGTGTGTGTGTTGCCTTCCCAACTATCGTTTAGGGTTTGTTTGCAACTGAATACAATTTGGAACGTACAGGTACTTTAGCTTCGTGGTGATTAAAAAGCAACTCACATACCTAAGTCTTAACAGATTATAGCATTAAAAAGTTCTCAAATTTTTCTAAGGAAAGTTAAATGGACATAACTATTTTTAAGCAATGTGATTCTAGTATATAATCCAAAGAGCATCCACAGCCATCACCACGAATTTACCAACCCAGCTTCCCACACCAGTTTGTAGAGGTTAACACATCAAGTCTGCGTTTTCCCAGTTTGCCACAATTTATAATGAAATCCCCTGTGCATCGAGTTTGAAATGTATTCCTTATTTCTAAGAGTGCTAAAAATCAACAGGAGAAAAATATGAACAAGACAGATGGACAGACAGTGAATATTTAACCAGGAAGAAGAAACCAATAATTCATGAGTGGTAAAGTTGCTCTTCCCTCAAGAATGGAGAGTGTAAATTATGAAATACTTCTTTTGTGAAGTCAAAAACATATTTATAGCTCTCAGCTACTTTTTTTTTATGTTGCACTTAAAAGTTTTTACATTTAAAAATACTTGAACTCTCAAAGAATATATATACACATGACAGATTATTTTTCTTCCTTTTTTTGATGGTGTGGTCGGAAGAGAAGAGAACAAAAGCTACATATCCCAAGTAAGATTCTCTGCTGAGTTTAGGTTCGTATAAGGAAGTATAAGAAAGCCATTCGGGGGGCGGCTGGGTGGCTCAGTCAGTTAGCATCTGCCTTTGGCTCAGGTCATGATCTCATAGTTTGGGGTTTGAGCCCCACATCGTGCGGACGCTGCTCTCTCAGCATAGAATCTGCTTTGGATCCTCTGTCTCCTTTTCTCTCCGCCCCTCCCTCACTCACGCTCTCTCTCTCTCAAAAATAAATTAACATTTAAAAAATTAAAATCTGTAAAAGAAAGAAAGAAAGCCATTCTGCTGGATTTTACAACCTTGCTCTAAAGTAAGGTGAGGTCAGATACTGAATCGGGCAATATTTTTTCCTCTCGTATTTTCAGTATTTAACTTAGGTTGAATACTTAGCACAAAAAATATGTGCACTGTCATATATCCTGCCTGCATATAAAGACATTTTTTCCACCGAAGAAAACTAGGACTTTCATTACATCTGTTGGCCACCTCTGGAGGGTTCCCCCCACCCCCCCCCCACCCCCCCCACCCCCCCCACCCCCCCCCACCCCCCCCCCACCCCCCCCCCACCCCCCCCCACCCCCCCCACCCCCCCCCCACCCCCCGCCTCCTGAAGTAGGAAATATCACTGAGCTTCTTTACCAGCATAGGCTGCAGTTCTCAGAATAGGCGAAATGTTGCAAGACATTGTTGCAGGTTACAGATTTAGAGGGGAAAAAAAAAAAGACCTATATTTAAGCCTCCCTCCACCTCCAGTCCCGCTGGGGAACAGGAATGCCTTGGCTTGGGCCACCTTTGCAAAAACAGTTAACAACCCCCACCCCAGCATAAAGTCGTGTATTTATTCCCTCACCTCTTAGACGCTTTACACCGGTTGGCTTGAAAAATGAAAAACAACCCTGGTTGTACCCGATTGAGAAACCAAGAGGAAGTCTATTATTTCAAGACCGTTTTCTCTTCCCGTGCAAGGCACACGGAGGCCCGGTGGTGTCGGTCGGTGGGAGGCGCCGAGCGAAGCCAAGGACCACAGGGGAGGAAGGGAATGGTGCTCCGAAATGATGCGCACGGTAGCAGCGGGGCACGGGGGCTCTCAGTCTAACGATCGGGAAAATGACGCAGCTCCAGGCCGATCCCAGAGCCTTCAGCTCTGTTCGTACATTTGTGCAACTCTTGCGGCGAACGGGAAAGCTGCACCGGCAGGTACTTTAGGGCCGGGCACGATGTGGAGATTTAACAAGGATCCTGAAGCTGGAGGCACACAATGACTGCCACTGAAGAGGAGCTGCCTGTGCAGCATCCCCTTGACATCTGCCTCATTTCAATAATTTCCAGCCATTGAACCTCTGTCTGAATGAGCATTAAGGAAACAGAGGCATGTTTGGATACTAATTTGAGCCTCTCTCGGGTTTGAGTTTTATGCTGATGCCTGTGGCTCAGTTGACGGTGTTGATGTCTGCGGCTTTCCGTCCGTAAGACCGGACACATCCCCACCGAGTCTATCAAGGAGACAGAAAGCCTGTCTACTGTGGACGGTTAGCATCCGTTGAGCGGTGCAGACGCCTCGACCGTGAAAAGCTGAGCAGAGACCGAGAGCCTCGTTTCATATGAGGCTGGGTAAAGGTCATCTGAAGTCCTTCCCCGGTGAGCTAATGCCCTTCGGTTGTGACCACCCCGGATTTGAAACCGTGACCTACCGCTTTGCCCCACGCAAAGGACGAGTGCTCTGAAACGGACTTGCCATAAGACATCATGGGCCGCTCTAAATTGTCCGGGAGGACAGGCGTGTGTCCTGCAGGTGAGACCCATCTGGCCATCCAACAGCTTTGCCAGTGCTTTGGGGGGGAGATGTCGTGGGAGAAGGGCCGGTGGGAGTGAATCGGATGTGTCTGCCAGGTGAGGACTCTTAACACCTGCTTTTGTGTGGTCTCTCATTCCATGCTCCATCCTTTGTCTCAGCGTGGTCGGTCCATTCAGAAGAATCTTGAATGTTCACATGCCTCGTGACTTACGAATGCATATTCACCGACGTCAGAGATCAGGACGTGTGCTTCCTGAGCTTATTACTGTAACAAGTTTCTCCCATGCTACTGGGCAGATTCTCCGTGTCTCCTCGTCCAGACTACTGACTCAGTTTAAGATTACATCCTTTTCTCCTTTGCTTTTATTGCATTTGCCCTGTAAAACTCATTCCCTTCGCCTCATAGGACACCTAGAGACACCAGGGGCATTCCAAGACTGGGCATGAGGTACGTCTGATGCAGTTTCTTTAACACAACTCTGTCTCTCTCTGATCTGTGAAACTCCCTAGCATCCTGTCAGGGTTACTGGGACCCAGGGACAGAGGGCAGGAGCCTGCCTACGTATTAATTGTCTGTCATTGGATGATTTTTTTCCTCTCAAGCGCATACAGGCTGCTACCTCTGCAGTATGGTTCTCAGTGCCTCGCTGCATCGCTGAGAAAAGAAATGGTAAATTAAGTAGATTTTGAAATTGCCCATTGAACTCACATCATTAAATAATTCTATAAGAAATTCATAAGCAGAGACAAGTTGGAAGATTAAAATGCTATAAATTATGTATGTGGGGTGGTGGGGTGGGATATACATTTATTTTGCCCTTTGTTCTGGCCACAAAGCACCCACGGCTAGGCATGGTTCTGCCCACGGCTTCACAAGAAGCACCTGAAAGGAAGCATGACCCCTGAGTGCCCCCAAAAGGGGGATGATTGTAACAACATTTAACCCATCTCTAGGAACTGACTCAACACCTCTGCGTCACTCAAGTTATACTTTGTCCCAGTGAGACATTAAAGGTTGTGTTTTTCCCTCTTAAGTTGCCCTTTTAGGTGCTTTGCCCTCCTCGATCCTATTCTATCCAGCAGCGAGGAAGTAGGGAAGGGACACTGCTTATCTTACGTTTAAGGCATTTTCCCCTCGTTCACCCCAAAATGCCGAGAAAGTTCCGAACACACCTGGTCATTGGTCATTTTCCTCTTTCACTATTCTTAGTCGTTCCGTCCTATCACTTTGAGAAGTGTTCTTGCTAGTTATCCTCAGTGACTCTGTTTCTACCTGGTCTGTAATTACAGACAAGGACACTTGGATTTTCAAACCACCGTATGTCAGTACCTAAAACAATGCCTGGTCCCAAAGCAGTGCTCTGGTTATCCACAGCCATGTCAAATCTCTCCAAAATGTAGTTGTTGTTGAAAACAACAACAATTATCTTATGATCTCTCACTGGCTCTGTGGGTCAGGAGTCCGGGAGCTTTAATTCCTGACCTACAGTTTCAATGGTTCTGCCTCAACGTCTCCCATGCAGGTGCAGGAGGCCTAACCGCCAGGGATGGACTTTCTGGGCATCTTTACCTCTTACATGGAGAGGTCTCAGGGCCTCTCAGTGTGGCATCTCTTTATCTGGCTAGTTGAGCTTCCTCACAGCATGGCTGCCTTGAGACAAGAAGATGACTCATGAGAACTGAAAGCTTCAAGACTCAGCATTCCAACAGAAAGGCAGAAGCTATGAAGACTTTTCCAACCGAGACACCGGAGTCACACAGCACCATTTCCACGGCATTCTCTTATTTACAAGTGAATCCCAAGCGTATCCAGATTCCGGGAGAGGGGAATAAGACACTACTTCCTATTGGGAGTGTGGCACAGTTCTAGAAGAGCATTGGGTAATGGCTATACTTGGATAGTATAATCTACCACAGAGAGTGCTGCCCAAGCATTGTTTGTGAAACAAGTAAATAAATAGTTCTTAATGACTTCTCAGTCTCTCCTTCTAAGGATTTCCTCTGACCTCAAGTTTCAAAAGGACTGTATTTCCCTCCCAGTATTTCAAGATCTCCACTAGAAACTGCATGCCGTCCTGTCAGCAAATGGCCCTCTCTATGCTGCCAATTCAGCTCCTATAGATTATCTTTACAAAACACTGGTTCTCAATCTTGTCTTCCCATCTATGTGCTTTCTCCATCCAACATCTCTATATTGTGTAGAGCTTGGGTTTCTGCCATTCGTCTTAAGGAAGAGTCTAGAAAATCCAACACACCCCCTCACCTCAGCAATATAATCCAGTCCACTCACACCCTAATGAAAATCGCTTAAATGTTTTATAAATTTCCTCTTTGTTCATAATTTTCAGACTTCTCTTTGCATGTTTGGCCCCTGCCAAGGCATCTAGTTTGGCATCTCTGTTTATGTTTCCAGAAGCTAACTAGACACAATTAATTAACTCAAATTTAGCATATCCACACTGACCTGCGTTCTGTGTAAGCTTCTCTTCTTTATCGACTTCTCAAGGAACACGGTTGTAAGAATTGTTCGATTTCTTGTATACTCAAGTGTGTAGCAACATTATTCACAACAGCTGAAAACTGGAAGTGACCCAAATGTCCATCAATGAATGGACCAACAAAATGTGGTATATACATACATACAATGGAATTTTCTTCAGTCTTAAAAAGGAAGGAAACTCCATCATCTACGATATGGATGAAGCATGAGGACATTATGCTAAGTGAAATAAGCCAGTCACAAAAGGGCAAAGACTGCATAATTTCACTTACAGGAGGTTCCTAAAAGTAGTCAAGCTCATGGAGACAGAAAGGAGAATGGTGAGTGCGAGAGGCTGGGGGAGAGGGCAACAGGGAGTTAGTGCTTAATGGGGCCAGAGTTTCAGTTGTGCAAGACAAAAGAGTTCAAGAGATGGACGGTGATGATGGTTTCACAGCAATGTAAATGTGATCAATACCAGGGAACTGTGCACTGAACAATAGGACAGAATATTGTATGTTATGGGTAACCCCCTCATAACTTAAAAAATATTTGTAAAGGCTTGTTCAATTGCTTTTACATTTTCTTGGGCAAGATTTGTAAAGCATAACCTTGTCTCGGCTTCTGCTTCTGGGAGAAAACACTGAGGCTCCTTGCCTCTCTGTTTCAGGTCCATTTTGTTAAAAAAAGCACCGGGGCGCCTGGGTGGCGCAGTCGGTTAAGCGTCCGACTTCAGCCAGGTCACGATCTCGCGGTCCGTGAGTCCGAGCCCCGCGTCAGGCTCTGGGCCGATGGCTCGGAGCCTGGAGCCTGTTTCCGATTCTGTGTCTCCCTCTCTCTCTGCCCCTCCCCCGTTCATGCTCTGTCTCTCTCTGTCCCAAAAATAAATAAAAAACGTTGAAAAAAAAATTAAAAAAAAAAATCACCTGTTCTAAAAGAGGAAACGGTTTATTTTTTATAAAGTATTTTTAAAGTTTATTTTTAAGTTCATTGATTTATTTTGAGAGAGAAAGAGGGTGTGAGCAGGGGAAGGGCAGAGAGAGAGGGAGAGAGGGAATCCAAAGCAGGTTCCACAGAGCCCGACACGGAGCCTAACCTCCACAACCCATGAGATCATGACCTGAGCTGAAATCCAGAGTCGGATGCTTAGCTGACTGGGCCACCCAGGCGCCCCAAGGAACCTGTCTATTTAACAAAAGTGTTTTCTGAAAGCATGATGGGTAATCTTCAGCACCCTTAGATAAGGATGTGGATGCAAGTGATCTACCTATGAGTAATCGAGGAAGAACTGGGAGGATTGTGGGAAGTGACGGAAGGTAATACAAAGTACCCTGATGCACGGGAGAATGCTAGAGGCATCTGAACTCCGATAGCTGGAGATCTCTGGCAGCCTATGTAGCCTTGGATTTCTCCCTTTTTACCTCTCTGGTCCTTAATGCTGTTGCTAACATTGGAAGGGTTTCAATCCCCAGTTGGGTCTCTGCTCTCCCATCACTTATGTTAACAACTTCCTTTATTAAACACCCTCTGTTTGAAATACCTGCGATGAGACCAGCTCAGTTAGTGCCTGCCACTTCTCCACAGACATGCTGATCCTGATATTATCAACCCACGGAACAGTGACGGGGCCCATCTCTCTCCAGACATCATATAACATGAAAGAATAAAGTTACTTTGTCTGCTTTATTTATTCAATCTGCTGCGATGAGAATGTTATTTTACTCCTAAAGAATCCAAAAGGTCATCTAAACAAAGTTAGTCTAAAATGTGTACTGTACTTCAACTAATCAGTTCTCTCCATTTATTTATTATTTATCTGTTTATTTTTAGCAACATGGTAATAGACTGTTCATTCACTGGACTATTTTCTTCCTAGTGTGTCATATATTGTCCATGGTGAAGTCGAGACTAAGAGAAAGATAGACATCCAAAGAGTTTATTTCTGTTTCCAGTTCTTTTTGAAACACACTGAACTGTTCTGTTCCATCTAACCTTATACTCTCTTGGACCCAGGACATGTTCTTCTTGTGACCAATCCCTGGAGCACCAGAGCCAACCCAAAGCCACACAAATACATCTAAGGCTTATATCACATTGACTAACATTCCATTGGCCAATGCAAGTCACGTGGCCACATCCAACATGAATGGGGCTAGGAAGGGCTCATGCCCCCAGTAGGGGAGGAAAAAGAGTGCTGAAAAATAATTGTCACAAGTTAACATACATCAGAATTCCCTGGAGGGTTTGTTAAACTGGATTGCCGGGCCCCATCAATGGAGTTTCTGATTTGGTAGGTCTGGTGTGGCACCTGATAATTTGCATTTCTAACGAGTTCTCTGGTGATGCTGATGCTGCTTGTCCAGAACCTACACTTTGAGAATCACTGATCTAAACTATCACAGTTGGTATCTAACAATGCCAGGCAATGTCTAAAAGAAAGGGGGGATGGGAGAGTATAAAGTGCACAGGAATGAAAACCAAAAATTGTTAAAGCCCTGGGAATAGTCTCTATGAGAAAATGCAAAAGAATCTTGGTTTAATTAGCCTAAAGAAGGGCAACTAAAAGGGAACTTTATAACACTCTTCAGGTATGCATTGAGATACGAGCAGCTGTTTTTCCGAGGACAGGACGAGAATTACAGGGCACCAGGGGAGATTCAAGGTGGCCATGAGCAAAACTGCCCATCTGCAAGGCTGTAGACATGACATGTATACTAAGGACTCTTAGAAAATCAGAATTAGATCATTTAAAACATGAACCTCTTCTATAATTATTTGACTTTTGTCCCACACGGGAGCAAAATTTGAATTGTCTGCAAGAGTCACTTTGGCCCTATAATTCGGATATCAGGATAAGAGAAAGAACAATAAGGAAGGAGACAGAGGTAGCCCTCCAGAGGAAAGAATGCCTTCTTCGCTTATAAGTGCATCGAAAGATGCCACCGATAGATTTTTCGTAACGGCAAATGTTTCAGAATTTTGCTGTCGCCCCTAACATACAGTGAGTCTCATTCTAGGAAGAAAATGGCCTTTGGGAGGAAACTGAAAAAAGCAAGAGTTATGGAAGTCAGAAGATGTGGCTGCACACTTACATTCTGCCATGTTTTGTCGCTTGATTAAACTTTCTGGATTTCAGGTTTCTTGTCTGTAAAATGCGGATAAAGATATCGAGAACACTGGGGAGTTGCAAGGATCCGAAGAAAGAAACTACATTGCAAACCATAAGGCGGTATCAGAATGGTGGTTTGGGGGGGATCTAGTGTCGGTAGGGGCATGGTCTATATTTTGGATCTCAGGCAACGTAAGTCCAGTCAACTGACTTCTGTTAAGACACATTGCGAACATCAGTTCGTACAAGATCCTTCTCTTGCTTTATCCTTTTCCCTTTAACCCTATTCTCAACCTTCTTCTCCTCCCCACCCCCACCCCACACTCGGTATATATCCCCGATATGCATAAATCTTTGAAATACAGTGTCTTCACTGACGTGTGTGTGATATTGTGCTTTAGATCTCATTCTGTGTTTTACTCGACACGATGTTTTTTTTCCAGTCTCTCCATTTAACATTATGTACCTCAAGTGACTACTATACCTGTAATTCTTTTTTTAATTAGATTCTTGACATAGGTAATAAACTTTTTATTTTGTCAATTAAGGATATAGGACAAACAAATGCCTACCAGCTACTCTTCTTATCATTTCATCAAATAAAAAAGGCATTGCAACATCAAAAAAATTCTAAAGGATAGACTCTCAAGCTAAAGAATAGCTTTTATGTTGAATACATTTAGATCATCTAGATCCTCTCTTGCTTGTGGACCAGTGAAGCTTTATCATGGGCCAGGAACAGGAAAGTGCTGGAGCTCGGCAACAATTGGCTGTAACTTATGTTGTTTTTTTAATTTTATAAGTTTATTTATTTAGTTTGAGAGAGACAGAGAGAAAGAGAGAGGGAGGGGCAGAAAGAGAGGGAAAGAGAGGGAGAGAGAGAATCCCAAGCAGGCTTCGCGCTGTCAGCGTGGAGCCCAATGCAGGGCTCAAACCCACGAACCATGAGATCATGACCTGGGCCGAAATCGAGTTGGACGCTTGAGCGACTGAGCTGCCCAGGCATTACTTAGCTGTAACTTTCAATTGTGTAGTAATGGTGTAGACTTTGAAGGCCCAGAGCTGGCTTCGTGGGCAAGTGCAAAGGCCCTACACTTAGAGGGGCCTTGTGCTTGGTTGAATGCCCTCTTGTCACCATAATAATTAAGAATTCTTAAATTCTTAATAATTTATAAACATAAGTCTTTGCATTTTCTTTTTTTTAATGTTTATTTATTTTTGAGAGAGACAGAGACAGAACGCGAGTGGGTTAGGGGCAGAGAGAGAGGGAGACGCAGAACCCGAAGCAGGCTCCAGGCTCCGAGCTGTCAGCACAGAGCCCGACACGGGGCTCGAACTCACGAGCTGTGAGATCATGACCTGAGCCGAAGTCGGACGCCCAACCGCCTGAGCCACCCAGGCGCCCCAAGTCTTTGCAGTTTCATTTTGCTCTGGGCCTCGGTCCCGTGTGGGTCAGGCGGCCTCTGTCACGACCACTTACCACTGCCACTGGAGCACACACACAGCTCCAGTAGATCACAGGGACACAAATGGAAGTTGCCGTGTTCCAATAAAACTTTATTTAGAAAGGAGCAAGTTGGAATTGGCCCATGGGCCACAGTTTGCTGACCCCTGGCTTAGAGCATAGACTGCGGAGTAGGCCAGTCTAGGTTCAAATCTTGACGTTGAACGTACAACCCTGGGTCCTCACTTAAATTTTTTCCTAATGCTACTTGCTGCCATTGGTAAAAAGTCCGGTAGTGACCGGGCTGTCTTACACGGCTGCTGCCAGGATCGGAAGAGATGATATACACAGGGGCTCGGTACCCTCCACGTACAAATTTGCTGGAAGCAAAACTATTCCCATTTCCATTCTTATTCTTATTTTCCTCTAGCAAGGCCTCTCGCCCGCGTTCTTTGCATATTCCACCTCTTCAACCCCCCTGGGAATTTTTCAGACTATGTATCAGAGGAAAGTGGGGAGACCACGGATTAGTTCCCCTCTTCCTCCTTTTCAAAGTAAGCCTTTTTTTTTTTTTTTTTTTTTTTTTGCTAAAGTGAGCAACCAAGCAATCGTTTTCCATAAACCATAACACAGCCAGCAAGCCGTTCCTCCTAACTCATCCTGGGTTCCAGAGTTTTAGTCGTCAAGGTATGAATGAACTCTCATCAAATCCCCCCCCCCACTGCTCACTGGTAGGAGGCACAAAAGCTCATACATTCTATAGGCAATATAGTTGCTTCTGTAACTCACCGGTACCTCCAACGTCAGGCCATTGGACGTCCACGTATGTTTCCCATGTTCCCATGGCCTCAACCTGTCTGTCATTAAAAATAATAGGACAGGGGCGCCTGGGTGGCTCCGTCAGTTGAGCGTCCGACTTCGGCTCAGGTCATGATCCCACAGCTCCTGAGTTCGAGCTCCGCATCGGACTCTGTGCTGACAGCTCAGAGCCTGGAGCCTGCTTCAGATTCTGGGTCTCCCTCCCTCTCTCTGCCCTCTCCCACTCATGCTGTCTCTCTCTGTCTCTCAAAAATAAATAAACATTAAAAAAAATTTAATAAAATAAAAAATAAAAACAATAATAATAATAGGACAAGTGACTCCTTACCTAGTGTTAGCTTTATAGTAAATACATTTTTCCCCTTTAGTCTCTTTATTGATTTAAGTCCTTAGATCATAGGCTTTGCATCACAGATACCTCTGAGGTCTAAAGAAAACTATCAATATTCTACAAAGGAAAGAATATACACTTACACACACACACACACACACACACACACACACACACACAACATTCCAGGAGCTTATGGATCCCCTGAGGCCTGAGGCACAACCACCAAACACATCTATCTATGAGAACAGGTTAGTAATTCCTACCAGACTTTCAAAAACTTAACTTTTTAAGATATCAGAATCATCAGCCCATCTATTCTGACCAGAGCAACCTGGAAGCAGAGGTACATTTGTAAAAGTATGAATTAGCTAATGTGAATTCCTAGAATCTTCAAGTCCTGTTAGGGCACAGGATGATGAATGAATGCCTCCCAGAAAAGAAGCACTTCAGCCATCCATTAGGATAGCTTTGCGTTTCCACAGTGATGAGACCTGTATGGATGGTTCTTCCGGTTCCTTTCAGGGTAGTGAGTTTTGCTTCAGAAAATGTGATTGATGTGGCTGGGCCGCCATCCACACATCATTAGTTTGTGGCGGGTAAGCTCAGATGGTTGGACCTTCGTGCTAATGAGGCGAAGGTTAGGGGTTCAGTGCCCATGTGGGCCACTTAGCTTTTGTCTCATTCACGTCCCCAGACTACTCCCAACGCAGGCCACCTGTCTTGAAAATGTATGTCTACGGTCAAAAGGAGGAGCCACGTAAAAGGGTCCGGATAGATTGCTGCGAATCTATCATTACTCTTGGAAATCCACCCCTCTATGAGTTCCTGGTGGTTTATGAGGAAACTCGCCGTTAGTTAAGAAGGACAGCAAGCATAATACTCAAGACATGCATGGCCTGTGGGTTTTGTGAACAACTGGTTAAATTACCACTGAATCTTACATCCTTGGAAAATATGTAATTGAATGAGAATATGGTGGTGAGGTGCCCTTCACTTTAAGTAAACTAAATATAAATATTTACTTAGGTATAAAAGGGTAAGCATTCACTTTCCAGAAAATTCCTTGCACAAAAAGCAAGCACAGACGTTCTCGACTTATTTAATTGGCAGACCCTCAACGAACAGTTATTGAAATAATAGCTACATTGAACCAAACTTCTCAGTCTCATATTTCTTTTCTAGAACAAAGCATATGTTTGTGTCCAAACTGGTCTTACGCACTTTGGGCAAAGGGCCTAAGATCCAACACAAGCCAAAGATCAGGAAAAGATCTTCGGGCCCTCCCTGACCCCGGACTTTTCTTCCCCTGGACCTACATGATATCAAATGGTGTTGTTTGAGATCCTTTGCAGCTGTCACATCTGTCCCTCCCTGACTCTCATGACCATCACTTCAGCTCATACCCTGGTTCTTTCCTCATCAAATGGCTAGAGCACACAGCTAACCAGTCTTTCATTTTTCCCCAACACTGAGGACAAATTATTGGAGTTAGCTCCAGAGTACAACTGCTTGGTTCAAAACCCAAACCTACCATGTACTATTATGTAACTTTTAACCTGTGCCATAGATTTGGGGGATTCTTTTTTTCTTTCTTTGTTTCTCTGTTTTTACTTACGCATCGAGGAGAATAAAAACTGGTCCATGGAAGTTTTGTGATGGTACAAACCAGTTAATTTATAAAATGCTTTTCTTTTCTTTTTAATGTTTATGTATTTTGGAGAGAGAGAGAGAGAGAGACACGGAGCACGAGCAGGGGAAGGGCAGAGAGAGAGGGAGACACAGAATCCAAAGCAGGGCTCCAGGCTCCGAGTTGTCAGCACAGAGCCCGACGCGGGGCTCGAACCCACGAACGATGAGATCATGATCTGAGCTGAAGTTGGCTAACTGACTGAACCACAGCCAGGTGGCCCTAAAATGCTTTTCAACAGGGGTGTCTGGCTGTTTCAGTCAGTAGAACATGAGACTCTTGATCTCAGAGTCGTGAGCTGGAGCCCCATGTTGGGTGTAGAGATTACTTAAGCAAATAAGATGTTTAAAAAATCCTTTCCAACAATTTCCTGGAATATAGTTGCGTGTAATAAGTGCTATCATTATTATTATTATTATTATTATTACCAGCACTACTATTATTAATCACCATCATCATTTCTATACCTATAGCATGGGCTCTGTAGGCAGACTATTTAGGTTTAAATACTACTGCCAAACTTCCTAATCTTCCTAATCAAGTTACTTTGGGCAAGTTTATATATCCTCTCGTTGCCTTTCCCCATCAGCAAGAAAGGTTTACTCACATGGAGTTAACAACAGTATCCTCATAATAGGATTGGTGAAGACTAAATCAGATATGCCACAAAGTGCTTAGGACGATGCCTGGCATACTGTAAAGGTTTGCTTGCTACGTGTGGACAAGGGCATAATTTCCGAATCATTGAAAAGCAACACCCATTCCCTGCTTAAGTCATGTCAGAGTTCCTCATCAAATAAAGACATCCTTCCTAACTTTTTGGAAAATCAGACACTTTTTAATATTAAAAAAAAAAATTCAATGACCATCACATAGCAACTCTAAATACTCTAAATATCTGTAGGAGACTTCGGCAATATACCGCACCCGGCTGATTTGGACAGGTGACGTGATGTGATCGGGTCCTCCTCTGACATGAACATATAAATATGTTGGGAAAGATATACTACGTTCTAATACATAAGCAAACTCAAAAGAACAAAAGGAACTTTCCAAGGATGAGGGACTGAGCCCTCAATGCAAAGCTAGAACAGACCCCATCACGGCTTGCTGGAGTATATTTCCCAATATAGACCCCCGGGGTTTGAGACTGGGACTTTAACACCCAAGTGGAACAGGTGAGGAAACCTTTCACCTGCACAAGGTGGAGAGCCAGAATTAGCCATTTTGTTAAAGCCTAGAGTTGTGAAGGGTCACCTCAGCCACAAAATGAAGAATTAAAACTCCATTCACTAACCTAGAGAAACAGCAATGCCACTTTCCATCTGCTTCCAGCTATGGGAGAGAAAAACTCTCCTGCAAGAAATTAAGACCTCAGGCTTGTGCCATGAGTATATGTGGGGGCCAAATTTATATCATTATCCATGTGCTATGGAAAAACCACACTGAGAAACTTATATGAAAATTTTATGCATAATATCAAATACCAAGAAACCTGAAGAAGAAGAAAAAAAAAGAACATCTCTGTAGGGAACATTACACAATCCAGAAGGCATGTGGGCCCCCCCACACACATATACACACACTCTCAGAAAAAAATCACAAAAGAAAAGAAATATTACATAAAATGCTTAAATGGCAAGATTCAACAACATGCTAGCTCCAAGAGATACATTTTAGCCTTGAAGTAGAGTGAAACTGAATGAAGGGATGGGAAAAGACACTTCAAACAATGGTCACTGAAAAAAAAGGGTTTAGCTGTCAGAAAAAACAGACTTTAAACTAAAAATGGTAAAAGACAAAGAAGGCTATGAAATAATGAGAAAGGGGTCAATATATCAAGAAGATATAATGATTGTAAATATCTATGCACCCAACACTGGAGGACCTAATTATTATACAAAGCAAAAAGTAACAGAGCTAAAAGGAGAAATAAACATACAATAATAGTTAGAGACTTTCATACTCCACTCTCAACACTGGATAGATCATCCAGACAGAGAATCAACAAAGCAACAGTGTATTTAAATAACACTATAGACCAAATGAACCTAAGAGCCATATATAGAACGTCTTATACAACAACAGCAGAATACACATTCTTCTCAAGTGCACGAGCAACATCTTCTACGATAAACCATATGCTAGGGCACAAAACAAGTCTTAGCAAATTCAAGAAGACTGAAATCATACAGGGTATCTTCTCTGGCACAATGGCGTGAAACTAGAAACCAATAACAAGAGGAAAACTGGAAAACTCACAAACACATGCAAATTCAACAACATTCTCCTGATCAACCAATGACTCGAAGAAGAAATTAAAGAGGAAACTAAAAAGTTACTTGAGGCAAATGAAGATGGAAACACAACATGGCGGAGCTTGTGGGATGCAGCAAAAGCAGTTCCAAGGGGGAAGTTCATAGCAGCAAACACATTAAGAAGTAAGAAAGATCCCGAATAAACTCAGTGCCTTAAGGAATTAGAAAAAGAAGAACAAATAAAGACCAAAGTGAACAGAAGAAAGGAAATAATAATAGAGTAATAATAATAATAATAATAGAATTATTATATAATTCTATTCTATAGAATATAATTCTATATCTATATCTATAATTCTATTATTATATAGAATATATATTTATAAATATTTATATATATAATATATATATAATTATATAATATATATAAATATATATAAATTATATAATTATATAATATATAAATATATAATTATATATAATTATATAAATTATATATATTTATATATATAATATATATTAATATATATAGAATATATATTATATATCTATAATTCTATTATTATAGAATTATTATCTAATTCTATTATATAATTATATTATTATATATATATATAATATAATTATATAATAATAATAGAATTAATTATATTAGTTAAAAGAATGAAAAATAAAGAAATAAATATGTCAATAGATACAGAAAAATCATTCAGCACAGTTCAATGTCCATTCGTGATAAAAACATGCAACAAAATAGGCACAGAAAGAGTATATCTCAACACAATAAAGCTATATATGACAAGCATACAGCTAATTTCATAATAAATGGTGAAAGGATAAAGTCTTTTTCTCTACCATCAAGAGCAAGATAAGGGTGCCCACTCTTACTGCCACTATTCACCAGAGTACAAAAAGCCCTAGACAGAGCAATGAGGCAAGAAAAAAATAAAGGTATCAGAATTGGAAAGGAAGAAGTAAAATTGTCTCTATTTGCAGATGACATGATTTTATATATAGAAAATCCTAAAGACTCGACAAAAGAGTTGTTAGACCTAATGAGTGAATTCTGTGACGTTACAGGATACAAAATTAACACACAAAAATCAGTAGCTTTCTTATACAATAATAATAAAATTTCTGAAAAAATGATCCCATTTACAAAAGATCAAAAACAATATAGTAATTAGGAATAAATGTAACTAAGGAGGTGAAAGGACTCTATTCTGAAAACTAAGATTTTGATGAAAAAAATTGAAGACCAAATAAATGGAAAGGTATTCCATGTTCACGGATTGCAATAATGAATAATGTTAAAATGTCAATATACTGAAAGCCATCTATAGATTCAGTGCAATCTCAAGACTCTAATGGCATGAAAAATGCAATTCTAAAATTTGTATGGAACCACAAAAGATCCCAAATAGTGGAGAAAATCCTGAGAAAGCAAAACAAAGCAGGAAGTGTCACACTTCCTGACTTCAAGTTATCTGTAAAGCTACAGTTATAGAAAACAGTATGATACTGGCATAAAAACAGACCAATAGACCAATGGAACACAGTCAAGAGCCCAGAAATAAACTCAAGCATATACAGTCAAGTAATATTTGACAAGAGAACCAAGAATATTCAATGAAGAAAAGTCTCCCAAAAATGGTGCTGGGAACATTGGGCATTCACATGTAAAACAATGAAACTGGACCAAATCTTACACCACTCATAAAAATTAACTCAAAATGGATTAAAGACTTCAATGTAAACTGAAACCAAAAACTCCTAGAACAAAACTCCTTGACATGGATTTTCGTAACGATGTTGGGGATATGACACCTAACACACAAGCAACAAAATCAATAAACAAGTGGGACTACATTAAATTAAAAACGTCTGCACAAGGAAACCACCAACAAAGTGAAGAGACAACTTCAGGAATGGGGAAAACAATATTTACAAAAAAAATTTACAAAAAAATATTTACAAAAAAATTAACCCCTGGTAAGGGGTTAATTTCCAAAACATATAAAGAACACATGCAACTCAAAAAAAAAAAAAAACCCACAAATAACTCTATTAACAAGTAGGCAAAAGACCTGAATAGATATTTCACCTAAGAACATCCACGGACGGCCAACAGGCACATGAAAAGATGCTCAACATCACTTACCATCAGGCAAACACCAATCAAAACCACAGTGAGGTATCACCCCACACCTGTTAGAATGGCCATCATCGAAAAGATAAGAGGTCACAAATGCCGGTGTGGACATGGAGAAAAGGGAACCTTTGCACACGGTTGGTGTGATGGTAAATCAGTGCAGCCACTATGGAAGACGGTATGGAGCATCTTCAAAATATTTGAAATAGAACTGTATGATCCAGCAATCTCACTTCTAAGAATATATACAAAGGCAATTAAAACACTAACTCAAAAAGATATCTGCACCCCCATATTCATAGCAGCATGATTGACAATAACCAAAGTCATAGAAACCACATAAGTGTCCACCAGTGGATGATTGGATACAGAAGGTGTAGCATATACACAGTGCGGTATTATTCAGCCAACCAAACAAGGAAATCTCACCATTTGCAACAACACGGGTGGACCTTGAAGGCATTATGCTAAGTGAAATAAGTCAGACAGAGGCAAATACTGTAAGATCTCACTTATATGTGGAATCTGCAACAAAACAAAACAAACCTCACAGAAATAGAGATCAAGGGTGCCTAGGTGGCTCAATTGGTTAAGCGTCCAACTCTTGATATTGGCTCAGGTCATAGTCTCATGGTTCGTGAGTTCAAGAGCCCCAAGTCAGGCTCCGTGCTGACAGCTGGGAGCCTGCTTGGGATTCTGTCTCTCTTCCTCTCTCTCTCTCTCTCTCTCTCTCTCTCTCTCTCTGCCCCTCTGCCCATTCACGCTGTCTTTCTCTCCTTCCGAAATAAACATTAAAAAAAAAAAGTAAAAGGATCAGACTTGCGGTCACCAGAGGTGAGAGGTGGGAGGAAGGGAAATTATAGAAAGGTTGTCAACAAAGTATGAACCTCCAGCTATAAGATAAATAAGTACCTGGGATATAATGTGTTCTGTCTATAACTAACACTGCTCTATGATACACAAGAAAGTTAGAGAGTAAATCCTGAACATTCTCATCATAAATTTTTTTTGTCTTTTCCTCTTTCTGTTCTTTTTAGTGTATCTGTATAAGAAGATGGATATTAGCAGAACCTATTGTGGTAATCACTTCACAAGGTATGAAAATCAAACCATCCCGCCTGAAACTTGCACAGGGATGCGTGTTCATTATTTCTCAATAAAACTGGGTGGGGGGGAAGAATTAAAAAACAGACAACAACAAAAGAAAAATCCCCAAAATGCAAACCACAAAGTGCTGTGTATCATCAGGGGGAAAAGTGAAGGGAAGAAAGAGTTGAGGGGAAAACAAGCCTTTCTCCTGCGGTCTCAGAATGTCAGCTGGAGCTGGGAAGGAGTCTTTTATAAGAGAGATAATTCAGAGCGCAAAAATCTCCCGACAGGGCAGGGACAGCCTCTGGGTTGAACAGAGCAACAAGTTCACCTCACCTCCGTGGTCTGGCTGCTCCACAGGTGCATGTGGCCTGAAATAAAGGTATAAATTATCAGCACAGCTATGGGGGCTTAGCCCGCCAGTGCCCTCCATTAACCTTCCACCCTCCTCTGCCTACAATCACCATGTGGAAAAAAGATCCCCCGTGTGGCCTGGCAGAACGTAACGCAAATGTTTCACGGACTTTTGAATTAAGAAAGAAAAAAAAATCCTAACTGTAGCATAGAAAAGACATAGCAATTTAGGGTTTGGCTGTTTCCTATGGAAGGTGTGTGGTGTGGGTGTGCGTGTGTGTGTGTGTGTGTGTGTGTGTGCGTTCGCGCGCACGCGTGTTTTATCCCTCCTCTATTTTTCCCCTTAAAAAAAAATAATTGTTAAGTTTTTCAACGTTGTGGCCTTAGGAGGTAATTTGCTAAATAGGACAAAATTAGCTGATTTTTGGACCATTTAAAAGAACATTTCTTTTGAAAGCATATAAAATGTATTAAAGCAATCTTCGAAGTCTTTACCCCTGCTTGAGATTTTAATTTACTCCAAGCTAATAAATTATCCCCCTTCTCAGGAGCTATTGAAAAATTTCAGTTAAATCCTTTTTAAATTTTAATGTGTTCAATTGAATCCCGAGCAATTTAGACACACACACTCACAGCTTGGGGTGGTCAGCTCAGCAAGGCAAGACTGAAAAGGGGTCAGATTAACGCGAACCCCTCCGCCCCCCGGGATTACCAAGGTGGTATTAACGAAGGCGGTTTCTGCCCCCACGTACAGGTCTGATTGTTGGATAATTACTTTTCCACAACAGCATTTAACAAACGCCCCATTTGAAGGCCAAGACCATTTACTCTCCAGCTGGAGGAAGCCGCAGTAAAGGCAGGAGGAGCTGGAGCTGGGGACGCGAGGGACGGGGCGAGCCGGAAACCCGGTGGCTCTGATCAGAGACCCAGGCGCCACCTTGGATCTGGGTCCGTTCGGTTGCAGAGTCTGCCTTACTTCTACACACTTATCAGAAATATTTTTTCAGACTATCAATTATTATATTTGAACACTGCATCCCCGGCTCGGGGGAGCCTTTAGCAAGCTGTAGCAAAAATCAATCCAGTTTTACAACTTTTACCTTGGCAGAGCTCCAGGTCTTTAGCTACGTTACCCGGTAATTTAAAGATGCCATAGCTCTTTCGGTGGCACGGGTATATTCCTAAGTACGACACGTCCTTGATAACAACGATAATTTTGTGAAGTTTACGCGGCGCAGCCTGGGTAGGGTTAACTCCGGTGGAAGTTGCGAGTGTCACTCAGTCGTTCCACCTGGTCAATAACAGTCATTACAGCAGTGGTTAGCAATACTCATTGTTTTCTCTCCCATCGCTGCTCCTTCCCGTCTTGTCCGTTACACACGCCGGCAGCCAGGAGCGCTAATGTTATTTGATGGGGTAGGAGAACCTATTGCGTTTTGCACGTCACGAATTGGGAATGGAGTCCGAGTCCCATGTGGGACGAACTGGAAGTCTGAGCTAGGATGTGCACAGCTGACCCTCCGCAACTTGCCTCTTTCATTTGCCCCGGGGCGGGTGCCGAGCCCAGAGCGTCAACCGCCTGTCAGCTGAGCGCACGTTTGCGTGGACCTCAGGACAGGCCGGGTGGCTGGCACCGGGAGAGAAGGCTGCGTAGCAAGCGCCAGGGTGGCATGATTTAAGAGGATACGGTGTTGCTCGGGGAAGCATTTACTACCTCGCGAAAGCCAGGAAATTTGGGCTGCAGCTGCTGTTCTCGGATACGCCAGAGTTGGTGTAAATGGCAGGAACGATTGGCAAATTTTAGGCTTAAGAGCGTCTGTGAACAAATGGAAATAAAGGAGGAAGGCTCACCTTACAGCTGCATTTTGAAGAGACTTGCACGTGGATGTGTTTGAGAAGCAACCAGCATCTCTATCCCTCTGGTGAATCTGCGTGGATAGAGAGACCGGGGAGCAGATAGGGCTGGTTTCAGATTCCTTATTGTGTACGTGTGGTTCCAAATGTGGTTGACCTGGTTGCTGTGCATCTCATTTCTTGGAGTTCTCTCGGAGCATCTGACCAGAGGCTTCCAGGACCCTCTTCCTCTGTTTGAGGAGGTCTCCAGGGAACGTTTTGGTAGCTACGGTTGCTGTGATATCAAAACTGAACAAGCATTAAATGAAAGATAAGTGTTCAGAACGTGAAATTTTTTGAACACCAGCAAATTTTGAAGTTGGCAATTCTCCCACCTCTCCTTCCTTCCTTTCTTCTTCCTTCCTTCCTTCTTCCTTCCTTCCTTCCTTCCTTCCTTCCTTCGTTCCTTCCTTCCTTCCTTCCCTTTCTCCCTCCTTCCTTCCTCCTTTCTTCCTTCCTTCTTCCTTCCTTCCTTCCTTTCTTCCTTCCTTTCTTCCTTCCTTCCCTCTCTCCTTCCTTCCTTCCTTCCTTCCTTCCTTCCTTCCTTCCTTCCTTCCCTCTCTCCCTCCTTCCTTCCTTCCTTCCTTCTCTCCCTCCTTCCTTCTTCCTTCCTTCCTTCTTCTTCTTCCTTCCTTCCTCCTTTCTTCCTTCTTCCTTCCTTCCTCCCTTCCTTCTTCCTTCCTTCCTTCTTCCTTCCTTCCTCCTTCCTTTTTCCTTCCTTCCTTCCTCCTTCCCTCCTTCCTTCTTTCCCTCCTTCCTTCTTCTCTCCTTCCTTCCTCTCTCCTTCCTTCATTTATTCAACCCTTCTGTTTCTCAGTTATAATCTGTGATGATAAAGCAAGTTCATATGTAAGATTTCTACGTTTATTCCAAAGGCATTCCAGATTTTTTGTTGGTGTTTTGCTTTTTGCCTTTTATGGGTTTTTTTTCATTTTTATTTTGCAATAACTATAGGTTCACAGAAAACCTCAGAGATGGTACAGAAGTGTGGTGTGCCCTTCATCCAACTTCCCCCAGTGGTTACGTCTTATCACAGTCTTTATTTTATTATAATACCACAATATCACACAGGGAAATTGACATCAGTGTAACACATATGTACAATTCTATCTCATCTTACCACATTACACATTCCATATTTGTATAACCACAATCAGGATAGAAAGCTACCCCGTTACTACCCTCCTGCCTCCCCTTTGTTATCAATATATATCTTCCCTTCTCCCCCCTACATCCCTAAATCCTAACAACTTCTAATTGGCTTTTCATCTCTATCATGTTGTCATGACAAGAATAACATATAATGGTATCATTCAATAGGTGATATTTTGGCCTTGGCTTGTTTTCACTCAGCATAATGCTCTGGAAGCCCACCCAAGTTGTTGTATGTATCAACAGTCTGTTCCTTTTTATTGTTGAGTAATATTCCATGATACGGATTTACCACAGTATTTATTTAAACATTCTGTTGTTGAGGGACATTTTGGTTGTTTTTAGCCCTGGGATATTACAAATAAACCTGTGGCGAACAATCATGTACAGTTTTGTATGGACAGAAATTCTGATTCCCCTGGAATAAACGCCTAGGACGGCATTTACCGAGCCATACGGTACGCGTATTTTCACTTTTAACTATACTGCCAATTTTTCCCAGAGCGGCTGTATCATTTTCCATTTTACCTGACACCATCACTGTGTGAGGGATCCAGTTTCTCTGCATCCTCACGAACATTTGATATTTTCACGCTTTTTATTATAGCTATTGTAATAAGTGTATGGCAATAGCTCATTAGGGTATTTATTTACATTCCCCTCTGTGGCTAACGATAGTGAACATCTGTGGCATGTGTTTATTTGTCATCCCTTCAACCTCTTTGGTGAAATGACTCTTCATGACCTTATCCCATTTTATAAGTGGATTGTTTGTTTGTTTGTTTGTCTAATATTGAATTTTAGGTATACACCACAACCCAGTGCAATTTATTCCAGGAATGAGAGGGCTGTTCAGTGGTCAAAAGTCAATTCGTTTAATCTACCATATGAATAGGCCAAAGAGGAAAAACCACAAGACTGAATCAATTGTTGCAGAAAACTTATTGACCAATTCCGACACTGTGTATCATAAAAACTTTTTTTTTTCAGAAAAAAAAATAGGAATAAAGGACGTCTTCATCTTGATAAACATGTTTTTAAGCCCTACAGCTAATACGACACTTCGTGGTGAAAGATGGAACGCTTTCCCCCTAAGATTGCTAACAAGGCGGGAATATCGCATCCATCATTGTACTGAGAATCCAGCGAGCACTACTTAAAAAGTGTAGTCGGGGCGCCTGGGTGGCTTGGTTGGCTAAGCGTCCGACTTCGGCTCAGGTCACGATCTCGCGGTCCATGGGTTCGAGCCCCGCGTCGGGCTCTGTGCTGACCGCTCAGAGCCTGGAGCCTGTTTCAGATTCTGTGTCTCCCTCTCTCTGTGACCCTCCCCCGTTCATGCTCTGTCTCTCTCTGTCTCAAAAATAAAAAAACGTTAAAAAAAAAATGTGTAGTCAAGGTGCGACAAGCAGTCTCCACCGACAGTGCCTGGGGTAGGGGTCGTTACACAGGGAAAGGAGTGTGAGGGGAAAGCGTTCATTACCACCCAATGGGAAGAAAGCGTTGGCTCCCCTTGGCCTTGTCCGAAGCAACTAGAGCCAGCTTAGGGTTGAGGCATCTTGCTACAGCCTCACAAGAGTGACAGGAGGGATGGAGGCCACAGATATTGTGTGGGGTTTGTCAAGCGTAGAGCATTTATTGTATAAAAGGTCTCTGTTGGGCTCAGCCTCGTCCTTCGGCTTTCCTCGGGGCTCTTATGGACTGCATCCATTGGCATTTCCAGGTTGCTGGCTTGTCCAGTATCCAGTCTGGGATATATGAAGCCAAAAGAAAGCCCAGGAAACCCAGTCACGTGTCATTTCTCAGTTGCCACAGTCCTCAGCCCACCTGCTTTGTCTCCACTTAGCAAGAAGAACCGGGAAAAGTTGATCAATTCTGTCTTCCCGGAAGCGGAAGTCTTTTGATGTCTTCCCAAATTATTATTTCGTTTCAAGATGACTCTTTCCCGTGACAGTTCTATGACTGGATTCATTAATGGACAAATGAGTTATTTTTTAAGGTATTGAACTTTACCACATGAGTAGCATTTGTGTTCATTAAAATTTGAAAGCAAATATAAACAACAAATAGTTCTGATGATAACTGCCTCATTTTAATATTTATGTAGAAGCTACTGCATCATAAATATTGAGTTATGTTATTATCCCTGTCTATCCTGGCTTTTAATAAATGTAAAATCTGGCAAATGTTACTACATCTATTCCTTCGTTAGCTTTGAACTGAAGAATAGAAAATATATTCCCTTATTAAACTTTGAGAAATGTCTATTTCTACAGATCCCGTTTACCTATTTCTTTCCCACTACCAAATATTCTCCCAGACTTGCCCTATCTTCATCATTTTTGTAAATGCAGATAAATATGACATTATTCACACACCTTTTAGCTATGAAAAAGCAGTGAAATAAGTTGCTTCTCATCTGCTCATGGTTTCCTTTTTAATGATTTGGAAAAGAGAGGAAGCTGAAAGGAAAAGATAGGAAAAACTATGAGGGTACTTCTGGGCCAAGGAGGTGGTATGATAGCAAGGGGAAGGAGGGGGAGGAGAAGGAGGAGAAAAACTGGGCCGAGAGGCGTGAACAATAAAAGGGGTATGAAGGATGATTTGGTGCTGCGGTTCTGAGGCCAGATTAAAACATGCCTTGATGTTGGGACCCAGAATTTAAGTGTCCATCAATGGACGAATGGATAAAACAGACGTGGAATATATATGTCACCGAATATTGCACAGGATTGAGAAAGAAGGAAATCTTGCCATTTGCACCAACATGGATGGACCTTGAGGGCATTGTGCTTAGTGAGATAAGCCAAAGAAAGACAAATCCCTTATAGGTGGAATCTAATAAACCTGAACTTGTAAACACAGAGAGCACAATGCTGGGTACCAAGGACTGGGGAGATGTTGTTCAAGGCTACAAATTTATAACTCATAGATAAATACATTCTAGAGATCTGATGCACAACAGAGTGATTGTGGTCCACAATACTGTATTATGAATTTCAAAACTGCAAACAGACTAAATCTTAACTGTTCTCAACAGGAAGAAACGATGAGAATTACGTGAAGCCGTAAAGGCATGAGCTAACACTACCATAGTAATCACATTGCCATATATAAATGTATCAAACCAACTGATTGTGCACCTTAAACTTATACAATACAAAGTTTCCTATTTGGGAAACCAGCATATCAGTAGCTCTCAATAGTGGTCTTCTCAGGACAGAGGAACCGTGTCATCAGTAGAAACCCAGCACACTATCTGATGCCTATCGAGCCACAAGTACACGTGGAAAGGATGAAATCCACTGGAGGGACACTACCCTTAACAGGACTTTGGGGTCCAACAGCTTCCGCAGGGCATAGCCCCGTGGAGATTCCAGGAAAAAAACACATACATTTAAACACAAACACATGAAAAGCATCACTGCCAACATACACGTTCAAATGTTGTTGTTCTAGTCAGCAAGTTCGGGAATAATATTTCAAACCTCCCTCAAGCAAGTAGACCAGCGCTTGGCAATGGTAACTGCCAAGAACCGTAGAAATACATTTCAGCTCGGGGAGTGTTGCAACTGTTTCATAAAGGCTACGGGTGTGCTACATTGAGAAGGATACTGAGGCAAGAACAGGAAACAAAACCACGGGAAAGGGGGGTGGAGAAGCAGAATGCCGTGGCATCATGAATGCAAGGTCTTCGTGACAAGGGGAACTGTAACTTGCAAGATACACACATTATGTATGGCTTACGGTACCTAGCGACAAATCACACTCCGACTTCTCCGGTACAATTGATGAAGGCAGTGCAGCGTCACCGGTAGGGCTCTAGAGCCAGATTGCACAGGTTCAAATCCGGACTCCGCCATTAACCGGGTATGTGACCGTAGGCAATAGTTAACCTCTCTGGGCATCGGTGCCCCAGAGAATCAGGGAGAACGATGGAAGCATAGTAGCTGTCTCAAAAAAGAAAGTGTGAGAATTGAATGATTTCAGTTTGTAAAGCATGGGCAGATAATAAGCACTACATAAATACATATCTTTTCACTTGCCATTGTTACTCATGAGTAGTTCCCTAACATCTTCCTCATGTCTTTACACAAACGTATAATGGTCACTGGAATTTTTCAGAAAGGAGGGAAAATGGGCAATGAAGCAGAGTGACAGACTTCTCCTCCAGGACACGGGGCCTCACCCAACCACGGCTCCTTACTGTTCCCAAGACCATCTTCTGGTAAAGAATAAACCAGAGAGGCTGGGGATCAGACAAGCAAGCGCCGGGTACGGTTGGCCGCTCATCATGGGCCATCGGGGGGTGGGTCTGGCCCCATCTGCGGACGGTGTGGTTATAGCTGTGCCACGGAACCACCCTCGTCCCACGCTGCTGGGCTCTCCAAGAGGCGGGCGGCCTGGCATCCCTACACCTGATGGGCCGAGTGTGAGAGGTCCCCCAACCTCCTGCAGGGACAGGCCACAGACAGTCTTCCGCTTGTTTTTCTTCCAGTGGCAAACACCAAGCCCTAGCATCATAAATGAGAAAAAAAGTCACCAGCATGGAGCACGGTGCTAACAAGGCCAAGGCTGAGTCTTAAGGCCACAAATGCTTTCATTAGCTTTGCTCAGAATCGGCAAACTGTTCCAAAGACCCTGCCAGCCTTGTTGCAAATGCGTTTAGGATAACGTATGACCATTGCCAGAAAGACCGCTGGTAGCTCAGACTGAGCACTGTTATCCCCAAGGGAACAAGGTCAATGCCAGTGTGATGTGTGCCTCTACAGCTGTCTGTCCCATTAGCTCACCATCAGCACTCTTTGCCCTGGTCCTTGGGCCCTAAATTGATTGAATACTTGTTGCATAGGAGGCATGTGCTACTCTCTCTAGAGCTACAAAATCAAATAAGAAAACAGAGGTGAGGGGAGCAGTAAGCAGGGGAAAAAAGAATGGGAAGAAGGAAGGAAAGGGCAAGAAGGAGGGAAAGAAGGAAAGCTTACTCTCTACAGTGTTCCAGTTACCGAAGGGCTTTTTTATTTTTTTTTTTTTTAATTTTTTTTTCAACGTTTTTTATTTATTTTTGGGACAGAGAGAGACAGAGCATGAATGGGGGAGGGGCAGAGAGAGAGGGAGACACAGAATCGGAAACAGGCTCCAGGCTCCGAGCCATCAGCCCAGAGCCTGACGCGGGGCTCGAACTCACAGACCGCGAGATCGTGACCTGGCTGAAGTCGGACGCTTAACCGACTGCGCCACCCAGGCGCCCCCCGAAGGGCTTTTTTAAATACAGTGAAACCTTGGTTCGCAAGCATAATTCATTCCAGAACGTGCTTGTAATCCAAAGCACTCATATACCGAAGCGAATTTCAAGAACCTTTGGCACAGTTGTGATCACGTGACGTTCGGCGTCCCGCACCACTCGAATTGCAAGACATCGCTCATTTATCAAGTTAAAATTTATTGGAAATGTTTGCTCATCTTGCGGAGCACTCACAGAACAAGTTACTGGCCGTCCAAGGTTTTACTCTGTATATTATCTCACTTAATCCTTGCATCAACCTTACGGGTAAAAAATGTCATATCCATTTACACATGAGAGTAAGGGTCGGGTAGCTTATAGTTTGGAAGAAGACAAGAATAAGGGACATACACAAAATTTTCAGTGGTCATCGCTCCAAGTGTTGGAGCTTGCAGTGGTGATGGAGGGGGTTCTGGGCTGGGATCAGCAGCCCCGGGTCCTCCCGGAAGTCACGAAGCTGGCCACCTCTGTATAGATTCCACGGTTCAGCAGACGAACTCCAAGTGACAGATTTTTTTTTCCCAATATTCATACCAAAAATTCATTTGCAGCTTTCAGATCTCAAAATACTTGCTTTATTCTGAATGGAGCCCCTGAAATAACTTAATGCCCATGATCTTTCCAAAGACTTAATTCCTTATGCTAATGCACCAAATATTTCACTCCTTTCAAGGCATCTATGCATTGGCCCAACTCTTTCTCACTGGCATCCAAGAAATTGGGTAAGATAAAAATAAGGGTTTAAAAAAAGGTAGGTATTGATCTCAAGTTATGAAACTGGTTCAGAAACTACTCTTTGGTACTGAATATTGGTCTGAGCTTTCTGGAGCTGTTGAAGAAATTCTTGGAGGTGGTAATAATGCTGCATTCAGCCAGATGACTGGATCTGCCGTATTCCGTGGTTTCCACAAGGACCTTTCAGAATCTTTATGCGAGGTGACTGTGTAAACAGACAGAAAAGAAGTAAATTCTCACAACACATCTGCCCATTTCCTTCCCCGTTCTCCTCTTCCCTTCAGGAAATGTCAGGGATTTTGGTCCACCGACGAGAGCGGTCAGGAGAGGGCAGGCACCATCTCTGAGGGTGCCCCGGGCCACCTCTTCCCCCAGTGCCAACCCCCGCAGCCAGGCACTCCCCCACCTGCCAGGAGTCCCGTCGTGTGGGCTGACCTCCAGCTGGATGGGGTGACTGCAGGAAGCAGACGCCTTCCCTATCCGGGCGCCTGGAACCCGTCTGCCACACTCAGAACATTCTCAGCTGGGTGGCACTTCATGTTTGTGTTTTGACTAGTGTGGGATGTGGCTGCAAGGGAGCAGGGGGATACAGATGAGGGCACTTAGCACTTCAAAGACCTGGAGGCCTTCTTCCTAAACTTGAGAGTCAAGGAGAGAAACCAACCAAGGTGGGCAGGAGCTGGGATGCTTGGCGACAGCCCAGGGCACAAAGGGAGAGGGGCTGAGGCAGTCTGCAGGGGTCCTCATCAGGCAGGAAGGGAACTAAAGGCTTTAAGAAGAGAAAAGGGATGCTGTAGCACTGAGAGCTTTTGTTATAAGGTGAGGTGAGCGCGGGAGCCATGGTAAGAGGAGCCCGAAAGGCAGAGGAGAGACTAAGGTCACCCAGGTGGCTCTTTGGGCTACTGAAGAGGGCTTGGGCTCTGAACTGCCAACACTCAGCTCTGTCATCTGTCTGGTCAGCTCTGTCCTCCCTCGACAGGCACTTGGCATGGGGCCTCTGTGAAACCTCCCACGGGGCAATTTGGTTCCTTCAAAGAGAAGGCAGCACAGGGAGTGACCTGATTCCAGGGGAGAGATGGCCTCCGAGGAAGAAAATATTTAAACAATAACCATGCTGGATGTGTGCTCCAATTAAAAGGCGAGGCATGCTATTTACGATCTTTCCAGAGAAACCTTTAGCGTATATTCACCGAACTGCACAACACCAAGTATGAACAGGAAAACAAAAGGAAGTGAGAGAATCCAGACGGTGGCCACTGATGTCAAAGGCGTTCCCAAGCAATTGACCAAATTGCTGGCTTTTTATCTGAGTATTTGATATCATGGACATAAAGCAGAAAACAAACTACAGGGAAGTTACATATCCAATGGATAAATTCTTTTTTTTTTTTTTTTTGACCTTGATTATTCGGTATAAACCTAAACAGAGTGAGGATGTATCACCGTAGAAGTTCTGGAAATCTTAGTTGTTTTTGTTTTCTGAGAAAGCAAGTGCTGGAGAAAAAAATGGGAGATTGTCCTTCCTTAAAAATTAAGTTTCTTAGCTGGAACTTAAAACACTGACCTTGAATTCAAAAGGTGCATCTCTTGTGTCTACAGCAAAAGTTCCAGAAAACAGAATATAGAATTGACACTACCCTTAAAAGGCTTTAAAATTGTCACGTGAGGGGCACCTGGGTGGCTTAGTCGGCTAAGCCTCTGACTTTGGCTCAGGTCAAGATCTCATGCTCGGTGAGTTCGAGCCCCGTGTCGGGCTCTGTGCTGACAGCTCAGAGCCTGGAACCTGCTTCGGATTCTGTGTCTCCCTCTCTCTCTGCCCCTCCCCTGCTCACCCTCTGTCTCTGTCTCTGTCTCTCTCAAAAATAAATAAACATTAAAAAAAATGGTGAGCTGTTAGCAGTTAAAGCGACTTCTTTGGCATCGCAAAAAGTACATGGAGAGCACAATAAATGCAAAATGGAAACCATTATAATTGTCAAATAATATTTTGGTTACTCCTTTTTGTTACCCTTATGGTTAATCTATATTTATAAAACAAATACATTATTGGCATCAAAAAGACCTTCAAAGGATCTCAGTGGCAAGAAAGATGATTCAAACGCTTCCAGAGGCTGAGAGTATGGGACATTTGTTAATGACAAGAGTACTGTCCTTAACTGAATTTCCAAGCCCGTGTTACCGCAATGTCACTATCGAAAGTTTAAGAAACTCAAAATCATCCAACGCATTGAAATTTCTGAGCTAAGAGAGAGAATTCCCTAAGAGTTCAAGGCCAATGAAATGGAAGGAAAAGCCAAGGTTTTAATCATCAAACTGTTGATCAAATTCTTCACCAAAGATCGATGGAACATTCGCGTCTGGTTTTGCTTAATTTTTGACCAGAGGAGGTCAGAGAATAGCCATAGGAGACAACCTCTAGTAACCATAGACCTTTTAAAACAAAAACAAAAACAAAAACAAAAACAAAAACAAAAAAACAGGGGGGCCAGGAGGAGAGTTCTCTGCCTGCTCCCCATACCCCGAGCCCCAAGTCAGCAGTCCTGAAGGACAAGAGACCCCTACATGGGCGAAGGTAAGAATAGAAGAAATGCAGAGGCCGGTGCCTTGTGCCAGTCGCTGTGCACCTGCTAATGAGGCTGACATGTTTGGACTAAGCAACCCAATTTGCATTTGTCACTAGAGTAAGACATTAGCAGTGTGAATATTGAGAGGGACAGATGTGCCCCAGCAGGACTCCCACCTCAGAAAGCCTGCTGTGCTACCGACACCAGGGAGGCTGACAGCCCAGGGGACACCCCTCGCCTCTGAGGGGCCCGTGGTCCCGCCAGAAACAGCAGAAGAATAGAGAGACATATGTCCGTCCTCATGGCCCTGAGGTCCTGGCTAATGGACGGGGGACAAATTGGCTGGTGCCCCATTATGTGCTGAATTCACAGTGCTCGCAGACTGCGGCCTTTTAAATGTGGAGGCCCCTCGTCTCTTCTACCTCCCCACCCACCTTCCACCCACACTTCCCGTGTTCCTGAGAGATGCAAAGACCTTACCGGATTTGACTCTTGTCTGAGCTGGTGTATGTTGCTTCATTAGTGTCACCAGATCATCATTCATCATCTTCTGTTTTTTCCAAACCTCTAAAAAAAAAAAAAATAACAGCCCATTAAGTACAGTTTAGAGTAGCTGGTATTATTCCCCGGTAAATGGAAGCCATGTTGTAGTATATCTGATTCTCTCCGTGGGCATATTTTCATTATAAAATGAGAATTTTACAGTGGACAAAATTAGAATTCCCAGCCGGTAATGTTTCTTTATGCAACCTCACGGCTTAAGGCAGGGGTCAGCGAACTTTTTCCGTAAAGGGCCAAATAATAACATGGCAGGCCTTGCGTGTCTTTCACAACAACTCACCTTCGCTGCTGTAGCCACAGACAGCACAGAAACGAGAGGTCGTGGCCATGTGCCAATAAAACTTTATTTTCAGAAACCAGTAGGAGGCCAGATTTGCCCCACAGGCTGGAGTTTATTGATCTCTGACTTAGGACAAGGGCTAAATGCACAAGTTTCAGAATTTTGGTCCCGTTTTGGAGAAACAGATGCCCCACTGCATCAGAAGCAACAAGGCAGCGGCGGGGGGGGGGGGGGGGGGGGGGGGGGGATGGGTAAAAGGCAGGTACCCCAGAACCTGACCTCAGCTCCTGCTCTCACAGATGAATGACCTTGGCAAAGTCACCCAGCTTCTCTAAGCCTGTAAAACGAGGATGTGGCCGTCTCTCAGGCACCAGCTTGTGGTTCCTATTAAGTGACACTGAGGTGGTGTTTTACAAGCTTGATACAGTGTAGCAAAGAGTAAATACACCATAAAATGCTAGTCCCTCTAAACTCTGCAACATGTGTTTCTAATCCCTTCCCTTCCACCTTGAAACGCTCCCTTTCCCACACCCCCCTGAGTCCCCTCCTTCTTTGACCACTCCGTCTCAATCTCTGTCAAGTTTTTGCCTTTCTTCTCCTCTATCAACTACCTGTGGGTGCTCTCAAAGGTTCTGGCCTCAGCCCTCTTTTCTCTCCCCGGGTGATGATATGGTCACCGAGGAAACTTCCCCTCTGCTCTCTTAGGTTTAGTGACTGGGGGCCCGCTAGTTAAACTGACAGAAAAACAGATTAGGAATAGAGAAGACAGATTTTTTGTGTGTGCATACATATGTGGGAGTTCACAGAAAAATAGGACTCAATAAGATGGTTAGAATTGGGGGGGTAAATACCATCCTAACAGGGGGAGGGGAGGGATAGAAGGACACGGATGGGAAAACATGTGACTTCTGAATAGGGGAAGAAGTGAAAAAGGGCATTGTGGGAAAACAGATGACATTTAGGAAAGATAAATGGGCCCTTACGAGAAGAGATGGCGATATGATCGTTTTTTGACAATGTCTGTTTAGGTGGGGTGCCGACTTCTCCTCTTGGTGATAAGCCCATCTTTTTTGGTTTTGGAACTTCCAGGGAGGGGATTTATGACAACTGACATCTTTTGGGAGGCTCTGTTCATAGGCAGATACGGGACTTCCAGAAGAAAAGAAAGGAGGGGAAAAGAAAGAAAGAAGGAAAGGAAGGGAGGGAGGGAGGGAAGGAAGGGTGGGGAGGAGGGAGGAAAGAAAGGAGCAATGGAGCGAGGAAGGAAAGAAGAAAGGAAGAAAAGTCTATTCTCAAATGCCTTCAGCTCAAAATAAATGTTTTATGCCACAGGGGCTTATTCTGGAATCTTTCAATACAGACTCACTCTCACACTTTCAACTACTATCTCTGAATCCAGGATTCCCACACGGTTCTCTCTCCGTTCCAGCCCATCTTTAGGGAGCTCCACCCACATGCACCCGTCGCTGCCCTGGCCACCGGCTAAGCCCCTGTCGACAGCCGCAAGGTGCACAGCCATGCTGATGGCCCAGAATCTGACTCCTGTGCTGACACTGCAGTCCCCCGGGGGCCACCCTTGCCACTCTCCACACCCAAATCATGGCCAACTGCTGCAGATTCAACCTCAAAACCTCATCCTGTCCTTCTCTCTTATTTCAGATCTTCACTCTCAGCCGGGCACCGAAGGCTCCTTGGACCAGACTTCTGTCCACTTTCCCAGCCGCATGGCCTCCTTGTCTGCTTCAAACCAATTCTGCTTGTCAAGCCTGGCTGTTTTGTTGAAAAAGAGTATCTTTCTCCCCTTTCCCCACGCTTTGCCCTCTGCCTGGAATGCCATCGCTCAGGCCCACCGCTCAAAATCCCACCCATCATTCAAGGCTTTTGCCAAGGGCCATTTTATCAACTTTGGTACCAGGGACACACCCTTGAGACTCATTGCTCCTGGACATGTCACTCTAGGCACTTACCAGATCATGCCCTGTGTTCCCGTTATTTGGGTCTTTTTCCCTCATCGGACCGCGGTTCCTTGAAGTTAAGAATGGTCCCTCATGTGCTGTCCCCTGCACCCGCTGGCAGTTCCCTGCAGACAGCAGGCCCTGAGAGGCCGTGTGTTACATCCACGGTTCCTGGTTCCACATTTGATGCGGGGGACACACGTGGAGGAATCTGCATGTGTCTCTCCACGGTGGCGAGTGGGGATGCAAAGCCCAGCTGTGTCCTGGAAAGCTCGTGGTCTTTGGCCAGCCCATCTTCTGCTCTGCACTTCTCTTTATCCCACTTGACGTAAGGGTAAACCGTAGTGCCTACTCTTGGACAGAGGCCATACTTAGGCCTCCGCTCCCAGTAGCCTAGTCTCCATGGATCCTGCCCATAATCCAGAAGGAGTTGTGAAAGCTGAAAGAAGAGGCAATGAGGCATGAATCTTGACCACCTTTGGGTGCCCAGACCTGTCGTGATATTTGTTGACTCAAGAGGAATAGATCAAGGTTGTATTTAAGTTACTATATATATATATATATATATATATATATATACTATACACACATACACACACACACATATATATATATATATACACACACACACACACACACACTTAATTATGTTGTCTGAACTGGGCTTTGGGGAAGCTATCGTGCCTAAATTTAGTCCCTGTGTTAGCCTCCTGTCATTCATGGCCACTGCAGAGTGAGGACCACAGAAAGCAAAGGGTCCCCAGAACTGCAAGGTGTTTCAGATTCATGGGCCTGTATGTGCTTTGGAGGTCCCTAGACCTGCTGCCTCTAGAGAGCTGGGGAGACCATGGCTGGGACTGGGACACGGGCAAACCCAGAAGCACACGCAGAGAAGCCCTGAGATGGCCAGGCCCAGGGAAGCTGTCAGCACGTGCCATGTCGTGTGAGAGTCACACGGGAGAAAGTCTGGAAAAATCCAGAAAACCTGTGTTTCACTTGCTTTCCCAGCAGCAAGTAGAGGCCCAGTCCTAGAACCCACAGCCCTAGTAAGATGCCATCGGGGAAGGAAAATCTAGATAGGTTTTCACTGGAGGAAAATATTTCAAGGGGGAAAAAAAAAAGCCTCTCTTGAGAGGAACTTTCTGAGGAGAACAGAGCATTTTCCAGTTGTCTATGGTTTGAAACCCTGTCTCGAGACTTAAGATTTTTGACTTGCAGCTCTGGGCCCAGTTCTTCTTGGATTTGATCAACCTTCTTGGTGTGTTCAAAGCCTTGAAACCTGTTCCATGAAACTTAAAAGGGGGGCAGGGAGGAAAAGCCTGAGTGGTCTGAGTGAGCCTCTGACGTTATTTCTTCTGTCGGAATAAATTTTGCCTCCAAGTCTGGCAGATTATAAATGAAAGAGCTACATTTTTAGAAGCAGAAAAATATTTTTAAAGAGAATGAAGTAGAAAACATGAGATAATAAGGCGTCACCAAACTGTCCTCTCTCAAACAAAAAGCTATGGTGGGGGGACGGGTACACAATGATAATATAATAACTTCACAACTTACTGACCACTGACTCTGGTGGCATCTCTTTGGAGTGCCTTAGTCCTTAAAGACTAAAATAAATAAAATCTTAGTCCTTAAAGAATTAAAGAAATTTTGATTTAATCAGAGAATCACAATTAACCAGCACAAGAAAGACAGAGCGTAACTAAGACACCTTAAAGGGGCGCCTGGGGTGGCTCAGTCGGTTAAGCGTCTGACTTCACCTCAGGTCATGATCTCACGGCTCTCGAGGGTTCGAGCCCCGCCTCATCGGGCTCTGTGCTGACAGCTCCCAGCTCCCAGCCCCCAGCCCGGAGTCTGCTTCCGATTCTGTGTCTCCCTCTCGCTCTGCCCCTCCCCCACTTGTGCCAGCTCTCTCTCTCTCTCTCTCTCTCAAAAAATAAATACACATTTGAAAAATTTTTAAATGAATAAAATAAAAATAAAACACCTTAAATACTCTGCAAACAGTTGGAGGCGGATGAACATCTTTGAGTGTCTATGTAAGGAATCTCCGAAAATGTAGAAGAAGAAAGTTAAGAAATATTAACCCAGACTCGTCTGAAGGAGGAAAATAGACCAGATGTTTCTCGACAACCCTCCTGGCTTTATTAGACAGACTGCCCTGGGGCTTGAGCACCGGAGAAGTTGGGAGGGTCCAGGACAGGTGCACTCTGTTTTCAAATCATAATGTGTGAAAACTCAGGTGTAGAAAAAGACAGACTGGTGAATCTTCACTCAACAGGGAGATTTTGATCTGAAAAGAAGTCCGAAGTGTAGAATCACCTTAAAAACCCTCGAGTGCATTTTGAATATGATCCAATTTACAGAAACATGACAACATGTTCTTCAAACAAAGCCGTCTATTCATGTGCATAGATTACAAATAATGCTTCTGCCTCTGTGCTATCTTTGCAAACTTGTGGCAACCCTGTAAAGGACGATGGCCTTCCTTCTTGTGCGTTTTGGCTTATTTGTGTATAAAGAGCGAATGACCATCTGAATACACTTGGCTTTCATAAATACAAATTTAAATATCAAGGATTCACATTTGACCCTGGATTCAGTGATGCCTACCATCGTGGAAGGTCTGTGTCAACTCTGGGAAGGAAGGGAAGCTCCAAAATAAAATGTCTGTCAAATAAAATATCTATTCCTTTCCGTGTCTTTTCCTCAAAGCAGCCAGGAAGGAAGCCGAGGGATTTAAATGGTCTTCCTTCTAGTCACTTCTTTTTCTTCTGAAAATAGTTGACGGAAAACCGTAAGCTAAAATAATTGTAAATTCCATAGCTCACCGAGAAGCCATCATTCTCTTTTATTGGCATGGAAAGCCAGCCTGCTGAAGCTCCCAGCAGCGACCTGGAGAATAATTAAAACAGGGAAGTTGCCCGAGGAAAGGCACCTATGGTTTTGTCCACAAGTGAAGGGAAATGGTGAGGTGAACGATCAACCAACAGCCTCAGTTCCTGCAAACAGTCCCGTTTCTTCACATCCAGACCATTGTCTTTCCTTATCAATGACGGTGCATGACAAAAAAAATCAGTTCCACCCTGGCTTCCTTCCCCCCTCTGCCTGCAAAAACCCAAGCTTGATATTGCATGATACCTTCGTCCGTCACCTCGTTCCAAAACTTGAAGTTGGAACTAAGCAGAACCCATTTTTATTGAATGGTTTCAGCTCCCATGAAGCGAACGCTTAGTTTCCCAGCGGTAGATTTCAGAATGCCAAGAATTCCGCATAATAATGATTCCTTTTTGGTGTTAACACCGAGCGGTAAACCTGAAAAGAAGGAACCCAACTATTTTGAAAGCTCAAACAAGGTTCAGAAATACAGTTTGCTCAAACTTGGGAATCCAGCATGAAAGGCTAGGGAAGAAGTCTCTGGACAGGGAGCTACGCCTAAGGAGAGGCGGAAAGCCCAGCGTGTCACATGCCCGGGCATGCCCTTCATCAGGTGCCCACCATGACACATGCAAGCCCATCCCACACGTGATGCTGCCTGTGGTGTGTGTGTGTACCACATACGTGAATTCTCCTGTTGTTTTATGTTTTCCACTTCAGATGATATGATACATTTTGGCAACCTTGACTCCTTTTGGGGTGTGAAAAACTGTGGTTCCGGTCGAAGTCACAGGTAGCATAATATGTCATGCTGGTAAAACAGAAGCATGGGCCCTGAGGTAATCTCCTTCAAAAACGCCTGAGGGATGAAAACGTGGCATTTCTTTTACTGGGCATATGGCATTAGTACTCATGAGTAAAATTTAATGCTTTATTTGAAGATGTCAACGGATTCTGAGGCAATGTTTCTCTTTGGCAATTGCTTGCTTATAAAGTAATTCACTGAGAGTCAACAGCCTGTTAGGAAAACGCACTTGGCGTCAGAAACACATACATTAAGGATGAAAAATTAATTCTGCTTCTTTCTGACGCTATCTGACATTCTTATAGCATCGGATCTAACACCCTTCGGGTTTCAATTCCATTTATTCTTACTAATTTTCTAATTTCTAAGGGGAAAAGCATGTTACACAGGTACAGAGCGACCAGTAGAATTCATTGGTGATGCTTTGTTGAGTTCAATATAAATGGATTGGGAGCTCAGGGTCACATTTCCCTGTAAATCACTACCTATAGTCAAAAAAAAAAATAGTTTAAAACTTTATGGGCAAAGCAGCTGGAAAAATAACTGAAGACATCTAATATTTACATTTTCTTCTCATGACCAATTAGTATTTAGGATCCAATAATGCTTAAGTCATATTCTTTTGCTAACTACACAGTGTGATTTATGACAAGATATTTTAAACACATAGAAGATTTTTTCATGATATTTTTTGGAACATTCTTTAGTTTATTTGTATGATGGTTGGTGTGTGTGTGTGTGTGTGTGTGTGTGTGTGTGTGTGTGTGTGTTTTGTTCATGTGTTTAGAAAGAAAATGAAAGTCCAAATATAATTTCCAGGTTTTATCTATGAAAGTAACCTTCTGTGTCATATTAATTCAGTTTAGTATCTTGACACGTTTAAGTGATTTTTTTTTTTACAGATCAAAGAAGCAACAGTTTTGGCAAACTAACGCCCTCATTAAAACTGAGTTAGCATAGGGTTATACACATCATCAAAAGAAATTTACATTTAAGAGTCAAAGTAGACCACGGAGTGAAGCCAATCCCTTCTTTTCTTGAATCAGAGATGGACAGGAGCCAAGCAACAGGAAATCTTGGAACGTGGAATACCTTAAGGGACTTCATAGCCTGTTTTTTGGAATTCTGCATAAGGACAACCGCTCTAAAATACGAGACCCAAAACCAAAAAAGGATTTAGTATTTTCACTGGAACTTGGATCGAACTGACAGATATGTAACCTCTACTTTCAGGCACAAATGGGCAATTTAAAAATAAACTTTCATGAGCCTATTTGCATATGCTAACTTACCCACCCTGTTTTGTGGGAAGCTTTATGTATTCTCAGGGCTCAAAGAACAACAAACAGGATAAAGAATATTTATCAGATCCTCCTGTCCCTTGGGTCCTGCCTCTCAGCCTTCATTCCCAACCCTTCAGTGATGTCCAACTGTGATTATTTATGGGACATGGGACATTCTTTTGCTGTTGACTTCTCTGGAAAATCAAGGCTGCTAGCTGATACATTTGAAAATGCTAGATTTGGGACTAACAGGAAGCTGAGGCAAAGGTTCTCTATTGTACTCTCAAGGCTCAAAGAGTCCCTGATATATGCTTGGGCCGGCTTAGTTTTACATGCTTTAGGAACCGGTGCTTGCGGGGGGAGGGCCGGGGGATTCAGTCAGTTGAGCGACTAACTCTTGATTTCAGCTCAGGTCATGATCTCACAGTCATGGGTTTGAGCCCTGCATCGGCTCTGCACTGACAGTGTGGAGCCTGCTTGGGATTCTCCCTCTCTCCCTCTCTCTCTCTCCCTCTCTCTCTCTCTCTCTCCTCTCTCGCTGCCCCTCCCCAACTCATGCTCTGTCTTTCGCTCTCAAAAGAAAGAAATAAACTTAAAAAAAGAAGAAATGGCGCGTCTTTCATCAACTGGCAGTTAAGTTACTGTCACTTAAAAGATGCCAAAGAACAAGCCTGGGGGATGAACCAAGAGTTGACCATGGTCAAGCTACATTTGAGCCATCTTGTGTAGCAAGACTTCAACTTGAGTAGAACTCTTCCTAACTATTGGCTACTCAGAGAGATGCAAATTTTATAACCTAGCACCATCTACTTCTGTTTTTTAATGTTTTATTGTTTTATTTATTTATTTATTTATTTATTTATAGAGAAAGCAAGAAAGAGCACACATGAGCGGGGGAAGGGCAGAGAGAGAAGGAGAGAGAGAATCCCAAGTGGACTCCTCGCCATCAGCACAGAGCCCAACACGAGGCTCAATCCATGAACTGCGAGATCACCACCTGAGCCAAAATCAAGAGCGGGACACTCAAACAACTGAGCCACCCAGGTGCCCCCCCCCATCCACTTTTAAAACCTATCTCAGGGCTGATTTAGCCTAGAATTTTACTCCCAATTGCATAACTTTATCTCTGGAATTAGCAGAATATCTCTTCTGCAGCTTTAGTATTTATCCACAAGTATCATATCAGCACCTAAATCACGGTCACGAAAGCACGATTCCTTAGGATTACATGCTCAATCCCTCCCAACTCTGGACACTGTCCCCAATCCTCTAGATGTTTTCCATAATGAAATCCCAACTATCTAAGCCCAGAAAGAGAAAAAAAAAATCCTCATCAAAAAATTTTCAAAGAAAATTCCTACACCGTTTATTTGTGAATCTTCTATTACATATTAAGTACATTTATGATTGCTAGAAGATGCCACCTGAGAAACCAAATCATTCACAGTAGCTGACATAACACATTTAATGACCTGAATACTTCAATGACAAACACAGGCTGAGAGCTATTTTTGCAGTCATTTAATATTTAAGTATTGTTAATTTTCAAGCACAAGCTCTCAATCCTAATGATCCTCCGAAAACAGCCAGCTGCCTCCCATCCTTCTCATCTTGAACTTGAAAGTTTCCTTTCTTTATCCCTAAACTTCATGTAGGGCCCATCACCCTAACGTTTTACACTACGTTTGACCCAACGACTGTATAAGCATCGTCCCATTAAATCTTGCAAATGTCCTTTTTTAAGAAACTCTAACGCTAGCAATGTATGATGAAAAATTATCATAAATAACATAAAATACTTTCCTGTCAAAATAAGCAGAAAAGGACATTTTGCAGCGCAGGACTCCTGATTTTTCTTGTTTATTCATGTTCTCGCTAATTTGCAAAATTCTGTAATCCACAATGGGTCCCCCTGTCATTAGTGCTAATTAGTGGGATTCTACTGTACTAATAAATCAACATTACCCAAGCACAGTGCGTGGAGATAGGGGTTATAATATATCCCTGCCTATGAATTTTTAAAAATCAGGTAGTGTTCACTACTTGCAGTCCTGATGTGCACTGATAGTTTGATGTGGGTCCCATTCTACAGCTGGATCTCCACGGAGAGAACATGCGCATTTTTAATGATTGCGTACTCATCATAAGTGTCACACACTCACTCGGGGCAAGGAGGGAAGGTGCTAAGGGCAGGAAGGGACCGGTGGGCTCCTATCTTCCAGCGCATAGAGATAAGAGCTGCGGGATAAACGAACTTGCCCAAAGTCCAATGGGAGCTCAAACTGGCCACCCGTGTCAAAGGTGTAAAGACACAAGTCCGCTAAGGAGTTATTTTTCATATGCCCTAAAATGCCCATGATTCTCCTACAGGCACTTTCATTTCCCAGTCTCCCAACCCGTACCTTTACTGGTCCCAGTTCTGCTGACCTTTCGCTCTCCCTGCCCCTTTTGTTGTTTAGCTGTGAACTGTGCGCTTCCTGTTCCTAGAATACTGAGTGTGTGTGCGTGTGTGTGTTTTCTCATGAGAACGTTCAGTTGATTAAATTAGACTTCATGGTTGGTATGTACCTCCGCTCTTCTAAGGCATTTATCTGACCTTGGGATCCATTTATTGAACAGTATACTTTTCTTTCAACCTCACATCATCCTTTAATTACAATAGACAAAAATGGTTTTCTTGGCCAGTTGGCCCAGTGGAAGGTTATGTGGTTACTGACCCACATCTGTGCAGCTTTTCCTCAGCTCTTTGCACAGCCTAGCTCTCTCGTTGGCCAGTCATGGCCCATCGCCAATCAGTGCAAATGCCTTTGTGCAGCTATTTTCCAGTAAGCGACATTCAATGGTAGCTGTGCAAGACCCGGTATTTCTTGTCTCTTTCCAAGGGGATGGGTGTCGTAGGAAAGTTCTTAGGTCACAACAGCAGCACATCCTCCAATGTCACAGAGATGAGGCAAGAAACCAGTGGGTCTTCCTCTATAGAAAATCTCTCCAAAAAAGAGCAGACAGTCTTTCCTTTGAAATGGGAGGGGAAATTTTCTAGGTGATCTTCCAAGGTGCTTTTAAGTCCCGTTGACTCTTTGATTCCCTCAGCAGTTGCTTTGAATTGTAATTCCTCCCAAATTTTTGTGATCTTGTATCTGAATGTACATTTATATGCACAAATGAATATTCAGTGTGGCTCCGCACAGTACGTTGGGAAAAAATTGAGTATAATTTTAGTATCCCCATACTATACAAAGGGTATTCAGAATCTCACTAATAAATACATTGGCATCCTTCACTACTCTGTAATCCAAGATGCAGAAACTGTCTGGTTTTTGTTAAGGCTGGAGGAATTAAAAAAGATTGCAAGATTGCATTTGGGCAAGTATCCTGAAGTTTGGCTGCTTATTCAAATCTTGTGCAAATTTCCGCAGACTGCTGAATTGGTCTGAAGCGAGAGGTTAGCCTGTAAATATTATGGACGTTGACATGTCTTTTCATCTGCTGTTTTTTCTATCAGATTATAAAATAAACTTGAGGTGGTTCAGTTAAGTGAGAAAGTATTGAGAGACACGCCCCAAAGCCAAGTAGGAGGAAAGAATGATACAAAGACAGGTTATATTGGGTTTCAAATTAAGCATATCGTAGTGGATATGCTAAACATCATATTTTACCATAGGGGAAATATAATATGTTTTTCCAGCCATTTAGTACTGAGGAAGCCTAGACTGTATTTGCAGAAGGAAGTCTTTGATTTGAGAGAGGTTTTGATTAGTTTTAAGGTCTCCTCTGAAACTTCTAAAAATGTGATTTCTATTGGAAATCATGATTGTGTGTGTGCGTGTGTGCGTGTGTGTGCCGGAGTGTGGGGGTTCACTGGGAGGGGGACCCTTTGTATCTATTCATCATGGGTTTTCGCATATCAATATTCCGCTTTATGATGAATATGGGAATAAACTGGAAACAGAAAACTATACAAAAGCGAGAGATTCAGCAAAAAGCACAGACAGCTGGTTGCAGAGATTCGGGACATAATTACAATTAGTAATTGCCATGTTGTTTCTAAACAGGAAGTTCATGGAGAACATCTTAGGATGCTGTAAGTGTTTTGCCACAAGATTCCTTTCATCGTTTCGAGTTGTGAAAACAGTCATTGAGGGATCGCCTCAGGAAAACCAAAACTGCTCAACGCCTCGCTGAGGAAGACATCACTCCTCCAAATTTCCTGCAGAAGGGAGCAAAGAGAAAGTATTGCAAACAGCAAATGCGTGCACAAGCATGCACAGGAGCCCAAATTTCCAAAATGTGAATGGTTTGAGTTTCCTACGAGGGCTCATCATTTGCAACCCTTATATGGAACAGATTGCGCACTAGACGCCATTTGACCGGGGTTAAATTGACCCCGGTTGTGTTACCACCACAAGTAAATCCTTCCATGCACAGACCAGCTCCTACAACAAAGAGTTATCCGGCCAAAAAAGTCAGGAATGCCAAATTTGACAACCCCTGAACCGGGACAGTTGCCAGTGCCTGGCAATATATTTCTCAAGTGTCAAGAGTCTAAAAGTCTATCACCTGGACACTCAAAGATAATGCTCTAAATGTCTAGCCGGTGCGAGACTCTCGTGGGTAACTGATTGCTCTTTACAGTAGGGTGCAGCTGGATAGAAATTTGCCCGAGGCACAAATCCCTTTTGTCTCTCCCTATTTATCATCATCATCATTACTTTTTTACTTTGGTTAGCAGATGTTTCTTTAGTGCTCTGACATCCTTTTTAATTTGCACATTTATTAATTTGGCTGGCGGAGAGCAGAGCGCTTTACCTGCCGAATCCTCCCTGTACCTTGGGGCTGGTGGTGTCACGCATAAAGAGTTGCCCTAGCCCACCATCGGGCACCAGGAAGCATTTTTAACTGCAGCATCTTTAAGTGGGATCATTGGGTGACCAGTGCAATTTTGGCTTTTCTCCTATCTCACACTTCAGATGAAAGGGGCTGATTGCCCCCAAGTCCATTTACTCATCCACTCTAGGGGGAATTGTTTGGATTCTAACATGTAACCCTCACAACATCCCATTTATAGCTGTGACAAAGAAGTAAGCAATTAATCAGACATCCCTGCTAACAATACTGACCTGCCAGCATTCAAATGCTTTAATTAAAATCACAGCACAATATAGGCCAGGGGTAACAGCCTAGCAATGTCTCCACAAGACAGGAAGCTGCTCTCCTTACCAGCCCTGAAGCAAATATATATTACGGGCACCCCTGAGAAGGAAAGAAGGTCTCCAGGGATGGCTTGTGTGTGTGACTGCTCACCTACCAAAGCAGATTATGCCCATATCATGCTCATTCAGATGCTTTAACATAAAAAGACGCACCCAATGGAGAGGGTTTTCTCCCTCCTTTTCTTCCTTTCTTCCTTCCTTCCTCCCTCCCTCCCTCCCTTCCTTCCTTCCTCCCTTCCTTCCTTCCTTCCTTCCTTCCTTCCTTCCTTCCTTCCTTCCTTCTCTCCTTCTTTCCTTCCTTCCTTCCTTCCTTCCTTCTCTCCTTCCTTCCTTCCTTCCTTCCTTCCCTCCCCTTCCTTCCTTCTTCTCTCTCCTCTCTCTTTCTTTTTCTTTCTCTCTCCTTCTTTTTATTTTTTTTGAGGCGAAAGGGCATGCTTACGCAGATGAGGAGGAAGCCGTATTACACGAAGCACTGTGAAGCTAAATTCACCTCTGCGGCTTCAAAAATAAAATGTCAATGCAACTTTGAGATTTGAAAATTTTAAATATCAGTAAGCACAGGAAAAGATTCTTTTCTTCCAATGTTAGCTCACCCTTGTGACAGGTTTTAGCCTTTTGATATTCATGCCTGCTCCCCAATTGTTCTGCCTTTCTCGTACACAGGAATACCAAGATTTTAAAATCACAAGGGCACAGTGCATTTAGAGATAAGTGATTTGGGAAGAATTCGGAAAGATTGTCATCCACTTATTTTTTTATTATAGTTATACTTAGTTTTTCCCAAGGTAATGTGTAATTTCATTGAAACACATCAATCACCATTCTTTGAAATATACACAAAACCCATTGTTTTCTCCTGGAGTTACACCCACTTCCACATTTAATAATTGCCTCCATTGTTTATATTTTAACTGTTAATGTGGACACATTAACAGGTAATATATAACATGGGTTAATTACTTTTCAACTTATGCCAAGCTAGCTTAAAATGCCTCTAAACTCCTCACGCCCTGTGGTCAGTGTCTTACCTTTTGAGTTAGGTGTTATTTTCTCTGGGGCCTCTCACTAAAATGCCCTGACACGGCCTTCATGCAACGGATTTTTAAAGAGTTGGTCTTATTTGTAAACGTTCCCCTGGAGCCTCTGTTTAACACGGTTACTATTGCTCTCCCTGTCACTCAGTATTTCTAGCTGATGTTCCAACTCCGCGTGCCTCTTTCTGCAGATCCAAATCCTGAATGCCGTTATTTGTGGGTCTCCCCCAAGCCGCCCTCAAAACTTGTGACCTTTGTGAATTCGACTGTAAAGTGCTTTCCGAGCTTATCTGCCCTTCCACATGTGGCTCATAAGCGTTCGGGGCATTTGTGGGAAGTTGCCTGCGTCCCCCAGTGCCTCAGGAGGGACCTCTTCCCCAGCTGCCTTCCCCTCGCTGGGGTCTGGGTCCCCCATTACTTCCTGAAGCCGGCCTCCTTCTCACTTTGTTTATGCACGCTTCCCTCAGGACACTGCATATGGTGAACTTCCTTCTCCACTCAGCAGCCCATTACACCCTCTCTTTTTCATATCCTGCCCCCTTTCAAGTGTGTATCCTTTTTCCTTTGAAGGACACTGATACTTCCCACAATGGTTTTCAAGTTGAAATATGAAGCTTAAAACTTTCCTTCATTTTCCTCCCCCTCCCCCTTCTGTACTTCCCTTCTGTGTTTATTAAAATAATATCTCTCCTCTCTCCCTCTCTCTCTCTCTCTCTCTCTCTCTCTCACACACACACACACACACACACACACACATCCACAACTCCTGAGCCGAACTCAAGTGCAAAGAGAATGACCATCGACTTTTCATCCCATCTGCCTAATTATCAGGTAAGACAATGAACAATCTCAACAGAGAGGAAGGACACAGGTGTGGTTGGCAGTAGCCAAATACAATTTCATTCTTTTAAAAGGAAGTCAAAATATCATAAAGACTGTTTGACACAGGGAAATCATTTCTTAATCCAAAGTTCGATTTTTCCCCCCATCCCCTTCATTTTTTTCCTCCTCATCCTCTTTGACCTAGTCTGTTTCCTAAAATGTTACCTGGAGGGTATTAGTCATGAGTCTTCAGAGAAATAGAACCTACAGTGCATTCGTAGGGAGAAAGAGATTTTAAGGAATTGGCTCATGAGATTGTGGAGACTGGCAGTCTGGAGACCCAGGGAAGTCCCAATCCAAAGAAAATTTGCTGGCAGGGTTCCTGCTCGCTCAGGGGAAGTCAGACTTTGTTCTGTTAAGGCCTTCCACTGATGTGATGAGGCCCACCGACTCTAATGCCTAAGTAAAACAGGCTTTATTCAAGGTCCACTGATTTCAATGTTAATCTCATCCATAAAAAAATACCATCACAGAAACATCCTGAATAATGTTTGGCCAAATATCTGGATGTGATGGCCCAGCCATATGAACACATAAAATTAACCGTGGGGATTCCCAAACCCATGTTCTATGGAACACTAGTTCCTTAGATTAAACACTGGACTGAACAGATTTCTCTCCCAGGTATTCCATTTTATTCTTAAAAGGGGGAAAAATGAATGTTAACTTGATGAGCACCTTCTGGATGTCAGCTGCCCAGCATTCATTATCTCATTCAATTCTTAGAGCAATGTTATAAAATAGATATCATTATCCGAGTTCTTGATATGACTACCCTCTTAAAGAAAATAATATATTAATTAGAACTGCCACTGTTTTCCAACCTCACACTTTACGAAAAAACAGTGAGTCCAACTCCATTAAAGTCTTTGCTGTTAGACAAGCCACTTTTGAATCATCTAAATTAGTATGGCTGTGCACATCACCTCTTACTTACTTCCAGTTTGGTTGAGCTACAGAATCTTTGATCCATTATCCCAATCCACAGAACATTAGAACAGTTGTTTATCTAGCCCACGGAAGTAGCTTTGTCTTAGATTTTATGAATTATCATTTGAAAGTTCATAAGCTAATAAGGTGATAATAGAAAGATCTTCGCTTACCTCTCCAACTATCAAAAGCCAGAACTAACTGAAGCGGTTCCAGGCTGTAAAGTTTTCCCCAAATGGTACTTGGTCGGGAAAAAAAAAAAAAAGTGATTGACAGACATCTAGTGGAAAAAACAAAAGAAAGTCTAGCAAAGAGTGAAATAGAAGGCAACTGCCTGGGGTTTTTTTTTGGGGGGGGGGGTTGCTTAGAGTGATAATTTGGTGTTGATGTGGAAGAAAGAGCGATTCTGCCTTATATTCGGGCACATATGGTAACAGATTTGATCAAAGTCACATAGCAGCTTAGCTGCTGCTGGGTCAACACACCCTTTAGCCTGGAGGGTCACCAGGGGTAAAGCAATGCCTAGAGTTTTCATGGCAGGAGCTGGGAGGGCCAGAAGAAAAACAAGAGAAACTGATGGTGAGGAAAAGGACAAGAGGAGAAGAGTAGCAAAGCCCCCTAATGCTGAGGACACTAGGTGAGAAACTCCAAGGTCAAGGGCATCTCTGCCAAGTTAAATTCTCAAGAGCAGGGTTCCACAACTAGGGCGGGAAGTCAAACCTGGCTCGCCGCTCATCTTTGTAAATAAAGTTTTATTGGAATACAGCCATGCCCATTCACTCATGTTCTGTCTACGGCGGTTTCCCCTACAACCACATAGCTGAGTGGTTATCACGGAGGTCATGTAACTCTTAAAGCCTAGGTACCTACCATATGGCTTTTGACAGAAAGGTCTTCCAGCCCCTGGCTAATGCAAAGCCAACACACTAAGGGTGCCCATCTTCATGGACAAGTTCCACACCCTCTGCTATGGCCTTTGTGGCAGACCCTTATAAAGACAGCCCATGTGCATTCCACGGTGATTTTCTTTTTAAGACACCCTATCAACTTGTGTGGAACAGTTCGTGCTTCCCCTGATCTTAACCAGTTGACTACCAAGAAAATTAACTTGTTTCGTGCGATTTTCTGGGTAGTTTTACCGGGCTCGCCTGAGTTGGCGCAGGCCTCCTCGGCCAACTGCAGGGAGCCAAGGGCTGTGTCAGCGGGAGAGCCAGGCCTCTCCTCACGGTGGCCCCATCCCGGGCTTCGTCCTGCAGCTGCTTCAGGGCAGACTCTGGGCATGCATTCACCAAGTTTCTACGTGCTCCACGTCGGCCAATGTCCCAAACAAGCCACCTGGCCAAGCGCCGAGGCACTGCGGAAGCCACCTCGCCCCTGCCTCCCAACGGCAGCCATTTCCAGCGCAGGAATGTTCTCCTGTGCCCCACCCTATGAACGGGTGTGACTACTGGACTGTTAACGATCCTCCTCTTTCAGCTTTGTAGGAAAGCTCATTAACCTGCCCTGGATGGTGGCCAAGAGAGGGTGGAGAAGGACGTCAAACCCAGCGGCCATGCTCCAGCGCCCATCCTACCCCTACCGCAGCCTCCGCAGTGAGTTATGGCCAATGGAGTCCGAGTGAGTTTGGCATTCGCTTCTTTGCCTGGGAGAGCATTAGCCACGCAGCAGTGCTGGTGGCAAAGCCCTGGAATCCAGGACGGTGGTGAGTGTGCTGGCCCGAAGGGAACTCAGCACAAAGCCAGGCCACCTTCCCCCCTCTGCCTGTCAGGACCACAACTAGGCCACTCAACAGCCTGGGACTTACTTTTCTTGCCGGCACTCACAGGATGCCAAAGTCTTCGGAGAAGGGTCTCATGGGTATGCACGAAATTGGAAATGAACCAGAGGCGCCTGGGTGGCTCGGTGGCTCAGTCGGTTAAGTGTCTGGGAATGGCCCGGGTCATGATCGCACAGTTCATGAGTTTGAGTCCCACGCACATCGGGTTCGGTGCTGTCAGCACAGTCTGCTCAGATCCTCTATCCCTCGCTCTCTCTCTCTCTCTGTCTCTCTGCTCCTTCCCTGCTCACTCTCTCAAATATAATAAATTGAGGGGCGCCTGGGTGGCTCAGTCGGTTAAGCATCTGACTTCAGCTCAGGTCATGATCTCATGGTTCGTGAGTTCGAGCCCCGTGTCAGGCTCTGTGCTGACAGCTCGGAGCCTGGAGCCTACTTCGGGTTCTGTGTCTCCCTCTCTCTCTGCCCCTCCCCTGCTCACACTCTGTCTCTCTTCTCAAAAATAAATAATAAACATTAAATTTTTTTTAATAATAATAATAAATTTTAAAAAAATTTTAATTGAAATTAACTCCAATCTAGTTTCCTCTCAGAGAATGGGACCTCTCCAGGCCCAATACCAGTTAGCACTAGTCTCTATTTGCTCTGGACTTTCCCCGTTTGGGAGGGGAAAGCCCTAGGAAGTCTCCCCGGGGAATGCCTTGTCCTGGGCAAATCAGGATGGTTGGTCACCATGGTTACTGGACTAGTCTTCTCTCTGCTTAGGAATCTCAGAAAACATCCTGTCCCTGGCTGAACAAGTGATGGAATGATAAAAGATCTCCGTGATTTTTTAAAAAAAATTTTTAATGTGTATTTATTTTTGCGAGAGAGAGACAGAGAGAGAGTGAGCCAGAGAGGGTCAGAGAGAGGGAAAGACAGAATCTGAAGCAAGCTCCAGGTCCCCAGCTGTCAACACAGAGCCCAATGCGGGGCTCAAACTCACAGACTGTGAGATCGTGACCTGAGCCGAAGTCGGACGCCCAACCGACTGAGCCACCCAGGCATCGCAAAGATCTCCTTGATTGATTTTTGTTCACTCTATCTTCAGAGCCGAGTACATAGCATTTGGCATCAAATAAGGGCTCAAAAACTACCTGGTGAAGGGCACCTGGTTGGCTCAGTCGGTTAAGCGTACTACTTCTGTTCAGGTTACGATCTTGAGGTTCGAGAGATCAAGCCCCACGTCGGGCTCTCTGTTGTCAGTACGGAGCCTGCTTTGGATCCTCTGTCTCCCTCTCTCCCTGCCTCTACCCAGCTCGTGTTCTCTCTCTCTCTCTCTCTCTCTCTCAAAAATAAATAATCATTAAAAAAAAAAAACTACCTGTTGAATATATGAGCATGTAAATGTGTGATTACATGATTCTAGCTCAGAGGAGGTAGCCCCTGCTTCCTGCTACCCAAGAGCATGGGTGACACCATGGAAACCCAGGAACTTGACACAGCATTTGCCCCAGAATGTGCACCAAAGAAACTTTACATCCGGTTCCTTCTAAAACAAGGAGGACTGGACAAAGTGACTAGTTGATTCAAGTAATTCAAGTCTCATTCAAATAAACAAAGTTTATTAGAATCACTTAAAGTCCTCTTGAACTTCTATTTGGCGAAATTCTCAGCCAACACTTTTATGAACCCAGAAAAATCATGGTTTGTACAATGGAACCACCTTAACTTAAACTTTGTGAATTTTTACACTTCAGGGAAATGCTTCATCAGTGAGCAGTTATTTTAGTCTCAGTTAAAGCTATGAAGAAGCCAAAGAGATTCTTAGCTGGAGGGGAAGGGAAGGGCTATGGACTGAATGTTTGCGCCCCCTCAATTCATCTATGGAAGCTCAAATCTCCAATACAAATGGTATCAAGAGGCAGGGATTTGGGAGGTGACTAGGTCCCCAGAGTGGGGCCTTCAAAAATGGAATTAGTGCCATTAACACCGTTAGTGAAGAGATAGAGAGAGATAAAAGAGATAGAGAGAGAAGAGATAGAGAGAGATAATCTCCTCTCCCCTATTTGAGGAGATAGCAAGAAGGTGGCTGTCTGCCAACCAAGAGGAGGACTCCCATTAGCAGCTAAATAGTCTGGCATCTTGACCTTGGACTTCTTAGCCTCCAGAACTGTGAGAAATAAGTTTCTGTTGTTTACACCACCCACTGTATGGTATTCTTTGGCAGCCTGAGCCGACTGAGACAGGCAGTATAATCCAGTAGTAAAAAGCAAGCATCCTGAAGTAGAGAAAATTGTCATTGAACTCTGGCTTTGCCACATTCTGGCTGTGGGACCTTGGGCATAGCATCTGACTTCTCTAAGCCCTTGTTTGCTCACTTACAAATGAACTTGGCACTTCCCCGTCGTTTGGAGCTGTAGTGACAATTCAGCATGATGCCTGAGGATAGTCCAGAACATTCCAGGATATTCCAGTGAGCCTGAGGAGGGTCCAGAAACAATTATCCGTAGCCCTACTTTTGCTCTCAGAAGTTACCGAGTTTGCACGGGATGCTATCTGCTCACTCACCTAATACTGAAAGTACTCAGCTCAACACCCAGTGAATGCTCCATTAGGCACCGTGGTTCAATGTACTAAAATTTTCCCAAACTTTGCATGAACTTCTAAATGTGTACACCTCTCAAAGCTATTTTTAGCATAGCAAAGACAAAAGGATATGAAAGAAAAGTTCGAAATTGTGCGACATCGCCGTGTCGTGCGGGCACCAGAGCCGGAAAACTAAAATGGCGCTTTGGGAAAAGGGAAACAACGGTAATGGCCACCTCCGTTGGTATGGGCATAACACGCTATTAATCGTCGCATGGGACCATCTATGTGCCAGGAGCTGTTTAAGGTGTTTTACATGTATTGACTTCTCCACATCCTCACACAAAGGCACTTCCACTGTCACCCCCATTTTATGGGTGGGGAAACTGAGGCACAGAAGGTCACCCAGGAAGTAAGCGGCAAAGCTAGGCTTGGAACACAGCCAGTCCGCCTCCAGAGTCTGTGCTTTGACCCTCCTGAGTCCATTCACCATGTAAATCTTACCGTACCGGTTGTTGTGTCCAAGATTGGGAAAACATAAAATAGGAGACTTTTCTATATAAAAGAGCTTTTGGGGCGCCTGGGTGGCTCAGTCGGTTAAGCATCCAAAGGCGGCTCAGGCCGTGATCTCACGGTTCATGAGTTCCAGCCCCGCGTCGGGCTCTGTGCTGACAGCTCAGAGCCTGGAGCCTGCTTCGGATTCTGTGTCTTTTCCTCTCTCTCTCTGACCCTCCCCCACTCATGCTCTCTCTCTCTCTCTCTCTCTCTCAAGAATAAATAAACATTTAAAAATTAAAAAAAAAAAAAGAAAGAAAAGAGCTTTTGTGGCCCTCTATCTGACACCATTGTGACCTCTCAGAGTCCTTTTTTTTTTTTTTTTTTTTTTTTTTACTTCTTTTCAAGCACTCACCTATGTTCCAAGATAGTTGAGGTTCTGGAGAGATAGTCTGATTGGCTGGAAAAAATGAGTAATTCGCCCTCTTGAAAATCAGCATATTTTACCCAAGGGAGGTTTCAGAATATCTTACCTCTCTATAAGGCTGATCGTTTTTCTCGTAACTACCTGGTTTTTTTTTTTTTTTTTTCAATCACACCTAGAGAAGACACGAGCTCCACTCTAAGATAATAGGAATGGCTCAGATTCTACTCTCATTAATATAATGATTCCATAACACAATGACAGATAAAAGAACTTTCTTTTTATTCTACTCAAGGCTGGTTTTACATAAAAATAGACCATAACTCAGAGTCTGTAATGTCTATGGAAAGGTTATACTCGTTACCATCCAAATAGGCTGAGCTAATAAAAATTATATTTGTTACAATCCAAATAGATTAACCGGCCTTAAGGGCTTAGCTATGTATTACACTTTTCAATTTTCTTATAATTAAATTAACATAAAATAGTCTTCACAAATAAATGGCTGTTTCAGAAATAGTTAAGCTCTATTTAACAAAAATAGCCATTCTATTGACATGTACAGGCACTCAGGTAGATCTGGAAAGCGGAAAGAGGCACTTCTCTGTAGAGTGGACTCGTGGTCGAGACATTAGCAGAAAGATCTCTCTCATTTGTCCTGCTGAGACCACGGGCACCCCAGCTAGTGGCCCAGTACAAAGCCAGGACCAATGTCACGGGCACCACCCACCTGCTCTTGCCGGGTTCTCCCAGCCATCAGCCAGTGGGCACGACAGGTGGGACCGAGAGCTGCACCTGGGTTTTGTGCCAGTCTTGCAGCTTATTAATAAAAGTTCTGCTGCCATTTTCTTGGCTTGTCTTCCCCTTTCTTCTCCAGAAGCCTGAACCTCTAGGTATTTGCCTTCTGGCTAGAAATCCTGCTCAAATATTGCTTCTATTTGTAAAATCCATTATCCTGGACTTTTCCCTTTTTTGTTCAGGTGCCATTTTATGACTCTCTCCCAGGAGTGCTCACATCATCGAATAAACAATGATGATTGAAGCCCTTCGGCTAAAAAAGTCTTGAACAGAAGAGTTGAGCCCCCTGAACTGGTTGAACTGGTTGAAGTTCTTGAGTGTCAGGAGCTGCACAAAGCTAATTAATTTCAGGTCGGCCTTTTGTTTTCTTCTACAAATGCCCTCAGAAGTGATAAAGAAACGGAACAAGTTGTGGAGCTTTTGCCATTGGAAGCAACTGGCAGCCTAAGTTTTCTCAGTTCTAGAAGTCAAAAGGGAGATGACACAAGGAAAAGAGATGGGATCCCTCTTCGCACTGGCTGTGGGCTCAGGTGCCAGGGCGGGTGTTAGGCTCCACACCTTTACGTGCTTCATCCCATTCAATCCACACACCTTCCTGAGTACCGGGGAAACCTTCCCAGTTTAGAAACGGGGAAACAGAGGCTTGCAGAGCTAATGTGAGTCAGAGCAAGTTTCGCCAACCCAGAAAATGGTGAGACCCCGGGTATGGGCCTGGAAAAGCCTGAGTTGGAGTATTACCAAAAGCTTGAAGCCGAGTGGCCACCAACAGTCAAATCTGTGTGCAGGGGCTCTGGTGGGACTCTGAACTTGACAGGATGGTCAGGCGCCATCAACCATGAGTGCCCTACTTTGAGCTCGGTGGTTGGACTGCAACAGTGAAAGGCAATCAAATAAAACTCTATGATGATATAATATAAACACTCACACCAGCAGCACCCCCCTCCTTGAATATGATTGTGATTAACTCCTTGAAAGTAAATAAAACTTGGGAGATATCTTGAGCATATCCGGGCAGATGGTGCAGGCTCTTGAAATCTCTGCATGCCCCCTGCTGCTGCCTACCTTTGGGGTCACTTAATCCTCATGAGCGCCTCCACGAAAGGGTGTGCAAGAAAAATAGAAATGAGGCTCAAATGAGTCAATTTTGCGGCACATCGGCAGCTTTTGTTGGAGGCTTGACGACGAAAGAGGTCAAAAGTAATGGTGTAATAAGAAAAACAAATGATCTGTGGAGCTCATCTATTTATGGCACCCCATCCCCATGATCGCGGATGAGCAAAAACCTGGCCATACACTTACGAAGATTAAAAACACTTTAATTCAAGGTACCCCAGCAAGGTGAGGAGGTGAGAAACACTGTGATTTGCATTTTATAGCTCTCCTCCACCTTCAGCGTGTGTGGTAGTGAGGGTGTTCATCCTTGTCTTCCAAGTGCCTGGCACGAAGTAGATGCTCAACAAAAGGTATTTGGAAAGCCCCAGTCACCTATCACATTCTGCCCTGGTTTTCAAAGTTGGCTGTGTGTCGCAATCAGCTGGGGAGCACTGAGAAATGCTGAGGCCTGGATCCTGATGGGGTTCAGGAAACACTACCCCCCAAATATGGCACCTCGACATGTGAACATTTTTCCACAACGGTTGACTCTTTATGAAACCTACCATAAAAATGCTTAGGTTGAACTGTTTTTCGTGTCTTCCTTTCCTTGGGAAGCCTCTCACATCATGTAAAACTTACACTAAATAAATGTGTGTGCTTTTCTCGCATTCTTCTGTTTCTGTCAATGCCAGTGGTAGACACAACCAGGAACCCTAAGAGGGTGGAGGAAAACTCTTCCCTCTCCTACAGTCCATCATCAACAGATTCTGAATTAATCCGTGTCGGGTTGGGCCTGGACACGGGGATCTTTCAAAGGGTCCCCAGAGACCCTAACATGCAGCAAAGTTCAAGAGTGACATGAATCATCTGGGTGCCTGGAAGGCAGCGTGACAGGAGTCAAGCGGGGCACATACAAGGCTATGCCGGATAACCTCACCAAGTCAGGAGATGAGGATCAGGAAAGGAGACCCAACTGACAAGTCAGTGAGTGGGTGAGATGGAAGAAAGGAAGGAAGGAAGGAAGGAAGGAAGGAAGGAAGGAAGGAAGGAAGGAAGGAAGGAAGGAAAGGAGGATGGAAAGAATGGAGGGAGGAAGGGAGAAAAGAAGGGAGGGAGGAAGGGAGGGAGGGAGGAAGAAAAGGAAGGAAGGAAGGAAGGAAGGAAGGAAGGAAGGAAGGGAAGGAGGATGGAAAGAATGGAGGGAGGAAGGGGGGAAAGAAGGGAGGGAGGGAGGAAAAAAGGAAGGAAGGAAGGAAGGAAAGAAGGAAGGAAGGAAGGAAGGAAGGAAGGAAAGCAAGCCTGGGACACTGAGACAAGAAGTGAATGGGATGCAACTTGGTTCAGAGCCCGAATGCCTAGTTTTGAGCTATTTCTGATAGACACCAACCCAGAGAACAAATACTTGTGTCATTTGTGCGCTTCCTAAACAACCAGTTCAGAGGCCCCACACTGGAGAATTGAAATGGGTTAGCAGAAAATGTGCAGCTTTAAAGACCAAGTAAGCTCCAATTCCAGCTCTGCTCTGTCACCCTCAGAGCCCCACTGACTCAGGGGTATGTTGGCGGACTCCTGTCAGCCTCTCAGGTTGTGGTTAGCATAATGGACTGAATGTTGTGTCTCCTCAAAATTGATATGTGGAAACTGCAACGCCCAGCGGGATAGTATTTAGAGATGGGGCCTTTGGGAGATATAAGGTCATAAAAGCGGAGCCCTCGTGATGGGATTACTGGCCTTTATAAGTGGCCTTCTTATAGAAGAGGACCCCTCTCCCTCCCTTTCCCCCTCTCCTCTCCTTCTCCCCTTTTCTCCCCGCTCCCTCTCTCTCTCTCTCCATGTTCACACATTGAGGGGAGGCCATATGAAGACCTACCGAGAAGTCAGCCACCTGCAACTCGGGAAGAGAGCCCTCCTCAGGCAGGAGCCGAATCAGCTGGCACCTTGATCCTGGACTTGAAGCTTCCAGAACTTCCAGAAGTGAATGCCTGCTGTTTAAGCCCCCCAACGTGCGCACTCTGTTATGCCAGACTGAGCAGACTAAGACAGAGGGGGGTCTACAGGGGGAGTAGGCACACGGTGGGCACCCCGCCCAGGCAGCCTGGCCCGATACATACACACAGTATTTGCACGTGGGTATATACCTTTGCACACGCACCACCTTCCAAGCTCGTGCCGGCACAAAAAGTCTGAGAGGCCGTTTTGAGGCCGCCCTTGCCAAAAACCACTTCCTTTGTCCACACACATCAGGCCAGGGGAAAAAGGCCTTCAAGCAGGGTCTCAGAGAGAGAAAGAATTGGGTCAAGGGTGAGGAGGAGTGGTTCCTCAGAGTCCCTGTCTTAGTTTGCTCCAGCTGCTGCAACAGAAACATCAAAAACTGAGGGTCTTATTGCCAACCTATTGCCGAGATTTCTGGAGGCTCGGACATCCAAGATCATGGTGCCGTTAGGCTCGGTGTCTGGTGAGAGCCAGCTTCCTAGGTCACGGACGGCCCTCTTCTCCCTGAGTCCTCACATGATGGGAGGACTCCCCCTAGCTCTCTGGGGTCCCTTTTATAAGGACGCTAATCCCGTTCATGATGGCGCTGCCCTCATGACCTAATCACGTCCCCAAGGCCCTACCGTCACATTGGGGATTAGGTCTCAATATACGAATTTTAGGGGAACACTGACATTCAGACCATAGCAGCCTTCAACAAAGCAGAACTTCCCCACCCCACCCCTCGTGGTGGCCGTCAGCCTCACACTCCCACAGCATGAGACAGCAAGGCCCCTAGAAGCCCCCAGCAGCTTCCAGCGGCACCTGCTGGGAGCCCTTCCTTCTTGCCGTCCACTTTTCCCTGCCCCCCTCCTCTGCCACTTGCTGCTTGCCGTGTGGTCCTTTCGGCACAAGCTGGGCTGACTGACATCTCCCCGGCCTAAAGTGTATCAGTTCATCCCACTGATCAAAAACTAAATGGCTCATGCTTCCCCCTCCCCCCACCCACCCGGCGCTTTCTTTTTGAAACCTATTTTTCACCGGAGCGCAAATTCTCGGTTTCACCAGAGCCGAAGGCCTCTGGGGAACACAGTAGTTTTTTTAATTTTTTTTTAACGTTTTATTTATTTTTGAGACAGAGAGAGACAGAGCATGAACAGGGGAGGGTCAGAGAGAGGGAGACCCAGAATCTGAAACAGGCTCCAGGCTCTGAGCTGTTAGCACAGAGCCCGACATGGGGCTCGAACTCATGGACCGAGAGATCGTGACCTGAGCCGAAGTCGGACGCTTAACGGACTGAGCCACCCAGGTGCCCCTGGGGAACACAGCATTTAAAGGTTTCTTCTCATCCCCAGAGCGGATTTCAATACGTCCAATCCCATCGTCTTCAGGGAGAACGACTGCCTTCCCAGACCCACTCCCGACATGAAATTAGGCCGCGCTTAAAACAAACAGCGGCACAGACAGCGTGGGAGGACGACACTGGCCTACATATAAGAAACACGCGGGGGGCTTTCTATTTTCGATCCCAGAGCAGAATGAAATTCCTCCCCGCACACCTATGACACTTGTCCTAAGAATACTTGGCAAAGATCGATTGTCAGAGTAAAAAGAAAAAGGGCCCTCGAGATGATGTAGCCCAGGGATTATTAAATACGGGTGTGTATCAAAGGGGTGCCACTCATCAAAACCCTGAAGAGGGTTCCCCAAGGCAACCAGGGAACCTGATTCTCTAACAGTGAGCTGAATTGTAAAGGAATGAAAACGTTGCCTGTTGATTCGGCGTTTTGCCATCATCCCTGTCTGGGTGGACAGGGAGAGGAGGCTCTTTTTATCCTCGTGGCCCTCTGCCAGGCAGGACAACGCTGGGCCACCCTCTCTCGCTTTGGCCTGTGAAGTTTTCTACCCCCTCACCATCTCTGCTGAAGGCAGGGAGGTAGAAAGTGGGGAACTGGTGGGGGGAACAAAGGAGAGCCCACGGAGTGGAAATATTTGATCTTCTCTCCCTTTTTCTTGAGAAGAGGGCCCTGTCACGTTTCCTCTCCTGCCCCTTCAATGGCCCATTCATATCATCTCTTTGCTTCATTTGCCTTTCTCGTCGTACAGATTTTTCTTTTTTCTCCTTTGCTCCTTCTTTGGGTCCCCTTTGCCTCTCACCTCCCTTCCCATCCCCCTACTCAAATCCTCCTGGATAAAAATGACGATGACTTTACCGGCCGTCTCTCCCTCGCGGTTCGTGACGCGGGACGGAGGGGACACACACACGAAGGCGGCTTCGTCCCGAGCTCCCCTCTGTGCCACACCACGAAGTGTGGCTCGGTGGCCCTCAAACCTCTGAGAACCTGCAAGAGTCACCTGGGAAGGCTTGTCAGAATGCAGATTCCCAGGCCTTCCCCGGCAGAAGTTAATTCAGCGAGCGTGGCCCCCAAACTTCAAAGCGGAGCATGAAATGACTGTAGGGCAGGTCGGCCCAGGAATGTACATTGAGAAGGCCGGTGTGGTTAAGGGGCTTTCAGATCCCTATTTCAGACCTCGGTACAAAACACTCAACTCCCCGCCCCGGACTCAACGCGTCCCTTGTGACGAGACGGGGAGTGTGTCACAGGCACTGCCCCGGGGTGTGCTGGGGACAGATGAGCTCCGCAGGTCAGGGTCAGAGCCCCAGGTGTGCACTGAACTCCCAGCAATGTCATTGGCACCTTCATTTTCACCTTACCTCTTCTACACGTGCTCTCAAAACGCAGGTGCTTCGGCCAAGTGCCATTTCAAGAGAAAATGAAACTCCTGTAGCAATCCGGCTTTTGCCTGAACCTCAACGGTCTCCGGCACACCGCTGAGTCCTGAACCTCCGGAACTTTAGACGAAGGAAACAGCTCCCTTTGGGTCCCCGGCCTCGGTCATCGCTGTCTCCAGCAACCCGATGTGTGGCAAGAGTCATCTTGGGAGGAGAGAACACGTTTGAATTCCCCCTCTCGTCGCAGTCGCCATCGGGGAAGGGATAGATTCCTACACGAAACATCCCCACCTCATCCAGCCAGACCAGTCCCAGATTGCCGTGCCCGTCCCGTCGAAGTCCCTTCCCACCGTACATCGGGCAACTGCAGGGTCCTGACACCACAGAGGCAGGCTGGTGACCCTGCTCCCCCCACCCCGCTTCCTCCCCTTCAGAATCCACACTGCTGCTCAGGTGTGATGCGGGCTGGAGGCCTCCTGCAAAGGTGATCGTTACTATCACTGGCCTTTTTCTGGATTTGTTTGTTTTTCACGTTCTATACTTTTTTTTTTTTTTTTTTTCATTTTCACGTACATCTCATGCCCTCGGCCGGGCATCCTCTCCGATGAGAAAGAGCGTCTTCAGCATCCCTGAATCCCCACTCTTCATCCAAAGTGTGATGGGCATTGGGTCTTTGGTGACACGTAAACAGGCCTTGAACTTCAGATTTCTTTGTGTAAAAAAAAAAAAAAATGAGAAAAGCATGGCGGAGACACCTACACATTGAATAAGGACATCTGATACATAAAGCAAAGACGTAGGACCTTCCCTTTCAAACGCCACATCTCTTTCTCCCCCAGCTAGTGCAAGGGTTCCTTCGTTACCAAGTGCGGACTTGATGGTTCCTCAGTTTAGCAGGGTCAGTCGTGTCCTCTGCTCCAGGAGAAGGGATGTGGAAACAAGTTCTCAGATTTATTTAGGCCTACTGTGTCCCTGTAATGTAAAATTGCATATTGCTTGACCCCTAGTGGGGAGCCGATAGATATTTCTAAAAGGAATAACAATGCATATTTTGGCATTGTGTTAGTGCCATTTTGACCTACAATCATTGCATGTGTTGCTTGGGAAGCTTTATAATTGGGGAGGGGGCAGTTGCTTTGTACCCAATTTTATATATTGCTTCAAAACGTAAATCATTTGCACGTATATTTTTACAATACAGCTACTCTTCTTAAGCACTGCATTAATTTCCTAGGCCTGCCATAGCAAATTATCACAAACGGGGTGGCTTAAAACAGTGGAGATGCATTCTTTCATTGTTCTGGAAGCTAGAAGTTCAAAGCCAAGGTGTCAGCAAGGAAATGATCCTCCCTCTGAAAGCTCCAAGGGAGAATCCTTTCTGGACACTTCTAGTACCTGGTGGTTGCCAGAAATTCCCAGTGTTCTGTGGCTTCTAAAAACACCACTCCTGGGGCATCTGGGTGGTTCAGTAGGTTGAGAATCCAACTCTTGATTTTGACTCAGGTCATGATCCCAAGATCATGGGATCGAGCCCTGTGTCGAGCTCGGCACTGAACACGGAGCCTGCTTGGGGTTCTCTCTCTCCCTCTCCCTCTGCTTCCCCCAACCCCCTACCTGTGCTCTTTCTCTCTCTCGCTCCCTCTCCCTCTAAAACAACAACAACAAAAAAAAATCATTCCAATCTCAGCCTCTGTCTTCATGTGGCATTCTCCCCTGTACATCTGTGACCAAACGTCCCTCTTCTTATAACTTACTTTTAGGTCCCCATATGGCCTCATCTTAAATTTATTTCAGCTATCCTTCCCAGAGGATCTCTGAAACAAGGTCACATTCACAGATTCCAGGATGTGGATTTGGGGGAAACAATAGTAAACCCAGCACAGGCATTGTCTTGTCTTGAGAACTACGAGTCTATAAAGTTCACTAAAATTCTCCTCGGCCATTCGTTTTGTGGAAAAAGCAAATTTTTATATCCCTAAAGCCTTGACTTTACCAGTTAGTTAGAGGGGAGTGTCAAGGTACAGAAGTCAGTGAGAGAATTATTCCATCCTAAAAGACTGTGCATTTCCACTTACACAAAGGTCCAGGCGTGTGTTTCTGGACCAACTCCCATCCCAGAAGGAGGACTCTTAAGTCACGGAACTGAGACAGTCAGGGAAAGAGAGAGGGTAGAAACTGCCCATTGCCACATGTTTGCAGCCATTTAAAACCTCAGAGTCAGATGTTGTCTTAGTCAGCTGGGGCTGCCATGCAAAATACCACAAACTGGGTGGCTTAAACAACAGACATTTATTTTCTCACAGTTTTGGAAGCTGGAAGTTTAAGATCAAGGTTCCAACCAACTCGATTTCCCTTGAGACCGCTCTTCCTGGCTTTCAAGCGGGTGCCTTCTCTCTGTGTCCTCACATGGCCTTTCCTCTGTGTGCGTGGAGACAGAGAGAGAAGGATCTGTCACATTTCTTCCTCTTTGGACGAACACCAATCCTGAAGAATTAGGGTCCCCCCTGATGACCTAGTTTAACCTTAATTATCTCTGAAAAGCCCTGTCTTCAAATATAGTCGCACCGAAGTTTGGACGTCAGCATATGAACTTTAGGGGACACAATTCAGTCCACAGCAGAGGAGACGTTGGAAGAAATAGCCCAAATCTCCATTTTACAGAGGACGATTATGGTACGAGGTGAAGTCTTGAGAAAGGTCACCCAGTTTGGCAAGGCTGGCATATTCTTAATATCCATTAAAGTCAAAAGTCTTGACCTTTCTTTTATTTCTTTTTCCCAGAACACATAGATAGATGATAGATAGATAGATAGATAGATAGATACTTCTTCAATGAACAAATATGGATGGCATCCCCTTCATTTTGACTTATGTCCAAGGTAATATATAGAAACTTTATCTGGGGGCGCCTGGGTGGCTCAGTTGGTTAAGCGTCCGACTCCAGCTCAGGTCATGATCTCACAGTTTGCGGGTTCGAGCCCCGCGTCGGGCTCTGTGCTGACAGCTCAGAGCCTGGAGGTTGCTTTGGATTCTGTGTTGCCCTCTCTCTGCTCCTCCCCCGCTCATGCTCGCTCTCTCTCTCGCTCTCTCTCTCTCTCTCAGAAATAAAGAAACATTAAAAAAAATTGTAAGAAACGTTATCTGAATGGCCCTTCTATGAGGGGTCATTGATTAAAATGGATGACCATTTTGGATACCCCATGAACCTAGCACTGTGTCTTATCCATAGTTGGCATACATTAAATGTAGATAATATTTACATGAATAGCTAACATTGTATGTGGTACTTATACTATTCGAAGCACATGTATTAGCCAATTTAATCCTCATAATAATTTAAGAGATAGGTTCTATTGTGAGTGGCATTTCACAGATAAGGAAGTCGAGGCATAGAGAATTTTTATTAATTTCCTCAAGGTTCGCAAGTGAACGAACGAGTCGAGGTATCGGCAGACTAGTCTTAAGCTTTGTGCTTAAACCCTGCGTAGACAGACCCCTCTCCTTCCAGCAACCTCTAGTCTGAATTTGTTTTGGGGGGCTTTGTTATGGTTTTGCTGTTGTTGTGAAAGGCAAAAAGGTGCAGACAAATCACTAATAAAAAAACCCACTAAGTATAGCTATACAATACTCTTATTGCCAGTGTTTTTACAAACACTCATATACACACTTCTACTAAGACATTTTCTGGAAATAAGACTTAACCTCACTCTACACCAGAATGTATTCTGTTATTTTCTATAGTGTTCCATTTTAGTTTAGTCTAGTTTCTGCAATTTAATTTCTTAATGCAGATCATGACCAACACAATTGATTTCATGAGCCACAATCGCATCACAATCAGCCGTACGGAAAACAAAACTGCTTTATATAACAGGCCACCCTAATGAGTAGATTTCCCCCTTCTGCCTTCCTTCGCTGGAGTTCAGAATTATAAAGATGGGGTAATATGTAAGATGTGTAATATGTATACACTTAAAAGCTCTCACGGTGCTGTTGTGGTTATTAAAGAATGCTTGGTTGTCAGCCTGGAATAAAAGGGACTAACAGATCTCAGAGGTTTAGGTTCTGGAAACTCATTTAATTTCTCTCTGGTCGGATCACGGTGTGTTTCCCTTCCTTTCAATGTGACCTTCTTAAGACAAACACATTTTATAGTTAAAAGAAACAATTCAGGTCAGACACCAGATTCTAGCTCCATCTAAGTTCTAAACTGTGAAACCCAGATGGAGCCCAAAATTCTGGAGGTGAATTCGGGTTCTTGCGTGAATTCCCAGTACTATAGTAACCCTATTTTCTTGACACATTGACTAGGACGCAACCAGCTCCCTCAGAGTGTAAGATTCAAAGCTACCCGTTCCGATAATTTGGTTGGATACACTCAGTCGGAGGCAGCAGTGTGATCTGGAGATTTGCGTTCTCCAGTGCGGCATAGAGGACAAACATCAAGGAAAAAAATCAAAATGCGGTTTGGAATGATGCACTTAGGAAGGTAAAAAGAGCTAATATATTTTTAAATGATGATAAAAGAGAAGTTCGAAGCATTCCCGATTTCCGTATTCTGTTTATTTTTAAATCATGCCATGGGGGGTGGGGGGGGGGTCAGGAAGGAGACGGTGCATACCCCATTGAATTGAAATATGCCCTGAGAATCGTCAGATCGTATTTATAGGAGAAAACGCTTGATGAAGACCAAAAGGGCGTCAATGAGCACATCATCACTGCATTAAAAAAAAAAAAAAAAAAAAAATTGTTCAGAGGTAACTTTTAAAGAGATGTACTGATATCAGTTTTCTTGCCCATCCCCTTCCTAAAACAGGACTGAGTCATCTTACAATAAGCCATGCCAAGAGACGATTCTAAATATACTGAGTAATCCAAAACAGTATTTGTATCTGGCGTTGGAATGTACTTTGTCAGAGCAGTATTTCCAACGGCAGTCAAATTTGTGCTCACTCCCCGAGGATCATTAGATGGCAGAGCCTCCCAGAAGTCTGCTATATTGGGGCGGTGGGGGTGGGGGGCAAATCAAGGACACGGATGTCGTGTTGCGGTTCTTCAAGACTTGAGTCCAGTGAGCCTCACACTTGCACAGTCATCAGCAACACCCGGGAGGCTTGTGAAAACCTGGACCCCTGTCCCCCCCCATCCCCCCCCCAACACACACACACCCTCCCCCTCCCTCCTGATTTAGTGGGTAGGGCCAGAGAATGGGCACATCCAACAAGTTCCCAAGGCGTGCGGCTGCTGGTGGTCCGAAACACGCTTCCAGAACCGCTGTTCTGGTCCCGTTTTATGGAGTCAGGACACTTCAGCATAATCCCAGCGGTAAAGTAGAGAGCCTTCTTGGTTCCTTTAGAGATATCGGCTGCAGGCCGATGACCACCCGGGCTGAGAGCCAGAAAGCACCAAAGAAAAGGATCCATGAATGAAAAGAGGAAAGCAACTTTTCTAACCACAAGAATGCTGTTCCCACTCGCTAGAACTCAACAGAAGCTCGGCTTGGTCCAAGTCCTCAAGATTTTGTCTTTCGTGAAAGGGAAGGAAACGAAAGTTCATCAGACTTAATGATTCTACAGACCCACAGAGAGACGTCATTCTCCCTTTCAGTGAAGAGCTGACTTCTCATGACACCAGACAGAGAAAGGGCAAGTAGGGTGGGCCTGTGGCTCACAAGAGCAAAGCCTGTAATCTGTGCGCAGGTAAGAGAAGAATTTAGGAACACACATGCTGTGGAACATGGAGAGTGTTGAAAGGAGAGAGAGAGAGAAGGAAAGAAAGAGGGAGGGAGGCTGGGAGGAAAGAGGAAGGAAGGAAGGAAGGAAGGAAAGGAGCGAGGCTGGGAGGAAAGAAAGAAAAGATGAAAAGAAAGGCTGAAAAGTTCGGCAAAAATAATTGAGAACAGCAGTGCTCTTGGTAAGTGTCACTCTGCAATACTTTAGCACCTGACTTATGGGGCAGGAGACTGGCTGTAGCAGGCCTAAATGTGATTCCATTTCCCACAATTCCGCAGGACGGTCCATGCAGAACAAAGCTGTGGTTCTCTCCCTGAAGAGCCCCAGGGTAAGCCGTCCAAAACCAAGGCCACGAGCAGTGGGGGCCAGCAGGTCGGTTGCTTTAAGAGAAAAAGACTTTATTAAAATTCAAAGGGAAAAAAAATAACCGGAGATGATTTAGAAAGCATTATGCATTTATTGAACAAACACTGCTAAAGACATTTCAGCAAACCGTGTGTTTAAAAAGTAATAAATAGCTATTGTGCTTACTTCATAAACTTGTCAGACTGTCTTCATTTTATTTTCCTGAACAAACTGAATTTCTGTACTGCTCATCCCCAGCCAGTTAATAAATACATCACCCTAAAAAGTGCTGTGGTATTAAATTTACAGCAGATAAAATATGGATGAAGTTACTGTGCCTCAGGTACGTCAAGTGTGATTTAATATCTCACACTCCTCTCGTGAGGAGTAAAAGATTGCCTGGCTGCTTCAGCCGCCAGAGAGCGACCTTTGCCCCTGAGTAACAGCCACTCAGCAAATAGCACCAAATGAAGACGGAGAATAACATATAGATTTGCCATAAGAAAAAATTGATCTAAATCCACATATCAAATCTGCTGATCAGAGCTCCGGAGAAACGCCTCATAATCTTTCGTATGCAACTGGAAGAAACTTTGGGCAGAATGGAGACATGCCTAGAAGTACAAGGGCTGTTTTGGGTTTGGTTTTCAATTTGTCACCTGATTACTATAATTATAATTTGCCTCTTAGGGCGCTGGGGTAAGATCTCCCTGGAAGGAAATACTCTTTGACTTAATGTCTTAGTGGTAAGTATTTTCTGCTCTCGGCAGGAACTGGTGGGGGGGGAGGGGGGGCGCTCTTCGAGCATTGCAGTGATCAGGAGAATCTTATAAATGAAGATGTTATTCCCCAGGGAAATTTCCCAACAATCTGATTTAATTTATATCGTTTTAAAAAGTTCTGTCTAAATGATAAAAAAAAAAAAAAAAAAAAAGTCTCTGAGGAAAACATTTGTTAGCACAGAAAATAAATTCTTATGATTAACATTTTGCCATCCAAAAAGGCTGGTGACTAAGAGAGTTCTCTGCACTTCAAAGGTAGAAGAGAAATGAGTTTTAAAACAAGAGTCAAAAAGAAGCAAATTGCTGCTGAGCTATTTTTATTTCAAATGTATAAAAGTCGAGTTGGTAACTGCCGTGTATAAATCTTCAAAGTGCGGATTGCCAAGGGTCTTCCTCTAAAGTCTGCTGTGAAAAAATAAACTTTGACAATTAAAGCAGCTTTTGCCTTTCGCCACGGAAGTGAAGGAGGTGGCCCAGTGTCCCAGGGGCTCCCGGCATCCTCTCTGTTCCCAGGGAGCAGTGTGCCTTTGCTAATTTAAAAAGAAAGAAAGAAAGAAAGAAAGAAAGAAAGAAAGAAAGAAAGAAAGAAAGAAAGAAAGAAAGAAAGAAAGAAAGAAAGAAAGAATCTCTTCAGCTCTGGGCCTTCGCAAATCAAAGCCTTTGCTGCCCTCCCGAACGTGGGACTGCTCCAAGGTTTGAGGGTTTTTTGTTTGTTTATTTGTTTTCCACTGGGCACTTTTGTGCTCAATTGGTAATTGGTTTTACTGAGCCAGAGTGGGGGTGGGACAAGGCTGTTTATTTCGATTCTCCAGTGGTGAACAGTGAGGCCTTGGCACGAGAAGACAGCTTTGCACAAAAGCTAGTATTCTTATATGTGAACTGGGGGAAATAGGTCCAAAACAGGTGAGAGAAGGGATTAAGGGGATGGGGGTTGGGGATGTGTGCAAGCCTCTGCGTCTATACGCAGGCACACATTCGCCATGGAAGCTCTTCTGTTAGCAATGAAAGCTCTCTTTAAAGGAGTTAGAGGGACAGGCCTGCACCCCCTTCCCAGACTGGCCTAGGTCTCACTCAGTCACCTAGCGGTCTGTCTCTATACCATTCTGAACCAGTGCATTTCCCATTCTGATTTTGCACAGGACAGGCCGAGGCAGGCGACACTTCTTGAGTGACAGATGTGCCCGCTGTGGGGGCTCCCCTGGCCCTCCTGCTTCCTTGGGATCAGCTGCTCAGGGAGGAGCTTCGACTGGTCCCTTTGTCTGCATCAGTGGGGAGGGCCGGGAGGTGGGAAGGAAGGACAGACAATGACAGGGGAGGGAGGAAAAGGGAGACAAACCCTTTCTGCTTTCATTCTTTTTTTTCCCTCTTTGATTCTCTTTGATTCTTTCTTTCCCTCCCACCCCCAATCTATAGACCATCCTGTCAATATTTTTTCCAATATGGACTAGGTTCCTTAAAAAAAAAAAAAAAACTGAAAAATGATGTTCCCAGGGGATTCATGCTCACCTTGCCCTGTGATGAGCCCTGGCTGAGAAGGTGAAGGAAATCTCTTGAGTGAACAACTTTTCATTTCCATTTAATACATTTTGAAAAGATCTGCGCATGAGCCCTATTGACTTGGGTTCTGAACCGTATGTGCAAAACTAGCTTCTGGGGATGTAAACTTGACTCACTGGAAATGATCCCACCATAATTCGTTAGCATTTCAAAACAACTAGTAAATGGCCATTTATTTTCCAATTTTTTAAAAAGCGAACAATACCATTAATTATCCCCTTTTATGAATCCCGGTAATGGCTGCTTACTTGCAATAAATTAATATTACACTGTCAGTGACATAGCACTCCCCCATCGTATAGCATTTTCACTTCCCACAGACCACAACATGGGCCTCCACAATTCTCTCACCACGAAACAGATTACAAGTGTCACTCAAAATCTTGCAACTCCTGGTGCTTCGTGTCCCCGGCGCCACTTCTGTGATTTTCTGCCTTCTCCTCGGCTAAGACCCTTCCTTAGAACGCGCCCACTTGACATCAGAACTAAGAAAAGATGGTGTGAGCGCCCCCCCACCCCAAACACTTACCAATACTCCAGTCTTCCTGCTAAATTAAATCGCAACTAATGTTTTTTTTTTCATCTAGTTCAGTTTAGTTTTTTTTTTTTTTAACTCAAATTAAAACCCAGGTTTTCCTCCTATATCTTATAATAGACTTTCTGTATTAGACTGAAAAGTTTTAGATTCTTCCTGGAGTGTGTGTATATATATATATATATATATACACATACATATATGTATGTATACATATACATACATATATACACACATATATGTGTGTATATATATATATTTGTTCCTTGAACGAAGAAAACAAACTTCAAGATGATATATATATATATATGTATATATATATATACACATATATATACATATATATGAGATATATATGGATATATCCATATATATGATATATGTGGGTATATCCATATATATGGATATATGTGGATATATCCATATATATGATATATATGGATATATCCATATATATCATATATATGGATATATAAGTGTATATATATATATCATATATATGTATATATACATATATATGATATATATGTATATATATGTGTGTGTGTATATATATATATCATCTTGAAGTTTGTTTTCTTCGTTCAAGGAACATCACTGAAAATGTTTGAAAATTATGAACCGTGGCTTTTGAGCCGCGTGGATTAGAATTTACAGCCCATGAAACAACGGTGAAGGAGAAAAGGTCACTCAGAATTGTTTTGATGCTATGACAAGAAATAAATTTGCTTGAAATGCTAAGGAAAAAAAGGCTTGGGAAACAAAGGTCATTAGCATCTCTAAAAGAACCAGATTATTTACTTTTTTCCCTTAGGAAATCTTATAGATGAAATTGTTGGATCAAAGGAAGATACGTGTTTAGAGTGCTTGCTATATCTATACACACACCCATGCGTCTACGTCCATTTCTCTGTGGAAAGGTTGTACCAATTCGTAGTCCTCACAACCATGGAGGAGAAAATGTCCATTTTCCCAAAGACGAGAAAGGCTGATTATTCTTATTCATTTCATAAGTCTGGCATAAACTGTATGCTTTTGTTTGCATTCGTTGATTTCTTCGGTTTGAAATTTTTCGCCCATTTTTTTCCTTCCGTGAGATTTTCACAACATGTCTATTGGGATGTTTGCCTGTTTTTCTTACTGCTGTAGAAAAGCTCTTTTATGTATTCAGAAGGTTAATCTTTACTATTTAATAAGAATGTTCTTCAACTTGGTTATTTGCCATCTATCTTTCAAATTTATTTGACTGCGTTAGTTATTATGTTATTAGTTATTATGACATATGTCAGGTGTCTATATGTTAGTTATTATGACACTGAGGGTGGGGGTTGCTTAGGTTTTGTTTATTATGATATTGTAAAATGTGTTCGTTATCCCCTCATATTTACTGCTGCCAGTGTAATGCCATGAGAGGCTCCCCTACCCACGGTCACATATATATCTATCTCCGCTTTCTTTTCTTTTCTTTTTTTTTTTTTTCAACGTTTTTTATTTATTTTTGGGACAGAGAGAGACAGAGCATGAACGGGGGAGGGGCAGAGAGAGAGGGAGACACAGAATCGGAAACAGGCTCCAGGCTCCGAGCCATCGGCCCAGAGCCTGACGCGGGGCTCGAACTCACAGACCGCGAGATCATGACCTGGCTGAAGTCGGACGCTTAACCGACTGCGCCACCCAGGCGCCCCTCCGCTTTCTTTTCATATTGTGTTCCAACAAGTCTGACTCTTGTCCTAGTGTCATAATGCCGGCGGCTTTATAGCACAGTATCTGTTAGAGCAAATCTTTTCTCATTTCTATTTTCAAAACTCCCCTAGCCTTCCAGAGTGTTTAGTCTTCCTAGTGGATTATTTAAAACAATGTTACGTTCCAAATCCTCCTTGTGCTTTTATTGAAATTTTATTAAGTCTATTTTTTTCTACTTTGGAGTATGTTAATGTCTTTATCATTACCGAGACTTGCCATCCAAGAGTGCTGCAATCTTTTCATTTATGCGAGCCTTTTTTTATCATGTCACTCAATAGAATTTTAGTTTCTCATGTAAGTCAAGTCTTCCCAAGCATATTGCTAGAGATAGGATTTTTGTGCCGTAATTACTTTTCGTAATTCTGGGAGAGAGTTTTCACATTTTATTTTTCTTTTCTTACCATTTTCTTACTATTTCTGACAGCTGTGAAGTTGACTCCTTTCTATTTTGTAAGTCCCCACTCCTACCGTCTACAAATAATCATTTTATTTCTCCTTTCTCAATATTTACATGGCATATTTTGATTTCTTGTCTAATGGCATTTGCTGGCTCTTTCGGAAAAATAAATAACGATGGTAATGGTGGGTAACCTTGCCCTGTCCCGCATTTAAAGAAACACTTTTCACTACTTCACCACAGAACATGAGGCTGTTTTGGGGGGGGGGGGGTTAACGTATTCTGTGTCCATCTTGCTACACGTTGTTTTAATCAAGAACAGATGCTGAATTCTGCATTCATCACGCAGGGGATCATTGGCTCTGGTAAGATAACGTTGCTTCTTGTTCTGTAGATACAATGAATTATACCGATACGTTTGGAGACACTCTTACAATCCTAAATGAAACCGGAATCTGTAGGGGTGGATGAAATCTCAAAATCCTGCTGAATTCATTCTAAGAATTCATTCATTTATTCAGGGATTTTGTATTAACACTTAAATGCGACACAGATTTACCGTTTTCTCTTTTTTTTGTCCAATTTTTGGCACCTGTCATATCAAGGTTATGCTACCTTGATGAATAGAATTAATAAAATTGGTTTCATTTTTATTCTAGATAACAGTTTACGTGAACTTGGAAATAATTGTTCCTTGCAGTTTGGAAGGGAAATTGGGGGGCCCAAACCTAGCTTTTTCTATTTTTCCCCCCACAGGTTCTGATCTACTCAATAATTCTACTTCTCATTGAATATATTTTTATAATTTGCACCCTAGAGAAACATCTACTTTGTCCAGTATGTAAAATATATTAGTATCAGTTGTACACATATTCTCCTATGGTTCTTTAATCTTCTTATATATTATTTATGTATAGTATATATATTAATTCTTGTATATAATATTAAAATAAATGATAAATATATTATATATAAAATAAATATCAAATGTTCTATGTATATTAATTCTTATGCATTATTTATTCTAAACAGCCAGTTATTGGGTTCATTTTGCAATTCTGTTTTTTTTTTAATTTTTTTTTTTAACATTTATTTATTTTTGAGACAGAGAGGGAGACAGAGCATGAACGGGGGAGGAGCAGAGAGAGAGGGAGACACAGAATCGGAAGCAGGCTCCAGGCTCTGAGCCATCAGCCCAGAGTCCGACGCGGGGCTCCAACCCACGGACCGCGAGATCGTGACCTGAGCTGAAGTCAGACGCTTAACCGACTGAGCCACCCTGGCGCCCCGCAATTCTGTTTTTTTATCCACTGAGTTCTTTTTCCAACTTATTTGCAAAATTCTTATCACTTATTTATTTATGCATTTGCAGTTTTGTATTTACATAAAGGTATTAAAACTGTGAAGTTTCGTCTGAGTACAATTTTGACCATGTCATGTAAAAGAAATGATATGTAATAACGTCACCATAACTATTTGAAGGTATTATACACCCCTTTCAATTGTGTTCTGCTAAAGTTTTTAAGGAGCTAAATAGAATAGGTTTTATGGTTTTATTTTTCTTATAAATTTTATTGCATAGTTGTGAGAGATAATTAGCTATACTATTATGTTTTAAAAATTAATTTTTAATTTGTATTTATTTTGGTTTTTCTTTATTTACATTTTATACCTGTTTTATAGGCTTTTCATTTGGAAAAGATAGAAAAACAGGTACATCAAAATCCCTTTCTAGTCTTTTATTTTATTTTTTAAATTTATTTATTTATTTTGAAAGGGGGGGGATAGAGAGAGTGAGCAGGGGAGGGGCAGAGAGAAAGGGAGAGAGAATCCCAAGTAGGGTCTGCCCTATCAGTTCAGAGCCCTGCGTGGGGCTCGAACACACAAACCGTGAGATCATGACCTGAGCTGAAGTCAAGAATCAGACGGTTAACTGACTGACTCACCCAGGTGCCACCCCCTTCTACTCTTGTATTTTCTCCATTTCTCTTTCAGTTGTTAATAATTTTTTCTTTATATATTTCAGGAGTATCTTATTTTTCACACTAAGGTTTGTAATAGTTAACATTTCACGTTAGAGCATATCTAAATACTACGTTGTCTCATAATATAGGTCTATCTTTGGTATGCCTTTGACCATTTTTAACTTCAAACTTTATTACTTTCTTTTAGGTATACCTCTTATAAGCGACATATAGTTGAATTTTTAACCTTTAATGGAGATTTTATTCTTATTAAAACATGATTTTTAATAAAAAATGGGTGGAGAGGTCAGAAGATACAAACTTCCAGTTACACAATAAGTATAAGTCATGGAGATGTACAGCATGATGACTATAGTTAATAATATTTTATTGAGGGGGGGGGCGCCTGGGTGGCTCAGTCGGTTGAGCGACCGACTTCAGCTCAGGTCATGATCTCGCGGTTCACGAGTTTGAGCCCCGCGTCGGGCTCTGTGCTAACAGCTCAGTGCCTGGAGCCTGCTTCAGATTCTGTGTCTCCCTCTCTCTCTGCCCCTCCCCTTCTTGCACTCAGTCTCTCTCTCTCTCTCTCAAAAATAAATAAACATTTAAAAAAATTTTTTTAAATAATAATAATATTTTACTGCATGCTGGAAAGTTGCCAAAAGAGTAGATTTTAAGCGTCCTCATCTCACACACACATATACACACAACTATAGCTAGGTATGGGAACCAATGTTAACTAGACTCTTTGCAGTAGTCATTTTGTGATATGTACAAATATCAAATTATTATGCTGTTCACCTGAAATAATTAATGTACATCAGTAATACCTCAATTGAAAAAGAAAAAGGCAAGAAAGAAGAGCCACAGGCTAGTGACAATTCCAGGTGATTATCTTCTGTGATTTTGATAGACTGAGGTAGAGTAATTCACAATTAATTTTTCTGTCTACAAGGAGGTGAATATATTTCTAAGTACTTGTGAAATATTCAGAGCTTTTCTTTGGCCCTGAAGTATGCATTAAAAATCATATTCTCGGGGCGCCTGGGTGGCTCAGTCAGTTGGGCGTCTGACTTTGGCTCAGGTCATGATCTTGCGGTCCATGGGTTCAAGCCCCGCGTCGGGCTCTGTGCTGACAGCTCAGAGCCTGGAGCCTGTTTCAGATTCTGTGTCTCCCTCTCTCTCTGATCCTCTCCTGTTCATGCTCTGTCTGTCTCTGTCTCAAAAATAAATCAACGTTAAAAAAGATTTTTTTTAAAAATCATATTCTCAAAAATTCTTACAGCATATATACTCTACCCAGTGTTCTTCTTGACATTGCATCCCAGTATGTAATCCTGGATATTTATCCGGCAGAGAAATACTAGGGGCAAAGCATGGCTCAACCTTGTAGACACTGGGATTATTGTTGAACATGGAGCTACTTGTCAACTTATTTCCTTTCTCTCTGTGTTTCTCGAGTTTATGCATGGGCCACTAGAGATTTTAAAATTTGCCTTCTCCCATAGCTAAGTTAGTAGAAATTTAATTCAAAGAGCACTGGGTGTTGTATGGAAACCAATTTGACGATAAACTTCATTAAAAAAAATAAAATAAAAAATGAAAAATAAAATAAATAAAATAAAACACACACACAAAAACAAAGATACACAAATTATAGACTCTTAATTTCCAGGCTTATTATCACTGTATCCTTTCTTTTTCTCTCATTTTATTTGTGCTTTAATAGGCAGGAAGAAAAGAACGACCATGACATCTCAGTGAGGTTTGATTATAGCCTGTGTTTGTTTATCAACTTAAATTTATAACACTACTTTTTTTTTTTAATTTTTTTTTTCAACATTTTTTATTTATTTTTGGGACAGAGAGAGACAGAGCATGAACGGGGGAGGGGCAGAGAGAGAGGGAGACACAGAATCGGAAACAGGCTCCAGGCTCTGAGCCATCAGCTCAGAGCCTGACGCGGGGCTCGAACTCACGGACCGCGAGATCGTGACCTGGCTGAAGTCGGACGCTTAACCGACTGTGCCACCCAGGCGCCCCTATAACACTACTTTTAATATTTGGTCAACATTTTGCTGTTATTAGCTTAAAATATTTTTTACCTGATTACTACCTATACATCATATATAAAAGATCTATGGTGATAAAAGCTGATAAAAACCATAACCATATTACCCTGACATACCTACCCACTTTTCAGTCCAGAGCAAACTCTTTTAAAGTCTTTTCACTGTATCCAGTGTGGGGTTTTTGGTATTTCTAACTAGCAGCATTCTGTTTTCTTTTGATTCAGCATGTTGGATATTATCTCTCCGCTTTTTTCCACTTTCAATTTTTTTTAATGTTTATTTATTTTTGACAGAGAGAGAGAGAGAGAGAGAGAGAGACAGAGCAGGAGCAGGGGAGGGGCAGAGAGCGAGGGAGACACAGAATCCGAAGCAGGCTCCAGGCTCTGAGCTGTCAGCACAGAGCCCGACGTGGCGTTCAAACTCACAGGCCGTGAGATCATGACCTGAGCCGAAGTCGGTCGGTCAACCGACTGAGCCACCCAGACGCCCCAGCTTTTTTCCACTTTCAGCTACACTCAGCTTATATTCTCCCGGGAAGAAAAGAAGGAAGGAAAGGAAAGGAAAGGAAAGGAAAGGAAAGGAAAGGAAAGGAAAGGAAAGGAAAGGAAAGGAAAGGAAAGGAAAGGAAAGGAAAGGAGGAAAGGAAAGGAAAGGAAAGGAAAGGAAAGGAAAGGAAAGGAAAGGAAAGGAAAGGAAAGGAAAGGAAAGAACACTGTTAACATCACCAGTGGACTTCCCACAGCCTCTCCCACCATTTCACACATTTTTGTCTGAAATGTTTATCCTAATTTATTATCACTCTATTATTCCATCTTTTATTCTTTCAAGCTTTATAACACGTGTAGTCTCCCTATCCTCAAAATTGCAACAATTGCTATTTAATCATTTGTTTAAATTATGCTCACTACAGGTTTTTTTACGCTACGACTTCCCAATTCAGAAGTTTCAAAATTTATTATATGTTCGATGGCTTGGTTAACTTTATTATATCTTTAAATATTTTTTTTTCAGAAATGAAACATTGATAGACCCCCTCCTAGGTCGCTTCTACATCTGGTAATGTCTTTTTGTTCCTTTCACTCATAAGCACAGTCTTGTTGGTATAGAATTTGGGCATCATATCACTTTCTCCCCAAGCTCTGCAGACAAAACCCTATTATTTTTTGGTATCTAACTTTTGTACAACAATATGGCGGGCCTGAGATGATTAGTGTTTTAAAACTACTTTTTGACCCTATTTTATGGTTTTCCCTACTTGAGTGATGTCTATAGCCTTAAAATTCAATTTTTTCAGCAAGGTATTTGTTACTATTGGTGTTTGCTTGCCTAGTGAGCCTTTTTAATCAAGGTGATGAACAGACAAAAAGGATGATGTGTAAGCCCTTTAGACTTCCTATGCCTTTTCCAATTGTCATAATTCCACTGTTATCCTTTGATTCACTTTGGGGGTTCTGTGTTCTGTTTCATTTGGGGGAAATGTCTGCGTGGCAAAAATTACATTTATTTTCCAATTATAACTTTTAATAATGTGTCTCTCCCAATTCTTCTGTTCTGGTTCACTCTTATTTTTTGGCCACTCTTTTTATGCAGAAATTGGTTTTTCATTGCCTTGCCTCCACATGCATTTTCATATGGTTCTTTACCTCTGTATTCTGAGAGATTCTCCCAAATTCATCTTCCATAAGAGTGATCAATTTTCTGCTATATCAATTTCTTTAGCTCTTCTACATTTTGCTATGGCAGAAATTGTTCTAAATATTTTCTTCATCTCAATGAAATCACTTTTTGTTTCAATATTTTCTTACTCTCTCATCATTCACCTCCTATTTTGTAGGAACTATCATTTTAAAATTGCTCTCGTCACCCAAATTCCACCTCTGTTTCTTGGAGTAAGCTTTCTTTTCTTTCAAAAATATTCTCTTCAGCTATCTCTTACATGCTTTCATTATCTTTTTCTTTAAGGTTGCAAAATTTATTTTTCAAAAGTATGATTATTCATCTGTGATTTTTTTTTTCTGACACCAAATGTGTGGAGATTTTTCAGACACCAATATTTGTTGCGTTGCCTTCCACCAACACTAATTGGGTGTCCCTCGATTCAATTCAATTTTGACGCTAATTATCCAGAGTTAATGCAGACCCCACAGGTTAAAGACTCAGTCCCGCAAGGTACCCCCATTCCAGATGTTATATATAAAACAAACATAAGAAGACTCTGAAAGTTGGAAAGAAGAACACAGAATGGCAAGGGACATTAGGACCAGAAGAAAGACAGGACAGCGAGATCCCTGAATTTTTCTTTTTGCTCCCACATATCCCATACTTGGAGCTGAAGAGGCTACCAATATGGAAATCCAGTAGGTACTGACAAAACCCTCAACAAAAACCTACCATCTCTAGCCAAATGACCTGAAAAACTTTTAGGCAATTTTGAGGCAGATTTTTCAATAGAAACCATGGAGCTCAGAAGGAAGTGGTACGTATATTTCAATGCTGAAAGAAAAGAACCGTCAGCTCAGAATTCTAAATGGAGCAAAAATATTCTTCAGGAATTAAGGAAAAATCAAAACATTTTAGATGAAGGAAAAGTAAGATATTTGTCGTTAACCAAGTGTCTCTAAAAGAATGGCTAATGAAATATTCTTAACCCAGAAGAAAAAATAAAAGGGACTTTGGAATGTCAGGAAAGAACAAAATATAATTAGGTACATTTTGCAAAATACAGGTAAATACAATAGACCTTTCTCCTCTTTTTAAGTGTCCTAAACAATGTTTAAGAATATTATAAATTTTAAGAATATTACATAAGAGGGGAACCTGGGTGGCTCAGTCGCTTAAGCATCCAACTTCAGCTCAGGTCATGATTTCACGGTTCATGAGTTTGAGCCCCACATTGGGCTCTGTGCTGACAGCTCAGAGCCTGGAGCCTGCTTCTGATTCTGTGTCTCCCTCTCTCTGTGTTCCTCCCCTACCTGTGCTCTGTCTCTCTGTCTCTCAAATATAAATAAACATTTAAAAAATATTTTTAAGAATATTACATAATAAATGGGGAAAGTAAAGGAATGTAAAGGGAGATAAGATTTCTATTAACCCACATGAACTGGTAAAATGACAGGATTAGTAATCTGTGATAAGTTATATATGCATAATGTAAAACCTAGAGCAACCACTAAAAAAAGCTACATAGAAAGAGATATACTCAAAAACACTATAAAAATCGGAAATCTAAAAAATATTCAAGTAATCCCCAGAAAGACAGAAAAAAGTAAACAGAGAAAATAAAAAATAAAAACAAAATAAAAAACAAAAAATACAATGGCAGATTTAATCTTTAACATATCTAAAATTACAGTAAATGTAAATGGTCTAAATACACCAATTAAAAGAGACGAATTAAAATGACAGGGTAGATTGAAAATTATGTATCAATGTATTCATGAATGTATTAATAACATATTAATTAATGCAATAGCTTCCTATTGCTGCTGTGACAAGATACATACAGTTAGTGTGGTTTAAAACAACAGAAATTTATTCTCTTCCAGCCCTGGAAGCCAGAGGTGAAAAATGAGTTCCAGTGGGCCATGACGAAACTATTGGCAGAATGTGTTCCCTCTGTAAGCTCTTGAGGAAAATCTATTTCCTTGTTTGTTCTAGTTTCTAGAGCTGCATTCCTGAAGTCATAAATTTCTTCTCCACCTTAAAGCCAGTATCCTATTATCTTCAAATCTCTCTCTGCTTCCATAACGTGACTTTCTCCTCTATGTCAAATTGTCCTTTGCCTCCCTCTTGTAAGGACAATTATTATCACACTTAGAGCTTCCCTGATAAACCAGTGTGGTCTTCTACCTAAAGATTCTTAATGTAATCACATCTGCAAGATGGTTTTTGCCATGTAAGGTAATTTTAATTATGATTAAGATGTGGACATCTTGGGGACTATTTCTCAGCCTATCATACCCAACTATATGTTGTCTACAATAAATTCATTTTGAATATAACAATAAAAGCAAGTTGAAGGCAAAAATATATGCCATGTAGATATTAAACAAAGAAAAGCAGGAATGAATACATTAAAAGCCGATAAAATGGACTTGAGGGCAAGGATAATTGCAAGGGACAGAGGATTATTACATACTAATAAAATGCCAGTCAAACAAGATAACATAGCAATCCTAAATGTATATGTACTAAAGAAAACAGTTTCAAAAATGTGTAGCAAAACTGAAAAGAGAAGTAGACAAATCCACAATAAAAATTAGAGACTTTGACATCCCTCTCTCCAACAATTGATATAAAACTATGCAGAAAATTGGCAAGGACATAGATGAACTCAACAGAGCCATTGACCGCTAGGATATAATTGCCATTTATAGAACTTTCCACCAGATGACAGTAGACAGTACATTCTTCTCAAGTGTCCATAGAATCGAAAATATACCAACATAGAATATGTCTTCGGCAATAAAACAAATCTCAACACATTTAAAAGGATTGAAAGTATACAGAATGTGTTCTTTGAAGACACTGGGTTCAAACTAGAAATCAATAACAAAAAGATAGCAGGAAAATCTCCAAGCACCTGGGAACTAAACAATGCACTTCTAAATAACCATGGATTAAAGAGGAAGTCTCAAGGGAAATTTAAAAAATACATTAAACAAAAATAGAGTAAAATAAAATATAGCAAACTTTGTGAGATAAAGTGAAAGCAGTTCTCAGAGGAAAATTTATAGCACTTACTGTATGCACTAGAAAAGAAGAAATGTCTCAAGTCAATAATATAAGCTTTCATCTCAATAACCTAGGAAAAGAAGAGCAAAATAAACCCAAAACAAGCACAAAGAAGGAAATGATAAAGGTGAGAGAGCGGAAATCAATGAAATTGAAAACAGGAAAACAATAGAAAAATCAATGAACAAAGCTGGCTCACTGAAAAGATCAGTACGACTGACAAACCTCTAGCAAGAAAGACAAGGAAAAAAGAGACAAGACACAGATTATCAGTATTTGGAATGAAGCAGGATATCACTGCAGTAACTACAACATAAAAAGAATAATGTATACCAAAAATAACTCTGCACACATACATTTGACAATTTAGATAAAATACCCCAATTTCTTAAAAAATGCAAATTACTGCAACTTACCTATGTAATAGGTAATTTAAATAGCCTTATAACTTTTTAAAAAATTGAATTTGTACTTTTTTTTTTTAATTTATTTTTGGGACAGAGAGAGACAGAGCATGAACGGGGGAGGGGCAGAGAGAGAGGGGGACACAGAATCGGAAACAGGCTCCAAACCATCAGCCCAGAGCCTGACGCGGGGCTCAAACTCACGGACCGCGAGATCGTGACCTGGCTGAAGTCGGACGCTTAACCGACTGCGCCACCCAGGCGCCCCTGAATTTGTACTTTAAGCAACACCCTAAAAAGAACTCTCCAGGCTTTTAGGATTTCACTGAAGAATTTTTCCAGATGTTTAAAAAAGAATTAATACTAATTCTGAATAATCTCCTCTGGAAAATGGAGTCAAAAAGAACTTCTCAATTCATTTCATGAAGCTAATATTACCCCAATACAAAATCCAGACAGAAACAATAAAAAAAAAAAAAGAAAGAAAGAAAAGAAAATACACGCCAATGCCTCTCTGAGTGTAGGTGCAAAAATCCTTAACAAAATATTAACAAATAGAATTCAGCAATACAGAAGTAACCATACACCCTAAACAAGTGGTGTTGATTACAGGAATGTAAGAATGGCTTAATATTTGAAAATCAATTGGTGTAATTTAGCATATTAACAGGATAAAGAAGAAAAGCCACATAATCATTTCAACTAATGCAGAAAAAACCTAAGAAAATTCAATGAAAAAAAATCTCAGAAAATAAATAGGACTAGCCTACAGTTAACATTACACTTAAGAGTGAAAGACTGAGTACTTTCATCTAAAATTGGGAATAAGGGGGTGCCTGGGTGGCTCAGTCGGTTGAGCGGCCGACTTTGGCCCAGGTCATGATCTCGCAGTCCGTGAGTTCGGGCCCCGCATCGGGCTCTGTGCTGACAGCTCAGAGCCTGGAGCCTGTTTCAGATTCTGTGTCTCCCTCTCTCTGACCCTCCCCCGTTCATGCTTTGTCTCTCTCTGTCTCAAAAATAAATAAACGTTAAAAAAAAAATTTTTTTTTAATAAATAAATAAAATTGGGAATAAGGCAATGAGGTCCATTCTCATGACCACTATTCAACATAATGCTGTAAGAACTAGCCAGTGCAATATGGCATTTAAAAAATAACATGTAGGGGTGCCTCGGTGGCTCAGTCGGTTAAGCGTCCGACTTCAGCTCAGGTCATGATCTCCTGGTTTGTGAGTTCGAGCCCCGCATCAGGCTCTGTGCTGACAGCTTGGAGCCTGGGGCCTGTTTCGGATTCTGTGTCTCCCTCTCTCTCTCTCTCTGACCCTCCCCCGTTCATGCTCTCTCTTTTTGTCTCAAACATAAATAAACGTTAAAAAAAAATTTAAAAAAAAATAACATGTATATAGATCACAGAAGAAGGAATAAAACCACCCCTATATGCAGAAACATGGTTGCCTGTGTAGAAACTCTCAAGGAATCTACCCCCAAGAAAGTTCTAGAACTAATAAGTGAGCTAAGTAAGATCGTAAAATGCAAAAACAATACAGAATTTTATTTCTATGTGCTAGCAATAAACACTGGAAACTGAAATTAAAAGTACAAAGCCATTTGATCGGAAAGTTAAATACCTAAATATAAATCTAATAAAACAAATATAAGACTTACGTGCTGAAAACTACAGATGCTGATCAAAGAGAAGACATATATATAATGGAGAGATATATCATGTTCATGGATTGGAAGCCTCAACATGGTAAAAGTGTAATCCCTGGGACGCCCGGATGGCTCAGTCGGTTAGCCCTTGCTCCCATGTGGAGACTACTTAAAAAAATAAAAAGGATAATTCTCCCCCAAATGACAGACGCGGGTGTTAGCTTTCTAGGGCTGCCTTAAAAAGAAATACAACAGACCAGAAGGCTTAACCAACAAAAGTTCATAATTCGTTTTCTCATGGTTCTGGAGATGGGAAGTTTAAGATCAAGGCGTCAGCAGAACTGGTTCTCCTAAGTTGTCTCTCCTTGACTTAGATGTCCACCTTCTCACTGCCTCTTCACATGGTTGTCCCCCTGTGCACACACGTCCTTGGTGTCTCTTCCTCTCATCACAAAACCTGTCATATTGAATTAGGGCCCTACTTTAACAACCTTACTTTAACTTAATTACCTCCTTAAAGACCTTGTTTCCAAATACGGTTACATTTTTGTGATACTAAGAGATCACAGACTTATAGGTAACATGGAAAACTATAAAACTTCTGGGCAAATGTAGGAGAAAAGTCTTCATGATCTAGGACTAGGGAAAGTTTCTTATGCTTTGACACCAAAAGCACAATCTTTAAAAGAAAAAGTTGATATACAGGACTTCATCAAAATTTAAAACTTTTGCTCATAAAAGACTTCTTAAGAGGATGAGACAGCATATAGATGGGAAGAAAAAATTTGCGAACCCCATACCCACATAAAACTAGTATCTAGAGTAGATAGATAGATAGATAGATAGATATCAAAGAACTCAAAACTCAACAAAGAAAAAAATCCAGTTAGAACATAGGCAAAAGACATGGAGAGATATTTCCCCAAAGATATACAGATGGCAAATAAGCACATTAAAATCATTCAACATCATTTGTCATTGGGGAAATAAAAGTTAAAATCACACTGAGATACTAGGGCATATTTACCAAAACAGCTAAAATAAAAAATAGTGAAAACACCAAATTTCAGTAAGGACACACAGAACTGGATCACAGATACACTGCTTCTAGGAACATAAAATACTGCAATCATTCGGACAAATACATTTTGTTTCTTTAAAAACTGAACAAGAAACCACCATAAACCCCAGCCATGGTACTTTGAGGCCTTCTTGCCAGAGAAATGAAGTCTTACATTCATACAAAAACTTGTATAAGATGTTTGGGGCGCCTGGGTGGCGCAGTCGGTTAAGCGTCCGACTTCAGCCAGGCCACGATCTCGCGGTCCGTGAGTTCGAGCCCCGCGTCAGGCTCTGGGCTGATGGCTCGGAGCCTGGAGCCTGCTTCCGATTCTGTGTCTCCCTCTCTCTCTGCCCCTCTCCCGCCCGTTCATGCTCTGTCTCTCTCTGTCCCAAAAATAAATAAAAAACATTAAAAAAAAAAATTTTAACAAAAACTTGTATAAGATGTTTTTGGTGGCTATGTCCATAACAGCCAACAACTGGAAACAATCCAAACATCTTCCAGTAGCTAAATGGTTAAATGAATTGTGGCATGTCCATACCATGGAATACTACCGAGCAATAAAAAGGAAGAACAACCTGGATGAATCAAGGGATTCACTTATACCATTAACATTACCAAATATTCAAGCCTTCATTCATTTTCCATCAAGTGCAATGGAACACGGTCTAGGAGAGCTTGAGTTGAGCCAGATAATCTCCAAGATTATTTTAAAGTCCTAAAATTAGTTGGCTTTGCATTTACCTGATTTGGCAAACAATCTCAACTGATTCTCAGGAACTGGGAAGAGTCCAAGATTTTACCCTACTTGCAAGCTCACAAGTTAATTTGCCTTCGTTTCATGGATGCTAGAATAAGACATGAGACTCCTGGGTCAGAGCAAAAGACAGTGCATTGCTCATAACACCAGCAACAGTATCGACATTTCCACCACTTCCCCGAGCTCCAATTCCCACAAGGTGACACAAAGACAATAAGGTGACACTTGTATGCACTGGGGGCTGTGTGACAAAAAAAGGAACCCTCAGCTTAGAGAACATGAATCTTTTACACTGGGCACTGAGCTCATTTGCTGTTTGCCCCAGAGTAAAACATTATCTTCGTTATGTTTCCAGCCTCCATGATACTATGGTGAACTAACTTGTAAGATTGTGAATAAGGTAAAATCTTTCTCTGCTCCAGATGGAGATACTCACTCTATCCTCCAAAGCTGTTTGCCATACTATATCCTTTGAAAAGTAGTCAGTGCCTTTGCTCACAAGATGTCCAGAGAATACAAGAGGTTTATGGAGAATGGGTTCCCAACACTGATACTCTGAAAACCAGGACTTGGAATTACAGCAGTTCTCCATGGGCTCTGAAATATATTCAGATTATATACCTTCTGTGGGTAAAAAAATAATGGTTTAACAAAAACGTAGATCAGGAAAATGATCACTTAGGTTTTGATGTTTGTTTGAGAACATACAGAATAGAAATTTCATGGCATTTTCAAAGGAAAATAGGAAAAGGTTTATACATCACTCTTCCAATTACCTACTTCTGCCTATCAAATAACCCATTATCTAATGATTTCAAACACTTTATTGTTATTTCTCATGGTTCTTAGATCAGCTAGAGTTGATCAGAGTCTCTCTCATGTGGTTGCTGCCACATGGTGGCACGGGTGAGTTTTCTAGAGGCTTCTTCACTTCCATGGCTGAATCAGCATGTGGCCTCTTGATGCGCTGGGCTTCTTCCCAACATGGTAATCTCTGTGGTCAAACCTCCTCCATGGTGGTTGGCTTACTCTAGAGGGAGGGTTCCCCGGCAATAGGGACAAAGCTGCAAGTCTTTCTAGAAGCTTCCCTCCAAAGTCCCATTTCATCGCTTCCTCCTCTTTAAATTAGTAACACTGGGCAGTCCAGATTTCTGGTAGAAGGGGACTCACATCGGGCATGAGTAAACGGGATGTATGGCTCATTGGGGGGCCTTCATTTTTAAATCTGCCATTCTCCATTATTGTTATTAAATTAATAATGGAGAATGAGTTATGTATCTATACATATACTTATGTTTACACAGTCAGGAAAGAAGGACCATTGATCAAGAATCAAAAGCCCCAACTCTGAATTCTGATCTTTGATACTTAATGACCATGTCATTCTCAGTAAGTCATTTGTCTTCTTGGAACCTGTTTCCCCATCTTTAAAGTAGATATAATATTACCCGACACACAGGTAGACCAGTTTAAGATGACGTGAAATCACTCTGCAAACCCAGTGAGAATATACGGGTCAATACCATGACTTTATACCGTCCAAATTCTTCTTCCAACTTGCATGTTTTTGAAATTGTAACCTTTGCCTTATAAAATGAGACCCGCCCTTCTCCTCATCTCACCCACATGTAGTTCAGAAAGGATAGGTACACATGGAGCTTGGTTGTGTTTCATGGAACCTTGCTTTTTTCCAGCCTTGATGTGTCCTAATACAATCAAGATCCACAGTGCCTCACTCAACCAGGAATACTGCCTCTCTACGTATCGCGGGGTGATGAGAGTGAGCAGTGTAAAACAGGAGGTGGCTGGCTCCCAAGTTATACTATTAAACTACAGTCTGTCCAAGGAAAGTGATCTCTTGTTTCAGCATCAAGTACTAGTCCCAGAAACTATAAAAACCCCAAGCCTTCTAAAATAGGCTGTCACATAGAGCACCATAAATTTGCAGTCAAACATTCCGTCCTTCATTCATGCTAGAACTTCACACGAAGAAGAGTGGTCTGCCTGAGGCAGGCAAACACAAAAGCCAAACCTCGTTTCTGATTTCTTTTGATTCCCTCTCTTGCCCAATTCAGGAGAAGCTAGAAGGCAGCTTTATTTAATTATGTAATACCTTTTTTAGTTTTACATATTTAAAAGCTTCACGGAGATGCTCAGGAGGGGGAAAAAAAAGATTCTATTTCAGAAACAAAAGTGAGCTAACCATTCTTCTGTGCCACACAGCTGAATGTGTCAAAATGGCAAGGAAATTATAGGCAAAACAAAATACAGAAAAACAAATGTATTTTCACCTTGATTCCCATTATAATTTCAGATTTGAATACTCATGGGAAATTGATCTAAGATGCAATACAAATCACCTTTTAGAATCTTTCCATCTGTTCCAAGGAATGCCCTGTCTTTATTGGCATGCAATCTATGTGCATGCAATTCCCTTCAGTCAGCCTCTGCTAAAATAGCTAGTCAAATAAACAATCGGTCCACGAGATCTTGACACACTCACTAAATGTAACATATATTACAGTGTACCACTCAGTGAATTGCCATTTGTTTAGAAGCTTTTAAACACTCTATCAGTCTTACGTGTACACATTCACAGTAGCCACACCTTTGTTTCAGATATCCAACAGAATTTAAAAGCCCAGCCAGTCACAGGGAGGCTACTTTGGACTGAATCTAGGCTAAACCACTTTATTTTCATCACACAGTTATCAAAAGATCGGCATGGAGTGAAAGAGTCTCGTTATCTGTTTAGAAGGACTTCCTATCAGTGCCTGGTTACCAGCACCCATTAATATAGATGTTAATTACAATGGCCTTTCGAAGATGAGGAGAGAAAAGAGACCAGGGAAGCATGCCTTCAAAATCATGTTTATTATTTTGTTGTGTTTCATTTATCTCCAACTAGCAGAAAAACCAAGAAAACTGCCAGACTGAACCTACAATTTATGCATAGACAGATGATAGGTAAATAGATAGACGATGGTGATAGCTAGATAGATGGATGACAGAAATAGGTAAGCTGATGAATTCTCATTATTTTTAAATGAACAACATAGAAACTGGTCTAGGTAAATACACACAGATCAAGGCTGACTTATTATTAATGAGAAAGGAATTTCCAAGTTGATGGAGTTTAGTCATGACATTACTACTTGCCCATACACTTACTTGCTCGTTAAACGTTTATTGTGTCAAAAACTAAAGAAGGATCCAGGGATGAAAGGCGTAACCCCTGTCTTCAAGTAGCTCCCTACTTGAAAGATGTGCATGCATGTGATCGTTGCTCAGTGCAATTAGCGGTATAATGAGGTCACAGTAATGCGGCGGGGGGGGGGGGGGGGGGAGGTCTAGAGAGCGCAACCATGGCAAAACCCATGGTCTAGATCCATGGCAAAGACAGGGTGGAGAGGGCACCTGGAGATGCAGGACTGGAAGCGATGGGATACCATGAGACACAGGAAGAGGCTGTCCCAGTCTGAAGAGCCCATGCTGACGTGCATGGCATAGCCACAGAGTGACGAAATGCCTTGATATACATGGGGGAACTGAGATAACTCAGGAAGACCTGGGCAGAGGGACAGAGCAGAGGATGACAAGACAGGGGACGAGTGATAGGCACCCTTGGCACAGGGGATGCCTCTTGGGCCAGACTCACTGCTAGCGACAGGAGGCCATCTGCTGAACAACTGCACTGAATTCTGCAAATACAAATTTCATGCCTATTTGGATAAATACACTTGTTTTTTTTTTTTAACAGCACTCTTTCGGAGACCAAAAGTTTTATCACAATCCTGACAGCCAAGCTAACAAATTCACAGGTCTGAGCATTGGAGGTGAGGTAAAAAAAAGGCTGTGAGGTCAAGGTGGTTGAACATCCCTGGCTGGTAAAGGGTAGCAGCAATGCTCAAGTGGCTTGTGCCACTGAGGGGGCATCAACTTTGTAGCAGAAAAAAAATTGAAAATCGCTGCCTTTTGCGGAGTGACTTCCTCCTCAACTTGGGAAAACAAAACATTTGATAATATGCCGAGCCAATGTCTAAGGACGCAAAGCTGTCTGTGTATTCCACGAGTCCCTCAGACGACATGATACACGAAAGTCGTTCGTGTGTTGCAGATGGCACAAATTCCATCAGAGAATTGCACAAAGAGCATGAAAGTCACTAATATGACGTGAAAAGCCAGGAGTCTTCAATTATATTAGAGGCACTCGTCCATTATATTAATCTTTTACACAGTTCCTTTCCATCAAATCAGATTAGCAAATTTGGTTTAAACTAATGTGCTATAAATATCTTATCATTTTTATTAAGTCTAAGACAATTGTGGTTTTGCTTATACTGAATGGTTGATCTCATTCATCCCTCTGTGCCCGATTAGTGATAAAGGAGACCTGCGCTGCTCTTTATTTCCTATTTCTTAATAATGAAGACACCAGCCTTACCACTCATGTTAGAGCAAGTTTGGATTAAGATAAAAAGGGTTGACAGCAGGTCCCTCACTTAAAAAAAAAAAAAAAAAAAAAAAAAAACTATAAGCTTAAACTTAGAGGTTGGGTTATTAACTCTCAATTTTATTTAATCTCCAGTGTCCGTAGAGTTGCCAACCAACTTATCCACGACGTTCACCTCCCATAGGATGTACGTCAACTTGAACATGGTGATTTCACCCCAGGACAACCCCTAAGAGAGAGGTATTACCTCCATTGAATTAAGACACAAAAAGTTTGCTCCCAGCGCTCACTAACTGGAGCATCTGGGAAGGAGATCTGTAGCTGTGGTTTCCCCCTTCTCCATCCTCACACTCATCCATGACCTTGCTTCCCACTTCCCCGAGAAAATCAAAGCAACCAGAAAAGAACTTCCACAGCTACTCTCTAGGGTTGGTAAATCCAATTGGCCAATAACTGTTCTCTTCATTGATGAAGCAACATTTAGCACAACTGGTCACTCTCTCCTCCTTGATGCGTATGCTCTGGGCCTTCTGGGACACCGTACCTCCTTGGGTCTCCTCCTGCTTCTGTGGTGGCTCTTCCTCAGTCACCGTTGCCCCTTCCTCTCTTCTCCCAGATGTCTCACTAGAGGAACCTCTCCAGGTTCAGCCCTTGATCTTTTCTCAATATATGCCCACTCCCATGGTGATGCTATCAGGACTTGCCCACAAACAGCCATCCCCATCACAGTTGACATCAACTCAACCCTCCCAGCTGCTCAAGTTTTCGTCATCCTCAACTGCTCTTTTCCTCTCACACCCACATCCAACCCATTAGGGGTTGTGCTGGCTTTGTCTTCAAAATGGATCCAGAATGCAGCTTCTCGTCTCTTCCATGGCTACCACTCTGGTCAGAACCACCACCCTGTTGCCCAGATTACTGTATCAGCCTCTCAGGTGGCACCCCGCTTCTGCCCTCGCACCACCAAAAGCCCCCAAACTGCCAGAGGAACCCTTTAAAAGCACAAGTCATCCAACTTCTCAAAAAGAGAAGCCATGGCTCCCCTTTTCACTGGCAGTAAAAACCAAAGTACTTCCAATGGCTACCAATGCCCTTCCTGGTCTGCCTGCCCCAGCTCTCCAGCAATTATCTTTCTGATTTCGGCTACTACTTTCTCCGTCCCCATTCTGCTCCAGCCTCCTAACCCCCTGCTCTTCTTTTAGAGCAATTCCTTGTCCAGGGACTTTGGCACCGATAGTTCTCTCTGCTTGGAATGGCCCTTCCTCCATAACTACATGGCTAACTTCCTCACCTGCAAGTCTTTGCTCTTGTATCAGCTTCCTTCCCAACGAGGCCCTAATGCAGCCATTTGATTTAATACTTCAACCTGCCCTCCAATGTCCCTGCCTTTTTTGATGTTTGATTTCTCTTATCCTACTTTGATCTCCATTTTCACTTAGCACTCTTGCCATCATCCAACATATTGTATGCCTCACTTCATTGATATTACTGTTAATTTTCTGTTGCCCACTGCTAAAATGTGAGCCCCCCGGGTACCTGGGTGGCTCAGTTGCTTGAGTGTCCGACTCTTGATTTTTGGCTCAGGTCATTATCTTGTGGTCGTCAGATCTAGACTTGCATGGAGGCTGCTTGGGATTCTCTCTCTCTCTTTCTCTCTCTCTCCTCTCTCTCTCTCCCCCTCTGCCCCTCTCCCCAGCTTGTGCTCTCTCTCTCTCTCTTTTCTCTCTCTCTCTCAAATAAAAAAAATAAAAAGGAAAAGGTAAGCCCCATGTTGGGCTGACATAACCTAAGTACCTGAAACAATGCCTGATATATAGGAAAAGCTGAGCATTTTACCACCTACAAAAATTATTTGTGAATATGTTCTTATTTTGCATTTTTTCTAGTGATTCGAGTAAAGCAAAATGATTTGGAAACGTTCAAAAATGCATCATGCATAGTGTATAAAGATATAAATAAAAATCATTAACATACTCATCAATCATAGAAAAAAGTTAATTTTTTGCATATTTTTCCATTATCATTTAGATATTAGATCATGCTGTAGGTGGGCCCTATTATGTACATTGCTTTTTTATATATACATGTTATACCAAAGCCATTCTATGACCTTAGGAATGTATCAAGCTTTGTGCAGTGGCAGTATTATCACCAGTGAGGTTTATATGAGACGAGGTTCTTAATAAAAGAATGTATCAAAAACATACATCTCTTAAATAGCTGCCTGATAGCCCATCATGCAAGTTACCACGTTCTGCTCAGTTGTGGCCATTAACATTGTGTGTACGTATTTTATATTATTCGCTATTACAATGAAGATCTGTGCGCAGACATCCTTGTCCACATACCCAATTCTTGCTAAGGACTAATTCATAGAGAAGGAGGAGGTCCTTGGACAAATGACATAGATATCATAAAGAATTTCTAGCTACGCTGCCATTTTGCTTTCCAGAAGGAGGATGCCAACTTATGCTGCCACCTACAGCATACCTGTACCGAAGAGAAATCATGACAAAATTATGCACTTAACATTCTTTAATCTTGCAAACGCTCTGTGGTTAAAACCATGAGCTCATGATCATAGCAAAACTGAACATTTCTTCGCATGCTTATTGACTATATTTTTTTGTGAGTTATCTTTCCTATCTGAAGCCAATTACCTACTAAAGTCTTTGTTCTTCTTACTGATTTGAATGGGCTCTTCATATGTCAGAAGTGTTGAATTTTTATCCTTTATGTATGTTACAAATATATTCTAGTGTGTTGTCTTCCCTTGAGATCATTTTTGGCAAACAGTGGCTTTCGCTTTTACATAGTTGCATTTATTAATATTCTCCTTTGTGATCCTTTCCATGTTTTTAAGCCCTTACCATTCAAAGATCAGGCAGATGTTCATCACAGTTGTATTCAATTTTTATAGTTTTCTTTAGGTTTTACTCTTAATTCCTTTAGAATTCATTTGGAAATAAAAATAGGAGTTGAGACTGCAGTGTCTCTTTCTTCTCATTGCCCCGGCACCTTTTATTAACTTTCTTTTCTCCACTGATTTGGAAAGCCACCTTTGTCATCTATCAAAACCTCACATGTAAATGTCGTTACATAAGATTGTTACCTTAGCATTTTGACCTGATTGTACTGGAGCATTTATTACTCTTTATTGTAATCTTTTGTTTATTTCTCTCTCTCCCCCTACTAGGTCATGAGCTTTCTCAATCTTTTCCCAGATCCCACACAGTGCCTGGTACACAGAAGCTGGTAAATAGATTTTGATGAATTCTAGGCCCTGTGACAGTCAGGGGGAGGACTGGGTGAGGTGGATGAATCCAAAGCCTTTTAGCCCCTCTCTGCCTTGGGGATTGTACGACTGGTTTTGGAAACAAAAACATAGCATCTCAGGCTGGGAAGGAATATTAAGAAGGGTAGGCAGTCTGTCTACAGAGCCTGTCTTAGGAGGAGGTGTGATGTTTAGATTTTAGGAAGGCTGCCTGGCTCTAAAATAAAATTTCTAGCATCTAAGTCCCAAAAGCCTTAATTTCCACAGCTATACAAACATTCCTTTGGCTTTAGACTGTGACCTCGGCAAACTCCAATCACTTATTTGGTTAGTTCTATTCCCCCTAGGCTTAAGTCCCCACAGGACTGGCAGAAATCCTAACTATTCATAGATTGCTGTACTCCCATAGTGATTTGCATAGTGATTAGCACATGGTAGACAATAAATAAATATTTCCTGAGTGAGTTAACAAATCAGTAGAGATCAAAACAATACATCTAAGCAGCCATTTCCACTTATTGTGAGTATGTCTATAAGATACTGACTTCAAACACAGTGTTCACGGAAGGGAAAATACATAGACACAAACGAATGACCTGAGGGTTCAGTAGAGCATTAATGGACTCGGGGTAAAGAAGAGCAGGAATGGAGGACGGGCCATCATCTTAGGTCATCAAAGTTTTATCCAAATCCATGCCTTCACTGTTCAAGTCGTGTTGCTACTCATTTTCATACGCTTCAGGGAAGGATATTTTGCAACGCCTCTTCCAAGACATTTTCTTCCGAGTTTTACATAACAAACCACTGCAAATTTGGGTGGCATAAAACATCAGTTCAAGGCTGACAGGCTCAGCCAGGCACCTCTCACTTGGGGTCCTTTATACCATCACAGGTAGATGTAGCTGAGGCTGGGTCTTCTGAAGTTCCTCTTTCCCATGCCTGGCACCTGTCCAATGCAACCTCTCCACGTGGCTGGCTTGAGCTTCCTCACAGCATGGTGGCATCATGATCATCAGACTTTGGGAGACCCAAGCTCCAAAATGCTTCTTCTCAGAGGCCCAGGAAGAAGCCACAGGGCTTCTTAAGACTCAGCCTCCGAAGTTTGAAAATGTCATTTCTGCTCCATACTTTTTGTCAATCAGGCCAGCATAGATTCCACGGGAAGGGAATTAGACTCCACTCTCGGTAGGAGAAATGTTAAATAATTTTTACCCCTTTTCAGTCTTTCATATGTTCTCTAAGGGGAAAAAAAAAACATCTTGTAAGGGCTGAGCTTCCACTTAAACCTTTCTTATTGCCGTTGAAGTCCATTTTCTTTACTCTGTCTTCATGGAGTTAGTCACCAGGTGACTAGAAAACTTTTTTTGATAGACTTAGTTTCTATAGTTAAAGAAATTTGGGGGTGACTGCCTGGCTCAGTCGGTTAAGTGACCGGCTCTTGATTTCAGTTCAGGTCATGTTCTCACGGTTGTGAGATCAAACCCCTCCATTGGTCTCCATGCTGAGTGTGGAACCTGTGTGGAATTCTCTCTCTCTCTCTCTCTCTCTCTCTCTCTCTCTCTCTCAAAATAAATTAATAAACGTTTTTTAAATAAATTTACATCTTGTCTGAAATTGTATTTTCCCTGTCTGCAAAATGAGTAGCTAAAATGTAAATGGTACTTTTTCACTCCGATTTTGGGGAATCTACCTGGACTCTTTACTCATCCTCGAGTCTTATACAAAAAAAGTCTAAAAGGGGCTTTACAGTGAATATTTACTTTAGATGACTGGACTCCAAACACTCAAATAACTGACAAAAATTCCATTCTCTCAGTTACTAACTACTACCAAATTATCATTGTCCAGATAGATACAGTTCTGAATTTACACATAAAAGATAGAGTTATTACAACATTTTGAAGAAAATCTTTGAAGCTAATTATCTAAAGATTAGAGAAAGAATATCTTTTAATTAATTTCAAACCCGGGATTGAGTACTAAGAAAAACATGAAAGAATGATTTCCAATAGAAAGTGCTGGTTATGGAGGAGTCTCCCTCCCCTTGAGGATTACCATTTAATTTTCAACATTGATTTGAAATAAATGCTGGTATGATCTCCAAGGAAAGACTGTTTCAGTTATGAACCTAATGAAGAAGCATCCAGTCTAATGAGCAAAATATATGTTGTGCTCCTTTGTTAAAGTAACTCACACACTCTCTGCTTTGGTTTTGATGAGGGTATTTACTTTTAAGAATTTCCTGTTCTTTCCAATAAACATCATGGAAGGTGAGTCTCCGGGGGGTGTGCCTCAGGCCTTCACTGATCTTTTCATTTACTTTCTCTCTCCCTAACGTCCAACACACTGCTTGGCACTTTGGGTTTTGATCTGTGACTTGCCAGAAATATTTTGCTTTTTCCTTATATCCATGAATAAGCTTAAAATGTAATGTTATCAATTCATGGCATGGTACACCCTGTGTCTGGCTAAACTTAAAATTACCTACAAGTTACTTCTACAGCTCACCGGCAAAAAAAAAACTAATAACTGAATTAAAACACGAGCTAAGGACATGATAAGATGTTTCCCCAAAGGAGATCTACAAATGGCCAACAGGTATATGAAAAGATGTTCCATACCACTAATCATTAGGGAAATGCAACTCAAAGCTACAACAAGATACCACTGCACACCTGTTAGGATAGCTGTTATTTTTTTTTAATATTTATTTATTTTTGAGAGAGCAAGAGTGCAAGCCGGGGAGGGGCAGAGAGAGAAGGAGACAGAGGATCCGGAGTGAGCTCCGCGCTGACAGCAGTTAGCCCGACACAGGGCTCAAACTCATGAACCCAGAGATGATGACCTGAGCCGAAGTCAGATGTTCAACTGACTGAGCCACCCAGGCACCCTGGAGAGCTATTACTAAAAAAAAAAAAAAAAAAAAAAGATAACAAGTGCTGGGGAAGGTATAGAGAAATTGGACCCCTTGTGCCCTATTGGTGTGGAGGCAAATTGGTGCATCCACTATGGAAAACGGCATGGATGTTCCTCAAAAAATTAAAACTATAAAAATATTATCTAGTAAACCCACTTCAGGGTGGTTATCCAAAAGAACTGAAATCAGGATCTCGAAGAGATGTTAGCACACTTGTTTTCGTTTCAGCACTGTCTACGATAAGCAAGATGTGGAAACAACCTTAATGTCCATCAACAGGTAAATAGATACGGGAAATGTGGTACAGACATGCAACGGAATACTATTTCATCATAAAAAGGAAGAAATTCTGCAACGGGAGACAACACAGGTGAACCCACAAGACACTGTGCTAAGTGAAATAAGCCAGTCACAGAAAGGCAAATACTGCGTGATTCTGTTCTTATGAGATACCTATATTAATCGAAGTCATAGAATCAAAGCAGAATGGTGATTGCCAATGACTGGAGAGAAAGGGAAACGGGGAATTATTAATCAGAAGGCATAAAATTTCAGGGAAGCAAAATGAACGCACTCTAGGGTCTGTGGTACAACATTGTACCTATAGTCCACAATACTGTATTGCACACTAAAAAATTTGATAAGAGCCCTCATGCTAAGTGTTCTTGCCACAATAAAATATATTTTTTAAAAAATCGCATACGCAGCTGGAAAAAAAATACCTACTGGTTAAATAACGTACAATTCGCTGAGCTTTGTATATATTTTAATATTTTGGTGGTTTTCAAAGGAATGCTTACAGATTATCTACAGGACAGCAGACACCCAATGTGTGCAGTATATAAGGACGTGTGAAAAAAAAAAAAAAAATAGTCTCTGCTCTCCAGGAGTCTCCCAGGATTCCTCAGGCTTTTAAAAGCCAATTAATTTTCTGAGCAAGTCAACATGGACGCAACAATCCCTTCTTCGCTCCCATTATTGTGTTCCACTTCCAAGCTTAGTTTTTAATTTGCTTCCAAATATACATTATTTTACCTTTAGGTAAAAATAACTTGATGCACAATATGTGATCTTTTTTGACACGCTGCTTAAATTTAACAACTAAAAAGGGCCCTTTGCTTCTTCTGTACCATTGGCTTTCAGCAAACTTAACCTTAACCTCCCCAGATCACTGCTTTCGTGTTCCAAAGGCTAATGAGAACCTTCCTAGCATGTAACAGCATGTTCCTCACAAAGGGCGTAAATCTTTCCGTTCATCTCATAGCAATAAGGTATACAACGATAAAAAGTCCGCAACACCACCCTATTGCATCTAACAGCGTTATGGTTAGGTAAAGACAAATTTCAAATGGTGGGAGCCATTCCCAGATTGATCCACAAGAAATTTTCCAATCCTAATTAACACTCACTTTAGTTTCACGTCAATTTATCGACACAGATCAACTGGGTCTCATTCTTTCTCTCTTAGACTATTAAATAGCTCCCAGCTGGATTCTCCTCTTCCAGTAACGCCTCCATTAATTCATTCATTCATTCACTCACTCATCATTTGCATTTTATATTTTTAACAACAATATTGCTATCATTTATATATTCATTTTTTTAAATCTGTTGACCCTCTATTTCCCAGGCATGGCTATCTAACATTTTGATGAGGATAATTTGAATTCAGGAACATTTTGACTCGTCATAAAAAAAAAAAAAATGACTAGCTCATATTTGTTTATTGCCACATTGTGTATACGGTAGAAACCCTTTCCTTCTCTGTGATCCTCGCTTCTACCTGACGAAGAGTTCTAGCATCTTGATATGCTGCACAGGGAAAACAAAAGCTGTGGTCAGTAAGATTGACAGGGGTGAAATTATGGATGACCGTGAGTATCCCCTGAAACTGTAAATTGTGGAAATCTGCCAAAAGGCCTGAGCAAGAGGATCACATGACCATACAGGAATTCTGGAGAGCTCTCTCCAGCAGCAGGGAGGATGGATGGGGGAAAGTAGGTTGGAGGTAGAACCAATAAGGAATCTACCGTAAGAACCCAGGCCAGAAGGTGGGACTGAGTAGGACTGGGAATGGGAAGAAGGAGGTAAAATAATATATTTATGATTAAAACCAACAGATTTAAGGTGTGAACAAGAAGGAATCTAAAATGACCACCAATTTTCTCACAGGGGGTGATTCAGTGGAATGTGGAACATTAAACAAGTTAGGGAACATGAGGCTATCATGCTTGGGGAAAGAGATAATGAGGACACATTAACTTTAAGATGTACATAAGGCATTCAAGAGGTGATATCCAGTGAATAGTTCAATGCTTCCCACGGCCTCACAACAGCCCTAAGAAGCTTTAGAAAAGGCAGATGCCAAGTTCCCCCTCCCACATTCACACCAAATTCCATAGACCAGGTTACCTTGGGTTGGACCCCGGGATTCCAATCACTTGAATGAAAATCACTGAAGTAATTTAATATATAGGTCTAGAGCTTAAGGTTCACATTTTTTTTTTAAATTTAGATCATTACAGTTCAGATGGTGGTTGAGGTCCTGGATGTGAGTGCGATCACCCAGAAAGACTAAGAAGAATGAGAGAAAAGCAGACAAAGGACAGAGCATATGCATCATCCCAGCATTAAAGTGCAGCCAAGGTAAACAGAGAGCACTAAGGCGATCCAAAAGGAATCACACACCAGTTGCACCAAGTTGTGACCCGGTTGAGAATGTCATGAAAACACAAGGTAGAATTGATAAGGATGCTTGAAGATAGAAGCGAGGAAGGAGGGAACTGGTGGCCTAATCATTGGAGAAACTCAGTGCTAAGACTGAAGATTCGTCTTGAACACAAGGAGGAGGCGGAGAGGAAGAGAAAGACCAATGAGGATAGAGGTAGTTGGTAATGAAGGTCATCACTGAGGGGAAGTTAATGCATTCTGTGGCAAGTAGCCTCCTTTTCCTCTGTGAGTTATGAAAAGGAACTTCCTGAATGTGAAATGGTTTAAGGTGGTCCTTGAGAGAAGTGAGAAAAGCATGAATCAGAGATTGGATTGTGTATTTTTTTGCAGAAGTTCCCCACATCTCTGGTGTAGAAGCAGGAGAAGCAAAAAGCAGGCTAGAGCTGGATTGAAGATGCAATGGGGGAGATAAGTTGTCTCTAAGGAGACAAGCCTCATATAAAGTCGAGGGGCTGGGGCGCCTGGGTGGCTCAGTCAGTTGAGCATCTGACTTCGGCTCAGGTCATGATATCATGGTTCATGGGTTCAAACCCCACATCGGGCTCTGTGCTGAACTCTCGCTCAGAGCCTGGAGCCTGCTTCAGAGTCTGTGTCTCCTCCTTCTCTCTTACCCTTCCCCGCTCATGCTCTGTCTCTCTGTCTCTCAAAAATAAATGTAAAAAAAAAAATTTAAAGTCAAGGGGCTGTGGTGAGGGAGGTTGAACCACAGAGTGCAAGCTCCATTGGAAAGAAAATGACCCCACAGATGGTGATGGGTAGAGATAATAGGAAAGAGTTGAAATAGCAAATGTGATGCCAGTGTGGGAGAGAGCTGGAGATAGGAGAGCAGTGTGGGAGAGAGCTGGTTCCAAAGTAGTCCACAGGCGTTAAGATTCCAGAGGTGTAGCCAGTTCAAAATGGCCCCCGGAGTGAGCTGCTGCATACAGGAAGGTCAAAGCGTTTTGAGCTTGGGTTGATGGGTGGGACATTTAATAACAAGGTTGTTAAAATCCCCCAGGATCACTGGATGAACAAGGATGGAAAGGAAGGCTGTGAGCCAGGCTGCCATCTTCAATAAACAAGGGGGAAAGGACACTAAACAGAAGGGATAGAGAGGGCCGAACTGATGGTGTGATTTTTGAAAAACATGGATTTTTACATGAGTCTAAAAGTGAGGGTCTGGCAGCATTGGGGAATTAGAAAATGCTAACCGCCATTCTCCTAGCACACTGGATTTTCCCTACTGAAGCTCCCAGGAGCTTTCTAACACACAAAACTGTGGATTTCTGTCCTCTTTTTAAAATTTGTCATGGCTCCCATCATCCTCTGAATAAACATAGCCTATGAGGTCCGAGGTCATCATGACTGGTCTTGGCTTTGTTTCCCTCTCCCACCTAAAGGATCGGGGTGACTGCTTGATGTACCCCAAACACCTGCTGTTCTGCAGCCACTGTGCCTGTGTGTATGCTAGTCCTTTCGTCTGTGGCCCCGTCTCCTCAGTGGTGATGGCTCAGACTCTGTCTGCCCACGTGTGATCTCCTGGAAGAGCCCATCCTGATCAATGGCCTAATATGATCTTCTAGAACCCACCCAACTCTCTTGCAGAAGTTTCCACATTGTGTTGTGATTCGTGTCATGAGATTTCTACCCCTACTGATCACTTTGAGATTGACCAGGTTTTCTATCTGTTCTCTGTTACCTTCAGTCCATAGCGTTCTGCCCAAAATGTAGCGAGCACTCAGTACACATTGACCAAAGTGATATTTGCGTGCCAAGCTATCGAGTTAGCTCTGACCGTAGGAAGCTCTGGTTTGTATATAATTCGTAATCTCACACAGTCACCACAAGCTCACACAGAGTTTCCAGGAACGACTATAACAATCCAGTTCTCAAATTAACATACATAAATATCATAAATGATTGTCAAGGCCTCATCCTAACATTTGTGTGAAGGAGATAAAATTACATCTTTCCAGAAGCAAAGGAAAGAAATTCATCCTAGCCTGTTCCTTTTAAGTGGTCTTTGCCATCCCCAGTAGCCTCTAGCAAAGAACTTTGTTTTTCTTGCAACTTCTATATTAGGCCAGCCATGCCTCTGAGGGGGGTGTTGGTCATCTTCCATGAGGTCCTGCCCGAATCCTGTCCTTGATGATTATGGCCCTTGAGGTCTGCTCGGAGGCACATTGCTTTGTGGACAGGCCAGAGGCAGGACAGTTGGAACACCTGAGCATAAATATCTGGAAGGAGGGAGATGAGATCTTTCGGTGTTTTCTACCCACATATTTGTTATCTACATATTCCATGCAGGGTAAGCCATCTCTAATTCATTTTTGTATGTGCGATTATACTGTACATGTCTTAATTCCTCTTCTCATCTCCTTGTCAAATTGTGCTCATGGAGACACTGGCTACCAAAATTGCTACCAGCTGATTGTTCCTGGCATAGATAGAAATCTTCTCTTGGCAAAAGTGCAGAGAAAGTCATTACCAGAAAATTTGCTATTTCCTGAAACCTCTCATATTACTGCTATATAGGTTTGTCAAATCCACATCAAGATCATGCCCTATTTTAGTAAAAATATAAAATAAAAAAATAGCCCCTGGATGACAATTCCTTCATCATCATATTTTGTAATACAAAGAAGAGATATTCTTTTTATTATCATTATTCAAGACAGAGACAGTGTGAGTGGGGGAGAGGCAGAGAGAGAGAGAGAGAGAGAGAGAGAGAGAGAGAGAGTCCCAAGTGGGCTCCGTGTCAGAGAGCCCAACGTGGGGCTTGAACTCACGAAACTGGGAGACCACGACCTGAGCCAAAACCAAGAGTCAGACGCTCAACCGACTGAGCCAACCCCGCATGCCCCGAAAGAGGAGATATTCTTGAAAATGCCCCTCAGGTTTTGTCAACTTTATTGAAAGAAGAGTATCAGCCCAAAAAAGCAAGATCAACACAGATCCTTTCTTCACATTCCTAAATTGAATGCTCTAATTATTTGTTTTAAAAATATAGCCATTTCATTCTGTCACCGGAGGCAACGTTGGCTAGTTCATTGCATTGAGAGGCCAAGAAGTTGTCTTTCTTTTCATTTCTAACCCGAAAGTCAGATCCAAACTTTTGAAGTTCTCTTGCATCATCTGAGGCAAGTGGCACCAAAGATTTTATTCATATCCACGCAATCTCCTGAGCTCTCCCTCACTTTGTAACTTTAATACTTAACAGAGTTTTGAAATGGCTGTTGGGCCAAAGTTTTTAACGGGGGGCTAGCCACTGGCCTTCTGGCCAGAGGTCTGTGACAAAGGACACTGGGGACAGTAGGCTCATCAGAGCCCACAGACATCCTTGTGGAAAACCTCTCTCCCCAAGGAATTTGGTCCCAGCCCTTGAGCATTCCAAAGTCTGCAACTTTCCATGGCTACATATGGCCCATTGACAGTTAACAGCTGTCAGGCGGACAGGCCGTGCAAACCCAGCTGGCCGATTGAGGCCACGTCTAGACAAAATGAACGGACACAGCTCATCAGTTCCATTTGGGCATCCGGGCAATTGATGCGGATCAGCCCCGGGGCTCGTGGCAACTGCAGAGATGAGCGTGGGAGCGTGGCCCTCATGGGGTGGAGCACATAGCCACACAGTGGCCCTGGCTGCCCAGGGTGAGCTCCATACGCCGTGCTGCCGAAGGGGACAGTCTTGCTCCACGACGGTTGTCCGTGTTCATTCCTGTCAGTGGCTCCTTGTAACCTCAAGTAACACCACCAAAGCGCCCATCTCAAGAAGCATTTTCTTAAGAGTCACCTTGCCGCATGTTCCGTCTGGCAGACGCAACTAACTCAGGGCTCGGAAGTCAAGAATCTCTCTGCTTTTCAAAGACCGACCGTGGTGGAAAGGAATATTCAAACAATTGAGGAAGTAGGGAGGTTGACCCCAGCTGCCATCACAGGACGTCTGCTGAAGCAAAAAAAAAAAGCTGCAAATCGTTATATGGTCACGAAAATAAAATGTCATCGGACTGCCCGTCCCATCTTTAGCCTAAACTTTACGATTTTTTTTTAAACCTTTTTGGGAAGAATTCCAAAAATCACCACAAAATCCTCCCTCAGACATGAAATATTTCTCTGTAAATGTATTAACAACTCCAGCTAGAGTCTAGCCTTTGTGATGGATAAAGAAACCCAGTTCTCAGAATAGGTCCGGCGTGCCTCAAAAGACAAACAAGAAAGACAGAAGATGCCACGAAATCTGCCTGAGGACACAAAAGTTGTATGGCATCCAGCAACTCCTGGGTTGAGGCGATGAGCTCCAAGCTTCTCACCAAACGTGTGGCCCCATGCAGAAATATGCCAAAACAACACAGTTTGGGCTCATTGTGTCCCAATTAATACTATAATGAGCTTCCTTAGATAGCCAAATCCTTAATCGGCCCCTATCAAAACTATGTCTGCTCAGAAAAAGACTCCTGTTAATTCTGCTTAATGCCTGACAGTGGTTAAGCACCATTAATACTCCATAATTTCATTGTGTGTTATTGTAATCATATCAGCTTATATCTCAGTGGCTACGCAAGGCTCAATAGGCTGCCGTGAATTACAGGTCACGTGACTCGGCTTCAGTAAGAGACTATCTTCCATCACAGCCAGACCTCCTTTGCCCTCCCCGCAGTCAGTAGCCTAAGCAGGTATTAATAAAGGTCTCCTTTTTTAAATTGCATAGCTCTAAATGGTCTTTAAGGGACCCAGCAGTAATCTCAAGATCCCTATATTTTAGCAGGAAAGCAGGACAGAGGAATTAATAAGAGCCCTTTCTGTGTAAACTGCTCCCTGCTCTAAGGCTATAGCGTGATGTCAGGGCGCTAAGAGAATTTTAAATGCACAGGATGGATTGTTTGTGTTGCAAAAGCGAAACAGGGGCCAAAGGCTAAGAGACTTGAGAAAATTGAAAGACTGCCAGGGATGCTGGGATGCAAATAGCAACAAAACAGGGATAAATGCTCCTACTCACATATGCAGGAGTCCTGCAGAAGGGGGGAGAAAAAAAAGGTTATTAATTTTCACCAGGCTGTATCTTACAGCTGGTGGCTCAGCATCAGTTTTTGGTGTAATGAAAATGGTCTGAGCAGAAGATAAATGGTTCATAAAGTGGACCATTTAGATGCAATCGAGGCTCAATCTGCCCAGTGACTAATCACGTCCCCCCAGTAAAGCTGAATTCCACTAACAGACTTTTTTTTTTCTTTTTTTTTTCTTTTTTTTTTTTCTTTTTTTCCCCCCGGCTGTACCAGTGAATTGTAGCCGGGTCTAAGTTCAAGGCAGGCAGAGAATTATCTTGATTTATTAGCGCACTCCCTGGCCGTGCCACTCGCTCGGCTGTGCCTTTGTGGGCTTCTGCCCTGTTGCTGTCGGAGTGTAATTTTTACTGTTCCCCTGTGACTGGTACACAGCATCATTTTCAGCTGCTAGAAAAATGGGCTGCTTTTGCACCTGTAATTTTTCTTCTTTTGCTGCTGAAGGTATATAATATATCTCTAAAGTGCGTAATAAGTTTCTGAAAAACGTGTTTTTAAAAGAAATTGATTCCAGTGGTTTATAAGCCAGAGCAAGGCCACATAAGGAAATGTACCAGATTGCAAAGGTATGCCTGGTTGGCAAGGCAGCCATTTTTACCCTTCCGCTTAGTAAATCCTGACTCCTGGTCCAGACTATCATTTCAGACATTTTTTCTATACAGTAGTTGCTTCTCGTAATGAACTCTGATCAAATAAAAGTGTTGTTTATGTGGAGACTTTACAAGTCCTGATTACGTATAAAATAGAGTAGAATCCCTCATAATGACATTTAATTGTGAGAAAGAAAAGATCCCAACAGAAGAGCGTTCAGCTGTATTTGTTCAGTGTTCCTTTGCAAAATGCCATTTATAGATCGTTCAATTATGACATTATTATGAGCCGCGTAAGAGTAACTCACTGGCTCTCCATATTTTTAGACCTATGGAAAACGTGGGTGTGATTTTCATTATTTTGACTGGGAGTCATTCACAAAAGACCCTTCGTGTTTACGAGGATTGACTGTCCCATTTGGCTAATGAATTCTGACGCTTCACCCGTAATCTTGTGAGCATCTTCAGAAAGGGAATCCGCGTGGCTGAGGACACTAGGAGAGGCCAACTCTCTTCCCCTTGGAGGCTCCAAAGATTCTAACCGGATGTTATTAATAACCCAACAAATGGCAGGAAGACGGGGTCTGAGCTGGTTTATTCTGAACCCTCCGACGTGATTTTTCCATTTTCTGAGGGACCTGACAGATGGGATAGGTAAACTATCAGGCAAAAAGCAGGCAGGAAATGCTGCTGAAAACCTCAGTGATCATACATCTTCTAGAAAAGGAGCTCACGTTCTCAGATACCTGCCTCTGTGGTTTCATTCCTTCCATGACACCAGTTTCCAGAAGGCGGCAGAAGGTGTAGATCCATTACTTCCCGAGCAGCCTCTCAGACCCACATCTGTCTATTTCGCAGGGTGAGTTTTCACCTGCCTTCCTCCCTTTTCCCCAGAGCTTTGACCAATGCAGCGGGGAACTGGCCTTTGCAGTGGGACAAATGGGCCCGTGTGATGCAGACCACGCCTACAGTTAGGGCAGCAGAAAAAGATGGAGAAGCTTCGGGGTTGTCATTTGCAGCCAAGTGTATCGTCAGACCACGTCTGTGAAGACAGAACCACAACATGCTTCTGTTATGCATGTAGCAAACACTCACTGCATACTTTTTGCGTGTCAAGTACTGTGATAGGTTTGCAGAACACACAGACAGATGAGGCAGCGCCCTCCTCCAACAGGCTGGCAATCTTGAATGACCAATGAGGAAATGAATGAATGGCTGGGTGTCTCTGTCTTGGGTGATGCTCAATGAATCTGAAGGAATAAGGCCAAAGGTCAGTTACCTCCACTTCTAGTCAGAGCCAGCGAGGATCCGTGTGGCTTTGGGGAAGTCACTTAACTTCTCTGTATGTTGATCTCATAACTGTAAAGCGAGGATAAATATCTTTGCCTCATTCATCACTCAAGTCAATTAGGGGGAATCAACGTGATGGCTTTTGGGCAATTGCACTGGTGGGCCGTGAGTAAGAACGTAGGCCACCGTTACTGTTGCCTAAAAGGTCAGGGACTGTCATAAAGTCGCGAACATCACCTCCTGCCCGATGGCACCTGGTAGAACAGAGAAAGGGAAGCCGAAATACAGCTCACTCTTGGGGCACCAAGTCACGTGACTGGATGTGGGGCTGGGTCATCCACGGAGAAAGGCAGAGCTTTTCCTAATTTGCACAAATGCACCAAATGAGCTAACAGTGAGTGCACTCGTGGAAAGTATTTGGAACCACTCCTTTCCCAAGTATTTCCTTGAACCGTAAGTACTTGACCTTTCACTCGCTTCTGTTACGTTAGACCTTGGCCTGTGACACCAAGCTATGATATCTTGAAGAATTACATCTTGGCTAAAGAGCATGATTTTTTTTTTTTGAATTTATTTAGCCAATGCAAACATAGCCTTAATTTTTAATTCACAAGATTATAAGGGTGCATGGGGAGAGAACGTTTTCAAAATGAAAGCATAGCTTATACAGCGCATGGATCGGATTCTTTAGAAACATTCCTCGACTGAACCAGCCAGCTGAGAGTTAAATCAGAGATGATCCCAACACAGGAAGGACCCATTGAACTGTAAGCCAGAAATGATCTTTTATGTGTTCTAAACCTTCCCCACCAATCCTAACTAAATAGCCCCCTCCCTATCACTGACTCTGCCCTGGTCTGTCTTATCTTTATAGCATTAGTCAATACTGGAATTATATTTTTGGTTTTGTTTACTTCCTTATTTCTTATTTCCCCATTTAGGGGACCCGGAGCAAGTCGTGAATCTGTTTTCTTGCCAGTCAAATGGAGACACTGACACCTTCCAGGGCCATTAGGAGATAATGAAGATAAAGAATCCCATAGAGGCTACAAAGAACCTTCCACAGTACTAGCCTAAGGGCCTCAAGAACGCCTGAATGCTTGGGGCACCTGAGTGGTTCCATTGTTAAGCTTGGATTCTTGGTTTTGGCTCAGGTCACCGTCTCACCGTCTCAAGTCTCGTGTTCTCACAGTTTCATGGGTTCGAGCCCCGTATCAGGGCTCCTGCTTGGGGTTCTCTGTCTCCCTCTGTCTCTGCCCCTCCTCTACCTGCGCTGTTTCCGTCTCTTTCAAAATAAATAAACAAACTAAACTAAACTAAAAAAAAAAAAAAAAATACATGAACCCTTGCCCCAAACACACACACAAAGTCCTTGACAGATATGTTCTAGAGGCAGCAGAAAATAAAATTAAGGTTACCCTTCTCCCTTGAGGCCAGAGCTGTGATAGGGTCCAAAACCAGTCTGTCTATCTAACCTGCCTCCAAGTAGGGGGAGGGAGGGAGTTGAACCAGGTTTCTCTCTTGCTCTCTTTCTGTCTCCTTTCTGTCTCTCTGTCTCTGTATCTCTCTCTCTCTCTCTGTAATGAATGGAAGTATGTAATGGTCGTTGGAAGGCAAAGGTAGATAAGCAGCCTGATTTCCCCTTCTGTAGCCAGCAGGAAAGAGAGAACAGAGCAGGAAAGAAAGAACCAGAGAGAAACAAATCCATGGGTCTGAATTTAAACTTATAGCAGCCTCACCTGCTGGAAAAATCGCATTCTGCCATATGATCGACAAACAGCAGCTCCTTCTTGGAGGCTGGCGAGTCGGGGGCAGGGAAGCTAGCCGCTGAAGCGGGCAGTGAGCACTTTACCCCCCACACAGGGGTTTCTAACACCTGACATCTCCTGGGTATTCAGGACCCCCACGGTGAACAACATCACGATGATCCAGAAGAGAACATTTTCCAAATAAGATGCACGAAAGAGAATTCACTCCTTCTGAGTCACCAAAATGAGAGTAACCTTCAGGATTCTACATGTGAGTGGGTAGGTTGCAGTCCTCTTGGAGGAGGGCTCACAGCCCGGCGGCAGGGTTATTCAACGTCTTAGTCAGCTTGGATTACTATAACAAACTACCACAGATGGGGTAGCTTAAACAGCAAACATATTTGTCACAGCTCCGGAAGCCGGACGAGTCCAAAACCAAGCTATTGACAGATTCGGTTCCTGTTAGCAGACATCCCTCTTCTCATTGTATCATTACGTGGTCGGGAGGGGAGAGGTCATCTCCCTCTCCTCGATTCTTATAGGGGCACTAATCCCTTATGAGCTAATTACCTCTCAAAGGCCCCACCTCCAGATACCATCACATTGCGGATTAGGTTTCAACATATAATTTTTTTTTTCCTTTGGGGAGTCAGAAGTGGGGCGGGGGCGGGGGGAGGCACGAACATTCATTCCATTGCATTCAAACTGGGATGTTTAGCTTTATAATTGGAATAATGAAAGACGAATTTACACTCTTCCAGAACTTCTGGCACTTCTTTTTTTAAAGAATGCATAAAGCATAGAATGGCTTACATTTATGTGGAAAGATAAATACTTACTGTTTCTACTAAGTGTTAGAAAACTGAATGGCTTGCTAGTTCTGGGTTGCAAATAAAATCAACACTTCTCTCTGTAATTTATCAGCTTGTCTCTACAAACACTTGGATTAATCTAGTATCTACTCGTCTCCGTGTTAAGATAATCGTGACAACGGGGTAAAATATTTATCAATAGAAAATTGAATCCAAATACACTGAAACACTCACTGAGCCACTTTTCAAGCCAGTAGGAATTAGGCATAAGACCTACATTCAAGGTAGGATCGTTCCCTGTTATAAATATTGGAGCCTAGATGGGTAAACTGGGTCTGGGAACAAAAATAGGAACTAAGAATTCACGTTGTCAGAAGCTGTCCTGTCAAAGCCTTACACATTCACAGGTTCTGTATGTTTCCGTGAACCTCTTCATATACACTGGTGTGACAATATATTTGTCCTGACAGTAGGCTTGCGTGGGGGCGGGGTGGGGGGCGCAAAAGAAGTGTGTGTCATTCATGCTGGGATACAAGTATACTAATTGGCCAATTATTTATTGATTAGACAACGAAAGATGATTTTTAAAGCCCAATTGGCCACAAATTATTGACTTTTTTCCGCTGTACTTAGGAAAACTGTCCTTCTGAGTGGAAAATTACATTAACAGTAATCATAAAAATAATTAGCGTCATTTTCTAAAAGCTGATATCTCAATTTTGTCTTCGCATAGTGCCATGTCCCATTACTGTCACGTTCCTTACAAAACTGATCGTAGGCAGCTTCGTGGTCTTCCAGCCTAGAAACATGACATGGTTTAGCCAAAGCCTTACGGGCTACATCCTCTCCTTGCCTAGAATCGAGGTTGAAAATGAGAACTAAGTGGGACAAACGGGCGAGAACGTAGGAAAACCTCCAGTTTTCAGGGTCTACTTCTGTTTGAGCTTCCTGCCAGAGGATGAAATGATTCTAAAGGAGGAGCACAGGGTCTGGAAGCAGGAAGACACCAGGATTTACATCAGAGGTACAATTGTTCACAAGAAACTCCCAAAGATGCTACTGTCTGAGCAGGTAACAATATTCAGAACTACTTCCGGTCCACCCTTCCCCGGCCCAGACCTCGGAGGGGGACTAAGACAGAATCACACGGGGCAGCCGCAATCTCCCCTTCTGCTTCTCTTCCGGTCACACGCTGTGCAGGAGAGCCTTACTGGCCATTTCGGGAGACGAGGTGGGTCCTCTGTCCCTACTTGTCCTTGTTTGCGGTGTAGGTTTTCCGCTTTGCAGCAAAAAAAGGCAGATCAGACATCTTGTCCTTCTATTGAGATCTCCAGGGCACTGATGCGATCCATAGCATGCGCGGAATTATCAGCCACAGGCGCGAGGACAGTTTAGGATTTCTAAAAAATTACTACATTCAGGGTCTTCGTGCATATCTCGAAATCAAACATCTGGATAGTATAGGCACCGCAAACCCTCAGACTGGGGAAAGAAGGGAGCCAAGGTCACTTGATATTTTAAGACTATCAGGATCCAACCCTTGGCCACTCCTTCTGGGTTTGAGAAGGTGCGTGCTTCACTCACTAATTATCTCATTGGGGACCTGAAGTCTACAGTTTTCAGGACAAATTTTATTCTAACCAAAGCATTCAAATGATGTGTGGGAAGGTCATCAGTGAAGGAAGTAAAACTTCTAGACTATCTGAGTTGCAGTGTAGATATCTTTATAAACCCCCTCACTATAACCTCATAAAGAAGCACCACTGGAAGGATCCAAGTTGAAAATCCAGGTTGAAAACCACTGTTCAAACAAATGATTGGTGTCTTCAGTCAACAGATGTTTGTTGAGCACATACTATATATTTCACCCACTATTCTAGGTGCTTTCGTGGAGCAAAAAACAAACAAACAAAAAAAAAATGTTGGTTGATTGCTTTGATAACAGCATCCCCAGCCCTAGAACCCCACAAAGGTTGTTACCAAGACCTTTTTTTGTGCAGCGTTAGTTTCCAAGCTTTGCTTACAATCAAAGGCACTGTAATAAGCACTTGGAAGTGGTAATAAAAAATGGCAGCCGTGACCTAGAACACTGGCCTTCTATTCCTGCAGGGCTAAAATTGTTAACTCCGTGACCCGGCGAAAATCCCAGATGTTATGCTTGGAGTTTAATTCAGCCAAACTTACCATGAAGCAGTTCCAGGAACGTAGTGCACACGTGAGAGTTCAAAACCCCTCAGTGGGTCTTCACGTCGGTACCAGTTCCATCCCTCCTGGTGTTCGACTTGAGACTACCAACTCACCTCCACAGACCATGCCCACGCGGGGGTGGAAATTAGCCTTCGGGGGTCTTTTCAGGCTGTGGTTGGATGCCAGCCAGCCGTTCAGAAAGGAAAGAGGTCTGGGGCGCCTGGGTGGCTCAGTCGGTTAAGCATCCCACTTCAGCTCAGGTCACGATCTCACGGTCCATGAGTTCGAGCCCCGCGTCGGACTCTGGGCTGATGGCTCAGAGCCTGGAGCCTGCTTCCCATTCTGTGTCTCCCTCTCTCTCTGCCGCCCCCCCCCCCTCCCATTCATGCTCTGTCTCTCTCTGTCTCAAAAATAAATAAATGTTAAAAAAAATTTTTTTTTAAAAAAGAAAGGAAAGAGGTCTAACCTCTGACCAACCCCCCCAGCCATCCAGTTCCCTGAGAGGTGGACTGGGCTTGCCTTGCTTGCCCCATTTCTTTTTTTCCACCTTTATTTTCATTTATCAGTGGCTGTCTGGAAAACCTAACCGCTGTTATTTCCGTCTTGAACAGGCTACGAGGTATCAGAGACGGAAAAGCTCTCCTCCCCCCCTCTTTTTTTCTGAATTTACGAAAATAATAACAATGGTAACAGTAAAATAAAAGCCCGTATCGACAAGGGAAGTATAACCGGGTCTTTTGCCTTAACGAAATTTGCTTTCGTTAAAACCGAACCTGCAGTGCGTGCTCCTTGATTCCTTTGGTGTGTTGCATTCACCAGCATAAATAAACCTCCTGCTTTCGAGCTGGGAAGCCTTGCTATTTTAAAGATGAAAAAATTTCAGCTTCTGGACGGCTGCTTTCATTTAACACAGCTTCAAATGAATTTATGAACTGTTCTATAATGTTTTCTGCATACACCAAGTGGTAGACTTTAGGCAGAAACCCAATATATGTTTAGTTAGTATATAATAAACATAATATTTACATGGGCTATGCACTGTGTTAAGAATCAAGAGCAGTTGCTCTATAAACTGTTACTGAATTCTCTAACATAGAGCCCTAACCAAGTAGTCCATCAAGATTCCAGAAGAATTTTGGGGAAGAGACCCTGACCTACTCCACATACACACACGCATGTGTGTGTTTGTGGGCATGCCAGCCTAGGACTCCGTTTAAAAACAAATCTCCTTAACCAAAACCTTGACAACAATCTCATTTTCTTCGGCGGCTAGGATGACAATGTAGTTTAAGATATTGTTTTTAACTTTAGAGGTATCTCTGTGGTTTTGAAGAATGTTTCAGGAGCTGAAAAAAAAAATTTTTTTTAATCCCAGTAGATAGAAAAAGGCAGTTCATTTCTTAAGCAATAAACAGAAAGCCGGGGGAGGGGTGCTGAATAAGCACGCTTATATGGAATTTTTCTTTGAAAAGCCCACTAGTTAGGGACTGTAACACTTCAGTTGATATTTCTACAGTGCAAACACGATAGTGGAAATTAAGTTGCCCCAGCAAATTCAGTTTAGTGGAAATTTGTTATGAATAAAACGCTGCAGTTGGCTCTAGAACATTGAATTTATCCACCAAATAATATCTTAGAAATACCACTTCAGAAGAAATCAGCTCTAAATAATTGATAAATTTGGTTTGTTTAGAAACCTTTTGACCTCTGTAATAGAAAGTAAAAACACATTTCAGTTATTAAAGTCACATATATTCCCTCTGGTAGGGGGAGCTTTTAGTTTTAAGCTGGGCTCTGTAGGGGCCATTTGATAAAGCTTAGAGAAATTTTTCAACTGCTGCTGTTGGATTTGGGTCAACCTCCTTTGGGAAAATGGAAAAAGATAAATTTGTAGCTTTTCATAACACACAAGAAAACTTCAGAGATTTTAAACATTAAGACCTATTGGAAGTGAAAGATCGTTTTTTCGGCAGCCCCTTCTGGCTACCTCCCACCCCCAAACTCAGTCTCTCTCTTTTTTCTTTGGAAAGGAGGTTTAAATGTTTGTGCTGTTAAAATAAAGGAAAAGATAATCAGCACTTCCTATTAATGTAAGACATTCCTTTTTAGATGGGCGCTGTGTCTCTTATCAGCCATATTTAGAGCAATTCTGTTGTGTAGGGAAAATAATAAGAAACTATTTTGCGTGTGTGTGTTGCTGTTGTTGTTTTTAAGATACAGAGCAGAGGAGAGGGGCAGAAAGAGAGAGAGAATTTTAAGTAGTCTCCACACTCAGCGTGGAGGCTGAAGCGGGGCTGGATCCCATGGCCCTGAGGTCATGACCTGAGCCCAAATCAAGAGTTGGATGCCCATCCGACCATGCCACCCAGGCGCCCAGCAAGAGACTATTTTAAAGTGATTTCTAGGGGCGCCTGGGTGGCTCAGTCAGTTAAGCGTCCGACTTCGGCTCAGGTCATGATCTCGCTCATGGTTAGTGAGTTCGAGTCCTGCGTCGGGCTCTGTGCTGACAGCTCAGAGCCTGGAGCCAGCTTCGGATTCTGTGTCTCCTTCTCTCCCTGCCCCTCCCCCACTCACACTCTGTCTCTCTATCTCTCAAAAATACATAAACGTTAAAACAATTTTTTTTTTTAAAAAGTGATTTCAAACTGAAACCTTTTTTCTTCAAATACACTTATTTAACAAATAATTTTATTGGCTATTTCTCTTTTGTGATCCAGCATACCTTAGCAAACGCTCTCTGACTTGGCTTTCCATGTTGAATAAACTGTGCAAGGCATGCAAAGGATTTACCTTTTATGACATTATTGTCAACATCATTAATACATACTTAAAAGCACAGCCCTCCTCTCTAATGAAGAAATGAAAGTAAAACATTCACCTCTACTGACGTAAGATGTGCTCAAATTCCATAGCTCAAGGAAGTGGATCTTTACGAGTTCTTTATAAATGCTACCTTTTAAGAAGGTGCATTGAAATTGCTTCTCCAACCCAAGCACAGCCTCGATGACATTTGGACATTATTTTATTACACCGTGGGCTTGTGAAGCCAAAGGATTGTATCTGATCTTTATTATGTTCTTTAGGAAACAGATTTGCCCTTTTTGGCCCAGTAGATGATTGAAAGTGTTCGTAGCTGGAAAACCTTACGCTGACTCCAACATCAGAAGCAAGCCGTGGTGTTTTATAAGTCCCTCCCTAGCCACCCACCGCCTGCTGGGAAAAATAAAAGATTTTGTTTCTGTGTTTTTCAGAGCTCTCCTGCCGGAGACCCCCCATCCCACGTTTCTTTATTTCTTCAAGTTCCGTCTCCCTCAGACTCTATCCCCTCCCTCCGCCTCCCCTCAATTACCTCACAGGCCAGCACCCCCCTCTTCTAGATGACTTATTTAATTCCACATGTACCAGGCACTGTGCTAGTCTGGGTGGCTGGATTCTCAAAGTGTCTGAATAAATACCGATGAATGAATACCGATGGGGACCCTCCAAAGATGGAAAGAGGTTTCCTATCTTGATGTGGTGAAATCCACTGGCCTTTGACAAAGAACTCATCCCTCAGCGTGACTTAGAAGCCACCTGACTGAAGGAATACCAGGAATCAATATGGCACGACTCAAGGAAAAAAATATGCATAAATAAGTGGTAACTGTCAGGACACCTGGATGGCTCAGTCTGTTAAGGGTCCGACTTCGGCTCAGGTCATGATCTCACGGTCCGTGAGTTCGAGCCCCACGCCAGGCTCTGTGCTGATAGCTCGGAGCCTGGAGCCTGTTTTGGATTCTGTGTCTCCCTCTCTCTCTAGGCCCCTTCCCAGCTCACGCTCTGTCTCTATCTCTCTCTCTCTCTCTCTCTCTCTCTGTCAGAAATAAATAAACATTAAAAAAATATTTTTTGAAAAGTAACTTTCTCATTTCTCAAGTGAGTATGAAGAGGCGGGAGGTCTGAGAGGAGGGAAGAGAAATAGCTGAAGAAATCAAGGTAGGTACATATCTCAGGGTGAGTCTGAGGAAAGAGAGCCCAGCAAGTACCAGACCACCATCCACAGAGATAAATAGCCTCATTTCCCTGGATTTAAAAGAGCTGCTCCAAGAGGCTCTAAATCCGGAACACCCTAAGACTCTGGTGGATCAGTGCCTTCAAGGGAACAGACAACCCTGCCCATCAGCCCCTTCCTCCATGCAAGTGAGGACATAATGGCTGCCTGATTGCATCCCATTCTCTCAGAAAAAAAAGAAGTGTGCTTTGTCTTTATCATCTGGGGTGTGTGCTTCCTTGGCATACGTATATTTAGATCTTGATCTTTAGGAACCAACTGGCTAAAAGTAAACAGTGATAAAGGGCCAGGGCCCACACTGATTAAGATAGTGATTATTTAACAAAAACAAAAACAAAAACAAAACGAGAAAGTCAGAAAATAAATGCCGGCGAGGATGTGGAGAAATCCGCACGTTTGTGCAATGTAAAAGGTTGCGGAAACGCTGGCGTTTCCTCAGAAAAAAAGTAAACAGAATTCCCATAAAATTCAGCCATTCTACTTCTGGGTATATATGCTCCAAAGATTTAAAAAAAAAAAAATTTTTTTTTAACGTTTATTTATTTTTGAGACAGAGAGAGACAGAGCATGAACAGGGGAGGGGCAGAGAGAGAGGGAGACACAGAATTGGAAACAGGCTCCAGACTCTGAGCCATCAGCCCAGAGCCCGACGCAGGGCTTGAACTCACGGACCGCGAGATCGTGACCTGAGCTGAAGTCGGACGCCCAACCGACTGAGCCACCCAGGCACCCCTATATGCTCCAAAGATTTGAAAGCAAAGACTCGAACAGATGTTTGTACACTCATGTTCATATTCACATTATGGACAAGAGCCAAAAGGTGAAAACAACCCCACTGTCAACAGATGAATGGGAAAACAACCTGTGGCATATACATACAGTGGAATATCATTCAGCCTCAAAAAACACGGGCATTCTGACACACAGCTGCAACACGAACGAACCTTGAAGACAGGCTGACGTGACGAAATTCTGTTAAGTGACATAAATCAAACGCAAAAGGACAAACAGTGTATGGTCCTGCTTATGTGAGGTGCCTAGAGGGGTCAAATTCACGGAAGCAGAAGGGAGTATCATGGTTACCAGGCGCTAAGGCAAAAGGGCTTGGGGGCTTAATGCTTGATAGGGACTAGGGACGGAGTTTCAGTTTGGGGAGATGAACTGGTTCTAGACGTGGATGGTGGTGATGGTTATACAACACTGTGTACCATACACTTAAAAACACCTAAAATGTGGGGTGCCTGAGTAGCTCAATAAGTTAAATGTCCGACTCTTCGATACCGGCTCAGGTCGTGATCTCATGGTTTGCGAGATCAAGCCCCATATCCGGCTCTGCATTGACAACGTAGAACCTTCTTGGAATTCTCTCTCTCCCTCTCTCTGCTCCTCCCCTGCGCTCGCTCTCTCTCAAAAATAAGCAAATAAACATTTTTTAATATTTGTCTATTTGGGGGAGCACATAAGCAGGGGAGAGGCAGAGAGAGGGGGACAGAGGATCCAAAGCAGGCTTTGTGCCAACAGGGTAACAGCACCTAGCCAGATGTGGGGCTCGAACTTATGAACCGAGAGAGATCGTGACCTGAGCCAAAGTCCGACGCTCAACAGACTGAGCCACTCAGGTACCCCCAAGAAATCAACAGGTTTTTTAAAAAATGCTTAAAATGGTAAATTTTGCTGTGTATGTTTTATCATGGTAAAGAAACAAAAAAAAAACAAAGGAGCCACCACTTACGGAAATCTCATGGTAAAAATCAAGAAATCAAACGTGAACAGATCTTTCTGCTCAAGCCGATAAACAAAAAAAGCCTGCCCAGGGCACCCGGATGGCTCAGTCAGTTAAGCCTCCAACTCTTGGTTTCACTTCAGGTATTGATTTCACCGTTCGTGGGTTCAAGCCCCTCATCAGGTAGCCCGGAGCCTGCTTGGGACTCTCTCTCCCTCTCTGTCTGCCCCTCCCAGGCAGACTCACTCTCTCTGTCTCTCTCAAAATAAATATAAATTTTTAAAAACACCCAAAAGAAGAAGCCCTAGTTAATATTTTTGCTGCTTACTCTTCTGTTTTATATTCCCTTTTCTGTTATACCTGTCCTGTTGCCTTGTCTGGACCTAGCCATGCAAGAGGGCTTCTCGTCTTCTTCTTGACTCCAAAGATGTCTCTACAAGTCCACAGGGTTGGGTTCTAATCAGTCCTCCACCTGTTTGGGACTTTTTTGTCTGTTCTCAATTTACGAAAAACTCTTATTATGCATGAGGAGCTTATTCGATTAAACTGATGAATCAAATGTATTTGTTTCTCTTCTAAGACATCAGTGTTCTTTGGTGTCACATAAATTGAGTTCGATTATAAAGATTTTTAGGATATTCACGTGACCTGGTTTTCCTACACTTAGCATTCTAAGAGCTGTAGGTTTAGTCATAGGAAAGTTCTTCCAATTAATTTCAGCAGGTTAAATGTACTCATCTGTGGTGTCCTAGAATTTTCAATGAGCCCTAAGCATTTGTCACCAATATGTTTCCCTTTCTTTTTCTCTTCATTCCCGTATCTATGTCCAGTAGAGCAAACCTAACAGAACCCAAGTTTCCTTAGTATTAACTCAAAAATGATTTAAAGTTTTGTTGCCAGGGCCAGATCAAACCTTCTGGAAGAGAGGGACCTGGCACTTCTGACTCGATGCATTTGTTTTTGAAAGCATTTCAAAGTGAAATGTTGTAACTAGTTTGTTCAGATATCTCGGTTATGCTCAACCAACATCACTTCTGTCTATCTTGCGTGGGGTCAATTTGAATTAAAATTAAAATATCTTTATGTGATCAGAAAATAATTTCATAATTGAGGACATAATACTATTAACAGTTAAATCCATTGTCATTCGAATGCTTGCTACATAAATAATTTATTTGTTTTCTATCTTCTGTAGGTAATTCTGGCAAAGATCAGATGAAAGGTAGTACCTTTGAGAAAAATCTTCATAGCTTCTCCTAAACAAGCCAGCCTTTGATGAGTACCCTGGTGCCCAGTTACATGCTTGAAATTTGTTGCCTAATCATTTGACCCTGAGTCCTGCTTTTATTACATCAATCACTCACTCAACAACTCCTTTTTCCTCAAAAGATTTTTTTTTTCTGTGTTCACAAACTCCTGGTTGTGAAACATGAGTTTGGTGTGGAGAGCTTCCATTATACGGCACTTCGTTTAGCGGGAAGACGGGTTGCATTTTTCGTGTTTCTCTATGCACACATCTTTACGTTTTATCAAAAAAAAAAAAAAAGCTAAACTTGAATAGAATGAGTTCTTTACTTTCAAAACTACAATAAGAGAGCATGGTTCAGTATAAAAAGATTCTATTCGACTTCTTTTAAATGACGCGCATTATATTTGTATGCTATTTCTATTCTACTGTAACATGCAGAGTATGTAATGAAAGGGACTTTTTCGTCTGTTCTCAATTCACGAAAAAGTCTCATTCTTCTTCAAACCCACATTAGATGCACATAGATAAAGCCTACATTCATGGTTTGTTGGATTTATCGAGTCATAGACAATCTTAATGACTGTACATGTGGACCTACTCTTCACCAATGTCTCATTTAACCTCCCTCCCATTGGGTGTTTTATTTGAAATGGCTATAATTTATTCCCCATACATGCCCCAGACTATGTATGTCTTCCCTAAACAGATCAGGAAGGCTATTACTGCCAGTGGTACGACCATGATCCTAGTCACCCCACCTGGTGGTGCCATCTTGGGCTTATTCATTACCTTCAATATTAGTCCAATGACATTATGCTGTCATCAATTCTGTACTGACTGCCTAGGAATTGCAGGCTGGTTTCTCTCTGACGTTTCCAAAACCATCCCTTTCTCTTCCCCCCCCCCCCCGCCCCCCCGCACCCCACCAGACATTCTGGTTCAGGTTCAGAGTCTCATCACCTCTCCCCTGGCTAACTTCAATTGTCTCCTCCCCCACCTCCCAACACACACACCAGTCGACATCAACCCCACCAATACCTAAGCAATATCTTGAAAGGCTCCCTTTCGTTAAGTCATGCAACTACACGGAAGCACTCACTGAGTTAACATTACACTAGCTCGAATTTGAGCTCATTTACTTCGTTATTGGACGTTTATTAAATGTCTGACATATCTGTCAGGACTCTTCATAACCTGGCTTCCTGGCTTGCCAACCTGCTTACCATCACTCCCCAGTAGATAACATGGGCTCTGTCTAATGGTCTCCATCGTAATACGGACTCCAGACCACGCTGGACTCACTCCTGCCTCCACACCATCGCTCGTGTTCTTCCTTCACCTCTAATCCTCTCTATTCTTCCCTCTTCAAACAAAATCCTTTCTATCTCAGAAAGCTTTCCTCATAAACCTGAACTTTATTGATGTCACATTCCCCTGGAGAACACGTAGTCAGTTCGATCTGATTTCATGTTTACTCTTTGTCATCGAGGACGGTCTCTTGCCAAACAGTTGATAGGCTCATTCAGATAAGAGTCAGTCTTAACATTCTTCTCTGACGCCTTTGGGAATGCCCAAAGTGCTCTGCATGTAGAAAAAATATGTTGGTTGATTAATTACTTAGTTCCCTTCCACTTGTCCTACTGTTTGTACTAGGAAACTGTTCATAACTATATGTCCTTTAGGTACTCCAAGAAACACTGGGGGAGCAAATAATATTAAAAATTATTGAGTAAGAACTGAGAGTCTTCAGGAGAGAGAATGCAGCCGGATGGGTCCCAGAGAAAGTCATTTGGCAAAAGTCAGGCCATGTTTCTAGGTAGTTTGACACCCTCCCAACGTAAGGCATACTCTGGTAGGCAACCATGTCTGGTATGAAAATACATTTTCGAGCTGTTGACCTAGGGTTCTTCTGATTCTTTGCCTACCCAAGATGGAAAATATCCATTCATGTCCAAATCACGATGGAGACCTTGGCCCCAGCTTCCTGAATGATTTGCATGTGCAGACCCTGTCAATATGTGTCTGGAGAGCCTGGTGAAAAATGCGGGAATAAAGATCAGAAATTGCATTTCCTGCTTGGCTTAAATGAGGGGAGACTTGAAGGGTGGGAGTCGCCTCCCCCCTTGGCCGTGAGACAATTGTATCAGAGTGTTCTGTTTTGTTCTGGCTGGATGGTGTCTACTTATCAAAAGCAGGAAATTGCATTTTAACTTGGATCTGTGGGATCCTGCCGGGGAGGGGTTGATCTGGTTAGAAGGGTGAAAGTAGGAGGAGGGCCAGGGCAGAGAACAGTCAGTACCAGACCTTGGTGGGGCCTGCGGCCATCAGGAGCTTGGCAGGAACAGAAACTGCATGAAAACAAAACGAAAGAAAAACAAAAGACCTGGGCTGAAGATGTGAGCAAGCATGTCCTCTCCAGATGTGAAGATGCCGAGGAGCTATTTTTCTGATCTGGATGGGAGCATAGCTCCCGCGGTAGGGTTGGTGCACCATTACCAGCTATGTAATATGAGCGCTGATTCATTTACAGCCTTGAAGAGGAAAGAGGCAGCAAAGTTGTCTGATGCCAGATTACAGGCATCACTGATGTTGAGATAGGACTATCTACTTGCTGTGAAAGAGCTTAGTGGGGAAAGGAAGGGAAGGCAGATTTTTGTGAGCAGTCTTTTGTTTGTTTGATAATGAATGTGGTAAGAGACTGGGGGCGGGGGGTGTGGTGGGGCACGAATTTTAGCTAATGAAAAGACAAGGAGAGCTGTTAGGGACTTTTAATATACAGGAATATGAAAGCAAAATCACATGTACTCATTCTTCTATAAACAAAAGCAAATAAATACTAATTGGACATTCAGCGATTAAAAGTTGATCTAACAGCATGCATAGAACTAGCTGATCGTTACCTTTTCAGTAGTACCTTTTCCGAAAGCATGAGATTCATCCATTTTCCAAGTGAAAAGGGTGTGTGTGGGTGGGTGAGTGGGTGTCATGTGCATTGCAAAAACATGAAAAAAACAAAGACAGACTTCAGATACTCAAATAAATATACATGTGTGTATCTAAGCATGTAGGTACCCATACACACATACGTGTATATAAATATTAAAAAAAAAACTGTGGGATCTGTTAGAAAACAAAAGAGCATGAGAGAATATTACTAAAACTATAGCTAAAATGTAAGCTTGGAAAAAATGTATTAGTTTGTCTTCTCAGCCTTTTCACTCTTTCATACTCCTGTAACTCCGGTCACATTATAATTATCATTCTGACATTACATGTGAGTGCAAATGATACATTAAATACACAAGAACACGGTGCTCTTCTCCGAAATCTGGTTGCTTCTTTTCTGCTGGGCTTATTATAATAGTCTGTCAATAAGGAAACTGCTGGAGTGAGGGTTCATGGTTGCTGTTCTTTATTTCAGTGTAACTGATAGTCCGTCTCCAGTAATACTGTTAAAGAACTGCAAATCGGAAAATAAACCAGCTCCACTAAGATTTATCTTCATCCGCAAATGTTCTCTGTTTGAGACCGGTGTACAGAGACGTGGAACCAGATATTTACTTGGCGGATTTTCCATAGTACATTTCATATAAAACTATACAGGCAGAGGATACTTTGAAGGTAGGCTCAAAACAGAGCAGGACCTTCCTCAGTTTGAAAGTTGCTTTCAGTGTCAGTTTTAAAAGTGTTACCGCTTGTAAATCTATGTAATTGAAATGTTAAAGGCCTGGACCCCACTTCGTATTGTCATACTTACAGCCAGAAAGACTGAGATTAAGTTCTTTTACATTCTGTGTTTCGTTGAGGCAACGTCGTGCCTCCGGTTGGAAGTGCCTGGGTTTTATTTTTTTATTTACTTCCATCCCCAACAGCTCCGGTTAAAACATAGTTAATGTACCAACTGCAATTAGCCAACTGTCAAAGTCTCAACTCCCAACCGTTGACAAGCTTCATTTAACTCATTTGAGAATTGGAAGTTTGAATTTTTTTTTTTCCAGGAAGGTAGCTTGTTTCCTTATTTCCTGTCAAGAGAGCCAAGTCCTGTGACCTATGGCTAAAAGGGCTCTTTGTAATTAAGACAGGGAGTCTCCAAGTGAACAGTTCTCACAGTAGGAGGGAAAAAATTAAAAAGAGAGACAGAGATAGAGACAGAGACGGAGAAGGAACCAAGTAATGGGAGCGCAGCCAATGCCTGGTCCCCCCCCCTCCAACCCCCGGCTGCTGAGCCCCGCACGGTCCGGCCACCTTCATCTCCGCTGCCATTGGTTCTGGGTCCATTTCATGGAGCGCCGAGTCTATTAAGACCTTGGCCAGTGGGCCTATCGCGGGGGATACTCCCTCCGCGGGGCCTGTGCATAGACAACCAGAAACTGATCAACCGTGTTATATCAATAACATTCTCTCACCAGGTTGTGTAAATTGATCTTTTACAATTTCTCTCGGTGACAGTCTCTGTAACCAACAAGATAAATCATTCCTCCTGTGGCTTTTTTATTGATTGCTGAGACCTGTATAAAAATTACACCGCTCAAGCTGTGAAGTGAACATCCTCATAAAAGAAGACTTTTTATTTACAATCAAAATATGTTTGGGCCCAGATCAAGTGCAGATTTACTAGCTCAGAACTACAAGAACAGTGAAATTTCACAGATTTAGAGAAAACTAGAAATTCAAAAGAAACACCCCCCATCACCCAAAACCAACCATCACAAACTACAAGAATACATACCATGCGCCTCAAATTAAGACCACTATTTTTTTTTAAAGAAAAACTTTACACATTTGATTTTAAGCTTAACAGTGAACAGAGAGCCATCTGCTAAAAAAAAGAAAAGAAAAGAAAAGAAAAACTGTCACAACCAAATTAATCTTCGCAATGAATTCTATAAACTACCCAACTTGCCTTGTGATAACACCCCCACCCAGTTCTTGTTATAATACTAACAACAAGAGCCTTAGAGCCCTTTTCGTCTGGTCGTTTAGACAAAACCATAGAACGAGATGCACTTCAGGGATGAGACTCCGTCTTTTTTTAAAAAAAAAAGTTTCACTCCCCTGATTTTGCAATCAGGCAAAGATCTGTGGTTCCACCACGAGAGTAATTTAAAATTCTGGAGGACTTAAAATTTTTAAATGTAGTTGAAATACAACAATCGGTGTCTTTAAATACGTATTTTATACAAATAGCTTCTTGGAATGTAAACTTTCTTTTCAGTTCTGTGTGCTGCTAAAGACGTAAACAGAGTTGCAGTTGGAAGGCACTGTGCCGGGGGAGAGTTTTGAAGTGAAAAACTCTGTGCACAGAGTTTACACTCAGGTTCCCTCGGGGGCGCGGTTTGGAATCACCTGCTAAGAAACTCCATGACGTCCTGAGGCAGAGTCAAGGCTGCAGCTCCAGGACCCACGTTTGTGAAACGTGCAAGAGAGAGCCGTGAAACAGTTTTTTGCATCATCTCATAAGATGAGTTAATGATGTTTATAAACTAAAGAGAATTACCCTAAGTTATGGCTGCCTGAAATAGCTTTTCGTGCGGGCCCTGTGAGGCGGGTATTGTGTTTCAGCTCAAATAGCATTTCACAGACCTAAGAATCTGAGCATAGCCTTTTGTATACATCTAAGAGGGGAGGACAGAGATGGTTCTTTTTGTCCCTTCCCCTTGAGCCTTTGCCCGGTTTCTCTGAAGCTGGGCTCTTTATTTTCGGGCAGGCGGGCGCGCGGGGGGGGGGGGGGGGGGGGGAGGAGGGAGGGAAGGCTTGTGTGGGCTCGGTTCCTCACTTTCCCGGCCAGGAGGAAAAGTGAGAGTGTGACCGTCTGGAGTTGAGGCTCCCTCACCTCTCTGGGAGACTCTTTCACTGGGACACAGCAGCGGCAACACACACACGTTCCGGACAAACACCACTGCAGAGGAAAAAGCACTGGGTCTAGAAGCGAGGCTGCAAAGGGGTTTGCTGCACACCAGCGGACGTCTCCTCGTTATAAAAGAAGCATTTGCAAGAAGACCTCATCTCCTAGCGACTGGTTCACTGCGCGGCACCGCTTCTGCCTTCCTCCCCGTGGCCACCGGCCCAGCCCCCCGCCCCACCCCCCCCACCCCCCTACCCCGGCGGGGCAGGGTTCAGCCTTCTGTTTACATCTGGGCAATCCTTGCCCCTGTGCACAAAGACCCACTGTGCCCAGGTTCACCGACTGTCTTTTGGTTCTTTGTAACTCTTGATTTAGTTCTTTGGAAGGCTTTCTCGCCGCTTCCCCCAGCACACTTCCTACGGGCATTTGACCGCCCCCCACCCAACCGCCGTCAAAGGCCCAGCAGCCGTGAGGGGTTTGGGGGGCCTGGGGGTGTGGGATCCCCCGCCCCGGCGTGGGAATGCCTCGTTCCCGGAGCCCACTCCGAGGCACATCCTCTCCATTTCTCCTCGCCTGCGAAAGTGACACGTCTGCGGCCGCACATTGTCGCCGATTGTGGGAAAGGGCCGCCAGCCTTTCCGCCGCTCCCGGCCGCCCTAATGAGGGAACAATCGGGCTCCCCGGAGCTGCCGGCGGGGTCAGGCCCGGCGCCCCGCACAATGGGCGCGGCGCCCGAGCCCCTGACAGCGCCATAAATTGGCCGTGCAAAGCTGAGCGCTTGGTGGTCCCCGGGAGGAAAGAGCCGCCGCCGGCAGCGCGAAAAGACGAGTCCGGGAGCCCGCCAGGGAGCCAGTGGTGTTTTTTCCAGATCACCTTGTTGGAACTTAGAGTAGCAGAGGTCAGACGAGAAGGACAATAGCGGGGTCCAAGGGTGAACTCCGGCGGGGGGGCGCTGAACCCGGGCTCCCAGGTCGAGCAGAATGAATGGGGTGGGCGCTGAAGTCGGGGGGCCCACAGGGGCCCCGGAGTCCGAAGGTCGCGGGGCCGGCCTGGCCCAGAAAGCCCCCTTCCCCCCTCCATCCCAGAGAAAGGAATGGCCCACACTGAAGAAGACATTTCTGCTGTTCACAAAGGGCTTTCTTTTTTTTTTTTCTTTTTGGTTTTTTTCTTTCTTTTTTGAAAGATATTTTAGCACAGATCTTACCAGATGAGGACAAGATAAGAAAATCACTAGATGTGGGCTCTTTTTTTTTTTTTTTCACGGAAGATATACATATAATGCAAAGTACCTTTTGAAGTGGTTTTTTTTTAATCAAAAGTTCTCTAAGAAAAAAAAATAACTTCTGTTCAATCTCAGAGAAATAAATGGCATAAGGATGCTCTTTCTGGTTTTTATTTAGCGTCAGTATGGGTTTTTTTTCTTTTTAATCTCTCCAAGGAACAGATAGAGAAAAAACAGAAGGATGGGGAAGCTTATATTAGGATTAAGTGAGCTTTTAACTTGAAAACATGAATTTAAAAAAAAAAAAAATGTTTGCCAAACTAACATCAACAAATGTGGCCAGATATCTGGTTTTAATGGGATGATTCAGGAGTTTCGGTCTTTTGTGGGCCTTGGGCTGCCAAAATCCTGCACCAATCATGACATCCCCAAACTCAAAAATTTCAATTAAACAAACCCACGATTGCTAGACATGGTACCCTAACTATTTACCTCTGAAGTTGTGTTTGCACGCGCTGTGCTTTTCGAGGTTTCCCTCTTTTTCTTCCTTCTTTTTGAAGATGAGACTATGACCCTTTGGGAGACCAAGGGTCAGTTGAGGACCCGGCAGGCAATGACCTGTACTTTAACTGTATCCTGAGTGAGAAGGCATCTGGCCCAGCACTTCGTGGCCCCACCGTCCCCACCTCCAACCCTGCCTGCCACAGCCCCCATCTTCCTTCTTTAAAAGTCTAACTCACATCCCAGAAGGGATTGTGCAAGGCCCAAGCTATGCTGCTAGATAGATAGATAGATAGATAGATGATAGATCAATGATAGATAAAATAATGAGTGTGCAAAAACTGCAATCCCAAGTCTCCCTTGAGCCAGGACCCATGGGTTGCTGCTGCCCCAGGGCAGGGTGAGTGAGGCCCAGTGTCAGAGCCTCCCCTGCACACAGCTGCAGGCACCCCTCTGAGAGACTAGAAATGGCAGAGGAGAAGCAGGAGTGTTATCTGAGCCACTTGCCCCACCCCCAACCCCCCACCCCGCACCCCAGAATCCAGGAAGCCCACTGGGAACAGCATCTCTCAGCCTCCCTGCCTCCAAGAGTCGAGAGGGGGTGTGGCCACCCCAAACTGGAGGTGGTGGGTAGAAAGGCAGAGAGGAGATGGGGTGACAGCACGAGAGAAGGTAGTTATACTTTTGTATAAAAACCACCTTTGGTTCGATTGACTGATACTCTGCTTTATTATTCTCTGAAACCTAAAGCCTAAACTTGCCTAAAAGGGGGTGAGTTTTTCCTCTTACCTAATTTTTCCTGATACAGGAGGAGCACTGTGGAAGAAGGAGAAAGGAAGGGTAGGTTCGAGTAGCCTCTTCAGGAAGCACTGTGACCCGACATTCTTCATATAGAACCACAGAATTAGATAAATATGTATTTAAGTGTTATTCCTGAAAGTTTGAAAAGGAAAACTTACTTCTAAGGTAAATCGGATTGAGTTTCCCTCTTAATCGGATTACCCTGGAATACATGGCTTGCTTCCTGAGGGTGGCTAATAATTGATAACTTCTTGGGGCAGAGAGTTACTGAAAAACCATTTGGAGGCAAAAACCAAAATGTATGTTCTAAATTAGGGGCCTAAATTAAGTTGGACAACAATTTTGTTTACATTCTTCAGGTGCTTTCCAAAGATGCCTTTTAAAATCACATTTTCTCATAATTTATCTAGAAAGAGAAGCCAGAAGCATTATCTTTCCAACTGTGGAAAAACTAGTCCCAAACAGTATTCCAAATAAGACAAACACAAATTTTCTTTGAAATAGACAGCTGGCTCTGGGGGAGTGGAAGATGGTCATTTCTAAGTTACAGCCTGCTGTTCTTTATGAATACAATACTGATTCTCAGAAGCACACCCAAGTGAAGAATCCCCTACCTGTTCCCAGAATCTTGTGTTGAAAACAGTACTAAATCTACACTTTAGCAGGACATTGCAAAGAGTTCTATTCCATGAGACTTGAAGCTGAAAAATCTTTGTCCACTAACCGTGTGCTGTTTTTGAAACTTTTATAGTGTTGCTCTTACCTGGAGTGGTGAAAAAAAAAAAAAAAAAAAAAAGGTTGAATGGAAAATAAACTGGAGGGGATAAGCTGAACTTCTGGATTCTTCAACGATTCCATTCGGTTGTTGCATGGAAAAATCTTGAATGATTTCTCCATTTCCCACCTACCTCCAGGTTCCTGAAATAATACATGTAAAAAGAGAAAGACCAAATGGAATAAGAGAGATTATTATTCCAACCCTGTATTATAAGCATGTCATGTGTTCGTAAAGAATTGTTCATCTGGTGAAGGAATAATAAAATGTGACACGTGGAAGAAAGGAAACACAGCCAAGAGGCCCTGTTGCTGAGTGTTCTGAACAACAGACAACCTCTAAGGATCCTCGCCTATAATCCTGGCTCTGCCTTCAATTCACAGTATGCCTTTGGGTAAGTCACTTAACCTTTCTGGGTCTCAGTTTCCCTCTGGGCAAAATGGTGGTTATTATAATAACCCTCTTACCAGTATTTTGCAAAGAACAATGATTACAAATGAATGCAAATCGTCTTGTGTGTGTTAAGAATGACATACAAGGGCTGAGAAATAGCATATGAGCCTGTAGTTCACAGCACACTTTTCCGGGAACAACGCGAGGGTGTTGCAATCACAGAACGATAACAGGGACCACCGAGCAGATTATAACCAAGAGGAATCCTTTAGGAAGAATTCGTGATGAGTCACTGGACCAAAATGGGAAAAGTGGGAAAGGAGATTCAACTCTCATCTTTTTCATATAAATTTTGGCAAAAGTGATTTGGGTGTTAACAAACCAAAGGATGTGCTTAGGACGGTTCATCTAAAGTCGTAGAAATATTAGACGTTACACAACTTAGATACACAACGTGGAGAGGGGATTTATTTACGTAGACACAACTCAGAGGTTTACTATTTATTACATGTGTCTTGTTCTGTGATCAAGGAGGGTTTTATAGGTGGCTTTTCAAGAGGCTGGCAGATATGTAATGATTAACTAAATGTTCAGTAATGCTTTATTTCGTTTGCTTCTAAAGAACAACATTTACCAGATTTCAAGGCAATTATGTTTTAAAGCGCACTAAAAAATAAAAATAAAAAATAAATCAAAAAAGCACCTAAAGTCATATTTTTTCTATTTTTATAAACTCTCAAATGTGGAGAAAAACAAGGAAGGAACAAAGGGAGTATTTATGGTAACAAAAGGTTAATAGCGTGCATACAGGCAGAAGAATTACAAATCAATAAAAAAAAATGAACAACACAGGAAAAAAGGAGAATTGATATGAACAAGCAATTAGCAAAATAATAAATACAGTTCTCCAACTCACAGAGAAGTGTTTAACCACAATAAAGTAAAGTTAAAATACTCTGTGCCATACGGCAGGCAGTAGAGAACCCGCTAATACTTCCCAGGGAAATAACCACAAGCAATTATTAAACGCTATAAAAAGTGCTGTGCTCTCTACCCTAGCTACTTGACTTCGAGAACTTTGTGTTAAAAAAAAAAAAAAAAACTCATGATTGTCCCCTAAGTCTTAACCGGAAGGATGACGAGGACAGCGTTGCTGGTTACAGTGCATAATTGCAAATAACTCTAAATTCACAGCAGTGGGACAGCAGGTTCAATAAACGGTCCGCGCATAAAACGCATTCTAACTAGGAGAAAAGATGCCGTGGGGGCTACGAATGCATACTAAGTAGAGAGATATCTAGATACAAAAGGAGGTGAGGAAAAATTTAAGGGTGTGACCCTATTTTGAGGAAAGAAGGAAGAATTGGCAGGACGGGCTATTTAGGCTGCAATATTGCAAATATTGCAGGGTTTCAGTGGTCTATAACAACAAAAGTTTAATCCACACTTGGATTTCAGGTTCCTCTCGGGGCAAGTGCGGGCTCTGCTCCGCAAGTCCTCAGTGCCTGATTCGGAGTGAAGCAGCCACCATGAGAAGCATGGCCCGTCACCGTGGCGGAGGGAAAGAGTTCCACTACGACAGCCACCAGCCAGCCACAGGCAGCTTTGGGAACGTGAAATGGCACCCATGTGAATTGAGACGGTTCTAAGTCTAAAATACGCACCAAAGCTCAAAGACTTTGTAGAAATAACAAAAGATTGCAAAAATATCTCAATAAATCTATGTCGAGTACATGCTGAATCTGTTTTGAGTGTCTTAGGTTAAAGCAAATCGCTTGTGAAACTTCACTTAACCTGTTTCTCTTACTTTTTTTTTAATGCTGCTACAGGAACATTTAAAATTGCGTACGTGGCTTACACTTGTGGAGCCACAGCGTTCTAGAGGGTGTTGGACCACCAACCTATGCTGCACCTCATTGGCTGGACTCAGTCACATGACCCCACAGAGTCACAGGAAGTCAGAGAATGCAGTCCTACAGTGTATCCAGGAGGCAGCCAACTGGAAACACTTGGTGAGTAGTCCTAATATGTGCCACAGAAAGGGAGAAAGAGAGAGAGAGAGGAAAAAAATGGCAAATTCTGAAGAGTACATTTGAGAGCATCTGCGTTAAACACAGGCTACTTGCTATGAGAAAATTTACTTGGAATCCCTTGGGAGTCCCTCCACCGATCTGAGCAGTCAGCCTCCAGTGCAACTAAAAAAGTTATGAGAATAGCCCTATACCAGCTGCCACAGGGGGAAAATGCTCCATATATTAAGACACTATATGCAGAGAAAGAAAAAAAGACCGGCAGCAATTTGAAGGGGAAAGAAAGTCATAATACACACGCACACATGAGCAGACACTTGCAGAGATGACATTTGGGTTGGCTGGTGAGCTGCCCTTGACTGTGCAATTCTATGTAGTATTGGGCACTCTAGAGGCAGGCTGCCCGGGTTCAAATTGCTAGCTGTACAAGCTCTGACAGGTCGCACAACCGCTCTCTTCTTCCATCAATCCATCTGTAAAATGGGGGCCATATCTGTATTTATTTCGCAGGGTTGTGAGTAAAAATCCAAATGTGCGAAGAAGTGACCACCCAGCTAGAATCTGCTACTCGATTTCCGTTTTCTAATTTACCATAAAGATGAAAATCAGCTGAGCTGTACTCCAATCTGCAGCTGATATTTGGAGAAGCATTAGCAGAATTACCTTCGTCTTTGCTCAGCCCTTCCCTTAAAAGATCTCCAATTTGGAAACACGATTTTTCCCCCCTTTACATCTGCACAAGCCACTGACTTGTCAGGAGAACAATACAAACACCTTCACATTTCCGCAGCTCCGTCTCCTGAATTTAGCACTCCACTTCTGAATTTAAGGAACCAAAGCACCATTCAGTGTTTTAAGAGTGAGGAAAATATATAAAAATTAAAATGGCTTTGACAAGTTAACATCAATTTGAATGAGACTGGGAAAATGAAATTCTGTAGATGAGTGCTTTCATTTCAAATGGTTTTGCCGGTTTTCGAATGATTACCCAATTTTGTCTCGTTCCCTTCAAATTTACAAATTAATATTTTTAAGAGACGGAGTTAATAACCAGTTGAGTTAAAACGTATTAAAAACTATAAAGGTTTCCTCCATTCAAGTTCGGAGTTTTGCTATATAAAACCGACTTTAGAGTTACAATAAAAATAGCAATATCACGCAATACTATGTTTGTATTTCTCAGTTCAATTGCTTTTTATTTTCAAACTGTAGGCAACTAAGACATGCCTGAGTGAAATTTCCTAGGAGCCAAATAATTAATCCAACATTTATCCAAAATGCTAAATTAACTGACCTAATTCTTCAAATGAATATCATACTTTGATGGTGACATACAAATTGTTTTCAACCTTAGGCTTAAAAAGGTATTATCAAGTATTCTGATTAATCAAGGAGAACACCTGGTAATTTGTGACATGCGGAACGTAGCTACCCAATTCCCTGAATATTTTAACAAAATACTTGTAAAATTGCGCCACCCAAACCAAGAGTGAAAAATGGTGCCAACACCAACAGAAGGTAAGAGAAGGATACATTTCAAAAGATTCTAGCTGTTTCTGTACCCTCTGAACCCTCAGAGTGAAATCAAGTATGCAAAGGGATTATGGGCTTAAAGTTCAATTAAAATAAACACTTTAAATTCCATTATTTTACTATTTAGAATGAAAAATAGAATTTTCTTGTCAAATGTTTTGGTTCTCTGCCTCTTTTTTACTTTTTTGGTGTGTGCGGTCTTATTTTAAAGTTCCATTGAGGCAATACACATATGCCAGCCAGAAAAATGCAGATATTAAGGGATTTTATTCATAACAGGCTAAATTTGTCTCTTGTGAAAGATAAAAGCACTTTAAAGTTGATGAGTCTATGATTTTAAGTAAAATCCTCATTCAAATGTGATTGCTTTATAGGTTTCACTCTGGTCAGAGTAATTTGTGTTCTTTCTATATATTACTCCGACTATAATAAAGCTGTTTATGCAAATGTGAAATTGTTGCTATCGCAAAATTTCTCCAACTGTGTAAGGTTGCAATGTTAAACTCGCATTCAAGATCCGAATTTCACATATTCACAACCTGCAAACATCCCAAAGTCACACTTCGACATCTGTGTGGTGGCCAGCTTCCACGGCAATCCATAACATGCTTTTTCAGAAGTTGAAAGAAAAAAGAAATCAAAACGTTGAGGTAAGTACAATTCAGTAATTATAGTAAATGTTTACCAAATGTTTGCCATGGCATACATTTTATTAATTTTTAGCACTTAGAAACCACATTAGGGGGGCAGCTGGGTGGGTGGCTCAGTCAGTGAGCATCCAACTCTTGAGCTCAGGTCATGATCTCAGGGTCGTGGGATCGAGCCCTGCATTGGGCTCTGTGCTGAGCGTAGAGCCTGCTCGAGATTCTCTCTTCTCTGCCACCTCCTGCGCTGCTCTCACTCTCTTTCTCTAAAAAAAAAAAAAAAAAAAAAATTTTAATTTTAAAAAATTTAAAAAAATAAAAAGGAAAGAAACCACATTACGGAGGCAAAAGCCTTCAGAGTTTGTGTAAATTTTATAACACACTGTGGCTCATGTATGCCTGGGAAAACCCACCACATGCCCAATTGTGACACAAACCTCAAAGGTTTCTTCATCTGCACTTTTGAAGGTTCTTTACATTCCTTGTGTTATCTTAACTTAGAAACTTTTGGATAATGTGTAGTTTTGCATCCTTAGTGAAACCTTTATCTTGCCATATTCTGTCTCATTGAAAAGTCAGAAGTTTCTATCACGTCAAGTACGCTAAATACCTCTGCAAGAAACAGCATAAAGCGATTACATCGGTAAACAATTATTTTCAGGCCTTGTCCTTCTGAATTTGGAGGTGAACAAGGATGGCAATAGGGATTTCAGACACAGCGAGTAAAACTGTAGGCTGTTGAGATACACGGGCCAATTGCTGACTTCTGCAGAAGAAGGAATTATAAGCCACATAAGAAAAATGGCTCTGTGCTATACATCTGGTCACCCTCGAATGTCTCCGTCTCCATCGATGCTTGAGCCTTGCCATTCTTAGTTACTATGGTTCCGTGCCCTGAAGTTCTCTCTATTTTCTAGTGTGTTCACTATAACATACAGCTCCTGATGCCCGCTCTCTACGGTTTCCTCACCTAACATTTTCTCTTTATCACTGCATCTCAAGAACCTCGTTTATTTCCACCGTATAATGTGTAGTAGGCTTAGCTCTGCCATTAAGTCTCTGTGCTGTCCTTAATCAGTAAGCATGTCTGAGCCTCAGTTTGCTCATTTGTAAAATGCGAACAAGTCATAATAAGTGGTATCTTCATTTGTTATTGGGCCTTTATTACTCTTGTGGATTCTACCACACCTCACTTGCTAACATGAGTAATTTTTATACAAGCAAGCTGTGTCACTGCACTCTTATGGATGCATGGTTTTGTTTTGGTGTGACTTTTTTCTGGCTATATCTTCCAACAAAGTAACAATAAACACCACTGAGGAGGTGAGGCCCAAAAGGTAAAATGCAGAAGGAATAAACATGAAGCCATGCACTTAAGTTTGAAAATCGGTGCCAGAAGTGGAGGGTTTATACATTTGACAGGCACTTTTATTAAGCACCCACTGTGTCCAAGCTGGGTTCTTTTTTTTTTTTCTTTTTTTTTTAATTAATTAATTAATTTATTATTATTTTTTCAATATATGAAATTTATTGTCAAATTGGTTTCCATACAACACCCAGTGCAAAAAACAAATAACCCAGTGAAGAAATGGGCAGAAAACATGAATAGACACTTCTCTAAAGAAGACATCCGGATGGCCAACAGGCACGTGAAAAGATGCTCAACATTGCTCCTCATCAGGGAAATACAAATCAAAACCACACTCAGATATCACCTTACGCCAGTCAGAGTGGCCAAAATGAACAAATCAGGAGACTATAGATGCTGGAGAGGATGTGGAGAAACGGGAACCCTCTTGCACTGTTGGTGGGAATGCAAATTGGTGCAGCCGCTCTGGAAAGCAGTGTGGAGGTTCCTCAGAAAATTAAACATAGACCTACCCTATGACCCAGCAATAGCACTGCTAGGAATTTACCCAAGGGATACAGGAGTACTGATGCATAGGGGCACTTGTACCCCAATGTTTATAGCAGCACTCTCAACAATAGCCAAATTATGGAAAGAGCCTAAATGTCCATCAACTGATGAATGGATAAAGAAATTGTGGGTTTTTTTCTTTTTTAATGTTTATTTATTTTTGAGAGAGAGAGCGCGCCAGCAGGGGAGGGGGAGAGAGAGTGGGAGACAGAGAATCTGAAGCAGGCTCCAGGCTCTGAGCTGTCAGCACAGAGCCCAAAGACACAGGGCTGGAAACCACGAGCCGTGAGATCACGACCTGGGCCAAAGTCAGACGCTTAACCAACTAAGCCCCTCAGGTGCCCCCCTTTTTTAATGTTTATTTATTTTTGAGAGAGAGAGTGAGAGAAAGCAAGTAGGGGAGGGGCAGAGAGAGAGAGGGAGACACAGAACTCAAAGCAGGCTCCAGGCTCTGAGCTGACAGCACAGAACCCGACGCAAGACTCAAACTGATGAACCGCGAGATGGTGACCTGAGCCAAACTCAGGTGCTCAACCAACTGAGCCACCCAGCCGCCCCCAGGCTGGGTTCTGATAACACAAAGATTTTTTTTTAAATCCTCATATTTAACAAGCTCACAGTCTCACAGTATTGGCAAGTAGAGAAGGAGAGACAACGGACACTTAAATAACTAGAATGCACATTGAAATAAATATTATGATAGACTTGAGTGCCTATTCTATACAAGCACAAAAAAGGGAGAAATTAATTTTACCGCAGTAGGGTGCAGATAGGGGAAGCGGGAGAGAATTCTGAAAGAGGAAACACCACCAGGCATTTGGCTAGCAGTGGCTATTAACATTGATTCATCCAGCTTTTCCCTAAGACAACTAAGGAGTCAGAGAAGATAAGAATTTTGAGCCTATCACCAACTAATAAGTGACAGCGAGTAAGTCGTAGAGCTGGGCCATAAAGCCAAGGGCATCCTACGTTCGGCCACGAAACTATGCTGCCTCTCGGCCCAATAAATGAGCCAGTTCTGTTCCAGCTTAAACTTATTACACAATTGAGACACTAGAACTATTACATTAAAAAGCTTTTTTTTTTTTCTTCCATGAAATCTGTAAATAATGTAGTGGGTATTTTTATTGCCAGAAACTTGAGTAATGATTTATTGCATCTTTACAAGAATGACCCAAACCAAGTGGGATTTCTTTTTTCTTCTAATCGATAAAGACTCCTAAGGCACCCAGGGTAACTGTAACCTGTAATTGAGCTCCCCTCTGCATACTCTTCAACACAGGACCTGTGCCAGGTGAGTCTCAAAATTTTGCACATACATTGGGGCACCTGGGTGGCTCAGTCGGTTCAGCAACCTGCTCTTGATTTCGGCTCAGGTCACAATCTGATTTAAAAATTGCACATACAGTATGTTCTTTAGATATGCATGGGGAAAAAAGGTTCTAAGGAAGTACACTAAAATGCAGGGTGAAATTGTAGGATCGTTTTTTTTCCCCCTCTGGGCTTTTCTACATTTTGCCCATATTCTACAAAGAGCACGCTTTTTTTTAAATTAAATAAATAGCATATACACTTACGAGTTTGTTTTTAAAATACCTGAAGAGGCGCCTGGGTGGCTCAGTAGGATGAGCATTCAACTCTTGATTTTGGCTCAGTTTACAATCCCAGGGTTATGGGATCCAGCCTCACGTCAGGCTCCTCAGTGAATGTGGAGCTTACTTAAGCTTCTGCCCCTTTCCATCCCTCATATGCACTCTATCTCTCTAAAAATTAAAAAAAAAAAAAAAAAGTACCTAGGAAAAAAATGAAACTAGCCAAAATGACATATAGACTTATGGTGATTTTTCGTTTATTGTATGATTTATTTTCCCATAGTTTCTGAAATGACCTTTTTCTTGAAGTACTAATTTACATATTAAGAGCAAATGTGCAGGGGCGCCTGGGTGGCTCAGTTGGTTAAGCCTCCAACTCCGGCTCAGGTCATGATCTCACTGTGAATTTGAGCCCTGCATCGGGCTCTGTGCTGACAGCTCGGAGCCTAGAGCCTGCTTTGGATTCTGTGTCCCCCTCTCTCTCTCTCTGCCCCTCCCTGCTCGTGCTCTCTCTCCCTCTCTCTCTATAAAAAAAACAAAACAAAACAAAAAGAACATTAAAAGACAATTTTTTAAGAGCAAATGCCCACGAGCAGCAAGCAAAAGGGGAAGAAAGTTCTAGAAGAGTTCTCGGTGCAGTGGAGTGGAGGCCTAAGCAGCCCCAGCCTCAGGTGGGAATACAGCCTATCCTGAGAATGGCTCAGGGCTCAGAAACTGGGGGGGGGGGGGGGGGGGGGGGGGGGAGGAGGAGGAGGGGAGGGGGCAGATGGGCCCGTCACCCTGGCTGAAAGTATCCCTTCCAGAAAGGAGAGCTTCCCCTCCTGGAGATCAAAAGGACAGAGGGGTGAAGATACTCTGCTTACAGCCCCAGCGTGAGGAAGCACCAGAAATGTCTGCCCAAGGCAAAGAGATGCGGGGTTGCAGGGTGTGGATCAGGGTTCAAACCCCAGCGGTGCTGCTGTTACAAATGAAAAAGTGGACCAGGAGAGGGGATGCCTTTAAAATTAAGGGCCAGGATGAGGTGAGCCATGGGTAAGGGGGGGGGGGGGGGGGGGGGAGGGGTCAGCCACCTCTTTAGGAAAGGCTTGAGCTGGCGTGGTTGGTTGAGCAAATGAAGAATGGGGGGCAGGTGTCTGGACTCTGGGCCTAACCCGACCACTAACCAGCTGTGCGCATCTGGTCAAGACCCAGCTTCCCTGCACTGTGGCTCCTTCAGCGCTCGGGCCAGGCGCTCTCTCCCCAAGCACAATCTTCTTTCCCTCATTCAAATCTGCCCAGCCACCCAGGGAACAGCCCAAGTGTCCTCTGTGGGCCGGGCACCGGGCTGGGTGCCGGGCAGGCGCAGTGAATCAGAACACCCCCCACCCCACCCCCCGCCGGCATCTTGAATGGATGTCTCTCGAAGGCCCGTGGACTGCAGAAAGGCGGCGCTCTCAGATGGCACAGGTGCGCAGCAGTCCGTGTGCGTTCGTGAACTCTGACCAAATTGTCGTCGCCGCAGCCAGTGTCTCCTGCGCAACGATGAGAAAAGAGCCTGCCGTTCCGAGGTCATTGTCACAGACGGTTCCTTCGTCTCTTCCTTCGTTTTAGGAAACTTTCTGAGTTTCATCCACGAATTGATTTATTTATTTTTTTGTCAAAAAAATAGCTCCCTCCATTTCTTGAAGTCAACTGCTTATTCTAAGTGAACCCGAATTTTCAAAACCGTCTATAACTGAAAACTCTCCTGGAGCCTGGTAGGAATGGGACTCCCTAAGGGTTGTGCCAGGAGTACTTGGCCTCAGACAGACCGGGAATACCATAGTGCCCTTTATTACTAGGTTTCAGTATTTCCATTTTAAGCCCTGGTAAATACAGGGCTATGAGAGAAAAAATTAATGGGAATATTTTCAAACCTTCGGAAAACTCAGGATTTGATATTTGGCAGGAAGGCTAAGAGGGTGGTTAAAGAAAAAAGTGCAAATACTCAAAACTTTCTTTAAGGTCGAGTTTGAGTCCAATTGACTCTGTTCTTTTTTCACACTGGCCCTAGCAAAGCTGCATTTTTTTTTCCCCTGCTAACAACTCTTCCCTTATTCTATGGAATGTTTAATTTGCCCTTTGAAAGAAAGTATGATTTGTTCCATTTTTCCATGTGCAATTTCTGTGCTATTTACAGACTAAGATAAGAATCAAGAAGGATTCATGTGCCAAAAGCACAAATTCAAGGCGGGGAGAGGAAATCAGAGTCCTAAGTCCCAACTTGGACTGACTCGCTAGAATATTCTAGTTACAGACCTTCTTGACATTGTGTTCTCATCTACCACCGTGTACTCACAGAGCCCACCGTCCCAATCACCCAGTGAATCAAAGCCCGGCCTAAATCAAAATCAAAGAGTGTGTTCGGCAAAGCAGCACATCTACAGGCTAAACAAAGCTACCAAACCTTAGAAAAATTACAGTGTTAATCTAGTCACTCCTTACACCTCAGTGATGACAGCATGATATGAAAACCCCAGTTGTTAAGCGCTACAAGTACAGCCCACCAATCACCAAAGGATCCGAGTTAAAATTAATCCCTGTGGATACAACAGACAGTATCTAACTGGGGCCTTTTTTTAAAAAATAAATAAATAAAAATATGTATACTAAACAAACTCAAACCTGTGACCCAAACAACATGATAAGCAAGCAAGTTATGAAGGAGACCAGTGAAATCTAATTTAAAACCCCCATTTTGTTAAACCAGTTTATTACTGAGCTCTCTGTATATAAGCGCTGCCTTTTTCTCGACGTCTCGGCTATGGGTTGTTTCATGGATTTTCACCGTCCTGAATAGTTTGCTTTCTGTTCCAGTCTTTTCTCAGCTCTCTGACCCAACACAAGGGCTGGCAGTACTCACTCACACCCACTTCCCACCCCCCAACCCGCTTTCCACTCTGAGCATGCCTTGCTCCAATCAGTTCTCCATAGCGCAGAGAAACTGCTTCTCGGTTGTTCAGACAAACGTGGTAATTGCCATCACACTCACAGGCAAACTGAAAGACTTTCTCTTTTACCCTATTCAGTGCCCACACACCACAACCCCCACCTCCCGGAGGGAAGTGTAAGTCCCCTCCTTTCTAAACAGTTTGCATTCTTCCAAACAAACAAAACCCATAGCTCAGACACCACACACACACACACACACACACACACAGGCGCGCGTGCACATTTCACATCACAGTGGTAGATGTAATTTATTATATTGACCTTACTGACTTACAGATCCATTGAGAAAAGGGACTCAAAAATATTGGGGCATCTGAAGGTAGTACCTCCAGTAGCTTCTGATGGGGTCAGCTTTGCTGAATTTATTTATCCCACCCTAATCCCATCACCAACTTACTTCTCCACCATGGATTCTCCTAAAGCAGTGTATTATGAATAAAAAAGACTTCCCTTTGATCCCTCTTTAAATGTCAAGAGCAAGCCCTTAGGCACACCCAATGGCGTGTACCCAGAGTGGATTTCAACTTGGGTGAAGCCGAGGCTCACTTTCAGTTCCTGAGGACGCACCGTCATCCAAGTTACAGGGACAGTAAAACTGCTGAGGTCAAGTACTACAGATTAAATGTCAAATACATACCATTAGTTTTATAAACATTTAAAAATAAGTATAATATTTATCTGCAAAAGAATTATTGATAATTGGTTAAATAATGGTGATCACTGTTACTTAAGTTGCATTTAATTTTTCATATTTATATCTTAAACACTTCAAAGTTCACTTTAGAACTCTGGGAGGAATTGCCTAAAAGAAAATCTGCCCTAAAGGTCGGCTCTCCTAACATCACCAAAAACCCACTCCTATCACCAAAGCTGACACATGAATAATGTTGTAAGGTTTCCTGTTGCTAAAGAGGCTAGCGGTCTCCAAAATGGATATTGTGCATTACCCACCGATGATCAAGGTGTGATTGAAGTAAAAACTCCTCCAACATTGCTGCAGAGAATACGAATTAGGGCAAACTTCCTGGAGAGCAGATTGGCTACACGGATCAAGATTCTTACAAATGTTCTGGTCCTTTGACCTAATAATTACACTTCTTGGAATTTATCCCAAGGAAATTATCAGAGAAACAAACAAAGGATTATGTACAAGGATGTTCACTGCAATGCTATTTATAATAGCAAAAAATTGCCGCTGCCTAATTAACCAACAATAGAGATTTGGTTAAGTAAAATTATAGTAAATCCACAGAACAGAATGCTATCCAGCCATTAAAAACCATGTGTTCAAAGAATGCAAAATAGCTCAGGGAAATGCTGACAAGACAATGTTAAGTTAAAAAGTAGGCCATAGCACGTTAAATGCAATGTGACCCCAGTTTTGTAAATAGCTGTACATGTATATGATACGTATTATGCGTGTGTGTGTGTGTGTGTGTGTGTGTGTGTGTACACATTGGGAGAAAGGATAAAAACTATACTGGCTGAAGGTTCCTAAATCCCAAAGAATGTGATAAAAAATTTTAATTATTTTATTTAGTCACCAAGATGGTTCGCAGAATGTATACTGTTTGGATCCCTATTTTAAAAATGATGAAACCAGAGCAAAGAGAGATTAAATCACATGAATTCACTCAGCTAATAAGTAGCCAGTGTTTATTCTCAGATGATGTTGGCCCTACTTAACGCTGTCCTCTGTGTTGTTCCATGGGGTTATGTTTCCCTCCATATTATTTTTGTATTTCTCCAAATTTTCTCCATACATATTTGACTTTTGTATCCAGATTTGAACAGGTTTTTAATAGTATGCAAAATGAGAGCAATTGCCCTAATGATTGAAATTAAATAGCATATTCTTGCCAAAATGAATTGACTATTTCTTATTTGTTAAATGCAGAAGGCAGCTTTTTGATTTGGTTCAGTTTTTTACCAATTCATTAATTATTTCGACTTTGAAAATGAACCTCTTGTTTCGTCTTTTATAGATTTTGGCACTTTGGTATTCCATGTTGCGTTTTCAGGTGCACAAGAGAAGTATTGATTCAGGGATATATTAAAGGATGAGTAAAAATACAAAAAGAGATCTTTTTAGGTGTTTTTAACTTCTTAATAGAAAGTAAAGTAAGCTGTTTCACATGAGTTGGGCAGAGGTGAAAATTGGCCTTAGGGGAGTAAAAGATCTGAAATAATTGTCTTGGTCTGAGCCAATTAGAAGTAAACAAAGGATAAAACATCATCACTGTGATAAAGATGACAAATGGGGCACCTGCATGGCTCAGTTGGCTGAGCATCCGACTCTTAATTTTGGCTCAGGTCATGATCCCAGGGTTGTGGGATCAAGCCCCGTGTCGGGCTCCTAGCTGAGTGCGAAGCCGGCTTAAGATTCTCTCTCTCTCTCTCTCCCTCTGCCCCTCTCCCCTGCTAGTGCCCTGTCTCTCTCTCCCCTTCTCTCTTTAAAATAGAAAATTTTAGGGGTGCCTGGATGACTCAGTCGGTTAAGCATCTGACTTCAACTCAGGTCATGGTCTTATGGTTCGTGAGTTCCAGCCCCGCGTCGGGCTCTGTGCTGATGGCTCAGAGCCCGGAGACTGCTTCAGATTCTGTGTCTCCCTCTCTCTCTGCCCTTCCCCTGTTCATGTTCTGTCTCTCTCTCAAAAATAAATCAGCATAATACAAATTTATATTAAAAAGTCTTTGAGAAAGATGACAAAGGATACGTGAACAGGGGGACAGAAGGCTATCCTGAATTTGCACCTGAAATCAGGCCACCGTCCCCAGTAGCTTCAGCTAGGCAGTGACTAGCCATTAGCATAAGCTGTGGCTCCAGTGAGTCGCGTTCATTTCTGGTGCCCAATCCTAGAAGCCTGAGTAGAGGAAGCAGGAGTGTGGGTGCGTGGGCCTGTTGGGTAGAAAATGAGAAGCTGGCTAAAGATTGGTAGATTTCATCGGAACGTCACCCAGACAGCAGCGTGATTTTGGCCACGAATACTGTGGCAAGTGGAGGGGCAGCGGTTTCCCGGAGGGGCCCCTCCAGAGCCTTCCAAGAGGAAGAGCCTGTGCTGGGCAGGAGCCTGGTGGCCAATGGGGAGTGCAGCTCAGGCATCTCAGAGAGAAGTCTGTAGAACAGCCCTATATCACTCGCTGGGAATGCCAGGCAGGGAGAGGGAGAGAAAGGGTACCCACAGTTTCTGACATCCTCCAGAAAGCTGGCTGTGGTCCAGGAGGCCTCCGTGGCCCTGGGTTGCCTCGAGTTTTAATCAAGTGGCATAAATTTCTAATGAAAAGGAGGAAAGTGAGGTTTAATTATGATGTCTTAATGAAAACAAAGATTTCATATGTACAATGTGCAAGCCCTTCTTATAGTTTCGATGCTGAATGCTAGTACTCCATCAAGAGGTCACCCGACAAACAGGGAAAACATATGTTAATTGGGGATACTATACAGCCATTAAAATTTTACCAATTGAATTTGAAGAGCCAATCCAAGGGCACTTACGCAAAGTTTCATAAAAATAATTCAGAACACTTATCACCGTTTTTCTAAAACTCGTAGAGAGGAGGTGAACAAGAGACGTCTCCAAATACTAGCAGTAGTTTCCCTCCAGGCAGGAAAGTCGTGAGGAATATTTTTCTCCCTTATGCTTCTATGTAGTTTCTAAATTTTCTCAGAAAATGAAATGTTTGGAAAAGCCTTTGATGGCCCAGGCTGAGATGATACCCTCTGTGCAGGTCCACTGCAATTGTCCCCACCCTCCACACCACCCCTTCCCTCTCTGCCCTTCTCCTTCCCTCCTGTACACATGAACCCAGCACGTGACTCATCCCACTCATTTCTGACTCTCCGTCTTTGTGCCTCTGGCATCTTCCTCTGACACCTGAACCCCAGCCCCACTTCAAGCCCCATCAACACGGCAAAAGTCTCTCTCCAGCTTCCACTGGAGAAGACGTAGTTACCTCTTCAGTAGCCCCGGCCCTTGAAATGCCCTTTTCTGTTCTGCATTCTATTTAACACAGTGATTGGTGTGAGTATTACTTTCCTCCACCAACCTTGTCAATAGCTGGAACTCTCTTATTTGTATTTCCAGATCTACTCGCCCTGCCCACCCCAGCCCATGGCATGTGCTATCTGGGATATAATAAGCATGCCCCAAGGATTGATTGAATTGATTTGGAAATACTCCCTGGAGAGCAAGAAGTTTTATTGCCTTCTTTTAGTTCGGTCCCTGTGCTCTTGAGTGTGGAAGATGTGACCTCCCCAGGATGAGTGGGAAATTAAGTGCCTTTGGAGAAAGACAGGGCCCAGTCATGTTAAGAAGTTGAAAGAAGAGAAGCAAGTTGTGCTTCCGGTATTTAGGCTCTGCCCACTGTGGAACACAGAGATTCCAGAAGACAGGTCAAGTGTTGTCGAAGGGGACAGTAAGACGTCACTGGAGAGCAAGACAAGTGAGATGACAATGAGTAGGAGGTAGAAGGGAGAGGTCCCCGTAGTGTTTTAGGGGATAACCATGTCTCTGAGAAGAACAAAAAGTAAGTGCTGTGGACGCTGAGCCCTAAGTCAGCATAGGCACGTACCACGGTTCATGGAGAGGGGCCCCCAGGATGCAGAATGGAATGTATTATTGGATCCAGAGTGCTCCTCTCCTAACCAGTATGATTTTAATCAAAATTTCTGGCAAAGAATTGAAATCCAAATACTTAGTTTTGTTTTCCCACAACCATTTCCAAGCCGATGTCTTCACCATCAGATCTTCAGCAACCTGTAGTTGATAACATTCGCTAAGATTTCAAGTGGGAAAACTTCACGGAGAAATGGTCTTTAAGGCGCACAGAAATGAAACCTTAACAATAATAGCTCACATTGTCCTGCAGCTGGTCCTGGGGAGACTAAGCACACTGACATTTTCCTCGAAAGCTACAGTTTTCCCGTGGAACACTTCCTCATGTTCATTATCGCCGATTGACACGCATGTAAGCCAACGCTCCAAGAGAAACCAAACTTTAAAATATTAATATAAACATTATACCTCTTTTAACTGCAGCAGACACGTTCTTAAGTAATGTAATGTCAACAAGACCCATTACCAATAAACAAAAAAAATACATTTTGGGCGGCTTCCCTACCTACTACGAAGTAAGGAGGAAACTAAATGGCTTCCACAGCAAGGACCGGCAAGGAGCCTTGCCCTCTTTGTGTTTTGAGGTTGAACGGTAGACAAAAACTCTGGTTCCAGGCCAATCACAAACAAGACAGAGGAATATTGAGAGGCTAAGGGAAGTCATATTTGAACCTGGCTCCCTCTGGGCTTGTGGGTAAGACAAGTTCAAAGAAGCTCTCACTATAAAGGGTATCCAGTGTTGACTACGTGTTCCACTTTGAGTTTTCATTCACTAATTACCAGTTACCATATATCGCTTTCTTCCTTTCTGATCTTGATAGAACTGCTGTTGAGTCTATTTTCACCCAGACACCCTCTCAAACTGCTCAGTTTTCAGAGGACAGGTATCTTGAAAAATGTAGGGCTCTGTTAATATCATTTAAAAAGTTTTTTAATGTTTATTTATTCTTGAGAGACAGAAAGACCGAGCATGAGCGGAAGACGGGCAGAGAGAGGGAGACACAGAATCCGAAGCAGGCTCCAGGCTCTGAGCTGTCAGCACAGAGCCCGACATGGGGTCCGAACCCATGAGTGTGAGATCACGACCTGAGCCAACGTCAGACGCTCAATGGACTGAGCCATCCAGGCGCCCCCATCTGTTAATATCGTTCTAATCAGCTTTTCTGGCACAGTATTTATGGCTCAACCTCTAACAGTTCTATTCCCTGAGTATGGGTGTAGTCTAAGCGTTTAATTTTTGGTTAGGTTTTTGTTTTTTGCTTTGGGCACCCAACCTTTCACAGTCTTTTTTTTTCTTCTTTAAGAAAGTATATATGGGGGTGCCTGGGTGGCTCAGTCGGTTAAGCGGCCGACTTCAGCTCAGGTCATGATCTCGCGGTCCGTGAGTTCGAGCCCTGCGTCGGGCTCTGTGCTGACAGCTCAGAGCCTGGAGCCTGTCTCAGATTCTGTGTCTCCCTCTCTCTGACCCTCCCCTGTTCATGCTCTGTCTCTCCCTGTCTCAAAAATAAATAAAACATTAAAAAAAAATTAAAAAGAAAAAAAAAGAAAGTGTATATGGACAACTCGGGACATGTGTTCGCCACTTGGAGATCTGTATACTTCAACACATAGTTGATTTACAGGGGCAGATCAACTTTCAGTCTTTGGGTGAGGGCTTCGGCAAGTTTGTGTGGCCTTGTTCTCTTTCCAAATTCATCTTAGGAGCGGTGTCCCCTACCCCTGTGGCGGGAAGAATTTGAATCATCGTTCTCATGACATTCATGTGATTGCATTGAATCACACTGAGCATAAATGAGGTTTTGAGCATGTTTCTCTACACTTTGAGGAAAGAACAACAAAAACTGTAAGGACCGGCCCCACAGATGATTCAGTGTGGTCTTCAGCGAAGGCCACTCTGAGACAATATATCTCTTTACCTCCTCGGAGTCCGTTCAAATACGATCTTTAATACTGTGTTTATTACACAGCTGAAAATTGCTCAGATTCATAAAGCAGCTTGTACATAGAATGCAAACATTGTGAAGAGGTAAAATTCTTGTGTTTATGAAATTCATCAAATAAAGAACAAAACAGTATTCCCTTACCAAGGTACCAATAGAAGGTCTGCAAGAGAGAGGGGGGGAAGTGAGGAGAAGACTCCCCTAGACCCCAGAGGAGATGCCAAGTTCGTGGAAAAGGATAAGATGCTGACAATAAGGACAGAAAGGATTCTTTCAAGATACGGGACCTCAGAGTGTCATGAAGTAACTGCACAGTGAGAAACATTACCAACAAAATAGGCGAATCATGACAGAACTATTGCCCTCCATCTGTTGTCTGCTGAGTGTCTGCATTTAGATATCACTGCTGTTGGTTATGATTAATTCAGTCCGTGCTATTTTTCCCCATAGGCAATACATTCTCTTTACTCAAAAGAAAGTGTCCCTGCGAGACTGTATTTGACTATACTCATTAAGATTTAAATTTATCTATACCTTTTAATATAATAATGGTAACAATAACAATAATAAGCATTTACTGAGCATTTGCTCTGTCCCAGGAATTGCTTTAAATGTTTTCAACGCATTAATCCTCACAACTCCGCGAGTGAGCTCTGTTACCAATCTTGTCTTGCAAAGGCACAGAGAGGGTCAATAACTCACCTGGTGTTGCCCAGCTGCTGGGGGATGGAACCACGACACAGATACAGGCAGTTGAGTGCACAGACTGGACATTCTCACAGCTCCGTTCTTGTCCACATATGTTTGCTTATATTTGTCGTTTAACTAAATCCTGGATGTAAGAGAAATGTTAACGTTTGCAGATAATTTTTTTAATGTTTATTTTTGAGAGAGTAAGAGAGAGAGAGCATACACACAACTGGGGGACAGACGGGGGGGTGGGGGGGACAGAGGAGCCAAAGCAGGCCCTGTGCTGACAACAGAGACCCCAACGTGGGGCTCGAACTCACGAACCATGAAATCACCTGAGCCAAAGTTGGATGCTTAACTGACTAAGCCACCCGGTCCCCCAACATATGCAGATCCTTTTGAAATATACAAGAAATGTTGTGCCTGGGTGGCTCAGTCAGTTGAGCTCCCCACTCTTGATTCTGCTCAGGTCATGATCTCAGGGTCATGGGTTCGAGCCCCATATCCTACTCCATACTGGGCATGCAGCTTGCTTAGGATTCTCCCCCTCTTTCCCCCTCTGCCCTTCTCCCCCGCTTGCACGTGCGCTCTCTCTCTCTAAAAAAAATAAATAAATAAATCTTAAAAAAAAAATACAAGAATTGAAACTGTAAAACTTGGCCTGTGAATCAATTAAGAAAAAACTTTGAGGAAGAAGTGAAATTATTTTTTAATGCACTATCTGCTAAATATTGTTTTTTTTTAAATTATTTGAGAGAGAAAGGGAGCACAAGCAGGAGAGGGGAAGAGGGAGAGAGAGAGAGAATCTTATGCAGGCTCCATGTGTGGAACTGTCATGGGGCTCAATCTCATGACTGTGAGATCATGACCTGAGCCGAAATCAAGAGTCAGACACGCTTAAATGACTGAGCCACCAAGTTCCCCTTAAATATACTATCTGCTAAATTTGAAGTCGCAGCTAGAATACCCACGAATCCTCTCCATGGATGTAGCTCCTTGAGTATCGCTAACCAAATGAGATCAGCTAACTACTCAAGATTCATTGATTCTGGGCCACAGTGGCATCTTGGTGCCTTCCTTCCTACTCTCCTTGCAGTGACACATGATAGCATGCTCTATAAAAAACATACTGGCACTCTCTTAAAAAGACCATTTCTACAACCTGAGTTTAATATTTTTCAGTGAGGCTAGGTCAGTGTCAGTACTAAGACATGTTTCATTTCCTGGAATGATGTACCAAGAACTTTCATTTGGATATACATTTTTTTTCTTTTCATCATATATCACGTAGTCGGCACTCAATAAATATTGGATAAATTGTATTAACTTGATAAACAAATGCCAAGCCACATACAAATAAAGAAACATTTCCAGCAAGAATTATTATCCACAGATTTCAAGGGAGATTTTGAAATTTTTTTCTCATACATTATTTTTGCTTTCCTCTGTTTTGCAAAAATTGTTATCTATTATTGATCATTTCTTCTGTAACTATAGATATATCAAATTATATCTGAAATTTGGGGATGTACATTGGTAATACAAGCCTAGATTTTTAGCCCATGAGAGAACTTCATATAGGTAATGAAGTGTTTTTTAAAAGGTCAACTTAACAAAAAATATTTCAGAAAGAAGAGGCAGAATGACCATTCTCTTGGGGTAAAAAAGAATATTACAAATGAAATATTCATTCATTAATATCAGTACAAAAGAAGGAAGGAAATAAAGAAGGGAAGGAGAAAAGAAGGCACGTAAAAGGGAAACAGTAGCAACAGAGGAAAGAAAGCAGCAAAAAGGGAAGTGCCCTGGGAGCATTGATTGTGCCGATGTGTACTGAACTTTGTTTTCATTTTTCACTTGTCTTGCCCACTACAGTAGAATACCCATGGAAAGATTCCATCCGCTGTTAATTCAAAGAATTAACCAAAAGAATCTCAGAACCTCTTTACCAATGCAAGATGGGTCATTTAAAATCGAAATTACACTTTAAAAAGTCCCATATGAGAGTGGGACTAGCAGAGAGAAATGACTTCCAAGATCCCAATATAAATCTTGAATTTGCAGAAGAAATGCACCCCAGTGTTTTTGTCATTGAGTGATTGCAGACTATTTTTCCTAACTGACCTTTGCTTTCTAATAAAATTTGTGCTTCGATAACCCTAATTCCCAAAAGTGGGTTTGGGCATGTTAGGTTGCCCTGTTATCGAGTTTTATAGGATTTTAGTCACCACGCCCATTTCAGATCCACAAAAATCCTGTATGGAGGAACAAGGAAATATGCCTGTTGAACAGGTGATTTTCCAAAATAGGAGAATTTTCTACCAGTTCAGAAAAAAGAAAAGAAAAAGAAAAACACACAAACAAACAAAAAGCTTGACGAAAATGTTGGGTGTTGAACAATGGTTACCCAAAACTAAGCAGATCAAACATGGAATGCAGAAAGAAAAGCATGGCTCCCCCTCTAGAAATTTCCATTGGCTAGAATGTTTCTTAGCTTAGCATGTCTGTGTATGGTCTCCAGAGTTAATGTACCATATTTTCCATGGTTTGATGAAGACTCCAGAGCCCTTAAGATATGAATTGCTATAATTCCTAAATCAAACAGCATTCAATTCAGTTCCAGACCACTGCAGGGTAATAAGACCGGTATTTCTTATTTTAATTAGTCATTTTATACTTCTAACAACTTCTTTGACAATCTTGGATTACTTGTTTGTTTATATGTGATAAAAGCTATGTTTGGCTAAAAATATGAATGCTACATTTGAATGTCCATTTACATTTTAGTAGTTATAGAAATAAACTTTCTAGGCCTTTAGATTATAGCTTTTTATAGACACTGAATTACAATCACCTAATCTATTTTAATATTATCCCTTTCAGCTGTCTCATGAGTATCTCTTAACACAGCAGAGATATCAAGTTGATAATATGAATTCAAGACAAAATGCCTGAACACTCATCAGAAACTGTCTTTTAGTTTGCTGAGAAATTTGCTTCTGACATTTGAAATTTTCAAGATACATAAAAACGTCGCATGGCTACATAAAAGTATTGTGTGCTGTTACTAGATTAGAAGCAAAGTATAAAGACTCTCTTATCTTTGTTGCATACAGTGTCTTTAGACACGATACTTGCTCAATAAATATTTATTGAATACGTAAATAAATAGATAAATAAATAGTTCCATCACGATGTAAAACTATTTTTTTCTCTAAGTGTATACACCAAATAGTGTGAGGATCCTTTAAACTAATATAATATGGAAAATTTTATAAGTATATATGTGGGGGGGGAATCAATAAATATTCATCCTTTGGTCATTGACAGATCTATATTTGTAGATTTCCCATTTGTTGCATACCCGTCATGTTTTATATTTCACATCGTATTCTTGAGTAAGTTAATTCTTAGCATAAGCATATGAAGGGCATTCATTTCTGCACATTACAGAAGTAAAGCAACACGGACCAATGACATAGCTGAATGCCCCAAGTCAGGATTCCTATCTGCGTCCAACTTCAACATCTTCTCATTGACCTGCACTGCCCCATCTTTATTGATTTTAGGAAATGTAAAAGCAGCTTTATTTCAATACAAAACAAACTCAAGAAATACATGTCTTGGGAACATGGCCCTGATGATAAATAAATACATATCAAAAGATTTGGGACTCCTTAAGGAGAGCTATGTCGTTTTCAAAGAACCTAGGCTTTACTCGCCAAGCTTCCGACAGGACAGTAGATCATCTCCCACCTTGGGTCCACTTTTGGCAAAAAGAATTTTGAACTAGCTCTTATCCTGTGTGCAAGTTCTGGGACCCTAGACGCCATACCCCTTAAAGAAGCCATGAAACTGTCCAGTGTCCCTAAGTGATTTCATGTTTCCTCAAAGGCCATTACAAAACTGTGAAACCAAAACAACTACAAATATACACGTTCCTCAAAATTAGAGATGTTGAAGAGACAAATGAAAGCTTAATTTCCCAAACTCAGAATGAATTTCAGTATTACAGAGTGGTATGTGTATACATACATATGTAAACACGTGTCCATCTGTGTATGTACCTATGTATGTACCTATGTATGTATGTAGAGTCGGGACTATTCTCAACCCCTCCCCCCATACACAACCTGGGATTGGAATCAAAGTTCTAGTCCTGGCCCCTCCACAGCCCCTCCAATTTACCTACCTTCCCTTGACGGCTGTGGTCTTTCCTCTGATGAAACTGTATATGGAATTACAACACAGAAAATAACTACCCAATCAGCCTCCTTCTGACCCCCAAGTTGTAGCCCCTGGGCCTCTCACGGAAACTCTGGGACCCTGAGAGGTTTTTCTGGTGCCTTCCAGCCCTAAGCCATATAATCTCGAGACTCCTGACTATATCATCAACTAAAATCATTTTCCAGACTTCCTAAAGGAACCAGTTTACAAAAGAGAGTCACTGTGTCATTGCCTTCACCATATTGGACACCAGGAAATATAAATTCTGGAATGTACTCGTGATTTCTGTAACTGCAAAATCCTGAAAAGATCCGACTTAATTCCAGGTACCAAGAATAGCGAAACGTTATTGCTTTACAAGCATGAAGACCAAAAATGCAAGCCCAAACATTCTAAAATCAGTTATGAAAAGCATTTCAGAGGAAATTGCCAACATAGGGGTCATGGGTGTGGAGTGGTGTCTGATCCAGGAGCATGAATGGGAACATCCATGGGAGAGAATGTCAGTGAGAAAACATGAGCCCAGTATGGAGCCCCAGGGATGAACCCAGCATGGAGCCCCCAGGGGTGAACCCACCACGGAACCCCCAGGGGTGAATCCAGCATGAAACCTCCAGGGGTGAACCCAGCACGGAACCCCCAGGGGTGAACCCAGCACGGAACCCTCAGGGGTGAACCCAGCACGGAACCCTCAGGGGTGAACCCAGCATGGAGCCCCAATGGGTGAACCCAGCACGGAACCCTCAGGGGTGAGCCCCGCATGGAGCCCCAAGGGGTGAACGGAGCACGGAGCCCCCAGGGGTGAACCCAGCACGGAGCCCCCAGGGGTGAACCCAGCATGGAGCCCCAAGGGGTGAACCCAGCACGAAACCTCCAGGGGTGAACCCAGCATGGAACCCCCAGGGGTGAACCCAGCACGGAACTTCCAGGGGTGAACCCAGCACGGGAGCCCCAAGGGGTGAGCCCAGCACGGAACCCCCAGGGGTGAACACAGCATGGAGCCCCCAGGGGTGAACCCAGCATGAAACCTCCAGGGGTGAACCCAGCACGGAACCCCCAGGGGTGAACCCAGCACGGAACCCTCAGGGGTGAACCCAGCATGGAGCCCCCAGGGGTGAACCCAGCATGGAGCCCCCAGGGGTGAACCCAGCATGGAGGACCAGGGGTAAGTGCAAGATGGAGCTTGGGTTCACTCCAGAGCAGCCAGGATGAACGAGGTAAGAACCAGGAGTTCTAGGAAAGAGCTTTTAGAGCTGCCAGGACTGCTGACCCAGCTGGGTTGGGTGAGGTGACAGTGGAGGACAGGGCAGCCCCTGCGTTTGGCAGGCCTGAGAAGACCACCAGTGCAGGGGGGAAGCAGGAGCCTGGCTGGCAAGAAGAACGGAGACAGCACGCGACCAGTGCAGCCACACTTGGAATTTAATGCCCTGTGCTCGCTCTCTTGAAACGAACTCTATCTACGAAGTTGGGTTTCATAAGTGAAATCCGATGGGACAACAGAACAGTAGGGCACGTGCTGACGGTTTGGCCCACTCCTCCCGCCTCTCTGGGATGTGATCTCCGCCTCTTGTCTCTAGCACACGCCCTGGCCCCCCATCCCTGCGTCCTAGGCCTCCCACTTCTGCCTCTTCACCTCTACCAGCCTCCATCACGCTGGCGATGGAGGGGAAAGCCAAATCCCAGTGTCACCCTCCACCCCCACTGGGGCCTGGGCGAGGATGAGGGCTGGTTGGAGTCAGTCACCAGACCTGCGGCGTCCCAGGAGAGGGCAAGTGACAGCCATCCAGCCAATGGATCACTGGGTGAGCGCTTCAATGGGATCATCTCGCCCACCTCCACACAGGTGTGTGGGGCATCTTGGTGCACGGGCTGCAATCCCCAGAGGGGCAGCTTCCATCAGGGGTAAGACAGCCACCCTGGGAAGGGGACATTGACTTCCCCACTCCTGGCTAGGTCTTGCGCTTCGATTTTACTCTAGGCCCAGCAGATTCATGTGGCCAGCCCTTAGCGAAGGCGGTTCCTTTATGAAGTATAACTTTGAAAAGGAGCAGAGAAGTGGGGCCTACACAAACAGAAGATGCAAGGCGGAAGAGGGTTTGAGAAGGTGAAGAGAAGTCACGGGTCCACGAACTGGGAGCGCAAGAGAGCTAGGAGGTGGGGTGCGAGGGATGGTTTTCAGCACACCACCTTTTTTTTTTTTTTTAATTTTTTAATGTTCATTGAATTTTGCGAGAGAGAGAGACAGAGTGTGAGCAGGGGAAGGGGAGAGAGGGAGGGAGACCCAGAATCCGAAGCAGGCTGCAGGCTCCGAGCTGTCGGCACAGAGCCCAACGCGGGGCTCGAACCCACGAACCACGAGATCATGCCCTGAGCCGAAGTCAGATGATTAACCCACTGAGCCATCCAGGCATGGGCACATCGCTTAACCAAAGCGTGTGGCCGGGGGGGGGGGGGGGGGGGGTATATTTACCAGTTCATTTGCTGTATATGTGTAGGATGTGTGCTGTATTTCCTTGATTCCCTCTCCAGGCACAGACTGGCTCATGGTCGGACTCATAAACACCATTGTCAGACACAGGGGTAAACAAGAGTCAGAGATGATGGTCTAATGCGATTATTATTCATATTTATCCTGTGTCTCCTAGAAAAAAAAGTGCACTTGACCGGATGATCAGAACAGAGCTTGCGCCTTTATCGATCGATGTGACTGTGCAGTGGGCTTGCGTTCTAGATGTGCTAAATGGGGCTCCACCCAGGGAAGACCCTACCCGCCTTCCTACTCCACTACTTCTGTCTTCTTACCCTTTGGGAGATGGGTTCTGTTCCCTGTTGACTACCCCCCTCTCTGGGTTTTCAGCTCTAACTTCCCTTAGGGTGAAATGATCATGGAGCCAGGTCTCCCTGTTAGAAGCCGAGCCCTTCTAACAGGTGGGGATTGCAATTCCCTCCAGTGGTTACTGGGCAGTGCACCGACCACTGAGCCAGAGAAGGAAGTAGTGGCCCTGAGTAAGTTCAGGCCCTTTCCAAAATCACACCTGCTGTGGGTGGGTGGGGTTGCTCTTTAACGAGGAAGGACTCGTGTGTGGGCACACAGGGTTAAAGCACGTGGCTCAAGATCCACGGGCGGGGGGCCATCTCAGCATCCCCACTGGGGGAGGGGGAGAGACTTAAAACCCTGCTTCTGATGGGCTAACGGCACATGTTCGGCTCTTGAGTTGAGTTTTTAGATCCAAGCGACATTTCTCAGGTGTCCGAACCAGAGTCTGTCTTCTGCCTAATGATACGCAGGTAAAGGTAATCGCTGAGCGATGACTTACAATCACGGGGAGCATTTATGACTTCGGTGCACTTCCTCATGCTGGCCAGTCCTCTCTACATAGCCCTCCTCTGATCCAATTTGGAGGCCAGAGCCACCCTCTTCGCTTTATCTCCAAAGAAGTGAAGGCATAATGTGTGAAGTGACTCACAGATTTTCCTGTGGGAGAAAACTTCCCAAGTCGACAAAACACATTCGTACGTGTTATTCCCATTCGATTTCCATAACAACTACAGAAGGCCGCCTGGACACCCATGATTATTCCCATTTTATAGGATTCAGAAGGGCCGATGTTCCGCAGTTGGTAAGTGGTAAATTCGGAACTAGAAGGCAAGTCATTGAATTTTTGCATTAGTGGCCTTTGACCCCTCCCCACCTCGGTGGAGGCGCTGGGATGGATGGCATAGAACCACGTGCCAATGCTTCACACAGAACCTCGTTCTGGATCTTCATGGGCCCCAGACTCTCTTGCCTTCATGAGACCTTCCCTCCATAAAAATAAGATTAAAAATGGTGTCTTCCAACTGTGCTGATATAAAGCCAAATGTATTCCTATTATGCATTAAAACATTTTCTTTGACCCAAAATGCGTCTCTTTTTCGTCTGAGTTTCGAAGAAATGCAAGTATTTTTGTGAGCCCCCGGAAGTCAACGTGGACCATAGGGCCCCCTCCCACCCCATCCCCCACTGCACTTGGTGATTTAGATCGTCCTGGTCTCAAAGTTCGAGGCCCTCAGCAAGTCACATGCCCTAGGGGCACTCTCCCTTGTTCTTTGCTGTCATGCCCCAGTTTTCGAAACTGATAACTGATCGCACTCAGGTCACGTATCAGATCAAAGAAGAAAATCTTCTATTTCTTCTCTATGACGTCAGAGAATTCTCAAATCTCTAGCTATGATTTTAATCTCTCTGCTTTCGCTCAGCTTCCGACAGCTGAGTTGTCACCAAATATGTTAGTACTACAAAATATCTCTAAGTCCGCTGAGCTCATTCTTCCAGCTGTTACAATAAATGGACAAACTGAAGGCAAACCAAAACCCCAAGCGATTTTAACGACGCGATGATGGATGATTGGTTTCTATTTCTCTTTCCTCCTTTCCTGTATTTGGCTGCAAACTCCTTCCCTACCTCCCCAGTGTTTTTGGCCCTTGAGTAGGAGTATGTCCTTGCCAAAATGGAGAAATTGAGCTAGGTTTTCATGCCTTGGAATCCACTATGTACTCAACCCCCAAGCCTTTTGAGCTTCAGCCATAATTAGTTGTAATGTGTTTATGGGGCCAAGAGAATTTAAAACATGCAAGACATGAGTCAGGAAAGGATGATATCAAAATCCGTATTTATTCTGGGGTTTAGTCTAATCTCACTGGGTTCCACACACATCATTGTTTTTCTTGAATATTAGCAATGTGGAGAGAGAGACAGGGAAATCCCCACAGAATTCATACATTCAGGCCTGTACCCAACCGATGCTGATTTCCATGTGGAGGAGTTTATGTTCCTTAAACTCACGTCCCAGATATGGGCTCAGCCCTAGAAGGTCATGTTTTGTTTTCCTTTCCTTTGGCTAATAACCCAGTAAATATTTGCTCTCAAGACCAAAAATTATCTTGAAATATATGTAAGCATATTGAATGCCAAGAAAACATGGCATACGGTGAAAAAGCCATGATGTAGAAAGCAAGTGTGACATTGGGAAGCTGTCTCAGTCTCTGCAGTCATTAGAGAGTCTTGAACGAACTCTGAATACAGTGGTTCCCAATCTATGCTGTCTCAAGGACCCCTTGTCAATTCATCCCATTTCCAAGGCTCATAAATTCTATGAGCACTTTTTTTTTTTTTGCAAAACTAAGCTCGGACTGGCTTCAGAGTGCAGCAAGATAGTCGACTAATTCCAATGTGAATGGTGATGCTGACGGTGACACAACGACACGAAGGTACTTAATGCCACCCACCTGTACACTTAAATATGGTTAAAATGGTAAATATTAGGTATGTATATGCTACCACTATAAAAAAAGGAAGAAAGAAGATTCCATCATGATGTCATCCCTTTGTGTTATGGCTTCTTCTCCAACAGGCCTCCGTTATAATACAAACACTTGTCCAAGGGCAGCGGGTGCGTGGGCAGTCGCTAATGTGTGAAAGCAGGGGTTCTTAGCCTGGGGTCCACGTATTCTGACTTCTACTAGGGAAGGGGGATCTATCAAATGTATGCAAAATGGTCGTGGGGAGCAGCGTCGTGAGAGAGAGATAGAGGGCTTCCTCATTTTCATTAGGTTCTCTGATGAGTCTGAGTCCACCCTCCAAAAGTCCCAGCCCTATAGTGCATTCGTGGATTGACTTAATGCCTTGTCTTCACAGTGGAAGGAAAGTAACAGTAATAAACTTCATAATGGCGTCATTGCCACGTACGGAGCACTCGCTATGGGTAAGACACTCATCTATACATTGCCAATGATTACTTCCAATGATTCTTAAATGATTCTTTTTTATTTTTAATTTTTTTAACGTTTATTTATTTTTGAGACAGAGAGAGACAGAGCATGAACGGGGGAGGGTCAGAGAGAGGGAGACACAGAATCTGAAACAGGCCCCAGGCTCTGAGTTGTCAGCACAGAGCCTGATGCGGGGCTCGAACTCACGGACTGTGAGATCATGACCCGAGCTGAAGTCGGACGCTCAACCGACTGAGCCACCCAGGCGCCCTGATTCTTAAATGATTCTTAAAACAACCCTGCACAGGAGCTACTAAGCTTTTTTTTTTTATTATTATTCTTTTGTTAATGGTAGTAAAACAGATGTAACATAAAATTTACCATTTCAACTATGTTTAAATATATAGTTGAGTGGCATTAAGTACATTCACGATGTTGTGCAGCCATCACCACTGTCCATCTCCAGAACTTGTTCATCTTCCCAAACTGAAACTTTTTCTTTTAAGCACTAACTCCTGATCCCCCTCTCCCCCAATCAAACCTGGGGGTTTCCATCTTTCCATCTTTATGAGTTTGACTCTTCTAGGTAGCTCATGTAGGTGAGGTCATTCAGGATTTGTATGTTTGTGTGACTGGCTTATTTCCCTGAGCATAATCTCTTCAAGGCTCATCTAAGTTGTAAGATGTGTTGGAATTTTATTCCTTGCAAAGGCCAAATAATAGTCCATTAAGTGTGTGTACCATATTTTATCCATTCATCTATTAGTGAGCATTCGGGTTGTTTCTACCTTTTAGCTATGGCGAATAATGCTGCTATGAACCTGGGTCTACAAATAGGATCTCATAGTTTTCTCTTTATTTTACAAAAGAGGACAGACACAGAGAAGGAAGTCATGCCAAGGGTCACATGACTGGCCCTTGGGGAGCCAGGATTTGAACCCAAGAAGAGGGGCGCCAGTGCCCACATCAGGTATCACACTGTACTTTGAACCAGTTATCAAAAGCAAGCAGAGTCAGACTGTCAAACACTCATGTTTACATTAAATGTCTTTCTCCCTACCCTATCAATGTCCAAGCAGCACTTACAACTTACTAAATAATTACATAGATAACATATACCAGTAAAATAAGAATGAGCAAGAACCAAGTAATATGTGTTAAGGGTCAAAGATATAAGCAGCCTTGGCTTCTTACCTGAGCGTAAGAGGTGGCGGGTGTTTCTGGAACGTCAGTTTCGCTCAAATATTTGAGGAGAAACATTGGGTTATTTCACTGGTCATTTAACGTCAGGATTCTACAAGGGTTGGGTTCGAGATGGCAGTGTAGGAAAATCCTGAAGTCACCTCTTCCCATGGACACACAACATCTATGGCTACGTATGGATCAATTCCCTCTGGAAAAGACCTGACAACTAGCTGAACAGCTCCTCCACAAGGATAAAAGGACCGCATCAGATGGGTAGGAGAGGTAGAGGGTTGATCTCACCAAAAACCCCACCTCTGGGGCAGAGACCCACACTCAGGAGCGACCTCGCAAATACGGAGCATCTCCTGAGGAGCAAGGGGTCCATCCCCCATATCAGGCATCCTAACCCTTGGGACCTACACCAGAGAGATGAGCCGCAAAAAATACCTGGCTTTGAAAATCAACAGGGCTTACGTCTAAGAGAAGCATGGGTTGTAGGGAATGGGAAGTCCACGCTTAAAGGGTCTGCAAGCCAACTCATCAGATCTAGATCATATGTGAAGAAGATTAATTAGTTAATCTTAGAGTGCCTGCCAGGTTCGCCCCGACCCCAGGCTCCCCCACAGCCCTCGCAACACAGCAGAAATGCACAATCCACACAGGGGATACTCCTTGAGTGTCTCGCTCTGGTGGCCTCGGGGCACTGGGTATCTGGGCCCTATGCGACTGAAACAACTGGAGGGGTAGTTCTTGAAAGGCTCCCACACGCCAAGGCATGGCACAGACAGCTGACTGACACATACCCCCTGTCTTCCTGGGAAAAAGGCCTATTCACTTGTCCTGAGAGGCAGCTTCAGGCTTACCATATATCTAGAGGTTGTATAGGAGTTCTCGAGGACTCTAGACCAGGGGACATCATCCTGGCACCTTCCCTTGGCCTCGCTACAGCTCACTGGTATTTCCCAGAAAGAAGGCTCCAAGCTCCCATCTGGAGCCCCAATTTTTTGCAACTGTCACCAAGAGACACCTCCAAATAGCCTGCTCTGGAAGCCAGCTGGGATTACAGTTATGGTCTCCCAGGACTGTATATGTTTGCATACTTTAAAAGCTGCTGTCAGAGGGTCTGACTTCCAATCAGCCCGAAACTAGGAGCTACCTGCCTCTGATGGGCTTAAATGCAAGTCTCCATCGGTAGAGGAACGGATAAAGATGTGGTGTGTGTATGAGAAATACTGCTCCGCCATAAAAAGAAGGAAATCTTGCCATTTACAACAAATGGATGAATCTAGAAGATATTATGCTAAGTGAAGGAAGTCAGACAGATAAGTGATTTCCCTTGTACGTGGAATCCAAGAACCCAAAACAAATGAACGAACAAAACAAAATTCATAGGTACAGAGCATGATCGTTGGCTATCAGAGAATAAGAAGGTTGGGGGGTGGCCGAAATGAATACAGGGGTGTATGGTGATGGTTGGTAACCAGACTTACCACTTTGTAGTGTATACAAAGACGGAATTATTATGTTGTACACCTGAAACGGGTGTAATGTTGTATACTAATTTTACCTTGATCATAAAGAGTAGATAAAAATAAATTTTTCTTTGGAGCAATAAAGCCCTAGATTCAAGGAAATACTGATACAAGTTAAGCCAGAATATAAAAGGTACATCAATTTTCACATTTGGTAAACTTTCATTATGTAAATCTAATTACAAAAAATTTCACACATAAACAAGAGTAGAAGGACTTTTGATATAGTGGGTTTCTGAATCTCCTCACCGGACTCAACAATTATCAAGACTTGTCATCATTTCTTTCCTTTTCTTCTTTCTTCCTTCCTTGCTTGCTTCCTTCTTCTTTACCTGGTAAAGAATTTTAAAATAAATTTTAACCTTCATGTCATTTCACCTCTATGTAGTTAGCATACCTCTATTTCTCTCTCTCTCTCTCTCTCTCTCTCTCTCTCTCTTTTAATTTGAGAAAGAGAGAGAGAGAGAGTGGGGAAGGAGCAGAGGGAGAGGGAAAGAGAGAATCTTAAGCAGGCTCCACACTCAGTAGGAAGCCCTACACGGGGCTCAATCCCATGGCCCTGGGATCATGACCGGAACCGAAATCAAGAGTCAGATGCTTACCTGACTGAGCCACCCAGGGGCCCCAGCACATATCTCTTTAACAAAAGAGAGAAGGAAGGAATGGAGGGAGGAAGGGAGGGAGGGAAAAGGGAAAGGGAAGGAAAACAGACACTTTCTCTCATAACGACCATGTCATTATCACACGTAAAAAATTAAAAATAATTTATTGTTGCCATGTAGCACCAATTCCATATTCAGATTTCACTGAGTATCTCAGCTTGTGTCCTGCCACTTGGCCTGCATGAATCAGGATCCCAACAAGACTCCTATGTTCCTTGGCTGATAGTCTCTTAAGTCTTTTTTAGAGTTGCCCCTTGTCTTGTTTGTTTGTTTATTTGTTTATGTTACTGACTCTTTGAAGATCAGCCAGGTCTGTTGTCTTATACATATCTCTCTCCCTGGATCCACCTGTTCATTTTTTCTTATAGCCCTATCTGTATTTCCTATAAATTGTAGTTCACTCAAAAGAATCCATTAGATTCAGGGTCAACTCTGAGTTTTCTGTGTACTCCCTCTTGCATCACATTCAGAGGTACCTACTGTCCAGCTCTCCCATCCTTGGTGATGTTCGGATGGTGACATCCTGCTCTTTCCAATGTAAAAAATGTCTACCAAAGTCATTCATTGATTTCCTCACTGACAATCTGTGCCTGAATTGGATACTTCATTATAGGTCACAAAACAGTGACTTTCTAATTATGTTGTTGCAACTACATAACAAACTACCCCCAAACTTAATGGCTTCAGACAATAACCATTTTATTTGCTCACAATTCCACATGTAATGGTTTGGGCACTTTTTCCTGATCATCCATGCAGCCTCTCCTTTCACGTGGCTAGCTTCGGCTTCCTTATGGTACAATGGTCTCCGGGTTGTCTTATGAGACGACTGGCTTTGAAGAGAGTGTGTTCCACGTGATAAAGCCAGAAATTGAAGGTCTCCGAAGACCCAGCCTTGGAAGACACATAGCATGACTTCCAACTCATTCCATTGGTCAGAACAAGCCATAAGACCAGCCTAGATCAAAATGATCGGGAAGAGATGCCAGCTCTTGCTGGGGCGGACACAGCTCATCCTAGGAAAGGGGATAGGAGATGTCATTGGGGCCATCTTTGGAAGCACAATCAATCACAGTTATGGCTTGATGGATCATGTGGTGACATGTGTGACATGATCTTTCCACCATGAAGTTCCCATCACACTTTCATCTAATGGTTTCCTTCATTGATGACCTGTGTTTGCGTGAGATCATACATTACATGCCATAAAAAGCCGACATTCTAATTGAGTTGAACTCTCCACATTTGGTGTAGAGACTTTTCTTTCATCAACGAGGGCTGCCGCATTTGTACACAAAAAATAGGATAAATGTTTGATTCTTTTTCTTTAATTGCCCGCTGTCAAAGGACTTGATATCTCAGTTACCTAGAACGGCCACTAACGAATTGTTCTGTTTTGTTTTGTATGTACGTGTGCATTGTTTTGTTTTGTTTTTAGCCACTTGCTGTTGGGATCACTGAGAGTTCGCATTTTTCATATTTCATGTAATTTAATTAATTAGCTATCATTTTTTGATGCTCAAATTCATTCCACTGGGCATTAGATCGCTCTAGCTTATTTTCTACCCCTTGCAAGTCTGTACCCTTAAACACCATCAATTTTGGCTCTCCACCCCCCCTGCTCCGTGATTTTTTTTTGGTTGAGTAAATACTGAAATATTCAGGTCACATTACAAGTGTTTTGCTTATCTCCTTTGATTTTACACTCGTATGTCTTTTCTCTTACTCTGAAAATACTGGCTCCAAATTAGTTATCATACAAAATATGTAAAATAAGCACAAAGTAATATTACCAATATTACTACTAACAGTGAAATGACTGAATGGAGGTGAACATTGTTTTGCAGCTCTATTGACCCTCTAAAATATTCCACCACGGATGCACAGGCTAAATGATGTCTTCTAAACTTACTTGAAATAATTCTTTTCGCTGTGTGATAATGTCACCAAACTGCGACAGAGTGGGTTCATTCATTTCAGTGGGTCCAGAAATTTAAATTGTGTATTTTTTTCAATTTGCAAAATGTTGACATGATTCAGAGAAATCTCCTTTCCCTCTTGTCTCCTTCAGGTAACGATTTGTATTTATTTTTGGTGTATCTCTCTAGTCTCTTTTTGAAAATAAACATTAGCAAATTGGTAAATATATTTATATTGCTTCTTTTATGCAAGTGGTTTGTGTTCTGTATTTTGCTGCTTTCTCTCCATGTATGGAGATCTTTCTCATTCCTATTTTTTGAACCATACAGGGTTTCTTTGTAAACTGGATGCTTTGTTGTTTAGTCCCACAGTCCCAGATTAATGGAGACACCTGGGTTGTTTGCAATCTTTTGCTAAGACTACTACTGCAATGAACAATTTTATGCACACTCCTTACTGTATTTTTGGCGTGCATCTATGGGATAGCTTCCTAGAAGTGAGATGTCTGGACCAAAGGGTAAATCATGTGTAATTTTTCTAAATGTGGCCTAATTCCTCTCTCTAGATGAGGGGAATTTTATTTCTTCACCAGCAATATATGATAGGGTCCATTTGCTCACAGTCTTACCTGCAAATTATACTAATTTCCTTTTTTCTGTCAACTGCCTGCTTCTATCTTTCGCCCATTTTGCCACCAGATTATTCGTCTCAAATTTCCGAAGCTCCTTATTGTCAATGGCATTTTCTGTTTATCGCATACGTTGGCCGGTGTTTTCTTTTGAATGTGTGTATGGTAGGTTCTGCCCCCATTGGTTTCTGAGATGACCTCTGACGTTTTGAGGATGTCCTATGGTAAGGGGCCTCGTCAGGACAAGCCTGCACGCCAGCAAGATTCTGTGGAGAAGGCAGAGAAGCTGCTACTTAGACTCACTTAAGCTATGTGTCTCTACTTCATAAGCCAAACCAGCCCGAAGTGTACGGCCAAACGAGGGCCAGGCCTCATCCCTTTGCCTTAGGTGCAGTGGAAACTTCTATCCTCAGGGAGCCCTCTGGTCATGGGGCTTCTTCAGAGACCTTCAGAAGCAGGCTGGGGACTTGACAAGGTGGCCTGGTTCCCACCTACTGCTACCCATCTCACATGGGAGCGGTGGCTGTGGTTTCCAACAAGGGAAATACTACATTCCTCTCACGGGGGCATTTCCCTGCCTGTATCCGAGGGAAGAACCATGCTCTTCCGATTTAATGAGGACTCAGCTGGAGTGTGCGACGTTTATGCCATGAAGCCTCAGAAAAATGGTTCCCAGGGACTTCATTATGTTATGCCCAGGATAACCAACACAGGATGACAAGTTCTTGGTAACTAACTTACTCTCAGGCCCCAATGACTAGTAAGAGTGGGGACCTGAGACAGTGGGCAGAAGGTGGCTGTTGGGTTTTGTTTCATAGGGAAACCAGATGGTGTAGTCATGGGATCCAAAGTCCAATGTGGCTTAGCAAGTCATTTCACCGTGAGGCAGAGAAGGAAGTATGAAGATAGCATTTGGTTACATCATAATGTTGTCCATTCCCAGCCCGGATTGCAAGCCCACAACTCAAGCATAGTAACATAATTACAAGACATAGTTTTATGTCATGCTTTAAAATTTGCAACGTACTTTCCCATGGCAGGCTCACAGCAAGTGTGAGGAAAAGCGTGTTTAAAGACCGCACTGGAAAGACCAGAAATCCTGAGCTCAATGAGGTTAACTTGGTCAAGGGCACACAGAAAGTGAAGGGGGAGCGGGACTTGAATTCCACTGGGGCCCAACCTCAGGCAACAACCATGCACATTCAGACAGGACGCCGGGCTTAGAAGGGGCCGTGTTTGGTTCAACACTCTGTTGCTGCCATTTTACAGTTCTTAATTTTTGTACAAAAGGCTCTATATTTTATTTGCCCAGAATCCTGGGAACAATAGAGCCAGGCCTTCTCAGATTCTATTTTTTTTCACCTAAGAATTAAAGTATTAAATCAAACTCACTGAAACAAGATTTCTTGTTTTCTTTTTGTTTCAAATAGAACTGATAATTTAGGCTTTGTGTAAGGACAATGGCAGATTATCAAAGATCCTAACATCCACCAGATAAAACTCTGGCTGCTTCACTGGATTCAGTCGCCAGCACTAGGCCATGAGCAGATAGGTACCTGGTGACCACTTTGGATAGCATTTTTTAGTGCCTAAAACACAGGAAATAACTGCTTTATCATTTGAATCAGAACAAACATCTTCTAAACAAGCATAGCACAAAGATTTGTGGAAGGAAGAAAGGAAGGAAGGAAGGAAGGAAGGAAGGAAGGAAGGAAGGAAGGAAGGAAGGAAGGAAGAAGGAAGGAAGGAAGAAGAAAGGAAGGAAGGAAGGGAGGGAGGGAGGAAGGAAGAAGAAAAATGATTATTTTTATGGAATTTTATTACACTGAATATTGATTCAGTATAGGACCATAATGTGAAACTCCAAAATCCTTTTTTAAAAAGATATATATATGGGGGCACCTGGGTGGCTCAGTCGGCTGAGCATCCGACTTAGGCTCAGGTCACTATCTCGCGGTTCCTGAGTTCGAGCTCCGCGTCCGGGCTCTGGGCTGACAGCTCAGAGCCTGGAGCCTGCTTCGGATTCTGTGTCTCCCTCTCTCTCTGTCCCTCCCCTGCTCACGCTCTTCTCTCCTTCTCTCTCAAAAATAAATAAACATTAAGAAAATTTAAAAGATATATATATATATGAAAGCTCTGTTTGTGTGAATAAGACTTAATCGGCAATCCCCTAGTGAGCTGGGAGCCTTCTTGCCACTTTCAAAAATACCTGACGTGACAATAAGACCCATAGAGGTGTCCTTTATGGTCACTCTAGGATCACGAAAGCCTTCCATTTGAAATGTGTATTTAATTTTTTTACTAAAATGTCCATAGGTTTCTATCTAACATTTGAGAATTCACGGTGATTAATTTAAATCACGTTAGATGGCAAGAAAAGGGAAAATGAGCAGTGATAGCTAAAGATGAAGAAAGCCCGATCGATGTCTATCTGCTTACTTACTCAAAATGCATTTTGTAGGGACCCCCTTATTTTCTGGATCCCTTGCTAAGCACTGGGCTTCAAAGAGAAATAATACAAATATACAACATTTCCTGGTAAATATAATTACATGGGCCCTAATTACTTATGGAATATAAAAGATTCATTTTGTTCTTTACTGTCATGGGCAATCTGTTAAAATGCTGCATAAACTAACATCCATTAGTTGGAATAGCATGATGGCCAGTTCAACCAGTTTCTTAAACAAGTCGATTAGAGAAGATCTTTGAGATATCCAATTTGATTTATTATTCACTTGGGAATTAACACAGAACGGATCTTGATATAAATTCCTCTGTAGGTTTTATTATATTGACATTTCGGTGGATAGATAATATATAGAACCCCTGGGTATATTACTATCAAGGATGCTATTGATTCTATCAGCAGCATTATCCTGCAATTTTCCCTCATAACTATTTATGCAACTCTCTGTGATTTGTAAGTCAGCTGTAATCATTTTCTGTGGCTGCTGCAATTTTCTTTCCATGGGGTAGACCTGGGCTACGGACTGAAACAAGGCTTAATTTTAAGCCAAAAGATTTGGGGTTTAGTTTTAGGATAATGGAGAGGAGATCAAAGAAGTTTCAGAGTTGGCGTTAATTGTTGAGGATGAGAAGGAAACATTAGTCTTTTATTTTATTAGTTTTGTGAGGTGGATCAGAGATAAGTAGGGGCAAAGTGGGAGAACACAGATAAAATCAGAGACGTTTCCATAAGGGCAGCACGAGAGGAAATTAACAGGAACCTGATGCTTGAACAAAGTTGCCTCCAGTTTTCCTCGATCCGGGTCCCTGCTGGCTCCTCTGAGTGCCCCTCGGGCCAGAACACGGTGACAGGAGCAAGGGGGTGGGGGCGCGGAGGGCAGTGGGTTTTCTTTGTTTAACCGAAGGATGGCAACATCAAGGTGATTACACAAAACGTGCTTGTTTACCCTTCTCTGTTCACGGTAAGGAAGAAGCGAAGGCAGGTGGACAGATGCCCAGACGCTTGCATCCAGGCACATCATCAATGTTAGAAGTGCCTTCGCAACTCCAAGTAGATATCTGGGCCTTCTTGAGAAAGCTCTGGGGGAATTTGGAAATCTACTCTGATTAGGTCGTCGGGAACGAGGATAACTAGCCCAGAACTGGAACCCGGTCTCCAAAATAACTCGTTCTCGGTCACAGAACCCTAAGGCAGCGTATTTCACGGAAGGGAAACGTGCGGTCCCAGTGCGCAGCAGCTCAGCATACCTGCAGCATTGTCCTGATCTTCCGCGGGCTGAAATTGTCCCCCAGCGGGAGCCCCCCCTCCTCCCCCCACCCCCCCACCTTGGAACAGCCCCCGTTCCTCGATCAGGATCTATCAGGGTCAGGGCCCTTACACGCCTGGCCTCTTTATATCGTGATTCAGCAGAGAGACTCTCTGGCCAAGCCTTGCGGGCGATGTTCTTTCCCTTCTTTCCCCTCCGCGATACTACTTTGCACAGAGATGCAACGCAGGGCTCCCTTAACATTTGCTTTCTTAATCTAGGAAATTCACGGAGCCTCTCGCCTTGTAATACACAGTCTGTCTCATTCATAAAGTCTTGTCCTGGAAAATGCCTCATTCATTCCTGCAGAAGACCCACAGTTGGGAGAGCAAGGGCATTCAAAACCTTGGGAGGTGGAAGACAATAGTGGAGTGCTTGGCAGCAGCCTCTGGGCTGCTTTAGCAACGCGCACCGACGCCAGGGAGAGGATAAAACGCTGCAGTTGTTTACTTGTCTCTCCGGAGCAAAAGAGTCTCTCCGCCTCTACTCTAGATGCCAAATCCTCAGGACCTGAGCAAGGAAATGATGAGTCTCGTCGCGGATTGGCATGAAGTCATGTACTCCAAAACAGCAAGGCATTTTGCTTGAAAGCGTTTGTTGTTAAAAGAGAAAACGTGAATTGTGGGACCCCTTTGTCAATCAGGGGTGAGCTGGCTTCCTCTCCCGCTGGACGCTGCCCAGAGTGCCCACCGCACTCCCCCGCGCCCGGCGGGGGAGCCAGGCTGGCCCTCTCTCCTTTGCCACCAAACGCATGTGCTTCCGTTTCCGATTGCAAGCACAGGCAACTTAAATCTTTTCCAACGTTACCCACATTAGTAATTGCGAAATAATAAACATGACAAAATTCAGATTAATAGAGCATCCAGTGCCGCTCCTTTTTGCCGAGAGAGCCCTCCGGAATCCTAAGCATAATAGGGCTGTGTTTATTCCTCCACCAGCAGCATAATGTGACTGATTTACAAGAGTTTAACTCAAGTGTTAATCTGACAGTGACGGAGAGCTCCTTACTGGCACTGTCACTTACACTATCATATTAGTTGCGTCCTCTATTAAAGCCGTGTGGTCGATAATTGGAATGCTTTTATGTCTAGTGGTTCTGACAAGCCTCTCTTCAAGTCACATATGGGCGGTCTAGCTCGCCGCTCAGACCAACAGTGGCAAATAATTTAAGCTGAGAAAGTATTGTTCTGCTCGTATTGTGGAGCAAGGGCAGTTCAAGGAAAGTGGGACTGTGTGCATGGCTACCTGCTGGTGTGTAGTAAAATAAGATGGACATGATACCGGGTTGGGAGTACAATTAAATCTATTTTGCACCAATGTGTTGCTGGACAGATGAGTTTCCACATGGCAGAGCTTTATGATCTTTAAGGTAGACTGAACTAATAGATTGGTGTGGAACGCACTGAAGTTACCAAGGATGAGAAAGCAGGCAGTAGTACATTTGAACTACAGGTTTCTCATATGCTCCACGTCATGCTGAGTTTTTATAGCTCCTGGCTTTCAAAAAGCCTGTTTCAAAGAGGTTTGCGCTAGACTGGGCATGCAGTTTTGCTCTGCAGATATTGTCGCTACCGATTTAGTGGAATGCAATTAGGAAGCCTAAATTAAGTGGTAATGGAGAACCAGCTCTTGAAACTAGGGTTTCCACGGCAACCACTGCTTACAATACAGCCTTCAGTTAGTTTTCCCACTTTATCTGCAAAATGCACAATTGAGCTTTAAAACAGCTCGGCGCTGAAAAACGCACTGTAAACAACTGTTTGCAATGAGAGTTTTACACTGTCTTTAAATACAACAAACTATCACATAAAATTTACTTGTCCGCACTAATAAAGCAAAATCTGAGTTGCCAATCAGCGAGTGATCTTAAAATTTATTAGCCCTTTCCCATTTGGGGGTTTTATTTTTAAGGGAAGATGTCACGAGTCATTAGGTCTCTTAACTTTGGTCATTCTTGCTCTATTTTCAGCTCCCCTGACGATCTGTACATCCTAGCAGTCCCTTGACGAAATGCATTTTTCATTTCAGTAAACACAGAGTTGTCTTGGATAAACACACAGTGCGCTCCTTTTGAAGGTTCTTTTCAGATTTTGGTAACAGTTCGCAGACGATTCTTTTATTTCCTCTTTGTAGCATGTCACAGACTTGCAAGACTTTCATATTTACTTATTTGTATTTATCCTCTTTCCAGATTACTACCCCTTTGAGTCTTTGAAAGCTCACGTCCCATTTCTCTGCACGTTCAGTGGTAAACCCACTGGGAACTTTTGTGCCAATATAAATGGCAGACAAGATGAGACAGAGTTCAAAGACGATATCGAAATAGGTATGTTTTTAAACACACGGTTGTTTCAAGATAACCAGGGAGAATTTGTACTTGTGCAAAATGCATTTTCTTTCGTGGCAGGGAATCCATATTTTCTTATTACCAAATTCTCACTTTTGTTTAGGTGCGTCAGACACACACGCGTGTCAGCGGTACGTGGGGATGCGTTTTTTTAGTGGGGGAAAAAATCAAATTGGGTTCTGCAAAGAGGAGTAGAGGAAGGAATCAAATTTGGGGTCTTGGAGCTATAACACTCTGTTTAATTGCCAGTCTTAACGGGATGAGCACTGGAACATGTCTGGACAGATTCAGGCAGCTGGTAAAAACTCATGAAATCCTCTGCAGCACAGAAGGTAACATTTCCCTGTGGTTTGTGCTCTCTCAAGGTTGTCGTATTATACGTGTGCCATTTTCACTGTGAGAACGTGCGGCGAGAGGGGCAGAAAGCATGTGTGTGTCATTACAGTACCTACCACTTACGTGGCTTTCGGTGACAGACCTGGAGTCTAATGTCAGCGGTCCTGTCTGCGTCTCCATTGGATGTGTTCGCCGTGCACTGGGTATCCCAGGTGGGGACTGCGCCCTTCCCAGTAAAACCTGTCCCTTCAGCAGTGTGGCCTGGCTCTTTGAATTCCAATTTATTGCCAAGTCTCCAGTTTCCACCTAAAGCAGGTTTGGGTGGAGCTGGTGATTTACAGAAAACCATTTTTCTCACTGCTCAATGATACTGTCAAAGTGGCTTCTACAATTTTTCACATTTTGAGAATATAAATATTGAAGAAAACCAAAGAATCACATGCAAAAATGTTGCTTGATATTTTAACAAGGCTCACGGTGTCTTGAAAAGGGTCTTTGTGGCATAGGTTGACGTTGCCGTAAACTCCGCCAAAGCTTTGTTGTAGCTCTTTGTTATAAAAATATGTCGACTTATATCTTTAAGAATTTCAACTTGGAGCAATTATATCCATCCTTTCATTCAGTGATTGATAAACTTGAGAGATATTATCCAATCTCATCCCAACTACTGATGAGACATGCAGTTTCTTTTTCCCATGCCTCAAAATAAAATATTAATTCAGTGGGTTCTAAATTTAAATCATCCGTGGGAAGAAGCCTGGAGTAGTAATGCGCTCACAACTTTTGGTCAGCATCTCGTTTCAACATTGCTGGCATTTCCTCCAAAAGACAGAAGGACACGCTGAAATTAACCTGCTCTGGAAATCATGTGTGTGTTGATGTGTATGCTTCCAATTCCATTTGACAAATCTTTGCAGCAAAGAGAAGGTTCTAGTGTGAGGCCATACCTTAGCATATATCCAAACTACATTTTTTGAAAGCTCTACTTTTAGAGTAAATACGTGTTCCTTGATTTGCCCTCTCTAGGCAGCGGATTCGAATTCAGACACCTGATACTTTGGAGGCTGTATCACAGGAAAGGCCACGAAAGGTCAGAAACAGGTCCCGTGGCGCTTTGCTGTGGAATTCTCCTCCCAGCTGTACAAAGAACTCCACACACCAGGTGGTCAGTGTTCCAGGGACCACCAGGGACAGATTCTCTGCCGAGGGCCTACCTCGGTCCTCATGCCTCTCCCTCCTTGCACAGAATAGTGACCACACCACCCACCTCCCGCCTGGTTCTGCCCTCCATAAGCCATGCCCCCCCAAAACAGAAAGACATCACCACCGACTTCTTATAAACTTACAATTACCCCTCACTCTTTTAATTTCCTTCTTTTTCTACTTAAACTTTAATTTCAGGTATCTTCTGTATGTCACAGAAGTCACGCTCCAGGTAGAATTAAAAGAAAATTAACGTGGGGCATGGGATGGACGTTTCTTGCCTTATTCTCCATCTTAATAACTCAAAGTCAACCTGAATAATAGGAATATTATTAATCCAGCTCCATTTTCTACTTTAAGTCACAACTTACACTTTGGTTCTGATTGGTGTTATTTTAATTGCCGTAATGAATATTCCATGTTTCATTATGAAGGCAGCATGTACAAAATGGCTCTGGGGAAGTTCTTCTGGATCTTTGTGGTTCATTTCCGTTTTGAGGATTAACTGCATGTTTTATCTTTTAAGGAATATGTAAGTGTTGAATTCCTTTCTCAGAGAAACTGTGGTTAAAGTATTGTGTCAAATTGTTGTATTTCATTCCGTCTCCAGTGGGGGGGAAGGGGAGGCGGGGGGGGGGGGGGAGGGAGAGGGGAGAATCCCCAGGTGGATATGTGTTTTATTCTTAAGCGATGTTAGTTTTAAACACGCGAAGAGCCCAGAGGTTAAAGGGGATTAAGATACTGTCTGCTCTGCCGTGAACTTTAGAAATTGAAATAAATATGGTCGGTAAGAGATGATCTTTGTTTTGATTACACGGAAATGCCTTTGTGATTCTTTTCTTTCAGGTGAAATAAACATCTTTGAAATAAACACAGTAAATATGTTTCTAAGCACAGCGCATTGTGCTTGTAATGAGCTCGCCCCCTTTATGAAGTGGCAGGCATCAGTTTGTATCTAATTACCTCTGAGCAGTTTGCTGCTTTCCTATTTTTGTGAAAAGTCTCACAATACATCTTTACAACCATAAAGACACTCATTTACTTATACTGAGGGCTTTATGGGCACCTTGCCTTCTTTTTATTTGAGGGGGGAAATTAGAGGTGAGCATCTTTACGGATCTCCCTTTAAACCCAGCAATCTGTGCACACGGGAGAATCAATGCCTGATAGGCTGGCTGATATTCTGTAATAAATTCTTGCATTTATAGACTTTTCCTTGACTAGGTAGCTGGTAATGCCACAGAAATTGATTATTTGTGATGTTCTTATCACTGCTTAAAATATCTAATTACTTTTCCTGCACAGATTTGGATTTGGCCTGCTGGGTGCTTGGTGACTAATGAAGGAAGCCCCTTCACGGGACAGACGGTCCCGGGGTACAAGGTGGTGTCGATAACAAACCTGATGTGAATGAATTGTGTCAGATTTAAATTCTATAGAATTTAAGGTCTCAGAAATGAAGACACAACTGAGTTGCCTGGGCTTCAAAAGTTCCTTTTATTAAAGTCTCCAGAACCTGTAGAAAGTGCTTTAGTTTCTACTTTGTTTTCTTTTATTTTATATTGCTTTCTACTTTGTGCTTTCTTTCACTTTACATTGTTTTACTTAAAATATGAGGACATTTATAAATCTGTTTTCCATAGATATAGCATACCCTATAATTTTTATTTTGATTAGCATATGGGAACATGTGACTTGGAAGTCTATAGATAATTTTAAATGCTTAACATACAGATTAATACAATTAAAAACTAAATTAAAATAAAAAACAAAACAGTAGATGCAAAGGACTTACCTTCCAGGAAAAAAACAAAGAGCATAATTCTAGAGCAATAATCTCATAGTAGCTATACTTAACTCTATGCATGCAATTATCTAATTTAACAGTTCTGGATATTACTTGGTCTCCTGATTAAATAAAGATATATCAATTCATAACTAAATATTATTTTAATATTGTTTAGTGCCTGTAGACAAGTCTTATAGTTAGAGAGAAGCATATGCTAGATATTTATTGATCACACCAATATTCTAAGTCTGTGGCCGAACAATAGGTATTTGACATGGGTCATAACTTTGACTTTGACTTATAATGTCCTAAAAATTTGGGGTTGAGTCAAACAAATTGTGCTTCTGTCCTAATTGGAAATAGCTCCCTTGATCTCTCGACCTGAGCACATCCGCCTTTGGTAAGCTCAGGTGGAAATTTTGTTCTTGCTAAAAACTACGTAGACAAATTCCTTAGGTGAGTTTTCCTGAAATGCTATGCTAAGTGTGTTTTGGGCTAAGGCAGTTTTGTCTTCGTCAAAATACTAAGTCTGCATGCATCCATATGTCCCTCTCATGGTGCCATGTCATAGGGATGCATCCTACTTTTCCAGAGCACGGTAGTCTCTAAAACTACAGTTTCTTTGCATATGGTCAACACTTGGTAAGTATTCTTTGCACTTAACTTAAAGGAATTGAATTAAAGAAGCTTGATAATAATCAGTTGACATAATATGCTATCTCACAACACTTTTGTTCAAGCGTTGTGACTCTTAGTGACTAGACCATACTGTAAGCCCTTTGAGAACAGGAATTCTGTCTTATTTATCTTAATATCACTAAAATTGAAACGAGCATCTAATGTGCTGATGTTGGGTGGGACTTTGGAGGACGTATGCATGGGTGTAAGAAGCATGTGTGGGCTCACTACTCGTCTGGTCGGTACCAGGAGCAGAATGGGAAAGCGCTCATTAAGCTAGACCATTGCATTAACAAGATGAAACTATGATAAACTGAGAATGAATAATTTTAAGAAGTAAATCTAATTTTTGGACAGCCCCATGGAAACCAAATGCCATTTGCTAAAAAACATGTTTCAGCTCTGGAAGCAAATAGGGCAAGTTCAAACCCTCACTCCAGAGCATTCCAACCTTGTGATCCAGGGAAAGCTACTCACCCTTTCAAATCATCTGTCCTCTCCTCCTAAGTGAGGAAAATAAAATTCTCCTTAGGCTTGAATGTAAAGACTGAATAAGATTCATTGTGGACAGTTCTTAGAAGATTATAAACTCACGTACGGTTTCATTTTTTTTCTCCTCTCCTGATTTCTGGTGATCGTAATCTCTGATTTTTATGCTAGAAATCAGACTTCATTAAAGTGTTTCCTTGTAATTTGTAATAAATTCTCAGCCTTTTGTCTTTTTCACTTGTTGGGTTTAATTATTCTTCCAGGATTATTTTTTGTCTGAGTCGTTTTCATTCCCTTCTGTTTCTGTTAGTTCGTCTCCACAGTGAAAGAACCTAACCCTTAGCATCTGGTAACAACCTAGAAATCTGGATAACTTTTATGACACAACCGACAACATATTTTTGTTTATTACACATCTTCGTGTCATTTGGGAGAATGCAATTCTGATTTTTGCATCATATCTTTTTGAAATATTTAATTTTTTCCCCGGGGTCTTCCTTTACAGTGTCAACCCCAACGTCTGATAAATTGCTTACAAAAAGTATGAGGCACCAAATTTTTGTTTGGTTCTCAGAAATCTTTTAGGACAGCGGGGATCCTTGTCTCTCTAGAACAGTGCCTGACAATAATTGGCACTCAGTAAACCCATGTGGAATGACAGCTTGTTGAATATAAAGGCAGCTATGATACCATTTTTAAATTAAATAAATAAAATCATCTGTTAATTTGTTGTGAAATTCGTATTTTCAACATGTAGCCATGAATGAAACTTACATCTCAAGTGACCAAATGTCACGGAAAAACCAAAACAGGAAGAGCACAGTGTCAATTCATTTGGATATATAAAAAGCACTGAGGTAATCATAACTATATACTGATACAGACCACGAAATTAATGGAAAATGTGATGTGTATCTACATGTTGCATGATAAGAATAACAAAGAGTTGGGGCACCTGGGTGTCTCAGTCAGTTAAGCACCCACCTCTTGATCTCGACTCAGGTCATGATCTCACAGTTCGTGAGTTCGAGCCCAGCATCAGGCTCCACGCTGACAGAGAAGGGCCTGATTGGGATTCTCGGTCTCCCTTTCTCTCTCTCCTTCCCCCACTCACGCACTCTCTTTCTCTCTCTAAATAAATAAAGAAAGAAAGAAATGAATAAATAAACTTTAAAAATAAAGAAGAATATCACAGAATTATACAAGCTCAATGCTTTAGAAATATTAACTCATTGGGGTGCCTGGGTGGCTCAGTCTGTTGAGCGTCTGACTTCGGCTCAGGTCATGATCTCGTGGTTGGTGAGTTTGAGCCCTGTTTGGGCTCTGTGCTGACAGCTCAGAGCCTGGAGCCTGCTTTGGATTCTGTGTCTCCCTCTCTCTCTCTCTGCCCCTCCCCCACTTGTGCTCGCTCTCTCTCTCTCTCTCTCAAAAATGAATACACATTAAAAAAATTTAAAGAAATATTAACTCATTCAATCCATGTTACAGCCCTGATTTCACAGTCTCATTGCACCAGTGAGAAAACTGAGAGAAAGAGAGATCCAGTAACTTGTCCAAGGAAGGAGGGGGGCCAGGCTTCGAAGTTTTCATCCAGGCTCCATGTTGTAAGCTTTAAACCATGGTACCTTGTGGCCGAATAGTTATAATAGCCATGAATCTTTGTGCTTATTTTCCATACCTCACTTTTTTAAGTTTATTTATTTATTTTGAGAGAGACAGAGACAGTACGAGTGGGGGAAGGGTAGAGAGAAGGAGACAAAGAATCCCAAGCAAGCTCCACACTGGTAGCCCAGAGCCCAACATGGGGCTCGAACTCACTAAACCACAAGATCATGACCTGAGCCAAAACTAAGAGTCAGATAGTTAACCAACAGAGCCACCCAGATGCCCCTCCTGTCCTCATTGTACAAGACTATGTATCGATAGACCACACCTGTATGTATTTGTGGGCTTATTCGTCCAATCTTAATAGTAAAAGTTGAGAATACTAACCCTTTCACATGTTCCATCTACCTTCTCTAAACACTCCTATCCTTCCATCTTTGTTACTTTGATTATTCTGCCAACCTAAGACCCTCTCAGCATCTTCTTCTCTTTAATACTGCCATCAACCATTCCAAATACCTCCAAATACCTGCCCCAAAGGATCGTCTCCTTTGTAACTTACCCCAAAGCTCACAATTCCAATATTCTTCAGAGGAACGCTGCTATATTCATTCTCCCATGTCTCTAAAATAACCTATTATTTGCAGTTGAGATTTTTTTTTCCATTGACATATTTAAATTTTTTTTAACATTTATTTATTTTTGAGAGAGAGAGAGAGACGAGAAGGGGCAGAGAGAGAGGGAGACACAGAATCCGAAGCAGGCTCCCGGCTTGGAGCCATCAGCACAGAGCCCGACGCGGGGCTTGAACCCACGAACCGGGGGATCATGACCTGAGCCGAAGTCTGGCGCTCAACTGACTGAGCCACCCAGGAGCCCCTCCATTGACTTCTTTAAACCATTCCTCCACTTCTATTGGAAAAGGGGATGTCTTAAAATTAATAAAATCACTTATTAGATTGTCTTGCCCTCTTAAACCTTGTCAAAAAGTTGACATTATATATTTCATGAGCTATATAAATAAACTGCATTCATGTAGTTCAGGAAATGAAATGCTATTCTCATCTTCATAACTTTATTTGAAAGGAGACTCTATGCCATGCATCAAGATGCTTATCTTCTGATGCCATCAAATGAAAGTGTCAACGTGGGTTACCAGGTAAACTCTTCGGTGCCACCCCTGGTTTTTTTGTTCCTCCATCTATCCACCTTTCCTTTTGAAGAACTTCATCCTTTGTATGGCTAGTCCACATTCTTCCAATATAGAAATTACTTCCTTAATATTTAAGCCATGTCTAAAAATGTTCTGTTTGAAACTTCGGCTTTTCAACAAGACAATATGGTGGTTAGAAACCAGGTGTTGTCCTTTCTTCTCATTGCCAACTGGGAGAAACAACTTTCTGAGAGTTTTCATTGTGCAGAAAGAGTCCTGATTGCTTCGCAGCTAGAAGGGATCGCAAAAGAGTGATATGGACAATGTTTGGTGCCGTCTGAACCAGGAAAATGTATTGTCCCTGTTCTCCATCAATTGAAGGTCAGAACTGAGCCTCATGCTTTAATTCTACATTGATTGCACATCCGTGTGCCCGAATCTGTGTTGGACAGAGTCTACACGGGAAGGCAGATATATGCACAGGTAAATAGGGTTCAAAACAATAAAGATTATGCTAGGAGCAAATGTAAAATGTTATTAGAGCCTGAGTCAGAGAGTCGCTCACACTGTTGATGAATCTTTCGGAAAGGTTTCTTGCAGGACGTTTACATGACAATTTCCAGTTGATAGACAGGTGGAAAGACATAATACCAATAAGAAAAAAAAAAAAGCATGCGAAAAGCATAGAGGAATAAATATCCTGGAGTATTTAGTGAAGAGCCAGAAGCCTGATGTAGTTGGAAGCTTGAAAAGGTAGGAAGGAAGAAGAAAATAAGATGCTTTAAAGACATACATAGGTAAAGGCATTTATTTGTTCAAGCAACAAATACTTATTGAGCACATACGAGAGGCAGCCACACGGTAGGGCTATTGTAGTGAACGAGGACTTGTCCCTGGCCTTCAGGAAACTTGTGGTCTAGTGTTGAAGTCAGGCTTAGAAGAAACCATTGGCCAGAGTGCTAAGCTCTGGACAGAATTGCCATGCCTCATTACTTTATGGGTTCATAGTGCAGGAAAAACCGCAAAATTTTCCAAACCAAAAAAAAAATGGACACGACCCAGCTTGCCAAATTTTTAGGGTTGTATGTCTCCCCAAGTGTGGAATTTTCTTTGCCCCTTGACAGCAGTAACAACAAAGATGGTAAAATGCCAAAAACCCAATGTAATGAGAAGTGCTCAGCATCTAAATGGCGAAAGATCCAGAAGTCTACTGGATGGCTTCAAAAGAGGTAGAATCACCATCATCATTATCAGCAGCATTAGCAGCAACATTCTCATCATCAAGAATCCTGGTGGTACTGGAATTTTCGTACTGAACCTTGTGCCAGGTACTTTTCTGAGAGTTTTGCTTTTCCCCTCTCATTGATCCTCAAGACAAATATTTTAGGAGTTGCGATATTTCTCCCCATGTTGCCGATGAAGAAAATGAGAATCAGAGATGAAAGGAAAATACCCACCTCTTCCGGGGATTGTTAGATGCTGGCTCTGAGCAAATCCAAATTCAAGGGGAACCAGAACATCACTGTGGCCCACCAGCCAAGTGAAGAGTTAGAAGGACAAGGTTTGAGATCTGTGGATCCGTCCCCTGGTTGGCGCCTCCTTCCTAAGTGTGTAGCTGGGAAAGACATGCTTGGAAACTGAGCCATGGCATGCGGAACCAAGTGGAAATTTTTGGAACTGTATTCCCCTAACATTATCTTCACACAAAATAGTAAACCAAAAGCAATACCACACATCACAGGTAGAATCATGGAGATAAGAACCACCATCAAAGACCTAAAAGATTCAGGATGATTCATTCTAATCCCAAGCCCATTGAACTCAACCACTTACTGTATGCAAAAAAAAAAAAAAAAAAAAAGGGTCTTGAAAATTTTTGAATTTCAAAAATTTTATCAGATTGTGATATTAAATGCCCTTGCTGTTCCTAAAATAATCTCATTATTGGAGCAAATCAACAGATTCTGGTAACTAGTATACATCGATGAATCTGGTGAATTTTTTTCTTTCCCAATAACCATAATTCACTAGAAGTAATTTGCTTTTGCCCAGAAAGCAAACTTTATCTCACCCTTTTATCTCACTCTGTCATAATCGATCCCACAGAAGCGTTGATCTTCTCACATTGCACAAGGCAGAATGTTGATAACGGAAACCCTAGGTTTCTTGGTGAGACACAGGAGTGCCAGAATAGGAGATAAAAATTCAAAGACTTGGCCCTACATCAAAAGTTCAGCAGTTACAGTTGTCTGGGACATACTAGGAAAGCCTTTTCAAAGTTCAAGAGATATGGCACATCGTGAACTCTGTAAGTAATAAAGTGGCCTCTTTAAACTTCGGAGGCAATATAGACTACATTCATTGGTGTTGATTCGATCCATTTACCAAACGAACCAAAAGGACACCACCTTTTAAGGGGACCCAGGACAAGAGAAGGCTTTCCAGATGGCCCTGGTAGCTGAAAACATCTAGACCTTAAGATACAGATCAAGTTGTGTTCAAAGTGTCTGAGGCAGGGCTGGATACTGTGCAGAGCCTAAGAAGTCAATAATAATCCAAGCTCCTAAGACTCTGGAGCAAAGTTGTGTTCCCAAGAATATAATTATTCTCCTGTTTGGAAACAGATATTGGGTTACTTCTGGATTCTGGTAGACCGAATACCTGACTATGGGACAATGAGTAACCATGTGTCCTGAGTTCACCATCCAGAACTGGGTGTTATCTGAGTGACCACGCCATAAACTCAGATGTACCCAGCACTCAAGCATGTCAAGTTCAAGCTTCATGGGGAGTTCTCTGTGGACAGTTGCCTTAAAAAGAAGGAAAAAAATGGAGCCTGCTTAATGGACTGGCCTATGTGATAATACTGGCAACAGTCACGAGTGGACTTTTCACACATCACCTCAGTACTCCCTGAAAGACAACAGAAAAAGAAAACCCTCTCTTTTTTTTGGCAGAACTTCAAGTGCATCTTGTTGTTTTGTTTTTGTTTTGTTTTGTTTACTTTGTCTAGAAAGACAAGCAGGGGTACAGATCTACACTAATTCATTAGAGTTGTGTATGTGTAATTGTTTGGCCATATGGTGAAAACTTTGGGAAAACCAAGAGTGAAGGATTAGTGACAAGGAGGTTTGGAGAATAGGTGTATGAATGCATGTGTTAGAATGGACTCAGAGTGGGGTGTGAATGCTCACGAAAAGCTCTCCTCATGAAAGAGGTTCTCAGTAATCAGAGGAACAAGACAGAACCCTCTGGACATCCATCAGCCGCATTCTCCAGCTCTCCCAATGCTTTCTCAATGGACTCATGAGTTAAGTAGTTAGGGTGGTAAAGACAGAGATCATCATAGATTTCTCTTCAACAAGACTGGTCTAGCTGGCCTTATAACTCAAAGTCTGGCCAGCCACCAGGTAGCAGATTAGTCATGATTGGTCCCCTTCCAAAATGGCAGGGGCTTCAATGTCTTCTCTTGCATGGAGACATACGGAAGTGGAAGCTTCTTTTGCCTCTCACCTTCCTTCTACCAACAACCCCCAGGACTTATTGAATGTGCTATGCACAGAGTATCCAACACATTGCTTCTGATTAAGGAACTGACCTTGCAGAAAAGAAAGTGAGACAATGGGCCGGCACTCAAAGGATTCACCAAGTTTAACATGCCCATGCCTTATATCCCCAGAAGCAGCCACCCTTAAAGAATGGCAGAATAGCCTACTGAAGCCTCAGTTGGTGCCACAACAACCTTGCGAAGTGAAGGTTCTGTCCTATAGTTGCACTACATGCTCTGAACCAGCATGGTTGCTGGTATGTGACACGGTATATTTCTCGCTGGGACATGTTGGTCCAACGTGCAGGGAAAGGGAGTTGGGCCAGCATTTTGCACTTCTCCACTTACTAATGCACCCTCAGCAGCACAGGGGATATAGTCAAACCTGTTGACCATTGTCAGTTGACCTGATGAGACATCCTTTCAACAGCACAAATGTGAGTGGAGGCGGTTAGGACTTACTTCTAGCAGCCTCCTGATCTTGCGACTTCCTGCCGCAGCACCGGCTGCTTTCTTCGTGACCACACAGGTAACGAAATCCTGGGGTCTAGCGGTTTCCCTGTAGGCTCAACCTAAGAACGGGTCCTCCAGCCCTCCGATTACTGCAAGCACCCAATAACTGAGAATAATTTCCTCTTCGTTGAAACTAGCTAGGTACGCTTTGGTTGCTTGGCACTGGTCAACAACTGATCGCGTGGTAGGGGCACGTCTGGGTAACATGTCAAAACCCCTTGAATACGTATGCTCTGTAACACAGAATGCTCTTCTAGGGAATTACCTGAAGCAAATGAACGGGCAAGAGCACAAAAATGCATATGCATAAAGGTGTCTCTTTCCAATTCAGAAATATTGAAGTCAGCCCCAATCTCTAACCAATGGTGTCTGATAAATGTACAAGAGCAATCCCCATAACCAAAGTCACCCCAGAAACCTCCGAATGATATTCTACCTTTCAACAGAGAAGAAAAATCTAGAAGTTAGAGTGAATGTGTGTTTCTCAAAGGAAACACAACCCAGGCATGAAGTAGCTCCGTACTTGACTTCCCATAGATGCTTATTATGTTTTCACGTACTTGGAGAAGAGGGGAAGGAATAAGGAACAGTAGAGATGACTCTAAAGTGCTTTGTATATTTTGGCAGATTTCCCACTAAGAAGCAGTATATGCATTTTTTATCATTTAAATTAGAGGAATAGGGGCGCCTGGGTGGCTCAGTCGGTTGAGCGTCCGACTTCAGCTCAGGTCACGATCTTGTGGTCATTGAGTTCGAGCCCCGCATCAGGCTCTGGGCTGATGGCTCGGAGCCTGGAGCCTGCTTCCGATTCTGTGTCTCCCTCTCTCTCTGCCCCTCCCCCGTTCATGCTCTGTCTCTCTCTGTCTCAAAAATAAATAAACGTAAAAAAAAAAATTAAAAAAAAAATTAGAGGAATAAAGTCAGAGCGCATGTTTCGGTCATCATTTATTTCACTGCCGTTTATTGAATGGGCACTGTATACCATAAACATTAAGAAGACCAAGATATAAAAGACACAGGCCTGCCCTACAGAAGTTTCTATTGAGTAGGAGGGGCTCCAGTTGATGATTAATGTCAAAAGTTGGTCCTCATTACACCGGTGCTCTCTCCTAGCTCTCTCCTTTTCTTGCCCCTTTCCTGTGTCATGAGGATGCTGCCAGTGACATGAGAAGGTGGTCACCGTTCAACTGTAACGTATGACAAGTGCCTTAAATTGTTTCCTTCTGCTATATTTTAGATCCAGGGATGTGGTCACAGAGAATTTTTAAATATTATCCTGATCTTTGCTCTTTCTTTTTATAACTCTGGATTTTATTTCTACCCCGCCCCCAACTTCCACCTTATCTAACTTCAAAAGTTGGCTTCCTTGGCTGGCACAGAGCGAATGCGAGTGCAATCGGCAACGCATCATGGCCCAGTTGTTGTGCCTTGGCTCGAGAAAGTTCCTTTCAGTTGATTGACACCTCCACTGCTGTATTCCATGGCACACAATTCTCGATTTCCTGCCATGCCTGGAGCTGAGCCAAGAGACGCTGAAATCTACAGATGCTTTTGATGGATAGAGGACCACTATAAATAAGCCTTCCTTCGCCTGATGGCCGTGTTCAGGTATTAAAAACTTCCTGGGCCCGATGTCTTTAGTCATTGCTTCACAACCAAATTTTTTATGACATGGAGAAAAGAGCAATGTCATCGACTGCGTATTGGGTTTTTAAAAATCAACACTCAACCATCGGGATGTATCAGGGAACTCGCTGGCACAACCCTCCCCGTACTGCCCATATGAATTTGGGTGCTTCGCGAAATAAAAGCATTTCCTCTACATTCGGAGCTCCCTCTTTCAAAGACAACGAATCCGTACTTGTTTTTCATACAGCCTGAGCCCTACCACATCCAAAAGCAGGATCCCTATGCTCAAAAGACACTCTAGCAGAGTGGAGAGGAGGAAGACACAGGTTCAAGTGGTGTATAGAATCATTACATTCTAGGCTAGATGAGCTCAAGGTAGACATGAACAAAGACAGAGATGGAGAGATAGGGAGAGAGATTGAGAAATCAATAGGGATTGGAGAGAAGAGAGAGATAGATAAGATGTAGAGAGATAAAGAGAAGATGAAAGGTGTTCCAGGTAGAAGGGGGCAGCAACCCTGAGTTGAGGGCAAACAGCACTGAAACGTTTGTCATCCAAGTTCATTATGCAAAAAAACAAAAAAAACAAAAAAAACAAAAACAAAAACAAATACAAAAACAAAAAACAACAACAACCAGCCAGGTTGCTGTTATTATACCCGTTCCTGTGTTCTGTCTAACCCTTGCCCTAATTAATCCTCAGTAGGACACTTGCAAGCTGGCGCGATTACGAGACGAAGAAACTGAGGCTCGGAGACATTAATCGGGTTGGCCACGGTCAGTAACCAGTAAGCGCTACAGGTGGAACCAAAGTCCGGATTGGTCCGGCTCAAAATCCTGTGCTCTTTTCCCCTCTCCCCCACTCCTTCTCCAACAGAGGCTCCATGGGCAGGAGGAATCCCTCTAGGCTGTGATAGCTGAAAGCAGATCCACCCTAATTTCCAGAATGGTCCACATCGGCGCACATGGTCCCACATGGTGGGACCCTGCTCACTGCCCAGGTTGTCTGAGAACAAACCTTGCAGGAAGCATGTCTTCTGAGAAGGAGGCTGACTGGTTTCTAGGCCTGTCTCCTTGAGGCATGCTGGGGATATTGGGGGGGAGGGGGGAAGGGGGGGAGGGGGGAGGGAGGGGCACAATAGCCATACACCAGCCTTCAGAGACACCTCTCTTCTGCCCTGTAAGAATCACCCTCACTGCATCCCCCTGGGCACTTAAAGAAGCAAAGAAATTCATTAATTATCATCACTGTGATTACTACTGCTGAGGCAGGTGCCGGTCGGACCCTCGACCACCACTTTGAAAACGAATCATGTTTGCCTAGAAATTCTGTGAATATAGGGAGTTTTGTCTCTCTCCTCACAGGCATCAAGAGGGAAAATATTATTGCACAGAAGAGATACTGGCATGTTTAATCATCCCATCATTCACCCTTGAAAAGTGAGCTCTAGTCCCCACCAGAAAAAAAAAAAAAAAAAGACTGCAAAATGAGAAAAACGTAAAATAGATTGATGGATTTTTCGCTTGTGGCTAGGATGGCCATAGGACTTCTCCAAACCTGGACAGTTCTAACAGTAAAAGGGGGTGGAGGGGTGTCATTGATAGATCTTCTGCAACTGGGGCGCCTGCGTGGCTCCGTCGGTTGAGGAACCGACTTCAGCTCAGGTCGTGATCTCGCGGTTCGTGGGTTCGAGCCTTGCGTCGGGCTCTGGGCTGATGGCTCAGAGCCTGGAGCCTGCTTCGGATTCTGTGTCTCCCCCTCTCTCTGCCCCTCCCCCTCCTCGTGCTCTGTCTCTCTCATCTCTCAAAAATAAATAAACGTTTTTTAAAAAAATAATAAATCTGCAACTCCAGGTATTAGGTTTTAACAATTGTAATACTTGTCCATCTAATAGCTTGCCTAATAATGCTATTAAGTGCATTATTTATGACCAAAAAGAGGCAGGGTAAAGAAAGAGGGGTAGGATGATATTTTGGCCAAGATCTGCAATCACGGGGAAGTAACAGTTGATGTAGAATTAGGTACATGTTAAAACGGTAGTAAGAGGCAATGATTTCTCCTCCTATTCTTTACTGCTTTTCACCTCCCGGGATCACCTCCGCCCCATTCCCACCCCCAGATAGAAAGGTTCCGCCCAGGGCAGCCCTGGGCTCCACAAACCATTCACCTTCCCCTCAGTCCCAAGCCTGCATCGAATGCTGTGGAAGTTCTTCTCTCCAAGGATGAACCTGGAGGCAACACCACCCGATTCCCAGGAGCTAGAGCGTAGTGAGCTCCTCAGTGACTTGGTGGGTTATTGCTGAAAAGTCCTTCCTCCCAAAAGGAAGCTTGCTGTGTATAAGTCATAATGCAATCTAAAACTGTGCCTAACGTAGAGAAAAATGCTTCAGCTCTTCCTAATTCAGACACACTCTGTTTTACGCAACAGGTGTCTTTCTTTAAATTTAAACAACAACAACGAAAAAGAATTAATTTTAACACACAACAGCAATTTAAATTCACTAGAGAGTTGGCTATTTAGAGGAACCCTGTTGTAAATCCTTTCACAAACTGAAGAACATTTAAGTAATTACCCTCTAATTTATGTGCTCTGTAAGGTCAACTATTTAAATGTCTGGCTTTCTTAATTCGAGGCACACCCGAGTTTTTAGAACCTCTTGAAAACTCATTACGGCTGACAAATGTATTTTTCTTTCTGTTAGCGACAACAACAACAAAAAATATTTTGGTGAAATAGGTAGAAGGTATTTATTACCTTGGCAACTGTTATAACATTCACTTATTGCAAAAAGCATTTCTGTTGAATGGATCTAAGGTTAAATATGACCTAGAATCAAACTGTCTTGTATTTAAGAACATATTGTGAGCACATACATCTTAAATCCCTGTAAATTGTCTTTGATCTTTCAATTTCTGAAATTTGTTTCCAACCTAGTCATAATGTGGTGTTTATCTATGATGTCTTTTTATTTCTCTGTAAACTTGACCAAAAAAAAAAAAAAACTATTAACTGGCATATGTTAATAATAAGAATATTAGAAAATATTTGCAACATTTGAAAACGTTTGGAGTATTTGTAAATATCCTTAAAAATATTTCTTTTACCAGCAAGCTGCCTTTTACATGTCATGAAGCCAAGATAAAAAGACTCAGTGAAGGGGCATCTGGGTGGCTCAGTTGGTTAAGCGTCCGACTCTCGGTTTTGGCTCAGGTCATGATCTCACGGTTCATGAGTTCAAGCCCCACGTGCAGCCCAGAGCCTGCTTGGGATTCTCTCTCTCCCTCTCTGTCTTCCCCTCCCCTCCTCGTGCTCTCTCTCTCTCTCTCTCTCTCTCTCAAAATAAATAAATAAACTTAATTAAAGAAAAAAAAAAAAGATTCTTTCTCTCTCCCCCCCCCCCTTGCTGTACTCTGTTTCTCGCTCTAAAAAAAAAAAAAAAGGACTCGATGAAAAATTTTCTTCTTATTGGTGACAGTATAGCTTTCCAAATCTGGTCTTTAACTGATGGAAGCAACCGTGCGGTGGCAGAGCAGACCAGATTTTACACAGCCAAAGGGAACAAAATGCTGTCGGTGAGTTCAGCCAAGAGCTTCAAAAAAACAGAAGCACGCAACAGAAGCATACTGCTGAGTCCCGCGAGCAAGACCCCAGGTAGCCAGGGAAGTTCCAATCTCCCTTGTGACCTAGCCAAGGAGCAGAGCCACTGGCCACGTGACCAGGAGTGTCATTAACACACCTCCAGGGACACCCACCACGTGGAGTCTGGTGTGAATGGCGCCACCTAGAGCACTGAGTAGGAACTGCCTCTCGCATACGGGACTCAGGTCCCGGTGCAGGTAGTCTATGCCCGCCCTCTATTCTCCCCTCTCTCCAGACTCAGTTCCAGAAGGAGGATTGTCCTGACGGTCCCCCGTGTACCGTGCCATACTCAGAATAAAGCGGTGGCGACACTCAGACCATGGAAGCTCTTAACTCTTCTACACCAACCAACAACGACTCCGGGCCCACCAACGTCAGGACCAACTGGGGGATGTCACCCCTTACAGGGTGAACCCGGGAAGCAGTGGGGGAACTGGAGAGCACAGTGGAGCTGTAGCTGGATAGGACAGTGCAGCTCCTGGCCCGAGCCATTCAGAGGCACGTATTTTAAAAATCTGAGTTTTGCAGGAGACCAAATTCGGCCAAAGGGCTGCCGAAAACTGGCTTGACATCAGGGAACATCAAAGACCATTCTATAGTATATGGCACCTTCCCGGGAGGAGAGAGACAAGCACACTCAGTGCGTAGGTTGCTGCTTGGTTCTTTTTTTCTCCATGTGATGGTAATAAGGAGAATAAGAGAATCACCATCATCATCATCATCATCATCATCGATGCCACCGTCGTCACCATCACAGCCAATATGTCTTATTTTTAAAAATATTTATTTATTTTGAGAGAGAGAGGGAGGGAGGGAGAGAAAGAATCCCAAGCAGCCTCCATGTTGTCAGCGCAGGACCCAAAGAAGGCTCCATTCTACCAGCCGTGACATCACGACCTGAGCCGAAATCCAGAGCTGGGCACCTAACCGGCCACCCAGGCGCCCCATCTTTAGAGCTCACCATCCACCAGCAGTGTTCTGGGTACTTCATGCCTTCGTTTTGACTGTACACCCCCCACCCTGGGAGCATGACTACCTCAGGCCTTCCTGTCCCCACCGCAGTCCCAGCCCGGCATGGCTGCACTGATCGGTCCCATGTGGGTTGCAAGCTCAGGTGCACCGTGACAGGTCTTCTGAGCTCTCCACCTCTTACCTCCCCTCCCGGGCTCCTCTGATGGTGCGGGTGGGCCCACAGAGCCCTGCTCAGCACTCCCACAATCCATGAAGTGCATGGCTGCTGACCACTCTGGGGTCAAAGGCATACAGCTCTGAGGCGCGTCTCGCAAGGAAGGTCCCCAGGACTGAGCAGTCAGCCGTGCACCATGGCCTTCCCAGTAAACCCCCTTGATACAAGCTCTCTGCCCTTCCAGGTCTCTCTCTCCCAGCTCCCCACTCCTGTTCTCTCACACAGTAGGCTTGTCTTTGGCCTCTGCTTTGGGACCATCCAGGGTGGGATGCTCGGGAACAGGGCGGTTCTAGTAACCAGTCACTCAGAATAACACATTGGAGCTGGATCACTAGCCATCAGATGGCCATCAGATGTCAATAAGTCATCACTGGGGGTGAGTGGGGTGATCTGATTACGGTCCCTGGGACTCTCACCTGTGACTGCCTGGGAGAAAGGACAGGTGGAAGGTACAGCACAAGTTAGCAATAGCCTGGCACTTACATGGCACGTGGCAGGGCAATGGCGACTGTAAGTATGGTGGCGGGGGTTTTGTTCATTGCTTTGGAAATCTTGAGAAAAAAGAAACAACACATGCCATTATGCGTTTGTCAAAACCCATAGAAGGTACAACACAAAGGGTGAAGCCTAATGGACACTAAGGACTGTAGTTAGTTTTACTGGTATTATTGATGGATGGATATTTTGATACAGTGTTGATCGGCTCATCAAGAGTAACAATCGTGCCACACTGATGCAAATATTACTAATTGAGGAAATCCTGTCGGGGGTGGGGGGTGAGCGGGATGGTGGGTAGAGGGGGTTCATGGGAACTCTCCGCAGTTTCCAAGTTTCCGTTCCATTTGTCCATAAACATAAAATTGCCTTAAAAAATTAAGTCTGTTGGTTAAAAAAAAATGAATATGAGAAAGTCCCAAATAAGAGGAAAATAGTAGACTTGAATTTGGCAGCTCTTACCTCAAAATAGCCTTCAAAGCAAGAGACATTTTATGGCAGCAGGTCAGGAGAAAAAGCTGCGAGCAGACTGCTGAGAACCATACTCACGGTCAAGTTAAGGGGTGCAGGAACACAGAGGAGACAGAGTGCACAGCCAGGGCAGGTCTCCCGGAGCTAAGTCAGGGAAGGGGGGTTGGTTTGGGGCCACTGAGCCTGGGAGTCTTGAACCGCAGGCTTCTGCGCTGGCAGAAACAATGTCCTCCTTACCCGAGGAAAGCAGCCTTCGTCTTCCCAGAAGATCTGCAAAGATCTCATCTAGGGTGTCTTTGTACCGTGATGATCTGACCCAAGTCCATCCCAAGTACATCTCCCGCTGGGAGAATGCCGTACCCTGCGGTCATTTCCCGAGATTGCTAAAATGTCACTGGGCTATAACTGACAGACCCTGGTTACTTACTGTGGAATAAGGGCCACTGTGGTAAAAAAAAAAAAAAAAAAAAAAAGCAGGTGGACACTCCAGAAACTACCCCCCACCACACACACACACACACACACACACACACACATATATGCACAAGACAGGAGACCAGAAGCAATGCTGCACCCAAGGGGGGACCTGCAAAATCAGTGCCACCATCGTAGACTAAAGATGGCAGGGTAGTGGTTTCTACCATATCCTCACTCAACCCACATTTCTGGGTCCTGCAAAAAAGGAGATGAGCTTGGCAAGTGCCCAGGGACTGCTGTAAGCTTAACCAACCACAGTTGACATGCCACACGTGGTGTCTTTGCTAGACAGAGGAAGTCCCCGGCATTGGAGCAATCTGCCACCCACCGCGGTGGCTGTCCCGACACGCACATCCTTGGACTGGCCTTCCTCTGTCCCTGTGATACTTCCCCTGTCCTCCCCCTTGCTGTCTGGGGTCCCGTTCTCACATAAACACCTCAGAGATACCCCTTTGTTCACACTCAGCCTCTAGGAACATTCAGGCTAGGACACTCTATCTTTATGCCCATTTTGCAGATGAAGAAACTGTGCCACGGAGAAGCCCAACAGTCGGACCAACGTTACCCAGAGAGTGAGTGGAACTGAACACGAATGTGAGCCCAGGCAGCCTGACTCCAAATCTATGCCCTTCACTGCTACGATTAGTTAGTCATGTGAGACCAGACCATTTGGAAGAGCAGACCTCATTTCTGGAAGCCCTTACCCAGAGACTCTGAGGTCCTGGATCAGTATTCTGAATAAATCCAATCTAAAGTTTTCCAATCATCGAAAAACCTTCAGGTCATTGAGAAAAATTAGACTTTTGTTCTCTTAAAGCATCCAAACCATTGCCTCAATGCTTCTCTTTTTTTTTTTTCCTCTCTAGAGAAGCTGCCTCTCTTATCTCTGAAAATGTATCACCTTCTGTTTGATAATGATAAAGCCGTTAGAATTATGGTAGAAAGTCAAGAGTTGGGCACCGCCTGGACAAAGCACCATTTGAAGAAGGGGGGAGGGCAAGTGTTTGGAGTAAGTGGGCCTTTGTGGGGCGCTCCAGGCTCCCGCTATGGCTATTGGTTGGTCTAAACTAGGTTTTAGGATCCGAGAATAAATTAGCTTTGTTTTTTCTTTGGATTCCTTTTGAAACTTTCTTACAAGAAAAATTTTTTTTCTAATGCTTATTTATTTTGAGATCGATAGACCGCATGTGAACCACACAGAGGGGCAGAGGAAGAGAGGGAGAGAATCCCAAGCAGCCTCCACATTCAGTGCGGAGCTCGACACGGGGCTCGACACAGTGCGATCGCGACAACTCTTATAGAAGAAAAAAAAGCGTCATTCCCATCTCAGAAAAGAGAGAAATGCAGCAGCAAACCTGCGCTGATCGGAAACTTCATCCTTGGCTCCAGGAGACCAACGTGTCCTCCTCCTAATATTGTGTTTCTGATTGATTTCACTCCCTACACTTTCTCTGACCAGCCCCCAAAGGTTAGCCTGCCCTGAAAATCTAGCCCGAGGACTATTCTCTCCTTGTTCAGTAGAGGCCTTCTGTCATCCATGACCCCCAGTCCTGCCCCAGTCGCCTTCACACACACACACACACACACACATTTATTTCCACCAAACCCAACTCCTTGCCACCTTCCAGACAGACCGAGAAGTGGCTTCATAGCTTTATACATCCAGGACTCTAATTCATGAACTCCTACTTCAAGGCCAAGTTTCCATATGGCTTTTTCTCTATAGCAATGCTTGGCAGGGCTTATCTTACAGTGCTTGTCACCTTGTTCTTTAGTTTGTGTGGTCTGGGAATGGTTTGTAAGATCAGATGAATGAATAAAGAAATTTTGGTGTGTGTGTGTGTGTATACATATATATATATATGTGCATACATATATATATATACATATGTATGTATATATATACATGTGTATACATGTATATGTGTATACATACATATGTATATATATGTATACATATATATATACACATATATATGTATACATATATATACATATATACATATATATATAATGGGATATTAGTCAGCCTTAAAAAAGAAGGAGATCCTGCCATTTGCAACAACATGGGTGAACCTGGAAACCATAATGCTAATTGAAATACACCAGAAACAGAAAGGAAAAAAACCACATGATCTCATTTATTGGTAGAATCTAAAAAAGTCGAAAACATAGAGACAGAGAGTAGAACAGTGGCTACCCGGGGCAAGAAGGTGGGGGAAATGGGGAGACATTGGCCAAAAAGTGCAAATCTGCAGTTATGTAGGATGAACACATCTAGAGATCTAATGGACAGTGTGGTGGCTATTGTTACTAATGCTTTATTGAATTCTGGAAATTCGCTACAAGAGTAGATTTCAGGTGACCTCACACACACACACACACACACACACAATGATCACTGTATAAGAAGATAATATGTTAATTAGCTTAATTCCAGTATTCATTTCACTAGGGTATATGTATATCAAATCATCACGTCGTACACCTTAAATATATATAATCTTTATTTTAGGAAATGCACATATATATTTAAAAAGAAATGACTGCTGAATTTAACCGAAGCGAATATAATGATACAAATTACTTTTATTGGTTTCACTGCATACCTCACAATTAAAGACAGACATAGCCTTAACTGGAGATAAAGGTAATCTTCAGTAGACAGAAAATCAGCAATGACCGAGTGGTAAGTTAACAATATTTGCTTCTTCTTAAGTGTTTGTTTTTAAATTCTCTCACCTTTATGTCTTTATATTTCTGGGCTTTTCAATTTAGGTGTTTTGATTCACCAATAATTAGAAAAATTCTGAAACGTTATTCACAAAGCACAAATATGTCTTCAACTTAACTGAAAAGTTCTGAAATGCATTAACTGTTGATTTCCTAAAAACTGTTTGGGCTGTGACTAAGCATGGAAATTTCAGTTAAGTGGCGGAATTTTTTAAAAGTTACCAATAAGTGAAAACAGGAGTTCTGCGGCATATTACTTTAAATTTTAAATATTAACCGAGCTCGAGCTGTTCTAAAAATTACCCTAGGTACCAAAAGGGCAAGTATCACTGAAAACCCAACTCTAATTAAGCTGTATGAGGGGGAAAAAAAAAAAAAGGACAGAGACAACAGGCAGTGCTGTGATTGGCCAGAATTAGAATTAATAATTAGAACAATAATTGGAATTAAGATCCGTATTCCCCAAAGTACCAAAGAATTGTGCCGTTTCCATGGAGCGACCACACCCCAATAAAACAAAGTCAGAGAACTCCCATCACACGTAATGTTGTCACTACGGAACAATTTAGATCACAAATCACTCAGGCTATAACGAGCGATAACACCACTAGCTCTTTATCACTGTCTTTGTGTGGTCGCTGTATATTTTTTATCCATTCTCCACCCTCCCTCCTCCTTCCTCGTTGTATGCCTATTACGTTCTCTCACTCCTTACCCTCTCTCTTATTAATTATTGAAGTGGGGGTCCCGGCAGGATCAGGAGAATCCAGTTAGATGGAGAAGAGCGTTTGCAGGGCTCAGTGACCCCAGGTGGCCATGTGTCTACACTGGTCCTAACTCACCATCATTCCAAGACAGCCCTGGGCCATGAAATCACCATGCATCCTGGTGCTCGAAGCTGCACATCCATCTATCATTCACGTAGTAACATGTGTTGATCATCTACTTTTTCCCAGGTGCTGGACTCTACCCTCAAGGGTACACTGGGGAGAAAGACACATAACAGATCAGTATTGTAATTCAAGGTGCTGTGACATATGCCAATTAGCGCAGAGGCACGAAGCAGGTTCATGAGGCATCTTGGAGGGTCCCCAAAAGATTCCTGACAGGTGACATCTAAGTCGAGACCCGGAGGATGAGGAGGAGTTAGCAAGGTTAGGAGGGTTTGGGAGCAGAGGAAGATAAGGATGGGAGACAGGAGGGAGACAACCAGCAAAAACCAAAGAAATGAGATGGGAAACATTGGTGGGGATGAATTACGAACTCCTAAGGTGTGTGGAGAGGTTCAGACTTCATCATTCATTGAAGGATGACATGCAGGGACGTGGCATGCTTAGAGGTGCTTTAAAATGTTGTGCAAGATGATACGTAGATATAAGAGCAAGGCCAAAGACGGAGAGTGTGATCAGGCTATAGCAAGAAGCTAGACTGATTCAATTATTCATTCAACAAATACCAAATGTGAACTAAGCTCCTACCATGCGCTAAGTAACCAGACAATGAGAACCAAAACGGGTCCAGTCCCTGCGCTCGTGGAGCTCGCATTTACAGACAGAGACGAGCATCACGCATCGTCACTCAAGTATACGATCGCAAACCGAGGTAAATGCTACGAAGGAAAAGCATGAGCAGGGGGATTGCAAGGATCCGGCAGCAGGAGGAAATGGGAAATTTGAAGGAAAAGCCGGGTGGGAAACGACGGCGACCTGGAATAAAGCGATGCCCGGGAACATGGAGATTTGACTGCCATGTGATGGGGTGATGTGTTGATTGTGGAGAGGAGTTGAGGGAAGGGGAATCTTGGGCAACTAGGTAGAGAGGGAGAGCCAGGGCAGACAGAAGGTTAGAAGGAAGATGTGAAGATGAAGTGATAAAGTCAAATGCAGCCATTTTGAATTTGAAGGGCCGTGAGACGGTCAAATGGGCATGTTAATAATTGAACCTGAAAATGGATCTGAGGTTCAGTAGAAAGCTCTGCACCGGAGGGGGCAGGTATGGAGTAAAAATGAAATGGAAACCACAAGGATGGGTGAGATTTCCCAGGACAGGAGTCAAGTGAAACCATAGGGATGGACGAGATTTCCCAGGACAGGAGTCAAGTGAAAACATTGCGATGATCCATAAGATGCTGTGAAGAAACCCCCACTTAAGAGACCAAGAGCCCCAGAAGGGGCAGTCGGAGATGTAGGAGGAAAACAGAGAGATGTCACCTTCAAAAGGCCCGTGGTATTCTTTTTTTTATTGAAGTGTAACTAACATACAGCAATATATTAGTTTCAGGTGCACAACACAGGGATTCGACCATTCTAGACATTACTCAGGGCTCACCGTAAGTGTAGTCACCATCTGTCACCATACAATGTTATTACAATACCATTGCCTGTATTTCCTTTTTTTTTCGAGCTCGTTACCATACAGTGGCGTCTTGGCTTCAGGAGTAGAACAGTGATTCATCTCTTACATGTGACACCCAGTGCTCATCACAAAACATGCTCTCCTTACGGTCCATCCTCCCAAACCTCAGTTTGTTCTCTGTATTTAAGAGTCTCTTATGCTTCGCCTCCCTCTCTGTTTTTAACTTATTTTTCTTTCCCTTCCCCTATGTTTAGCCAAATTATGCAAAGAACCCAAATGTCCATCTACTGATGAATGGATAAAAAAGATATAGTACACACACACACACACACACACACACACACACACCTGGAATACTACTCAGCAATGAAAAAGAATGAAACCTTGCCATTTGCAACAATGTGGATGGATCTAGGTGGTATGATGCTAAGCAAGATAAGTCAGCCAAAGAAAGGCACGTATACGATTTCACTTATAGGTGGAATTTGAGAAACACAACAGATCTTGTCTGTATTTCTTACACTCTACTTCCCATCTCCGTGACTTATTTATTTTGTAACTGGAAGTTTGTACCTCTTCCTCAGAAGGGCTATATAGAGTGGCCTCACCTGGAATGATAACAGTAACCCACCAGTCTACACCTCTCTCGCATGCCTGTTCTTCCTTGCAGCCCAGTGACAGCACGTGCAAGATGTCTGGTCACGTGTTGGGTACAGGTGTTGGGTACAGGGCCAAAGAACCCAACTGTCCCACAGACGGTAGACCTACAACGTTTGCCTTAGTCTTATCAATGAATAAATCAGTCACTGATTGTACAGTGTGACCTTATAGGTTTATAAATCCATATGTGTTTGTTTCTGTACTCAGACCTTGTGGCGCTCAGTTGCTATTTAATATTCTAAATATTTAATATATATTACTCAAGTGACTGGTAAAAAGTGGCAATTTGGATTCTCTGAAACACTGCTTCGACTATCTACTTTATTTTCTGTATACAAACACAACGATTTCACATATAAATTCACGAGAACAATCAGCCACAGAAGTAGGAGTATCTACATACGACCAACAACCCGGGCCCTGCTGTTCATTCATATTGTTCAACTCTTTAATGGACCGATCACTGTAGTAAATCAATCATGAACTTTCCTACCTTGATCATTTCACGGCCAAAATCAATCACTGAGCTCACTTTGTTCTGAGGATGCTCATTGCAGCCATAACCAAATCTTCTCAATCAACAGATTTTCTACAAGCAAGCACACCTGACATCATTCCAGGCCAAACGTGTGATTGCCGGATTCTCAGACGGGCTGGAGACTGTCACGGAAAGCCACTCCTAACGCAGCTTTACGACAGACGTAAGCCTGGTCATGATGATTTGTCTTCAGAATCAAAGTACGTGGAAGACTGAATAGAAATTGCATCACGGCCCTCACTGTCTTTACATCAGAGCTCACACTGTTGTTTGTTACTATTTGTTTGTTACCAACACGTGGTAAACGTGTTGCATAAAGCCATCCTCTGTACCATCTGATTAAACCATACAATGCAAAAAAAAAAAAAAAAAAGGAACATGGCATCTGTCCACAAAACACCCAGACGATGCTTTTGGTTTTTTTAATACTCAATACCATTGTAAACATCACACAAGCCCTACTGAAAGTCCCACTGAACGATGTGTACGTGTATTCAAACATTGCCTCAGATTACACTCTGTCAACCAAATACGATGCATCGAGTCAAATACAAACCCTGAAACACTACGATAAATGCTTTTAATGTTTAAAAACATCTTAATTTGGAAGGGGGGGCGCCTGGGTGGCTCAGTTGGTTAGGCAACCGACTCGGGCTCAGGTCATGATCTCACAGTTTGTGGTTTTGAGCCCCACGTCAGGCTCTGTGTTGACAGCTCAGAACCTAGAGCCTGCTTCGGATTCTGTGTCTCCCCCTCTCTCTACCCCTCCCCGGCTCACGCTCTGGGTCTCTCTGTCTCTCAATAATAAACGTTAGAAATATTTTTTTAATTAAAAAAAAACTTAATTTTTTTTGAGATCTCTAAAAAAGGCTTGGTGCATCTTGAAATCTTAAATCAGAAGGAAGCAAAGCTGCAAGTCTAGCCCCTCTGTGTTCACTCTCATAGAAACATGGATCTCTGTCCTTGTCTCCACACCCCGTACCAGGTAACCGCCAGCAGCAGTGGGAGGCTGTGAGGAGTTGCCCTCGACCTCAGAACATTGTTTATTGAACACTTGCCATGGGTCCGATACCATAAGAGATACCTACCAAACCTAAAAGTAAACGAGCTGGGTCGTTTAGGGAGTTGAGGTTAAGTCGGGTAAACTCATAGATGGAGGTCCTGCCGGATTTCACCTGGTGAAGCCCAGGAGCTGCCCACCAAAGCCTGCCCCTGGGGAGGTGAACTACGGAGAGAAAGCTACCCGACTCTCTTCCCTAAGGAAAATCTTGGGCACTTTGCACTGCATTCTCACGTCTGCACACGGTCACTAAAAAGATGCTGTGAAGCAACATTCACCCCGTCATTAACTCGATTTTTTAAAATTGCATGAGTAGGGGCCCTTGGGTGGCTCAGTTAAGTGTTTGACTTTAGCTCAGGTCATGATCTCACAGTTCGTGGGTTTAAGCCCCGCGTCGGGCTCTGTGCTGACAGCTCAGAGCCTGGTGCTTCGGATTCTGGGTCTCCCTCTCTCTCTGCCCCTTCCCTGCTTGCACTCTGTCTCTCTCTCAAAAATAAACAAACATTAAAAAGGTGAAGAAGAAAAATGAGTTCCTATGTAGAATAAAGAATTCTTCTAACTTTAAATACTGTCAGGGTAAATAACCAGACTGGCTACTTTTTCCCAAATGGATCTATTCATTTTTTGTCCAGAAAATCGATTTCCTGTTGAATTCATGTCCCCACAGCCTAAGAATCTCTCTTGGTTCTATGTAGAAAAGGAATTCTTTTCCTTTAATTATGATGCATGAACCCCAAGGCCTACACATAATTTTAGGGTAAAAGCTAATTTTAAGGACAAAAAAGATTTAATTTTTTTTATTTTTAAAGAATTTATTTATTGTGAAAGAGACAGAGACAGCACAAGTAGCAGAGGGAGGGGGACAGGGCAGAGAGAGAGAGGGAGAGAGAGAAAATCCCAATCAGGCTCCACGCTGCCAGCACAGAGCCCGATGTGGGGCTTGAACTCACGAAGCTACAAGATCATGACCTGAGCCAAAATCAAGAGTCGGATGCTTAATCGACTGAGCCACCCAGGCCCCTGGACAAAGAAGCTTTTTATCTCCTAATCCAGCAGTAGGATGGGTCAGCAGGTAACTCTTATCCTTGCAGACATTAGAAGACTTCAGTTCTTTCCATTCTGCTTCTCCATCATTGCCCAGGATGTTGCTATCATCTGCATTCAAAGCTGGTTTTAGAATATTCTATATTTTAGTACCAACCAAGGGGAAGGCTATGTATTAGGATATAGGCCTTGAAATGTCTCCTATCCTTACTTCTCACATTTCATCAACACGCACCTACAACTGAGGCTTCAAAGATAGTCCCTAGCTGAGAGGCCACATGGCCAGCCACAACTAGCTTATTACCTCGAAAGAATGGGGGAAAAGATTTGGGGGTCAGCCCGCCATCTTGAAGCTGGGCTATGTCCATAATCCTTGGGTACGTGTGCAGCAGAAATAGAAGTCCACACTACACAAAAGAAACAAGGAATCAAGGAAAAAAGAAGCCCTAATGAATTCCAGTAGACAATAAACAAAATACTTTGTCACCCAATACGAGACTGTGAACTTGATTTTGCCAGGTATTTGCTTCAATTCTGTGTTTTCCTTAGAATGATCTTTTGAGAATGAAAGGCCACACCTATCTAAGCATATGGAAATGGGAATCATCGAAGAAAGAAGAAGAAGAAGAAGAAGAAGAAGAAGAAGAAGAAGAAGAAGAAGAAGAAGAAACAAAAATATTGCCACATGACACAGAGGGTCAAGGACATACCCAGATGCTTCCAAATCTGAAAATGATGCGGAGTTGGAAATCAAAACAAAATCTAAGACTCTCCAAGCCCTAACATATGGGCCTTAGACACACATATGGTTTCCATCTCTAGCTGAAAGAGTTGGATCTAAATGGAGTTTCAAAGCACATATGCAGTTTCATAAATAGAATTAGGTAGATCAGGATACCTTCCAACCCAGAAGTTTAGCAGTGTCCTTTGCACAACTAAAGATCTGCTGTTCTAAAATTTAGTCTTTGTTAAAATTTCCTGGCTGGTCTCGGATCCTCATAAAGTTTGGTTTTTACACGTGTTGGGGAAGCTTTAAAGGTTTGCTTTGGGAGAAGGCTAATGAGAATCCCAGAATTTTCATTTTGGGGTAAAAGGATATGAACTAAACCACCCACAGTTTGAACCTCTGAAAAGTATGCCTCAAGAACGTGCATTGGGGGGATTGACCTAATGTATATCCCATCCAAAGAGCTTGACCAATGAGACAGCTCTCAAAGTTAAAACTAAGGCATTTCTTTTTTTTAATTTTTTTTAATGTTTATTTATTTTTGAGAGAGAGAGAGAGAGAGAGAGAGAGAGAGAGAGAGAGGCAGAGCATGAGTGGAGGAGGAGCAGAGCAAGAGGGAGACACAGAATCCAAAGCAGGGTCCAGGCTTTGAGCTGTCATCACAGAGCCCGACGTGGGGCTTGAACCCACAAACCGTGCGATCATGACCTGAGCTGAAGTCAGGCACTTAACAGACTGAGCCACCCAGGCGCCCCGAAAACTAAGGCATTTCTATGATCAAGAAGTATTTACAGAATCTAGAATTGTAGCTTTTTCAGATTCCACTGTCAAAATGTAGTATTCAGCCTCCTCCAAGGACCATAAACATAAAAATATAAATGAAAACTCCAAAATAATGGCTATGCAGTGAATGAAGAAGATGAGGGTATACCCTGAGGACCTAATTGTCACTATTTGCTTTAAATTCATAGAGCCACTGGTCAACTCCCAATCTTATCAGGGTAATGGCCATATATGTAGGAAAAGTCCTTGTTGCGGGATTGAGGATATGGAAATTTTATATCCTGTCTATTTCATTTCGTAAGCTTTCCTCTATTTATACATTGCTTCCCAATAGGCTTCTGTTTGGGAGAGGGTTTTAATGGTTTGCTTTTCCACTACTTTTGGGCTGATTGGGTTTGGCTATATTTGTCCAATATCATCATATAATTTCTCTAAATGCTATGGTTTCTAGAAAGAGGGGGGGAAACAAAACCTAGAATGGTGCTGTCCTTTCCATTGGTAAATTGACCCAAACTTTATAACATTAATAGATTTCTACCCAGCCAGCACTATCTAACTCTAATAGCAACCGAAATAATGAAAGTGTTCCATACGAGGTCTTGCAAATTAACCCTATCATCTGTACAACCATCAGATTTCTCAGAGAATCTCCAACCTTGCCCCTTCACCTGACAGTAATTGTCTGGATTAATTCATCTACTTTGTTAGGGAAAGGATGGAAGTCAACCAGGGTACAAGTTTTATGGTTAAGCTGTGGAACCTGTGTCCTTCCATATGAAATTAAGCTAATGTTATTACTGGGTGAATTCAGAACTCTCTCAAACCGGTCTGCAAACGCATGGCGGAAGAGTGAATAAATCCACCTTTGCCAATGTGTGTTTTCTCCTCTGGAGCACAGTTCTTAGGACTTCTAGGATTTGGTAGTAAGAAGAACTTTAACCCACCCTCTTGTTGACAAGACTGAGGTTCAGAGAGATGAAGTACCCCGCCCCAGTTTACAACACCTTTGGACTCCCATCCCAGGGCTCCTTCCTCATCATACAACATGCCAACAAACTCTTCTCAATATTCATAACGAGGAAAACTAGTTGTGAGAATCCTAAGACCACATAATCAAGGCTAGAATAACTTAAGTTTCTAAATCAACCATTTGAAAAGCTAACAGGAAGTCGAAGAAGGGGAACGCACGGCCACCAAAAGGTATTGTGGAAGGAAGAGCAAAGTCTTGAGGGTAACGGGTTCACACACAGGCTGTTACTCTTCTGAGGTAGGCTAACCGGAATGTTCCTGGAGAGCATCCTGGAAAGAAAAAATCAGAAAGGTTTCACCTGCTCAGCCCCTCCTTTCCCGACAAGACAAGTGAATGTTGGCATCCCACCCACCTAGAGAGTAGGAGCTCTTGAGAATTCACCATCAGAGACAAGGTCACCGAACACATGGACAGTGTCCAAAGCTCCTCACTGAGGGGGTCAAGACAAATCTTTCTCTCTCTGAGAGCTATTAGACTCAAGAGACCTTTTTCCACCTTCTAAGGTGAAACCCCAAAAGTCAGATTGGAAAGGAAGTGTTTAGTGAGCCAGAACCTCACCTCTGGCTCTGTCTGGGAGTTAGAAGCAGGTTTCCTTTATAGCACAGTACATCCTCTTGCAGCCCTGCATTAGTTCAGCACCTCCTTCTACCAAAAGGGGTTTTCTAGAAGCTGCACAGCTAGTACACATGAGCAGAATTGCTCGCAAGCCCTTATGCCAACAGTTTGGTTTCCATACTAGACGGAAGGATTGCTGATATTGCCAGCTGTGACTGTGTGGCTGGAGTGTCCCTGTCCCCAGGAATAGCATCAGAGAATAGAGGGCGGAGAGTTAAACTTGGCTTATCACAGGGAGTCACGCACACCGTAAGTAGGTTGAGCTGTGCCAGTCCTTTCTCTGTGCTGGAGAAGATAATATGGACAAGGAGTCACATGCTATTTCTGCACAGCAGAATGCGTTTTTCAACAATCTCTACTACTAATTAACACAGTCATTCTCCACTGAGAGTCACCACCGAGTGAATGAACACTCGCTTTGTGCCGTACCGGGCACCATATCCGGCACTCCAGGAGTTGACTGTGCAAATTCTCTGCTACCTTAATCATCTTCGGGGGTGTCTTCCCCTCGAGCCGCTGGTGCCACTAGGCCAATATGCACAACGGGTTTCGGACTTGAATGGAACGGACACGGAGCGCCCTCCTGGGGTTTTCTCATCTGGTGTGATAGGGGTTTAATCGTGATGCTGGGTGATTACTAATGGAGACAGAGCCTGGATTCTCAGCTGCTGTGAAAGGGGGGATGGCAACAGATGGATTCGGCATCACGTCCTCCTTTGTACTAACCTGCGGGAGCACCGCGTCAGGCAGAACTGTTCCGGAACAGCATACCGATGAGGCAAAGCAGGGTTTTTAGGAAGCATCCTACCAAGTGCTCCTCTCCAATTCTGTCTGTTGGCGTTTCCATTCAGCACCTGCCACCTTCTCACCCGGTCTCTTTGAGATGATGGCCACTTAAGGGAAGGGAAAAAAACAAAAACCCAGAAATAATAAGGAATGCAGAAAATCCTTCCTTTCTTCTAATCCTGAAACATCCCCTGATCATCAAAACTTTGGAATCTATTAGACGTCCAGGAATATCTCAGTGGTAGGGCGGAGTGCAGTCTATAGAAAGTCCATATTACCTGTATTGGGGACGTACCATGCCATGCTATGGTGACAAAGGCCAAAAGAGCAGGAGCTTTTCTCTCTGTTGGTGTTTCTCTCAAGACTCATCACCCGAGAGAAGTTTATATCTGGTGCATGCCAGGTCCAAGGATGGTCAGGAGGGCCCTCATCCACCTACTGTCTCAGGCATCCAGGCTCCTCCCATCTGGCCAGGCTATCATTTCAACACATGGCTCCCAGGGAAGAGAGAGTATGGAAAACTCTTAACTGGCTCAGCCCGAAAATGACACGTCGCTTCACTCAGAACAAGCCCGTTGGGCAGCTGTAGTCCTACGGTCTCCAGCCACTTTCAGGGCAGCAGAGCCTTCCCGTGTGCACAGGGTTGAAGGGAGACTAGATATGGAAAACACCAGGCATCTCTGGTCGCTTCCACCAGTGGCCAAACCCATCCACTAAGGAGCAGATGTTTTCATGACAATCATCCTCAAAATTGTCAGTGGCCGCCACCTCTGAAGACTGCAGCAAGTCCCATTGCTTTGGGGACAATGAACTCCCCATGATCTGAAGCCCTGCCTTCCAAGCCGCCATGATGGGCCAAGGCTCTTTCATCACCACCATCCAGGAGCACTGGGTCACCTACTTCTTACCTGAAGATACGGACTAATTCCTGCTGTATCAATCTAGCCACCAAAACACCAAGAGCAACAAGAGAAGGAGACTTGAATTCTCCAGAATCTCTCGTAGCATAAGGAATCAGCTTTTGGTGAGGAACATACTTGAGTCAGCGACTGGATATCAACTCACAAAGGCCAGGGAATCATGTGTCCCACAAATAAAACTGAAGTTGTTCCGGAGGCGGGAGAGAGAAGGCAGGAGGAGATGCCAGAGAAGATCCCAACCCAGAATAACATCTGTCTAGAAATCTAGAGAGGAGGACTGGGTGTTGTATGTAAGTGATGAATCACTGAATTCTACTGCGGAGACCAATACTGCACTGTATATTAACCAACTAACATTCAAATTAAAAAAAAAAAAGGGGGGGGAGAGAGAATAATCTGTCTCTAGAAATCCTTCTAGTCTCTGAAAAATCTACCAAACTCAAGAACAGTCCGTGTAAGAGTGACCTTTGATGAAAAAAACACTTGGAATAAGGATTCCAGTCAAGTCTGACCAGATCCCCAAGGGCAGGAGCCCCACTGACAGCTGGCTCACACAGGGACATGACCTTAACTGTGCTGGAATGTGTGCTGGTGAGGGCCTCCAGCTACTCCATAGGGGAAGGAAATGCAGGGGAGTAAAGCAATTAACTCGTTTTATAGCGTCCTTGCTAGGGCCTTAGCGTTAAGTCTCCTGAATACCTACAGCAAAAGTACACCTGCTTTCACCTCTTAGGGAACTTTCCAAACGGCCTTACATTCATTTGGGTATTTCGCGTGGCTTCCCCCACCTCACCTCCACTCCTCGCACGTGCACACTCAGAGCCAGGACCCAGAAAAATGTGCCTCTTCTGCTAGAATCGACACAGTGCCGGGGTCTACCTGGAAAACAGACAGGATAAAGGAGAAGCCATGTGGCATCACGGTTAGCACCAGGGCTAAGTGGTACAATTGTGCCCGTAGTGGGTATCCTGGCTTTAAGTCCACACTTCTATTAAGAGCCCTTATCTAGCTGGTAGTTAAATGAGCAAAAGTTTCTCTGACTGTGAGTGTAAGAGCCGGAAGGGTGTAAGCCTCAGTAAGCATTGGCTGCTGTAATCGCTACTGCCCTCTATGAATACGGACACAGCAGAAAAACACGGTATTATCACGACACCAGCTCAGCTGGGCTGGGGGATTGCTGGGGGACGGCGGGGGGGGGGGGGGGGGGAACTAGCGCCGGGAACCCTACAAATGACCTGGAGGTCACAGTGTAAGAAAGTCCACTTTGTTTTAATGAAAGACTCAATGCTGTTGAGAAACTTGAGGCATCAGCTAAGTGGAAGGGAAGGCAAAAGTCACCTTCCGGAAGATCTGAAATTACATGATTGGCAGAGACCATGAGTGCCCCCCAGCCCCCATTATGTTCTCCACTTCTTCCATAGCACCTGGTCTTTGCAATGGGACAGAGATAGTTAGGTTTGGCCATGAGACTATGGCTGGGCAGGGGGATGTAGGTGAAGGTGTTACGTCGGAGCTTCTGGGAAACTTCCACAGGTAACAGCAGGCGTCTGCCCCTTGCCACACCTTCCCCATCCCTCTTTCTTGCTGGCAGGAAAGCAGGTGTGATGGAGCAGCTCTGGAGCAGTTATCTTGGACCAAAAGATGTCCTTGGGAACGGAAGCCCATGCAAGCCCAAGAAAGAAGCGGCAAGGGGCGGCAATAGGCATCGCTGAAGGGTAGCGTGTTAGACAAGCGAAGCGATCGTCACTCCAGAGGAGAGACACAAAGCAGAGGAGGGCAAGGCTAGCAGAACCCTTGACCATCTACGTGCAGACTTCCTTGCAAAAGAAAAGTAAACTCTATCTGGCCTAAGCTACAGTCACACCGGATCCCATTGTGCGCGCAGTCCAACTTCATCCTCAGTGGTGGTGACTTTCGCTACCTATGCGGCCACTGATGACATTTCCACGTAACCCACCTTGGCCATTCATTCTATTTCTCTTCAATGGTCAGGGATGTTAGCACTGATGATGCCTTTAACCCTATTTTACCAGTGTTATCATCTCACACCCATCTAAATGCTCTTCAAAGCGAAGCTGGAGTGTCAGTCTGACTATTGTCCATCGTGCCTGGATGTTGTCACAATTTTCACAGACTTCATTAACACAACAACAACAACAACAACAACAACGATGGGAACCATGACAAAGCTTTGCAATTTTGCCTAGAGCTGGCCCGAGGAAGCATGGGAGCCATGGGAGGCTATAGGAAAACGATTATTGTTCCGAAAGGGCTTCTGGCCTCCGTCCATACAGAAGTGTCATCCCAATCATGAATTCGGCATCCTCTAGGACTCCCCCAGCGTACGGCCGTATTCCCATTGAGTGGTCGCGGAATGTAGGTAGGCAGCACCCAGCCCGCACATTCCGGCGACTTCTCCGCCCCAGACGCCACGTCCTGGAGACACCAGCTGCTGGCCTGGTGAATGGTGATGCCAACTGGGGCCAGAAGGGGAGAACAGAAGTGGCAGGAAGCAGCTCCAGCCAGGTGCACCAGGCACCCTGGACATCCCACACACCACTGTCCTCCATGACTGATGGGAAGTCACGTGACCAGGTCAAGCCGCCACCCTGCCTCCTTGACTACCACTGCCAGGCACGCAGAGTTTGGCCCTGGGGTCCCAACCCACCCGTTATTCAGTTGGCAGGGACTTTTTTTTTAAACCCCTGAGTATTTGTGCTGTTTTGCTCTTGTATTAACATCATTGGGTATTATTCCACTTAATCCTCGTAACAAATTTTGCTACGTAGGCATGGGCAACCCCGATCTTGGTATCTTGAATCGAGGAAACAAGGCCCTGAGAGTTGCCAACCGCCCCTATGCACGCCAAGACCCGCCATGGAGCAGGGAGATTCCAGCTACCTCTGAGACCCGCCCAGGGCAGGGGTTGAGGGGACCATCCAGGAGGGTGGGCTTTGGGTACTGCCATGAATGCAGGGAGGGAAGGGGCTGGAGAAAGGCTTCCCCAGGCTGCACCCTCCACTCTGCCTTCCTCCCACCTAGGTCCCTGCTGACCTCCCCCCAGGAGCTTGGAGCCTCTCCCCAGCAGGCAGCCACTCAACCCTATGCAAGACAGAGACAGAGGCTTTGATGCACCAACCCCCTGTGGGAGCCGGGACATTACTTGAGAACCAAGTGAGGTGTGTCTTACACGATTTGTCACTTTTTCATTGAAGACGGGAAATGGATGCATTTTGTTGTTGCTGCTGTTCTTTACTGCAGTCCGAGTGCTAACAGGACCCGGCTCTCTCTCTCTTTCTCTCTCTCTCTCTCTCTCTCTCTGTCTGTCTCTTTTGGAGGAAGGGGACATTTGAACTGAAACACGAAGTGTGGAGTTTAGAACTGATGAGTCAAGGGGGTGCCAAAGGAGCCTGACTAGAAAAGGGGAAGTCAAGATTTTAATGTTCTCAAGCACAAGCCTCTCCATCAAGCAGTCCAGTGTGCGCGCGGCTAACGAACGGGCGTACTAGATTGGTCGCTCTCAGATTGATCGGGGGCTGTATAAACCCTGCGGCAGGAAGGGCGTGGGTGTCCAGGGCATCTTCGCCCTTCTTTTCACACGGGCGGAAATGAGCAATGTGCATCGAGCTGCGCGTTCTCTGTTGTGATTTCCCCACTGAAGCGCCGGGGGTTAGGCTGTGATGAAATTAACACAGCAGAGTGACCTGTGATAGGGGTTAACCCGCAGGGGCAGCGGCAGCCAGAAATCCGCATCCTGGCTCCCGTGCTCGCCAGCAGAAGGGAAGCGTGCAAGGGCGCTGCGAGTCAGCCAAATGACACAGCACTTCTCTATCTAGACAGTGTTTTCTTTTCTGGAAACTAGAAAGGTCTCAGAGACAGATGGACTTTTGGTTTCCGAAAACTGTAAAACAGGGAGACGAGACACAATATGCACCGAGAATTGATGTCAGTTGTATTTATGCTTTTTTTTCTTGCCAAAAAAAAAAACAAAAAAAAAACAGTAGATTCGGTTTTATTATGTGGTGAAGGATGTGCTCTGTTTTGTGTAAAGTCTAGTGATCCTTTTGGTGACAAAATAGAAAAATCCGAACTTTCCTTCTTTTTCTTGAGAGATGATCAGAGCTCGTTTATGAACCGACATTAATTTATCAGGGTTAAGAAAGCAAAATCAGGGGTGGCTCCGTCGGTTAAGCACCTGACTCTTGATGTCGTCTCAGGTCATGATCTCACAGTTCGTCAGTTCAAGCCCCGGGTCGGGTTCCATGCTGGCAGCACAGAGCCTGCTTGGGATTCTCTGTCTCCCTCTCTCTCTCTGCCCCACCTCCAACTTGCCTGTGCACACATGCTGTGTCTCTCTCTCTGTCTCAGATAAGTAAATAAACTTAAAAAAAATGAAAGAAAGCAAAATCATCAGTTGGATGCTTACTGTGTGCTGAGTGTTTACATCTTTAGCGTTGCATTTTTTCACAGTGTCCCCTCTAAGGTAGGTTGAATTTGGGACCATTCTGCAGATGATGAAGGTGAGGTTGGGGAAGATTAAATCATTTTTCCAACATCACACAACTAACAAGTGTTAGAACCGGAATTCAAAGGTCCGGAGAACAGACCCCAGGTTTCCAACTCCGAGAACAGGTTGTTTTGCAATGCGGTTCTCCCACTACCGGATGTTGGTATGGGTAAGAATTTTGCCTGGGGTAAAGGCAACCCCACAATAAACTGCCTAACTGTTCTTGAAGGTTGATTCCGTGCCAACCATTTTATTTGCACTGTTTGAGAAGGTCAAGATTAAACCCTTAGGGCACCATCTCCCTCACGGTCCACACTCAAGGTGCATTCTCAGTGTCCCTCTGTGCATTCCTCTTAACCCCCCTGCCACTTCTGTATCTCTCCACACCCATTGTAGAGGTAAAGAAAGTGAGACCCAGACAGATGACCTAACTTACCAGGTGTCCCATACAAATAAGCAGGTAAGTGCCAGAGCCAGGGGAGACACCCCAAATTCTCTTGGGTTCTAAAGCCCATGTCCCTCTATTACTTCTCATAGATTCCATCACCATTTAAAAATAGTGGAGACCTTGAGACGGCGCACTCCAAATCCCTGTATTGACTTATTAAAAACTGGAGCTCCCACAAAGGGGAATTGATCAAGGTCAGGGGTAGGCAGAGAGGGGGAGCCCCACAGGCAAATCCGCCCCCTTCGCCGAATATCCAGGTATACCGCCACAAAGAAGAGGCACCAATACATGGGGGCCGGGGGCTCAAAAGGAATATGTAGCATTTCATTTCGAAAACTACACAAGGATTCAGGGAAAGAAGATTTGGATAAAAAAAGGAATGGACCTTTTACGTGAAATGGGAGCTCAGAAATGCTCACAAGTGACCAGCGTCACTAAATAATTAATCAAGAGCAGGCGGGAGGTGGTTTGAAATGTAAATGGACGGATGAAGGTGCGATGCTGTCATCCAGGAGAGGGTGATGTGACCAGAATTGTGAACCAGCCTCACCTGCCCCCACTAAGGGCACAGCCACAGAGGAAGAGAGGCTATCAGACCAAACCACGAACTCCTGACTTTGACCTGCCGTTCACTTTCATGTCCCGCGCCCCAAAGAGATGTTTAAAAAATGATGAAGAGCCAGCTGGGCACGAGGGAGGGGAAGAGAAGCCATCTAAAGAAATGTTACCTCACAAGGCTGCAGGCGACACACTTGAGAACAGCTTTCTTTTCCTTACGTCTTCCGGCTTCTCGGAAAACAACGCAACGCACATTTTGTCTCTCCTTCCCAGCCACCCCGCCCCCCCCCCACTTCCCAAATTCTCTAGAGCTCTTCCTGCAAGTGGTTCGCGTGACTCAAAGACAGACAACAGCTGCAAGCAAAGGAACAAAAAAGATTGACAATGAGGAAGGAGGCAGACAGAGAAACTCCTTTACCTTATCACGCCAGATGAAAAACAAACCAACAAAGTCTGCGGAAGACAGGCTGTCTCTCCTCTAACTAAACACAGATCAAAAGTCTCTGTTCTAGAAAAATGCGACAGCTGGGCGCTCGAGTCACAGCATCTTCGATCGGGAACATGTATCCACGCCTAGCATGGCCCCTGGTACACAGTAGGTACTAAATGTGTGCCAGTTCTCTCTCTCTCTCTCTCTCTCTCTCTCTGTCTCTCTCTCTCTCCTTATCTACTACATTGTTCCAAAAAGGCAAGAGGACCCTGACTCTGTGAACCTCTCTAAGCTTCAGTTTCCTTCCCTGGAAAACGGATACAATCCCAGTGCCCACCTCAGAGGGAGAAAGGCTAGTGCCTGCCTGGCGCTCGCATGAGCTCCTATAGTGCTGGTCGTTTCTTGGTTGGCCTGGGGGACCCGCCACTACTTCTGGGTGGCAGGAACACCGGGTTCAAGGTCAGGTGGTGAGAGAAACAGCTGACGAGGGGGGCGCAGGCCAGAAGCATGAATGTTCGGAGCACCGCTGTCCCCCGGAGGGGCTGTTGGGTCTCAGGGAAAGGGGCCAGACATGGAATGCAGCCAGATGGAGGCAAGGCCGGCGAGGTCCTGAGCTGGTCCGGTCCAGGCGGGAATGGAAAGAGAACAGCTCCAGAAGCTGTTAAGGACACAGGGAAGTGGAGCTTCCCTGGGTGACCCCAACACCGCCCCCGGTGGCCAGGAGGAGAGCGAGGTGTCAGCATGGGGGTGGGGGCCCGAGTCGCCAGCTGGTTCAGGGGCTGAATCCAATGAGCAAGTTCTTAGCAGCCCTGAGGCTGCTGCGCCTTGAGATGTCACTGTTACTTTCTGCTTCTCTTCCCAGAAACTGACAGCTGTGTGCCCGCCTCTCCCTGCACTTCCCCAGGCACCTTCCCTTCCCCTCTGCTCCTCCCCCTTCTCTCCACTGCACTTCACCTTCCTGCTCTCCTTCTCTTTATCATTCTTACCTCCTGTCCTTTGCGGCAAAAGCAGGAGCGATCCCCTCCCCCACAAGAATTCCGCACCCACCATGGGTCTTCAGGGTTTCCTCTCGCTTCTGCGTTTTGCTGGGTGGCTGTGATCGTAAAGGACAGTGTCAGGAGTGGAAAGGAGGGAAGGCAAGGTCTTGTTTCCTTCCCGAGACTCCCACTGCCTTCCCGGCACCTCTCTTCACCCCCGCCCATCCCGCACCCTTTGCTTCCGGCATGGTCCAAGGGGAAGCCAACTCTTTACCTACACAGTCCTGGTTCCTCAACCCATAATGGAAATAAAAATAGAGCAGAGCCAAGCACTGAGGCTTATCCTCTGATACAGCACAAGCTGCTATGGTGCATACATTTTTCCAAATTTAAAAACCTACTTCCTGATGCCTTAAGATTCAGGGAGACAATATTACACACACCCTTAAGTTCATGGACACTTTCTTTTCAAGAGTTTATTATTTACGACATGGTTTTCCATAGAAGACTTCTCGTCTGTATTTTCAAAAAGTTTATTGGCGGGGTGCCTGGTTGGCTCAGTCGGTTAAGCACCCAACTCTTGATTTGGGTTCAGGTCATGATCTCAGGGTTCTGGAGATCAATCCCCACATCGAGCTCTGGGCTGACAGCACAGAGCCTGCTTGGGATTCTCTCTCGCCTCTCTCTGACCCTCCCCTGCTCATGCACACTCATTCTCTCTCTCTTTCTCTCTCTCTCTCTCTCTCTCAAAATAAATAAACTCAAGAAAGAAAAAGTTAATTGGCAAGACTTCTAAAACTCCACAACTTAAGGATCCACTCTTTTCCTGTAAAATATATGTAAAGAAATGACATCAGCTAGGCAATCCTATTTTTGAGAAATTGAAAGTTAATTTATATCTCATCTGGGAAATATTTTCCAGAGGGGGAAAAAATAATCCTAAAGGTAGAAATCTGAGCTTTTGGGGGTATGTGTGTGTGTGTGTGTGTGTGTGTGTGTTCATTTCTCCTAGAACTGTGGATTTACACACAGAAGATTGTAACCAGCTGTCCCTCACCCCCCATCTAGTAGGGAGCAAGAAGCTCGTGGCTTGGACTTGAGTGAGAAGCATTTAAGCTCAATAGGAAGAAAGGATCCCTGACAATGAGGATTGTTAAGACATCCACCCTAGGCTTCAGGTGAGGGCAAAAGTAGGAATGAAAATGGAGCCAAGGGTGGAGCCTCCTACGAGTGTTGGCCCTTACAAGATGCCGCAATGGGGCATGTAGACTGAAGGTCTGATCCCTGCCCCCGAGGGGATGATAACCTGCAGAGGGGCTAATATTAAAGTGTCCAGGTCTTTGAGTGTAAATTACAGTTTTTCCCACATACAGGAAATGTGGTACCTCGTACAAATAAGCAATGCAGAGGCCAAAGCACCACACAAGCCCATTGTGAGTGACCATGAGTCATGGCAATTCCCTCAGCCCATGCTCTTATTAAGGAAAGGCCACGGCGTCCATTTGAGCAATGACCCCCAATCAGCCATAGACTCAGGGTCTGTCATGCAGGAAGCCAAGGACCCTGGAGTGTCGTTCACCCTACCCACATCAATGAGCTGCACTTGCCCAACCCCCCGGGTTGAATGCCTCAGCAGCATTTCTTCAAGAAGAAAGCCACGCACACAGTGAAAACAGTATCTGGCTGTCTCTCATCATCTTTGACTTGCCTTTGAATTTGACTTGACAATATCAGGCCCGTATAATTAACCTAAGGTTGTCAGAAATGGTAGAAAGTGGCAGGGGTTTGTTCTCCAACAGTACTTTTCAGGATATAATCTTAGAGCGAAGATTGTATCTAGAAGAGGTACTGATGAAGGGGGGTGAAGAAACCTGCTTCTGCCCTCTTGGGGATGGAACCAAGGAAGAAGCCTGTCCCACCACCAGGGTCCCCACCCCCCCACTGGTGCCTTCCAACCACACGAAGTCAGGATCCTGAGATGACAGAGAACCTCCTCCCATTGGCAAGAGGCGTGGGACACACCCCCAAACTTTGGGTGGAGGGAGCAGCCCTCCCAAAACCTCCTAACCCGTGGACATAGGCAGGTGTTGGTTTCTGGAATCCACGTGCAACCTACCAACTTCTGCAGGAACCGATGGCCACTTGAAGTGACTTTCTTCACCAGTAAGTTCTCCTTACACCTGTGCTCTTTGCATGAGATACAATTCGGAGGCGGGGAGGGACCATGGACAGTCTCCATATATTTGTGAATTACATATATAAATACACACCTATCAAATACTTCTCAGTGTGTACAAATATTCCCAAGCTTCACACGCTCCTTTACCATTGCCCCATTCCTGAAGGACGTGTGGGCTGCTTTGCTGGGGGAGGGGATGGCAGGCCAGAGGACGGGAAACTTGGTTCAAAGGAGCGCAAAATGCAGAATCTGAACATTTTTGTGCACTGGAAACTGGTAAAGAAGGAGCAGAGACAGGAGGACTTGAGAGAAGAATGCCCTCTCGCTCAATCACCATTGAGGGACAAACAAGTTCGAGAGAAATAACCACTAAAGTCCAACCCCAGAGCAGGGACACAAGACAGAGATCCACGGTTGACTTCCGGTTGCTAGGGAAGTGGAGGAGACACAACAGACCTGTCCTTTGGGTGAGGATTTAAGAGCATCCCAAGAAACCTTCACAGCACAGGGAAGGAAAACCAACAACGTTTTTTCTAGCCGGGATCCCCTCCTCCACTACTTCTCAAACAGCGAAAAGGGAACGAAATCGCTGGACCCTTCCGCGAGGATGTGTGTGGGAAAGAGAGAAGTCTGTGTGTGTCTCTTGACTCTTTCCTGGGGCACTGGCTGCAGGCGCGAGGCCTCAGGTGTCACAGTGCTGGGGTGAGCCTCTGTCTACAGCTGCCAGGGTCGGCCACAGCTGGAGGGCCAGCTCACCCCGGAATGAGCGCGTGTGTGTTCAATAGGGCTCAACAACCCGAACGCAAGTTTTCGTGCCCGAAATTACTAGATCAAGGGTTGTCTTGCTGAAGCTTGAGGACTGCGTGCCACTCATCACTGTTTTTTAGAGGAACGATAATCCAGGTGCAGGGTGCGTGGAGAATGCTACTTGAAGGCGAGAAGAGGGCTCATTTGATTAACAAATAGCCCGTGAAGTTAGCACTAGCCTCTCCCTCCCCCCAGGACCTCTTCCTTGAACTTCCCCCCTCCCACCCCGAAGTCTGCTGAAGCGCCCAACGAGACCGGAAAATGAAATCATTGCAAATCAAGAAATACGGAAGAGGCGATAGGCGACAATACAATGAGTTCTGTTCTCAGACTCCAGAGATCACAGTTCAAAAGTCACCTCCAGCCGTGACCAGCCGTGTGACCGGGAACCGGTTATTTAACCTCTCTGAACTCCAGTGGCCCCTGCCTAGACCACAGAGACTCTCAAACACAGCTGAGCCTTGAACCGTGCCGGGGTGAGGGCCACCGACCCCCAAGCAGTGGAAAATCCGTGTGTAAACTCTGACTCCCCCAAACCTTAACTACTAATAGCCTACTGTTGCCAGGAAGCCTTACTGATCATATAATGAGTCGATTGGCACAGATTTTGTGTATTACGTGCTGCATTCTTACAATAATAACACCTTTTTCTCTCTTTCCTGCTTTCTTTATTTGGTATTTCTAGGCTACACGGTTTGTCTGTGAGTTTTTTCAAATTGTTGCGGGTCTCCAGAAGATTTCCAATCCATGTATTTGAAAAAAACCCACGTGCCAGGTCAAACCCATGTTATTCAAGGGTCCACCTGTCCTCCCGCCCTCACAGGCCTTGGCGGTGGGGCTTAGATGAGATGTGGTGCACTTGACCGACAGCCCGGGCCCTGCCCCCGCACAGAGTGCTCCGTGAGTGTTCTTGGAAAAAGCACTGGAGAACATCGGCTAAGGCCACACCAGTCGTTACGGAAATCGTCGGTTTAGGGGCGCCTGGGTGGCTCAGTCAGTTGAGCATCTGATCCTTGATTTCGGCTCAGGTCATGATCTCAAGGTTCGTGAGTCAAAGCCCGGTGTAGGGCTCTGAGCTGACAGCACTGAGCCTGCTTGGGATTCTCTTTCTCTCTCTCTCCCTCTCTGCCCCTCCCTGCACCACACCCCCCCCCCCCCCCCCGCCACACACACACGCATACTCACTCTAAATAAATAAATAAACTTAAAAAAAAAAAAAAAAAGGAAATCGTTGGTTTAGACTGCTAAAGAGTCTGCACCAGTCTGCAGAAGAAAAGGCAATATCCTCATTTCTTCTTTGAGGCCACCCTCTTCGCATTTCCCCAGGAACATGTTTTTTGTGGGAGAACCCGGAGCTGCTCCCCTAAAAACAGCTCCGTGGGGCCTTTGAAGCCAAGGCCCAAGGGAAGCGCTAGCAGAAGGCAGAGCAGCTGTGGTTTCAAAGCGGGAGGATGAGCCCCTTGTTTTCCAATCACAACCTGCCTGGAATTTCTCTAGCCAGAGATCCAACCCGGCGGGCCACGGGTGGCGAAAAGGATTGGAGCACCAAACTCCTCTCCCGGCCGGAAGCGCAGAGAGGACGGGGACCCTGTCTGCCTGGATCACCGTGGGGTCCTGGACTGAGCCCGCCCGGCAGGAGGAGGCGCTCCTTGGGGTGCTGATGAATGTGTGAACGTGTGAACGTGGTGACGCCTGCAAGTCCCGAAGCAGGTGCGTTGGGGGGGTGGGGGGGTGGTGGAAGGGGGCACATGGAGCCTGAGGATGCGGCTGTGCCCAAACAGACCTGCAGTCTGAATGCCTGGAGAAGCACCTGCTTCTCAGCTCTGGTCCCCTGACTCAGTTCAGCCCCAAACCACACGGCGTTCCTCCTCGGCTCCACGGATGGCAGTGTGCTCTCACCCTCCGGAGCCTCGCCCCCATCTGGGCACACAGCTGGGGAACAAGCTGAAAATACGTGAACAGGCACACGGGCACCCCCCCCGGCAGTGACTTTCTGGACTGGGGGTAAGCCGAGTGCCTTCCACCCACTCGGGCACCGTCAGGGGGCAGTTTCTGCTTTGGATGAAAGGGTGGCTCTCCTCCCCACACCCTTTCTACTCAGTTCCTCCCTGCTGTACTCTTGTTCTTTTTTTTTTTTTTAATTTTTATGTATTTATTATTTTTTAGATGTTTTTATTTATTTTTGAGAGAGAGAGAGAGAGAGAGAGAGAAAGAGCGTGAGTGGGGGAGGGGCAGAGAAAGAGCAGAGGAGCCACAGCGGGCTCTGTGCTGACAGCAGAGAACCCAAAGCGGGGCTCTAACTCATGAACCAAGAGATCACCACCTGAGCCGAAGTCAGACACTTAACCTACTGAGCCACCCAGGCGCCCCTAAGTTTTCTTTATTTTTTAAGGAATCTGTACACCCAACATGGACTCAAACTCATAACCCCAAGAGATCAAGAGTGGTCTGCTCTACCAACTGAGCCGGCCAGGCACCCCCTCCCTGCTGTATTCTTAGCCTCAGTCGGTGTTGTGAACCCCAACTCCATCACGAAAATCCCCCCATGTCCCCTTTGCTGTCTCTCTCTCTCTCTCCATTTCTTTCTCTGTCTCGCTTTCCCCACCTCTCTCCCTGTGTTTCTCTATCTCTCGGACTCTGACTCTGTCCCTGTACCTGTCTCTTTCTTGGCCCCCCTCCCTTACCGCCCCCTATTTTCCCATCTCCTTTCCTCTCTCCTTCTTTCTCTCTCTGTCTCCCCCTCTGTCTCTCTATCTCTCTATGTCTCTCTGTATATCTCTGTATATCTCTCTGGATATCTCTGTATATCTCTCTGGATATCTCTCTGGATATCTCTGTATATCTCTCCTTCTCTCTCTGTCTCCCCGTCTGTTTCTCTATCTCTCTATATCTCTCTCTATATCTCTGTATATCTCTCTGTATATGTCTCTGTCTCTGTCTCTCTCATTCCCCCCACCCCCGACCACCTCCTCCCATCTCTCCCTCTCTGTCTCATTCCTCTGTCCCTCCTATTTCACTTTCCAAGTATGTCCCCAGTCGGGTCCTCTCCTCCCCCCACCCCACCAGGAGGGGCTTTCACAAAGCCTCTCCACCCTCCATACTGATCTTTGGGGCACAGCTCAACACCCTCCACCCTTCCCTTTCCTAACCCACGCACCAAAATGTCTCCAAAGTGTTCCTCACGAAACACACTGCTAAGAGCATCTTCCCCGAAGTCACCCAGAGGGACCCCCACCCCTCTCCAAGCCCGGCTCCCACACCCCCAGCTACACAGTGCTACCACCATTGAGCACTCCCTACCGCCAGGGTCCTGCAAAGCTCTCTCCATACAACTCCCCACTGAAGCCTCATCACGTCTCGGAGGCAGGAGGCTTTGCTTCTCTGTCTTGTGAGTGAGGAAGCCAAGGTTTGGGGATATCCATCGGCCGTAGGTGGCTAGGAAGCAGCCCAATGGGCCGACCCCAGCGGCCCTGCCCTCCCCACCTGCCTTCAGCAATCGGGGTCACACAGAAGGCTTAGTCCCTCCCAGCCCCACCCCCAGGGCCAAGGGGAAGGGGTTTCCCACCCGCTTCAAGTATCCTCATAACTGAAGCCTGAATTAGTCGGTAGCTTTCTTGTGAGTTGCTGCCCTTCTCACGGGAGTGGATACCCTGCAGATCAAGAGCTGGCACTCACAGAGGCTTAACTGAATCAGGTCATGGGCACATCGGTGAGGGAGCGGGTGAACGAACGCCATGCTCTCAGGGGGTCATATTTCTCCGTCTCTCCTATAACAGAACTCAATTTCTTTGCCGGGCCATGTTAGACATTTTGGAAGGAACCACGCTGCTTATAGAATAATAGCAGAAAGAGTCTACATTCCCATCGCTGAAGGATAGAGTCGCCATTACAGTAAAAGCGTCGGTGTGTTTCTTACCATTGTTCTTGGCCATCGTTGTTTACTGTGGGAGGTCCCCCTGCCTGAATTTTAAGCAGATGGGCCTGGGCTCCATTCACAATTTCCCTGATTTAGGAAGAATCATTTTCACAGACGGGGACGGTGGCACCTGCCAACCGCCAGAGCCCAACAGCAGCTTTGGTCGTGGTGCACCTGGATGTGGTTTTTCTTCACCGGCGACGTCTCCACAGGCTGCCTGTGCTGTTGGTCCCGATGACAACGGGGCCGAGGATGAGGCCGGGGCTCACCCTTCTTGGGGCGGCGGGGCGGGGGGGGACACTGAGATTCCTGGGCATCGTACCAACTCAGCCATATGTCACCACAGAAAGTAACTGCTTTTTCCATATATGATCATAACTAATGTTGCAAAGCCTGTTTTGCCTGGATCCTTTTACAGGACCTATGTAAAATATGCTGTGAGCTTTCACTCCAGATTTCCTCCTTAGGATGAATGGCTCTGCACACACACGGGAACAAGTTCTTACTCTGTTCATCAGGAGTGATAATTATTCCATAGGCTAATTCCCCAAGTGTTAGTTATACGGGGTGAAGTTCTGGCTCGTAAACAGGAGCTGATGGAAACGGGGATCCTAATGGCCAAATACATCCTAATGTTGTTCTCCTTTTAATTCTTTCATTTTTTTTTTCTGCCTTTACCTTTTAGAAAATGTTAATGTATTCCTGATGAATTCAGTGTGAAAAAAAATATGTTTATCAGCTCGGGTTTAAAATTTTTATTCATAATAAGAATATAGTAGCACCGCCAACCCTTTCCAGAGTCAATCCTGGAAACTTTGCCAGCTTTCCGGGGCATCCTCAACAAGATGACCGCACAGAAGAGTTACAAGTCAGGACTGCGGATGCCAGAGTGAGACGCAAGTGTATCTTAATCAGGTATCGGCGCTTTGTTCTTGCCAGGCGTGGTGTCTAGGAAAGCGTGCTCTGGTGGCAGATAACCCTGCAAGATGTCATTTGGTAATTGCATAAGTTGTGCCTTTAGCCAGGGCCAAATGGATGATAAGGTTGTCACTGTTAACAGGTGCTCGCTGTTTGGAGCAGACCAGACTTCCTCTTGCGAAACCAGGCTAGTGAATTTCTTGATCACATCTCCCCGCCTATCAGTGGCAGTGAGGGACGGTGAGCCCTGTGGCCCTTCCTTGCTCAGCCTCTGATCCTCCGTACCTGGATATCCATCAGGCCCTGGGTTTCCTCCGAGGGCCCAGTTCCACTCGGATGTCCCCCTCCCACACGGGCCGGCTGGCACTGTATTGGACATGGAGCCCACCTTAGCAGCGGAACCGCTCTCCCCATCAACGACTGCATGCAGAACCCTGCGGCTTCCAGGGATGTATCCAGCGCCACAGCTGGGTTCTTTAGTTTGTTGTGAAAAGAATTCCGGTATGACACAGCTCCTCTCAGCACAAAGAAGTGCTGGAACAGCAGGAAAAAAAAAAAAAAAAAAGGAAAGAAAAAAAAATAATAATGCCCCTGAAGGCAACACGGCCCTGGTCTGCTCCTCCCCACGGTAAACAGACCGTGCGGGAACCACGGGGCCCAGAACGCAGGTCCTGGCCACAGGGGCGCCTCGCACGCCTCCCGGGCGTCTGGAGCAAACAGTGCCACTCGCTCTGTGGTCGGATCGGGGACAGCCAGTCCTCCCGTTGTTTGATTTCTAAACTTGCCTCCACCTCCCGGAGGCCTCTGAGAGCTCAGGGCTTGCAAATCAACACAACATTTAATTAACTGCACATTAAAGTTTCCATCTTTCAAGGAAGGGAATTAGGGACAGTACACTTTCTGAAGCATTCATTAATGAAAATATAAATTCTAAAGCCTCCCCGAGTTCCGGGTGGTCCCTCCCCCACTCCCCCCGACCCTAGGTGGTTGCCCTCCCTAATTCTCAGGGCTGGGGTTGGGCCGGTCCCTCCACATAAGCTGCCGGTGTCTGGGGTCGCCTTCTAGGGGGGCATTGCTAACCCTCTGAGATCCAGCCTTGGTTCCGCCACACCCCAGAGGCCTCTGAATTATCCCCAAGAGTTCTCAGGAAATACTCAAAACTGTCTCTATTGATACCGAATGGTGAGCGCTTTCTCATTAAAATGAAAGGTGCAGAGAAGCACTGTTAAGAGATGCCTGGATAATATGATTAAATATTGTCTGCCGCCCACGGAATGGGTGTAAGTTACCGGCACCCCCTGAGGGTGACAGAGACACCTGGACCACCCCAGAGGAGGGACAGGGGAGACAGCGATGGAAGTACAATGAGACAAACCGGAAGGTATCTAGGGCAAGTCCCCTTGGACAGGCTGGACCCTCCATGACACCAAAACTACCTGATGATTCAGGCTGAGGCCACAGACACGCACACGCGCACACACACGCTGACCGGAGGTCAAAATCCACCGTGAGCGCAAAGCGCATTGGTCAGGAGCCAGGGGATGCCGGTCGCGTTCCTACCACAAACCCACTCTGCCCCGCTCCCGCTCCTCAGCCGAAGACCTCACACCATTGCCAAGATCACCGGCAGCGCTTTCTATCAGAGTTCATTGCCGTGTCTCTCTAAAAAGGGACTGTCTTGCAAGGCCTCGTTTTGTTACTTCTCTGGGTCTGTGTCTCCTCCCGATATCGCGAAGCCTTTGAGAAAAAGGAGTGGATCGTATTTAGTTTCACACTACACGTTCTGCGCATTTACTTAGTCATGCTCATCTGTCATTTCCAAGACGTGCCAGCGCCGGGGCGTCAGGATCTAGATGCTGGCCTTGCCCTCCTCGAGGAGGCAGACAAACGGCTAAACAGGTACGCGGACTAATTATAAATTCTAATCCGCGTTGGGCAGGGGAAACAACCAGGGCCTAAGGTAGGAAATGATGGAGAAGTGCAACGTCGAACTGGGTGTTTAAGGACGGCTTCTGCGGAGGGGACGTTCAAGGTGAGTCACAGAAGGAAGGGAAGGAGTTAGCTCTGTAGCCAGCGGTCGCTTGCACACCGCAGACACGCAACCAGAGATTCCTGATTTCTTGATCACTGTTTATCCACTAGATCCAAAACATTCAAATTAGGAAGAAAACCTGGTCGAAATATACTTGGGCAGAGGCACAGCAACCAGGAAGTGAGTTCTCCACTCTCCCGGAGGAGGCAGGGCGTGGTGTGGCCCACGGGCTCCTGTTCCCTCGTGGGCTCATCCAAGCCAGCGAAGCGCACTCCGGGCTCGGCCGCTTGCTCATCCTCTGCCTCTACTTCTTATTTCAGATCTCGGGTCCGTACCGGGACAGCAACCAATCCACCAGGGAACTCTAGGTTCTCACCCACAGTGCCTTTACGCCCGTCACTTCTCTCCGGTCTTTGGATTCGCTCACTGATGTGGCATCATGCAGAAGACAGCATCTCAGTGCCTTGGGTTCCGGTCCTTGAAGTCTCCCGTGGCATCATCCCCTATCACAAGATGGCGAGGGAGGCGCCTGTAGTCATCAGACCCCACAGCTGGTGCGGCAGGCTCTGGGTCACCGAAGTGAGTCACATCTTGTGATGGAAGAGTGATCTGGACCCCCCCCTAGACGGCCCAGCCACTTGGCCCTCACCGTGCCTGTCACCGAGCCCCCGCTCTTCTTTCCCTGCGTTATGGCTGTGAGGCTGGGACACATGCTCTTGCCCCCTCTAGGCTCTGTCCAAAGGAAAACTTACCGAGCGAGGCAGATTCTCCTGACTGGACCATGACTGATACGCTCATCCCAGGGATAAGTGCTTTCTCTGATTATTTAATCAACAATTACTGCCCACGGGCCCAGGGACCTGTGAGGTACACCTAGTGGGGGGAGGAGACGAGGCGAAAACATCTGTATCTCTGTGGCCTGATGGGCACCAACAACATCTGGCTGCAAGATGTGCCTCCCCACTCCTTGAATCTGTCTGATGCTACTGACTGCCTTCCTCCCTTCTTTCCTCTCTCCTGCCTTTCACCATCCGGGGGGGAGGGGGGGGCAACCCTGCATTACACCATTAGGGCCACACATATGATGATAAATCCAGTCCTTACTCTCAAAATCCCAGTCTAGTGGAGATCTGTGAGCAGACAGTGCCATGGCAGGGACAGAGTGGTCACTGCAATGATCAAAATAGAGGAGGGAGCTTAGCAAACACCAGGAAAGTTTAGGAGATGTTACGTCAAGAAGCACATTACTGAGCGTAGAGTCATTTTGCGGGTCCGTGTGTTGGCGAAACGGCTTCCGATGAGTGAGCCAAAGTCAAGGAAGGCCCTCACCTCCATTCTGAGAGTCTAATCATCAGGTTTGCGTCACAGGTCCAGAATCCACTTGTCTTCTCTAATAGGGTATGTAGGAGGCACCCAATTATTTCATTCTGCTAGCATCTCTTCAAGAATCAGGGAACTACCGTGCCCCATTAAAACCATCAGCAGGGATCAGCCACTCCAATGGGAATGCCCTCCGGGGCATTCGGACCCAGGAGTAATACAACGGGACCCCAGTGGTTGGCCAAATGCTTTCTGCTGCAAAATTTTGATGGCTGGTGCTTCTTTAGCCTGGCCCAAGATTTAATTTGTGTTGCGACAGAACACTTCCAATTGTCACCGACAAAAGGCAATATTTCCAATATTCCTTGAGAATAGGCTTCAAAGGTTTCAGCTCTTTTTTAAAAAAGCTTTTCAGCTTTATTTTGACGTGGCAGAAAAGTTTTGCATGCATCCTCGCATCCACTGTTGTGACAGCTGCATTTAATGAGTGCAAAATGATCAGAAAAACATCCTTTGCTGTGGGTTGCCAGTTGGTGACAGGGGAGAGGTGATGCTGTAATCAGAGCAGTGAAGTCACGCACACATCTGCTGAGGCAGAATCTCTGCCTGTCTGGTCTATACCAGGCAGCTCAGTGCATGGTCTCGAAGCCAAATGAGACCTGCACACCGATATCCAACGGACCCCCTTCTTCAAACAGCAGGGCAAGACTCACTTGGGTCACATCCGGCCACTGTTGCTGTAGGTTCATTCACATCTCTTTCTGAATCTTCCATATAGTTATCTTTCTGAGAGGTCTTTCTGGCTAATCTAACATATTTTTAATTAACAAACTCATGGGGGGGGGGGGGCGTGGAAAGGCAAACTTTAAATAATTCATGTGTGAAGGCCCAAATCAGACAATGAAGGTCTTCCCTTAAATACGGAGAGATATAGTAGATTAAACTATTGTTCAGCATATGTTCATTTCCCTGCCCCCCCCACACACACGCACACACATGCACACACTGACCTCCATGGGAAGAATTTACTTTATCGCACCGACGTGGAGCTTGACAGTGGGACTTCCTTTGGCCAATGAAAGGTGGGCAGACACGACCATAAGCCAGTTTGGAGTCTAGGTGGCAAGGCACTGCATGTTTACGCTCACTCCCCTGAGAGCTTCCCCTTCTACCTTGAAAAGATCAGGAGCCGGATAATTTCCGGATGACCCTTACAGAAGGAGAGTCCGGTGAGACAGAACTGAATTGGACCTGAAGCATGGAACAATCGTCGCGACTGGCCCGTGCACCTGCAGAGCACAGCGGAGGGGGGCTGCCTACCCGAACCCAGCCTAGTCCAGCCAAGCCACAGATGACCCACAGCCCTGGAAGCGTGGGCAAAAATGGCGGTTGATGGAAGTCGCCGAGACTTGGAGCTGTTTGTTATTCAACATCATTGTGTTGTTTCATAAGCTTTTCAGAGAGATCACCAACAATGTATGCCTGATTGTGTGAGAGAAAAAATATTCCAGCTGTGCTAGATGCCTATAGCTCCACTGACATGGTGTAAGGGAAAGCAGATGGAGCAGATACTCAAGCCAATCAATCCTATTTATGCAAGGCACGATGAATGACAACGCCACGCTTAACTGCATTTTTCACCTTTTGGTTTCATGTTGGGGTCATGGAGTTGCACTTAATGTGGACGGAGGAGCAGCTTCAGTAAGGTTTCCAAAGCGTATCTTTGGCCCCAACATTCTTTCTCGCTTGTTACCTTCTCACACCTTACAGGGGAAAATTAAAATGACCTACCTGTGTCTGTCTCTTCACCTGGAGTCCCGGTTTCATTTCCACGCGGCCCCATTTCCAATCTTCTCTCTTTTCTCCATCGTGGAAAGACAGCAAAAATAAACCGTCACAGGGAGCCCTTATGACAATTTACTCTTGAGGGGAGAATCCTGTGGGTGTCCAAAAGCTTACTGTAAGTTATATTTGCTTAATTTATGCTTCTACTGACAAATAATTAGGGCAGCAATTAATTTGAAAATGCAAATGTGCAATGGATCTCACTGTTTTCTTTTGTTTTGTTTTAAGGAGTCTTGGTCCTCGGTTCTACTTGTGTTAGGGTCTTAATGGATTTAGTTTAGCAAAGGAATGAAATTATTTTTTCTAATGCTTTATTTACCTGATTGAATCGGACTTTTTATCAAATATTGACTATAAATGTTTGCTCAAGATCATATGCCATACAATTTAATAGAAATAAAAACCTGTGGTACAGACCATCATTTTTTACGTGTCTTGCGTGTAATCTATCTGAATGCCTACCACAGGGGAGGCCCTCACTAAATAAATATCTGGGGGGTGTTGTAAGAAGAAAAAGTGATATTTTGGAACCACGAGGAGGAGGACACGGGACCCCAAAGGAGAGATGGCTTTCTCAGCGTACAATATGGTAGGAAGGTGGATTGCTCAGAAAGGTATCGAGGAGGAAGTAAGGATGGAAACAGGGGCTTTCCAAGAGAAGATAGGCAGGAGGTTGCCCAAAGGGCAAAGTTAGGAGTACACGGCAGGTGTAAACGAGTCACGGAGGAAGAAGCGATCTGGACAGCTTGGGGAACACCAAGATTTCCCGGGAACATGGGATCCCCTGGGAAGTAGCAGGGACTGGGGCGAGACAGGAAGGGAGGCCCCAAGCAGATGTCATCTTATGCCCAGATGAGGAACCTTCAGCTTTCTCTGCAATCAGTGTTGATTGCTGATTGATTGAAACTTTTAGGTGCCAAATTACTAATTAGTGTGAGTCGTCCACCCTGGGCAGAAAGCTGAGCCCTCTTTGATGACAAATCTGTAAGGCTTCTCCACTGTTATGCGACGTGGCTCAAGGATACAGCCAAGACCTAATCAACTAACTCAAAAAGAGTAGTTGGTCACTAACCACACAAGGCAGATGTAGCTACATTTTTCTTCCATTATCTAAATGTTTAAAGGGAAATCAGCACTTTGGTCTGAATCACCTAGTAATCCCACAATGCTTTTGGTACACATTCAAAGTAAACTTAAAAATGAATATCTTTTTAAAAAAAAAATGTTATATTTATTTCTGAGAGAGAGAGAGAGAGAGAAAGCATGAGGAGGGGAAGGGCACAGAGAGAGGGAGACACAGAATCCAAAGCAGGCTCCAGACTCTGAGCTGTCAGCACAGAGCCTGATGCGGGGCTCAAACCCATGGACAGTGAGATCATGGCCTGAGCTGAAGTCAGACGCTCAACCGACGGAGCCACCCAGGTGCCCCCAAAATAAATATCTTCAAGACTAAACCTTATTCACGTAAAAAGTCTATCTTATAACAACGTTAAAGTTGTTTGCCTCTCTTTTTACCCGTATAAGAAAATATTTCATGCACCAAAAACTAGTGAAAGACTATCACACAGGCTGGTTTTCTGAATTGCGTTCTTTTGTTTCATGGACTTTTCTGTTTTATTAGGGGAAAACCCATTAAACGGAGCCCGTATGCAGGCACAATCACTTGCCTTCTGCCTGCGTAGGTTGAGGTCATCAGTAAGTGGTAGCAGGCCACTTCTAATCTAATTGTGAATTCCTGTCGTGTATACAGACTTCAGCCCAGGGATGACAAGGATTTTTGAACTTCAAAAAAAGAAAAAAAAAAAAGGAGGAATCACAATAAATATTTCATTGTCTAGTCAACCCAATTTGCTAAGCCTGATTATCTCGTTCAGCCTCCAGAGATTGCCACAGGAAGCTCCCCAGATGTTCTCCTTCTAGCCAAAATTACCACTGTGTGTCAAAAAGGTGGCCCCACATCTGCATTCTGGAAGCCCAGCTGTCAGGGAAAGGGAGAGGAGAGAGAAGGTCGCACCCACTGTGGGAGACGCCTGGACGTCACTTGCCACCCTGCCAGGCCACTTAACCGGTTCCTGAATTGGGTTAATTGACCAATGATTGATCAAACCTTTTTTCTCAGGCTTATACTCTGTTCCAAATTGCGATGGTCAGAGAACATGTGGACGGAGAGTTCCTGAAGCAGCAGGGAGCTAATTACCCCCACTTCCCTAAGTCAACAGAAATCCTGAAAGGACGGTGCTGAGTGAACAAAAATTGGGCAAGAGCCTGACGAGCTCTTGGGGCTTGGGGGGTCCTTTCTGTCGGCCAAGACTCTCCCCTTTCTCTTTCTGAGCAACACAGCCCAGTGGTTTTCAGTAACAAGGGGACCCAACATACTTGTGTTATTTGTTGTCAAAATAATCTTTTAAATCCATATGACTTATGATAATTCTTCAGATACTGGCACTTGTAGTAGGACAAAATTAGGACTTTACTTTGTCCTTTTCCCTACCACTGTTAAACCCCATCCGTTTCTTGGAGGTGATCACCGTGGCTGTACCCACACAAAATCTGTTCCCAGCAAAGAGCTTGGATGTAACAGGAAATAAGACAGAACCTAACAGCCTTACAAGAGATTATCCCGCCACAGACCAGCCCCTGGGAGTTGGACCAGCCAAGCAAAAATTCTTGAAGGAGCTCTTCCCGAAGAATTCTTGTTTGGGGTTTGGGGAAGCCACAAAGCCAAGGTTTTGAAGGTAAATTCAACACTCCTGTAGCTCGGCTGCATTCAATGAGTACAATCACCCCATGACAAAGAGCATCATGCTTGCGGCAACCCCATCGGAGGGGCAGAAAACCCGAGTTCACACAAGAGATTAGAACGAGTCCAACCTAACACCTCGGAGAACTCAGGCGATTCCCACTTGCTTGGCAATTTCAGGAAAGACAGGAATTTGGGGTTCCCTGCCTGTTTCAGTTTTCCAGCCCAGGTTTCAAGGGATGAAGAGTTTCTAGTGCTGTAGGCAATGATAAATCATCTACTGCAAGCTGACTGGGATGTCTGTATGGGTTTCTCATAGGAAATTCTATGTAGGCCCTATAACTGAATTATTGACACCAGAATTTTATAATACTGGTATAAAGACTGAACTATTTTACCCATAAAATAACAGGGTTAGGCAGGCACCTATTTCTTTGACACCAATGAGAGAGGAAAGGCTTTTGGTCTTTAAAAACAACACACAAAACTCTCAAAAAGGTGAAATGAGACCCAACTGCCAATTACCTAATTAAAAAATGTCCTAGCTGAAGTTAGGAAAAATTTTTTAGCTGGCTTTCGTGGGCCTCCGATAGAAAATTTGATGTAAACTGTCCTGTTTAGATATGCCATTTTCATCAGTATCGCTGTGATCGACTAGCAGGTAAGTGTGATTATAACAGTATTTAGAAAATAATTATAAGACGGCATTTTGGGAATGAGCTTGTGCTACTCCCCTTCTGTTTTACCCTCATCGCTACCTACTTCCAGCCTCTCAAAGCACACAAACAAACAAAAAGCACATACACACACGCCCCCCCAACACACACACACACACACACACACACACACACAGAGCTTGGGGATCACAAATATCAGTGAGGACAAGACAGTTCTCCTGATTCTTGTTCTTATATTATGTTCCATGCTCTTCTTCCTCCATGCATGACCTAATTCTCTGGGCATGTCTTTCTGAATGGAACGGATTACATCTATAAATAAAGCATGGATAAAGTGACCTTAAGTTTGAAAGTATAGTCTGATTTTAAAAATAAAATTCCCATCTTACCAATATCTGCGTGGTCCATGTATTATCCTTTTGTTTTATTGTTTGTTTGTTTGTTTTCTTTTGCACCAGTCACCAGAGATGTGCTTAACACCTGCATTTAAGCTGCATAGACTCAGAAAATACCCAAAATGAGAAGGTAGTATTGGCATCCAGGGGAATGTCAAGTTCCAGTTACTACTGTTTTAATATTATCTCAGTGATGAGTCACCGTACTGAGCAGTTTCACAAAAAAGGAAAAGATTTCAGAATGATATTTTGAGGGGATACATAGGAGGTTACTTAGGGAACTGAGAAGAGATGAAAGGTAGTGAAGAATCCAAAGAAAAATCAGAGAGAAATTTTGTAAATAGAGGGCTGGGTGATCATTTCCGAACAGAGTCATGCTCTCTTAAACAAAACTCAGAATAGTGAGTGCTAGAGGAATCAAATATGTCTTTAAAATTACTGTATCATAACATATAACATTGACAAAAATCTTTACCCACGGTGTTACTGAAGATTTGGAGTATTGTCAGAGAGCTGAAGATTGAGAAGAGATATTTAACAGGATCTAGAACTACGTTAAGAAGGGCATAAATACACCACATTAACAAAATAAAGGACAAAAATTACATGATATTATCAATTGATGCAGAGAAAGCATTTGAAAAAAAAATCAACATCCTTTCATGATCAAAAAATTAAATAAAGTAGGAAAGAAGGCAACTGCCTCAACACAGTAAAGGCTGTCTATGAAAAGCTCACATCTCTCAATGGTTAAAGACCGAAAGCATTTCATCTAAAATCAAGAACAAGAGAAGGATACCCCATCTTACCACTTCTATTCACATAGTACTGGAAGTGCCAGCCAGAGCAATCAGACAAGAAAAAAATTAAAAGCATATAAATTAGAAAGGGAACAGTAAAATTATCTCTGTTCACAGATGATATGATCTCATATGTGGAAAACCTTAAAGACTGCATACACACACACACACACACACACACACACACACAGACTGTTAGAGCTGATGAACAAAATTCAGTAAAGTAGTGGGATACAAAATCAACACACAAAAATCAGTTGTGTTTCTATACACTAACAATGAAGAACCAAAAAGGAAATTAAGAAGACAACCCCCTTTATAATAGCATCAGAAAGAATAAAATACTTAGAAATCAGACCAACCAAGGAGGTGAAAGACTCGTACACTGAAAACTACAAAACATTCCTGAAAGAAATTAAGGACACACAAAAAAAATGGAAAAACATCCCGTGTTCATGAATTGGAGGATAACATTGGTAAGAGGTCAATATTATTCAAAACAACCTACCAATTCAACCCAATTCCTACCTAATCCCAAAGGCAGTATATAAAAAATGTTTTGAAATCCTAAAATCCAGATGGAAACTTAATGGATCTCAAATAGCCAAAACCATTTTGAAAAAGAACAGAGCTGGTGGGTTGAGACTTCCTAATTTCATAACTATTACAAAAGCTATTACAAACTATTACAAAGCTACAGTAATAGTGTGATTCTGGCATAAAGACAGACATATAGACAAATGGAATGGAATAAAAAGCCCAGAAATAAACTCTGTGTACACGGTCAAATGATTTTTGACAAGGGTGCCAAGATCACTCAGTGCAGAAAAGAGTTTCTTCAATAAATTGTGATGAGAAAACTAAATATCCATATGCAAAATTACAAAGTCAGACCCTTGTTTTACAGCATATACAAAAATTAGCTCAAGACGGATCGCAGACCTCAATTTAAGACCTCAAACCATAAACCTACCAGAAGAAAACATAGAGGATAAACTTTACGACATGGAATTTGGCAATGATTTCTTGGCATGACTCTAAAAACACACGTAACAAAAACAAAAATAGACAATTGGGACTACATTAAACATTGGGACGACATCAAACTTTATTTTTTTTAAGTTTTTTTTTTAACGTTTATTTATTTTTGAGACAGAGAGAGACAGAGCATGAACAGGGGAGTGGCAGAGAGAGAGGGAAACACAGAATCTGAAACAAGCTCCAGGCTCTGAGCAGTCAGCACAGAGCCCGATGCGGGGCTCGAACTCACGGACTGTGAGATCATGACCTGAGCGGAAGTCGGACGCCTAACCGACCGAGCCACCCAGGCGCCCCGTGGGACTACATCAAACTTTAAAACTTCTGCACATTAAAGGAAACAATCCACAGAGTGAAAAGGAAATCTACAGAATAGAAAAAAATATTCATTAATCATATATCTGATAAGGGGTTAATAGGCGAAATACGTAAAGAACTCCTACAACTCTACTGTACATCTGAAATTAATATTGCACTGTAAGTTAACTAACTGGATTTTAAACAAAAACTCTTTTAAATTGTTTTAAAAATTAAAAAAATAAATAACCCAAGTAAAAAGTGAACAAAGGACTTGGATAAGCATTTCTCCAAAGAAGACAAGCAAATGGCCTATAAGCATATGAAAAGGTGCTCAACATCACAAATCATCAGAGTAATGTGAACCAAAACCACAATGGGATATCTCACCTCATGCCCCTTAAGATGGCTACCATCAAGACAAAACAACAAAATCAAAAGAAAAACAAATACAGAAAACAGCAAGGATTGGTGAGGATGTGAAGTCGGAACCCTTGTGCACTTTTAGTGGGATTGTAGAACAGAGCGATCACTGTGGAGAACAGTATGGAGGTGCCACAAAAAATTAAAAATACAATGAGCTATCCCCTCACACCCATCAGGCAGGCTACTATCAAAAAAAGAGAAAATAACAAATGTTAGCAAAGAACACTCTTGTGCTCTTGGTGGGACTGTAAAATGGGCCAGACATGACAGAAGAAAACAACATGGAAGTTCCTCGAAAAATTAAAAACCGAACTACCATATGATCTAACAATCAATTCCACTTCTAGGTATAAATTCGAAAGGCTGTAAACAGGGTCTCAAAGAAATCCATGCACACCCGTGTTCACGGCACCATTATTCACAATAGCCAAGAGGTGGAAGAAACCCAAATGTCTATTGAAAGATGGATGAAGGAAATATCATTTGTACATACAATGAAGTATTATTATTCAACCTTAAAAAAGGAGAAAATCCTGTCACAGGCTACAACAGAGATAAACCTGAGGACACGACTCTAAGTGAAATAAGCCAGTCACAAAAATACAGATACTGTATGATTCCAATTAGATGAGGTACCTAAAATAATCAAATTCATGGACCCAGAAATTAAAATGGCAGTTACCAACGATTGGGTAAGGGGAAAAAGTGGAGTTATCATTTCATGGGTATAGAGTTTCAGATTTGCAAGTTCTGGAAATCTGTTTCACAACGATGTAAATATACTTAAAGCTACCGAGATATATGATTAAAAACGGTTAAGATGGTAAATTTCACGTTACGTTCTCCACCATAATAAAAAGTACTTGGGGTGCCTGGGTAGCTCAGTTAGGTAAGTGTCCAACTCTTGATTTCTGCTCAGGTCATGATCTCGCAGTGGTGAGTTTGAACCCCGTATCGGGCTCTGCGCTGACAGCGTGGAGCCTGCTTAAGATTCTGTCTCCCATTTTCTCTCTGCCCCTCCCCCGTTTGCTCTCTATCTCTCTGAAAATAAATAAAAATAAACTTTAAAAACCTTACTTAAGTTTTAATTCCTTTAGAAGGAGGAGGGGGGTGCAATAGAAAGGAAGCCCAGAGCAAAAGTTCATCTGTGACAGGGGGTGGGGGGCAGAATAAGGGGGGAGCTAAGAGATTTTTGAGGCAGAGGGGCACAAGTCAGCAGGGAAAAAAATGTGTCCAGAGATACAAGGGGAAAAAGCATAATGATGAAATCAAGTCTCAGAGGAAGCAAGGAGTCTCAATGGGGACTAGCACAGCTGGATACAGAAACTGCTGGAAATGACATTAAAGCCTTTCTTACCCAATAGTCTAGTTGCCTACTCGATTACACCCAAAAGCTGAACCTTGGCTTCCCTGCATCCCTTTTCCGAGTCTGGAAGAAGAACAACCTGCGTGCGAATTGAGCTGTTTTTTCAGACCCCAAACTGAAGCAACCAATGGAAGAGCTTTCCTGATTGGTACCACTCCAGGATAAAATGTGTATCATTATTCACTCAACGAGGCTTTCCTCTGTGCCGGGCACTGCTCTAGCTGCTAAGGATAGAGGACTTTCAGGAAAACTCTCTGCTCCCATGGGACTTGCATCTCAGAGGCACCCATCAGTTGGCTCCGTTCTGTCACACAGGTCCAGCCCATGTTGCACACAGGTGCAGCCCATGTCTCTGCATCCTTGCTTTTCAAACTCCTCAAGACCTTGGACCAGTTCTGTAAGACCATCCACCCATAGCAACATCGAGCCAGCGTTGGTACAGATAGAGGTAAACAAGTCCCAGTTCAAGAAGGCTGAGGAAGCAAGGTACTTCCAAATAGGGGCTCTGCCCACGAGGCAGAGGAGGGCAAGGCTGGAATTGCCTGCTTGGCTTAGGAGTGGGTTGGCCAAGTATGAGGTAACCGAGAAACCGAGCACACGAAAGAGAATACAGTGTGGCTTAAAGAGCAGGGGAAAACCTGCAAGGGGGGGGTGGGGGGGTGGGTGGGAGGGGCAGAGCATGAAAGAAACTCCGAGAGACAAAATCGTTCAAGTCACTTGCAACAGCACCTTGTGTCCTGTGCTCTGCAGCAGCCCAGTGGGCAGCTTAGACCAGGCAGATCACTAGGGAAGGAAGCCTCGCCCTGGATGAGAGGCCAAGAGTTTGCAGTGCCCTTGAGGCCCCTAAAGTTAGACTTGCAAAGCCATTTCCCCCTCGGGTCTACTGGTCACGGAACATGGCAAGAAAATATCAGAACATCTATACTTTATTAATGGCATCATTTTGAATTTTCACTCTTATGTATATTTTGTAGTGTATACAATCTATGAGGACAATAGTAGAGGTACACAATCAATCAATCAATAAGCATGTATTAGAAGTTTATGCTCAAAATATTTTAGTGATGAGGATGAGCAACTGGAAAGATTGGCGGTCACTGCTCTCAAGCAACCTCTCCTGTGTCTGTAAGTAGGACCGAGAACCCCACGCAGCTGGAAATACCGTTGCCTTTTACACCAGACCAACTGGATGGAAGGAGCAGGGAGACAAAATGGAGAGTGATGTAGTCACCAGGTGGAATTCCAAAGGACCGGAAGAGGTGGCCAAGACCCCAGAAGAACTCAACAAAGGAAGGCAAGAATTTTCCAAGGACTGAGTGACGATTACGGACCTTCATGCCAAATGGCAAATTTAATCAGACTCATCTGTGCTTTCCCTTGGCTTGCACATCCCATGCTGCTCCACTCAGCAGATAAAAGAGTCCTACAGGTAGAAAGGTTCGATCCTCAGAGAGACAGCTGATGTTTTTACTTGGTTTATTAATGCCCTAAGTCTGTCTTCAAAAGGAACACAACTTCTCCAGGTAGCTGGGGTGTGGCAGCATCCTCAGCTAGGCGACAGGCTATCCAAGGACTGGACACTCATAGGCACAAAGACATGCATGCACACATGTACCTGCGTACAAACATACATGTCTGTGCCCACACGGGTGTGAACACACACACACAAACTTAAGTCCATGGTTCGAAACCATGGAGTTACATGTTTCAGGTCTTCTATGTTAGATGTAATATCTCTGGTAAAAATAAATAAGTACAACTTGTAAAGGCACGGAACAGCCATCATTTGTACAAGGCTGGCAGTGAGGTGAATTATCGTGCACCTTCACGGAGCTAGGAGATGGGTTTGTTAATAAAAGAGGAAAACAAACATAATTACAAGCTTGCTTAAAAAAAAACAAAGCACTTAGAATCTATATCAATGTTGAAAACTCTACCTCTCTTGCAATGGCTCCTTGGAAAACCATCGTATGGATACATCACAACTTATTTTATCAAGTCCTACTGGGGGAGGGGTGCGGGGGGGGGGGCGGGGAACGGGGAGGTGACAGTTAAGCGTGCAAAGTTTCAGTTTCGCAAGATACATAAATTCTGGAGATCTACTGTATAAGACAGTACCTATAGCTAACAATTCTTTTTTTTATACATAATTTGTTGTCAAATTGGCTTTCATACAACACCCAGTGCTCATCCCAACAGGTGCCCTCCTCAATGCCCATCACCCACCCTCCCCTCCCTCTCACCCCCATCAACCCTCAGTTTGCTCTCTGTATTTAAGAGTCTCTTATGGTTTGCCTCCCTCCCTCTCTGTAACTTTTTTTTACCCCTTCCCTTCCCCCATGGTCTTCTGTTAAGCTCCTCAAGATCCACATGAGTGAAAACATATGGTATCTGTCTTTCTCTGCCTGACTCGTTTCACTTAGCATAATACCCTCCAGTTCCATCCACGTTGCTGCAAACGGCAGGATTTCATTCTTTCTCATTGCCAAGTAGTATTCCATTGTATATATAAACCACATCTTCTTTATCCATTCATCAGTTGATGGACATGTAAGCTCTTTCCAGAATTTGGCTATTATACACTGAAAACTTGCTAAGAGGGTAGATATCGTGCTAAGTGATCTTACCACAATAAAATAAAATAATAGTGGTAATAATGCAGGAAGAAACTTTGGGAGGTGGTGGCTGTGGCTATGATCCTGTCAGTGATGGTCTCATGGGTCTACATTTATCCTCAAACTCACCAAGTTGTGTACATTAAATATGCACAGATTTTACATGTCAACTTCCATAAAATGGGCTAAAAACACCTACTTGATAAGCACAGGGTGATGTATGGAAGTGTTGAATCACTATATTGTGCACCTGAAGCTAATATTACTCGATATGTTAACTGAGTGGAATTAATATAGAAATCTTTAAAAATTTTTAATAAAATAAATAAAATCAAAACCTGCTGATGAGAACTGAGACGGTTTCCAGCTCTTCACTGCAGCGGGGACCATCTTTTTTTTTCTATTTCTGTTGTTTACGGCGCTAATTTTTACTCATGGGGTCCACAAGGAACATCTTTATGTTGGTTTTCTATAAACTAAATGCCCAAGATGTCAGGTTGATGACAGTATTTACAAAAGGTATTTGCATCTATAAATGTGATCTGTACCATCAGCTTCCCTCCAAAAATACTGAACCCAAGAATGTATTGCAAAGCCTTTTTCCCCCACACCCTTCCCATCACAGTGGAATCTTGATTTTTTTTTCATCTTCGTCAATGAAAGAAACAACAAAAAAGATATCTTATTTAAACTAACGTTGCCTTGACATTAATCATTTGCAAAGGTGAATAGTATCATGCTCACTGGCCATTTGCATTCACTACATTATTACTAGTTTGTATATTTCCCCCTTATTTATTTTGTCCTTTTCAGCTTCTCATTCATTTTTTTACGCTTAGAGATATTAACCATTTGTCTATAACAAAAAGTACTTTTCTGAGGTTAATTCTGCTCTATCTTTAAAGCTTTTCTTGCATTACTTTTCTAGTATAAAAATTTTACATTTTAGCCAAGTTAATCAATTTTTTGCTTTCTATTGCCTCTTTTCTGTTAAGCTTAGAAGAAGCGTTCTACTACACACTTACAAAGGTAGTCACCAATGTGTTTTTTTTCTGACACTTTTCTATTTTTTCTATACATTTAAATATTTTATTCCTCTGGAATGTATTTCAAAGGAGTAGAAGGAGACCCAGCTGCATGATTTCTTTTTTTAATGTTTATTTTTGAGAGAGAGAGAGAGACACCAAGTACGAGTGGGGGTGAGACTGAGAGAGAGGGAGACACAGAATTTGAAGCAGGCTCCAGGCTCTGAGCTGTCAGCACAGAACCCGACACGGGTCTCGAACTCACAAGCGGTGAGATCATGACCTGAGCCGAAGTCGGACGCTCAACCGACTGAGCCACCCAGGTGCCCCCAGCTTCCTGATTTCTACACGGCCAGTCTCAATGAAATGTGTCTAACGCCTTCTGCGGACGAATCTATCTCCTCCTGAGCGGCCTGAAACGCCACCTCAATCTCAACTTCTGGTCTTTTCCATTGACCTGCTTATTTCTGCACCCACACCACATTCTTTAGTTAATACAGCTCCATGACATATGTACTATCTCCCTCACTAGGGGAAGGGCAAGTGTCCCCTCACTACTCTTCTGTTTCCAAATTTTCATAGCTTTTCCATCCTATGCGTTCATCTAGCTGAACTTATAAGTTATGTCATGAAAAAAATAATAATAAACTATGTTGAAACTTCAGAATTTCCATACAAGAGGTTATAACAAAGATTCCCCAAAATATCGTGAGTGTTTTAGCCCTTGCAGGCTTTTGGCTCTGTCATGATGACTCACGGCGTTAGAATGCCAAAGCAAGCACAGATAGTAGGTAAATCAACTAAAGTGGCTGTGCCCATGAAAACTTACCACGTCATGTGAATTTCACCCTAATTCAGCAGCACACTGTATACTAAGAAAAGTCCCTCTCCTAGGTCAGTAGGTGGTTGTCTACAGGAGAGGAAGAAATGCTACACGCTTAGGCAGAGGCTCCTCCTGCTTGGTGCTAACGGGGTCTGCTGCTAGGAAGTCCCTGTGAAGATGGGACAGAACTCCCCAGCAGATTTCGGGGTGCTTCAAGACCACGGGGGAAAGGCAGCCTATCCTCAGTAGCAGCGAAGCTGAAGGCCTGGGCCACACGGTTCATCACCGAAACTTGCATCCACATAGAATCTGGGCTCTGCTGCACAGGGGGATCACCCGGGATCTTTAAAACATCCTGATGCCAGGCTCCCACCCCCAGACATTCTGACTTGATTGGTATAAAGTGTGACCTAGGCATCAGGAGTTTCAAAAGGTGCCTGCACGGTTCTAATGTGTGGTCACGTTAGGGAATCACTGGCCTACAAACGAGGTGATGGGCTCCCCCGACTTCTTCCTTGGGCTATGTGAGTCAGTCAGAAATGGAGCCAGAGCTTCTGAACCCAGACTTCACCTAGTAATGCCCTGGGGGGATATTAAACATTACTGATGCAGGGTCCTATTGGAGTGTCACCCAGACATCGGGACTTTTCCCAGGTGACCCAAAATGCAGCCACACCAGGAATCTTGCACCAAACACTCTTTCCTAAACCTCTCTGAAAATAAGAACCAATTGGAAGTCTTTGAAAAGACAGAGAGAAGGAGAACAGGACGGGAGGATTGATTCTCACTGCCCCCTGCCCCCTCCGGGACCTGCTGACTCGGGGAAACTGCCTGGAAATGGTGGAGCTTCTCAAGAGCCCAAGTTGATTCTTATCAGTAAAGTTCTGGGAATTTGTGTGCTCAGAATAGATTACATGCAAAAAACAAACATTTCCAGGGCGCCTGGGTGGCTCAGTCAGTTAAGCATCTGACTTCGGCTCAGGTCATGATCTCACGGTCCGTGAGATCGAGCCCCACATCAGGCTCTGCACTGACAGTGCAGAGTCCGCTTAGGATTCTCTTTCTTCTTTCTCTCTGTCCCTCCCCCACTCATGACCTCTCTCTCTCTCAAAATAAATCAATAAACTTAAAAAAAAAAAAAAAGCAGAAAGAGAGGGAGGGAGGCAGGGAGGGAGACAGAGAGGGAAGCGGGAGAGAACTTGCTTCTCTAAGTTCATACCCAAGAGAGCCCAGGGTGGCAAGAGAAGCCTGGGGCAGGATCTCTGGCCCCCAGAGAGGACTACCCCTGGGACAGCAGAGTAAAAACTCAAACTCACATTAACCTACATGTGGAGTAAGACCTTCACAAACATTATGTCCTGTGAACAGTTAGGCTGGAAGGGTCCTTCCTACTTCAGATCTCAGGGCATTTGATGGATTGTCATTCACTGCCCTAGTCAGTGGGCCAGCCAGAATATCACCCATATATTTTGCCTCCCAGCCCAGCGCTCCCTCCACAAAACGGTGATGTTTTGAGCCACAGTCACGCTGTGCAGAACCCTGCACTCCCTCTAAATAATTGGCTGTGGTTGAAATGGACATGAAAGAGGAACCAACAGGGGGAGGAAAGAAAGCATGAAAGAGTATGTGCTTGAGAGCTATGGTCTCCAAATGATGAATCAGGAGCCAGATGTGAAGCAGAGATACCTGCTTCTTCCCACCCCGTGCCTGCCCTAAGTCTCTGTCTCCCTCCTGCTTCCTGGCTGGCTCAGTGTAGAGCGTGCGACTCTTGATCTCAGGGTTGTGAGTTTGACCCCCGCGCTGGATGTGGAGACTGCTTAAAAACAAAAAAAAAATCTTTAAAAAGAAAAAAGAAAGACAAAAATGAAGTAATATGGGAGATGGTGACGATGAGACCTGAGCACAGGATCAGCTGTCCATGGCTTACCCTGCTCTCCAGTGCTCCCCCCCCCCCCCCACCGCCATCCCAGCATGAATTTGTTCAAACACCGAACAACAATGCACTCGGGCTGCGTGGACACCCAGCGCTGAGGAAACACACCAACCCCGGGGCTCCACTTAGCCTACTGCCCAAGGCCTTACTGTTCCAAGTTGCTACCTCATCTGACAGCTGTCAGAAAAGCAAATGTCTCAGCCCCCGCCTCGGACTTACTGAACCAGAGTCTCCATTGTAAATGTGATTCCAGGCCACCTGATGGCCATGTCCATGCATGAGAGCCCAGACCAAGGACTCCAAAGAAAGGCAGCATGGGCTCCCTTCCCTTGGCTTCCACGGGCGTTGGTACCGGAGAAAATAGTTCTTCAGCTGTTATATCCCCAAGGGATGTTAGAGTCCACCTAGTCCGACCCCCTCTTTCTGCAGGTGATGAAATCGAAACCCAGAAAGGTCACACGTCTTCTAAAGGAGCCGCCAGGACCGGAACCTTGCTCTCAGGTCATATTTGACAGTCTCAGGGCTGCAGAAAGCCAGGCAACTGTGTCTGTAGGAGGAAGGGTGGTAAAAATAACACAGGGAGGGTGGGGAACCACATCACGGCAGATTCCAAGGGGTCCCTCAAAACAGTTGGGGGGTAGATCGCTTCCGCCGCCCATTTTCAAGTCTGCTGTTTCGCTCTCAACACTGATCCAAATAAAGAAACGCTGATCTCCTCTGGCTTCCCGGCACAGATGCGCTTTTATTTTAAGGGTGATGTTCTGGTCCGTGACACCTACCAAGGCACAGGAAGATGGCCATCAGATGTCACCCTGTCTGCATGCTTCCAGCAGGGCTCGATTGGTGAAGCCCCGGACTCTAAGTCACCCTCATAACGCCTGCACCGAGGTCCTCAAAACTTCTGGCTAGATTGCTAGAAACGAAGCCATATACTCTCTGTCAGGATGCGTGTAAATGACAGCACCCGACATGGAGACACGCTACCCCAACAAGCTTACCCACCAGAAGTCCCTCTTTATATCTAAGCAATTGAACAACGATCGTTAAGGAAGCTGACACCTCTCTACTCCCCACCCCACCCCTACTCCATTGGAAGCATCCAACCCTGGACCGCTCTGAAAGTCAAACTTAAATCAACCTGAAAGACTCCCCGCCTAAGAACCAGCGCATTTTGTCAAAAACTAGACCAAAAACATAGACTAGAAACGAACTCACACGGACACCACACTTCGAGTATCAGCGCGGTTTTCTGAGCTGAGGGAGCGGGAGACTGGCAGATCTGAGCCAGGGGCGTGTGACGGTCCTGTGGCTTCCTTTTCTTCCCACCCCAGCAATAAAGAATGATTCGAGAGAGTTGATACAAAGGGACAAGAATGAAAAGTGGCCCTGACACATTTATGAGGATTTTTCCTGGGCTTCTTATGTACAGTTCCTCGAGTTTTTTTTCAGCCATATTAAAAGTAGAAGGGAACACCTGTTTCCGGTTACCCGGCCACAGCCCGATGTAGGATGGGGTGAATCACACACTCAGGAGAAGCAACAACAACAAAAAGTATATCATGGGAGAGAATGGCTTGACAAATTAACAAAAATTTCATATCATATCCAATTGAGGAAGAGAAAGAGAAGGAGAAAGAGAAAGAAAGAGAAAGAGAAAGAAAGAGAAATAAAAAGAAAGAGAAAGAGAAGAAAGAGAAAGAGAAAGAGAAAGAGAAAGAGAAAGAAAGAGAAAGAGAAAGAGAGAGAAAGAGAAAGAAAGAGACAGACACCAAATGATAGGAGGATAGAAACACTTTGCTTCTAGTTGAATTCTCAGCAAAAGGCAGTTTTTGACATTGGAACGGAAAGTACCTCTGGGATGGATTTTTTAACCCTTTCCCTGAAAGGTGAGACCTTTCGGATTCACAACAGACCCCGTGCGTGTCAATCGTGACCACGTAAGTAGAAATAGTATTTGCTGGTTCCATGAGCTAGTGCTTCCACTGAAGCAAATGGAGTTGAGGTTTGTGATTTGATCTAATGGCAATGGCTTTCCAATAGACATGCACGGAATCATTGATCAGCGTGCCCTCTCCTTGTTTGCACTGGAACACCGTTCAATTTACACCAATTAAAGAATGCTTGGTTTGGGTATTGAAGAATAATTAAGCGATGCAAATCCCCAAGGGCTTCTAAAGATGACATCTGACCAGAATGTTGATTACGGCATGAAGGCGGCGTTAGTATTTGAATAGTTTGACTGATATACAAAATCATTACAACGTCTCCCTAGGAAGAGTGACATTAGGTCAATGTATGTACTTGCCTGGTCACCCTAAACAAATTTGACAAGTCTAATTTTAAGTAATTGCTCAGAGTTGAGTGGCCGCCTCTGTCCCCACAAGGGCAGCTGTCTGGACCACATCTTGTAATTGAGATGTGTCTTTAAGCTCTATGTGTCAACCCAACATGCAAATGTGCTCTCACAAAAGGTTAGGGGTTGGTGACGCTCCGGTGAATCCTTTTCCGGTCAAATTTCAACATGAAAGCTTTACTGCAGCTCTTAGGCAACTCCTCGACTAATTCTACCCCATTCCCTATAGGAAAGATTAAATTTCTCAGCTGCATCAGACTCTAGAGTTCACCTGGAGACCAGCTCAGAATGTGATCCTTGGACCAGAAGCATCAACATCGCCGGGCAACTTGTTAGTAATCCAAAGTCTTGGGCCCACCCCCAGGCCGGCTGAATCAGAGACGGTGGGGGGTGAGGTCCCATCACGAATGCTTTAATAAGACCCTGGTGATCTAAAGCTCACTCAGGTTGGAGAACCAGTGATCAAACCCACTGATTCACTTTATCAGTGATGGAATGGAGGGCGGCCTGGTAAGTTAGGTAATCTGCCTGAGGTCACACAGCTCAAAGGACAGTAGAGGCTAGGGCTAATCATATTGTGGTCAAAACATGTGCCATTCGGTTTTTTGCCATTCGGTTAAAGTTTTGAAAATGGCTTGCTGTCCTTCTTTGTTTTTCTTTCTTGCTTTCTTTCTTGCTTGCTTGCTTGCTTTCTTTCTTTCTTTTTATGCAGCCCTCTGCTTATTCCTAAGAACGTGTTCCGGCAGATGGCTGGTTCTCCACCTTCTCCTGCACCCCAGCGAGGGAGCCTCCTGGCCCCAGCAACAGGGTGCAGCCATTGGACTTAGTTGTCAGGGAAAGCACCATCTGGGTCAGACGTTTAATTGCCGGTGTGAGAGCCTTGAGAGGTACCTTCTTCTGTCCACGGAGATCATGGATGCACAAGCAGAGACTGACCCTCTATTGCACCACATGCCTGAACAGCCGTGATGACCAGAGCTCCCTGCTGCCCCCTGCTGGATGTGTACAGAGATCAACAAAACTAATGTGGTAAGCTACTGTGGTATTCGGCGGATGTTTGTTACTAATTTATAACCCAGCCTATCACGGGACCCTTTGGGACTTTTGAGCAGCCCTCTTGCACTTAAAAGTAAGTGATGCAGGTGCGGGGGCTGGGTGGCTCAGTCAGTGAAACGTCCGGACTTTGGCTCAGGTCGTGATCTCACAGTTCATGGGTTCGAGCCCCACGTCCGGCTCTGTGCTGACAGCTCAGAGCCTGGAGCCTGCTTTGGATTCTGTGTCTCCCTCTCTCTCTGCCCCTCCCTGCTCGTGCTCTGTCTCCCTCTGTCTCTCAAACATAAACGTTGGGAAAAAATTTTTTTAAAAAAGTGATGCGGGGCACCTAGGTGGTTCAGTCCATTAAGCATCAGTCTCTTGACCTCAGCTCAGGTCGTGATCTCGCAGCGGTCACTCAGAGCAGAAAGTGCAGGGACTGCTCGGGATTCTCTCTCACCCTCTCCCTCTGCCCACCCCCCTCAAAATAAATAAAAATAAACTTTAAAAAAAAAATCTCCTTAAAAAAGCGAGTGATGTGTAGGACAGAGAAGTAAAAAAGAAGCATCTTCCCTGTTTAGAATATAATTGAAAACCAATGATATTTCCAAGAGGACACGAGGATGGCAACCACATCTGAGTCACTCCCCAAACAACAAATTTCAGATGTAATGGTCTGCTTTACAAACCACTGTATCGTTTGTCATTTTATTCCAGTCCGACCACACCCGAGCTCCAGGGAGCTCATGTATGTAACTGCAGGTACGTTAACCGATTCAAAACTGAAAATTAAGGGCGGGTTTCATTCGCAGGCTCTGCGGGGCCCCCATTCCTGGTGCCCCGTGCCGCACCCAAGCAGCTCAGCCCTTCAGCTCAAGTGTAAGCAAGGAGAGGTTTTTTCCAAGGTGTTCAGCCTCCCGGCAGGCAGAGGATACAGCCCGTGCACGTTGCGTTGCGCGCTCCCTCCCCCTCCCCCTCCCCCACCCAGCTCCCTGTCCTTTTTCTTGACACCCTAACCACCCAGGTGAGTCTCTGCACCCAGCACCCCACCCACCGGCTCCTTCCCCGCCCCCACCCCTGGCCTCTTGGAGCCTCGGTCCCTCTCTCCACAGCAGCAATGCTGAGCCTTTCAGCCACTTGTCCCCGGACTCCCCTTGCGGGGCAGGGGGTAAAGGTACCTCTGAATGGGGAGGAGCAGACAGGGTGGATTCATGGCGGCGGCAGAAGAGTGATACAGCCCAAGCAGAACAAAACGAGGGCAACCCGGACAAAACAAAGCGTCACAATAGATCATTTCTGAAAAGTCATCCGGGCAGCTTTGAAACCCCGGGCTGTGTGTTGGCAGGGCAGTTTCACATCCACGGGCTTTCAAGACACATGAATGGAAAAGGAACAGTAACTCTTTTTCATACCTCTTTTCAGGGGTCTTGTCGCCACAGAAGGATTTACCATTCAATTCCCATACTTTTATGTGGGAAATTAGAAATTTGCCCCTTAAAAAGAAATTGCCTTTTAAACTCCCATAAATTGTGGGGACTTTATAGATTTACCAAAACTTCTTCCTCCTTCTCCGCCTTTCGCTTCTAGTTCGTGTTTAAAAATACTCATAAACACACACACACACACACACACACACACAAACATTTCCATCTTCTCCACCTTTCTCGGGAACATTTTATTCAGAAAATCTCCAACCACAGAGAGAGTTCCTCTTTCTGCCCCATGCAGGGTTTGGGGTTTGTCCTTGACTCTTTCTTCGTTTTACCACATTTCATCACAGACCCAATGGCTCTTCTGAATAAAAGGACCTATCCTAGAAAATATTAATCACTGTATATTTGGAAAGGTGGCCAAGGATGGGCCAAGTTGGTGAAAAGGTCAGAAGCGAAATACAATAAAATAAGGCACTCACTCATGCGTGGACCCAGCAGGCATTTACTGAGTAGCCACTGGTATGACTAGCCCTGAATACACGCTACTTTTGAATTGTCTGATAAAAACAATCAAGTTTTACTAGAGGAGAGTCCAGTAAAATGTCCCCAAGAAGAATGGCCCCGCCAGTATTTTCCGCAGCGGCCGGCACGTATCTGGCTCCTTCTCAGAAGCCTACAGTGTTTGGCCATGTTAATCTCATTAACCTTCCCTATCAGTTTCAACGGGACAGAAATGAAGACTTGAGAACGTGGAGTCCCTGGTCAGAGACTCAGGCTGGGACAAGTCAAGCTTTGGCTCTGGGCCAGTACATTTGATCTGACTCCCCAGGCCTCTTCCAGGGGCTTTTTTTTTTTTTTTTTTTTTTTTTGGAGCAGAGGAAGAAAGAGCATGCAAGGAAGCCTGGCCATAGGAAATCCAGCTATGTTTGACCCCGCTTCCCTCCTCCTGCCCCCAGGAGAGCCCTGTTCCAAGGCTGATTCCCGGGAGCAGCTGTACAGAGGGCGGCCATTCTCCAGGGGCAGTCAAGCGTACCCCGGTTCCCTCGGAGAATCCTTTGGGGTAAGAGATGGAAAGAGATGGGGGGAAGGGAAGAGAAAGGTTTTCCTCCCCAGCAGGTCTGTAAGGCGAGACTGGGCCACACTAACCATTTCCTGATGTGCAGAAGCTGAAACTTGGACTTCTTTTCTTGTTAGATTTCTTAGATATGCAAAAAAAAAAAAAAAAAAAAAATCACCAACAAATTAGCATCTCACAATATCCTTAATTTGGTCTACCTCAGACCCTGATATCACTCATCTGTCCAAAAAAAAAAAAAAAAAAGATAAACAACAATGTCCTATTTCTGAAGACAACGGTTAAAAAATTAGAAATGTGCAATATGTAAGTGTGTCTAATCCAGGCCCCGGACACCTGAATTTATACCACGTTAGATGTCAGTTACATCTCAGCAAGGCTGGGGAAACACAAAACCTTAGAAAGAACACCCCAATAATAACTGCATTGACATCTGCAAGTCTGGGAACTGTATCATTTCCTTCCTGAAAGAACTTGCCTGTGAATAGCTATTTTGAAAGGAGTCAGGATATTGCTCTTTAAGAGGCAAAATCTCACTCAGAAAAATTAATACTTGAAGGAAACAATGGTTTTTAAATACAGCCCTCACTTCTTGAGAAAAAAACAGGTAGCTTTAATAGTCTGAGAAGTTTTATAAATGAAAATGTGCCCATTTCCTTCTTCACTGTCTCCAAACCAGGAGTAGAAATTCCAAAGGCCAGGGCCCTGAGAAGCTTCCAGAAGCCCCACCACGGCAACAACCCCTACAAGCCCCAGAAATGGCAGTGCACAGTGTCTCTGGGGAGACCCCTTTTTCAACAACCTCAGCCACACCCCTAAACTACACATGTCGACAAGATGCCGACACCTCTAAAGTCTGAACCAGCATTTCGCAGCCTGTGTGAAATTGACAACACGTTGCTTACAAAACCCTCTTCCAACTTCCTGTTTAAAACTACCGGCTTGGGGCGCCTGGGTGGCGCAGTCGGTTAAGCGTCCGACTTCAGCCAGGTCACGATCTCGCGGTCCGTGAGTTCGAGCCCCGCGTCAGGCTCTGGGCTGATGGCTCGGAGCCTGGAGCCTGTTTCCGATTCTGTGTCTCCCTCTCTCTCTGCCCCTCCCCCGTTCATGCTCTGTCTCTCTCTGTCCCAAAAATAAATAAAAAATGTTGAAAAAAAATTTAAAAAAAAAAAAATAATAAAAAAAATAAAACTACCGGCTTGTACTTACTTTGGTTTTTAAACAGGCTCCACACCTAACGTGGGGCTGCAACTCATGACCCCGAAATCAAGACACACATGCTCTACTGGCTGAGCCAGCCAGGTGCCCCTGTATTTATTTTAACTGAATTCAAATATTATATGGATAGAGAAATTCTGTGATTTTTTAAAATATCCCCTATGCTGCATTTTTCATCTACGTGAATGTAACATTTTTTTTTAAGTTTATTTATTTTGAGAGAGAGAGAGGGAGAGAGTAGGGGAGGGGCAGAGAGAGGGGGGAAAGAGAGAATCCCAAGCAGGCTTTACACTGTCAGCACAGAGCCCTATGCGGGGCTTGAACCCGCAAACTGGGAGATCGTGACCTGAGCCGAAACCAAAAGTTGGACATTTAACTGACTGATCCTCCCAGGTGCCCCTGCGACTTTTATGACCCATCTCATCCTTCACTGCTAGCACCACTAGAGGTTATGCCAGCTGCAGAAATTCTTACCTTTCCACAGTACTTTGTCTATAAAGTAGTAAAAGCGATCTTAATAACGGAGTGAGTGCACTCTCTCTCTCTCTCTCTCTCCCGCAACACACCCTTGTTGAAACCCTTCAAAAGCCACTGGTATACCAGCCCCCAGCCATATTGCCAGTTGGAATGTGTCTCTCTCCACCCTTCATTCCTGTCTCCAGTTCCCTGTGCTCAGTAAGTTCTTCCTCGTGTGGGGCCTTGGCACATGCTCTCGTCCGCTTGGAAGGGTGTGTCCCCACTTTCTGCACACCTATTTCTTTTTTTTTTTTTTTTTTTAATTTTTTAACGTTTATTTATTTTTGAGACAGAGAGAGACCGAGCATGAACGGGGGAGGGTCAGAGAGAGGGAGACACAGAATCCGAAACAGGCTCCAGGCTCCGAGCAGTCAGCACAGAACCCGACGCGGGGCTCGAACTCACTGACGGCGAGATCGTGACCTGAGCCGAAGTCGGCCGCTTAACCGACTGAGCCACCCAGGCGCCCCATCTGCACACCTATTTCTTGTCTTCCTTTGGGGCTCGGCTGAAACATCACCTCCTCGTGGAGGCTTCCTCTGACCATGCTGGCTACAGCGGCTTTCTCTCACCCATGCATCTGGACGTTTATGTTCTTCGCAACGTTCTACCGACGTTCCAGTCGGTAGGTGCTTTAATTTTACGTCTGTCTACTTGCTGTGTCTCTCTTCCCTGCTAGAAGGGAGGCGCCGGCAGGATAGGAACATGACTCTTTTGTTACTTTAGCATGGCTGGTACAGAGTTGGTGCTCGGTAATATTTTTGGGATGAAGGAAAGAAGGAAAAAAATGAGGGAAGACAAGATAATGACCTGAAATCAATTCTCTGCTTCCCAGCCCAGAAATGTTCTGCATTATTCAGGGTAAAAACCTCAGCTCTTCTGTGAAACAGACAACAAAACACAGTGGCTCCCAGGATCGAATTGCTTTCCCTTTCACACTCTCGAGTTGGACAGTGCAGGCTGGCAGAATGTTCTGTTTCACACAGTGATGGAGAGATCCAGATCCTTCCCTCTTGTTGCCCCCCATCCTGCAGGGCACTGTGCTTGGTTTAATGGGGGTGGCCAGCACATCCAGGTTTCAGCCCACCGGAAGGGAGGAAGAAAGGAAGCCTAGGAAGAATGAGTTCCAATTAGGAGCTGAAAACAGAAGTTGCACACATCACTTGTGTTCACATTTCATAGGCAACAACTTCGTCTTACGTCCAGAAAGGGAGGGTGGGAAGTAGGGTCTCTAGCTGAATGACTTCACGTCCAGGGACAAAAGGAGGACAGATTTAAGGAAAATTTGCCATCTGCCACATGTTTTTCAACTCCTTTCCGAGTGGAAAGCTTTCTGAGGCCTGTCCCAGGGCAGCAGAACCTATGTGCAGATTCTGTCTTTGAGTGGAGGAAGAAGACCTCCCTCCTCCCCACCCCCAGCTCCCCCGCTACATGGGAACTGTTGGGGGGGGTGGGTCGCATGATGTCCAGGGTGGCCACCACTGCAGCTACCTCCAGCCTGCGCAATCCTCCCCCTTCCTCTTGGGCTCCGAAGCTCAGCAAACATCCAGATGTGTTTTGTTTTCACCCCTAAGTTTTCCCATCCATGTCTTCACTCGTTGTGCCAGGACGTGCAAAACGCAATTGACCAGAGTGCCTCCTGCTCTAATCTGAAGCCAGGGAAATAAACAGGCAGACCTCTTTGCTGTACCCAAGACAATCTTAGGTTAGCAGCTTCCTTCAAGGTGATCTTGAGCAAATTTTTCAGTATCTTTAAAAGTCATCCTGGGGCGCCTGGGTGGCTCAGTCGGTTGAGCGCCGACTTCAGCTCAGGTCACGATCTCGCGGTCCGTGAGTTTGAGCCCCACATCGGGCCCCTGTGCTGACAGCTCGGAGCCCGGAGCCTGTTTCAGATTCTGTGTCTCCCTCTCTCTGACCCTCCCCCATTCATGCTCTGTCTCTCTGTGTCTCAAAAATAAATAAAAACGTTAAAAAAAAAATTAAAAAAAAAAAAAAGTCATCCTGCTCATGCCCAAAATCGGGGCTAAAATGCCTGGTCTTGCGGTTATTATTAGAATTAGCTCGTGAACGCTAAGATCTTAGTTCTTTTTAAGAAATACCTGGCATGTGGATGTTCAATTTATTTTTCTTGCAAGCAGTGGCTTTTCTCTTGCTAAATCCCAGCCCAATAAACCATCTCTCCCCCTCAACCTATACAAATCCCTCCAGCCTATCCCCTGTGGCCTCCAGCCTTCCGGAAACAGTCTAGTCCACTCTGTCTCACTCTCTCCTCTCGATTCCTGTCCCATACTTGTTCACACTTTTTATTTAATGCCTTGTGCTACCCACTGATTGTTTCATAAGAATTGTCTGGTCTCGCCGGCTGGGTTGCAAGCTCCCCCAGAAGCAGCAGATATCACGTCAAGTCCCAGCTCACAACGTCTAACACAACAGGACTTTGTCACATCCACTCAACGGATACTCCACCGACTTGCCGAAGTAAAGACACCAGCAGATTGAAGCTTGATCTACATGACCTTAGAAAAATAAATTAATTCAGCCATATTAGTCCCAAACGCTGGTTGATTTGGGATTTCTTTTTCAAATAGTAAAACATTCTGCTTACGCGAACTGAATGACTAACTTAACTATCCCCTCTGTAGAAGAAGCTGAAAATGTTGCCTAAAATTATATTGCACGCTGGAACTTCTGGTAACTCAGGATTGCTGCCTTCTGGGTGGTGTTTATTCTATGCCACAAACACCTGAATTACTGAAATTGAAATGAATCCAGATTCTGTGTTTGGGGTTCCAGCATTTTGTGGACTGGTACATGTGCCTGACAAAAATCTGGGGAATGCTTGGGCTTTGGTCCCTCTGAGAATTATGCCATTTTCCAAGAAAAGCTAAATAGCTCATTCATGTTTCACCCTCTGTTCTTCCAGGCTGGTTTCCTGAGGATATTTTTTAGCCAGACTGCTGCGTGTGTGTGTGTGTGTATGTGTGTGTGTGTGTGTGTGTGTGTGTGTATTGAATAGGCTGCTGGAAACTGGGAATTTTAAACTAAAACTTATATTGAATGATTCTTGAGTGCACTATCCTATTTCAGACTAAAAACAAAACAAAACAAAACAAAAACGGAACATATGAATGGCATTCAGTCAGTGGCTTGAGTTGACAAATTCCTCCAGAGTATAACTTTTAAATCCGCATGAAATCTGTCAGTACTCTTTCTGAGGAAAGCTAACTAATAAGTGCCATCAGGTAACAAAGCTGTTACACTTTTCGTCTTTCCACCTCACTTTTATCAAGAGAAATGGGGAACTTCAGGTTTCAAGGGCGTTTTGCACAGGAAGCCCTAATGTGGCCTTAACACACACTGAAGTCTCTAGCCGGGGGGAGGTTACAGAGGAGCAAAAGCTCCTTGACCGGACAGCATCCTTCAGGGGTTTCCAGAAGGAAGGTGATAAGTATATAAACCACCCACAAGCGTGGGGTGCGCTCCAGGCCATCTGAAACCTTGGACCCTGTTTTGAAGAAGAAGGGGATGCCATGAACTACCAAGCACGGAGCCTGGATTCGCTCCCCAAACCTAAGCAATAAGCTTCAATGCAGACAAGGAAAATACTTAGTTTGGCTTAAGTGGGCAGTTGAGGCCAGCGTGAACCGGGCAGGCAAAAGAGTCCAAGAATCTATAAAAGTTTTTAGAAAACAAGAAGGCGTCGGTCAACAGGGATGGCCTGGCAACGGATAAGTGTGTTCCCCTCAAAGCTAGAGTTGAAGCCTCTTGAATATATCCAAAACGTCTGTGGTACCTACACGTGATAGGAAGATGAATTTTTCTAACTTGTATTTTATGTTCTCTATGGTCAGCATGAAACTTTTTCATAATTAGGGAATTTAATTAAATTACAACTTTTAAATATCTATCTATCTATCTATCATCTATCTGTCTAACCTATCATCTCCCTTTCCGTAAAATGATGAAACCAGCAAAGTCTTCTAAGAGGACTCCTGAATCGGGTCTTTATCACAGAGGAATAAAAGTACATGGTGAGCTAGAAATGCACGAGTTGCCCCCACAGGCACAGAGCAGGGGGTAGGGCTGTGGGGGCAGGAAGCAAGGCTGGGAAGGGTCTCGAAGACCACATCTCAGGCACCCGCACTTTCCTGTTGGTTAGCGGGGGCTTGCTGAACCCGTCTAGGAATGAGCAAGTCTGTGTGGCCCCCTCACACTTCACGAGGTGCTGAGGGCTGGCCAAGGGTCGCAGAACACAATCGCCGTCTTCAGAGCCTGTAGAGGAGGTGCCCTTGTTTTGCAACGTATAATGAGGACGAATCACGTGGCCTCCATCGATGAGAAACTGAGTCCTAGGGGAGCACTGCAGCCTGAAGTCGGATGACATTTAGTCCAAAAGTGTGCACAGGACAGCAAGCGATGTAGCTGACGAACAGGGTCGGAGGCGGGGGGGGGGGGGGGGGGGGGAGGGGGGGGGGACGCCTGGGAGAAATGGCATTGTTCCATGGCATTGCCTTTTAACCTACTGTGCCAGTCAGGGTCCCGGTGAGAGACAGAGGGCTCATTCAAATGGGTGACTCAGGAGAGGCCAGCAAAGGGTCTGTTTACAGAGGCGTCACTGGGGTTAAGAAAACCAAAACTGTGGCGACCAGATATCACCCCTAGGCTTGAAGCAGCACTGGGGAGGGGGTGACTCCCGCCACACAGAAAAGCAATTGTGTCCCCCTAGGGCCAGCGGGAGGGACTAACCAGTCAGCAGCACCCTGACCTCACTCTCCTGTGCCTCAGTTTCCAGCTCCTGATCCAGCCAGACCCTATTGGCAAAGAAGCCATTGATGTCACCCCTAGGGACCTACTTTCCCAGGATTCTCCACAGAGCAGGGTGGAAAAGGGGAAAGAGGGGGTCTGGAGGGACAAACGGAAAATGTCCAGCCCACATACTGCGTACTGTACTTTTAAACACTCAGTTCCTATTCTCTGCCTTTCTCCACTGGAACATTAGCTCCCAGAGGACGGGGATTTCACCAGCCTGTTCTCCACTGTATTCCAAGTACCTGCACCCAACAGGCATGCAGAGAATATCAGTTAGATGGTAGAACCGAAGCAAAGAAGAAAACCATTTGCCCAGTATTTAGTAGCAAGTAAGTAATAAGACAAGCAGCATTTTCTATAAGGTAAAAATAGTTCTTAACAGGGTGTTTCCCTACGGTAAACTGGGTCTTATTTTGGCCATTCCGCCCAAAGCAAAATATAGCCAACATACATAAGAAGGAAAATACGGTGGGGTATAAGATTTGCTGAAAAGATTATATTTATGCTTTGCTTGGAGTGAAGAAAAGTTTTGGGAAGCGGACCGAAGAATTTTAAATCGCCTTAAAGAAACACAAGAAATACATCTTTCCCCTAACTCTCAGACCTGTGGTCTAGGAAAGAGGGGACAGTTGCCAGGATTCTTAAAGCAACTCAGTGTTAAATAGTGAAAAGATGTCAGGTTGTGGGTTTGTGTGCCATGGGAGGTTTGAGAGACCAACATTGTCTGGATTTGATGACAGGTAATGACATTAACTAATTACAAAACTAATCACATTTGGAGCGGTGGAAGCTGAGATCATGATAAGCATAATCAAATCCCTGACTTCAGGGCTTCGGGAATCAGAGGATAAGTTTTCTCCCCTCGCAAAGCTTGACCAGATGCCTTTTGGAGTTCTTTGTCTGAATATTTTGGAAGATACCAAAGAGAGTCAGAACAGCATTCTGAATTGCAAAGCCCAGTGGCAGGACTGGCACTAAGTGAGGGCACTGTAGGGACACCGTGTGGGTCCCTAGTGGCTGACGATGAGCCTTGTCTACCCCAGCATCGGGAGCTCCATCAAGGTAAGTGCCTGGGCCCTGACCCCCTACCTCTTCCCCTAAAAGCCGAAAGACCTGAGTCGCCCTCGCTGGTTGGGTCATCTTGGACAAATTCCAATCCACTGGAGTCTCGGTGTCTTCCTGCACAAAGTAGAGATTAAAATACCAGTTGCGTTTGCCTCCCCAAATGGGCATGCGAATCCAGCAAAGGAGTTTACTTTGCAGATTATCAGCTGCTTTAAATATAACACGTATTGCTGGCATTGAGCCAAATCACAGGCCTGAATCCCTGTGATATGAATACCTCACTCATCAGAAAGGTGGAGAATCTTTAGAATAAAGAAGCTGACCTCCTTCTGGTGGTAGGAAGTCCTCCACTGCTCTCTTTTGCCCCTCATGCTCTCTCTGGCCCCGTGGGAGGAAAGGGAAGAGGCCGGTCTCCTTCAAAGCATTTCCAGCCCTTGAAGGAGACAACGGAGCAGCGGCCCGGTCATTCTTCGCATCTGGTAACATTCCTTAGGCCCCAGCGTAAAACTTGAAAGGAAAGGAAATCCTAAATGCAAACACTATCTTTCAGTCTCTTGGAAAATTTTCTACCTCCACTTTCTCTCTCCTACCAATTCACTCTTCTGCAATTAAAGCCGTCTTTTGACTTAAACCTCACTTTTCAGAAGGCAAGCCATCACTTAAGAAAGAGAAAAACGTTACGAGATCCGGATTTCAGTTAACTTTGCCATCGATTTTTGCATAATTCGGGGGGAAGCGTTATTCTTTTGGTAAAGTGGGGGGCACAGAACTCAGAGATGAACGGAGGTTTTGACAATGCCGGTGGGCAAGGACTAAACTATACTCAGTCCTGATCCCCAGGCCCTGCTGAACAGCAAAAACATTTGGAAAATGGCCTAGAAGAGAGACCTGCCGAATTGCCCATAACAATGGGTCACTCCATTACTGCCACTTGGGTAAAAAGCCTTTGGTAAATAGTGTTTCCTTGTACTTTTTCATTTTAATGTAATTTTTATATTTGGTGTTTACACAACTGTGCGATTTTTCTAGCCAATCAATAAAAAATATAACCCAATCTTGCTTTTTTCAAAGTGGCAACTGTTTCAGAATTGTCCGATACATTCCGCTCGGAACAGGGGACCCCTGGGTTAGCGCCGCTCGCTTCGATCCAAGCACATGCGCACAGGCCACAGTCACGACAACAGAGGAAACCACTGATACAGATATAATTTTTAATGTGTTGTGTCGCTGAATGTCCATCAGAGGGGAAAAGTCTGTGAGAATAGATTTAAAACAACAGGCATTTTCATCAGATAAGTACAAGGCATTCATCTCTGTCCTCTAGAAATATGATTTCAGCATAACGAATGAAGGGAAGGAGCTCATTGGAATACAGCCCTTCTGAGCAACAGAGTGAAACCAACTTTCATGGAGAACCCTCTCCCCCGGTGGGGGCGGGGAGGGGTGCTTCTGCGATGAGGAATCAGGGATCGTCATCCAAACTCGAGCAACCATTAGGATCGAGCAAAGGAAAGAAGATGTAACCATAAATGATGCAAGCAGGGATTTCATTTTAAAAAATTTATTCCGACCATACTTGACTTCCTGATGCGAAGTTCAACCCCGCGATAGAACCGGGCAATCTTCGGAAGCCCCTACGGGGGTGGAGCAGAAGGGTCCCTTCGGTGATCAAGCCACCACCTTTCCAGGAAGCACAAGGGAGCGAATTGAAGCCAATGACCTCCTCTCCAACAAAATGCAAAAAGCAATGCTACTCAGTAGACACCTAGGCAAAGCTATAAACGTGAACTTGTAGCTCGCCGCTCTTGTCGGAAGGCAAGCATTAGACTTGCACCAGATGATGTAGCTTTTTCATAGTGATGCCAGTGCCCCCTGTCGCCTAGGGAATGATGGGGCTTCAGGTGAGGGAGCCTGAGCCCGATGAGTAGCCCACGGCATGCTCTGTGTGCTGCGTGTCAGTCCCGTTCCCAGGGCTTTACCCCTCACCCAACCCTGTGAGGGGGTCCAGTCGTCCACTCCGTTTTAGAGATGACACGACGACACATGAAAGTGACTTGCCCCAGGTCACACGGCTACCATGGGCCTGGAAAAGCGCCCACAGCCAGACAGCCAACTCTGAGAGGACCAAATAACCCCAGTGCTGCGGCTGAACCGAACTGAACGGAAAGTTGGAAAAGTGGTAGCCTTGAAAGAAGGCAGGAAACGATTTGGCTTAATTATAATCATCTCCAAAATCAAAACCAATTTGCTGAATTCTCCCCCCTTTCACCTCAGCAGTCTTGAGCAACGTTTCTGTGAGGACAGAGAGACAAACATCCTCTCTCGGCCCACCCTCCCTGAACCTCCATCCTGAATCTACCCGCTGAACGGAAACAAGTCCTGACACCGAGGAGCACCTCAGGGATCGCAAGAGAGAGCAAGGAGCCCGTCACAGAGGTCAGCTCGAGACCCCCAAAACACTCGGAACCCCAGCAGCCCCGTGCCACCGCTCAGGGGTATGGTGTCGCGCCCCGCCCCCCCCCCACGCAGGAGTGGAGGCAGGCAGACCCCTGGGTTCATCCAGTGTGACTCATCCATTTCGACCTTGCGAAGAGGGTTTCTACGTGTTCTGCCCATTCTAACACAGAGCCGGTGCTAATCTCAGTCCTCAGCTCAGGTATTAAAAATATGTAAGTTCTGGGCGCCTGGGTGGCGCAGTCGGTTAAGCATCCGACTTCAGCCAGGTCACGATCTCTCGCGGTCCGTGAGTTTGAGCCCCGCGTCAGGCTCTGGGCCGATGGCTCGGAGCCTGGAGCCTGTTTCCGATTCTGTGTCTCCTTCTCTCTCTGTTCCTCCCCCGTTCATGCTCTGTCTCTCTCTGTCCCAAAAATAAATTAAAAACGTTGGGAAAAAAAAAAAATATGTAAGTTCTGGGGGCGCCTGAGTGGCTCAGTCGGTTAAGCATCCGACTCTTGATTTCAACTCAGGTCATGATCTCACGGTCATGAAATTGAGCCCATGCTCAGCATGGAGCCTGCTTGGGATTCTCTCTCTACATCTCCCTCAGCCCCTCCCCTGTGTTCGCTCATGCTCCCTCTCTCTGTCTCTCAAAATAAATATTTCATATATATATATATATATATATATAGAAATATATCAGAATTGGGGCCTCCCTTGTGCCTAAGCCATGGCCAAGTTCTGGGGATTCTTTAGTTCTAAGACATGGTAAGGGAGAGGCCATCAGTGTTTGATGTCATGTGTCTATTCAGGCAACCTTTGATATGTCACTCAGTCCTCCCCCCCCCCCCGCCCTTGGTCCTCACAAGCCTTCTGCCCAAGCTTCTGGACACCCTTGTGCTCCACCCTTAGAGCTCCTACCAGATGTCAAGAGACCAAGGATAGATCTCCTTCTCCCTGCCCTTTCCCCCACCATCAAGACTGTGAAATGTACCCACAGACGTCGTATTCTCCACTCTTTAGCTGGGCCCTAAAGGCTTTCTGTTCCCCCAAGAATGCAGCAAAACAGTAAGGCTTGCATCTGGAAGGATATCACAGAAACCCAACAACAGAGGCTTGACCAAATAGAAATTTAATGTGAGACACAAAAAAGTCGGGCACAGGGGCACCTGGGTGGCTCAGTCAGTTAAGCGTCCAACTCTTGGTTTCGGCTCAGGTCATGATCTCACGGTTCGTGGGTTCAAGCCCCGTGTTGGGCTCTGAGCTGACAGCACGGAACCTGCTTGGGATTCTCTCTCTTTCCCTCTCTCCCTGTCCCCCACTCTCAAAAATAAATAAAATAAAACTTTTTTAAAAAATTGGCCACAGGGCGAAACAAAGACGCAGTCAAAGAACCAGGCTCTTCCTAGCCTCCAGCCTGTTTAGTGCTGTTTAACAATGGCAGCTGTCCCCTGGGCATCCCATATCATGTGAGCAGGACAAAGCTGGCTGGGAAGGAAGTGGCTACGATGGACCATGGCCTACGTTTCCCGCCAGCACTGGAGGCATCCGCCTACTCCAATCTGAAGGGTGGTGGGAAGGTGAGCTGTTGGTTTTCTAGCCTCTGTTACAGGAAATAGCCAGTAGGGAGGGGATTGAGAGTGTCAACCTAAAGAATCTGCCACCACCAGGGAAGACGTATTTTTCACTGTCACTTCCCTCCCTGAAAAAAAAATAGGCACTGGCCTAGTTGCTTGAATGAGGTAAAAGTGAAAAGAAAACACTAGAGGTAAAAGGTTGGATAATGCTTCACACAATATTATCCAACCTCATGGGTTCAAGAACACCTCGGTCTGGGTAGACGCCCAGAGGAAGTTCTAATGTTACTGGCTTCTCTGCAGGATTGGAATCAATGACCTAGACAGTTGAGACTTTCATCCAAACTCCTGCACTCTCAGCCTGCATGACCTAAACCAAGGGCCCCTGTTCTTCAGTCCCTATCTTGGCTTGGTGCAAAAGACCCAGAAGGCACTTAGCGAATGGGTGCTGGGCCAAAGAAAGTCCCGAATTTGTGAACGGTGGAGGTTGGGCCAGAATGTGGCGGAGATGTTTCCTAACGTGTATGACACTAGAAGACCCAGTCACTGAGGGAGAACTTACAAAGACTAGCCATTTAATGCCAACCGTGTTCTACCCAGCTCCTCTGGGGAGGCCTGGAAGGGTCAGCTCAAGGCTCAGTGCACCTACAGAGATCCAAAGACCCCCCCCAGCCTTCCCTCTCCTACAGCTTCAAAATCACTTTAGCCACCACACGGTGTAGCAGAAAGACTGACCCACCTGAATCTCAACCCTAGGTCTGCTATGCTCAAACCTTGGGAAAGTTCCTTTGAACTGAGCCTTAATTTCTCTATCTGTAACCTGAAGACTGCAATATCTACCTTGCAGGGTTACTGTGACCATGGCAGATAATGGATGTAGAACACCTGTCCACTGGCTTTCTTAGTCCATTGTAATCTTCCTGCAAGAAGGTGCTGGGGTCTTGGATTGGACCACGAGTAGAATGCTGCCTGTTCTGTCAGGGTAGATTTCCCCCCTCTCCAGAACTGGATTTGATTGGTTGGCTCCTTGTTCTGAGGAGGGAGGCCAGTAACAGGGCAGGTTGGCTGAGAGAGCCCTTCAATCTCACCTGGCCAATTGGTGCTGACCTGTAGGGATCCCCAACTGACTGACCTCAACGCTGCACAAAACTGTGCCTGTTTATATGCCTTGACGTGGGGTGGCACTCTGATCTCCACGATTTGATCATACAGTAACACCACTTGCAAAGTGATTCATTCTTTGGAGCCCTTGGGGCACCTTTGGTACTAACCTACACTTCCAGGGTCATCCGTACACAAACAAGTGTCAGAAGCGCTGTGATCAACACTATGCTCAGTACAACCAAAAAAAAACCGTCGTGCTTGGCAAAAAAATGAAATAACAAGAATCTCTGGCTACATTAAACGATGTAAGAACCAAAGAGGGAAGAACCCCATATGCCCGAGAAGACCATACCTGAAGTTCTGGGGCATTCTGTGAGCTTCCCTACGGGGGCACAAACTGAAACTTGGCCCGAGGAGGGGTGGGCGTGGCCACCAGCCACAAAGAGAAAGCTCCTCCCCTATGCCCGAGTGGAAGAAGTGGGGCGAGCTCTGCGTGGTAGGGGGGAAAAGGATAAAAAACTGTCTTCAAATATTTGCAGAGAGCTGTCACGTGCAAGAATGAGCCTTATTTTAATGTGCATCAAGAAGTAAACCTAGAGCCACTTGTGGAGTAGTCCGCGAAGGCGGCTTTTGACCCAACTGAGGGAAAGGGCTTCCGTGACCGCATTTGAAGGTGACACGTGCAGCCCTGAGTGACAGTGAGCTCCAGAAACTAATGCTATCCAAGACCGGAGAATGAGTGCATGCTGACGAGATCCTACCACCCGTGCCTCGTGCGCCTGTGAGGAGGGCCAAGGAGAACACTGCTTCAAATCCCCTTGTGTGCCACCTTTCAGGTGGCGACTTGGCCACACTGCTCTGGACTGGCAGCTATTTGCTTCCCCCCACCTCCACTCCACAGACTTCGTCATGTGCAACCCAATGGAGCCTCTTCTTCTGTCCCCTTGGCTGGCCTCTGCCCTCCCTTCCCGGAGCTTCCCTATCACCCGTGAAGCATGAGACATTCCAGCGAAACTCCGCTCCCAGCCATGCTCAGCCCAGAGGTAAGAGGGGGAAGTAACGGGGTGTTAATGTCCCACGAGGAAAACCGTTCACCAATCGGTGGTTGGCACTAGCCAACAAATCCTTTTGCCGTCTTCCTTCTATTAGTCCATCCTGAGACCTAATGGTTTATGCTCTGGGAGGACGGTGCCTGTATTGGGTTCCCGTGGCTGCTATAACAAATTGCCACAAATGTGACGGCTCAGAGCAACAGACGTGGATTATTGCAGAAGTCTGCGGGCAGTACTGCCGAGGGGCCAGTAGGGGCTGTGCTGCTTCCAGAGGCCCCACCGGAGGGTCCCTTCCTCATGGATTCCAGCTTCCAGTGACCGCCCACGTGCGATCGTTTGGGACTCCATCACTCTAACTCCTGCCTCCCTGATCACACTGCCCTCTCCTCTGTGTGTCAGATCTACCTCTGCCTGTGCCGCCATCTTGTAAAGACATTTACAATCGGATTTAGGACCTACCCAGATAAGCCAAGGTGATCGCTCCACCACAGGACCCTGAGTCACATCTGCAAAGCCTTTGGCACGGTCGGTAACATTCACAGGTTCTAGGAATTAGGATACAAGACATTTCTCTGGAGGCCAATATTTAGCCTACCGCCTTCCCAAGGACTGAGCAATCAGTTATGCCACACACCAAGTTGGGACCACATCAACAACACACCCTTGTATTTGCTCCTTTCGTCTCAGCCTCAACACCACTCTCCCAAACCCGTCCCATTCTGGGACTGACCTCTCCACTAAAGAGACAGCATGTGAAATTCTTCCTCAAGTTCTCCTTCCTGGGGAACTCAAAGTAATACATATAAACCATCAGGAACGTGGCACACATTAGCGGTAGTGACGGCGGCTACAGTAATATGAGAACGGTTCCTATGGTTTTCAAGGAAATGTGACTTTTTTCCAGAGCATTGTTTAATCACTTAAAAATAGGCTATACACTGAGGAAACGGAGGTCATCTATTCTGGTGGGATTTTACACTGTGTTGAAAGATTTATTTCCCCTCTACAAAACATTTCCACCCTAATGACAATTATTCAGGAGAACACCTGCTAAAAGATTAGAATTAGAAAAGGAAGGGCTTTCCCGCCACAAATGGAAGAAAATTCACTCAATTACAGGGAAGTTAAATAAATTAGTTAATGCTTACAAATTTCTCACAGTTATCTGAAAAGTGTTACCTGTATCACTACTAAGACCTGCTATGAATATGTTTTTTGTGTGCTGAACCAAATTACGTTTCTTAAAAGAGCAGCAGCCTGGGTCCTGGGACCATCTGAGAAGTAACATGGTTTCGTTAATGAATTACAGAAGCAAATACCAACCCCCCCCAAATTCAGTTGTCAGGGCTGTGACTGACTTATGGGATGGGAGGGGGAGGAGAATAAGGCAGAATTTTCTACTGTACCTCTCAGAGGTCTTTGCAGGTGACAATTCTCCAATGGAAGATTCTGGAAGGTTTTTTTTTTTTTTTTTTATGAAGCAACTTCACTGGCACCTTTGCTTCAGAGAACCATAGACTTAGGCTCGCAGATCAACCTGGAAAAAAAAAACAAAATACAAGTAGCCCACAACACTGGATATTAAGAAAATATTGGCAAATTTCCCTGTTAAAATAGCAAGTATCAAAAACAGAAACTTTCAAGAATTTCACTTCTCTGACCATGACAAGGCAAACTTAGTATTTTGGTGGAAGCTGCTTCCTCTGGGCACGTTTGATAATCATCATTTCAAAAATTACAGGACACATCATTGAATGAATACAATCTGAATGAAGGCTGTATTTAAACAGTGTGGTAAAATAAGTCCACATCTGGCATGTTTAATTTATGTCACTTAATTGGACAATTCGTATTTGAAAATTCCTCTGATCTGGAGGCCCTTGGACTTTATATACAAAATCTTAACTTGCAAATCTTCCAAACCTAGATGGTCTGCATCCTTTAGTTGCTGGTACAATCTGCTATCAACATTTCAGCATCTCTCTCTCTTTGCTTTCATGGTATATACACACACATAAATAGTACACACACACGCACACACGCACACACACCATAAAAGAACATGTCAGGCTGTTGAATGACAGGATTGCTCTTCCTTTTCCAACCCATCTACTCTTTTGTTCTCCATATCACAACTAAGGGCCAGCCCGTTGGGCAGGACAGAGGAAATCGAGAGAAGAATCTGTATCCTTCTGGAGGATTCTCATCACAACGATTTAGGAACAAAATCATTCTAAGAGTCTTCCAACTTTTCTTTACATAGTCCTCACTCTCCCTGAAAAATTCAGCTCCTTTTCCATTCATAGCAGGCTTTTAAATAATATTCAGTAGTGAGTGAATGAATGAATGAATGAATGAACAAAAGAACTGAGCCTTTCTGAAGCCATGGAAAGAAACATGCTGTAAAGAAGCATATGGTAGGGGCGTCTGGGAGGCTCAGTTAAGCGTCCAACTTCGGCTCAGGTCATGATCTCACAGTTCGTGGATTCAAGCTCTGAGTTGGGCCCCGCACTGATTTGAGGAACCTGCCTGGGGTTCTCTCTCTCTCTCCCTCTCTCTCCACCCCTCCCCGACTTGCACTTTCTCCGTCTCTCAAATAAAGCAAACTTTTTAAAAATAGCATATGGTATGCTGTAAAGAACGGTGACTTAAATCAGGAAACCTAGCTTCCAGCTCCTCTAATGGCTTAGCACTTGACCTGGGGTAGGCTATCTGTCTTGTGTCTTCACAAGCCAAACAGAAATAACACTTACCCTGATGTTTTCATATGTCATAAATACAGCATCTTACGGTTTAGAGACTCACATTCTCTCACTTGACCCACTCAATGACCCATTAGTGGCAAAGGGTGCCCAACTTTTGGCCTGGAGGCAGACCTCCATAATGTTGACCTCCATAAGGTCTTGAAGTAGTTAATAAAAGTGAACTCCAAGCCAGAAGTTTCAGCACCTTCTCCTCCATGTAGCAGACAAAGGAAGAGCCCAGCCGCGATCAGTGACTTGCCACTGAGACAATAATGACAGAGTCTTTTCTCAACCATGACTTCCGGCCCCAAATCTGTGTCACTTCCTGCTGTCCATACGCCCAGTACTGAACACCCATTACATCAGCACATTCCCAAAGGCCCTCAGCATTTCATCAGATGAGAGCTGCTATCCGAATGCCTATGAATACATTTGTCAGCATGGAGTAGCTATTTAGAAGATACTCAGCGAATTGGATAGACTACATCAAGAGCCAGCACCCTTTTTCTGTAAAGAACCACAGTCAATCCTTTCGGTTCTGTAGGCCATGTGGTCACTGTCGCTACTACTCCGTGTTCTAGTGCAAAAGCAGCAGCAGGCAATCCGTCAACAAATGGGCGTGCCCGTGTTTCAATAAATCTTTATTTACAAAAAACAGGCAACACGTCAGCTTTAGCCCGCAGGCCTCCTTCCTTCGTTTGCCAAACTGTTGGACGACATCAACTTCCAGAGCCATCTCGATGTCAAAAACGTTATTTTAAAACCTCCTTTTAGAAACAGGGTCCTGACAACCCTTGATGAACACATACATCCAGGCCACCTTTGTCCCTCTTCTTCCAGTGTCCTCTGAACAAACACCAACTGGCATGGAGCATTTATCCTTCAATTGCAGCTACTCTGTAAGACAAAGCAGGGGCAGAGATTAAAACCAGACCCCCAGTCTTTGTGCCATACCCGGCATATCAAGTGCCCCTCTTCAAATTGTACCGAGTTCACTGTCTACCTAATAGAGAAAATAGAAGCATTCTTTCACTTAATAGTCTTTTAGTAAGGGTCTGGGGGGGGGGGTGGGGGACAAGGTTTACTAAAGGCCCTTATAAGATGCCGGCTGAAAGGAATAATACTCCTTGGCACCACAGAATCTTTTTCATGTGAAGCTACATGATCACTTTTCATTTTGTTTCTCAAGCACCCCATGGCACCCATCCATGTATTAGGCTAATAACTGCATGAATCTAGTTAAAAGGAACCAAGCAATTATTTTAATTAGAAGAGAACAAAAATAACACTCCTGGATTCTGTTTTAAGGGGCAAGAAGGAAGTAGTCAGGGTTCAAAAAGATCCCACAAAATATTTTTGTGAAAGGAAAAATAATTAAGGCCAAATTTAGAATGTACTTGCAATAAATGGGCCAAATAAAATGAATGGCCCCACTGTGCAACTAAAACCCATTCATATATAAGAGCCCCAGAAAGTCCATTTTTACGTGATACCATTTTGAGGGTATAGCCAATTTTACAAAGTGAAAGTGAATGTCTAGTAGAGACTTTAATGATCCTTGTGAATCTCTTACACAATTTCTTATAGAGTTTCTGTGTAAACTCTTTTATTAATAAGAGAAAAGGGGAAGGACATTGGTCAATTTGCCTTTCAAGTAGGATTATTTTTTTTTTTCATTTAAATTCTTGGAGGAAAGTGTTCAAATTTGTTTCTCTGGAAAAATCTATCTTTATAGAAAATCCTTGTTACTAATCCATTCTAGAAAAAGCGAATTCCATCATAAGAGTCTCAATCAGATGAACCGCAATCAGTCATTCAGGAAGAGATTGATATCTGCAGATTTTCCATAACCTTTGCCTTCCTGCCTCCCTTCTAGTCATGGCATTTGGACCATTTCATTCCATCTGGGGCTTCCAAAAAAAAAGAAGGAATGAAACTCAAACCAGTCAACTAGTAAGTGCTGTTCCTTCTGTTTAAGTCTATATGTGTTTATTGAACACCTGCTATCATCCAACACATAGTGAGTTATAGATGTAGGAATAACTAAAATCTGGACCCAGCCTTCAGGAAGTTCAGAGTCTAATCAGAGACAGAGGCATGGATGAAAAGGAGACCATGCAGCTCCAGCTGGGTGGGATCAAGGGTCTCTGGCTTGGGTTGATTGTTAAAGAATGGACTGCCCGGGCAAAAGACACGGACAGTCCATCCCCTGGGGCAAGATCAGCATACACAAAAGCTGGGACACAAAGAACCCTGGGGGAACACTGGGAACTGCAGCAGACAGAGCTGCCGGAGTGTGAGGCAAAGACTGAAGAGGAGAAGAGAGCTGCTGGAGAGGCAAGCAAGAGCCAGGTCATAGGAGAAGTCGTGTGCCATGTTCATGAGCCTGGACTTCCCCTCATAGAGCAATGGAAAGCCACGGAGCAGTTTTCAACATGGACTTAGAGGCCAGCTGCCCATTTTATAGTGAGCGCTTGGACGGCTGGAAAGGGGATGAAATGGACACTAGGTGCCCCACAAGTGCCATAGTCCAAGCAAGAGGTGATAAGGCCTTGAACTTGGACAATAGCAAGTAGGAATGGAGAGATGGGGTCAGGTATGAGATATACAGTTTTGAAGGAGATTAAAATTAAAAAAAAAAAAAAAAACCTCCATGGAACAGTACCTGAAGGGGCCAAAAGCAGATGAAATTGGCTTTGAAGGTTCTCGGTGGGAGCAGGTGTTTTATCTGAATGTTGGTCATATGTCCAAAAAGCTTCTCATCTCATAGGCCCTCCTTTAAACCCAGGATGAGCTGTGATCGTGGGTTCTAAGATTGAGATGGAATAACAGATTTCGGCCCTGGGCACACGAGCAGGCTGTCAGTGCCCACGGAAAACTCCCAGAAGATAGTGGAACCTCCATTTTCTTCCCCAGGCAAACTCACACAAAACCAGTCTCCTGCCGCAAGTCTAAGTTAACATCTACAGAAGCCTGGAATGAAAGAACATTGTGGTGAATACTTACTATGCTGGTTATTTTTATGCATCAACTTGACATGGCTAAGAGATGCCCAGATACCTGGTAAAACATTACTTCCGGATGTGTCTGTGAGGATGTTTCTGGAAGAGACCAGCGTTTCAACCAGTAGATGAGTAAAGACGGTCACCCTCACCAGTAGGCATCATCCAATCCACTGAGGGCCTGAATAGAACAGAAAGGCAGAGGAAGGGTGAATTTTCTCCTTGCCTCAGCTGGGACATCCACCTTCTCCTGCCCTTGGGCATCAGAGCTTCTGGTTCTTAAGCCTTCAGAATCCAACTAGAACTTACACAATTGCCCTCCACACACATCCCTGTGATTCTCAGGCCTTTAGACTTGGGCTGAGTTACATGATCAGCTTTCCTGGTTCTCCAGCTTGCAGACAGTAGATTGTGGGACTTCTTGGCCTCTGTAACTGTGCTGTCAATTCCTATAATAAACACACACACACACACACACACACGCACACACTCACTGGCTCTGTTTCTCTGGAGAACCTAATGATATACTTAAGACAAACTACATATATTGTAAATAACTATATTAGATTAGACTTATTTATGTTTTAATTTTTTTAAAGAATATACAGAGGACGCCTCTCCAACTCGTTTTATGAGCCCGCTAAACCTCGATAATGCACCTGACAAGGGTATTACGGTAAAGGAAAATTACAGGTAAATTTCAGGCATACTCATTGTTGGAAAAATTATCAAAACATGCTGCAATACTTCAAATAAATAATATATCGTAAGTACATTGGGTTTAGTCCAGAAATGCAAAATGGGATTAACATTCAAAAATTTATTAAATAATTCACATTCTAAAAGAATAAAGGGGGGAGGAGGAAGTCATATGATCATTCTACAAATAAGTGAGTACTTAATTTATGACAAACAGATTGCTTCAGAGTACTGGGCAACGAAGTCTTTTCATTAATGGTACAGAGTAAGTAGATATCATGGAGGAAAAAACAAATTTGATCCCAACCTCACACCATAGGCAAAAATCAATGCCATGTGGATTATAAATCTAAACGTGGAAGGTAAAACAATAAAGCTTCCAGAAGACAGTATAAAAGGATATTTTCATGGCCTTCAGATAAACAAAGCTCTCTTAAATAAGACATAGACAGCACTAACTATAAAGGAAAATATTGCAAAAATTAAACTACATTAAAATTAAAATCTTCTATCCATCCAAAGATACCATAAAAAGAGTGAAAAATCAAACTCAGGGTGGTATAAGATATTTGCAATATATATGAATAAAAAAGGATCACATCCAGAATATATAAGTATCTCCTACAAAACAGTAAGAAAAGATGAAAAACACAGGAGACGTGGGTGGCTCAGTCGGTTAAGTGTCTGACTTTGGCTCAGGTTATTATCTTTTGGTTCATGAGTTCTAGCCCAGCATCTCTGGCTCTGTGCTGACAGCTCAGAGTCTGGAGCCTGCTTCAGATTCTGTGTTTCCCTCTCTCCCTGCACCCCCCCACAACTCACACTCTGTGTCTCTCTCTCAAAAATAAACACTGAAAAAAAAAAAAAAAGAAAAGACGAACATTGCAATGGAAAAATTACCAAGACCCTTGAAACGCCCATTCACAAAATATCCAAATGGCCAGTGTACATGAAAAGGTACTCAACTTATTAATAATCTGGGAAATCAAATTAAAACCATAATGAGATTCAAGTACATACCACCAGAATGACCAAAATCAAAAAGAGGAAGAATACCAAATGTTAATAAGGATTAGAGCAGCGGATCTCTCGCCCACCGCTGGTGGGAGTGGAAACTGATACAACCTCTTTGGAAAACGGACATCATTAAAGCTGAGCACAATCATGCCCTACTACTTAAGAAGAGAGACTTCCCCCTTAGTCTCTCTACCCAAAGAAAACGCACGCACACCCATCAAAGACGTGCATGAAGAAACTTACAGTAGCACTCTCTGAGAGAGCCAAAAACGGAAAACAACCAAAATGATCATCAAGGCTGAAATGGGTATTGATACAATCGAAGGGAATGAAACAAGGAAAATAGGATTGCACCCAGCAACACAGATACAGCCCATAAATACACCTGAAGTTGAAAAACAAAACACAAATCTGTGGTGTTAGACATCAGAAGAGTGGTTATCTTTAAGGAGGAAAGGGGAGTCCCATCCTAGGGGCCATCGGACACGGTGGCTATATATTCTCTTTCTTGTCCTGCAAGGTGATTACGGGATGTGTTCTCTCCAGGATAGCATATTGGGTCCCATGTTCCTGCTCTGTGTAATCTTCCATACACGGAACCCCAAGAAAACTTCCCCAAAACATTTCAAATATTGATTTCCATTCCTTCGGTGAAGTAAATGGAAGCACTAAATATTATCGAACATCTTTATTAAAATCAATCAGTGGCTTGTTCTTACCTATGGTCAGTGTATTCTCCAGATGTCAGTTACAGAGCAGAAAATAAGAATCACACCTAGCCGGACTAGGAAGGAGAGAATGCCTTCTCCTTGAGGGAAAATGAATAAAACTGGGTCCCTTCGCAGTTTAGCTAAGAGGTAAGTGATGTGTAAGAAGAAAAAGAAAAAAAAAGTTAAAGGTCCAACGTAGAAAATAAAGACTTAATGAAGGTGCTCCTGGAGGCTCATACAATTCTAGCCTTATATAAAGCGGGATTAAAAGGTAACAAATTTAGGCTGGCTACAAGGAAATGTGTTCTTATGAAATGTGTAATTAACCTGCAGCCAATGGTTTTAAGAAAATCCCACTCCTCCTTCAAAAAAAAAGAAAAAAAAAACGCAAAGATTAGCTATTTATAGCAGCCAAACCAGCATCCGCAGTTACACTGCCTAATATTGTATTACAAAGACTCCCCTGCTTCCAGGCAAAAACCGATAGCCAGCTGAGGTCAGGAAGAAAATTTCCCCTTTGGTGTAGTATTTCACAGCTCTGTTATCGAATATTGGACAATTCGCGGGCCTGCGAAGGTATTCGCACCCCCGTTTGGGGCGCCTGGCCCTGGGATCCACGATACTGCATGGAAACAGCCTATTGTTTTAATTCTGGATGGCAACACCTGTAGAGCTGTATTTAGGCAACACCTTGCGTTTCCAAAAGGTAAACACAATGAACATAATCAAAATTGGCCCAACACTACTGTTTTCACATCAACAATCTATAAATATATGGAAGAACTCAATATACGTGTGAAATAAACAGAACAGGCATACCTACACCGAAGTAATTCAGAAGACAGCTCTATAATTTAGCAGCTTGGATTTCAATTGTTGCATTTTTAGGTACGAAAAACACAGATATTATTCATCAAAGTGATTGTCCTGCGCACTTGTATACCTTATATAATTTATTTTTTCAGGGCTTTTTACTTCAAAGAAATCACTAGCTAATGACATTTCAGACTTAAGAAATTTTTCTGATAGCATGTTGGAATTCCCTCAGGGACAGGATTGTGAATAAGTGGATTTTTTTAAAGATCATTAACAGATATTACAAACCAATTCAAACGGAGCATTTTCTTTGCAAATTACCTTTAACTTTTAAAGCCATTGGAAAAAAAAAAAGACAGTGAGTGATTTAATTTACTTAACCTGTCTGCGAATTGCAGCTTGGTGCTGTACCGGCGACTGCATTTGCAACCAAAAAATATCTCTAACTATCTCTAATAGAGATATTTTTCTAAATTATCGCACTCGATGAGTGATATCTCAAAAGACAGTAATGTTTATTTTTTTTTTCATTTAGCAAGTTTCCCTGGAATTGGGAATTTTATTTTATTGATATGCCTAAAGTAAAAACAGAGCCCTGCACTGTCTATATCTGTTGCTTAATTAAAACTCTCTGGTAATTAGCAGGTTTATCGTTTCCTGAGTGAGTGGATGGTGGTGCTTTGGTGGTAGATTGTGGGTTTTGGGGGGGAGGGGGTGGCCTTTTTATTTAATGATCAAACCATAGTTTCTGGGCTAAAGAGCTAATATTTGGGGTGAGAAGCACCTTTATTCTCCACGTATATCAGGTCTGATGCTTACTTGCATCAACACCCCGTTGTGTATGTTTTCCATTCAAAGAGCTCCCGGGGACTTCAAAGGGAGTTGCCTGCAAGGATGGTCTACGTGGGAGTCCTGAAAGGCTCCAGAACAGGCCAAGAGCAGGGAGAAACCTTGCCAAGACTAGCTCACGCTGGAGCCCCCAAACCATGTCACAAAATTAAAGGATCTCCCCTGCCTACGCCATCCCACAGCGCACGTGGGAAATGTCCCCAGGCTTGCCAAGCACTGTGCTGGCTTCTCGGGCTACTACTTATAAATATTTGATGAGCAGCGCTCCATTTATAAGAAAGTATGTTAATAAGAATATTCTTTGAAATTGGAGTCCAATGCAGGCTTTAAAAAGGCTCATTGTTGGAGGTACTACAGATTTCCTTCTTTTCCCTTTTAAAGTGCAAAGTCAGCTTACCACAAACCAAACAAACAAGAAAAAAAAAAACCCTCACATCCTTTCGGATGTCCCATCAACGACAACAAAAAATGGGTAAGACTCTAAAGATGTTCTATTTGGGGAAGGCTTGGTCAAATGTGGGGGGATGAAGGAACATAGAAACCAGAATTTCTTGAGTGTCTTTTGTGTGCCAGATGTTTAAATTCTCCCCTTTGAGTCCACACCGCTATATTAGGAGGTAAATGGTATTATGTCCATTTTAAAGATGGAAAATGGGCCTCACAGAGAACCTACAGGGTGTCTGTTCCAAAGCCCCACATCGGTAAGTGCCGAGCTGGTCTGGAAACCAGATCTACCTGACCTCAAAGCCCGTGTTTGTTCTCTCCCTCCTGCTAGCTCCCAGGTGCCTGCTGGTTTCACAGGGATATGGCCCCGTCTTTTCTCACTTCGCTGGGATGGTTTCCTCATCTGGAGGAAATAAATCTAAATGGGAGTGATTTTTCATGTAACAGAAGTCAAAACCATAGCTTAAAAATAAAATAAAATAGAAAAAAATAGAATATAAAATAAAATAGAATAGAATAGAATAGAAAAAATAAAAATAAAATAAAATAAAATAAAATAAAATAAAATAAAATAAAATAAAAGACATTTTCTGACCCTGGAGCATCAATCCATTTATTTATTTTGCAGTCACTCAGCAAATCTTTACACATGCCGAGTTGAAACTTAATGCTGCATTATTATGTCAGATTTCTAAGCACGCTTGACCTTGCCTTTGTACTGAGGATAAAATCAAACATCCAGATATGGCCCACATGTAGGACCAGGCGTGACCCGATACCTGCTGGCCTCTCAAACCTCATCCTGACCAGCTCCCCACACTTGCTGCTCTCCAGACACACAGCCAACAGGCTGAGCTGGAGTCCCACCTCCTGGATCCCCCTTCTGTGAGCTACTACTCACCTGCGGGCCCCTTCTCTTCATTCCCGACTCGGTTTAAAGCATCCTCTCCTCAGGAAGACGTCCCATTACCTCCGGATCCAAAACAGGCCAGTCCTGATCTTCCCACCCTTTTTGGTTTCCTTCGGAGCAATCTTTCTCTCTGTTCGGTCCATGGTGTACCATCCGTCCATCTCCCCAACTCCAGTGTAGCTCCAAAAAGTCCAAGATCAGCTCAATCTTGTTCCCCTACTCTGTCCCCAGACCACAGGACAGTGGAACATGAAAGACATAGGAAACAGGATTGCCTTAAAGCAGCTTTCCCTGATGTAAAAACAAAAAGTCCCAGTCAGATATTTCATTTCATGGCGGCAGTGGCAGCCCTTGAACTCAAGTTCTCATTTTTCCTCCTGCCCCAAGCTCAAGTTCTTTCTTTTTTTTTTTTTTTTTTTTTTAAATTTTTTTTTCAACGTTTTTTATTTATTTTTGGGACAGAGAGACAGAGCATGAACGGGGGAGGGGCAGAGAGAGAGGGAGACACAGAAACGGAAACAGGCTCCAGGCTCCGAGCCATCAGTCCAGAGCCTGACGCGGGGCTCGAACTCACGGACCGCGAGATCGTGACCTGGCTGAAGTCGGACGCTTAACCGACTGCGCCACCCAGGTGCCCCATCAAGTTCTTTGTCCTGCAACGAATCCGTGCCTCCTCCCTGCCAGGTGGCGATGCTCACCTGATCTGGAAAGGCGGCCTATGTTTACTCCCAGCCTGGAAAGGTCTTACCTGTTGGCTAGAGTCCTGCCTGCCAAGAAGGCACGGCTACCCCTGTCATCTAAGTGTGACGTGCCAATGAGCCCAGCACTCTGCGGGGCCCAGGTGTGACGGTCAGGGACTTCCAGGGGTTCCTCTGTCCGAGTTAGCAGGGACTCTCCGGTGACAGCCCACTCCGCTGCCTAACAAATCCCCACCCATGCTGCAGTGACAGGGCCAGGCCACACGCACAGCAGACGTCTTTTTAGTCTCAACAATTTTTTTTCTTTACTCGATCATTTACAGATTAGAGAATTAATACATATTTGTTGGAACAAGTGAAGCAACACCTAAAAACGTGAATAAAAGCAAAGATAATTCATCCCCCCTGTCTCCCCTCATTACCACTCTCTGGAGATGACCATGGGCATGCATGTATATGCCTATAACTATGTATTTTATACATGCGGTAAAATATACATATATCATATGTATAGTAATATGCATACTATATGTATAGTATATGTATTGCATATTACTCTATACACATACACACTATATATAGTTATACATACCAGGTATATAACATATTAACATATTTATAATTATATATATGACATATTTATTTTAATTAATTTATTGTTTAGTGTTTTATTTATTCTTGAGAGAGAGAGAGAGAGAGAGAGAGAGACAGAGCATGAGCGAGGGAGGGGCAGAGAGAGAGCGGGACACAGAATCCGAAGCAGGCTCCAGGCTCTGAGCTGTCAGCACAGAGTCCGACGCGGGGCTGGAACTCACAAACGGTGAGATCATGACCTGAGCAGACGTCGGTCGCCCAACCGACTGAGCCACCCAGGCGCCCCATAGGACATATATTTATATATATATTATTTTACATAACTGGGGTAATATACATGCTGGGCAATTTTAGTGCAGTATTTTACCTTTAACTAATTACCACTTATTTCTGTCGTTCCCTTTCCCAGATGTGGTTACTCCCGGGACTTACAGGAAAGCACAGGTGTGCACCTGCCAGAAGATCACACCTGTGGGCAGTGGCACTGGCTGCCCTTTGTGTTCTAAACACACCTGGCCTGGTCACACTGGACTGGAGATGAGCCTTCAGAAAAGTGTCACTGCTGATGTTTTCTCTCTTCCGTGGCTGGTTTAGGGACATCTGAGGAGATGCCTGCACCCCAGCCCCCAGGGAGACCGCGGAGCACCCCCGGGGCATGATCTCTATCGTCTCCTATAGCTCCCGGGCCCATCTTGCTCCCTTTTGTTTCTAATTGGCTCCCATGTGGAGCTGCCGGTCCCTGTCTTATCTCTGACCTTGTCTATTCCCAGTGACCTTCTCAAGGTAACAGATCTTCAGGCCAGGTCTTCTTTCCCTTTCTTCACAGGTGTCCCTCCCTGCCCTCTCCTCTGGCAGAGGTCACGCAGGCCTTCATTGGTACCCATTTACTCAGCCCATTTGTCGGCAGGTACCATTCCCTCTGACCCTCCCCTTCCGGGTCACAAACCTGATCAACATATCTCTGTATCGCTTTGTAGGTTTTAAGCTTATTCGAATAGATTGCTTCAACTAATTCTTCTCAGCAATAACCCTATGAAACAGAGAGCAGTAAGTCTACTGGCCCCCAAAATACACAGCTCTTCAAAGATGTCAACAGTCAACTTGCAAAGCAGGCATTAAAATGGCCACATGAAAAAATACTCGGTTCCACTACTAATAAAGGAGATGCCAAGTATACGAACATGGATATCTTTTGCCTGTGAATCAGCAAATACATAAAAGAAAGATAATACCGTTCAAGTTCAAGGGAGCAAAGTGGCTGTTCTCTAGATTGTTGCAGGCGGGAGTTCATATCAGTGCTACCTCTCTGACCCATAACTTGCCAACACATAGTGAATTAGAAAACCACGGAACCGTGCAATTCCTCCTGTAGGAATTCGTCCCAAGGAAATAAACAAAACTGTGTAGAAAGTTTAAGCGACAAGGAGATTTTAATATGTGACTGATTAAGCTGAAGTCCAGTCATGCAATAAAGTGCTCCAAAAAAAATTAAAGAGGGGCGCCTGGGTGGCGCAGTCGGTTAAGCGTCCGACTTCAGCCAGGTCACGATCTCGCGGTCTGTGAGTTCGAGCCCCGCGTCAGGCTCTGGGCTGATGGCTCGGAGCCTGGAGCCTGTTTCCAATTCTGTGTGTCTCCCTCTCTCTCTGCCCCTTCCCCGTTCATGCTCTGTCTCTCTCTGTCCCAAAAATAAATAAAAACCGTTGAAAAAAAAAAAAAAAAAAAAAAAAAAAAATTAAAGATAACAAGCAGAAGAGTGTATAATATCAATATATAATATCATGCAAAGATTTTTATAGGAGTAAAAACAAGATTACACAATATGTATTGTCTGAGTCCCGTATAGATGATAGGTATACATACAGATGTAAATATCATGCACCCCAAAATGTCAAGAAAGGCTACTGATATTTATTCTCTGTTTTCTAATTTCTTTCCCGTCAGCACATATAATTTTGTAAAGAGAAAAATAAAATGATAACATTTAAGAAACTGCCCCTGTTCAAGTGGAACCCATTGCATAACTGAATATTCAACAAATATTTATTGAACTTCTAAATACAAAGCAATCTGCTAGGTGATAAGGGTGCAGTGGTTAAAAATCTTTTTTAATTAAAAAGAAAAAAAAAAAAAAAGAGGTGGTCCCTTGCCTAGAGAAGCATATTCTTGGAAAATGGGAGAAAGCCAGTAAAGCCTGCTGGTTTCAACAGGGGAATGCCACCAGGCACAGCTGGAGCTCATTACGCGTTATTCTTCCCTAAACCCAAGAAATGGCCTCGGAGGATATCAATGCACCCAGTCAGGCTTGGGAGAGATTTAGCCTTGGAAATGGACCTGGATCTGAAAAAGTGGTTTCTGGGAGTGGAAAATGGAGAGAAAGCAAGAGAGTGAGAGCCACCCCTGCTCTTCAAGCTCTTAGCTACTGTGTCTCCTGCCAGCCTGAGACAAAAGGCTAGAGTGGCCTGGCTGTGGAAGAAATGGTCCCATGGGTTGCATGACTACAGACCTTAATGGGGAGGCCCAGAATGATCCGTCTTTTAAAGAAATGATTAGTGAAAACTCAACAAAATTCCCCTCAAGTGTCCCTCGAAGTCTGCTCCTCTCAGTCTGTCCCCACAGACGCCCCCTGGCATCCAGCTTCCTACTGTTCCTAGATGACACTCCCCCTTTAACTTTGTAGGATTGGAGCCACCTACACATACCAAACCTGTTTCCCAGCCTGAAAGCCTTCCATAGTCTGCAAAAAGTCTTTGCAGCCTCTAGGGTGCCATTTTGTTACCCCATGGGATCACTGTCATACTCAAGGCATCTGCTTTGAGTTGTTGTTTTTCCCACAAATGATGAAAAAATCTGTGTTGATTCTTCCCCAGAAGGCCACTTGTAAGCAGTGTTCATTTAGAGACCTGGCTGGGGTTCAGAGGGGGACCATGGTGAAGGGAACCAGCCCTCCTGAGGACTAAACTCGTGATCTCATTAGCACAGGGTTCTAATCAACCGAGCCACTAGGCACATACCTCATTGAAGGCAGTAATTTGCTAAATGTTAATTCTTAGATTAACTACAGATGAGTAGAGTTCCACGGGGGGAAAAATGAGAGAGAATTTGTTAATTCGTGAAAGGAAATTTGGGTCATCAGTAAATGATTCCTTTGGTTAGTTTTAAGATGGTACTCATTGGGATCTACACCGCCATGATTTTTTTTTTTTATCAATATCTTGATCAGGAGAACTTCAAGGAAAAAGCAAACGGAGTCACTTCTGCGCTTGCAAAAAAACGCACACCGCGATTTCCACATAGATCTCTCCATTGTTCCTTTTTCAAACTCAGGCACAAATGTTAGGTGGAAACATGAAGGAAAGGTTTCCATATATCCGAGGCAGAGATCGTCCTCCTGGAAAGGCTGGACCCCACTACCTTTGCCCCCCTAGAACTCTAATTCCTGTGGAGAAAAGACCCTCCCTCTGTGGGGAAGAGAGCCCCCAACCCAACCCACAGCCCTGTCTCAAGGCATGCTGTAATCCACCCCATTTTGCCCTCTCATCCCCCAGCCTCCTCCCTGAGGAGCCAGTTTTACAAATAGCAAATATGGTTTGGAACAAAGTTTTGACACTGACTCGGTATCCTGTGCTCATATTACATTTCTATGAATATTCCACCGACTTTTCAACTCTGAAGAACAAAGTTTCCGCTCTCAGGCTACATTTAGCATTCAGGCCATTTCAACTTCAGCTGCTCCCACCCTGACAGCGATCTTTGAAACTGATATGGCCCTGAAAGAAGCCAGAATAACTTTTAAAAATTATTAATAATAATAGGCTAGGTTCCCAGTCTTTGTAATCTTGTGGAAGAACCTCTATGAGAAAGCACAGTGGGAATTGAATTGAATGTGTGCCCACGCTAGCTTTTCCATGGAAAAGCCTGCTTGCAAATGCATGGTTGTTTTGCAGGAGAATTTCTATGAACTGGAAGGGGATGGGAAAAACGCAGCCCTGCTTTTGCATTTATCACCTTTTGCCCCGGGAGCTTTAGGACCATCTTTAAACACCCGGGTCTCTGTCATTGTAAGAGAAGCCCCACAACGTCTGGTGGAGAAAGCAAGCTGGCACGTACCAGGAGAACCCCAGCTCTGCCTCATGCCAGCTAGGGGCTGGTGGGAAAGTTAGGTATCCGCTCTGAGAGGTCAATTTCCTCACCTGTAAAATGATGATAATTATGGTTACTACAAAACGGTAACTGTCTCCACAAGAAATAAGGGACATAAAATTCTTTAGTCTATTGCCTGGAACACAGTAACTACTGATGGAAGCTTACCTATTGCAGCTACTATCTTGCCTCTTGAGCAAACATGACTATCTCAATGTGATATGTTTGCATTCCAGAGACCCCTTCCCTTATAAATCCAAAGTAAAAAGTACTACGGTTGTCCATCCGTGAAGAAGACACTGATGACTGAAACGACCACAACGAAGCTTGAATAGCAAACGCTCAGATCCAATAGCTAAGAAGGAGCAGCCCAAAATGAAAGTAGCGAGCCCCGATTCCTAAATAACGCCTTCAAAAATGTTTTCTTTGAAAGCCATTAAAAAATGGCATCAGAAACTTTCCCGACTAGCACGATCATGAAATCATAATTCTCTACGCCACAGCAAAATTTTAGTCAAACTTAGAGTCCCAGGAATTTCAAATTCTGTGCGTATTAAAAAAAAAAAAATTCACCAGCTCAAAGCAAATCAAACTCCACATATTTTTATCCGAAAATATAATCAGAGATGACCCCATTTTATATACAAGGAACACGCCTATAAGCACTTAAGATGTTTACAATTGAAAACTTCCACTCAAGTTCAAGTTGACAGCTAGGAACTAAGTAAATAGAAACTAAATGGCCGAATAGCATCCACCTTACAGTTGTGGGCTCCATTTGCTACTTTAATCTCCAGCTGGGAATATTAGTTCAATAAAATAAATATTTTTAATTTCCTCTATGCATTTCCTCAAACCATGCCAATGCACTTATCTATGGCTCACCTGAAAGATTTGTTAAGCAACTCCCCACTTCCTTAAAAGAGGATGTTTGATTTTCTTATGAAAATGAAGGAATGGACGTGAGTGCTCATTGTTTTAATGCTCTGAGCCCTTAATCACTTCCAGCTCTGATTCATCAGAAAAAATAGTGCTCTTGAGGGATTTTTTTTTTTTGGTCACTAAATATTGTTTTTCATTTTGAGATATTTATTCCTCACCAGAAAATGATACCGTATTTTTCCCCTTAATGATGAAGGATGAAAGATGGAGAGAATTCCATTTGGTGATTATTGGACCACGAAGAAGTAAACTGACTCAGAAAACAAATCCCCAAAAGAAAAATAAAACGTATTATGGGAGGGGGAAGCGTGGAATTCTTGGCAAACATTCAATTGCACCCAGGATTGGTAATGTGATAACGTCCTTGTTTTGTTAATATTTGGGGGGGGGGGGAGTGAGGGAGGAGTAAAGCTCTAGGGTGTTAGCTTTGGGTCAGAATCTCTACTCTCCATCATTAGTTCAGCCAGCAAGAGTATTTACAGACACAAATGCCCAGAGGCCTCACAGAAGGTTGTAACACTACCCAGGCCACAGGCAAGGGTCCAAGATGCCATCCTTTCCTGCAAGGGGGAAGACAGAACCTTGATCTCCACAGTTCAGTGGTCAATGGGAATCACCTCCAAAAAAAGTCCACTCTGAACACCATCCGCACGGGCCTGGAGCATCACATCCAAATCAGAGCAGACAGGTGAATTCGCGAAGTGAGACCTGCCGATTGATTCTGCCAGATCCCCCTGATTCACTGGGCAATTGTCCCACTTCACTTCGGACTGGTGCTTCCCGTTTCCCAGTGCTGGCGTCTAAGCAGACTTTGACAGGAAAAACGTAGCCCCAACTTTGGAAATCGTGGCCACATCTGCATTCTTCAAAGGGCTATACCTAAGTGGTGTATGTGATAAAAGAGTTCAAGTCAATGCTACAGTAATACACCATCCCTTTCTGGAACCTGAAAGTCAGGGAGTATGGAGTTTTTTAGCGCCAGTTCTCTTTTAAGTTTAAAGGAGGAGAAAAAGTACCCCAGGAGGAAAATTGAAAGGGAAACAAACCAAAAAAAAAGACAAACTGAAGGGGAGGAAAGATAAGTTTAGTCCAAACCCGGCCCCCAAGGCAGTTCTGAGTCTCTAATTCTCTTACGTGACCTTTTTTTAATCCCTAGATTGTGAAATGTATAGAAAAAAAAAAAAAAAAACCTCAATTGCTCAAAATCTTACCTAATTCTGAAAAGTCTCCTCTATCTTCTCGGAGCCTTATCTTCCCTCCCCATCAAATGTTGATTAAGTTGATCATGAAGATGTTGTCTTTTGATTACGACTTGCAAGGCACTTTCAATGGGAAGAAATAGAGCTAAAGCACAGCTTAAGGGGTGCAGTTGTCTCTGTGGGTACGTTTCCATTCTTCACTATTATTTTCATCATAATCATTGTCACTGAAATGTTTCAAGGTATCAATAGTCCTTGAAGCTGCTGTACTATAAGCTCCCAAGGATGCAGAACATTCGCTTCCTGGGGACTATTGTGGAACATACGCGACACTTTTTTACCAATGCTCAGAAATGTCTGGGGCGGAGAAATTAGCCCTGGCAGTGCTAATTAGCAGAAACACAGACGAATTCCTTCCCTGTGTGATTACGCTCAGTGGATGATGAGGTGGTCATAGGCAGTTTGTTAATTTCTCTCCTCTTCCTAGGCTCAGAGTAGGGTTGGACGTCCCTTCCAGGGCTTTGAAGTTCGGCATGGTCATGTGACTTTTTTGACCCATGACACATGAGAAATGGCAGGTGTCACCTCGGGCTGAAGCTCCAGCCAGGGCGATCTTCCCCATGTCCCCTTCCTCCTGCTGCGGTTGACTGCAGAAACAGGTACAGAGAGGAGCTTCCATCATTCTGAGACCCTAATTGTCTACAGCTGGTGGACACCTCTCCTTGACCCATGCTGGACACTCAATGGGATCAAGAAGTAAACTTCCAGGCAGGTGGGGGGATGGGTGAAGTAGGTAATGGGGGTTAAGGGGTGTATGGGCCACCTGGGTGGCCCAGACAAGCCGGGCTTCTGACTCTTGACCTCAGCTCAGGTCATGATCCCAGAGTCATGGAATCAAGCCCCGCCTTGGGCTCCACATTGAGTGTGGAGCCTGCTTAAGATATTCTCTCTCTCTCTCAATTAAAAAAGTATATAAATAAATTTTTTAAAAAGAGTACATGCGATGAGCACCAAGTAATGTATAGAAGTGTCGGATCACTACACTGTACACCTGAAACTGTGAGTTCATGAGAACTGAACTGCAGTTCATGAGATTGAGCCCCTCATCAGGCTCCACACTGACAGCACATGGAGCCCACTTGGGATTCTGTCTCTCCCTCTCTGTCTACACCCCTACACTGCTCATGCTCACCCTCTCTCAAAATAAATAAATAAACTTTAAAAAAAAAAACCTAAAAAAGAAAAAAAGAAAGAAGAAATACACTCTTGTAGTTTTAAGCCACTGAGGTTTTGATGGGTATTTTCTATTATCAGGTAACTTTCGCTATCCTAACCAACATCGATGGCAAATAGCCAAACCTGGAGAGTTTAAAGTTACTGGTGGTCACATCAGAAAAAGGGAATGTAGGTCTTTCTGAGAATCAACCAAACCCTCCAGGTTTTCTGTTATTGAATCACTAACTCGGAGATATTCAATCGTTCCCTAGTGAAGATCCAATTGAGACAGAAAGTGCTAGGAAAAAAGGCATGACATGCCCTGTAAGCAACCGAAAGTCACCAGTCTAGTCCACACAAATTGCAACATAATTTGGAGCTCTCATCCGACCGACTGAGTTCTGTTTCAAACAATGCACCACCTTCTAACCGCTGTCTGGGCAGACAGGCGCGGATTCCTGATCATTTTCGGAACTGTTCATTTAAAGACTACACTGCTCCAGATAGAAGCCTGCTTCAAGAGCGCTTACTTTTAAGAAAACCAAATCTCACAAAATTAGTACATTTACACATTCAAAGTGAGGTGGCAAATGTGAAAAACCCATCTGTGCCCACCCTCCCCTCCACCCCACAAGTTCTACCACCACCCAGAGCTGTAGCTATGCATGAAAAATCTCACACATGCAAAGTATAGAGGCTCTTTGAAAAGTTGGCCCAGCGTGTCTTATATGTGAGTTGCAGTCTTACAGAGTCTTGCCAGCAACAACAAAGAGGAAAAGAAAAGGAAAGGTTTTCTTTTCTCTGAACTTGGGAATGAAACATAAAACTCCTCTTTTCTACAAGGCTGAATGGCTCCAATTTTCCACCCCCAGGATGATCTCTTACTGGCCATTACCTTCCTGATATCCACGTGGCTTTTTCGGGGGCATTTCTTCCCTCCCAAATTAATCACACGGCGGCAGTGCCCTAAAGAGACGCTCCAGTTCCCTGCTGAGGGGCCAGGGGTCATCACCGGACCTCAGGGTCATTGTAAAGATTAAGTGAAATGGACAACACGACTGCTCTGACATGTTCAAAGTGCCATGGCGATGGCATTATTTCTACCACCCCCGGCTTCTGTCACGTCCACCGTGTCTGCCGTGTCTAACGGTTGTAAGTTTTCTGACGTCTCGACCACAGGTAAGTACAGAGGGAATTAAAACCTGCTGGAAACGCTCCAAGTACAAAATGCACACTGAAACCCTGCGAATTGGGTGTTATTGTCTCCAAGAATGCAGAAGGGTGCACAGAACTCAGCGGCTGACGCAGGGGAACACACACAGTGTAAGCGGAGAGCCCCTGTCAGAACCCTGTCTGTCTGTCGGTTGACTCAACAGGCACACGGTGCCGCCTCCCATCTAAGGGGTCTTTTTCCTTCCAGACAAGTCTCTTCCCGAAAGGATGGGTGTGGAAGTGCTACCTGGATAGCTGATGAGAAGAATGCATAAAATGCCTGCTTATTGTACACCTGAAACTAATATAACATTCTATGTTAACTGGAATGAAAACAAAAACTTAAAACAAAAGAGTGATCTAAAAAATAAAATAAGGGGCGCCTGGGTGGCTCAGTCGGTTAAGCCGCCGACTTCGGCTCAGGTCATGATCTCGCGGTCCGTGAGTTCGAGCCCCGCGTTGGGCTCTGGGCTGACGGCTCAGAGCCTGGAGCCTGTTTCAGATTCTGTGTCTCCCTCTCTCTCTGACCCTCCCCTGTTCATGCTCGGTCTCTCTCTGTCTCAAAAATAAATAAACGTTAAAAAAAAAATTAAAAAATAAATAAATAAATAAATAAATAAATAAATAAATAAATAATAAAAAAATAAAAAATAAAATAAAATAAAATACCCATGTTAAGTTGGCTAGGCAGAATTCTCAGCCTAAAGTTTCTTAGATGCAACCAAAGCCGGCCACACATAGAAGGGTCCAAACATGCAAGTAAAAAAGACAGGGTTTGAGCCCATTATGAAGACAGAGGGCAAGGCTGAGCGACTGTGGACAAGAAATTAGAGGGGCACCTAAGTGGCTCAGTCAGTTAAGCATCTGACTCTTGGTTTCCACTCAGGTCCTGATCTCACGGTTCGTGAGTTTGAGCCTCATATGGGGCTCTGTGCAGGGCGCTGAGCCTGCTTGGGATTCTCTCCCTGTCTCCCTCTCTCTCTGCCCCTCCACCTTCCCCAGCTTGTGCATGCCCTCTCCTCTCTCTCTCTCTCTCTCTGTCTCTGTCTCCCAAACATAAATAAATAAACATTTAAAAAAGGAAATTAGGGAGGAAGGTCGATTAGAAATTCAATGAAAACTGCATGAAAAATTAGTTGTCCATCAACATATATTGGTTTGAAATTTCCACTAGCTTGGCAAATCCCCATAGAAAGGAGACAGCATGGCTATCTCTATAAAAGAAAACAAAAAAGGGAAAGATAAGGATACTATAGCTAAAGAATTGTCAATAGATGCATAAAAGAAAATTGAAACTCAATGACAGAGAAGAAATCCCAGCAATATAACTGGGAGAGAAGTGACCCACAGCAGGAAGCAAAACAAAAACAAAAACAAATGTGAGAACGGGAGACTAATTTTATTTTTTTTAATTTTTTTAATGTTTATTTATTTTTGAGAGAGAGTCAGAGGGTAAGCGGGGGAAGGTCAGAGAGCAAGGGAGACACACAGAACCTGAAGCAGGCTCCAGGCTCCGAGACGTCAGTGCAGAGCCCGATGCGGGGCTTGAACTCACAAACCCGCGAAATCATGACCTGAACGGAACCCGGACACAACCAACTGAGCCACCCAGGTGCCCCTGGGAGACTAATTTTAAACTTTTAAGAGGGGCGGGGGAGGCAAAAGAGAAGAAAATCCAAGAAACAAAACGAAAAATACTAAAACTCAGGAGTTTGAAAGGCTCCAAATTTATTTCTGCAAAAAGTGAACACATACCGTCTCCTTAGAAAACAAGCTGAAAAAGGTATCAGAGGCACTAGAAAAATCACCAGGGGCCAAATCATCCGATCCAGGTTAAGAATGCCGATTAATCTGGGGTGAGTGGGTGGCATAGTCGGTGAAGTGTCCAACTCTTTTTTTTTTTTTTAATGTTTATTTATTTTTTTTTATTTTTTTTTTAACCTTTATTTATTTTTGAGACAGAGAGAGACAGAGCATGAACGGGGGAGGGGCAGAGAGAGAGGGAGACACAGAATCGGAAGCAGGCTCCAGGCTCTGAGCCATCGGCCCAGAGCCCCACGCGGGGCTTGAACTCACGGACTGTGAGATTGTGACCTGAGCTGAAGTCGGATGCTTAACCGACTGAGCCACCCAGGCGCCCCATTGTTTATTTATTTAGAGAGATAGACAGACAGAGTGTGAGCAGGGGAAGGGCAGAGAGAGAGGGAGACACAGAATCAGAAGCAGGCTCCAGGCTCTGAGCTGTCAGCACAGAGCCAGTCGCGGGGATGAAACTCACAGACTGTGAGATCATGACCTGAGCCAGAGTCGGACACTCAACCAGCTGAGCCACCCAGGCGTCCCAAGTGTCCAACTCTTGATCTCCACTCAGGTCATGATCTCACAATTCGTGGGTTCGAGCCCCTCATTGGGCTCTGCACTGATGGTGCAGAGCCTGCTTGGGATTCTGTCTCTACTTCTCTCTGACCCTCCCCTTCTTGTGCTCTCTCTCTCTCTTTCTCAAAATAAATAAACTTTAAAAAACATTAAAAACAAAAAGAATGCTGATAAATCCATTAGCTATTTGAGAAGGCATAACAAAAATAAGAGAAAGGAAAATCTTGTAATACTCAAAACATAGGCAGATTTTTAAAAAATAAACAAAAGCATCTTAATTAAAAAAAATATATGAAGGGGTGGTGCCTGGGTGGCTCATTCGGTTGGGCGTCCAACTTCAGCTCCAGTCATGATCTCATAGCTTGTGGGTTCAAGCCCCGCGTCGGGCTCTGGGCTGACAGCTCAGAGCCTGGAGCCTGCTTCAGATTCTGTGTCTCCCTCTCTCTCTGCCCCTTCTCCAGCTCACTCTCTGTCTCTCTCCTTCAAAAATAAACATTAAAAAATATATTTTGTTGTTGTTGTAAACCTCCAGATTTTTATTCAAGTACTTTTCTCCACTTATTTTCCTACTTTACATACCCAAAAAGTTACACATTCATCTCAAATAATTTAAAAATATGTAATCTCTTGCTTCATTTCTTTGGGAGTGGTAGCACAAGAAATTTCTCATTTTGGAGGAAATGAGAATATTCCTTTATGGTATTCTCTAATTTTGATCTATCTATTTTAATCATCCAATCTATTTTTTTTTTAATTTAGCCCACTTAATTTGTTTACTGAGTTAACTGGTTCACCAACTTAACTGGAATTTATAGCGAAATTATCACTCATTTCAGTCCAAACAGGCCAGCCATTTAAGGATATAGACACATGATGTGCTTTCCTCAATTTTAATGAATTTACACTGCTTCCTCACAGCAGATTATTTGCAAAATGGCTTTTTAAACAATTCTGGATCTACAATATGAACATTCAGTATTGCATAGTGAATGTTCACTCATAAATTCCTAACATTGAAGGGATAATTTAATAGCCCATGCTACTTTATTTGGATAATTTAGTAGTCTATGCCTTTTCTTATGGAGAATTATACCTCGAAAAAGCACATTTCCTGATCTCTTTTAGCAATCTTTTCCATCAGAAAAATCTTCCTGGTTGATAATATAAGAGTGAGGGGAAAGTTAAGACACTGTATAGTATTCTTAAAACAAATAGTAAAAAAGAAAACGCTTCTATACTTAAAATGATAATGCTTTCCAGCCTAGAGCATAAAAATATAGTTTACAAAACTGTCCTGGGTCATTTCTGCAATGTCATGGTCATATTTTCTACATAACGTCTATGAAAGAATCATTTAGATTTCTGGTTTCAGTGCTTTCACTGGGGAAAACAGGACATCTATCAGTGTGCTGCTTTTTTTTTTTTTTCACTCAGATGCCTATTTCATATTTACTTAGCAAAATGGCCCTGGCAAAGCCAACTGTTTGCAGTGACCCTGTTCGGTCAGGAAACTTGGGGTGCAGGCTGGCTTGAGTTGAAACAATAATGAGCTTTAAAGGCGTTAGGGTGCTGCTCCTGCTGCCCCGGGAAAGAGAATCCAATTTGTGGCCCCACTCATCACTGAATACAGCCTCCAACCAAGGAGCCTAACCAAAACCAACTGGAAGCCTCAGAGCCCGTGCAACACCCCTACCAAAAGTATCACTTGAACAGAAAGCACAGTCTTGGCCTCCCCTCTCAGCAGAGCAAAACTGGTGGCCTCCTCTTCCCAGGGAATCCAGAGAACACTCTAACCTGCTTTGGATGCCCAATCAATGAATTAGACAGGCTCTGGGTCTGGTCCTGCTTCCTTGCCAGTGCAGGGCTATGAATCAGCCTCAACAGTTGCCTCACCCAAAAACAGACCGTAATTAGCATGCCCCACCTTCCCAAGGACATTACAAGCACACACACCCAAAAAGTCAACCTGAGCTGATTGGTGAAGAACCATCTGTGCCAAAACCTGTAAACTCTGAAAGAAGAGCACAATTACTCAAATGTGAAAATACCAACATAAGGAATCAAGGACTATGAGGAATCACATAAATAATCCCACCAAAGAAAACTAATAAAGTTCCAATAATGGACCCTAAAGAAATGGAGATCCACGAACCACCAGACAAAGAATTCAGAATAATCCTCTTAAAGAAGTTTAGTGGACCACAATAAACCACAGACATAGTTAAACTAAGTTAGGAACACAAAGCATGAACAAAATAAGTAGTTCCTAAGGAAAAGGCAGCTATCAAAAGGGAGTGAGAGAGAGAAAGAAATCCTAGAGTTGAAAGAAATAATAACTGAACTAAAGAATTTAATAGAGAGTTTCAAAAGTAGATCTGACTTTGCAGAAGAAAGAATCAGTGATCTGGAAGATAGAACATTGGGTAGCATCCATGAGAGAGAAAAAAGATAGAAGAATAAAAAAAGAATGAAGAAAGCCTACATGAACTATGGAACATAATGAAAAAAACAAACAAACAATAGTCCCATTATGGGAATTCCAGAAGGATTGGTGAAAGAGAAAGGGAAAGAATGAATAATTTAGCCAATAATGGTTAAAAACTTCCTAAACCTGGGCAAAGAAATGGACATCCAGATCCATGAGGCCCAAAGAATCCCAAGTAGGTTGAACCTAAATAGGATTACACCAAGACACATTATAAGTAAATTGTCAAAATCAAAGATGAACAATGAATTTTAGGAACAATAAAGAAGAGAGAGAGAGAGGTTACATACAAGGAAACCCCCAGTAGTTTCTCACCAGAAATTTTTTGGACCAGGACAGAATGGGATGACATATCCAACATACTGAAATAAAGTAATTGTCAACCAAGAATTCCATGCCAGGCAAAGCCGTCAAAGCAAAAGACAGAAAAAGCCTTTTCCAAACAAACAAAAGCTGAAGGGATTCATCACCGCCAAACCTCCCTTAAAATAAATACTAAAGGGAGTTCTTTGGGTGGAAGTAAAAGAACACTAATTAACAACATAAAATCATAAAATGGTATTGTAAATATCATGGTAATGGGATATATATGTGTATATATATATATATATATATATATATAGTCATAGATTCTGCAATATGGTAATAATGGTCATTATTCACTTACACATTCACTTCCAACTGCAGTTTAAAAGTTAAAAAAAAAATGTAGTAAAAGTTACCATAACTACAATAATCCGTTATTGCTATACAATATGAAAAAACATGTAGATTTTATGCACCCAACATGGAAGCAAAAATGAACAGAAATAAAGGTAAAGATAAACAGTAATACAATAATAGTTGGGGACTTTCATACCCCATTCTCAACAATAGATAGAACATCTAGACAGAGAATCAATAAGGAAACAGAGGATTTGAACAATGCTATAGACCAGATGGACCTAACAAACATGTACAGAATATTCTATCCAACAACAACAGCACAATACCCATTTTTTCTCAATCCCACGTGAAACATTTTCTAGAATAGACCATGTGTTAGGCCACAAAACAAGTCTTAGTAAATGTGTGAAGACTGAAATCATACAAAGTATCTCCTCTGACCACAATGGCATGAAACTAGAAACCAAGAACAAGAGGTGAACTAGAAAATACATGTGAACAGATGGACATTAAACAACACCCCTTGATAGGCCAATGGATCAAAAAAAGAATTAAAGGGGAAATAAAAAAGCTGCTTGAGGCAAATGAAAATGGAATCACAACATATCAGAACAGGGATGCAGCAAAAGCAATTCTAAGAGGGAAATTCATAGCAATAAACGCCTACAGTGAGAAACAAGAAAAACCCCAAATACGTAACCTAACTCTATGCCTTAAGGAACTAGAAAAAGAAAAACAAACTGAAACCAAAGTTAGCAGAAGACAGGAAAGAATAAAAATTATAGCAGAAATAAATAACATAGAGAATGGGAAAATAATAGAAAAGATTAACCAAACTAAGACTTTGTTCTTTGAAAAGATAAGCAAAATTGGCAAGTCCTTAGCTAAATTAACCAAAAAAAGAACGAGAGAGAAAAGACCCAAATCAACAAAATCATAAATGAAAAAGGAGACAACACAATTGATACCACAGAAATTCAAAGGATCATAAAAGGCTGCTATGAACAATTATATGCCAACAAACTTGACAACATAAAAGAAATGGAAAAGGTCTTAGAAACACATAACTTACCAAGATTGAATCAAAAGAAATAGGAAATCTGAATAGACCCATTACTAGTAATGAGATTGAATCAGTAATCAAAAATATCCCAGGACCAGGACCAGGTCGGGGCTTCACTGGTGAATTTTACCAAACATTTAAAGAAGAATTAACACCAATATTTCTCAGTCTTTTCCCAAAAAAATCAAAAAGGAAGGAACACTCCCAAAGTCATTTTATAGGCCAGTATGATCCTAATTCCAAAACCAGAAAAGGACACTACTACAAAAGAAAATTAGTGGTCGATATTCCTGATGCATATAAATGCAAAATTCTCAGTAAAATACTAGGAAACAGAATTCACCAGCACATTCACTATGATCAAGTAGAATTTATCCCTTGGGTGCAAGGATAACTCAACATCCACAAATCAATTAATGCAACCCATCACATTAATAAAATGAAAGAAAAGAATCATATCATCATCTGAATAGGTGCAAAAAAAAAAAAACAGTTGACGAAATTCAACATCCATTCATGATAAAAAAAAAAAAACCTCTTAACAAATTCAGTATGAAAGAAATATCTCTCAAGTACCAAAGGCCATATATGGCAAGCCCACAGCTAATATCATACTAAATGGTGAAACATTGAAAGCTGTTCCTCTAAGATGAGAAACAACACAAGAATGCCCATTCCCTCCACTCCTATTCAAGTGCCTAGAGCACTTATGCAAGAAAAAGAAATAAAAGGTATATTGTAATTGGAAAGGAAGAAGTAAACTTGCCTGTATTTACAGGTGACATAATTTTATAGAGAGAAAATCCTAGAGTCAGGGAAAAAACTGTTAGGTTGAATCAATGAATTCAGTAAAGTTGCAGGATATAAAATTAACATACAAAAATCTATAGTGTTTCTATACACTAGCAATGAATTTTCTGAAAGAGAAATAAAGAAACCAATCCCGTTTACGTTAACATTGAAAACAACAAAATGCTTCAGAGTAAATTTAACTGACAAGGTGAAATATTTCTACTCTGAAAACTCTAAAGACATTGAGGAAAGAAATCAAAGACACAAATAAATAAAAAGCGTATCTCTTTTTTAAATTTTTTTAATGTTTGTTTATTTTTGAGACAATGCGAAGAGACAGAGTGCAAGCAGTGGAGGAGAAGACAGAGGGAGACACAGAATCCGAAGCAGGCTTCAGGCTCTGAGCTGTCAGCACAAAGCCCGACACAGGGCTCGAACTCCCGAGCTGTGAGATCATGACCTGAGCCAAAGTCGGATGCTTAACCAACTGAGCCACTCAGGCACCCCAAATAAAAAGCATATCTTATATTCATGGATTGGAAGAATTAATATTGTTAAAATGTCACTAATATCAAAAGCCATCTATGAATTCAATGCAATCTCTATCAAGATACTAATGGCATTTTTTACAGAAGTAGAAAAAATACTCCTAAAATCTATATGGAACCATGAATGATCCCAGATAGCAAATAAAATTCTGAGAAAGAAAAACAAAGCAGGAGGCATAACACTTCCTGATTTCAAGCTATACTATAGAGCTATAGTCATCAAAACAGTATGATCCTGGCATAAAACCAAATAGACCAATAGAACAGAATCGAGAGCCCAGAAATAAACCCAAGCATATACAGTCAACTAAAATTTGACAAGCAAGCCAAGAATGCTCAATGGGAACAAAAAAAGACAGTCTCTTCAATATATGGGGCCAGAGAAGTGAATATTCACATGTAATGAAACCGGACCCATATTTTACACCACCCACAAAAATTTACTCAAAATGGGTTAAAAACATAAATTTAAGTCCTGAAATTCCTAAGAGAAAACATAGGAATAAATCTCCTTGATGTGGGTCTTGGTAATGATTTAGGGGATAAAACACCAAAAGCACAAGCAAAAAATCAAAAATAAACAAGTGGGACTACATCCAACTAAAAAGCATCTGCACAGCAAAAGAAACTATAACAAAGCAAAAAGACAAATTATGGAATGGGAAAAAATATTGATAAACCATATATCTGATAAAAGGTTAATATCCACAATATGTAAAGAACTCATACAACTCAATAGCAAAAAAAAAGAAAAACAAAAACAAAACCAATTATTAAAACGGGCAAAGGACTATTTTCAGATCTTCTCCCAACAAGATATATAAAAGCCCAACAAGTACATTAAAAATGTTCAATATCACTAGTCATGACAGAAATGCAAATTAAAACCACAATGAGATATCACCTCATACTCACAGAATGGCCATCACCTAAAAGACACAAGATGACAAATGCTAGCATTGATATGGAAAAAAGGAAACCCCCGTGCACTGCTGGTGTGATTATAAATTGGTGCAGCCACGACGGAAGACAGTATGGAGCCTCCTCAAAAAGTTAAAAACAGAACTACCGTATGATCCAGCAATTTCACTTCCGAGAATATATCCAAAGTAAACAAAAACACTAACTCTAAAAGATACCTGCACCCCCATGTTCATAGCAGCATTATTTACAATAGTCAAGACACGGACACAACCTAGGTCCATTGAGGGATGAATGGATAAAGAAGTCCTGGGATATATATAGCAATGGAATATTATTCAGCCATAAAAATCAAGGAAATCCTACCACTTGTGACAACAAGGATGGACCCTGGGGGCATTATGCTAAGTGAAGTAGGTCAGAGAAAGACAAATACTCTAAGATCTCAATTAAGTGTGAAATCTAAAAGGAAAAGAAAAAAAGCCCTCATAGAAAAAGAGATCGGACTTGTGGTTACTGGAGGTGGGGACCAGGGGAAGGGAGAATTGCAGGAAGATGGTTAAAGGGCACCAACTTTCACCGGGGGTCCAATGCACAACATGATAACTGTATGATGTATAAAAAAGTTGTTGGTGTGCCTGGGTGGCTCAGTCGATTAAGCATTCCACTCGGTATCAGTTCAGGTCATGATATCAGAGTTCATGAGACTGAACCCCCTCATCGGGCTCTCCGCTGACAGTGCAGAGCCTACTTTAGAATCTCTCTCTCACTCTCTCTGCCTCTCCCCTGCTCACACTCTCGTGCTCTCTCTCAAAAATAAATAAACTTTAAAAAAAAAAAAAAAAGGTTGTTAAGGGAGTAGATCCTAAGAGTTCTCATTGCACGGAGGAAAAAACATATTTTTTTTTCTTTTCTCTTTTCTTTCTTTTCTTTTTACTGTATCTATATGATAAGACGGATGTTAGCTGAACCTATGTGGTAATCATTTTACAATATACGTAAATCAAACCATCATGCTATATGCCTTAAACTTAGAGAAGGAAGCATGTCAATTATTTCTTAATAAAACCAAGGAGGAGGGGAGAAGAGAAACACTGTCCTGTGATTCATATAAATAAATAATTACATGAATATAAAAATTCAAAAGACATAAGAAAATATTCTCTAGGTAGACACCAGTCTAAGAAATCTGAGTTGAAGGATTTCAATTCTCACCTCTGCAAACCATAAGCTCTCCAAGATGAAATTCCATCCCCCTGAAAATGCTATCCAACTGAAAAAAAAAATTATCATGATAAACCAATCGTGTTTCCAAATCAAAATAATGTATGTTAATTACAGCAGGAATACTGGGACCTCAGGGAAGGGACTTGAAAGAGTCCGTGGCAAAAGAGTGCCAGAGTTCTCTTTTTTTGTTTGTTTCTCTGTCACTTTCCATTTCATGGGATGTCTTATGACCTCCCGCTGCACAGCAACACTGAATCACGGTGAAGGTAACAGTACTTTCGACCTGTAAGGCATCTTTTTTCCTTAGGTACTTCTGACACACTTTATTTCATCTTCCAAGGTCCTTACGATACTGAAGTAAAATACCATTTACCCCGTGTATATGCAGGGGAATAAACACATACATTGTTGACTGAATGGGCTACAGTTAAACCTAAAACAGCTAATGTTACCAATGGCACGTCATTCAATCTTATTGTGGTAGCTTTACCAATATGCTCAAAGAGGTTCCCGGGAGAACATTCCTAGGTAGAAAGCTCAAGGGTCAAAGCGCAGAATTGCTGCTGCACGGGGCTAGGGGTGGGTGGGGCAGGGGAGGACTCGGGAAAAGCAGAGCGGACAGAACACAGAGTTCTCACAGGACAGCTTCGGTCATTCAGATCTCTTCCAGTAGAGACAAAATGGCATCGATAGTAAGCATCGGTCTTTTATTTCCCTTCATTCCAAAGATGAAAATGCCACATCATTAGCCAAATTTACTCTGACCTCCTTCCCACCTCCTGGGGTGGCCTAGTACTCAGATGGAATCAACGCACCTTTCCACAAAGGTAAATAAATAACCGTAAGAGGTAGATCAATGACTTAACTGCTTAAGGAAACATTCAGTGCAGGATGTATTTCTGGTTTTGACAAGTTTCGGGGCATTAGAGTTATGGTCTTTTGGGAAAAAAGCATATTTTCGTTTCCTTCCCCATCAAAATTTGGTCTGTGATATTTCAATCCTTAATTGTGCCCTTTTTTGTCATTCCAGTTGGTCGTGAAAAGTTCTGTCACCCATTAGAAATATGAATTAACAATAAATAAATCTCAGGTTTCCTAGTGTCATCAGGATACATCATCACGTATCGTACATGAGCCAAGTCAGACTTCCTATGAACTTCACGACAGCCTCCATCTCGGCTCTACTGGACCCTTTCAAAGCCATCCTTCCGGAAAAATAGTCTCCGTGGGGCTTTGAACTCAGAAAAAGTTACCACTTCTTACTCTAGTGGAAGAGTTTTAACAGATCTACGACAGAGAAAACTATCTGGGGAGAGAGAGAAGGAAAGGTGGGAGCAAGCGCTTGCCTGAGGTTGGAATCTGGTTTGTAGCTTGCGTGGAGTTAGCCCCTACACCCAGCTGCCACGCTGACATGATTGATCTTATGGGCTCAAAAAAAAGTAGCAATAATAATAATAATGTGGGAGAATCTGTCCAGTCAATACCTCTCAAATTAAGAAATTCTGCGTAACAGATCAGATCCGCTTTGGAGGTTTGGTCTGTCAAACACCAGAAAAACGAAAATTTTAGAAAGCCTTCTAGATGTTGGAGGTCCACTGAGTCAACTATGTGAAAATGTAGAGGGCCTGCTGAGGCGCTCTTCTCCCAAGGGCGCCAACAGCAGATTCCCAGCCACATTTGCTACTCTTCACCGGCCCACTCCACGCATTCTCTCTGACCTCTGGGGTTGAAATATCAAGCCGAACCTTTTGGAATGTATCATCAGGCTGGCATCTGTGCTCAGCAGTAGAGCCTCTGAATTCAAAACAGGACTGTTTCCTGGCTCAGTACTCCAGCTCCAAATTCCTTAGGCTCAAAACTGATGGGAAAACAGATCTTCAGCATTCTTCTGATTTAGAAATCATTCAAACTGACAACAGATAAGAAATTGACAAGGAGATACGAAATCCTTAATTTACATAGCTGTCTCTTTTTCCCTTCTACATAGTAAAGAACAGAGCGTCCTTAACCTTGATTTTCTCACTTCTCTCCGTTTAAAGCACAGCCCATAACATTAATTAAAGTGTGTGTGAGCTGCAGGGTACAAGTTATATTTCATATGCTGTACCACATGGCACTCTAGAAAAGCTGTACAATTTAGGTGTTCTTTTTTTCCCAACTCAATATGTATGCAGCCCTGCACGCTATTCAGCATAACTCACCTTTACTCCACTCAGAAACTGCACAGTAACAACCTAAAAATAAATGCACAGGATACGGCAAATGCTGACGGCACTGGTGGCCTGAGGATTTAGGTGAATGGAGGTGAATTTCCCACCTGGAACTACGGAATGTGGTTGCTGAAAAGGGCATCTGAGATGATCCGGCACGACCCTTTTATTTCACAGATAAGACCTGTAGCAGACAAGTGGCTACAGAAGGTAGGTTAAACCAGTAGTAGGCAGTAACCCCAAGTATTTTTTATCATTTAAAGTCTTTCCACTACACCATAGTCATAAAGCTCTTTGAGATACTGTGGTAAGTTAGGCTTTTACCAGGAAAAAAAAAAATCATGTGCATATACACACACACAAATGTTTGTGTATAAACTCGGGAGTTTCAGAGAGCCTTTGAAGTTGATCTTTGGATGTTGAACTTGTCCATGATCCCCAGATTAGGAACTCTGGTGCCAGAAGAAGCAACTTTTCTAAGTAGAAAGTGCTACTTTTAACCCCTTTCAAAACTTATCTCCTCTAGAATGTAAACTAGATTTAATGATGTGGTCTACAATATTCAAGGGAAATGCAGTTCCAACAATTCAAATAGATGAATTAAGCCCTAATCAATATTTCCATATTTTTAGCATGCGTCAAGTAAAAAAAAATGCATAAGAGAAATTTAAACCTATATGTATTTTACTACTGATTTCACATATGGACGGAATATCTTTTCTCCTAATATGGAGATAGCTCAGCAGTATTTAAATGATTCCTTATTCCAAGTCATATAAATATGCACCAGATGTATCTTTTGTAAATGTTATGTTTTTCAACTTCTCAGCATTTGCAAGTAGTTGAAAGCTATGTCAAGCATGCTTTAATGGGGCATAAAAGTGTATTGTATTCAAAGACGGCACAGCTCTGTAACAGGTGAAAATACAAACGTTGTCAATGGATACATTTTCATTTTATTGATTTACACGGCATAATAGAATGTCCTGTATTCTTCTTGACATGCAAGTTCTATAGCAATTGAAATATAACTTGATATTTAAAAAATCATGCTTACATTAATGGATTCTCTAGATGACAAAAAATTCAAAACAACAGAATTTTATGACGAGAAGGCAGCCAGAGACCAACTAAATCCCTCACCCTAGTTTAACAGATGAAAAATCAGAAAGCAAGAGTTACATGAGGCAACCAAATCTCTAAACTAGTTGTGGCTTAGTGCATGAATTTATATACCCCTAAATCTAAGGAACTTCATTGAGCTCTTTATACTGTCTGCCTCTTGACTATCTAAACAAACAAACAGCAACAACAACAACAAAACAGAAAAAACTGTAAAACATATTATCATTTATTGATTTCCTGAGACTCACTGGAAAGAAACTGATATGATCTATATTTTGCAAACTGTCAAATTATCTTATGGGAAGTAAATATAGAAGTAAAATGCCAATTGCCAACATTAAAAATTGCCAAAGAGTACCATAGTGCTATTTCTTCAATATAAATTTTGAATGGACTCAAGATGTGCTTTTTTTGTTTTGAATACAAAAGCTATCGTAGTAAATTCCTTTCGGAACATTTTCTTTGAGGTGAAATATATCAAAGTTGTTTAGGAAATATATTCTAGTCATATGTAATTGATAGTTCATCTTGAAAGCAGTGTCTCTTCAAATAAAAGTTAACATAGATTGATAGCTTATTGTAAAACTTTTTTCATTTTTCTTTTTCTTTTTTTTTTTTTTTTTGCGCTATGGAAAAAGTAAACCCTATCTCGTGTCATTTTATGTGACTTTTCTAGCATCTCTAAGCAGAGCACAGCATTTGAGGGTATACATTAGTTTATGCTGACTTTCCCCTGGCACATTTTTCCAACTTTAGTTCCCTCCTGTCACGTGTTTTTATAAATCGCATCAAATTCCTTCTTGGAATGAGGTAGAATATTAACTAATTAATAGCTAATTAATTAATTGGTGAAAGTCATTTTCCAGAAGCCAAGTAACCTTTTCACTTTGACCTTTACAAATAGCATTTTACCCTTTGGGGGGCTAGTGGCAGAAATGAAGATTTCATTTAGAATGCAATTATTATTGAGGGTTTTTTTTCAACCTTTATGTCACTGTTACTGTGAGTAGAGCACCAGTGTTTCTCCAAGTTCCACAGCTAACTGTATTTCCTCTTAGACCCCGAATGAAAGCACTCATTTCCCTCCAGCCAGGAAACGGCATTTGCACACTCTGATCCCTAGTCAGCGTAATGAGGAGCAGTGCCCAGATTCACAGCTCTCCCTTGGGGGGGGCACGGAGTCCAGTCTCACTGATTTATCCGGGGCTCCCTGAAACAGTTCCACTGTCTCCCAAACGATGCCAAGGGTAGTGAGCAGGCTTAAGACAGAAGCTCTGCCTGTGGCTTCGAGGCATACACTCGGTCCCTGCGAAGGTGTTCCTGAGCTGTGCACAATGAGAAAAAGACCAGCCCAAACAGCCCATGGGCTCTTCCATCAGCCTGGAAGCAGGGGTAATCTCCAAAGTCTTAGTCAACATCGTGTTTGGGTACAGGGCTTCCCATCAATGGGTTATTTTCTTCCCGGGGGTGCTCACACACAGAGAAACTGACACGTTGCTCTATGTGTTATCTAGCTCAGGAATTTACAGATGCACACACATGCACTTTCTGAGATCCTTACGACTTGCTGTACTGCAGTGTAAATGGACCATCCAAACCAAATTGTGATAATCATTCCAGGTTAATATCTTGAGCCGTATTCTGGGCCAATACCACGCAGGGCTGGGAGACGTGGCTGATGGCCGGTCGCAGTGTTGTGCAAGGAGGCCCTGGAGGCTTCACCAGCCTTGTTTTAACATGAGCCTACCGTGGGGGGGGGGGGGGGGGGGAGGAGGGGCGGGGCTGCATTCACAAATGTCACAGGACTGCTTTGCCAGCGGGGACATCTGGGGAACTCTGAGAAGGGGAGAAAGCAGCAGGGTCTCCCCAGAATTTGGAAAGCAGTAAAGCACTGCTGTTAAAAACACATTGTCTCTGAGAGATAGGTCCAAAACCAGGTACCACCAGCACTTGACTTTGGGCAGGTGATTTACCCCCTAGGTGCCTCTGCGAGCTCATCTGTCAAACCCCGAATACAAGCAGTATTTCAAAGGGCCTTTAGAGCCTTAAATGGAACAATGCACATTCGGTGAGTGTTAAGTCCTTAGTAAAATGTGCTCGTTATTATTATTGCTGTCACTGTTGTTGTTGCTGTGGAAAATCTCTTTTGAGTCATTATGCTTGGAAATGAACAAATTTGCTTGGAGGAGCTAATCTTTTCTCATCTCCCTTTACTCGGAGATTGAGCACAGGCTGCTGAATTCTTGTGGACCATTCGCCCTCCAGCCCATTTAGAGGAGCTGAAGATAGAAGAGAGAGGACACAGTGCCCAGCCCCTCCTGTCAGCTTTGGAGTCCAGCTCATTCGTGGTGACTTTGCTCCCACGACAAAAGTCCAGGAGGCTAAGGTTGGCAAGAACATTCTCAGTAGGAGGCAGAGGAAAATCTCATAGGTTGACACTCTCCCTGGTTCCCCAAGCCAGTTTATTGTAAGGACAGAGGAATCCCTTCAGTTTCCTGAGGGCAAGAGGGGAAAATCCCACCAAACAGGAAGTGATGATAAAGAAGTGTCTGTTGGGAGGTTGGGGGAGAGGAGAGTCCATACAAAACAATCTCACTCACCTCCAGCCGGTTAGCGCCCCATCCCACTATACAGTCTCAATAAATAACATGCTCACAGCAATGGCGGCCAACAGCAATGGCGGCCAAACATGTTGCTTCTTCAAACATCACCCGCCCCACAGCCACTCCACTCTCCTCAAAGTTTCTCCAGTACCGTGGGAAAACAGTTCAGTGCTTTCTAAACCCCTGCTGTACAGACCTATGGCATCTTTAAAGCATAGGGCATGGCACAGGAACACTTAAAAATAGACAATAAATCTGTATTCAATCCTTAATGCACCTACCCCTTAGGAAAATGTATATGGAACTTTTTTTCCCTTCTCCCCAAAAACCAATTTAGCTGTTACCCAGTGTCATTGGATTTAGTAAGACTGCAAGCTGAAATCAGCTCGTTGGCACAGCTAAAGCTGGTCCTGCATGGGCTTCTAGGACCCAGAGTGCAGAATGAATGTATGGCAAGGGGCCTGTGTGGAGTTTTCTGTGAGCGTGAGAAATTTGCTTTCACTTGTACTGCTGCAGCTCCCCCCCACCCCCACCCAACACACACACACACACACACACACACACACACACAGAGCAGAGTGCTGGAGCTAGGCCTGGTACGCTGGTCCCATTTAACACAGAAGAGTGAGAGAACGAGCTCTGTGTAACCTGAGGAAGGGAAAAAAGAGAACCATGGCTATGCCTGTGTGCTTTGATGGCTTGTTCGTGTCGCTGCAATTTATTTTTTGTTGGCCACTGATTTTACTTCAAGGGCAGCTCATCACGCGGGGTCTAGAGCCGCACAAATGAGACCTTTACTTCCGGCTAACACAATGGTTGCTAATGCACCCCATTCACCAGAGTCGGTATTGGAAAACAGCATTATTTTCAAGATGCGTTTATATTCATTATAAAAGGGCATTTAAAAAAAATCATGACAAAACTGTTTGGATGTCTTGAGGTTTTTTGGGTTTTTGTTTTTTGGTTTGTTTTTTTTTTTCTTATTTAAGGACTCTGCATTTTGGGCTAAGGGCCGTTAATAGTAGCCAGTCCTGATTGGCCAACATCTGTTTCTTTATAGGAACCTTTCTTGCCAAGTAGCTGGACAGCAAAACCCATTTGGTATTCATGGGAAGTACTTGCTGAACAATAATGACAATAATTGCCTCTGATTCTTGTGTTTACAACACTGCCAAAGTATCATTAGGGCCTTATTTATAGATAATAATGCTTATTAATCACAAGTATTTGAATTTTGGAATGTATTAGATTAATATTCTTTTGTACCTCAGTTCTGTACTAATGCTGTGAAAGACATTTACTGAATGCAACTCATTGGGAATGCTTATTTTGAGCTGCAAAATAATGTGTGTAATTTGCAGGTGAAAGATAAAGAAATTACATGGCTACCTCACAACAACCTCCACCGTGATCCACGGCCAACATGGAGAACTGGGCCCCAGCTCCAAAATGGGAGAGGAAAGCAGCCAAGGAAATGGCCCTAGAGGTGCTAGTCCCAAAAAATCTTGTAAATTCTCATGACAGGAGAGCTCCCTAAGAATAAGTTCATTATTCTGTTTGGCCATAAATCTTTGGTGGATAGCATCACGTTTTGGAAAAGGGTCTGAGGTGAGGAATAATTAGTGATTCTGCAATAATTTCACATGATATAAGTTCTTGGAGGCTCAAGGGAACAAAATAGGGCCGGACGACTCAGGGCTATAAACAACTAAAGTACAATCTTAGGTCCAACGGCCCAGCTATGCAACGTCATTCATTTACTCACTGAATCTTTCTATAGGTTTAATTTCTGTGCAAGTGAACACGAAAGCTATTGAGCGAGTCCCTACCTTTAGGGGCATTTAGAAATAAGAATCATTAAAAATTTCAGAAGATGATTTCACTTTCCTAAGATTAAGACAAAGGATATCGTTTCAGGGTAATACAACTTTATAAATAAATACAAAGCATTACTGGCTCCTAATTTTTACCTGGCCACTCCCTCCCCGAGGTAATGCAAATATGAAATCAGCAATATTTTCCTTTTATCCAGTCTACATTTTTATTTGTTCTTGGAGTCTTCATGCTTTATGTGTTAGAACAATACTTCAGCGTGTTTAATTACACAAATGCAAAATGTAGTGACATAATTTTCCAGAAATTTTTGAGAAAGCAAACCTTATTAATAGAGATCCTTACTTGCTATTTTTAAAATAATATTTTTTTAAATTACCAGTAATTAATGTTTATTAATGTCCTTTAGATTAAACCCAAATCAAGCTCTATCTCAGCCCACTGTACCAAAGACTACTTTAAAATAGACTGTGGGCCTGATTACCACCTACAATACATAACACTGCCCTCTCGTATTTTCTCGATTTTTGCTCCCCTCCACCCTCCAAGAAAGTAAAGGAAGAAAGTAAAAGGAGATCCCCTTTCAAATTGCACTGAGAAAATCGCCCTCCCCAAAAGACCCTCGAAAATGCGTTCAGCAAATGTTTCCAAGTCAGAGCAGACAAGGAGACTAAGATTCTAGTTCATTAAATGTATAATGCTAACATTTTAATCCATTGCTAGATGTAAATAACTTGAGCGATCCCAGTTGGACTATTTAACGTTAATTTAAAATATTTTATAAGATGTGTGTGTGTCTCCTCTCATGGGGCTCAGTAGAAAGGTGAACAATTATCCAATCAATGTACTCAGCCAAACCTGGCAAGTCAGGCCCCTCAACACTTTTTATTTAAATCTGGTAAATACCTCAACCAGAGGGGTGCCCATTCAGGTGTGTGTGTGCTATCTCTCATTACCTTGGTAGACTGAAGGCACAAGCAGTATCTCATAGAATTAGTTGCGATCTTACAAATTTAATCACTACAGAGAGCCAATCTAGACTGTAGACTGTTGAAATTTCGCTATGTCTTCTCTCCTTTTTTTTTTTTTTTCCTTAATAGCTAGGCAGAAGGGAGAGCAGCCTGAATTCTCCAGATAATTAATTCAATTCTCTGATTTATTTTGCCTTCAGTAGACCTCGCCTGGTTCTCTCTTTAAAAGACTCTGGTAGTTGGGTGAGGAAAGAAAATAAATGTTTTGAGAGAGCACAGATACATCTCCCCACGATGTGTGTCATTGGTAGTGGCTAAACATTGGGGCTGGCTACCTGAAATCCCTCTCTGAACCTTCACTAAATTAGCCTCACCCAACTGCTTGCTTACAGACTTGAAAAGGAGAAAGAGAGAAGGAAAGGAGGGAGGCAGAGAGAAAATGGTTAGGCTATGAAGTCGGTGTTTAAATGTGAGGGTATTGAAAAGGTAATTCACTATGAAAAATGGTTTGAAAAATTGAATCTTGGATGCCTGTATTCTGGGGAGTTTCATTTGCTATATTACAGTTCTGTCTGCTGTTAGGCCACAGAATGCCAAAGTATTTATTCTTACAAATCTTCCTATATGTGTAACTTGAGCCTACTAAAATAGTCCTTCACCCACTTCATTAATTACATTGACAGAAAAGATTCTTTTACATTTTTGTAGTGAATGACTCTTGGTCCAAATTTTTGAATGAACGTTGTGCATTTTAAAATCATTACGTAGCCTGTGTCTACTTATATCACACCACGCCATCACATAGAAAACTTTCTAAAATAAAAGGCTAATTTATTTTTGCAGTTGATTTCAAAACCCCATCTAGAGTAAAATGTTTTTACCTCTTTCCGAGCAATATTCCTCTTTTAAAATTTTCACTTGTGGTATTTCCATCATTTTAACGTCAAACTTTTCAAGAGATTAAGAAACAAACCTGAAAAAGCAGTTTGCTAAACTGATTTTTGTTTTCACAGGTTCACCACTAATATTTAGATACCACCAATGAGTTACCAGTCTTTGAAATAGTCTCTCTGAATTCAATAAGTGATAAATTACATGTGGAAATACCACCATAAATATTTTTATGTTTTTCAGTAAAAAAATATACATTTATACAGAGAAGCCAAAATAATATTTTATAATGTCAGTAGAAGCAACTCTCATTATGTGAGAAAGTTCTTCCTATCATAGTCTTCAAGAAAGTTTTAAAACTTTATCATTTTGATTCCTTTATCGACTGCGACAAACAGCTTTTAAAGTATAACATCTGGGTATAACATTTCTTTACGTTTGCTCGGCAAAAAAGTGTATTTGGATTCTTGCCAGTGTATTCATTCTAACTGTAATTCTTACTTTAACCAAAAAAAAAAAAAAAAAAAAAGCCTTTGAAAATGCCAAGATTCGGAATACTATCTAACAAGAAGCAAATAGGTAACATGTTATACAAATCATTTCAAGTATAAATTTATGCTTCAAATTTCCTGTTTATACTCTGAATTGTCAGTAGACAACTGAAAGTCTTTTAATGGTATAAAGGCCTATAAAATTAAAATTACTTAAAAATGTTTTCTTTACGGTAGAATGGAAAATAACATTAATGCTCTTTTTCATTGCATATTGAATTTAATTTCTGTTCTAAAATAACAGTATTTAATTTGTGGGGGGAAAAATACCCGAATTTAGAGAGAATATTTATATTTTACATGTGCATTCTAAAGTATGATGCCCTTTTTATTTTACGTAAAACAAGTTATTGAAGTTCGTAGTACTTTTAAACCGGGTGTGTGCTTAAAATATTAATACTACGCATGTATTATTTACTGATTTCTGTGGTGTCATCTACGGTTAGCACAATTCAGATTTCAAAATAAATTTTGAACTTTTCTTCAATAGGAATATGCTTTACTCACTCTCCCAGCTATTTTAAGACTATCTGTTGTAGAATGTATTGTTAATCGTAGAAGTTTGCTATATTACACATGGACATGTTATATGCAAATGTATTCAGTTGGGGTATGTATATATGTTGTTATGTTATGTACATAAACATCTACCCATGTGCATATGTATATTTACATCATGTATAAATATGTGTATATTACCAAAGGGTACTATACTGAAGGAGGAGGAGGAGCTTCTAAGGATTGCCAAACAATATTTTAGTTAACTGTTAACTGAGTGCTGTTTTCTATGGAAGTAATTAGGTTTTCCTTTTTTTTTTTTCCACAGTCCCAAAGGTGGGTGTTTATAGACATGGTTTAGTTATTTACTGTTTTCCAAAAGGCTAGTTGTATAATCGTATGTCAACATAAGCTTTAAGTAAATTAGTGATACCCTCCCCTGCACCTTCCTCTCCTCTTAGGAAAGCCTATGGGCAAGCAGCTTGATAAATAATTCAAAGAAAAGCGAAATTCTGATCTTCCAAAAACAAAAACTCATCGCGTTGAACATTAACATCTCACCATTAGCATTCTTTATTAAAATTTAGCTGCCTATAAATTATCCTATGAAAAGGAGTAACTGAAATTATATCAAGATACTAGCTGGTTCAGTCTCTTGGGTGAACGTGTGTAAATTTCACTTACAGCCTTTCTCCAGGACAGGAGGTCTTATAAAGAATTGTGGCTAATAGTAAAAACATCTAATATTAATAAATCCAAGAAATAAAAAAAAAATATGTACCTCTGGTAGCTCCAAATTACTGAAAAGCCTCAGATGCAAAGATGAGGACAAAAAGAGGACAACTGAAAGTATTTATAAAGTTTCTTTTTAGGGTCCTCTGACTCTCACGTCACTAAAAATACAGTTTGGCATTTGGGTTCATATTCTCAGTAATGGCGTGAATATTTAGCCTTTTTCTGAATTCTCTCTGCCCTGCCTTCCCTTTGAGAGTTGAACAATCTGGATGGGACCGGTTAATGTTTTAGGAAGAAGGTTCTACATCTGGCCCAAGTTTTCTTCTGCTAGTCTGCTTTTCTCTTCTCAAATGAGAGATAAGTGACAGCCAGCCCTGTTTTGTATGAAATTATGGAAATCACAGACTGGAGGAAAGGGGAGTCATTATTTCAGAACTGAAAAGGTGTGGGTGTCTTCACTTCCCCCCAAAATTGCCCATCAGTGGAAAGGAGCCAGTAAACTGGAAAGGGGCTGAGGACAGTGGCACACAACAGGAGCACAGCTATTCAGCTAAAGAGACAGCCAGAAAGTGATTTTCAATGGATTGCTACCTCCTACCTAAGCGTCCAAAAATAAAAACAACCTCCAAGCAATTTTTAGGGCCAAGACAGAGAGGAAGCAGATACACAAGCCGCTGAACCGTGGGTTCCCGGTGGGTGAAATCCAGTTTAAAGAGCAGGCTGGATGAAGGAAATGCTCCCGGTGGCATTACTCAGCGAACATTGTCCCTTTCAGCCTTACCCTCGCTCACGTGAGTCAGGGTGTCCATGAATATCCCCAGACCACAAGAGGGATCTCTTTGGGAATCAGACGGGGACGAAGGCAAAAGTAGGAGACGCACGTGTAGAGAAGTGGGGGGATGGGGGGTGGGGATGGATGAGCTCCAGGCTTGCAGATTTAGATCTCAAGGCTGAAAAGGTTACGCTTGCACCGGAGCATCCCGTACCGCCTCCTGCCCTGCTCTGCGCGCGCACCGCAACTCACACGCACACCCTGACACATGCACACCCTCGCACACGCACACCGATCCCAGCCGCTCCGCTCGCCACACTGCAGAGGAGGCAGCCCCTCCGAGGCGCGCTCGCCGGAGGTGAGGCGGCACAGCCCCCGCGAGCTCACCGCCCGGCTCTCGGGGATCCAGAGCCCGCAGGGCCGGGAACGAGGCGCGCGGCCGCGGGCGAGAGCGGGGGCTGCCCGGCGCGGACCGGAGAAGGGGGCGGGAGCAGGACGGGAAGGGGGTGACGCCGGCTCCCTCCCTCCCCGCGCCTCCCTGCGTGCCCTCGCTACCTCCTCCCGCCCCGCCCCGCAGCGCCGCTCCTCCGCGGCGGGGAGCCGGCGTTCGAAGGAGGCGTTGGCGCCGCGTGTGGGTGTGCGCGCGCGGGTGGGCGTGGCCGTGGGTAGCGCGGGGGAACCCACGCGGCCCCGGCGCCCCCGCGAGCGGCGCGCTGGCTCCTCCCGGCGCTAGCCTGCAGGGGGCGCCGCGCGTTGGTGCCCGGGGGGTGGGGGTGGGGGGGGCGCGGGAGGCCCAGCCGCCAGCCTCCCGACGCGGAGGAGGGAGCCCACGGACCCCGACTTGTAGCGGGTTTCCCCCGCGCCTCGCCGATAAGGGTCGGGCGGAGTCCTGAGGCCCGGGCACACCCGCCGCCGGACTGGGTCAGGGTTTGCACGCTGATCACCAACGAGAGGCCGCGGGGCGTCGCAGCCCGCTCTCCGGTCTCGGAGGCTGGAGGAGGCCTCGAGCTGGCAGGGGGAGTTTGCCACCTGGCCAGTTGGCTTGGTTTGACTTCATCCTCACTCTGGGGGTAGGAGGGGGAGCCTTTCTTTTCTCTCCGCGCACAGCCGCGCAAAGCGTCGCAAAGTTTCCTACCACTCGGGGGACGAAGGCGGATCGAGTTCGAGCCTCGCTTCCTGGTTGGGACGACCCGAAAATACCAGAAGTCAGGCCGGCGAGATGAGCCCTCGGCATCCCCAGCAGTCACCCTCAAACGCTTGCCCCTTCCCCGGCCGAGGGCGGATTCGGCGAGTCCTGGGCTGGGGGAATCGGGAGACCCGGGAATCTGCTGCCGGCGCCGCGCCCGCCCCTACCCAGCTCGCGGGTCGCGCAAGCCTTCCCCCCACCTCCGGGGACTTGCCCACCCCACAGCATCGCTGGAGGCGGAGAGTGGGGGCCACGCTCCCAGAGGAACAGAATTAGAGTTGGCCACCGAGGGGGACTTGATCCGTCCCAGGGACTCTACACATACTGCAACGGGGGCGCCCAGGGCCAAAAGTGACTTTGGAATAGACCTGACTTTGTGAAACCTTGAACCCTGGGGTGTCCACGTCCCTTTCTCATTGCAGAAGTTCATCTGAGCTTTGGGTAGTGACTGTCCCCCCGTCCCGATCAGGACCCAGCAACCAAGCAAAGGCCAGAGGTGTGCGGATTTTTTTTTTTTTAAGACCCACATCTTATAAATGTGAGATTTTTATCAGGCAGTACAGATTACTTAAAGCGTACCGTTTCTCCGCGATCCAATTTTATTAGGATTTACTCTCATTTGTGCTCAACTTCTCTGGGGAAATAATGCTTTGATTAATGTAATCCTGGCCCGGGATCCGCCACATGCCCCTCGCCCCTCTCCCAAGAGAAAGGGCCTGTTTGACAAACAATAACAGAGCAGTAACTCTTACAATCTGCCCACACCTTTGGGGGTGGCTGGGGAGAGGGTGACACACGTTCAAACGCCGTCTGCTAAATGTAATGGTAAGAGAAAGGAGCGGGCTCTGCAAGGAGCGAACTTTACAGACTTAGCCCTGAGCTCCGAGGCTCGGGGAGCTCTCAGGGAGGGACTTCAGATGGGGTGCGCGCGTGGGTGCATGTGCACGCCTGCCCTCTGCTTGCTCCCAGTGTCTGCCTCTTTGTCCCCAGCCACAGGCCTCCGCCACAGGGATCTGCGCGCTCTCCGTGGGCAGTCCCCAGACCCAGGGCGCGTCTACAGCGCCCACCCGCGGCCCCAAAGCACCTCAAGAACAGATCTTAGGAGATAACCAGGCACCGATCCGTGGTGCCCTGCAGCTGCCAAAACCTCGGCTATAAACCTAGAACGTGGGACCAAATTAAACGGTTCTCCTCATGCATACATGCATGCGTCTATCCATCCATGCATACATGCATACAATACAAATCTTCCGACGCAGGCAAGGAGAGCAGCACCTCGCCCTTGCTTCGGGTTGAGAACGCGCGCCCCCCTTCCCGCTCTCCCTCCTCCCGCGCAGCCCTGGCCCCCCTCCGAAGGGAGAACAACAGCTCAATTACGAAAAGAAGCGAAGGAAAGAAATCCCAGGCTCGGAGGCTCCCGCTGATGCTCCTCTGGTCCCCTTCCCTTACGCCCTGTCCCCACCCCCACCGTCCCCAACTCGGGGAGGGCGGGGACGCGGCAGTGCGAAGGGGTCCTGCCCTGCTCCGCCAGAACAAAGCCCACCGCGGGAGCCCGCGGCCGCGCACGGAGCCGGTGACAAAGGCGGGCGGGCGGCGCCGAGCTCCAAGTCTGCTCTCCTACCGCGGAGCGGGAAGGAGGCCTGGAAGGTGGGGGGGATTTGCACCCTGTTTTTTCTGGGCTGCACCCTCTGGCTCCTGTGTACCCCGTGACCTGTTAGGGTGACTCAGCAGCGTTCACCTCTTCGCTGTCCGGCACCCCTCTCTCCCTCTCTCTTGTCCTCTTCTGTCCCCAATCTCCCAGCTTTTTTCTCCACCTTACTCCTTTTACCTTTTCTCCTTCTCCCTTTGCCTTTTTTTTTTTTTTAGTCTCTTTCCATTTTTCTTTGCCTTAGAAAAGCAGTGCTAATTTGACTTCCGAAGGCCGCTGTGCGCGCTCAGACCACAGTTTGAAAGACCTTACAGGGCAGTGCTTAGGGAGAATGGGAGTAATGGGATCGTCTTGCTTTTATTACGCAAACTGTGATCTAAATAAAATAAAATCCAGTCTAAGGAAGCGGAGCTTGGCCCTGGGACCCCCACAAGTTGCCACCTATTAGGGAGAAGTGGCTTCTGACAGCCACAAATTGGGGGGGGGGGGCCTGGGGGTTGGTGAGACCTCGCTGCGGTGGAATGGTTGGAGACCTTGAGCGTTGATGTCCCCCAGGGCAAACGTTGTTTCTAGGGGAAGCTCCAGTCTGACTTTATAACCCTGGCAAGGAATCGCCCGCCAGACCCCTGCAATGAAATCGCAGTGTTTTCAAACTTAAGGTACTTCCAACAGTCAGCGTTTTTTCCAAGTGAAGTTTTACTTGTTTGTTTTTGAGGTGTGAATTAAAAATAAAAGGAACCCCCTCGGCCATTTGGGCAATACATGCTGTGACTTACGGGGATTTTTGCACCCTGATAGAACCCTAAATTAAGATTTGAGGGCTGTCAAGCATCACTGTAAGTCTGGGATCCTCCCCCTTGGGCTTTATTGAGTAAGCAGGCTCCCTACAGAAAATTGGAGAGGAGGGAAGCCTTCGAAGCAACAGAGGACACACAACTTCTAACTTGAGACTAACAAACCCCAGTTACATGAAGCTACAATGAGCAAGGTCACTTAGATCTACTATCAAAGTCTCTTTGCCAGATATTTTAGCGCTGAAATTATGTTGCTGCAAACCATGTAGCAGTTGAAGTATCAAATATCAATAAACATTGGTAATCTATTTTAAAGGTGAACAAAATAGCCACACTTTCTTGAAGACCCCCCTGTGGCTGACGGGTCCAGGGTGGGCCTACGGAGGAAGCCAGACGTCAAGTGGGAATTTCCACATTCACAGAAGAGACACCACGTAAGCACCGTTTGGGGGAAATATCCAAAAAGAGCAGCCTTCAGCCTGATAAGCTGAAATCTGCACCCAGCCCCTCAGACAATAGCAAAGTTCAAATGCCAAAAAAAAAAAAAAAAAAAAAAAAAAAAAAAAAAAAAAAAAAAAAAAAAAAAAAACAAACTAATAATAAAAAACAGAGACACCACAGTGAAAGGATTGTTTCCTAATGTGCCACAATGACTCTTCCCCATCACAAAACTACCCAGTTCCAAGCCAGAAAGGAGACATTTATAATGTATAGGGGACATTTTGGATGGAGAGTGTCCCCAAAGGAGAAAGGAGCTCACTTCTGTTTGAACCACGAGCTCGAAAAATCCAACCACCCCTCTGGCAAAGCTGAGTTAATATTTCTGGGTTTTGTTTTTAAAAACACTGACACAAATACATACGCACGCCTGTGCGCGCACGCGCACGCACCCTCTCACACACACACCCAAGTTGACCTTGGAATATTTTTCTAGCTAGGACACATCCACATGTTTTGGTTAATAAATCATCATCATCACTCTGGTCAATCAGCTGGGTTCTGTGTTACCTAGCCCTGTGAATTTAAATTCAAAGAAGACCATTGTGTTGGGGGGTGCAGTGGGGAGGTGAGGGGGGCAGGCAAGAATAGTCCATCACATTGTGTCAGCCACGGCTTCCCTAGCGATTGGTAGCTTTCATTACCGGACTTGTCAGGTGCATACACACAGCTAGAGTGGGCAAACTGTTGGAAATGGGTGGTTTTAAAAGCATGCACTCCATAACCAACTTAATCGTGCCTTTTTCATTTACGTTCGACAATCTGAAATGGCCTGTAGTTTAAAGCGCTCCTATGAGCATCAGAAGTAAAGCCTCTTACGATTTAGGGTGAGAAATCATAGTGTCTGAATTTATAATTGCTCCTCCAAACCCATCTTTAAAAAGTAAATGCTTGCTCCTTTCCTACAGATCAGATAAATCAGTTATCACAGTGATACAAAGAACAAGGCTGGGTGGGTGGGGGGGGGGGGTACCCACAGGCTTCAAAAAACTTAGCAAGACCAAGAAACAACTCATCCACTGCCAAGACAACAAATACTGATTTCCACCCAAAAGCTGCTGTTGAAGAGCCCTTTCCTTTGTATATGTCACACAGTATGGGTTGTGAGTGTGCTTAACATTTTAATTTATAAATGTTAATGGCAAATGTGCTTCTACGCCACTAAGGTATCAGAGCACCTCATCATTCTCAAATGGAAGCAAATGAGTAAATACCCATTTTGTGTTTGATGCGTCTGACCCAGGTAATGTTCTTCATTCTCTCTTTTGGCAAAAGCAATTTCACCATCCCCAACGATTAAAAGTCTGTAGCTTTGCCCAGCACTTTGGATCTTAATTCGTACCCAGCTTGATCGGTTCCCACCTCCAAATCATTATAGACTCCTAACACAATTTCTCTAATATGTCAGTTCTCAAATTGACTTGTTGCTTTACCCAGAATTATTATTTTCTTTTTCTTTTACTTTAGGTAACCTAAGACTATAGATATTATGAAGAGCAAGCATTCTTTTTCATTTGTGTGTGTGTGTGTGTGTGTGTGTGTGTGTGTGTCTTTAAGTACCTTTGCAAGAAAGGAGAATGAGTAGCAGTCAAGATAGTAACAATCACAGATCTCCTTAAAAAGTGATACCAAAAAATTATGCACTAAATATGTACAATCTTTGCTTAACTAGTCCTTTTTTCAAACTATCTGGCTAAATAGAAAAAGTTTCCTTTCTTCTTAATAATTTTTAAATGAATTTAGCAACCCCGGGAGCATAAAGTAAACTAGGGCTTGGAGTCATTTGTCCAGTTCATGTGAATCTCACCCAGAAGTCTTTTGTCTGAAAAGTCCGGAGAGCTGAAGAAAACGCAATGTTTGGACTCAGATTACACAGTTTCCTCAAATTTCCACCTTGTTTTATTAGCACAAACCTGACAGTACATTTCCTGACTCTAAACGTGAGAGCTCACGGGTGAAAATCCTGGACTTAAAATGTTGTTCAGAGTATCTGCTTCGCTTATATTACTCCCATAATCTCTCAACTCTCCTGGAATGAAATACCATTTATAAATCCAAACCTTGACTTTTTAAAGTGAGTTGCAGAGAAAAATTTCTCATGGCTGGAACCTGGTTGACTTGGAGTTGAGTTAGGAAGAATGAGGTACCTTTTCTCCCCCGTCTTCCAGAGGGGCATTAGAGCTTTCATGAAATGTGTCCCCTTCCTAACAGGCGCTGTGACACATTCGCAGGTGCGTTGAACTAGTGAACCGTGGAAGCCAGCTTCTCACTTCCAGTCACTCATGGCTTCCCTAAATCTCCTTGGGAAAATTGTTAGTGACAAACCGACTAATTCCTCAGAACCGGTCAGGATTTGCCCTCCACTATTTGAGGAAGTTTCCCACACATCTTTGTCATCCTTTTGCCACAATAAAGTTCAGTCTTCTTTGGCAGTATCTAAAAATCTCTGAGGGGGAGAGCTTGTGCTCCGTTACAACTTTTCTCCAACTGTGTCAAGTAAAATGGCCCTAAAAAGTTTCAATCCCACAGTTACCTCTCACCGATGGCTACTTTGTATTTTCTTTTCCCTAACAAGGCTTTCAAGGGTAAATTCAAAATCTACTATAGGAGGTACCCAGAATTGAAGTAGCCATTAAATATCAAATGGAGTAAAAGAGACCTTGGAAGCCTTGACTAAATCTCCAAGAGCTTGAGTTTTATTTAGAAGTCAAAGCATGTATCAAGTTGAAGAATGTTCATTATTTAACAGATAATACCTTAGAAGGCATTTTTGCTCTCTTGACTGCTTCCAAAAAAAATACAACCTGAAATGTAGCTTCTTAACTTATTCTTTTACCCTTAATAATTAAAAAAAAAAAAAATTTTGCCTTCACATCCCACTTCTTTTTTTCCAGCCTTATATACACTTCACTGAGAGAAATGGACAAATGCTTTTTTTTTTTTTAACTGTATTTCCTCCCCCAGGGCCATTTCACAGAGGAGGGTGAGTGGGAGAAGAAGAGGTCATTGTCCCCACATTTAAAACCCTGTGTTATGCAATGAATTCACTACCCATTGTGAATATGCATAGAAAGGTAGGGGTGTTTGCTCCTTTGGCAAGTTTGGAGGAGCAGATTTGCTTTTGAAACAGCTACATTTTACTCAGTACCTGCTAAGACGAGTCAGTGCGCCCCCTGCTGACAAGTCAATAGTGCGACTCCTGAGCACTTCCAAAGTTTATTTTGTTCAGTAAACCGTGTCATATAAAATTAACAACAACCAATAAAATTAGCTTATATGTTTCAACTGTAAAAGTCCAAAACAAAATAAAGCTAGTTTTAGTGGCGCTAGAAATCTCTAGTTTGGCTTCTTCTCTTTGGTTGAACCAAGGTCCTTTTATCTAAAGCCCAGTGCACAAACATATAGCTTAATGTGACTAGTGTTCTTGCTTTTATTTCTTTCTCTATGGCAACCAATATGCTCTGCTCAGAAATGTTCCCCATCAAGGAAACAAATGATCTTCAGGGAGCAGCTCTATATGGCATCTGGTCCAATGGAGCACAGAGAGTTAACCCCAGTCAAAAGCGAGGCTGCCAAGCACGTAAACAAGGAGTGGAAAACTGGCGATCTTTACCCCCCTCCCCAACTGAAATCTCTGCCTCCCTCCTCACAAGCCATTTCACTGATTTGGCATCAACTGTTTCCAAAGAAATTACAGATTTTAAATTGTAAGGTGTTCTGGATGCACAAGTGCAATGAAATTCCAGCCATTTCGATTCTACCCCCTCGTCACACCAGACGCGTCTTCCTTTAAAAAGAACAAAACCAAGAAGCTTTTACAATCCTCTCCAGCCTATTTCACTAAGGTAAGGTGCCCGCACAGGCGTGGCCTTGGCCTAGCTATTTCCTCCAGCCATATTTATCTAATTAACTGCACCTAGCAAGTAACTTCCCCCTCGATTTTTACAAAACCCAGGGACAGTGGCAAGGAGAGGGGCAAGGCCGGCTGTCAAAATGGAAAACAAAGTAAAATCGAGTTTTCGATGCTAAAGCTCCAGCTTCCTTTGGGAATAAAGTGTAGGATGTCCTGGTTAGTTTTGATTGATCACCCTCTTTTCAGATGGACTTTCACTACCGAGCTGGGAGGCAGCAACTAAGACTGTTCCCCAGAATCCGCATTAACCAGGGGTGTACTGACTTCCTGCCTCTTCTTCCTCCCCTGCTTCCTTCCACCGCAGCTCTGGACCCTCCCTTTGCCAAGCCCCCCCCCCTCCATCCCCCTGCTCCCAGCAGGAATCCTCCCCCCCCCCCAACAATCCCAGTCGTGCACACACAGGTCACCACTTCAGCTCTGGCTACAGAAAGGGGGTACCTTCCCCTCTAGTCCTGATTCTCTAGGAAAAACAAAACAAGAAATATGTATAATACTGAGTGCTTTATAATCGCATTTCTAGGGGTTTTCCCCCCTCACAATCAACAATTAAAATTAATAGGACTCTCCTCCCCCCACCCCCCAAAAAGTGAAATGCCTCACTGTGGGGAGCTTTGGAATGAGTCCATCTTTTTATGTAATATTTTAGCAGGGTTGGGTTTTTTTTTACTCTCCCCGAAGACACTTTTCCTTCCTTCCTTCAAAACAGTTGCTCTGTGAACCCTCTCTTGTCCCAAGCAATGAAAATAAGCTCCCAAACCTATAAGAGCATAAATAAACCGGAAAAGAGGGGGAGAAAAAGAGAAAGCCGGTAAAGAAAATGAAAAACACTTACCCAGCAAACTTCCAGGGTTAGATTTTAAAATAAAAGAAGATGTTTTATTATTTTTTTAAAGGTGCCTGTGGGGGGAAAGGCATATTCTCAACTCCCCAGAACCGATGCATCCTTAGTCTTCCCTTTACACTGACTCCTCTAAACCCAGCTCTCCACCAGTCTATTATTTTCACCAAAATATATGAAAATGTATGCAAATGAAAATCAGCACTAACTGTTCTCCCCTTGTTATATACTTTGGATTTTTTTTCCAGACAAAACAATCACACTCGGCAAAGGGAGGGGGCGGACGGGGTGGGGCCGGGTGGGGGGAAGCTGGGGAGCGACTCGAGAACTAAGTACGCGGAAAGGGGGGGGGGGGTGGGACGAAGGGGACAGACCTCGGAACAGAAGTGTATTTCTGTTATCGAGGAGCACAACGTTTTGGGGGGCTTCCCATACGCACACACACCCTCCTTGAAAAGAAAGAAAGTGGATCTGTTTGCAGAGGCGCTATCACGTTTCATCAGGCCACCTGAGACTGCTTTTGAAAGCGTGTACTGTGAAATTCATAGCAGTAATTTAGACAAAATCCTCACTGTATATTAATGAAAGGCGGCCCCATGGCTCTGTTCCTATCCTCCCCATTCAGTGTAAACAAAACCACGAGACTCTCTCGGTTTTTGAGCCGGATCCAAGCAAAATCGGCAGGAAAGGAAAACACGGGGTGCTGGCACCGACTATTCAGACGTCTGCACCTGGAGATCTCAGATTTATTCAATGAAATCTGTGTTCCATCTTTTATATATACATATACACATACATAAATATAAAAAGGAACCTTAGGGGGACGTAGAGGGGGGAAAAATCCGTTCTGTTTGGGGCTTGGTTACCGATGCCTGTCAGATCTATACCTTAGCAATCATGGCTTTGCTAAAACCTACCTACGACGGTATCTCTCACCCGGCAAGCAGGAGCTGGACGAGATCCTACATAAATCCTACGCGTCTACTGTTAATCTTGAGATCACGCAAAGGCTGCGTAGCTGCGGCTGGGCTGGAGAGCTCTGGCTTTAACTGAGTTCACCTAAGTGCGTTCAGCCGGAGGAATTATTCATCGGGAGAGGGCAGCCCCGCTCACGTTTTAGTCGGAGCACACCGGTGGCTCCGCATCTACCTCCAGGGCCGCCGCTCGGCGGCGGGCGCCGCTGGAACTCGGGACTGCCGGCTGCAAGAGCAGGCTGGGGGCCGCGAGCGCAGGGAAGGCGCACCCACAGCTAGGGGTGCGGGGTGCACGCCCACGCACACTCATTAGGAACGATGTATTTATTGAATGTCCGAGTTGGGTTAGTTCATTGGAAATCCCCGAGGAGGGTTCAATTTGCCCTTGTTTTCGTTGCCACTTTCTCTTTTTTCTTGGTTCGCTGAGGTTCCTCTGTGCAGCGTTTCCGCTTGGCCGCGTCCCCCCACCCCCGCTTCTCCCGCCTACCCTGCGCGCGCCCCCTCCCGTCCCCCTTAACTCTTTCAGCCGGGCTGGGGCTGAGAAAGCGTTTGTCGCCGCCAACCCATCCACTACGCAAGCCCATCTGAGACAGAAGAGAAAGAAAAAGCACCAATGTGTCTAAGAATAGCGAGCAAGCAGAACACCACTAATAACCAGAGTGGAAAAAAAATACATATATATGCACACACACGCACAATGTAAGCGGTGGAGGGCGCGGCTAGTGGATCCTGGTTCTTTAGGCCGGCTCCTGCTGCAGTGGGAATTCCTAGAGCCTTTGGGGTGGAATACACTTACGCTGGATCTATAGGGAAAGGTCGACTGATTGCTTTTCAAATACATCGCTGGGCTCTGCTGACCGGCACCCTCCAAACACACAAGGACACGCACGCTACTTGCTAGAATCCCAGAGGAGGGGGGGGGGAGGGAAGAAGGGAGGGAGAGCAGAGAGGCAGAGAGGGGGTGGGGGAGCGAGCGAGCAGCGGCAGCGAGCGGTCCGTCTCTCACGCGCGGGCACCGCGCTGGTCCTGGGCTGCAGGTTTCCCAGATGATGGCATCCGAGAACTTAAACAAAGGGGGACGCCGCCGGCGCAAAGCGGCTGCGGAAAGTTGCGGTGGCGGATTTCCAAGGAGCGTGGCCACGACCCGAGCCCTTGGCGATGCGAGCTCTCCCTTTCCACCCCCGCCGAGACAGAAATGGGGGCCTGCTGGTGAAAGAAAAAGGAAACTTTGAAACCACTGGGGATACAGCTGCCTATAGGTATTAGCGTGAATGGTGCATTCTTGCCGCGCGCTTTACAAATCTCTGGCATGGGGGTGGGGAGCGGGGAGGGCGGCAACACAACGCAGTACTAGGTGAAGTGGGTAGGTTGGTATTTTTCATGGTTTTTTCCCCCTCTTCATATTCCTTCTAACTCCCCCCCTCCCCCCTTTCTCCATGCCTCCCTCCCTTTCCTCTCCCCTTTCATCCCCCTTCCCAGACCGGTTGCGAACCCACAGCGCCGCGGAGGGAACGCCTGCGCCTCGGCCGGACACTAAGAGTTAAGATGTGGCGGAGGGGGTGGCGGGGGAGGGGCGGAGAGGAGAAAGTGGCGAGGGGGAGGGAGGCGGGGGGGGCGGGGGGGACGACAGATTTCCAGCTTCTACGACGCTCTGCCTAAATTAAAAAGCAACCAATCGGAACGGCCGGAAGGGGGGCCGCGCGTCCTGAGCCAGTCATTCCGGGCCTGCCAATCACCCAGCGGGTAGCCAATCAGCGGGGGCCCTGGTGCTCGACTTCCTTGTATTTGGGAAAGTGTGGTGGTGGGTGCGCGCTCGCGGCGGAGGGTAAACATTCGACAGTCCCTGCTCTGAGAGGGAGGGACAGAGAGCGAACTGTCAGATCCCTGCGAGAGCGGGCGGGCGAGCGAGGGAGAGGGAGTGAGAGAGAGAGGGAGGGAGAGGGAAAGTGAGAGAGGGAGAGAGAGCGCGAACGAGGGCGCAGAGCGAGCTCCCGCTGCAACTCCGCTCCGGCTCGGCCAGCGCCAGCGCCGTCGGTGCACTCTACGAGCCGTGCAACGTGCCCACTGGAGTTGGTTGTGTATCAAGGATCCCCTATATGCACACACACACCTCCACCTCCACCAATGCACTCTTCTTCCTCCTCCTCCTCCAGACAACTGCTGGGAAAAAAATAAAACACCAACCCCAACCGTCAGCAACAAGGTAACAGAGCCATTCGACCTCATTTTTCTCCTGTTCAATTTTTCCTTGTTATATTTGTTTCCTAATTTCTGCCCAAAAGGAAAGATGTCGCATCAGACTGTGACTGTTGCGAGGAGAATGAAAAAGGACTCTTGTTTCAGAGGCAACCAAGAGCTCCGGCAATAGCAACTTCAGAGAAATGCACCATCGCAAGAAGTTTTCCTAGGACAGAACAAAACTTGAAACGAAAGGACCAGAGGAGGAGAGCAGGAGCCAGCCTCTCCTCTCCGCACACGCGAGCAGCCAGCATCACCACGCCTTCAAGGACGGAAAAAAAGTTTTACTACTCTAAGGGAAAACGAGTGAAATGTGTTCCTGAGGAGGAGAGAAGAGAGCGGGCAAGGGAAGCAGCGGTCCGGTTGCTGGTCACCCACAATTTGGTTCAGGAAGAAAGGAACGGCTGCTTTCTTTGTTGTCTCCCGTGAAATCTTCACTTAGCAGGTGGACTGAGCCCCGCGCCCGGGCAGAGTCCGCGCTCGGCGGAGGACGGCAAGAGGAGCGGGAGCCGGCGCGCCCCGCCAAAGAGCCCGGAGCGCAGGCCCGCGCCCTGCCCGGTGAGCCCCGCTGGAGCGAGCGGAACGCGCCGGGGCTGGGGGGCGGCCACGACCCCCCCTGAAGGGGGCGGCCACGGAGCGCGCCCCGAGAAGCGAGCCCCGCTCCCTAGAGCGCTGCTCCTGCTGCTCCTGCTGCTGCTGCTGCTGCTGACCAAGGCCGGCCGGCGACCCCCGCGCCCTGCCGAGCGGCCTTGCAGCTGCAGCCGGGGGCCGCGGCGGCGGCGGCGGCGGCGGCGGCGGGGGCGGAGGCGGCGGAGGAGGAGGCGGCGGCGAAGGCGGCGGGGCCGGCCGGGGCCCGGGGCGGGGGCGGGGGAGGAGGGGGGGGAGGAGGCGGGAGGCGGGGGGGCGCGGCGGCGGCGGCGGCGGCGGCCGCGGCTGCTGCTGCTGCGGCGGCGGCGGTGGTGGCGGCGGTGGGGTGGCGGGAGCGGAGCGGCATGGCCACGGCGGCTTCTAACCCCTACCTGCCGGGGAACAGCCTGCTGGCGGCCGGCTCCATTGTACACTCGGACGCGGCGGGAGCCGGCGGCGGCGGGGGCGGCGGCGGCGGGGGCGGCGGCGGCGGCGCGGGCGGCGGCGGGGGCGGCATGCAGCCCGGCAGCGCCGCCGTGACCTCAGGCGCCTACCGAGGGGACCCGTCCTCCGTCAAGATGGTCCAGAGCGACTTCATGCAGGGGGCCATGGCCGCCAGCAACGGCGGCCATATGCTAAGCCACGCGCATCAGTGGGTCACGGCCCTACCCCACGCCGCCGCCGCCGCCGCCGCCGCTGCCGCCGCCGCCGTGGAGGCCAGCTCGCCGTGGTCCGGCAGCGCCGTGGGCATGGCCGGCAGCCCCCAGCAACCGCCGCAGCCGCCGCCGCCGCCGCCGCCGCAGGGCCCCGACGTGAAGGGCGGCTCCGGTCGCGACGACCTGCACGCGGGCACCGCGCTGCACCACCGCGGGCCGCCGCACCTCGGGCCCCCGCCGCCGCCCCCGCACCAGGGCCACCCAGGGGGCTGGGGGGCCGCCGCCGCCGCAGCCGCCGCCGCCGCCGCCGCCGCAGCCGCCGCACACCTCCCGTCCATGGCCGGGGGCCAGCAGCCGCCGCCGCAGAGTCTGCTCTACTCGCAGCCCGGGGGCTTCACGGTGAACGGCATGCTGAGCGCGCCCCCGGGCCCGGGTGGCGGCGGCGGCGGCGCGGGCGGCGGCGCCCAGAGCCTGGTGCACCCGGGGCTGGTGCGCGGGGACACGCCCGAGCTGGCCGAGCACCACCACCACCACCACCACCACGGGCACCCGCACCCGCCGCACCCGCACCACGCGCAGGGGCCTCCGCACCACGGCGGCGGCGGCGCGGGGCCCGGGCTCAACAGTCACGACCCGCACTCGGACGAGGACACACCGACGTCGGACGACCTGGAGCAGTTCGCCAAGCAGTTCAAGCAGCGGCGCATTAAACTCGGCTTCACGCAGGCCGACGTGGGGCTGGCTCTGGGCACGCTGTACGGCAACGTGTTCTCGCAAACCACCATCTGCCGCTTCGAGGCCCTGCAGCTGAGCTTCAAGAACATGTGCAAGCTCAAGCCGCTGCTGAACAAGTGGCTGGAGGAGGCGGACTCGAGCACTGGCAGCCCCACGAGCATCGACAAGATCGCGGCGCAGGGCCGCAAGCGCAAGAAGCGGACCTCCATAGAGGTGAGCGTCAAGGGCGCGCTCGAGAGCCACTTCCTCAAGTGCCCCAAGCCCTCCGCGCAGGAGATCACCAACCTGGCCGACAGCCTGCAGCTGGAGAAGGAGGTGGTGCGGGTCTGGTTCTGCAACCGGCGCCAAAAGGAGAAGCGCATGACGCCGCCCGGGATCCAACAGCAGACGCCCGACGACGTCTACTCGCAGGTGGGCACCGTGAGCGCCGACACGCCGCCGCCGCACCACGGACTGCAGACGAGCGTGCAGTGAAGGCAAGGGGCGCAGCTCGAAGAGGGCCGCCGCCGCCGCCGCCGCCTCCGCAGCCTCCGCAGCCGCTGTCAGCATCGCCGCCAACCCCCGCCGCCGCCGCCGCCGCCGCCGCCGCCGCCGCGCCGACCCGCACCGGGGCCGCACCGGGCCCAGGCCAGTCCGCCGCCCTCCCCTCCGCCCAAAGACAAACATGCCCGCCCTTGGAGGAGAGAGAGAGAGAGAGAGAGAGAGAGAGAGAGAGAGAGAGAGAGAGAGAGAGACGGACCAAGAAGACATTTCTGAAGTCCAAGGAAGGAGGGGCAAAACACAAAACAAAAGCGTAACAAATACCCAGACTGTTTTATATACGTATATATAACAAACAAAACCGGAAGAGAAAAAGGAGGCGATCATGAGATCTCGTTTATACTGTGGTGGTGTTTCCTTTTTGTTTTTCTGTTTTCTTTTTAAAGAAGGGTGAAGATGCCTAGCGCACCAAAACTGCACTCGTGAGGTTTTCCCCACCCTAGGAAGTCCTACATGGCAACAGTGGACAGCACCTAGCACCTGCCTCGTCCTCGCCTCTTAAAAAAAAAAAAAAAAAAAAAAAAAAAAGCAGCTTCCCCCCCCCCCCGCCCCCGCTCTCCTTTTCACTCCCCCCATCCAAAGGGCTGACTAAAGTGATCTACCGAAACTTTCTTTCCTGGGAGCGACGTGCAAGAAAGCAGAGGCACCCTTTTTTAGTTGGCCATGTTAAAGTCATTTGGGGACAAATGGACTATGAAATAGGAAGGAGAAAACAAAGAACAGTCTTCAGGAAAAAAAAAAAGAAAGCAAGCAAGAAAGAAAATATTCACAGCTTTTGAAATTAACAGACTGAATAGCAAAGCCAAAAGAAAAAGTCTTCTCAAAGTAACCTTGGAAATAAAGCATCACGAAAGAGCAGAGGGATGGGCGAGGGAGAAGGGGACGGCTACCCAGGAGTGGGGGAGGCCAGGCCGAGTCGGGCAGGGCGGGTGGACTGGGCTAGGAGCAAGGCCCCGCCACCAGCCCCGGCTTTAACGGCGGGCACTCGGGTGGATGAGGCCTAAAGATTCCACCGCGAATATTTTTTTTATTAATATTTTTATTTTTTATTTCTGGACTGACTCAGATAAAGAGATTTAGAAGGACTGAGCACCAGCCGCTGCACTCCTCTGGACTTCTCTCCTCAATCCGTTGCCAACTTTGATTGAATGGGTGCTGTGGATGTGATTATATAATACTGCCATTTCCAAGCAGTGTTTTTGGTAGGTTTTAATAAACAGACTTTTCAAAAGACGGCAATATAGAATTGTTAGATCCGTTGTTGATCTAAAAATATTTGCTTTATATTTTCATTAAATGACTTCTTTTAATATTTTATTCAGAATACTTATGAACTGCTGCAAAACGGTAATTTATTTTTCCCCAGATCTTGTATTACGTGTTTTTTTCAGACGAGCACAAATCAAAATGAAATGAAAATATGGACAGTTGCTAGGTAGTAAGGGTATCTTTTGATGTGATCATTTGATTGTAATTTAATTTGAGTAGTGATTCCGTAAGAGCTGATCGAGAAAATAAATTTGTTAGAATGAAATAGTCTGTGTCTGATGCATAAACACTATGTGGGAAGAAAAGAGTTCTTTAGGAAATATTTTTTTACTAATGCAAATCCTTAAGTGATAGCACTGAGGAAGTACAGCCTGCTCCACGAAATACGGAGTAAAGGACAGACGTGACAGAAACTGCTAGTACTTTAACATAGTTGTCACTCCTCGTTAATCCATAAATTTCACAACATTTTCTCTCCCTTGGTTTTAGTGGGTGTTTTTAGTGTTTTTAGGTGAGATTGTCTAAATACTAGTTTTTTTCTCGGAGATACCTGTGTCCTTTATCATCTTGACCAGAAGACTGGACTACATCACCAGTAAAAATGTGCCAACTGGTTATTAATGGCTAATACATAGCTCCCCCCCACCCACCCACCCAACTTCACCCTCTCTTTTCCCTCCCTTCCCCCCACCATATTGCTAGGTCTCTTTCCTCTTTTTCTGAAGGCTAATAGTTGTAAAGAATAGCTTACAAGTCTATAAGATATTTTTATATTAATCACTTCCCATTAATAACTATATGAAGTTCAGTTTAAATTATTAAGCTGTTTTGGGTTTTCTGTTTCTGTTTTAGTTGTTTTCCTTGTACTGAAAGAATGTAGTTCTAAAATCCTGATTAGGGTCCACACTGCATTCCCCCCAGTGTGATTACCAGCTCAGACTTTCTATGTCCCTGTCTTTCCCCAGTATGATTCCATATCTACTTTACTGGTGCTGGGGGGTTGAGCTTTTTTTGATCACTCCTCAGATACACCATACAGAGCGGTCACATTTATCAAGTCAATGTATCAATATTTACCATGTGGGAAAATGAAAAGTGTAATGCCTCAGGTTGTGAGTCCTACCGATGCAAAAGGCTCTGCTCAGTTGAGTCCCTTCGTCTTGTACTTAAAAAAAGTATTTGGGAGTGACACAGCAACGATTTTATGGATTAATTTCCTCCTAATCTCATTTAGCTGTCATTCACTCTTTGCCTTCTCTCATCTTCCTCTCTCTTCCTCTGATATCGATGCAGGGGTTAAAAAACCCGGAAAACTGTGAGAGCAACAGGAACAGTTATTTCTTCCAGACAGACCCTGTGTCATTTTCATAAATCAAGCCCAGCCAGATGGCCGTGTATTGGGTTGCATTATTTTAAGCACCAAATCGTACTAAAAATCACAATCATTTTGATTTGTGAAATCTGAAAAAGGCCACATTTATTAAACAGAGAGAAGGAAAAAAATGAAAACAAGAAACCACAATTTACTTTCCTTTGCCTTCATGTCTCCTCCTTCTCTTGCTATTGTAATCTCTCTGCCCAGCAAATTTACAACCTGGAGGGGGGGTCGGGGGTGGGGACAAACTTTATCATTTTCTGAGGGTCTGCAGGGGCAAGCAAAACAGGCCTCATGAGAAAGCTGAGGATTGGGTGTGGTTGTTTTTATATGGTGAATACTACTGGCACGTGAGATGAAATCCTATTTTCCCTACAGGAATGGTAGTGGTTGATTAGACAGAGAATAGGTCTATTTAAAATTTTAGGAGGTATTTGCTTACTTGATTTGGCTGACAACAAAAGAACTAACATTAGATTTCACACTGTTTTCTATTAAAAAGCAACCTTTTTTGCTGATTACTTTGGAAGGAGCCCCAGATTTAAGGGTAGGAGAGTAACTTTTCATTGGCAAAGAAGAGAAAGCAAGCCCATTTTATTTCATCATTTTGCATTTTTTACAGTGAGCTCATGCTTGCACTCCATATTAAAAAAAAAAAATCAACCCTTTGAATGTATTTACAAAATGAAATTCATGTTTGAAAAACAAAAGAGGGCAGCTATAACTGAGAGGTTTTGTGCTAAGGCTTATATTGTTACACATGTAAATAATGAAAATATTGTTATATATCACCAGATCTTTTTAATGAATTTGGTCATTGTGTTCCTTTGCAGCGCAAGTGTCTTGTGCTTCGTAAAGTGCCCATTTGTTTCCTCCATTTCAATCCACCCCCTCCTCCCCTTCCAACCCAAAGGAAAGTGACAAAGTTCTGTTCCATCAATCTGGCTAATCCTGAGCTAGGCCCATTTATAGTTTGCAGTGTCCTGTGGCTCCTGATCACTTGTCCAAGCCCCTGTCACCTCAACCACCCAACCATCTTCCCTTGCAAGTCTGGGCGATAAATCATTCAAGGTGTATTTAAAATAGTCACTTTACTGTTGTTGCTCTGCCTTTTTTTTTTTTTTCTTAAAGTACTTAGCCAAGGACTACTTCTTTGTTCCAAAATAGAACTGTTCATTATTGATCTTAGAGTTTCCCTCTGCTTCCCTGTAGCCTCCAGTGTTCGCTTATTACCATGCTCATAATCTGTTTTGTATGAATGGTTTTCAACATTCAGAGAATAATTGGTTCTAATATTAAATGCAGTATATACTATTGATAGTTTTATCGATAAGTGTAATATTTTAAATAATTTTAACAATTAAATTTGTTTTTTAAATTATATATTTGTAAAGTATTTATCCTGTTGGAAGCAACAATATATTGTTGTATTTATTCGTTTATTTTTGTAATAAATGATCAACCTCTTCAAGCTAAATCAAAAATGACACTTTTATATATTTATACAGAATGCTTTTTAGGATATGGGCATATTTGCACCAATTTGTATGTAAATAGAGCAAGAGCCATCAATAACTTGTAGCTTTCAGAACTAAATTGAAGGAAGAAACATTCTCTCCGCATGGAGTTTAGTTTGCCCAAGTTCCAGGGTAATTAATCAAACTCTAAAATGGATGCAACAAGTATTGGCACTGGATGCAGACTTGAAATTAATTATTTAGGTGGTGGACCTGGTTTTTTTCAAGGCAGAAGGATAGAATCGAAAGAATTCTCTTCTTTCATGAAATGCACGTGGCTGACCGGACTGATTAGAACAGATGCTCTGTATTGGTGATAAAACCTAATACCTGGCTGTGCTCAGACATCTATGCTGGGGGGAAAGGTGGTGAGAGTTTTGAGTTAAGACTGCGAGGCTATCCGTGACTCAGAAGCAAGGTGATGTAGGAAGAAAGAGTTGTGTTATGGTTGTTTTTTAAAAATAGTTCTTCTTAAAATGGCTGTGGTAAGAACCTCTCCCTCCTAGTCCTGGTCAGACAGCATGAGCAGTCAGTACAGGTGTTGCTGTTGCTGATGTTGGTAAGAGCGATGCATGTCAGAAGCGTGGGGGCCACCTCTCCAGCTCTCCGGTTCTGTAGGTCACTTGGTCATCTCTCAGTTCCTCAGGGCGACTGTTCCGAGGGCCTGAAGTTCACCCACGTGACCTCCCGGCTGCAGGAGCCCCACCGTGGGCTTGATCTTGATTTCAATAAGGAGATCAGAGGGCTCTGGGTTTGCCTGAACTTTCCAGTCTAGGAAAGGAAACAGTGCGGAGGCTGGAAGGCATGGGTGGGGGTGGGGGAGCGGAGATAGCAAGAGGGGTACTTGTGTAATCAGATTCTTTGATTTTGTTAGCCTGGCTCATGGCCTATTAATTAGATTACTCTCTCTCTCATTCTTGATTTCACATCCGTGTTTGTTCCTGTATCCTAAAATGTGGGCGCGAGCGTGGTGAGCAGGAGCCTATGATGTCACTGCCGGCCAGCGGCGGCCGCCTGGCCTTCTGGAGGGCTGTGGGCTGCGTTCTTTATGAGTCGGGTCTTCCTCAAGGAAGAGTTGGCTCTGGAAGTGACCTCAGAGGGGGTCTGGGAAGAGGGCAACTGGCATTCTCGCGGCGGCACGATGTGTGCGCTAGTGTGTGTGTGTGTGTGTGTGTGTGTGTGTGTGTCCTGCGCGCCTGTGGGTGCGGGTGAGGGGAGGGGCTGCGGAAATTCGCGGCCTGGACTCCGAAGCCCTAGGGATGCAGATGGCTTGCTCAGGTGCAGGGCCTGCCTCAAGTGGAAATGGGGATCAGAGAAGCGGAGGAGGGTAGCGCCGGGGCAGAAGCCCGGTTTCTCTCTGGGACGCGGGGCAGGCGGGGCGCCGAGGCGGGGCGGTGGCGGTCGCGGTGGGGTGGCCCGATCCCTGCTTGGCCCGGCCCGGCCCGCGGCCCGGCCGTAACAGCTGCTGCCAGTCCCACAAGTTGTTTTCCTCGTGGCGACCATTCAGCAAAACGCACGATCCTTTCTCAAAGATTTAAATTTCGCGGATGAATTACCATACACCGGTTGCTTAGCAACTAAATTCAAGCAGGGCTAAGAATATGCAAGCTTTTTGTATTCTCATTAATAAAATGCCACTCTGACACAGCAACCCGACTTTGGATCACTGCAACTTCTGTAAAAGCCGTAGGAGAATACAAACCGATCCTGCCATTTAATTACAGATCAAAATGGCTTGAAACGCGATGTTTTGTTCATCTATCTTCCTAAAAGCGATGTAAAAAATAACGGCTTTTCAAGAGCAGTAGTAAATTCTTTTTTTTTTTTTTAATGGAGTTGTCTATCGGGGTTACTGATAATTGTCAACTGAAACTTTTTTGAAACACAAGGTTGAAATATCTCCTTTCATCAACATCTCTGCTCTCCCCCTCAGTCCCCTGTCCTCTGATCCTTCGATCATTCCCCAGCCTGATAATGACAATTATTATCATAATTCAGGAAATACCCAGGCCTTGGGAGCCCTGGGGACTAACGGGCAGTTGGTAGAGCAATCGACAAGGCCGGTGGCTGGAGAAAACCTAAGAAATTGCGGAGAGAGAGCGAAATGAAAACTTGGCGAAAGTTTCCTTGGAAGGTGGGTCGGCTGGAGGTCGTAGAGGTACTGACGAACACTTTTTGGAACGCCTGGGAGAATTAAAGGTAGAAATGCCTGTCGATCTCTGTTCCACGTTTGCGGATTTTCCGTGCTGGGGTCCAGCCTCCTCTCCCCGGAATTCGGTTGCAGCCTCCCCCTCCGCGGACCGCAGAGTTCAGAGGGGCTGAGTTCAGGGCCTGCTGACCCCGGCTCTCTCCGAGATCCACCTCCCCGCTGCCCCCAAGCCCTGGGGCCCTGGAGGAAAAGCAACCACGGAGTTGGACCCCCTGGGTCTTCAAAGACTCTGGCCCAGCCCAGGGCCCAGAGCCTGGGATTTACAGAAGGGGGGCACTCCGCGTCCATTCCCGAACGGTGCTGTGCCTGGAAGGGGGCGCGCTGGCTCAGAATAAGGGTCTAACGCTTGGCTACAGTTCGAATGTGGGGGGAGTAGGGGTCACAGAGGACTGGCCTCGCAGGCGGGTAGGTCGCATTGTTTGGGAACGCGCCTGGATCTAGGAAGCCGGGGCTGGGGAGGCGGCGGGGTGGGGGTGGGGGGGCAGGGCTGGAGGAGGCTGGTGGCTTTGTGAAGTTTCGGGCCTCCAGGCCCTGCGCGCCGCACTGGGGAGTGGAGTGCCTGGGTCACCCTGGGCACTCGGCCCGCGCCTAGGCGGAAACTCGAGCGCCCGGGGAACGCTGCATGTGCCCGGCCCCGTCACGGTCACCTCCCGAGCACAGTCCCCGGCTGGAGACTGCGGGCCCCGGGCCTGCGCGGCGATACTGCGCTGGCGGTGGGCGAGCGCGGGCCGCAGGGGAAGGCAGGGGTGCCAGGCGTCGGGTCGATGCCCAGTCTACCCGCCGAGACGATTGTGCGCCGGCTTCGCTTTGGAAGCTGCAAAAGGAGGCCGCGGTCCTCTTTAGAAAGACCCAGGGGCAAAAGTGAAACTCTCCAGACTGGTTCCAGTAACATTCCCAGGGAGCCAACCCCCCTTGCTTACACTTTGGCAAACGTGAGAACTTTAGAGGTGGCTCTTCCCCAGGTCAGTATGGACGCTGAAGGATAACGACCCCCACACCTCGACTGACTCAGTTTTTACCCGATTTCTTTCTAGTGAGTTAAAAAAAAGAAAAAGTGGAAAGTAAACCATAAGTTGAAATATGTGCTCTGTTAAGTGCTCAGAGACATTAGAGTTCATTTTTCAGTAAAAGGTACATAATAAACAGGAAGCCATTTATTTACAAATACAATTGTCCCAGACAAGTCACATTCCATGTACGTAATTCATTAATGGAATTCGTTCCTTTTCCTCCCTTTGGAAAGAGAAATTTTAGCTTTTAAAAATAGCCAAGTCTTGGAGGAGGGGAGAGTGGTTAGTTACCTGTTCCTAGAAAAGGAAGCAGGGAAGTCTGGCCAATTCCTGGCTGTGGGGGGTGTTAAACAGTATAAAATAACAATTTTAAAGGTATGGGGAGCCTTTTTTTTTTCCTTTGTCACTCTCCAGAAAATAAGTTTGTTGATCTGAGTTGCTGTCACCAGACTTGTCCAGTGGCAATGCGCTGGTAACATAATCCTAGTTGGCCTGTGTGCATCCATACATGTGAACAAAACTAAAATTTAAATAACTTGAGCTGCCTGGGAATACACCAGAATTTTATCCGTAAAACTCACTTAGTTGCCATAGTTTTAGAAATGTCTGTGGAAACGTGCCTGCCGTTCTCTCTCCTTGAGAGACGTGATCCTGGGGAGATGCTCCCACACAACATCTTAGTCACCAGTGTAAGCCAGAATCACTTACCTGGAGAACCTGGGTTTGGTCTTTTCTAATTTGAGAAGCAAATTAGTGAATCCCCTTTCCCTGCAAGCTGGGAGAGGGACCTTGTCCAGGAGAGAACCATCTGGGATGGGCGGAAGACAGAATCAAGTGTGGGTCTCTGAGTGACCCGGGGAGTAGCAAGTAAACATCAAAAGCACAGGGCACGCTGAGGTGTATCTGGGGCTTTGTGACATCCCAATACAAGGCATGGTACAAAGGACAAAAAAGAATGATAAACTGTTCCTGTTTCATTGTTGTAGCTACAAAATAACAGGACGGACACTGAGAGGAAAGCAAAAACATCTTTTAATATGAAAACAAAAACAAAAGGACAAGGGATGTTCTCATGAAGAGCTGCCTGGGAGATTGCACATTAGTTGTGTCCTCCAGGACTGCCTCTCGGCAGAAGGCAAGCCCATTTAGTCGGCTGGAACATTGCACACTGAAATAGAATAGATATTCATTTCAAAGAGCTCGCTTTGTGCCAGCACTGAAATACAAGGTGCCCGAACCAGCTACCCTCACTCCACCCAGGTTCAGACGGGGCAACCTCCAGGTCTGAGTTGGGACCAGACAGGTTTGTGCTCCTCCCCCACCCTGTAAGAATCTGGGAGGGAGAGTCGTTTTCATTTGCACCTCCAAGGTTGGAAACTCTCCAGCAGAGTTTTTAAAAATAAACAAGTCTAATCAGAAAGTGTAGTGCCCAGAAACTAACAAAATGAAAATAAATGTCTTGGTAGCTTGGTCTGGACAATCTGTAGGTTACAATGCGGAAAAACCCCTTAGTGAGCACAATGACGTCTACAGTATCTTTGATTAACCTTGGGGAGGGGTGGGGGACAAAGCTTTCAAACTTCCTCAGGTGGTCCTACCGATTATACTTTGTGCTCCTTGAAGATTTCATCCAGGGCTTTAAAAATGTTTCAGACCTGAAGAATGTCTTTAATTCTTCTGAGAACTATTTAATAGTTGTCCTGGAAGTTTTCAACAAGACAGGGATGCCAAGTAAGTAGTCTGGGGTCCAGTGAAGTCCACGGGGTGGTAATGGTGGATACTCAAAGGCACTGAGCAACCTGCCCCTGTAATGGGCTTTCTGCTTTTCAATGAGGAGGGGCCGAGGAGGTCAACACTATTTATATATGTACCTGATCCCACCGGCTTTCCTCTATTTATCAAAGAGGAAGACCTACAAGGGAGGGGGTGAAAGGGAGGGGAGAGACCAAAAGACAGATCAGTTACTTCCCCACTTTGTTCCTGGGCCTTGAACTGGGCTTCAAGGAGGGGAATAAAAGTCTCCAGGGAATGAACGCCCCCCCCCCCACACACACACCTCTATTAGCCTCACCCTGACACTCTCACCCCCACCCCAAGGCCAGAAAACCCTGTGCCGGCTGATTTGCGGCAAAATGGTAACTTGAGGAACCCTGTGTGAATGTGTTACATAACATAGGGAGAGGTGCTTACGCTTGATTTTTCTTCCAGTGGCTATGAGCAGGCAGAAAGGCCTAGAAAGGAGGAATGAAGACAAATTAAATAGGAAATCTATGGAGAAATGCATAGCCCTATACAACGAAGCATGTAAGTTTACCTGCACCTCTTGTGTGCCAGAGTATCCTTTAAATACCCTACCTAGAAGTGTGCTTTGACCAAAGAGGAGGCATGTCTAATTTGGGGTTTGGGGGAAGGACAATTATACCCAAGGAGGCTGGGATCCTGTGGCCCTGGAGACAGTAGAAGCCAAGTTAGTTCCAAGCTCTGTGTTATCCCCACCTGCTCTTTCTGATGGAATCCTCACGTCCTTACTCTGGGAGGGCAGGTGACCCCTTCCCCATGCACCCTGCTGTGCCCACCCCAGTCACCCCGGCCTGTGGCAGGTGAGCTACTCATTCGCCAGCAGCAGGAGCCCACCGCTGCAGCAGTCCGAGGTCACATTCAGAAAGCTTGTCCTTCCCCGGAGAGCCTCCCCCAAAGGCGAAGGGCGGTGCGAACCGAGTTCCTCTGCCCCAAGCGCGAAGGGGAAATCCTAACCAAGGGACAAGCATTATGCAGGAGAGGATCTGCAGCGGGCAGTTGATCTGGGCAGATCCCCAGCGCCAGGCCCTCTCCGCAGAGGGACGGGGCTGAGGGGAGGGGGCCGGGGGGGGGGGGGGGGAGCGTGCTGTGGTGGTGGCGGGCGGGCCCGGGGAGAGGGAGCAGCCGAAGGCGCGCAAGCTGACAAAGCTGTAACAAAGGATTCAAGCAAAAGTAGTACCAAGGATCTTTAAATTATCACACACCTTACAGGCGTGTCCCCAGCTCCCGGGACATAGAGTCCGTTGATTGTTCCCCCGGGCTCCGCAGACGTGCCCCGGCTGTCAATGGTGCAAGGCTGGCTGCCCGGCTTCACGGCCTCGGCCCCTGCGCTCCCGCAGGCCCGCCGCGGGCATGGGTGGGTGGCGGCGCCTGGGTCCGCCGAGCCTCGTCGGTGGCTGTTCCTCCGGTGGCTCAGTGAGGCCGCGGTCTTGCTGGGCAACATCCCTGGCCCTTGGTTGCTCCCCCCCCCCGCCCCCACCCCTCCGCGAAGGTCATGGGCTGCGATCAGGCCTGGCAGTGGAGGCCCAGAAGCAGTCCACACGCCTCCCTGCTGGACAAGAAGAACGCTGGAGAAAAGGGGAGCTCCTGGGTTTGGCGGATGCCTGAGTCACCATGGCCTTTGCAAGGAGAGCAAGCAGGACACCATAGAAAAGACGCCCCCGGGACGTGCTTTTGAGGCTTTCAAGGAGGCTAAGCTTGGGCACTCGAGTCCTCCCCCCACCCCCGCTGAGGCTCCCAGAGCCCCCCATACCCTCTGGCCCTTCTGTCACTGCTGCCCCCAGGCCTACCATCACCACCAAACCTTGGCAGTGACCCGGCGCCCCTGCTCTGGGTAGGTATTGGTGGATAGGAGTTGAAGCCCCAGCACCCGGTTCCGGGAAAGTTGAGACCAAAGCGGTAGGGGAGTGATTGTGAGTGGTGAGGCAGAACAGCGTAAAGACCCCAAACTTCCCCCTAGTGCCCCCACTGGGTTCCCGAGGCTCCCCCTTGCAGCTGCCGGGGCCTTTGAGAGTTGATGAGAAAGGCATTTTTTTTCTGGGAACTCTGGGTCCCAGGAGGGCAGCTGGTGAGGCAGGAGAAAAGGAAGAAGCCCTCATGCTCTGAGGTCAGGAGGACGAGTAGGGAGAAGAACCCATCAGGACTCGGTGCCCCTCCACTGGCGACAAAGGAGGTGATGAGAACAAAACTGGGGAAGAAGGGTAGAAGTGGGTATAAACTGTGTTCAGTGACCATCCCTCTCCTTCATGGTGTCCTCTTTCTTTAATTCAACCCAGAGGGGGCCCCTCGGAAGAGCTGCAGACTGTGGGGCTTCCAGCCGCCTGCGCCCACCCAGCAGGGCCTCACAGCACCCCCCCCCCCCCCACCAGGGGCAGCCCAGAGTGGAAGGTCTGCCAAAGTTGGCTCAACCCTCAGGCCAGGCCTCCAGAGGCTTCTGCCCTCCCACCTCCCCCCCAACCCTGGCTGGCCTGAGCTGGGCTGGGCTGGGGCTCCGACCTCACCAATGGCCTCCGGAGTGGGGCCGGCTAGGAAATTCCAGCCAGGCAGCCCAGCATGGCAGAGAGAACTGGAGGGAGGGAATGACACTACCCCTGGCTCCGTACAAGTGCAAATGAGATGCATTCTGGCTGATCAGTCCACTGTATTTTATGCAACTTAATGTCGATGTCTTGTCAACTCTTCCCATCGGGAAGAATAACAGAAAATTTTAACGAGAATTTGTGTGTGTCTGTGGTTTCCGACTACAGTTCCGGGCAGGGAGATGGGGTGAGGCTGGAGACAGGGAGGTTTGCTGACATGAGCAGCGTTGTATAAACCCCCCTAAAATGCATCCTTAGGCCACAAAGAAGGAAACAAGAGGCAGGATGGGTTAAGGTTGCTGACAAGAGACCCTGATGCAACTAGTTGGATCTCTGGCTGGGGAAAGTTTAAAGCGGTGACATTTCTTTTCAAGGAGCAAAACGTATTTGTATTTACTTGGGTGCAGGGGACAGATCAAACTCCTCCTCCCAGCTTACCTGACATCTTGAATGTCTAAGGGCCACTTAGGGGGAGTCTCAGGAGTCCACCAGAAGAGAAAAGGACCGTGGAGGCCCTCTCTGGGTGACAGCGTTCGCTGCCCTCTTTCTGTGTCAGTTTCAAAGCAAGTTGTAAGTTGAGGAAACTTGCCTCCACCTCTGACCAGACTCGCCCACCAGGTTTCCTGAGAAAGCAAGTCCCATCAGACCTAGATGATCGACGCCTCCTGTAAAGGGAGAGAACGGCAGGGCAGGGCGAGTCCCAGAGACCAAAGGAGCCTCCAGTGTCCTGCCCCAGGGCCACCTCATGTGGTTCACATGGGCGCTTTGGGAGAGCTCTCGTCTTTTTCTTTCTTTCTGTTCTTTCTTTCTTTCTTCATTTCTTTCTCTTTTTTCTTTCTTTCTTTCCTTCTTTCTCTTTCTTTTCTTTCTTTCTCTTTTTCTTTCTCTTTCTTTTTTTCTTTCTTTCTTTCTTTCTTTCTTTCTTTCTTTCTTTCTTTCTTTCTTTCTTTCTTTCCTTCTTTCTTTCTTTTCTTCCCTCCTCCCCCCCACCCCCCCAGCACAGAGCCCTAGAAGTCCTGATAGTACAGCCAGAGAGGACTGGAGGGCCAGCTCCACCCTCCTCCTCCGCCCCTCCTCATAGGTATTGTTGTCTCAGGCTTGTCTGCAGCTGACCCAAGGCAGGGGAACAATGGGTTTTCTAAGCCCTGTTCCCAAGCCCTGCCCCTCTCCCCCCTGCCAGGCTCAGTGGTAGGCAGGGCACAAATGGCTGAGAGTAAGGGGAGCTTCGTGCCAGCTCTTGCCCCCTCTTTCATGATGTTCTCAGGGTCAGCAGGGAATTTGTTGTTGACATATGAAGCTGTCCTGTGAAGATCTGCCTCTGGGGTCGGTCGGCTGCCCACTCAAGGAAGCTATGGTAGTTTTATTCTCAGGACCCAAGGTATTATGTAGGTTACTAACAGTCAGGGCCAGGAAGGAGAGACAGGCACCCTGGGAGCCAGTGAAGGGAGACTACCCCAGGCCCATTTCATTCAGGTGAGGTTGTTGGACCCTCCAGGTGGCCAAGATGATTCCACGCTATCCTGTTACCTGTGGAGGACTCCTTTCTCTGCAGTATTCCTTGGCTGAGGTGTGAGATGCCCTCACTGCTGGGCAATTAACTCGAACAAAATAGAACGGGGAGGGGGTGATCATGTGCTTCCCGTCAAGACAAGGGGCCACCCGGCACTCTGAAACTATCCAAACTTTTACGCTGCTTAGCAGAGGAGTCTGCTGGTCGCCAGCAGCTCAGGTTTCTGCCGTGCAGTGTGGGCATGTCCATGCCCGCCTGGTAAATACATCAGAACCAGATGTATGCTGCTGCTCTGGGCTTCCACCCAGGGGCCAGGGTGCTGGGGACATGTCCCAAACAAGACAGACTTGAAATTCATTGCCCCCCACTCACCCAGCGGCCTGAGAGGCCACTAGAAAGGGCTGGACTCCAGGGCAATGAGCAGAGGTGACCTACAGCAAAATGAGCTGCTAGCTCCTCTCCAACGGTTTGGCCGCCTTTCTCCCCCTGCTGCATGGTGGCTGACCAGAGCCCCTGCAAGTTGCCCCGTCCCTCTCTTCTTGCTATGGGATCCCAACAGGCAGCTGGTTCCCTTGTGCCCTCCCAGGTCAGTTCTTTCCATCTGGGATCACAAGGTGTCCACAAAGAGGCAGGGAGGAGCGAGAAACCATCTTCACTAATAAACAAACCCAGTCACAGTAGCCTGTACCTCAACAGACCCTTCTTGCTACCCTTTACTTCGCTAGCAGTCGCTCAGCTTTTGACAGGCCAAAACCATTTCAACCCACGAGCAAAAAGAACAATTTTAAAGGTAGGCCCCGTTCCTCATTTCTCCTTGGCTCCCCAAGTTCACCATCGCTCACTTCCTCACCTCCCAGCCATCTGGATATCCATTACCCCATCCGAAGGTCTCAAACACTTGTTCCTTAAAATCTTCTGGGGCTTGAGCATTTCCCCAGTCACTGGTGAGGGAACACACCCTCCCCACTCCAGGGCCGCATCCAAGCCTGGTAACTCATCGCATAACTCGATGCCCCCCAGAAACACAGATTCCCTCATTTATCAGGAGTAGCAATAAACTTTACTGAAAGAGAGAAATTCAGCATTGACTGTGCATGGGATACCTACTGGTGGACTCTTTGAAAACATCCTCTCTAGCTTCTGACCTCCTCCGTTGGGGTGGAGTGCTGTAAACATCTTAGGTAGCAGAATTTGGAAACAGCTTGATCACCGCCAGCAGCTTTGGGGTCCTTCACTCCAACCATTAGTAATAAAGTCATTAATAGTCATAATGGGCATTTAATTGCTTGATCTGATTGGTGCTTTCTTCCCGACCCCATTTAGTTTCTTGGGGGAAGTACAAGGGGTCCAGAACCAGTAAAGGGAAGCCATTTGCAGGCCACTTTCTCAAGCAGAAGGGAAAGTACTTTTGTTATATTTGCAGACATGTGTCTCACACATTTTTCCCCCTGCTTTTTGTAAACTATCTAAGAATAAACATTACAGATCTGGGTTTTAATTTCTCCAGATGGGATCATAAAGTACCTAGGAGATTATATATATATATATATATATATATATATATATATATATGTAATAGAATTGAGGACACATGTCTGCTGTTCACACTGAAAGCCGAAAAGAGGCTCAAGGCGAAAGGAGGAACAATTGAACCGTCCGTGGGACCGAGTGTGTGAGCAAGTTCGCTTTATTCCTTCTCAGGAAGAGGGTCTGCGGCGGCGAGGGAAAGTTTCCCCGGGTGTTTGAAGAGGCACTTGGCAAGGCTGGCCGGACCTTCCCACCAGCCAGGCGGCTGGGCTGGGGGCTTCGCGACCCCTCCTCCCAAATCACGCCCCCCCCCCCCCCCACTCTGTGCTCGGGCTCTTCGTTTCATCCAGGCTGTCCTCTTAGGAACCCCACCAGAGAACTTCCTCCGAGGGTCCAGGCTGCGCTCCCTCTGCCCTGCCCCTGCCTCTCCTGCCCGCTCCCCCCGCGCCCCGGACTCACCCCGAGCGGTCCTTCCACTCCGCACAACAGACAGGAAACCGGCCTCAGTCGGGGCAACATCTGAAACCACATTTTATCAATACCATCAAAGACCAGCGCACACACGTAGGGCTCTGAGCTCCGGAGCCCGCTTCTTGCCGAAAACCGGGTATAGGGGGAGGGCAGTTAGGGCGAGAAATCCTCCCTCCAACCGCGATTTCAGCTTTCTTATGGAAATGAACGCGACGGGCCGCTCACCCCGCGCCCGGCTCAGGATCCCCAGCCCTTTGCTCCCGTTAGCCCCCGCCCTTCCAGCCCCGGGTTCTCGCCGGGACCGGCGTGTGTGGACGCGCTCGCCGTGCGCCCCGGCCGCGGCGCGCGAGGGGACCCGGGCCGGTGGGCTCCCCTCCGCCCGGCTGGCCGCCGCCGGCGTTACATATTCAGAGATAGCTACTTTCTTAAAGGAGAACCGACCGCGCGGCAAAGTTCAGAGCCGAGGGGAGGCACAAAGGAAGGTGTCGGCTCCCGTGTGTTCTCGAGGTTGGGGCGACGCATCCCCTCTCCGCCGCAGTGCCCACTCAGACTGCATTAAGGAGAGGATCGGGGGCCCGGAGCGCCTCTGGTCGAGCCACTCTTCTTGGAGGGCGTGGAAGGAGAGAGTCACTTGGTGTGTGGGGACAAAGCTCCCACCTGGATCCCTAATGGGTTATTTTAAAATTAGCGATCGCAGCTTACGCCCTAGGGTACCCAGGGGCTTATTTCAAGAGGAGGCTGTTAGATGGCACCGCTCGAGCTCAAGGGCAGCAAGAAAGTTTGCCCTTGGTTGTTGGAGACGCACGCACGCACGCACGAAGTTTATTAAACCTTGCACCGAACAGTTCCCTTTGAACGGTTAAAACAACAAAACCACCACCTGCCCCCTTCTTTTAAAAAGAGAGCTGGGGCAGTAAGTCGGGACAGAGGAAGGGGTTGTAATGAGCGCGTCACGACACGCTGGTGTCTGCGCCCCACTTCGCGGCGCGGCCCCGGCCCCTCTCCCTCTCCCCGCGCACCCGGCACCCGCGTTCCGGGGCCGCGGGCGCCGGCTTCTCCAGGCCGCGGCCGGGCGCCCGTCTGCTCCCGGGAAGCGCCGCCAGGGCCCCAGCAGCGAACCCGAGTGTTTCCCACTTGGGCAAAGAAATGGCGAAAGTTCTCGGCCGGCCCTGCGGAGGGGCCTCCTAGAAGCGCGCTCCGCCCGGGGCCCGGCTGACCCGCGACGCGGGGCCCCGCGTGGTGCCGGGGCGACGCCCGCGCCTGTGCCCGGCCTCGCGCGCGCCCTCCCCATCACTCACACTCACACCCCGCGGTGCTTTTTGTTCCGGGCCAGGCTCACTTTCACAAGTGGTTAGAAAAGTCTTGAGCGCCATCTAACGGGAGCAGCAAAAAGTTGGCGCTGGGTGGAGGTTAGGACCCAAGAGGCGCAGGGGCCTGGCCTGGAGGGTTCTCTCCCCCCACCCTCCTCGCACTCCGGGACTAGACACCACTCCCACCCCCGCCACACACGTACACACATGCTCCGGAATCCGGAACCCCCCTCTGAAGCCCACTTTCTGAGGGAAGCGATACCCGTTTGGCCTGCCTGCCCGCCAGGGGCTGTCCCCTACGCCCCTGTCCTCTCTTCCCTTCCCTTCCACGGTCCCCCAGGCCACCAAAGAAGTCGGATCACCTTGCACCTGAGGTGATAGGGCCCTGGTGTCGTTCAAGTTCTCTCTTTTCCCTTTTGGGCTCTGAAGGAAAGTCCCAAGTAGCCCTGGGAGGGCACACCTGTCTTCCAAAAGAACAGCCACATAATGAAGAGGTCTGCAGCCAAAGAAGCTTCCAGAGGGTTGAGGAAAGGATGTGAAAGAGGATAACGGTAATGAAACAAAAAGGAAGTGCTCAACGGAGGGCAGTTTGGTCCGGGATGGCCTCAGGAGAGATTTAATGTCCCCAGGGAGGAAAGAGAATGGATTCTGAGGAGCTGTCCTGGAAAGTGGGAGAAATCTGACCAGTGGTGAAGCCCAGGAAGGGAGGGTCTCCAAAGAGGGCAAAAAAGGAGAGTGGAAGAGAGGGACCCACCTACCCAGGAGATGGGTGGCAATTTGAGGAGGTCTAAGCCCCTCCTGAAGGTTCCAAGCCACTGTGAGGAACTTGGTCACCTGAGATAAAAACAGGGGGCACACACTCCTATCAGGTCAGGACATCTGCAGAGGCTGATATCTGTGACCAGCTATGAAACAAAGACGACAAGGAGGAGGGGTGGCAGGCCCGAATCACCCTCTCCTGATATCCCACAGCTGCCGAATGCCCTGCAATTTAACCGTGGAGGTGACTTACCTCTAGTGCCTCCAAGCAAAGGGCCAGAGGCAGGGAAGGCCTGAGAACAGCCTTGGAGAGGATGGTTGAACTTGGCGATGTGATGAGAGGTGGTCCTGGAGTCCAGATTCCAGGGGGAAGGAATGGATCTCATCGACAGCCCTCTGCCCTGCCTTCCTGGGTTTAGAGAATGGGGATTAGAAAGCCCTGGTCCTCCCTCAAGGATGTTATGAGGGTGGAACGTGATGTCAGACATACAAATATTTTCTCTTGTGATAAAATACACACAAATTGATCACGTTAACCATTTTGAGGGGTATTAGTTCAGTGGCATTAAGGACATTCCCATTATTGTACAGTCGTCACCACCTTCCGTGTCCAGAACTTTTTCATCTTTCTGAACTGAAACTCTGTCCCCATCAAACACGAACTCCCCATCCCCCCCCACCCCACTCCACCCAGGCGCTGGGGGAATCATTCTACTTTCTGTCTCTATGTGTTTGACCCCTCCAGTTACCTTATGTAAATCATACAGTATGTGTCCTCTTGTGACTGGCGTATTTCACTCAACTTACTGTCCTCAGGGTTCATCCATGTTGTAGCACGTGCTAGAATTTCCTTCCTTTTCAAGACGGAGTAACATCCTTGGTATGGATAGACCACATTTTGTTCATTTCATTCTTCCATCAGTGGACACTTGAGTTGTGTCCACGTTTTGCCTACCGTGAATCATGCTGCTATGAACATGGGTGTACATTTAGATCTCACGTTCGATTCTTTGGGGGTCTATACCTAGAAGTGGGATTGCTGGATCCTATGGTAATTCTAAGGAGACCAGAGATTCACCTTCTCTTAAGTAGAAAGGAGAGAGAGAGAGAGAAAAAAAAAATGGTGCTTGTCTTTCTCCTGGACTCTTTGATTTCTTCCAACTGAAAGAGATGCTAGGGTCCCAGACATCAGCCATGTGGACTGGTGGAAAGCTTTGAAATCCTTTCTCCTTGGGGGGGGGGGCGGGGGGAGGGGGAAGCAAGTGTGCAAGTGGTGGGGGGGGTGGGCAGCTGCCCTTCTGCTCCCAGAATTCCCTTTTTGGGAGCTCTCTCTCTCCTACAGAGCATCCCTCCACTTCCTTCCATGGCCTGATCTGCCGGTGATCTCATGCCAACCTTATTTAGTAGGTATGTGTAGTGTATTTACAGAATGCTCTAGTATCCTTTCTTCTTTTTTTTTTTATATAGTAGTGCCCGAGGAAACAGATTCATGTTTTCTTTTTGTTTTTTTCTTAGTAAACTCTGCCCCCAACATGGGGCTCAAACTCACCACCCCTAGATGGAGAGTCACATGCTCTACTGACTGAGCCAGCCAGGGGCCCTCAGGTTAGTGTTTTTATTGCCCGCATTTAAAGTGGAAATATCTAAAGCGGGCACAAGATACTGCGTGAAGACTGCGGTGGCTGGGTCGTGGCCGAGGCTTCTAGCCTGAGCTTGACTTGGCCCACTGAAGCACACTGTTCCTTCCATCTGACAGGAGGGCTGGCACAGGACAGAGACGAGAGAAACCAGAGCAGCAAGCCTTGGCAGAGACCTCGGTCTCCCTTCTGCCACCAGGCCAACTTCGCCACTTGCTGAACAGCCCCAGCTCTCCGGTGCTGCTGCTCTCCGGGGTTCAGGGAGTGCAGGGAGGGGGCTGGGCAGCCCCTTGGGGAAGGGTGCTGCAGGAGGCAGTTCCCAGCACCTCACCTCCAGGAGGCGAGGATTCGTCTGGCCCTCCCCTTTAATTGCTGCGTCTGCTCCCCAGAGAGAAGGATGTGCTGCACATCAAGAGCTCGGTAACTTAAGACAAAAGAAGAAAAAAATCACTACTGTGACACACGCAGGCACACACAATCATTTCCTCTCCCCTTGTTAAAGCCACTTCCATGTGAAAGCAAAGGGACAGAAGGATTACGTCCTGGGGGCGCTGGGACCAGGAGACCCCTCAGCATTCTGAAAGGGCTTTGTAGTGTTTGGATCCAAGCCATTTGTTTCTAGAGAGAATCGCATTGGGTACGAGCTTGCTTTTTCCATTTGCAATGGCTTATTAAGTATAAGCATCTCTCTTCTCTCTGTTTACTGAGTGATTAGCTCTCCCTCCAACTGACCCTGCCAGGGGAGATAGCCAAAGTATATCCTTAACACACAGTTACCCTGCAAAATGTCCTTCCCATAAAGCCAGAGACCACAGACAGGACCCCCTGGTTCATTGTGGTGTCTTCTTTTTATAGTCAGCAATGAGGCTCTCCACTGATGGTACCGTGTGTGAAGTGATGCCACCCGTATTTCTACGGTTCCATTCCAGTCACGGGAGAGAGAAGAATCTAGCTGTGACAAAGGCAAGCTGGTGTGTGCCCTCTGCCTGGGGCTTGGCTGGGGGGCCACAGCCCCGGGGCTCAGTGGCTGCCAATGAATCTTTTCTAAGTTGTACAGTGACCCTTCCCACAGAAAACCGTCCTTCATGTCCTGGTGCTTCAGGACAAAGACGAAAGGAAAAAGCTCCTTCAAGCACCTGAATACAGGCAGTTGAAAAATCTGGGAACTCGTAAGCAGTAAAGATTAACCAGATACTGGATGATTAGTAGCTGGTTGCCTGGCTTCTAGTAGATCAGTTTAGTATAAGGACAGACCAGCTGCACTTGCAGACTGAGCCTTAATCAGCCAGATTCCAAAGGTCAGAGTGGAAACAAAATCATGCAATTTGCCCAAATTTCAGAGACTGAATTCAATTGTAGGGTTTGGTCTGGAAATAAGAATGAGTTATTTCCAACTAAGTGGATTCTTTTTCCTCTCTGCCATTTTTTTTTTACTGTGCTATAAGAAATGCCTAAGAAATATCATCGATATTGTTATATAAATATTATGTACTCGCGTATTCCATAGTATAGACTGTAATGAAATAATTAAATCAAACTATTCTCAACCTCCTCCTTATTCTCGATGGCAACTGGGTGCTTGTATTCTGCATTATGCCTTTGTAATAAGCCTGCACTCTTACTCTCCAACAGTTAGAATTCATATGTCAGTGCTGTATTTACTGCATGAACCTTGTACCATTTACAAATAGAATACAGAGCTGAGGCAGATCCTGTATATGGGCGTTGGCTTGTCATCTAAGGGTTGGGATTCTTTTATTTTTTTCTTTCATTTTTTTCACGTTTATTTATTTTTTAAGGAGCATGGGGGCGGGGAGGGAAAGAGAGAGGAGACACAGAATCTGAAGCAGGCTCCAGGCTCTGGAGCTGTTCGCACAGAGCCCACTGCGGGGCTCGAACTCGCAAACTGTGAAATCATGACCTGAGCCAAAGTCGGATGCTTAACCGGCTGAGCCACCCAGGCGCCCCAAGAGTTGGGATTCTTTAATCTGCCAGTCACCCCCCCCCCCGACCATCTCCTGATGAAAAATAGACCTCTCAGATTGCATGACTAGGTGGGAGGGTTCTCGGTGAGTGGCAAAGATTAGGCTTGACTTCTGTGTGATCTCAAGATTCACCGCACCGTGTCCCCAAATTTGTGTACCTGTGCCATACCCACCACACACACACACACACACTCACACACTCACACACACACACACACACACACACACACACACACAACACACACACACATGGCTCAAGTCACTTTTGAGCTCTGGCCCAGTTCTTTCTCCTCTGTGTGTCCAGGGGGCCAGGTCTAAGAAGGGGGCCGTGAGCTGGCACAGGGGCACAATGGCTGCCACACCCTGCCAGTCCTCTGAGGTGAAGTGTGGTTACCTCAGGTGACATCATGAAGAAGGGGTGGGAGGGCTGGTTTTCTGTGTTTCTTATCCTTAATTTCCTATTTGTTCTCTCATGTGTTTTCAAGTCTTTTGAAAAAAAAAAAAATTACCCATCTCAGCCAGGCTAAGAGAAATCATTAGAAGGAAGTTGCTCAAACACTTGGGCCCTGACATTTAAAGATAGTCCTTTGGCGAGCAGAACGGGGCAACAATGGCGAAACGAGAGGAACACCTGGGGAAGAAGCCACGTGTCGCCCTCCTGTCTGTGTACCCTTGTCCAGTCACCATGGCCCCTGTACTTTGTTTTCACAGCACAAAGCCTGTCCCGAGGCTGTACTTGTTCGACTCGGACCTACCGAGCAGTGCAGGCTATGCGTCCAGGTTACAGAAAGTAAGTCACAGATGAGCTCAGAGGGTCTTCCTGGAGCATCCGTTTACTGTAGGATTCTTTGGGGGACAAGTTAGGTAATTTAACTGATAGATAATCTCAAATTGTGCATTTCTATCAAAACGAGCCTGGTTCTATTATTACACAATAGCACACAACGTCATCGTATAACCGAAAACCAAAAACCAAGTTATAGCTGGAGATTGTGGCTGCGGACCCGTACGTGCCCCTTCTCATCCAAACCCATGCAGTTCCTTTCGGCATTAGTGGTATTTTGGTGGAAAATTTTGAGAATACTACCTTATAACATTCCCCCTCCTTTCTGTGGTTCGGATTGCAGTTTCAGGACATTATATTTTCAGATGCATCCTCTCCCCACCCGCCTCCACCCCCCCCCCCCCCACCACATACACAGATTTGGGGCCACCTGTTCACTCCACAGCCAGGAGGATGGAAAAGATTCCTCCTGCCAGATTCTCTCCTTCATCCTGCGTTGTCTACGACAATGCCCTCTCCAATGTTCTGGAACGAGAGAGCCCTCCCTTGGATGGATATGTTACTGTATTTGTATCTTCTGCTGATGCCCTGGATTTCCTCCCTATAAGTATTCCAACCAGTCTACTCTTGCTTCTTCAAGGCAGTGCCCTCAGATCCATTCTGATTTGTTCGCCTCTCCAGACCAAGGAAATGGGGACCAGAGCCCACAAAAGAAAACCTCTACACTCTGCTTTCCTCTTTTCTCCTAAACATCAGAGTGTGTGTGGTTGGCCCAGTCCCAGGAGAACACTGTGGCTGTCACCACGCTCCAGAGTGATGCCTGTGAGCAGGGTACCTGCCTCTCCCCTCGGCCAAGGCTCTGGGACAGGATTTATCTGTTCTGGGCAGGGGAGGCTAGATAAACCGGTACAATTCCCCCCTTTACCCTGTGCAGAGATGGTGGAATTTTATCACTTTAACGCTTAAATGCTCTAAAAAGTCAGTGAGGCAAAGGGTGTGTATGGGAAACAACTTATTACATTAATAGAGAGAAAAGAGTTTCTTATAAGCTTTCAAAGATGAAGCACGTCGAGTTTACTGCACACAGAAGCTATTCACATATCTTTTGTTCCTATCTAATCTTCTTTCTTCACATGGTTACACAGAAGTTCAGCGTCCCATCCCCCCATATACGTACATATTGCACTGTATACTTCTATTTCATGCTGGCTCTTTGCCCAGTTGCCTTAACTTTCTTCTGACATCACCTTGGGTGGGTCTGTAAAAGCCAAGACCTTTGTCTGAGTTCGGTAAAATAGTCGTGGTTTATAGTTTTGAACTATAGCGATCTGTTGGGAGGTTTCAAGGGGAGGGGCCCTGTGGTTCTCGGGAATCAGTGCATTCCTCTGAGCTGGTGTATGCCCATCTCCTAATGAACAAAGAACAGTCTATTGGTCTTGGTCCCCCTGAATCTATGGGTTTGGGTGGGACCATTCTCATGCCTGGGATGTTTGTCACTAGATAATCATTGTTCCCTCCGCCCCACTGTATCTCAAGCTTGCTTTTCTTCTCTTCCCCCTTGGAAAATGGGAGACGAAGAAATAAAATCCGCACTTATAGGGAAATAAGGGAGCAAGTCGATACCTTGCTCCTTGTCCCATTGGTAGAGTTATTGACTCAGCAAAAGATTATTGGAACAGATAAATCTACTGCTGGCGAATGGGTTTCTAAGACATATGCGGCGTCTCAGAGTGAACGGTTGTTTGTTTGTATGTTTTTTAAGTCTTCTCTGAGTTGAAAATTCCAGATAGTGGCCTGACTTAATAAGCACAATCTTTCTGGTGGGGAAGACGTTCATGGTGTCGTTTACCCTTTCCTTCCTTCGGCCTCACGCAGTCTCTCTGTAGAGTGGATGTGGGGACTAATGTGTTCTCACGGACTTTTGAAATCCTACTCACTGATGGCCTGAGTAATCCAGTGGATCTCCCTGTCTTCATCTGCCGTGGTGTGATGTCAGCACTGGAAACCTGACTTCGGAAACAAATTCACACGAGAAGCGCTTTGGGCGGCGGGTACACGGTCTTCCATGATTCTTTTCTTTTCTTTTTTTTTTTTTTAATTTTAATTTAACTTTCTCCCTCTAGGAAAGAACCAAGAAGAAATAGCCCAGAATAAAGGGGAGGCTTTGCAAGGTGGATTAAGAGAGGAATTGGATACCAGAACAACAGGTGAAAATGGCAGGGAGTAGTCAGCAAGAACGATGGACTATCCAGAAAATAAGAGCCTTCGAGATGTAATTTTGTACCTAGATGGGTCCTAGGGGGAAAGTTATCCCCACATCGGTTTCCGAGGCGAAGCCCTCACAGAGAGGAGGGGATGACCAGCTTAACTTCTTTGTGGAAAGCAGGTCTTTCCTGTGGAGAATGGCAGGGATTACCCCTAAATGGATTAAAGGGAAGGAGTGGAGAAAAAGAGCCTGCGTTTTCTGACCTGCATGCAGTGAGAGGCATACCCCAGGGGCCCGGGCCATTAGTGGGGTGAAATTCCCCCGGCGGGTGATGCCCCAGCAACACAGCATCATGCTTGCGCAACACCTTCCCTGGCCCGTTGAAACCTTGGCCTTGGGGCTTTGTGAAACAGTTTAAGATCCTGGATTAGCTCTGGGCCATAGAAACCACACACTGACAGCTCTGGGGTTGGTGTTGTTGTTGTTGTGTTTTTTCTTCCCTTCAAATTGGGCATGCACACTGGTTGGTCTGTCATTAGGCAGGGCTGGAAGGAGCAGCTCTGCCCTCGGTGGGAGCCTTGCGCACTGTGCTATCACCTGCGGAAGATCTGGCACAGGAGCGTCAGAAAGATAGCACAGCGGCTTTGGATTCTGTCCAGCTCTCCGTTCTCAGCCCGGCTCTCTTCTCTTAGCACCTGGGAGACTCTAATGAATGCAATTCTCCACTTCCAGCACAGAGGGGAAACATATTTCCCGGACCCTCCTGTACCAGCCGCGTGTTTCTTGTCAGAAAATCGGCATGTTGTGTTGTAAAGTTGCAAACATTGGAGGATGACGATCGTCCGGGTTCTTGCTGTTGGGGGAGGTGAGGGAGGGTCCGGGTGAGGGGATGCTTGCCTCTCCGCTAATAAGAAGTCAGAATATACTCGGGCTAGTAAAGAGCTCGGTCCCCAAAGAGACCCTTCCTCAGCACCGCTGAGCTTGCCAGCAGCTTACGGACAGAGGTAAGAAAAAGGCAGGAAAAGGGGAGGAGGGTGGAAGGGACATTTTCTGTAGCTCTTGCTTCCCTAGGTGGACTCCTCAGTGGTCCCTTTCAAATTGCTGCCAATGCTGCAGAACTCTCACCTGGGGGGCGCCGATTAGCCTAGAGATCACGCTCATTAAGTTAGGGATGACACCAATCTGGAATGATCAGTAGAGAGAGGATTCTGCAAGGGGTGACGGAGAAGAATGTGAGTATACAAAAGAGGGTATACGATTACATTCAAAATTCGTTTGCAACAGTGATGAAAACCCAAACACGTTTATTTGAGGGTAATATCTGAAATCCACTGGGAGGCAAGTCAGGGAAATACCAGAGGCTGAAAATACCCAATGGTAGAGAGTGCCCGGTCAGGTCAGGTGAGAGCTTGTGGGAGTCAATGTCGCCGCACCTTGAAACTGCTCGCAGAGGGGCGCCTGGGTGGCTCAGTCGGTTAAGCGTCCGACTTCAGCTCAGGCCACGATCTCGGGGTCCGTGAGTTTGAGCCCCGCGTCAGGCTCTGGGCTGATGGCTCAGAGCCTGGAACCTGCTTCTGATTCTGTGTCTCCCTCTCTCTCTGCCCCTCCCCCGTTCATGCTCTGTCTTTCTCTGTCTCAAAAATAAATTTTAAAAAGTTAAAAAAAAAATTAAAAAAAAAAAAGAAAGAAACTGCTCGCGGAGACCCTCTTGGGTCTACGTGGCCAGGAGGGAAGCTTCTCTCTGTGTGTCTCATCCTGATTCTCGAAGGCGGCAGGACGTCTTTCCACCCCAGGGAACCGGCCCCTCTGCTGTTCTCCAAGCATCCCACCGAGGACCGTGTGAGAGCTTCTCTGTGAGTCTCAAGCCAGCCCTCGAAGTATTTTGGAAATCCGTTCACCGAGGACGTCAGAACGCACCGCCCAGCTTCCACATACCCAACCCCGTAGCTAATGGAGGTAATTTCAGGGCACACGTATCTCAGCTGAATCAGGCAAAACCGTCTATCCCTGTAAAAACCCACAAGGGTTTGGTGCCACAAGCTAACCATGAACTCCTCTCTGATCCGGAAGGGCTAAAGGGAGATGGCCATACTGCCTCGCATTGTGGCAGAAAGATCCAGCCCCATTCCAGGATGTATTAAAAGGACTGCAGGTAGGAAGTCTTCGTCATTACCTCATTGCGGAGGGTCTTCGGTTCTGGAAGCCACAACTCCAGTAGGATAGGAAAGACCTAAAGGTTTTCCAAGGCACAGCGAGGTGAATAAACCAGAAAAGGAGGTTGTCTCCTGCAGAACAAGGAAGCTAGGGATCGTTGAAAATTGAGCGGTTCAAGGCACGTAATGATGCTTATTAAATTCCTAGGCTGTACTGAGAACTGCCAGACGTGAGTGAGAGGTAGGAGAGCAGCAATGCAAATACAAGTCGCAGGAAGAAGGCACAATGAAACAAAACACGAGTTTCTGCCCTTAATTAGGGCAGGAGAGCCGACCTCAGCATCAAGCATAAGGGATTCAGGGTGAATGTCGTATTACTAACAACTGGCTGTCCGGTGACCGAAATGGTAGGATAGTTTCTGCTGTCCCACCCAACCACTTTTTTGTGAAGTTCCTGTTGATATTGACTGAAGAGACTCAACCCACTTTCCCTCCAGAGGCTGAGGGTAGGGGTGCGCGGTGAGGCACCTGGAAGAATCCATGTGAGGGCGAAGAGCCTCTGGAAACTTCCATCCAAGAGCTTGAAATGCACGCTGGAATTGCTGGGCTCCAGCCCGGATCGGACGGCACAACCAGGGGGTTGGTTCCACCATATCTTAGCAGTGAAACCTGAGGGTAAGGCAGAACATCTCATCTTATTTGTGTGTCCTGCAGAGCCTCGAAGCAGCCAGCACTTAATAGGTGCCCGGTAAATGTGGACAGGTGGCTTGAAGTGCCTGGTCCCCCCCCCCCGTCCCTCAACATCTCCACACCCCCCCCATGGAGCCTTCCCGGGTCCCACTTTTCGGGGACCCCCAGACCTGCCCCCTAACCACCAAGACAGATGCCCAGGAACATACAGCTCTCCATTCACATGCAAAAGCATTTTATTTTCAGGCTTTAAATGGAGGAACTAAAAACAGTGTTAAAAGGGGGAATACTTGAGAAGTACAACCTTTTATTCTGAATAACAATTAGGAACAGTTAGGCATTTAAATCGCCTAAAATTTTTCTTTTGTAGGATCACAGCCAAGCTGCACGGCACCCGCTTCTCCTAAGAGTGGAGAGTGGGCCCCGACAATAAGGACGTGCTATCGTTCATTATGTACCAAAAGTGCATCCATTTCAGGTATAATATGCCTTTAGTAACAATGCTGCACTTGAAAAAGACACCGTTCATCTGAAAAGCACACGCTTCAGCCTTTCCACCAGCAGCCTTGCTACGCGTGCAAAATGGGCATCTCTCTACAGGCTCTTAGGGGGCAAGCATGAAACCCTTTTCAAAGGGTTAAGGTTTATTAGGAAGGCTTAACAGATCACTTTCTGTCGTGCAAGGAATCAAGAAGTCGATGTGGGTTTTGAATAGAAACCTAAGCAGGATTCGCACTGTCAGTGCAGAGCCCAACACGGGGCTCGAACCCACGAACTGTGAGATCAGACTCGATGAGATCAGACACTCCTGGATACAAGGGCAGCTCGGATGCCAGGCTGGCAGCGGGGTTTGCCACCTCGCCGTGCTTTCTCGTGCTGTGGTTTGGAAGGCTTTCAGGACACAGCGAGTGTATTTGTTGCTGCTGATCAAGGATTTCTGCCTCTTGAAAGGTATTGGCCTCGATCATGGGCAGGGAAAATGAAATGTCTTTTAAGGCATGGTTTGGTCTGGACTCAAGAAAATGCTTATGTAAATCCCACCCCCACGAGAAGGAAGGAAATATGAAAGGAATATCTGTTAAGATTCATCATATGGAGTTCTTTGGTTCCCAGCCTGCTTCTGCCACTCCTTACCCACCCGTCCACCCACGCACTTCCTTCCCCAAACTCAGGACAGTCACACAAACCAATTTGGGGTTTATATTTAACACCTGCAAATCTTGGCTAAGAGACCTCCCTCTTTTCTCCCCCAACACCACCCTCCCTCTCGCGGATCCAAACACTTTTGAGTCAGCGCTTCCCAAATTATGCCACTGAAAAGGCGGGGGAGGTGGGGGGTTGGGTGGGGGTTGGGGAGAGGATAATTTTTGCATCAATACTGCAAAGGCCTGACATGTTTGTGCTCAACTGTCCTAGTTGGTAACCTTTAATCAAGTTCTGATAACACCTTGTAAAATAAGCCTAACCTTCTTTTTTTTTTTTTAAAGTTTATTTATTTACTTATTTTGAGAGAGACAGAGACAATGGGAGCGGGGGAGGGGCAGAACGAGGGAGAGAGAGAAACCCAAGCAGGATTCGCACTGTCAGTGCAGAGCCCAACACGGGGCTCGAACCCACGAACCGTGAGATCATGTCCCAAGGCGAAACGAAGAGCCCAACGCTTAACCAGCTGAGCCACCCAGGCGCCCCAAGATGACCCTGCTTCTAGTAAATATGTTCAAATCTTGTTCATTTTGATACATGTGGAACTTGGCATACGAGGGCCTCACTTTCTTGGCTGCGATAATAAGAGCACCTACTAGGAGCCCGAGACCCTGCTACTGAGTGTTTTCCACCCGTGGTCTCATTGAATCCTCAAATGTACGTGCAAAAAAGAAATAGTATTTGTATGCTTTAAAAATGAGAACACTGAGAGTCAGAAATTGGGGCGCCTGGGTGGCTCAGTCAGTTAAGCATCTGACTCTTGATTTCAGCTCAGGTCATGATCTCACGGTTTGTGAGATCGAGCTGGGCGTCAGGTTCCGCACCGACAGCACGGAGCCTGCTTGGGATTCTCTCGCTCTCTCCTTCTCTCTCTGCTCCTCCCCCTCTCATGTGTGTGCGTGTGCTCTCTCTCTCTCTCTCTCTCTCTTTCTCTCTCTCAAAAATAAATAAATAAACATTAAAAAAAAGAAAGAAATTAAGTGACTGGACTAAGGTCTTATAGCTAGTCATAAGGCTCTGTGCCTCGGAAGCTGAGAACCTTTCCACGCCTCCCCTCTAACAAGATGATCCACACTTCTGAACCCGAGACCCACATTGAAAGGGGCACGGTTGTAGTTAAAGTGCCCAGCAGGTAACCCATCTTCCTCACCTTCCTGTCTCTACTGGGGTGTGCAGGAGGGCACATAGCAAGTGCCAGGGAAAGGTATGCTAAATTAAATTAGTTTACAACTTTTACAGAAACTACGAAGTCTGTAGTAAGGAAGGAGTTTGAAATGTCTAACTAATGGGTAATTCTAATATATAGCAAATGCACAGTGGACCCAAGAACTGCATGGGGTTTGAACTGCATGGGTCCACTTACACACCGATTTTTTTTTTTAATAAATATGATACAGAACCATAAATGTATTTTCTCTTCCTTGTGATATTCTTTTTTTTTAATTTTTTTAAATGTTTATTTATTTTTGAGACAATGCGAGAGACAGAGTGCAAGCAGCGGAGGGGCAGACAGAGGAAGAGGCAGAATCTGAAGTGGGCTCCAGGATAAGAGCCGTCAGCCCAGAGCCCGGACACAGGGCTCGAACTCACGGACCGAGAGATGGTGGCCTGAGCTGAAGTCGGACGCCCAACCGACTGAGACACTCAGGCGCCCCCCCTTATGATTTTCTTAATAATATTTTTTTTCCTCTAGCTAAGCTTACTGTGAGAATGCAGCATAGAATACACATAACATAGAAAATGCATGTTAACCAACCGTTTATACGATCAGTAAGGTTTACAGTCAACAACAGTATTCGTAGTTAAGTTTTCAGGGAGTCAAAAGTTATATGTGAATGTTTAATTGCCCCTAGCCCCCACCTTGTTCAAGGGTCAATGGTATTATTAAATCATGTTTTCTTGGGAGTTTTGATTTTTAATCACTGACCCATCAGGAGCACAAGGGAAAGTAAGAAATTGGACCTCGGTGGCCTGTCCAGGTGTGACAAGGAGACCTCAGCCCTTCTCTTCCTCATGGTGTCGAGCACCCTCCCCGTTTTGTGAGGTGCCACCCGTGCACATGTTACACCAGTGGCTGACTCTTGGGGGGCCTCACATCTCAAGATTTATCCTTCCTCCCTTCCCTGTCCTCTCTTGGGCCACACTAACGTGTCAGAGGGGAGGGACTTCACTAGCCCAGCTCCCTGTCTAAGGAACAGCCTGAGTCTCCCAAGAGAGGGGAAAGTGACAGCAAGCACCCCTGTGGAAAAGAAGTGCCACCACCCGAGGACTTTTGAGTCTGTCCTATTTGGTGTAAGATGCTTCGATGCTTCACTGTTCCTTCACTCTGGCCAGATGGGATCTCATGACCCCTGATTTCTGGCCTTTTCAATTACTCTGGAAAGTTAGGATCCCATCGGTTCCAACCTGCCGGGTGTTGGCCATCGTGCAAGAGGGCAGCCAACCCATGGGCACACTCAATACCCAGGTGCAAGACTGGAGGCTCACTCCACGCCCTGCTTTGTCACCCAGCCCAGGAAGCCTAACGGAAACCTCCCAGAGCAGGATACAAGTCAATATGGAAGATCTGTGACAGGGTTGGTTCAAGGGAGCATTAAGGACGTAAAGACATGGCCTTTGGATCCAGATCGGCCTACGCTAACTTTGACGCTACTTCAGCTATGGGCGGTGCAGTCTTGGGTGAGTTCCTTCCCCTCTCTGAGCCTTGAGTTTCCCGATGAGTAAAGCTGGAGATGGCAGGCTCTGCTCGCTGGGTTTTTGTGAAGATTAAGTGAGATCATTCGTGAAGCATTGAGCACTACTTAGCCATCTACTTCTATGGTCAGTAAATGTGGGCTCCATTCCACTGAGGATCTTAGAGCTTTTTGAGTCATTTTGCTTAGCCATTTATATTAGCCCTGAGAAATGCAATTGGATTCAATTTACTGTATTTTATATTATTAATCATGTATTAATTTGCATGAATATTATAGTACGCCACACAAGTAATTATACGTTAATATCCGAGCATGTTAAAAATTAGTAAATATTTAATATTGATCCAATGTATATACACCTAATGAATATATATTGGGTGTCTATAATATGCAAAGCACAGAGATCAGTAATGGCCTATTTTTTGCAGCTATGTTAAAAATTAGTAAATATTTAATATTGATCCAATGTATATACACCTAATGAATATATATTGGGTGTCTATTATATGCAAAGCACGGAGATCAGTAATGGCCTACTTTTTGCAGCCCAAGTGACTTAAATATTTTGACAGAATATTCAGGCTTGTTTATTCAAAATTACAGTAGCAACAATTGCAAAGCCTGTTCCAAAATGGGGTAGAAGGGGCTCGATGTCAGCTGAATACAGAAGAAAGGTTTAGGAGCAAATTCCCAAAGCGGGAGTCAGTGGCCATGACTTTGGAAAATGAACCTTCAGCTGGTAGGGGAGGAAGGATCATCTTCTCAAGCACTGAACTTCTGTTCATAGTCATTCGGTGAAGCATCAAATATCTATGGAAAACGACACTTTATATAAATCTTTTCTTTCCCCGGAGAGGATTTTAAAGGCATGGTCTCCCCAACGTCAAACATTTCTGTGAAAAATTAAAAATTCAGTCAATCAACCAGCTGTTTCTAAATATACAAAAATATGGTACAAGCCATCTGAATTTTCCACTTTTTTGGTTGGAGAAATACATCATTTCGACACAGCCTAAAGCACATTATGCACATAGCTCACCAAAGAACACAGCATTCCCGAGGTGCAAAGAGAGATGTCGGCAGCAACATTTCTCCATCCGGCAGCTGAAGCAGATGCCTGTGCTCTGGTCAAACCCGCCTGGGCTTGGCAAGGCCGAGATGGGGACCTGGGCCTGACGCCCCCCTGTGCCCGGCGCCTTCTGTACGTTTCCGGGCAAGTGGACTCTTCACCTATCAACTGGCAAGATTGGGAGGAGCGAGTCATGAGTTCTAACGCTCTTGCTCTATGATTTTGTCACCAGGCCCTATGTGAAGATGGCCCCTCTGAGAGGGCAAGAACTTAGAAATGCCTGTTCACCTCCCCGTGTGACCAGGAGAGCCGACAGCACTGAGCCAGATGGCTCCCTCCAGCTTGTTGGTTTCGCCAGTGCCAGGATTAGCGAGGGGCTGCAGCTTTTGAGTTTTTCAAGTCGTTTTAGCGTTCAGTACTCTCAGTCGTGAAGATCTTGACTGAGGAAATGGAAGATGGCAATGAAGGCTGAGGAGGACACCGTCTTTGAGAAGTCTACTGGCAAGTGTAATCTTCACCCTGTGGTAGATCCAGGACTTGGTCATCGACGTTAGAGCAACGTCGTCACATGTAAATGGTACATTTGTTCATAGGAAACTCCAAATGCGTAAGTGGCTACACGCCTCGCACAGGTGTGAGCTTGCAGCTTGAATTTTAGGGCCCTCTGAGTCCCCAACAGTGTGCTCAGGAGTCTGATACTTGGTGACACGTGCCCATGGTCACACTCGCTATCTGAAACCGAAATAAACACAGGTTGGAAGAGAAGAGTTAGAAGTATTCCTAAAATGCTTGTGATCCCCAGTGACGGGTCCATGGTTAGCGGGGTGGCTCGTTCTTGTATGCGCTCTTGGGTCTGGATTTCACCCTGAAAGGGCCTGGGCCGATACCTCAAGAGAGTGCTTCTCAGACCAGCTCTTTGGGCTGTGCAGAAAACAGAGCAGGCCCAGAACAGAGCTGGTGGGGTATGACCGCACGGGGAAATCAACTAGTCCCTGGGTAGGCTGCATAGGGCCATGGTTGGCCTTCCACTTAAGGAAGAGAAAATGCCTTGGACCAGAATTATCCAAACGGACTTGTCTACACAGCTTTCGACAATGATAATTGCACTGACTTCACTAAGTTACAGGAAGATTGAACAATGTGCATGGAAAGCAATTTACGCACCAAGTAGGTAAACTAACAGTGCTTAAATAATATTGGCTCTTATGGCATAGTTATATATATAATAATATAGTATGTTACATGAAATTACATGGGTATAGGTATTAGCATATAGATCATGCTAAATGTTTGCTGTGGACGATGATGTGTTATCTGGTGGGCTCCAGAATCTGACTATCGACCTGGGATTCTGGATCTGCCAATTTTAACTCCATGGCCTTGGGCCCATTCATCAGCTTTTCTATGCTTCATTATCCTTGTGTGTACGATGGAATTTGGGGGAAATCTCTGAGGTTTTAATGGGATCAGATGTATACAGCACACCAGCAGTACCTGGTACACAGGGAGCACTCAATAAATGTCGGACATTGTTATTCAATGAATAATTCTACACAGACACCCTTCTCTGCATTTACCATACTGTCAAATTGTTTTAATCAAGGATTTACCTTTTAAAAGAGATCTCTCATCCTGCTAGGAAAGGATTAATTGACTTTTCCCCCTGTCTCTCTTGTGAGATCCACGGAACAAGAATTTCCACTTACAGGTGAAAAAAAATCCAAGATGGTGAGTTCCACAGAGTTGACTGGTTACACAGCTCGAGGGGCGGATCCTGCTGCCTCCCCCTGCGCCCTGCGTTGGCCACCCGCTGGATCTGCATCCATCTGGGGCAAGGAAAGGGTGTTAGTCCTCCTCATTGGTCACTTCTTGACTCAGGTGCCCCAAGAAGCTGGCTGGGTTGCTGGGCAGAATTAACATATATAGACAATGAAAGGCCTTTTAATGACAGCATCTGGCCATTTCGTAAGACACAGACTGTCTAAAACATCTACAGAGATATGGTTTCAAACGTCCTGCCACAGTAGAGGAGCAGAGGGGGGCAGGCCTTATCTTGTGTTGTCCTAGAGACTCCGCCTCAGCTATAGGCTCACCAGATGTGTGCAGAAACAACGGTGTGGGGGCCCCCATAACCCCCCAGGGCTGCTCGTCTGTTTCTGAGCCTCAGGTTTTCTTTTTTCTGTGCTTGTGCTCATCTTTACTCCTAAAAATGCTCTTTCCTTTTTTTTGTTAACATTATTTTCTTGAGCGACTTTAACTAGACTTTATCTAGAGTGTTACCAAAAAATTCCAATAAAGTAGACTACCGTTGTTTCATGGCGTGTGTGTGTGTGTGTGTGTGTGTGTGTATGTTGACTTCTCCCTGGCCCCACCCTTCAGGCATCTTCCTTACTTCATGCAGCCACACCTCCACACGGAGCTACTCTCAGAGCCTTGGTTTTGTTTTTCTCTACAGGGTCTGACAATTTCAAAGCCAATCAGACTCGATGGAAATTCAAGGCTGTTTTTCTGTTTTGTTTAGTTTGGTTTTATTTTATTTCTTCGCTACCAATTGGCCATGAATTTTCGGGTAAACAACACAATACGTACAACCGGGTCACTGAATCTCTTCACTTGGTTTAGCTCCTTTGGATGCTGTAATTTATAGGATTTTACTCTCTACCTTATGGTTGTTTATTTTCCTTAATAGCCTTTTATGAGGGGCCTTATCAGAAGCCTTCTGCAAAGTACAGTAAATTATGTCCACAGGGTCAACTTTGTCTTCAGTTTTATTAATCTGGAAATTATAACTGTAATATTTCCTGCAAATGTCTGATACTACGGAAGCCATGAAGGCGGTAATTAACGTGCAATTTGAAGAATTTCTTCCCATATATCCAAACACGGGGAAAAGCAGCAGAGCCACGGGAGACAAACAAACTCAAATGAGAAATTCTGCCACTCTGCTCCTGCCATTCATTCTTCATGTCAATTCCCACTTCCTTTTAACCTCAGAGGCAAAGGTTGGGTCCCATTGGATAAACACATTGGAGAGAAAGCCTATCCATTTGAGGGGTTTTGAGCATTTTCATAGCCACATAGGGTTTACCGGGTCAGCCATGGCAAAAGCAGGGCAGTGAAGCTTCTGACCTAGGACACAGGGCTGAAGGCCAGGTAATCTTGGGGAATACGAATGTGTCTTTAGGAAGCTTCCAGAACAGTCTCCGAGGGGCCAGCCCTGACCTACAGGCGGGCAGCTGAGTGTCTCCTGGCAGATTATCCAGGACACTGGCTGTCAGCATAGGGAGACTTGGTAGATGAACAGTCAGCATTAGGAAGACTAGACAGTGGGCAACAGGACCCCCAAAGCAGAGGCAAGAGTCTAGTCTAAGAGCAAGGCAAGAACAAGTAGTAAGGTGCCCCACAGGGAAGCAAGCAGGACATCAGTGGCCTAAGGACTCAGGATTTTCTGGTGTATGTCACTCGGCCCTCCCCAGTCCTCATGCCAGTTAGACCTGACAGTGGCTAGGTGGGGAGTCCCTGAATTCATTCTGCTTCCTCAGCCCTGTGTCCTGTGTGAATGCTGGTCTCCATCTTGCACAACTACCACAATTACCACCCTTGTTCTTCCCAGCCTGGGGATTGCCCCGGCAGCAGGGTGCAGTCCAAAGGATGTGGGCCCGAGGCCAGATGGGATCAGATTCCAGCTGGACTGAAGAGCCCCATATGATCCTATGTCAAAGACCCCTGGACCCCAACAGCTTTGATAATGACATGGGAAAACACCAGAGGCTCTCAAAGTTCAGCCGATTGCAAAACACCTTCATTATCCCTGCCCCCCTAACCTTTGTATTAACTGTAGTTTACTTAATTTTTTGATTACCTTATAAGCTCATCCATCAGTGACACAAGAAGCACATGTTGGGAGGCACTGAAATCATGTCAGTGCCATAGAAGATTCTAGCTTACAGTCAAGACTGGGTAAATGTCCATTTCTTCCCCTGTCCCCCCTACTCACTCTCCTCTCGGCGCTCTGGTCTGTCTTCCTTTCCCCTTCTCCACCTCACCTCCTCCTTGAACCTGGGTGGAGCCTGTACACCCACCCGTGGCCAGAAGCTCCTGGAAGGAGGCCTGTTTAGACTAAGACGGACCTGGGTAGAATAACGATGGTCTCGCCCCAAACTACAGGCGTCACCTTGGCCCACGGAATCTGGGTGCCCAGACTGGTTCGCCAGGGTGCAGGCACGCAACAGACCTACGAGCGTCAGGTCTCCTGGAGCCTGCCCTTCTTTTAGGGCCAGACCTACATCTGTTTTGGATTTTTGACTCCCTGCCCTAAATATTTCCTCCTTTCTCCTTACAGGCGTGCCATTCAAATCCCAGCATCCCTGTGTCAGAAACTCCAGATGATCCCGAAATGGAGGTGGAAGTAAGGGCTTGACTACCAGAGTAGCAGTGGGACAACAAGGCTGCCAGAGCACTTAGGGGCTGACGGGACTTGAGTGTAAGGCTGAGGAAAGGAAGCTTAGGATTTTTCACTTTTGTAGAGACACACATGAGAGAGGGGCGCAAAAGGAGCACTTCAAGTCCCCCTTTGCTCCCCCATCCCTGCTTTCCCATCTGGAAGAGGGAGAAGGGGGGAGCCAAGGGGACAAGCCACCACACAGCCACCAAACTGACCCCCCGGTGCCATGGGTCAGCCCGCAAACCCACTTGGCAAGCCGCGCAAAGGCCCTTGAAAGGCAGGAACGAACTCAGAGCTGGGATGGCCCTGCCCTGGTGACGAGGGAGGTCACGAAATCGCTCTGGGGGCTCAGGCAAAGCGATCACTGGGGCTTGAGGGGAAAAGTGGGTCAGTCAGTGACGTCTCAGAAGTGGACCTTTTTGTCTGCCTACCACCAAAAGGCTTAGCTAAAAAGTGAAGCGTCGCCTCAAACTAGATGTTCCGTATGCCTCTCAACCTAACGCGTGGACATTCGGAAACACTAGATGTGTACTGACATTTCCGTATCCCTTCACACAGCAAAAACATGGAAGCCAACAATGGCTTCCCCCTGGAGGCCTTAGGAAGGTCGCAGAGATAAGCTCAGCCAGGTTTAAAACTCCAACTCATGTGGCTACTGAAATATCTCAGGAAAAAAATGTTTTCCTCAGTGTTGTGGTCTGAGTGTTTCTGTCCCCTCCCCAGCCCCCAGAATCCTATATTGAAATCTAATCCCCAATGAGGTGGTATTTGGAGGTGGGGGCGCTTTGGGACATAATTAATTAGGTCATGAGGATGAGGCCTTCGTGGATGGGATTAGCGCCCTTACAGGAAGAGGACGGAGAGCTGCGTCACTCTCTTTCCACCACATGGGAGAGCAGGAAATTGGCCACCTACAACCGGGAAGAGGGTCCTCACCAGGACCCGATCATGCAAGCACTCTGATGGCAGACTTCCAGCGTCCTGTTGACAAAGAAATTTCTGCTGTTTATAAGCCCCTCAGTCTATGGTACTTCATTAGCGCAGCCCAGACTGACTGAGACACTAAGCGGAAGATAAAGCTATATGTGCATCTTTTACTGGGGGTATTGTTGCTCGGGTTAGAGAGCCCCAAGTATGATTACAAAATAGAGTAAAACAAGAAATCTTCAGACCATTGTGATGGATTAGGCCGTCCATCCATCACAATGATCACATCACGTTTAAAGGCAACGACTGTTGAGTAAAATGTCAATACCTAGTTGAAATTTTAGTATCAAAAATGTGAAATATTCGGTACTGGGATTTCTACTACAACGAAGTGGTCTAATTCGGATTGTCTGCATGTATGAAGTAAAGCATACCAGAGTGATTCTTTGGTAGCTCTGACGAATAGCATACACAGAGGAAAAAAAATTTTTTAATACGAAACTTTGCGTGTTTTCTACTTCTGAATCTTTTCCTTAGGTGTGAGATGTAGCATAAGACCGTGGCCCACACTTTTTGTACCTTCCTCTGCCTGAGCTAAAATGCTCACTAAAAGGTACGCATTTTGAAGGCTCGTAACCACAGGATACGGAGAGACTGTATTCCAGTAGGCCACGTGGGGGAAATCAACATTTTTTTTTCCTGTTAAATTTTTCATGGAATTCCTGCTAATAGTATGACAGGTATCTGACAGCAGAAACAGAAGATAAAATAGATACAGAAAGTTATTCGATTAGCGATTGGAAGGAAAGAGGCGAGAGCGTAGCGAGCGACTCCTGCAAATTCTCCTTGCGGAACAAATGGAAGTCAGACGAAATCGGTGGGTTTGGACCAAGTTAAGAAATCTGAGTTCTAATTTGAGAAGCATAGTGAGCATATGATGCCGATGAGACACCAAAAGGACAAACCCGTCCCTGATGGAGGAAAATTGGCGAAAGCCACACAATCGGCGGATCGGAGGGGTCGGAGTGCGTGCCCGGGAGTGTGTACATTTACACACCCGAGAGGAGGCTTCGCAGCGGAGCACAGCAGCATGAAGTCAGAGCGGGGCTTGGGGAGAGCCCCAGATTCTTCCTTTTCCCCTTTCCACTAAAAGGGGAAACTGGAAAGAGATCCACTTCCCCGCTCTGTGCCTGGGGATACGGTATTTCTGGCACAATGGCGAGAACCAGATCCGTAAGCACGAAACACAGGTCTCACCATAGAATTGATCTATGTGTGGTGTGTGATAGTCTACTATGGGCTTGTGTGGGGCTGGATCGGGTTAAATACCCCGAAGCCACGTCGTCCTTCGGCATACGAAAATACTGGCTTGGAAGAGATTTCTCGGTAATGAATATAATGCAGAATAATGAACGGTGGCCAAAAAGAGAAAAGATGTAAAGCCAATCAAAGCAAGGGCAGATGTTTCAAACGTCTTTTGCTATTCGGGATTGTGATCCAACAAAAGCAATTATGTTTCTGCTTTTCTCAACTTCCAAACAGGAGAGAGGCACTTTGAGGTTTTCCCGTTCTCTGGCCCCATCTCTGCTTTGGATACTGAACGGGCGGGGGCGGGGGGGGGGGATCAGGACGTCATGCATAGCCAACGGCCGCGGATGACAAGCAAGGCTCAGAATTTGGGACAGACAGTGAGGGGAAGGCGCTCCAGACCGCGGAGGAGAAATACATATATTCAGAGATCGCAGATAGGCACATATCGAGAAACCCAATTAAGCTCTGCTTTCCATCAGATGAAAGAATGATGAAAACAAAACCATCGCTCCACACACAAGTGGGAATGGTGTCCGGTGGTCTGCCTGCAAGGTCAGGAAGAGGGATGGCCTAGGCCTCTGTCAGCAGGGAATAGGGCCACAAGGTGCACTTTTCGGTGTCTAAGGCACCTGGCTCAGTGATCCCCCCGCCCCCCCATGATCTTCACCAGTGGAAAGGCTGGAGTGAAATAACAGTGCCGTGGTTTGAGCGCATCTCAGAACGGGGCCATAAAATATGTATACCGCATAGGTGCGGTTACACATTAGCAACTGACAACCGCACCGCAGATAAAGGGGTCCTTACTCTGCGCGCAACGTGATAGAAAAACACGCGTCGGGTGAAGAAGAGAGAAGAACCACGCACGGGAGACCCGTTTTATTTTACTCCTTATATGTACAAACATGAATAATTTGACGTGATGTTTAGACAGTTTCTCCCTAACTTAAGTCTTTTAATTAAAATGAAAGGAAGGAAATACGCTTTAAATATGAATACGAGAAGGTGTGAGTTGGCAGCCCCAGCCGGCACCCTCCTCTCTCTCTGTTGTTAGAGAGCACAATCAGATCTCGTCTGCCCGCGCTGCCTTTTCATAATGTTTACGGTTGTTTGAGGTAACACGTAAACCATGCCGAGTGTGATATCCCCCTTATTACGTGTCAGGGGCACGTATTAAACTGGAGCCGGTCCCTTATTCTGCTATTTGCTTTTGTGGCAAATCGCTCAATGTATTTTCCGCGACTCACCAGGCAATATCGCGGGGGGCTGCCTGCGGCCCGGAAGGTAAATGCTAACTTTTCAGCCGGTGCCCAACAGCACGCCCTGGGCTCAGCACGCCCTGAACGAGAGCAGTATATTCTGGGCCGAAAAAACGGGCTCGGACGTTGGTCCTAATAAATTACGTGATTATTAAAATGCTGCTCAGCGCCAGCCCATATTATTTTATTTTGCCTTTTGCCGGCTCCCCGGCTGCCTGCTCTCTCTCGCGCGCCCGCTTCTGTTTTCTGTGTGCTTTGCTTACAAAATGCTAAACAAGTTTTGATATTTACCTGTTTATGATTAAATTGCAAAATGATCTGCTTAGTTCTGTTCTAAATTAAGGTCTGCATTAAATGTCATAGCATTTATCTTTCATAAAACGAGACAGCAAGGACACTAATTTCCGAGGTATTCAATCACTGCCCTGTGCCACTTGAGAGACGGTCCAGGAGCGAGCCTGCCCACAGTTCACAGCTCACTGACAGCCCTGAGATGGAATCATAAAAGTCAATTCATCATTAAAAGCTGTTACAAGCACATATCGAACCAGTCTGGCACAAAATGTTAATCAGTCCAATATCAATATAATAAATTCCTGCAAATTGGAGCGATCGATACGTTTAGGGCCTAATGAATCAATTTGAGGGCACTGGGCCGCTCCTTGGGGTCCCCATGACATGGCAGCCAGGCGAGTCCTCTATCTCCAGGCGCAACGCCAGCAGAGGTCACCTATCCTAACAGGCTGTTCACTTCAGCTGCAGTTACCACGGTGACAGCATGTCACTGTTGCCCTAGTGTCCTTCTAGGTAAGGTGGAAACCAATGCATCACTGCCCTTGATGGATTTGTCAATAATACTTAGCAGGGGAGGGGGCCCACTCACATAACCCTCGCAGGTCTGCAGTCCCCGAGCAGTTCGGTGTGATTTAATTGTCTGAAGACGCGTGTGCTTCTGCATATATGCAGGGACTAAGCAGTGGTCGCAGGGAAGGGGGAGTAGGCGGTCCGGCCGGCTGCATTCGGGAAAACAGCACAGGGGATAACAGGTAGCCGGAGCCGTGGCCAGGTTGGTGTTACATTAACCAAGTCGCTGTGTAAGTAAGAAATAACCTGGAGCCTCTCAGATTAAGAATTTATTAGCTACAAAATTTTAATACATTACTCATGAGTGGAAACGGAGTTGCGTATTAATCCCCCCAAGGCTCACACTCCACGGCAACATTTCTAGACACCTGCTTACAGACGGTAGATGTTCGCCAAGAAAAGTCCGTCAGGGTAAATTTGGGGCAGCCGGAATGATTGGTGAGGGTCTCTCTGTCTCTCTCTCTGTCTGCCTCCCCCTCCCCCGCCACTCTCTCCTCAGCACCAATTATCTGCAACCTCCTCCCCCTCTGCCCAAACAGAACTGTGACTCCGAAGGCTTGAAGCAGACAGGACGCACAGAAATGGGATTTTCAACCAGTCTCTTCATCATCTGTTTTTAAAAACCGGAGAGTTTTTCATGTTTCAAAGCATTTTATCTTTCGCTATGCCTATTAAAACTGACCAGTGAATGGAGCCAAGAGCAGTTTCGGGATTGCAGAGTGAAATGAATCCTCTTTAGAAATAAAAGAAATCTCGGCTACCGAGACTCTGGGGAATCACCGTGTTCCAGAACCTTCACTGTCATTTAACATAAAACATAAAGGTTACCACTGAATAAAATAATATCCTGGCTGATTATTTTAATAGTCTCAAAGTACAACTTTTTCCCCTGGATTGCTGTTACGTAAGGCAGGGGCTATGCCTGCTTCTCAGGTGTTGCTACGGTTTCCCCCTGCATCAGTAGGGCAGTTGCCTCCTGTTCAGTCCCCGGCAGTTGCTGTTTACATCTTCCTTGCAGTCACGTATTCCCTTTTAGAAACGTGGAAGCTACGCCCGCCTGGAGAAACGTTCGTTTCTACCAGCTACTTATTTTAAAAGATTTGTTTTCTGACCTGGATAAAAAGGACAGGGGGAAAAAAAAAATCAGTTTTTATCACGGTGGCCTGAATTAGAGGAAACATCAAAATAAATTGCAAATTCTAAGCCAAAGAAATACCTATTCAACGCACTGAGACAGGGTGATGTTAAGGGTGTGCAGACAAAGGTAACCCAGCGTCTCCACTTAATTGCCCTGGCATCGCGCTCGGTTCCTCCAGCTACAGTCTGAGAGCTAAAAATCTCTCATTGTTATTAATTGTATTCCTTTTAGAATGTAATGTCATATCGCTGCGGGCTGAGCTAATGAAACATACCCATATTACCAAAATAGGCATATTTCTTTTTGTTCGACGCATTCTATCAAAACTGTCTACTAAAGACCTTGTGTTAAAGATCCTTTCAGAGAGTATGATAAAGAGTATCTCAACTACCTCAACATTTCTATTACACGATTACTAAAATGCCCAGGAGGACCGAACAATATAGTGTGAATTCAGTTATCCTATAAGACTTTGGAAATATCGCTAATTCCTGCCTCTGATTTATGTTAATATTAATGCTAGATTACATGCTATGGCTTCTGAACAGGCACTGCATACCAATTCACACAAAGGCAGGGCGCTCCCATGCACCAGAGCTATATGCCTCTATTATAATGAGAATCTGAATTATTTATCTCTATTTATCCTACAGGAGTTCGCTCGACCCCACTCCCATTTTCTCTTCCTACGGAACATCAATGCGTGTAAACATGACTTCATAGTGGCTGCACTCTTCATACGTCCTGTCCTTTTTCAGCCACAAGGCACAGCGATAGGCAGGCGACGAAAATGTTACACCGCTAAGAGAATTCATGTAAGCATTTATTTGAGGTAAGCCCTCCTAATTAAGTCAACTTTAACACAGACACACAAATGGCAGCACGCATGCATATGTGTCTGGCGTCTCGACTACGTCTGGTGAGCCCAAAGGAAGTCAGGCAGCAGCGGGCCAAGGAGACAGCTAATAAATTCAGTCTCTCCCTTCTGTAACCTCTCTGTTAGAGAAACAGTTGCCTGTGGGGGACTCTGCGGGTTCTTTGGCTTGCACCCGCATCAGCCTCCAGAGATGATTTGGTGACTCTGCTTTTGCTTTGAGGCTCAACTTGGCCTGGTGAATGGCGGGACCAGTGTTTCGGGCTCCCCCTTGCTCAAGGACCCTGTAGAAAGGCTGAGGAGGCTTCCTTGAAACCTTTAGGAAGGCTTGGCCCCGTAGCTATGGAAGGCGCATGAGTCAGGGTTCTCCAGAGAAACAGACCCAGTAGAAGGTACATATGTATCAGAAGGAACGGACTCGTGCAATATGGAGGTCGAGAAGTCCCACGGTCTGCCGTCTACAAGCTGGAGACCCAGGAAGGCCAATGACGTAGCTCCAGGCTGAGTCTGAAGGCATGACAACTAGGGAAGCCAACAGTGTGCGTCCCAGTCGGAGGGCTGGAGAAGACCGATGTCCCGGGCGGAGAGAGAGCTTGAATTCTCCCTGCACCTTCTTGGTCTCTTCATGCCCTCAGCGGATTGGATGATGCCCACCCACACTGGAGAAGGCCATCTGCTTTCCCCAGTTCACTAATTCAAATGCCAATCACATCCAGAAACAACCCCGCAGACACATCCAGAAATGATGTCTTACGAGCTATCTGGTCATCCCTTAGCCCAGTCAAATTGACACATAAAATTAACCAGCACAAATGACCTCAGCTCTCTGGGCTGGGGAAGATTCCAGAGGGCCTGCTGTGTGAAATAAAACATGGTGGGAAACTGTGGCAAAGCATTTGCAGAGCTTTTTAAAACTGGTATTTCCATCAGAAGAAGAGTGAGTCGCCAGCGCTTGGAATTCTCAGTGTTTTCCGTGGCACATAAGAAGAACACCCTGTCGGAGGGTCAGTTACTCAAGGCGGATAATAGTAGGTTGCACAATTATCCAAACCTATTAGAGTATAATCTGTCAGATGCCACTGACAGGCCCAATGTAAGGTGCATACACAATGAAATAGATAAACAGAAAATTCTGAAACAGAAGACTGTATTTCCATATAAAAACAGACCAAAAAAATCAGATGGTAGGGGTGCTTGGATGGCTCAGTCAGTTAAGTGTCCAACTCTTCATTTTGGCTCAGGTCATGGTCCCAGGGTTGTGGGATCGAGCTCCACACCCAGTGTGGAGCTTAAGATTCTCTCTCCCTTTCTCTCTCTCTCCCTCTGCTCCTCTCCCCTGCTTGTGCACTCTGTCTCTCTCTCTCAAATTAAGAAAAAAAATTTTAATAAAAAAAATCAAATGGTAAAGTATTAATGAGCATATAGGCAAATGGCAACCCGGTAGACTTAATCCAGTTAATAGCCAACAATTTGTGGAAAGCGAGTCTAAAACAAGAATACTGAAATGTTAGGATAGTGGGACTGGGGCTGAGAATCATGTGGGACACAATAATTTAACATTATTTTACGTTATTCCTTATCCAACTCATGGTACAATATATAACGTAATACACACACTTCTTTAGTATATCCTGTACAAGTGCAAACTCAGATGTGTATTCAGATCGGCTATTGGTTGCTGACTGTTATGCATTTCCGGTTCCCAAAGAGGAGAGGCTGGAGTTCTCAAGGCCGTGGTACCCGTGGTTTCAGGGAGACGCATGGAGGGATCCGGAAGCCAAGCCAATGGGCAACGGCAGGAAGTGAACTTTGGGGAGGAGAGAGAGAGAGAGTCTGGATCTCTGTGTCCACCGAGGTCCTCAAGCTCAGTCTGTCCAGTTGGGTGCATGAAACAGGTGCTAACTAACTGGGAGATTCCAGGAATGGAGCCATGATTCCAGGAATGCCAGCCAGCCCAAGCCCTCAAATCAACCCCACGGATTTTTAAGCGATACAGACAACCACCATCACGGCAACAAGGCCCAGCTGGGACCAAGATGGATTTGGAATGAGCAGCTGAACACCTGGAACTCTTAGCTGGCTAGCAGCTCACGTCCATCCCGGTCTATTAAGCCCCCAATAACACGACCTTTCATTTTACACAATTGAATTTTTGGATTCCATTCTTGGCACTATGGCAGGCTTTTCCCGTACATTATCTTTCTTTGAAAATCTCTTCCTACTAAAAAAAAGAAAACACATGCGTGCAGCTTGTAAAATAGACCATACAAGTGTGTGTAAAGTGAAACTCCTCATTCTTCTCACCCTCCAGAGTTAACCACGGTGACTGCTGGATGCACGTTATTTCAGATTTTTTATTTGTGCAGGTAAGTTTTGTTTCAACAAAGCTCAGTATGCCCTGGTATTAGACATTAATGGGTGTAGCAGTTTCCCAGGGCTTCTGTAACAAATTGCTACAAACCAGGCACCTTAAAACAGCAGAAATGTATTCTCTTGCAGTGCTGGAGACCAGAAGTTGGCAATCAAGGTGTCAGCAGGGCCACACGTCCCCTGAGGTTCTAGAGGAGAGATGGTTGCATGTCTCTCTCCTAGCTTCTGGAGGCTCCCAGAAATGCTTGGCATTCCTTAGTTTGTTGTTTCTTCACCTCATTCCTGCCTCTGCTTTTGCACGGCTGTCTTTCTCTCGTGGATGTTTGGGACTACAGTTTCCTCCTCTTGAAAGGACACCATCAGTCACCGAACTAGTGTCTACCCTCATCCAGGAGGACCTCGTGTTCACTTGATTACATCTGCGAAGACCCTCTCTCCAAATACGGTCACATTCACAGGTTCCTGGGGTGAGGGCTTGAATGTATTTTTGGTGGAACACAATTCAACCCCACAACAATGTGGAAATATTTGGCCGGAGATATCCTTTGGAAGTCGTGAACAAATAGGTGGTATTTAAACCCACAGAACTAAATGAGTTCTATTGTGTTTTAAACTTTAACTTTGTCTTCTTGTTTCTTTTTTTGCTAATTTTTTAAATTTATTTTTAAAATTTTTTTTACTGTTTTTTTAGAACTTATTCTTGAGAGAGAGAGAGAGAGAGAGACAGAGCATGAGCAAGGAAGGAGCAGAGCAAGAGAGGGACACAGAATCCGAAGCAGGATCCAGGCTCTGAGCTGTCAGCACAGAGCCCGACACGGGGCTCGAACTCACAAGCTGTGAGATCATGACCTGAGTCGAAGTAGGGTGCTCAACCGACTGAGCCACCCAGGTTCCCCTATTTATCTCTCAAAAAAGAGAGAGAGCGAGCAAGGGAGGGGCAGAGAGAAGAAGAGAGAGAGAATCCCAAGCGGGCTCCACGTTGCCAGAGTGGAGCCCGTCGTGGGGCTCGAACTCACAAACTGTGAGATCACGACCTGGGCCCTAACCAAGTGTCAGACGCTCAACCGACTGAGCCACCCAGCCGCCCCTGCCTTCTTGCTTCTTCTACAAACAACTTTTTATGTTTATGTCATCTAAGTTGACAACTATTTCCTGCATGGTTTCAAACATCGCAGCACCCATGGAAAGGTCCTCCTCACTCAGATTACAGAAATAGTCGCTTTTTCCCCCATAGAACTTTGGTCCATTTAAATTTATTTTTGCCAAAAGGAGAATAGAGATGCAGCTTTATTCTTTCAACGGCTTAGTTAACCAGCCTAACAATAGGTTTTTAATAATCCAAACTTTCTGCACGGATATGACACTTTTGTGCCATAGAAAATGTGCAGATATATTTGGGGGCAATTTCTTCACCGTCCATTTGATCCTTTAATGTGCTTGTCTATGTCTCTACCTGCAAGAGCTCCCTGTTTTAATCACTGTGGTTTTATTCACATTTTTTGTAGCTGGTAGAGACTGTTTTCTGCCACTGCCATTTTTCCCCCCAAATGGCGTGGCTATTCCCAGAGAAACATTTATTCTTTCAGATGAACTTTGGTATCATTTTGTCATGTTAAAGAAAGGAAAAAAAAAAAAAAAAACCACTTCTGTTGGGATTGCCCTGATATCCTCTATGGGAAAAAGCTGTTTCTCCTTTATGCACATCTTCCCCCCGCCCTTTCTTCTGTAGTCCCTCAGCAGATTTTTTTTTGGTTTTCTTCACGTAGGTTTTGGACATTTCTTGTGTCATTTATTTTTAGACACTTCATGTTTTGTTTGTTTTCTGTTGTGAATGGGATCTCTGAATTACACCCTGATTTCTCCTCCTACTCATTCTCCACATCAATCTGTTTGCAAGCACTAGAGATCCTTTCTGCATCGGAAATATATGGCAAAGCTACGCACGGTTCCCTGTCGCTACCTCCCTCCTCCCGCCACCATCTCCTCCCATGTAGGTCGAAGATTATTCTCTTTCCACCCTTACTTCCTGCCAGCCATTCATTCTCTACATAGCAGCCCGAGCCAGCTTTTCAAGGGAACATTAAATGACATCACCGCTATTCCCCTGAAAGCCCTTCCTTCAATGGCGTCCTCTTGCAGTGACAAGACACTCCGTGTCTCGAAGTTGTCCTATGTGCTCCTGCTCTGAGCCCCTTCCTTGCCAGGCTGAATCCGCACTCTCAGACATGAGAGTGCCAAGCTCTTTGCTTCCAGCTCCTTTCACCTTCCCCATCTTGCGTCTCCTTCTTCATTCCCTCCCCCAGCTCTTTGCACGACTGGCTTCTTCTCCTCCTTCATGTGTCAGCTCACCTTCCACCTCGTAGGAGACACCATCCCAGCCACTGTCCCTAATTCCGTTATCCCAGCCCATCCGTGTCCTGGCTTCCTTCACAGCACGTACCGCTGTCTGAAAAGTCCGATTTGTCTATGTATGTCTTTGCTTGTTTGTGTATTGCTTATCTCCTCAAATTACCAGGCGGGTGTTGGGGAAAATGGGCTGGGTCCCCAATGCTCGGCACAAAGGAGCCCCTCAGGAAAACTGTCTTGAATAAAGAGAATGTTGTCTCCCCTTGTTTCCTTCTGTCTTCTGTCTGGTTAAAAGCTTTTTGTTTTTGTTTTTGTTTTTGTTTTTTTTCAGTAAGTGGCCACATATTTCTATTGCTTTCACTTTAAAAAAAATTCTTTTGTAATGTTTTCATTTATTTTTGAGACAGACAGAGACAGAACATGAGCAGGGGAGGGGCAGAGAGAGAGGGAGACACAGAATCCGAAGCAGGCTCCAGGCTCCGGAGCTGTCAGCACGGAGCCTGACGCGGGGCTCGAACTCACGAACCGTGAGATCGTGACCTGTGCTTAAGTCGGACGCTTAACCGACTGAGCCACCCAGGTGCCCCTCTTTTGCTTTTAAATAAGATTTTATTTAATTCCCATGGAGTTTCCAAGGTATACAGTCAAATCATAGCCTCTGCAAATAATACTAATGTCACCTCCTCTCTTAGGTGGACTATTTGCACCTCTTATTCTGTGGTTTTAATTCTTTTGACTAGTACTTCTGGCATAATTGTAAATAATATGGATGATAATAGAGACCCTTGACCTGCTATTGACGTTAACAGAAACACTTCTATTTTAGGGTTTTGCCCAAAACCACAATACTAGGATACTAACATTGAAATGAATGTGTGTGTGTGTGTGTGTGTGTGTGTGTGTGTGTGTGTAGTTTCATCATTTTAAGGAAGTATGATTCTAGACCCATTACAGGAAGGCTTTTGTAAAAATCAGCATAGGATATTATCTCTAAGACACATGTTAGCCTTTATTGAGATTAACCAATGATTGGTGATTAATTTATTAAAGTAGTGATTTATATTAACAGATTTCTTAACATTGAATTACTATTGCATTCTGAAGTGGTCTCCACCTGACTTTTTTTAATAGACTGCCATTTCTATTTGCTGATATTTTATTCAGAATCTTGGCAGCAATATGCATGAGTACCCATACATGTAGGTGGTTCCTCGTATACGGTTCACTTTCCAGGGCTGTCATTGATGAATGCACTTTGGAAAAAGAACATTTCTAGAAGTGAAGTCAAGACAGAGAAAGGAAAAGAAAAAGCCCAGGATTGAGAATCATATCATCACATAGGTTTATAATATGGTAAAAATTTGATAATTTTGTCGAAATACCTAAAGTTCGATCACAGTTGATAAAATGCCCTGCTGAATTAGTGTGTTCATTTGAAAACATGGCTCTGAGTCAGAAGCTGAGAAGGTACAATCATTCTTTAACAGAAAAGGCACAGGATTGCAGAGGACAAGCTGGAGTGATCTTTTAAGTGCATGGGACCACCCCGTCTAAGGAGACAGAAATGGCAAGTGGTCTCCATGGGCATAGTTTTCCCAGTGGCGATCTGGGTCCACTGTGATCACATGATCCTCTATAAGCTAAAGGTGGTACACATACAGAGTGGAAGCTCAGACTGAATGTAATCAAGCAACAGGGAAGAGGGTTTCCCTTTTACCCTGCACTGTAACCAGTCAGGTTTGCTCAAATCCAGTTTAAATGTGGTTTCACTAAAGACTTTCCAATGGTCTACAGCAAAGAATGCAAGAATCAATCCCTAATCTAAGCAATGCCTGTAGCCATCAGTCATGCTACAATATTTAGCTTACTTCCTAAATTGCTGAGACTAGATAATGATGCTTAGTTCATTATGGGCTAATGATAATACTAGAAAACACTTTGTTTGGCCGAATGGACAGAAGTATATCCCTTAGTACATTTTTTTTCCCTCTTTCTTTTTTAGTGCTTGCACTTTTTAAAGATTCCTAGAGAACCAGATGGGTGATGGAAAGTCTCAAAATACCAGGTTTCACGTGTAATACTAATATTAGGAGAAAAGAAGTGACGCTAGAAATTATTTAGTTATTCTGAAATCTGTCCCTTTGGGGAAACAGCACCAGAATTAGAAAAGAATTAACCATGTAACATTGTGTTCTCACATCCTCAACACAACTAGTGAATCACGAGGCAAAAAACCCTCTTCAAACGGTTGCCCCGAGCCCTACTCCGAGCCCAGGCTTCTGCCTTCCACATGAGAGAGAATTTCCAAACTGCCTGATGAGGGGGTAACCATGGTCCATGGTTTCCTTGTGGAAAATGACCCAAAGATGCTAGCCTGGGAAACCAGTTGACTGATGTGTGAGTCAATTCAAGAAGCCAGGTGCCATAAGATGAACTGTCTCAGGAACCTTTGATCTAGAGTCACCCAAGTGGCTGACCCTCTCACTGGCCTGACTGGCCATGGCCTTCTGGACCTGTGTTAGTCCTTCGGCCATGGCTGTACCTTGTTGCAGCCGCCTTGGGGCCAGTTCCCTGCAGCCACTCCCTGCCCTGGTGCGGGCTGGGCCGGGTCAGGCTGCTTCCCAGCTGGGCCCCGGGAGCCACAGCCAAATCCCATTTTGACACGAAACCATTTAAATGGAAATCCAGTTTTACAAAGCACAAGTGACCAGTAATGAAGACGTGAATGATGCTTATGAGAATTTTATTTAATTTGAAATCAATTGTGTATTCTAATTCATTAATAAAGGGGAAAGAAAGAATACAGGAGTGCTTCATCTCATGTCGTTATTCAACGAGAAGAGAGTACTTCTTCATGTAAGATTCTCCGGGAAATTGTCAATTTCCCATTTTCCCTGAAAATTCTATTTTTATAGAAGAGCTCAGGTCCAGGTCATTCCGTAAAAATTAGATTTGACTTTGCTGGACAATACATAAACAAGAAGAAAAGGTCCAACCGGGTACTTGACTGAATTTTTCACAATGCATTTTTGTTACTGTATGGATGCTCTAAAAATACATTATTAGGAACAAAACAACTTGGTTTTGGTAGTAATAAAGTATCTGAGGGAAATAATATCCTAATATTGTTATGACAGAATTAAAGGCTAAAAAATATGCTGTAAAGTGGGTCTGCTAGATTCTTCGTGGGACTGAAGCTCTCGTCTTCCTTGGGCTCCTCTGCTTTCTTTTGGGGCTTCAGTCAAGGTCAAGGGTGGATAATGGTTTGAATGCAGTGGGCAGGAAGGAAAAGTGCCTTCAAAATTCCCTTCGCCCCCCTCAGCAGGCCCTTGGGAGACATTCTTCTGCCTTTTCACTTATAGCCAGGCGATGTGGGCAAGTCACTTACACTTCCTAGGTCTTACTCCACTCATCTTTGAAAATACAGTACCTGCCTCATAGGACCGAAGTGAAGATTAAGTGAGAGGTTACTTATCACCACGTGTGACAGGGAAATGCTTAGTAGACATCCAAATACGGAATACAGTCAGTATTCCAGAAACGTTAGCTGATCCTACCATTGCACTTGAAAGACAGGATACAACTCTCCAAATGGAGGAAGGATTTTGAATTCATTCAGAGTTTAGCAAATGGCTATTTTATTTATTTTTTTACCAAAATAAGATCCAGTTGACTTTAAAAAAGGGTACAACTGGGGATGCCTGGGTGGCTCAGTCGGTTAAGCATCTGACTTCGGCTCAGGTCGTGATCTTGTGGTTCGTGGGCTCGAGCCCCATGTCAGGCTCTGTGCTGACAGCTCGGAGCCTGGAGCCCACTTCAGATTCTGTGTCTCCCTCTCTCTCTGCCCCTCCCCTGCTCCGTACTCTGTCTCTTTCTTTCTCTCTCTCTCTCTCTCTCGAAAATAAATAATAAACACTAAAAAAAAAAAAAAGAGTACAACTGTACATATTTAAATATGCTGACTGGTCACGTATATGTTGAAAGGGAGTTGCTGGCAGTGAGAGCCCATGAAGGGGCCGGGCCTGTGCTACACGATGGTCAAGGAGTAGAGAGGGGCAGAGGGGGCTTTGGGGTGAGGAGTACAGTGGGACCCATGTCCTGGAAGTGTGTGAAAAGAGCATTTCCCAGCAGGTGGTAGCTGGCTGTAATGACTGGGAAACTCCAGCTTACCACCAGTGTTTCAAGTCAGGTTTAAAACGAAGGCCGGGAGGTACCTGGCTAGGGCAGTCAGGTGAGCATCTGACTCTTGATTTCCACTCAGGTCAAGATCTCCCGATTCTTGGGTTCGAGTCCTGCACTGACTCTGAGCTGACGGTGCAGAGCCTCCCTGGGACTCTCTCTCTCCCTCTCTCTCTGCCCCTCCTCTGCTTGTGCTCTCACTTTCTCTTTCAAAAATAAATAAATAAATAAACTTTAAAAATAAAAACAAATAACGTGACCTGAAGGTCAAGAGGAGAGGGGACAGAAAAAGGTGGAAGAGGAAGGGGAGGACAACCATAAAGAGGGGCCAATCCAAGCTTGGATCCAGGCAAAGCTGATTGAGAAAATCTGGCCTTATCAGAGACCCCCACAAGCTGAGTGCTTAGTCATTAGGTTTGGGGAATATGGTCTCTTCTACTTTGGGGGAAGGAAGGAAGGAAGGAAGGAAAGAAGGAAGGAGGGAAGGGAGGAGAGAAGGAGGAAGGAAGGAAGGGAGAAAGAAGGGAGGGAAGAAGGAAGGAAGGAAGGAAGGAAGGAAGGAAGGAAAGAAGGAAGGAGAGAAGGAGGAAGGAAGAAAGGGAGAAAGAGGGGAGGGAAGAAGGAAGGAAGGAAGGAAGGAAGGAAGGAAGGAAGGAAGGAAAGAGGGAGGGAGGGGAAGAAGGGAGGGAGGGAAAAGGTGTAATCAATATATTAAAAAGTATGGGGGCACCTGGGCGGCTCAGTCGGTTAAGCGTCCGACTTCGGCTCAGGTCACGATCTCGCGGTACGCGGGTTCGAGCCCCGCGTCAGGCTCTGGGCTGATGGCTCAGAGCCTGGAGCCTGCTTCCGATTCTGTGTTTCCCTCTCTCTCTGCCCCTCCCCCGTTCATGCTGTGTCTCTCTCTGTCTGAAAAATAAATAAACGTTAAAAAAAATAAAAAATAAAAAAATTTAAAAAAATAAAAAAATATATTAAAAAGTATGGACAGGACTTTGTTTAAATTAATATACAAGTGTAAGCTGTTATATAATATTGTTACATTGAGAATTTAAGAGCTAACTTTCACTGGGGCTCCTGGGTGGTTCAATCAGTTGAATGTCCGACTTCTGCTCAGGTCATGATCTCACGGTTCATGAGTTCGAACCCCGCGTCGGGCTCTGTGCTGGCAGCTGGGAGCCTGGAGCCTACTTCAGATTCTGTGTCTCCGTTTCTCTCTGCCCCTCCCCTGCTTGAGTTCTGTCTCTCTCTCTGTCTTTCAAAAATAAATATTTTTAAAAATGGCATTTAAGAGCCAACTTTCAGGAATCTTTACACAACAGCCAAACCAGTCAGTGTAAGCGTGCACGTGATCAGGAAATTTCTGTTCTCAGCTCTTTGGGGTGTTCAGCTGCCCACAGGCCCTCAGCAGCGGCTCCTTGAGCCCCACAGCACTTGGGCACACCTGCCAGGGAAGCTGTCCCTTCTAGGGCTCTGGGGTGGTGTGTCTGATGGTTGTCACCGCACAGAGGAGGGACTGTGTTTGTTCAGGTTGGTCGTGCGAGCGCCGAACACAGAACATAGCATGTTGTAGCAGCTCAAAGCCTGCTTGGAGGGGTTGGGGGCTGGGAAACTTTGGGAAACCTTCGCCAGGGCTCGCATCTCTTCGCCTACGTTGCTGACCACACTCTGTCTTCATGGAAGGTCGGCCCTCTGCCCACTCTTGACCAGTCTTTCTAATTCCCATGCCAGAGCTGTGGAGAGCCATTTAAAAGAATGATTTTAGAAAGTATGTGGTGTGGGGCGCCTGGGTGGCTCAGTCGGTTGAGCATCCGACTTCAGCTCAGGTCGTGTTGTTACCGCTTGTGAGTTCGAGCCCCGCGTCGGGCTCTGTGCTGACAGCTCGGAGCCTGGAGCCAGCTTCGGATTGTTTCCTTCTCTCTCTGCCCCTCCCCCACTCGCACTCTCTCTCTCTCTCTCTCTCTCTCAAAAGTAAATAAACATAAAAAAAAAAGTATGTGGTGCGGGTGACCTCCACAGGGGTCACTAACAGGTGGAGTGGGGTCCTCCACTCAGGTCAAGCTCATGGGCAGCTTGACCCTCACCCTCCCTCTCCCTCATGATTCCAAAGGATCGTTTTTCTTCCCACCCTTTAGGATTTGAAAAGAAGACTCGAGGCGCGTGTTTACTTTAGTTTATTATTTTATCTTATCTGATTTTGTTTTGGTGTCAAGGCACTCCAGGCCTGAACACTGAACTGCAGCCTGTGTCATTGCCACAATATCACAGGCCTGGGCAGAAACGTGAGGCCATCCGTTTCTCTGAGAGTGATCATTGCCGGCCAGAGTGAGTATACACTGCATGAGGGATCATCCCGTTGCCCCAGAGGACAAAGACGCGATGATGTCAGCCTCCCGTCTGATTCTGAGGTATATGACATTCACTGTGTCAATGCCATCATCACCTTGCAGACTCTCTGTGTTTGCTTTGGACAGAAGATTCTGGAATGTGTTCAAGCATTACTCATCTTCAGACTTTTTTCACCCACTACATTCAAATACTTGAATTATTGCTCCCAAGTTTCATGCTTTGATTTCATTTACCTAAATGGAGTTGAAGAGCTTAATGAGTAGCCTTTCAAAGGAATTTTTTTTATTTTATTCTAATTCCAGTATAGCCAACCCACAGGGTTATATTAGTTTCAGGTGCACAATATAGCGATTCAACACTTACATACATCACCTGGTGCTCATCACAAGTGCTCTCCTTCATCCCCATCCACCCACCTGCCTCCCCTCTGGTAACCATCAGTTTGTTCTCTATAGTTAAGAGTCTGTTTCTTGGTTTGTTTCTCTGTCTCTTTCTTTCTTGGCTCATTTGTTGTGTTTCTTAAATTCCAAATATGAGTGAAATCATATGGTATTTGTCTTTCTGTGACTGGAGTTTTCTACTTTGCATTATACTCTCTAGATCCACCCATGTTGTTGCAAATGGCAAGATTTCGTTCTTTTTTCAGGCTGAATAATATTCCTGTGTGTGTGTGTGTGTGTGTGTGTGTGCATCTCACATCTTTTTTATTCATTCATCTATTGATGGACACTCAGCTGCTTCCAAAATTTGACACAGCCCAAGTGTCCATCAGTAGATGAATGGATAAGAAAGATGTGCTTCCCAAAAGTATTTAAACAACCCAGATGCTATGCAGTGTAAATGAGGCTCTTTTTGGCCTTATTCCCATAGGCCAGAGGTAGAGCTCTGTGACTTTGTGACAAGCAGCGCATTGGTGGGCTTGTTTTCTTTTCTTTTCTTTTCTTTTCTTTTTAAAGTATAGAGTCCCAGGCTGTCATTAATGTTACTGTCACTTTTTTCCATGCCTAGTAGTGTTGGGAAAGCCTGTACTATCAGAACATTTAGCCTGATAGCTCTGAAATAGTCACTCAGTCTAGGGATTAAACCATTAGGAGTTCTGCTGCAGGATGTAGTCCTGGAAAAAGCATTTTATAAAAGCAGATGTGAATAATGTTAGCTTACCAAGGTCTAAATGAGAGTGGAGATCTTCAACATTAGCACTCTTTAAAAACTTTCAATCCAGGGGTGCCTGGGTGGCTCAGTCACTTCAGTGTCCGACTTCAGCTCAGGTCATGATCTCACGGTCCACGGCTTCGAGCCCCACATCAGGCTCTGTGCTGACAGCTCGGAGCCTGGAGCCTGTTTCGGAGTCTGTGTCTCCCTCTCTCTGCCCCTCCCCCACTTGTGCGCGCGCTCTCTCTCTCTCTCTCTCTCTCAAAAATAAATAAATATTTTTAAAAATTTACAAAAACTTTCAATCAAGGCATGACATACTACAGAAAACACATGCATACATATGTATCTTAAGTATACAGCCTGATAAATTTTCACACCATTATTTTATTCTTGTTCTTTGGATTAATAGATCTTTATATACTTCAAAAGTAAACAGAAGCTAGCCACATTTTGATTATCCATCATTAACATAAAATAAGAATTCCTGTATATATACACACAGAACCTCTGTCTTTGAATGACGTCTCATTACAGTGAAGGTCCATTTTTTCAAGCTAGGAAACCTATCTATGGTACAGACATGCGAGCTGGATTTTCTATTGTCCCTCACACTCTGCTTTCTTTCCAAGTCTTCTGTCAAAGCCACATACTTATTTATCCTCTCTGCATATGTTCTTGGGAGATTTCTATTTAGTAGCAAAGCAATATCAGCGAGCATCTCTGTTTTATTAAGTTTGTCAAACAACAGAGTATCTGGCCTGTTGGCCAGAATTTGTTAATCTGTTGGTAACGGCTCTGTCCCAATACATCTTGGAGAGGCTGTTTTCCAACACATTCTTGGGTTCATACTTGCAAATGGCGTTAATCTGCTTGTTAACTCAGCAGAGGGCTCATTTCGACGTCAGATCTTTATGCCACGATTTCTGTGTGTTATTTACGTTTTTGAAGCACTTTCCTGACTCTTGTGCTGAGTTGATTCATGACAAGAGCTGATAATTTCTTCCCGAGCTTCAGAAGCCCACACCATGGCAGTTGAGAGAAGGGACCAAGGAGTAAAGCTTCTTTTTTTAGGAGGAAAAACTAGGGCAAAAATTCTCTATCTTTGCATAACCAAGGACCCTTCTGGACCTGATGTTTTCAAAGTAATGTCTATCCAGTCAGCGTAATGAAGGAGCAGAGACTTCGGGAGGAATCTGGGCCACGTCCACGGCGAGGGATGGGTGTGTCTGGATAAGACTGGTGATCAGAAGGAAGGCAGGCTGACTGAGAGGCAGGCTGTGCAGGGACTTTTCTGCTGTGAGGCTGTCCGGAGGAGGGAGTGGAAAAGAGAGAGCAAAAGACAATGTCTGTCTCCTGCCCCTTCTCCCGCCCAAAGACAAGTTCCGACCCCCGAGAGAAGGGTGGCTGTTACAGACAAGCTGCAAATGGGGAGAGGTTCCCTGAGACTGTGGTAAAAGCACTGTCATTTCAGGGCTTGGGTGACAGAGGGTGACACAGAGTTGAGGGGAAGGGATAGCTTGCCCCCCCTCTCTGTGGAGCCCTGAGCCCTTCGGGCGTGGGGAGGCGCCCACACAACCTGTGTCCCCGGGGGAGCAGACGTGGCCTGGGGCCAGTGGATGTGAGGGATGTGCCGAACAGCAGAGATACCCAGGAGGTCAGCCGGCCAAGGGGACTGATTGCCAGTAAGCGGAGGTCCTTCATAAAGGCAGAGGCAAGAGCCATGGAAGTCCGGGTTATTTCTCACAAATGAATTCCCACCAGGATTCGCCACCTGAGGAGAACTGAGGGCAAGTGGGGTTAATTAAATAATAACCCATCCGTTCTCCAAATCGTATTAGTCTTTACAAGTTTTGACAGAGTGTCCCGTTTCGGGTAGCAGACGGTGAGGCCAAAGTGACACGGACTGTTCAGGCAGGCCACACTGACGCGGGTTTTTGTGGACTAGCCTGAGAACGCTTCAGTGGTCCGGCAACGTCAGGTCCTTTGGGGGCATTTGAGTCGTGTCGCGTGATGAAAGGCGGGCAAAGGCTGTTTGTCTCCTGCCCCACAACCCCTTGTTACACAGAAAGCAAGTCCCAGGCAAAATCATGCCACGCAAACGCTGATTAAAACACAAGCTGCAAAAAAATCCCACAGGCCCGTTCCGATAAGCTTAGGGACGTCCCCGCTCTCTGTCCTCAACTCGGAGTGAAGGGTCACCCTGTGACCAACACAGAGTATCCATGCGGCCCCTTTGTCCTCCAGGGCAGTTCAGGACCCAGGGTGCTCCGTTTGGGGCTGACCAGGGCCCAAAGCACTCCAGATCCTTATTGACATAGGGCAACAGAGAGCGCCCAGATTTTTCAAGTCAGCCACAAACTTAAACGCCACGCATTAGAAACAACCAAGAGAAAGTGTTTCTAACATCTCTTGTGCTGGTTGGCAGACATTTGCCAGCAGATTCAGGGAGCGATACTTGAAGCATTTGCCTCTGGAGTGTGGGCTCCTGGTAAAAGTTCTCCACCTTATAACTAATCGCCCCTGGGGTGTGGATTTCTGAGCAGGGACTTTCAAATGCTAAATAGGCAGTCGCAACCATAGGGTTTTCATTGAAAGCAAATGTGTGTAGTTGATTGTGAAGTGTTTAAAGTAAATTGCCACACGAGCAAGATGACGGAGTGTGCACCCACAGCAAGGTGGCCATCACGTGAAGCAAGCAATCGGTCCCCTTAGGGCATTTCTAGAACATACAGGGGACGCAAATAATTAAAGAAATCCAACATTTGTGCCATCTCTTACAGTTTATGAGACACCCCTGCGTAAGACTGTATTTAATCCTTGTTTTAAGAGGAATAACTCATTTTTAATAACGAAGAACTCAAGATTTAGAGAGCTGGAGTGATTTATGACAGCCCCTGATTAGAGAAGCCATGAATTTATACATCATGCACGCAACTAGTTTTTACTGACAGTGTCTTCAGAGCCAAACATCAGGAGAGGTACACGGGATGTCGTCGTGACGCAGCGTATTGCCCACTTAGGGCTGGATAATAGATTAGTCCGAAACGTAGAAGCTTATCACCACAAACTTTTTTTTTTTTTTTTTTAATTTTCCCACAGTTTCCTGGCTCAGGGGACTAGGCACGGCTTCCCTGGATGCCTCTGGTTGAAAATCTCTTGTGAGGTTGCCGTCACCGTAAACCACAAATGGGGCCGAAGGGGCTGCTCCCCGGTTCACCCAGGTGAGCCTCTCTGAAAGGCTGCCTCACAATATGGCAGTTCGCTTCCCCCAGGAGGAGTGATCCAAGATGGAGTATCCAAGAGAGAAGCCATGACCTTCTTATTACTTAATCTCAGAAATGCCTTCTGATTTCCTCTACCCTTTTCCATCAATGTTAGTCAGGAGGTTCAGCCCACACTCAAGACCCATGCCTTGGGGGTCATTGGGGCTGTCACAGAGGCCCCCCGCCAAAGCAATCATACACTGCCTTCCCTTCAGAGGCTTACAATATGGTGCTAGAAACAACGACTGTACAAGAAATTCCACCTACAATTCCACATACATTTAGTTATAATTGATTTATGTGCTATAAAGGAGAGGCATATGATGTTGTAAGAGTATGGAATATGTAAGAGTATGGATATGTAAGAGTATGGAATATGTAAGGGGCCTAAGTAGCCAGAGCAATGGAAAGGTTTCTCTGAAGGGATATTTAGTTTTTTTGTTTGTTTGTTTGTTTTTGTTTTGTTTTTTAAATGTTTATTTATTTTTGCGACAGAGAGAGACAGAGCATGAACGGGGGAGGGGCAGAGAGAGAGGGAGACACAGAATCGGAAGCAGGCTCCAGGCTCTGAGCCATCAGCCCAGAGCCCGACACGGGGCTCGAACTCACGGGCCGCGAGATCATGACCTGAGCTGAAGTCGGATGCTTAACCGACTGAGCCACCCAGGCGTCCCTCTGAAGGGATATTTGAATGAAATTTGGGGGTGAGTGGGAGTTGGGGGGAAAGCGGGGTACAGTCTGCAAGGGTTCCAAAGTGGGAAGAAACCTGGCTTTCTAAGGAACTAAACGGAATGTCAATATCTTCATAAAACCGTCCACTGGCTCTGGGTAGCATAGAATTATTTTTCTCTCTGGGAACGCTACATGAATAATCCATCCAGGATGGGTAGTGCCTCGTGTCCAAGGAGCTGGGCTTCTGTGGTCTCGTTCCTCCCTTGCTAAGGCGGTGCCCTTGTTCAGAGTCCACGACGATCAGCCCCACAGCCATCTCCCTAGGAACAGGATTAAGGAATTCAGTCAGAGAAAAAAGAAAGGCCCACACTCAGCTCTTTGGGATATGTCCTAGAAGTTGCACGCTGGCCAGAATTTAGTTACATGGCCACACACACCTAGCTACAAGGGAGGCTTTATTTCTGGACAGCCGTGTAACTTGAAGATTCTGTTCTTTTTTCTTTTTTTAATTTTTTTTAACGTTTATTTATTTTTGAGACAGACAGAGACAGAGCATGAATGGGGGAGGGTCAGAGAGAGGGAGACACAGAATCCGAAACAGGCTCCAGGCTCTGAGCTGTCAGCACAGAGCCCGACGCGGGGCTCGAACTCACGGACCGCGAGATCATGACCTGAGCCGAAGTCGGCCGCTTAACCGACTGAGCCACCCAGGCGCCCCTTGAAGATTCTGTTCTTAAGAGAGCATAACAATAATGTCTGCTACGTCCTGTTCCTTTGACTGTAGAGTTGCACATATCCCACTTCCCGTGTGATAAAACCCTAAAATCTTAACCGATGCTGCATCCAGGTGAAAGCCCGGAATCCCTTGGTGACGCTAAGTTCTCTCCGGTAGGTCCAGATGTATAGCTTCACTTCTGGTGACCCAGGAGCTAAGAGATAAATCATCTGTCCTTGACACATCTCTTATACAATGGGGGAAAAGAAGTAGGGTTTTATGGGAAGAATTGTGTTCCCTCCAACATTTATATGTTGAAGTGTGAATGCTCAGTACCTCAGAATGTGACCTTACTTGGAAATAGAGTTCTTGCAGACACGATTAATTAAGATATAGACATCCTGGTATATAGTGAACACTAACCCAGTATGACTAGTGTCCTTATAAGAAGGGGACATTTGGACATAGATACACACATACAGACACACACACACACACACACACACACAGAATACCAAGTGAATATGAAGGCGGAGACAGGGTGGGGAGTCTGCATGCCAAGGAAGCCACAGATTGCCAGCAGACCACCAGAGCTGGGCAAGAAGCCTGGAATGGAGCCTTCCCTCTGAGCTCTCAGAGAGAACCCATCCCGCGGACACCTTGATCACAGACTCCTGGCCTCCAGGACTGTGACACAGGAAATATCTGTTTGCTACCTTTCAGGCAGCCATAGCAAGCAAATACACAGAGCAACCGTAATAACACTATACCCCCACTCAAACTTGCAAAGAGAAAGATGGGAAGTTCCCAGTGAGTGGTCACTTACCTGTAGGACATTTTTTAAAGCCACCTGCCCTGGCCGGGGAGTAGAGCGAGCGCGTGTGCGCGTGCAGGGGGGCACATGCACGTGTGTCGTCCATCCGTCTGCAGCCTCCTCTCGCTCCCGGGAGGGGCCCCGTGCACGGTGTCACGGGTTCCTGGGCTCTGTCCTCTGCACCTTACCCTTTCTCCTCCATGGCAGCATCTGAGATGAGCATTGGTGATGACATCCCTCTTGACAGCCACTTGGCTTCCACAGCCCACTTCCTGCCTGAGCCATTGCGGGGGCCCAGGAGTGGCTTTAGGGGTTGAGTGGTCACAGGTTTTGGCAAGCCAAAAGTCTGACTTCTTTGGCAACCCAGCTACCTCAAAACCCCACTCATTTCCTGGTTGACTTGCTTCTGGCCAGTGCCATGTGCATGCAACCTCAATTACCAACGGTTTCTAAGCCCCAGGCCTCTGGGATTTGCTTACTAGCCCCATGTTCTAGCCCATTCTTCACTCAGCCTAATGGCACCAATAGGAGACCCTCTGGAACAATAAGCTTGAGAGGGAGGCCATACCCTCTCAATCCAGTGTTTGACACCGGACTCCCATTTTCCCTCTTTCCCTCCTCTCCTCTCTTTCCTCCTTTCCCTCCTCCCCCTCCTCCTCCTCCTGCCCAATCTCTTCCTTCCCCCTTCCCCCCTCCTCCCCTTCCTCCTCCTCCTCTCCTTCCTTTTCATCCTTCCCTTCGTCCTCCTCTTTCCCTTTTTTTCTTCCTTCCATTCCTCCTCCTCTCCACCATACTCCTTCTCCTTCACCCTCTCCTCCTCCTCCCCCTCCTCCTCCTCTTCTTCTTCCTCCGCTTCCTCCCGTTCCTCCCCCTCACTCTCCCCCTCCTCTCCCCCTTCCTCCTCACTGCAGACAGAGTCCTGCCATTTGCAGAACAAAATCCGCCACCATCACTGCTTTCCACCTCACTACCTCTAGCTGGAGTTCATCTGTCTCTCTTAGACAGACAGATGCAGCCAATAGCCACCAGAACACTCAGTTTCCCCACCATTTCCCCAAGAGCCAAGGCTTCACCGATTTGTGATTTCATTCTCAGGTTATCGCAGGAGATGGTTGCACCAAGCACTGGCCAAGAAGAGGGTCGCTGCCCCCACCAGCCTGCAGTTTCTGAGTCTTTAGAACTGGCTTCCACCACAAAGCCAACACACATAGTTTAGACACTTCTCGCACCAAATTCTGTTTAATTTGGATGTACCGTGTGTATAGCTTATATGCCAAAGGGACCCTATACAAAAGTGACTTAAATTAAGTAGAAATTTATTCTCACTCATGTAGCTGTCCACAGGAAAGTGATCCAAGGCTGTTGTGTGGCTCTGCTCCCTTTGGCCATTCCCAGTTGTCTCATCGTCTCTTGGTTCGATGGTCCCAGAAGGCTCACTTCCACATCCATGTTCCAAGTAGCAGGATAAGGAAAAGGGAAGAAGATGGACACACTTCCTCCTTTTCAGAACTTTAAAAAATTGCTTTCTAATGTTTATTTATTTTTGAGAGAGACAGAGACACAACACGAGTGGGTTAGGGGCAGAGAGAGAAGGAGGCACAGAATCGGAAGCGGGCTCCAGGCTCCGAGCTGTCAGCCCAGAGCCCGACACGGGGCTCAAACCCATGAGCTGCAAGATCATGACCTGAGCTGAAATCGGGTGCTCAACTGAGCAAGCCACCCAGGCGCCCCTCTCCTTTTTAGCACTTTATCTGGGACCTTGCATCCATCACTAAGGCACACATCCTTTTTCCAAGCACTTAATCACACGGTCCCACCTAGTTGCTAGGGAAGAGAAATTGTCTCTACTCTATGAGGTCTAACAACTGGGGGGACCCATTACTAAGAGAAAGAGGAGGAGAACACACATGGAGGCAACCAGCAGGCTCTACTCCAGCATGCAGCTGGGATGGATCAGGGAGGGCACAAAAGGAGACCAATGGTGCAGGCTTGACAGCTAGTGTCCCAAGTGGATGCTTGTGTGTGTGAAGGTTGTGCTACCAAAAATCATACCGAGATAAAAGCACAGACCAGACTGTCCCAAGTGAGGTTGTACATAGGTCTCCTCTGTATAGATTGTGTTATGGATATGGGATTTTTAGATGAGAACTTGGATAAGGACATAATCATAATCGAATTTTTGAAAAGGCATTTTGGCCGCTATGGAGAAAGTTGATGGGGGGGGGGGTAAATTCAAACCCCAATCTTCTGCCTCCAAACACAGTCAGTTATTTATAAACAATACAATTAAAAAATGGGCAAAGGAACCGAAGAGACATTTTTGTCCAAAGAATTTTTCCAAAGAAAAAGAGACATCTTTTTCCAAAGAAGACATCCAGATGGCCAACAGACACATGGGATGTTCGACATCACTCATCATCAGGGAAACGCAAAGCAAAACCACAATAAGATAGCACCTCACACCTGTGAGAATGGCTAAAATCAACAACACAAGAAGCCCCAGGATGTGGAGAAAAAAAGAATCCTCTTGCACTGTTGGTGGGAACGTAAGCTGGTGCAGCCACTGTGGCTCAAAGTATTAAAAATGGAAATACCATATGATCCAAAAATTCCACTATTGAGTATTAACCCAAAGAAAATGAAAACACTAATTCAAAAAGATAGATGCACTCCTATATTCATTAAAGCATTGTTTACAATAGCCAAGATATGGAAGCAACTTAAGAGTCCGTCAATAAATGAATGGATTTGTTTACTGACCGTCTTTTAAGTTGCCATTCATTTATTGATACATATATGGTGGAAGCCATATATATATATATATATATATATATATATATATATATATGTAATGGAATATTATGCAGCCATAAAAAGGATGAGTTCTTGCCATTTGTGGCAACATGGATGAATCTAGAGGGTATTAGGCTAAGTGAAATAAGTCAGACTGAGAAAGCCAAATACCATATGATTTTACTCATATGTGGAATGTAAAAAAAAAAAAACAACAAACAAATGAATAAACAAAAAAAAAGCAGAATCAGACCTATAAATACAGAGAACAAACTGGTGGTTTCCAGAGGGGAGGGGGTGATGGGCAAAATGGGTGAAGGGGAGTAGGAGACATAAGCTCCCAGTTATGGAATGAAAAAGTCATGGGGACGCAAGGCATGGCCTAAGGAATATAGTCAGTGCCACTGTAATAGCATTGAATGGGTGACAGATAGCTTTGCTTGTGGTGTGCAGGGCATAACATATAAAAAAGTGGAATCACTACGTTGCACACCTGAAACTATGTAATATCATGGGTCAACTATACCCAAAAAAGTTTTTCTAAGGGACACAGAAAGGTTCATTTGCCTACGACAAGCCCTCCCTGCAGCCCACCCAATCTAATGCCTTTGTTCTCATCACTTCAGGGTAAAAGGAAGATTCAGTTCCCGGAATGCCACATGTCAACAATATGAAACCCTTTCAAATCTTTAACCAAGAGCGCTCCAATTCATTTCCCACTTCCAATTCTTCATAACCTAATTTCTCTCTCTTTTGATCCACCCATCTCTTTCTCTGAACTGATTTGCTGCTCTCCCGGAGTTCCGCATCTGCTGGTCTTATGATTTTAAGCTTTTATTCAAATTCCAGTTAATTAACATACAGTGTAATATTAGTTTCAGGCATACAATACAGTCATCCAACCCTTCCATACATCACCTTGTGCTCATCTCGACAAGTGCACTGCTTAATCCCCAAACCCCTACTCACCTCCACTCTGGTAACCATCAGTTTGTTCTCTAAAGTTACGAGTCTGTTTCTTGGCTCTTTCTCTCTCTCTTTCTCCTTTGCTCATTTATTTTGTTTCTTAAATTCCACATCTGAGTGAAATACTGGTATTTGTCTTTCTCTGACTAACTTATTTCACTTAGCATAATACTCTCTGCCTCCATCCATGTCACTGCAAATGGCAAGGTCTCATTCTTTTTAATAGCTGCGTAATATTCCACTATATATGGTATATGTGGTGTATATGATGTATGTGTACATATATATACATAAATATATATAAACATATACAATATATATGTTATATATATGTATATATACACATACATATGTATACGTATGTGTGTGTGTGTGTGTGTGTGTGTGTGTGTGTGTATACATGTATATATAAACTCTATCAGTTTGCTTATGAAATGCAGCCCCTGGTGCCCATGGTACTCACTTAGTTCCAAAATCCATGCCCAAAGTTGGCAGTTTGTAAAAGGTGATTAGATCTACACTTCTTCCAGAAACCTAGGATATTGTGAACATAGCCCTGTGTATCTATTAAGTGCAGCACACTTGTGTAAAGAAAGGAATGTTGCAGATATGGCAACATTTGCACCATAGAGGTATTGTAATCCAGCAATGTTAAGTGCATGGAAGGACCTTGATATGTGGGTTCCACCATGAAACCCTTTGATACGAAAGTAATTCTGAAAAAGTGCATATTTACTCCTGATCTACCTTGGAGCAGTGTGGCTTTTCTCGCTTTGGGTTTAGTAGTCATGTGTACAAGAGATTGGAGGAACGAGAGAACCAACTTCTCCACCGGCCAATCCAATTTTCGTTTTGTCGGGTAGTTTGAGCTGGGACAGGTTAGCCTTTATATGTTCATCAGAGAACACATGGCGATTCACATATCGATGGACTACCTGATAATAAGCTGAGAAGAGTCTTCGATGGGGATAGACATAGAATTGATCCTGGGTGTTGGAAGGATGTGCCAGAAAGACTGAAAGTTAAAGAAAGGAAAAGGGAACACAAGCTTCCTCTGGCTCCCTGGACTTGAACCCTATTCTAATCTTCAAAATAGAAGCGAAAGAGAGCAGGGAGGACGTGACCCTACCGACCAGACGCTCTGTCGAATATGCAGAATTGGATGCTCTAACCGTGAGCCTGCAGAGCCCAGAGAAGGCACACAAGAAAAGCCCCCGAGTCCCCAAATCAGTTTAAAACTGCAAAAAGGAAGGCCACAAAAGAAGGCTAAATGATTTGTAGGGGCGCCTGGGTGGCTCAGTCGGTTAAGCGGCCAACTTCGGCTCAGGTCATGATCTCGCGGTCTGTGAGTTCGAGCCCCGCGTCGGGCTCTGTGCTGACACCTCAGAGCCTGGAGCCTGTTTCAGATTCTGTGTCTCCCTCTCTCTCTGACCCTCCCCCGTTCATGCTCTGTCTCTCTCTGTCTCAAAAATAAATAAACGTTAAAAAAATTTAAAAAAAAAAAAAGAAGGCTTAATGATTTGTGATGATTAACCTCCAACGGAGGTTAAAGAGAGAAGACTATTTGCTTTCCTCAGATGTAGAGGGAAGAGTAACCTCTAGCAACTGTTCTGAGCCTCCACTCTGGCAGGACCAGAGAACGTTAACTAGACCACAATGGGGTTCGGCTCCGAGGTAGAGTTTCCCAATGAAAAGTACTTTTTTGGTTAAAAACAAAGAAACATTTTGGACTAAGTCGGGAATGTTTCCTTTTGGTAGCTTTTTTTAAGACACACGGAGATGAGAGGGTAAGGAGAGAGAAGGAGATAGGGATCAACCTCTTGCAAAAATACCATGTTTTTAAATTTTTGACAAAAGTTGTCACGAGTCAGGTAGAAAGGAATCAGGGGAGGCAAGGAAGAAGCTAGGATTTACCAGCTTTCTCCCATCCTACCCTGTGGCCCAGCTTGTTAATATTCACAATACGTGTGGAAGCTGAGAAATGGAGAATTCGCCGCTATGATCCTCCTTTTAAAACTATGTCCAGTGAGGTAACTGCTGCACGGAGAGATTAAGTAACTTCCCCGAAGGACACGCAGGTCACCTGATGTTGAACATCAGGTCTGACTGAGCCCAAACCATACGAACCAGAATCTCTGTACTAGAGTTTCCTGAGGTCAGTGATGGGATGTGGGGCCCCCACGCGTCTCCATGGTACAGTGGGCCAAAGTGCCTCTCACTGATGCGGTTCTGCTCCCCCAGAAAACTGTGCAGTCCTCGTGAACCTGAAAGGTGCATTTCCACTTATGCGTAATGTCTGTTATTGTGAAGTAACATACATACCTGCGCACGGTAAACATTCAAACGCTACAGAAACACGTAAAAGGTAATGGAGAGTTTTTCTTCCCTCTCCTGGCCTACGCTTTCCACTGAAGAAATTGCTAGTAACAACGTCTTCAGCACATAATCAGGTCTATATTTATTAAGGACGTTCTGCCATAATATCCTAGCCCAAAGGAATAATCGATATTGTGAGAATCTGAGGTAAAATACTCATGAAGTAATCATTTATGTGGGGGTTCTTATTAATTTTTTACATACAACTAATTAATGACGACAGCTGACGCTGACTTCTAATTCTGTTGGATCTGGCACGGGAAAGCCTCCTTTATGTCTATTACTTAATCTTTACAACAGCCTTATGAAGTAGATAGTATTGTAGTTTTTCAGATAGGACCCATGGAGACCTTGGAGAAGTCTCTTAAAGTCTTACAAGCGCTAAGGGCTGAAGCCAGGACAGGGTGACTTCCCATCTTGCACTGGTAAGGCGACAGACCACCATTCATTCCAGAAATGTCACCGACACCTCAGGTAACAGACAAAATACAAGAAACCCCCTCAGAGGTCACCCGCCTCAATGAGATCCATATTCTCACCTATTTTGGTGTTTCCCACGGGGACTCTTTCCCCTGAACTCAAAATCTAGACATAGACCTGCCCCTCCCACCCCCCCACCCCCCGCAGATAGTGCACTCATCTGAAAGAAGAACTCTCCTAGAAAACCCGGAACTGGCTCGGTAACTAAGGTACAGGGGGAAATGACAGGTGTCACTGCACATCGTCTTCCCGTAAGGGCCGTCCTACAAGGTGGTTGGCAGCCTGGGAGGCGGCTGGACGCCTAAGGCAGAACCTCTCCCACAGCCCCACAGTGGCTGACCCCCGCACATTACCAAAAGACAAGGAAGCGGGGTTGGAAGGGGCCTGGGTGACACAGACAGCGATCACCACAACGTTTTATGTTAGATCGACACTGAACCACAGGGCTGTGGTGAGGCTAAATAAAATACAGTCATTTGAGCGGGGTGGGCTTACAAGGAAAAGAATATTGCCACACAGGAGTATCATTGCATTTACCATGAATCACCCTTCAGGTGGTGGGGGGGGTGGGGGGCGGAGGGGGCACGGATAGCTAGAAAAATTGATTTGCAAACTGTCTAGCTAGGTCTAGATATTTGTTTTTATTAATTGTGAAGAAAGCAGGGATCTTAAATAGTCTTCTTACCTCAGAGTCTTAAGGAGGTTATTATTTTATAAAGGTGTTTGAAGAAAACTGACGGAAAAGCACGAGTTGCAAATCACATTCTAAGAACACTGCTAGGCGATACATATTTCATATCACTATCACTCCTGAATGTGCTCAGATATAAATAGCAGCACAGATATTTAAGAGCTATCTTCCCTGGGGGGGTGGGGGGGGGAAAGTAATTAATTGGTGTTAGACACAAAGGACTTCTCTGGAGTTGTTTTTTTGTTTTGTTTTTTGCTCGTTGTTATTTGTTGTTTTTGTTTTTTGGGTTTTTTTTTTTTTTGGAGGCAACACAGTTTTAATTACAAATAATTGTTCTCGAAATCAGGCTGCTCGTAAGTTCTGCATTCTAGACAGTGATTATGCATCAATACACTAATCTATCACTTTCATTATTTTAGTCATTTGGGTGTGTAAATTTGTATTTAATTCAGACAACAAACTAGGCAGTTCCCACTGTTACTCTCTATCAAAGCGTGCCTTTTGAAGGCGCAATTTGGATGATTCAGATTTTCACTCATTCCCTTTTACTTAGGAAAATAATAGTACATTGTTGTTTTTTTCCTTCGCTGACTACTAGGTAAATACAATGGCATCAGATGTACAAGGAGCTGGGTTTGTTACTAGTTGATGGAGAATTTTACCAAGTATCTCTGAAGAATGGCATTTGCTACCACATTATAATGAGCTGAAGCTTGCAGAAATTCCCCTAAAGAAATCTCTTGGTGGATTAATGGTAACCCATTCCGTAGGTCATTCAGACTTTGTAAGTTGCTTTCCTCCCAAGCTAGACACTGAACTGTTGCCTGGATAAACCCCAGTGGTCTATTGACTCTCTACTGGGCCTTTGTGTATCTGAATGAATTGCAAAAATCAAATTCAAAAGCCATCCCAGGATATCTGATGGGAACACATTAGCTCCACCTTGTCCTTATGGACAACTCCACTGTTTTTTGGGTTTTGGTTTTTTTCCTGATCTCTTACGCATGCAGGCAGAAATTCTTTATTTCCTGATTAAAATAAATTTTCTGGAATGTCGGACAAATGATGGTGTCCTTTCTTTCTTTCTTTCTTTCTGTTTACTTAATTTTTTGTATTAATGTTTTTTATTTATTCTTGAGAGAGAGAGAGCATGAGCGAGGGAGGGGCAGAGAGGGACACAGAATCCTAAGCAGACTCCAGACTCTGAGCTGTCAACACAGAGCCCGACGTGGGGCTCAAACTCACGAGCCGTGAGATCATGACCTGAGCCGAAGTCAGACGCTCAACTGACTGAGCCACCCAGGCGCCCCTCTTTCAGTTTATTTATTTATTTTGAGAGAGAAAGAGAGCAAAGGAGGGGCAGAGAGAGGAAGAGACAGAATCCCAAGCACGCTCCTGCTGTCAGTGTAGAGCCCGATGTAGGCCTTGAACTCATGAACTGTGAGATCATGACCTGAGCCAAGATCAAGAGTCAGACGCTTAACAGAAAGAGCCACCAAGGTGTTCCCCACCCCCCCTTTTTTGGTGTGATAGTCCAATTCTTAGACAAGAGAGTTTTCAGTGAAAAAATAGTTTTAAAAATCCTACCCATATTTAGAAAAGAGTCAAGTGATCTCTTTGGTAAACATTGGTTGAATAACCTTCATGGGACACGTGCAAACAAATAATGCTTCAGCTATACTCTAGACTACGTTATCTGAGGACAAGCCGTGCTGGTATCCATCTCAAATCTTATTTAAAATTAGAAACGTTGGACAAAAGTCGCGTTTAGAGTTACTCTTTTTTTTCCCATTAATTCTTCTTTTTAGGCTTTCTTACTAAATATGTACTTTATACAGTTGAACTAGTCCACAGGTAGTCCAGCATTAGATCCATGCTGCCTCCTAGCTTTCTTCCCCAGATAAAGTTTTTATTGAAGTTATGAGAATTTTGTCTTTAAAAATCACCAGTAAGTTGGCAACGCTTACCGAAGGACTTCTGTGATTATAGGGCCTCAGTGAGAATAGGATTCGTGACAAAAAACACAAAGAAGATGATAAAGGACATACTCCTGTCCTCCTGAAGGAATTCATAGGCTCCGAAATAACACGCGCACATGTGCACACTTTCATGCACGCGTTCCACAGAAGTAGATGAAAATGACCCAAACTGAAGAGCTGAGTATTTAAGAACCAAGAGGACCTCAGAAAGCGGAAAGACCAGATTTACACCGGAATGAATCTGGAGAGCTTCTTGAAACACAGTGAAATAAGTAACAGCTTGTCATGAGGTGATGTCATCCCACATTTGACTGAACGGCCTTAACTTCACAAGGGTTATTCGACCGACGCTTCCCAGCACTTTACTAGAGTTTTTACTTAAATGGAAACTTTAAAAAGTTAGTTTTGGAAGAGGTAAAAGGTTACCCGTTGAGGAGACTCCAAGGTGACTGACAGACCCAAGAGAAAGTTTCCAGGCCAGAATGAGCCAGTCCAAGAGCAAAAGGATGCCGAGGTTCATGAAAACATATCGTCTGTTTGGAACGAGTGGTAACAAGGCACATCCTTCCATGAAGTTCACTGATGGAAGAAGGGGGTACTTTTTTTTTTTTTTTTAGAATCATGTAGAGGGGCACCCAGGTGGCTCAGTCGGTTGAGCATCCGACTTCAGCTCAGGTCACGATCTCGCAATTTGTGAGTTCCAGTCCCACACTGGCCTCGCGGCTGTCAGCCTGTCAGCGCAGAACCCACTTGGGATCCTCTGTCCCTCTCTCTCTGCCCCTCTCCCATTTGCACTCTCCCTTAAATAAATAAATATATAAATAATATAATATAATATCATGTAGAATTTTTCCAATGGATCATGGGGACTAACAGACCTCACTGGTCATGCTCCCTTAATGTATGTTCTCACACCTTTAAGCTGGTCACCCAACCACAGATAAGTAAGAGTGAGACATACCATAATGATGGGTGTTCAACATCTGCCTCCGGGATCCCAAAGCAGGTCAATTTGGTGGAAAACAAGCAGTCACCTGATATATATAGACTAAAAACCCACGCACTAATTTGCATTCTAAATTCCCATCCCCGCCCCCCCCCCCCCCAGTAGTGAATGCTTGCCTAAGACCGCAGTCATCTGGGGATGACTTTGCCTTTAAACACCTGATGAACCACTGAGAGAAATAGCACCCCAGTTGTGTAAACGGGAGCCGCTAACTCTGTTTCCAGTTACCGACATGAGCAAGAAAAGCTGAACAACCTTATTCCCAACTAATGTGCTCTATGTATAGCTTTGCGGTCACCTGTATCGGTACCTATGAGGAACTCAGTAAATGGTTTTTGAACTAAAGAGATTAACTTGGCTCTTTACAATGTGATTTGCACCGTGCGCAAAAAGAATTTAAGTGACACACCAATTAAGGAAGACAGTTAATGGATAAGAGACTCATCCTTCAAGCCACACTGAGAACAAAGACAAAAGTTTTGAGAGACCTGGCCAGGGATCAACGTTTAACAGGATAAACACACTTCTATATATTGTTTTTTTCCATTCCCAGAAACAAGAAATAGGTGCCTTTGTTAAAAATTCAAGAATTCTAGGGATGCCTGGGTGGCTCAATTGGTTAAGCAGGCAACTTCGGTTCAGGTCGTGATCTCACGGCTTGTGAGTTCGAGCCCCGCATCAGGTTCTGTGCTGACAGCTCAGAGCCTGGAGCCTGCTTCGAATTCTGTGCCTCACTCTCTCTCTGTCCCTCCATCTCTCTCCCTCTCTCTGTCTCTCTCAAAAATAAATAAACATTTAAAAATTTTTTAAAAAAAGAATTCTAGTGGTGCCTGGCTGGCTCAGTTGGTGGAGCAGGTGACTTTTGATCTCAGGGTTGTGAGTTCAAGCCCACGTTGGATGTAGAGATTACTTAAAAATAAAATTTTTAAAAATTAAAAAAATTATAAGCAAAAAAGACAAATAGATATTCTTAGAATTTTGAGAATCTCATTTACAAGTACAGTCAAACCTTGGTTCGCGAGCATAATTCATTCCGGAAACACGCTTGTGATCCAAAGCACTCATACCTCAAAGCAGATTTCAATAACCCTCGGCTCAGTTGTGATCATGTGACATTTGGCATCATGTACTATTCCAATTACAAGACATCACTTGTTTATCAAGTTAAAAATTATCAGAAATGTTTGCTCGTCTTGCGGAACACTCAGAACACTCGCAGGACAAGTTACCCACAGTCCGAGGTTTTACTGGACTCTCGAAAATGTTTCAAGTACAAAAGATAGCCATCCTGATTTTTATTGCCTCCGTGTCACGTTTTGCAGGGAGAGGTTACTTCCAAATTTGGAAAACAGCTCTGTTGCCGGAGAAATTTTCCTGGGGTTGCAAGTAGGTCAGATAGCACTTTAGCCATGAGACAAATGCGTCCTTCAGCATGGGTCATGCAGAACAAAGAAAAGCAGAGCGGCCGAAGGTAACTGTCACACCACAAGAAGATAGCAGCGGGCCAGCCTGAGTGGACAACGCAAATATTTTCAGCGACGTGAGAGTCTATCGCTCCTTCGGTGGGGTGATGGAAGGTCTTAGCGAAATGGGATAAATGGAATAAAAGGGCAGCAGGGCGGGCAGTCTTGCCTGGATTCGGGACCCGGGAGTCAAAGTCCTTGCTCTCAGGAGATTTCTGGGGGAAGGCATCTGGGGAATCTTCGTGCAGTCAAAGGGAGGTTTCCTCTCCTAAGAGGATTCTGCTTCCATCCTTCCACTTCTAGAGGCTGCTTTGAGCGAGCCTTGCAAAAGTCTCACCACGAAACAGGCTTCGAGTCCCTGGATAAGATTTTTAACCTTCACGTACTTTCCCTGGGTATGTTAATGGGTCATCTTTTTTTGGCTTCCTTATCAACGGCCCCGTAACAGAGCGATTTTTTACTGAGCAGCTGGGCCATCACAGCCTCAAGCAGGAATAAAAAGACTCTAGTCCGCACCTGCAGGGAGCTTACAATCTTCTTAGACGGCACTCGACCCCACCGAGAGATGGTAAATCCATTTGCTAGGCAGTAAGTCATTTCCACACCAGCAGCAGAGGAGCCCTTAGAGAAGGGAGAGTTTGTTCAGGTGAGAGTAGCCAGGCCACTCAGGTAATAGTGTGGGATGCGTTGTTTCAAGGTGACGATTCTGGGACAGGAGGAGCCCAGGGAAAGGGGAGGAGTAGGTCTGTGATCCCTGACTCTCACAGCGGGTAATTCCTGTCCTCCGCCGTGGTATGTGTGTGTGACACAGGCTGTCTGAGGCCACTGGCCAGGCCGCCCTCCACCTGCCCACCGCCCAGGCTGGCCAGGCCCGTGTGAAGGGAGCCCCCTTCTACCTTTCTGCCCCACTTATCCAGTTACAACCTACCCCAGTCAAATGATGCTCATGGAGGAAAAGGGAGAGCCCAGGCCCAAATCAAAATTTTCTACCCGATCTCCACCTTCTTTTTTTATAAACTGATTTTGCAACAGAGGCCGAACTTCAAAGATCACATCAGGTCTGCCCTGGCTGTTTCTAGCGGCAAGGACCCATTGGTGGTATTATTATTATTATTATTATTATTTTTAAATTTTAATCTCATGTTTCTATCTTCCCAATAGCATCTGGACAATCTTTCAATTCTTGTCTGGTGATAATGAAATCATTAAAAAATGTACCAGGAACCCTTTTTGCTTATCTCTGTGCCATTTGGAACATATGTGATTAAATTGAATATCACTTGCTCCTTGGTTTCCTTTCTTTTCTCTCTCCTCTTGTTTTTAAAAGCCCTGTTTGAATTCAGTCACCAAAAGAGCGAGGCATCCGAGTTAAGTATGGATCTGGGAGGTTGTGTCTCAACATCTCCCACGTGGTGTTGATCTAGACAGCAAGTCAGAATCTACCCAGCACATTTTTTGTGGCTTAAGTGACCGAGTGTCTGGGGCCCTTTTTTGTTAAAAAAAAAAAGTGGGGGGTAGGCACCCCAGTTTGGGCATTTTACGAATAGTTCAGAGATGACCGTGGGGAATCCAGCTATGCTGTTGGGACCAGTAGCTAAAATATCTTAAAGCACTTGACAAACATCAAAGAACGTCGTTCCCTTTCTTGGAAACCACATTGCCAGCCTTTTCCAGCCACAGGGCCATGTTTAGCAAGAAGAGAGTAACTCTGGCTTGTCCCAGGAGAGGCCTCCCTGGAAGAGAGAGGAAAGACTTTTCCAGAAGGAACTTGCTCCAAAGCATAAAAGGTTCAGCCTCCAGCCTATCATTCAAAAAAGTTTTTAAAGCCCTTTTTAAGGAAACAATTTAAACCCAGCTGCACTTATCGATCAGTGATTTGATTTTGCTTTGTTAGGAGGGATTTGTAATCTGCTTTTAAATGTTTTTTGTTCCTGGCCTTCATTGATAGCAAATTCTGCCTGAGGCTACTTCTCAAAACTCTTCACCGGAGCTTTCAAGCCTCTGTGAATAACTAGAATAATTTTAATCTGGACCTCCCCACTCCCCCCGCCCCCCACCTATCCCCCTGGTCCACAGAAGGAAATGTAAAGGAGTTGGAAGAATTTTTCATTAAATTCTGCCAAACCTAAAACCTATAAAAAGGAGTCATTTGTCTTTAAAAGAAAAGGGAGAGCTAGGGAGCAAATTCTATTTACGAAGTCAGAGAGAGTCAAGTAGATTTCATTTTCTCAAGTACATTCAGTTAGTCTCAGAAAAGTATACAACTGCTGAAACCCTGTCCCTGCCCGGTGCCTGCCGCAATTACAAAATCAATTCCGAAAAAGAATCTGGATCGTAGCAGAACATACCATCTTTGCAAGAAACACAGAAACTTCTTTATTTACAGCTTTTAAAGGTTGTCATTGCGCCTTTAATGGCATTGTGAACTGTTCATTTTAAGTTCCCTAAGCTAGTGGTTGTTCTCTTCCCGTAGTATGAACTCAAGAACAGAAACTGTGATCCTAATTTCACTAATCGCTTCTGCTATTTCCCAAGCTTATAGAACCCCACAATACCTAGAAGACGTCTCATCTTTGTTTGCCACGCAACGCACACACGTGCTGTTTTGTATAATGTAAGCGGACGCTCGCACATGTATGATCTCTATGAGTTTATTTAGCAAGAAACCAAATATGTGAGGAAAAGAGGCTTTTCAAGTGGCGCCTTAATTGTCTTTCATGCATGTTCTACAGATCATTACCGAATGTTTACAGGTCCTGCTCGGAATGACTTTACACCAGAGGAGAGGGTAACATATCTTCATTGTTTATGAAAATGACAGCTTCTAATGGACCATATTAGCTGTAACACAAACTATTAAATCCCCTTCATTAAATTTTTCTGTGTTCGGTTTCAGCGTCTCGTTAGCTCTGGGAAGTGGGCGCAAACTTCGAAGGAAACGCGAGCACACATTGAGACGATTATAGATCATGGTTATTAGATAAGCCTCGGGAGGATGTTTTTCTTGGGCTGTTCTCAAGCATTTTGAAAGAGTTGCGTTCCAGGTTTGAGGTCCTATGTTTCTTCCTCTTAAACTATGAGCAGCTGTAGCACATGACCTACTTCTGTAGGGCCCTGTAATGATTTCCTTCCTTCGGGAGGTTTCAGGAGTCCTCCTTCTGCCCTGTGAAAAAAGGGACAAATATTTTAATCCAAGCAAAATGCTGAAGCAGGTTTTGTTGGTTTCGGGGAAGAAACTCAATACAGCTCCAGCACCGAGTGTAGGCCTCAAATTGGAACCATCTGGGCTGCAGAAGGGCTCCGAGACCTTTGGGGGAAGGCCGGGACAGCCTTGCCTAGGGCTGCGGCCCATACACCTGCAGAGATCCCCCACCACGTGGCAGGCGGCTGGACTCCCCCTAGAACCGGAGCCCATCACTCGGCAGAGAAGCCCGCCCCGCCAGGCGCTGGCAGTTCCTAATAGCAAGTAAGGACGGGTGACGAATGCCCAGGCGACCCCTTTCAAAGTAAATCTTCCTCATAACGACAGGAATGGCTCATTATTCTCTGGGAGCAGAGTTGACACAAATCAGACAGAAACACAACATTTCCTAGCTATTTCTTTTTGGCAGTCAGGGGAGAACGTCGTGGGGAAACTGTCGGTGTTTACACTATTTTCAGAGTTATCTTCAAAGCGACGGGGAATAAAAGGTGTTTAAAAAGCAATGCGTGCGTGTTTTGTATCCTCCGTACTCTTTCTATTGTTTTCGTTTACGGTCTTGTTATTATCGTTGGCCAGTTTTCCTTTCTAACTAAGCGAACGCACTTTTTCGAGTGGGCTGTAATGTGTAAACGGCAAAGACTTAGGGCAGCCCCTGAGAGGTTATTTTAAATGAAGTATTTTTGAAATTTTTGTATTGCAGACTCTCCACGGGTGAGGGAGGAGAGTATCAACCCATTTTCAAGCAAAAAAGGACTATGATCTTTGCTTCGTCAAAGACCAGAAACCTGATCATTTAATTTTAAAATCGGCTCATGATGTTTTCTGGGGAAAAGAGAGGGAGAGAGAGAGAGAGACATGAAGAACAGTTCAAAATTGTGCAAAGTCGTCTGTTTAAGTATATTTTCCAAATATTATGCAATGAGGAGCATGTCATATTTCATCTCGGTTTTCAATTAATTACTGGACTTAGAAGCCTGATGATTACAGTGTGGCCATTTATAGGATCCTAAACAACAGGACGCAACACGAGAGAGGGAACCTGACGGCAGCGTGAGCACGGGGTGTCACGAGGTGACATAGCAAGGAAAGGTCGGTCCGTGGGAAAGGTGGCGACTTGGGGAAATATAGGAAAGCTTCTGAGATTTTGAGTTTACTTAAATTCTTGGAAGTGTGTTATGTGGATCCTGAGAAACTTAACAGAAGACCATGGGGGAGGGGAAGGAGAAAAAAAATGTTAGGGAGGGAGGCAAACCATAAGAGATTCTTAAACACTGAGGATAAACTGAGGGTTGATGGGGGGTGGGAGGAAGGGGAAAGAGGGTCATGGGCATTGAGGAGGGCACTGGTTGGGATGAGCACTGGGTGTTGTATGGAAACCAATTTGACCATAAATTTCATATTAAAAAAAAAATTCTTGGAAGTGTGAATTTCTCTGGCTTCTTCTAACTAATTGTTTGAATTAAGCCCATGGACCGTGCTTTTTGCTTACCGTAATTCAATTTACTGACTGAGGGAAAGTATACAGTCACGAGGTAGACAATATACACGAGGTGGGAATTTTCTGTGTTTTTTAAAATAAGAATTGTTAGCCCAAATAAATAAGTATGTAGGTAAACATCTCTAAAGGGAAATCAGCATTTAAAAAGAATACTGGATAGGAAGGCTCACAGAACATCCGTCATTTTTACCGAGTTCTTAGGTAGAAAGAACGTGCATGAAGGTTTCCCCCCACACCACGAAGGGTGGGAAGGCTCTACCTTGCTCAGTCGTGAACGTGCACACTCGTCCCAAGCCGGCGTAGAGGAGAGCAGGAGGGTTGTATGTGTTGGGCTTACGGTTTTTCTGCCCTGTTCCAAATGTATATGCATGAATCTACATTTTCAACCAAATCTTTGTTCCCCTGCCTCTTGAGGATGCTTCACGCTCCTGCCTACGCACCCAGCTACACCCAGAGAGCTCTTCCTCTCTCCCACCCCGCAGCCCTCACCGCTGCTCAAGCCACAGGGGAGACTTAATGGAGCAGGCTGAGCACACTTCCTATCCAGCTTCCTGTGGAAAGCCAGTCAGCTGAGACCGGGAAAGGGCGGCCACCACACTCCAGAAGCCCCGTGGAAATCAAACAGGGAGCCCGGCATGGGGTCAGCTGGCCCTTTCAGGCTGTTACTTTGATACCTTTGATATAGGCTTGGGTTTCTCTAGAAAACACTGGCACTGCCTCACTCACGTAGCTGGGACAGAACACCCATGCCCAGTGTCTGGGCCAAGTGGGCCCAGCAACTCCGGCGGGCTGTGGATTTCTCAAAAGTATCAACGCCTGGATTCAGGAAATTAAGAAATCCCACGGCACGTCTTCATTGGCAGTTTTCAGTACGCGGTTTGATATCGACTTAGCCCCCAGATTAAAGCAATGAATATAATAATCACAAGGCAACAAGGTCAATGTTCTGGTGGTTTTCTCTGAAAAGCATCACTCTGTACAAATGGGAACTAATTGATAGAAGTCTCGTATGCGCGCGCACACACACACACGCATTTGAGAGAAAAGCCCACCCTGTTCTCAGGAAAGGTGAACTGTAGGGAGCGGGCAATTTCAGGTTGATTTATGAACTGGCAAAGTACTTCTGATTTGAAAAAAAAAAAAATTTTATTTATTTATTTATTTATTTATTTTTTTGGCCAAAATGGTCAGGAGGTGATGAAGACTGACTTCCCAGCCATTCGCTGCCAAATCTTAACTGCCTGAAAACTTACAGAGATGCTTGATTAAAACTAGAATAAAAATCTCCAGTTGCCTTCAGCAAACCACAGCACCAGGGTGGGAAAAACAGTGCCAGGTTGTAGTTTAAGTATAGTTACTTGGCGCCTGCTGAAAGTACCGCTCCCTTCCTGTTTAATAATTAATTCAACTTTAAAGCCCCAAGGATCTGGACTCAGCACCAGCCTCACAAAGCAGCACAGAAACAAAATGCTTCCAGAGCTGGAGGGGGGACAGAGGAAGAAAGAATCTAACATTTCAAGAAACATCACCACATGGGGCCGGTGAAGGGGGGTGCTGGTGGAGGTGGAAAGAACCCGGGTGGAGAAATTCGAAATAAAATAAATAGGCACCAAAGCAAGGTTATTCACGGCCACTGGCACCAGGGCTGGGAGCCGCACAGTGAGCCAGAAGTCATCCATTGGGGAAGCAGGCTGGGCGCCCGCAGGCTAGTGGGGACCAAAGGGTAATGGGCTCAGTCTCTGGAAAAGGAGAGACCCAGCCTCACTCTTCATTAGCGGCCGCTGCTGATTAGTAGGAGCGTCGCTCTGGAAAAAGCATCAAAGGTGGGGAGTCATTCCTGCCTGGGCCCCCACCCATCCTCCACCCCTCTCCCCCCAGCCCTACGATTCCTCTACCAGGGGATGGCCAAGGAGTGGTGCACTGATGCGGGGGCAGCCGTGGAGGGAAACGTGGACACGCACACACACACACACACACACACACGCGCGCGCGCGCGCGCACACACGCACACACACAGAGGGGCAAGGGCTTACTGAGTGGTAAGCTGCCCAGCACAGAAAACCGAGCAAGCGACCAGACTTAAATATTCACTTAGAGAAGTTGACATCCCGTAAGCGCAAAAGAGGGCCGGACATCCAGCAGGGTTACCTCGCATTGTGCTTTGTGCTGTCTCTCAAAGCCGGTGAATCCAGCATGGAAAGTAATACACCGCGGCCGCTTCACCCGGGCGGAAGCCCCTAACAGCTCATGAAATCTCTTATCACACAGGCCCGGGGAAGAGCGTTTCCAGAATGCGCGCAGACCCACGTGCAACCACACCATCCAGTATCAAACCACACGGATCGTTCCTTTGTACGCCAGGAAATCAAAGCTTCCCAAAGCATTGCAAAGCGGTCGTACGCACCAGCAATGAACAGATTAATTAAACGAAATGAAGACCCGGGTGGCCAAAGAAAAGAGGAACGCTATTTAAACACCAAATTGTATTTACTTTTTGCTTATTATTATTGTAAGGAACACATGGCATGGAACATTCACACGTATCCTCTGAGACTGGAGTAGGGTATTTTGAAAAAGACATTCACGTAATTAAATGGTTGAGTTGAACAAATAACGACCTGAAGATTTTCCCTAATCCTTAACAAAGGATGTTTTTAACGTTGTACAATCGTCATGCTATCAGGATTGTCTTTTATATTTTAGTTTATACGTACGTTGGTTATAAAGTGTTGAAACTACACCTCCTTCATACCTATTTCCTCCCCATTCAGGCTGAAAGCATTGCCTTGAAAATGTAGCAACTCCCTTTTTAAAATAAGCCTTGTATTCCTCTCAACTGACCCCTCAAAACTGTGTGCCAAACTCAAGTTTGAAACTAGTTTCCAGTTATTAAACGATTTCAAAACCAGAAGGTCAATATGTGTGCTCTATTTTTGAGTCAGTGAATGTCTAGCTTCTGGTTTTTATTTTTTCATTTCCAGTTCAGGTTCAAGCTAACGTCCCTGTTTTCTTGTGATGCTAACGTCCCCTGTTTCAGGGAGGAACCCAACCTTGAGCAAGTTACTTAATCTTCCTGTGCCTCCGTTTCTTGACCTGGGAAATGGGGAGAAACATCATGCCTGCCTCACAAGGTTGAGAAAAGGATTCAGTGGCATCATGCACATGGAGTGTTTCACACAGTGCTTGGGTAGTGAAGCGTTATCCCTTCCTCACCTACCCTTAGCTGAACTTCCTGGGGTGTGATTGTTGACTGCCCTTGGTATGTTCTGAGTCCTTGTGTGCTCCCTTTCATTTTACAAAATAGGTGAGTTTTAAAGAGTTGTCAGTTGGATTTCTATAAAGCCAATCATATTTCCAATATATGAGGGGGCCCTCCCATTTAATGGAGTCTCCACGATGAATCTTTTCTTAGGGTTGCAAATACCTTTGTGGGGAGAACAATCATTCAGTTTTTCTTTTTTCTTTTCTTTTTTTTTTTTTTTAAATAGATCAGGCGTTTGTAGGAGTCAGTGCGTCATAGTGGAAAGAACCCTGGACTGAGGCAAGCTAGCCTCTAGGTTGGTCCAGCCACTAACGGTATAAATGTGGCAAGTTACAAACTCAAGTACAAAGCACTGGGGAGAGTTTCCAAGGAGCCAAAGGAGTTCCCACACTCCTGGGGAGCACCTAGGGTTTGCTGAGCAGAGTGAGCCCTGAGGGCACTGCGGGGAATCTCCCTCTGAGGTGGTGGGGACTCACATGCTCCATCGGTCCAGACTACTATGAGTCTAACGGAGTCATGAGTTAAATTAGATGGGCCAGAGGGCTTATGAGGCCCATCCATCCCCCCAGTTCTCTGATTCTGTGTGAATTATGGGTTCACCAATGTTAGGGTGACTCTCCAGTCACTGAACTAACTCATACTCAACAAGTTGGTGTCAGCTGTTATTATTTAAGACAGTGTTTAACCCAAGAGAGTGATTAGTATTACATGACTTGTATTGCCAAGCTGAGATATTTTAGCTTCTGTACTACTGTGCTAGGGCTCCCATAACAAAGAACCATGGACTGGGTGGCTTGAACAACAGAAATTTATTTTCCTACAAACCCTGGAGGCTGGAAGTTTGAGATCAAGGTGTGGGTCGGGTTGGTTTCTTCTGAAGACTCTCTCCTCTGCTGCAGATAGCCGTTCTCTCCCTGTGTGGTCACACGGTCTTCCTTCCCTCCACACGTGTCTGGGTCCCTATCTCTTCTTCATATCAGGACACTAGTCATACTGGATTAGGGCCCATCCATATGACCTCGTTTGAACTTAATTTCCTTTTGAAAGACTCCCTCTCCAAATACGGTCATATTCCAAGACACCGGGGATTAGAAATTCAACATATGGGAGGGGCAATTCAGCACACATCGGCCTCCATATCATCAAAAGGATTGTTTGCCTTAAGTTTTTAAAAATAACAGAAGTTCGGATTTGTACACACGGATGGACAAATGAAAGAATGGGCAAACGGCCTCCATCCAAACTCCCTTGAGACACTGTCCCGAAGACGAACCAGTGTGGGCTCTCTGACTGTTTGCCTATAACGAATAGGTTTCCGCAAAGGCGAAGGCTCGGATAATACCAGTGGCTGATGAAAGCAGTACACTTCTTGTCTCAACTCATGAAGCTTTGATAACATAAACCAACTGGAATCTTCTGGAATGGGGTTCACCCAGGCCAGGAAGGAAGCTGTCAAGCTGCCTTGCTCTTTGGCTGGCTTGACCTACGTATTTTTCATAGAGAACTTTGAAAAGTCACTCTGGTTTTTTTTTTCATAGAGAACTTTGCAGCCTATCAATTTATGAAGAGACCGAAGAAATGTTTTACAAACACAGTCTGCAACTTCACCTCCATAATTGTCGGTGACTGATGGGCCCTTGGCTTCCAGCCGTGTTCTCCCCTGGGAATGGCCCCTTAAACACTTTGCCCACAGTCTCTCTTTTGTACCATGGCTGTGGAAGCCCCTGTCATAGTGCAAGAGGGGACCGGGCTCATTATCTAACAAATTTCTGTTTTGTTTATTTTTAAAATTTTATTGTATTTTATTTTTAATTTTTTTAATGCTTATTTTTGAGAGAGAGACAGAGCAGGAGTGGGGGAGAGGCAGCGAGAGAGAGAGGGAGACGCAGAATCCGAAGCAGGCTCCGGGCTCTGAGCTGTCAGCACAGAGCCCGATGTGGGGCTCGAACCCACAGACTGTGAGATCACCACCTGAGCTGAAGTCGGACGCTTAATGGACTGAGCCACCCAGGAGCCCCACCAATTTCTGTTTTAAAACTTCTTTCCCTCAGTAGGTTTAGATGTCTGCTCATGCCCCCTTTATCTTTTTAGTCTCTCCTTTTGGGATTTGCTAAATATGTCCATGCAAGGAAGGTAGTTGAGCAGCATATCGTTCCGTTAGATATTGGTCACCACATGGCTTGAGCATGAAGCTTTCAAAGAAAATTAAAGCGGAAAAAAAAAAAGATCTGGTATTGGTTATTAACTCCACCTCAGGGTGACTTCTCTTCAGGGGCAATTAAATAGCAGCGCTGGGCTGTTAAGTTTAGTGGCTTTACTTGTCGATGGCACCTTTTCTTCAAGGACAACTTCAGTTCCGATCTGCTTTGATTGTGCGTGATAAAGCCAGGGCTGCCTCTGCAAAACCAGATTTTATTTGAAGTCGTAGGTGTGACCGCATGTATGTGCGCTGACCTTTCTTCTTTAAGAAACCGGTTTTGCATGACCAGGTAAATGCCCTTTCAAGGGGATTTTCATGGAACACTGGTGACATCCTGTGGTCAGCTCGGTTTAAGACAGCGACTGTCTCCAGGAATAGAGAAGCGAACGTCGTCCCACATAAATCCTACTGTGTTTTGCGAAATCAAACAGAAAAGACAAGAGACATTCGTAGCCTTCATCATCTTTTGAGCAACCCGATTTCCCAGTGAACGGGGACCAGGCACGTCCCGGTAATCGGTATTTGGGGGAAGGATCGATAATCCACGGAAACTCAATACAGCTTCATCCGAACCGAAGACGAGGGCCATGATGTGAGGTGGAGTTCTGCGATCGTACCTGGTTCTGGCCATCTGCTACTATAAGTCCTCCGTACCTTGGCTCAACTTCTAGTCCTTGCAGGGGACAGCCTTCTGCAAAAGAGCACCCAGCGTGGCTTAAAGGGAAAACAGTGGGTATTTTGGCATTTTTACACCAGTGACAATAAATGGAAGCCATTTAGTTGTAAATGTGATATTACACTTGACGGTTTCCCCTGGCAAAACACCGAGCGGCCCATACTGGAGAGAGAAGCAGAATGAGGGAACCAGGGAGCAAAGCCAGTCGCCAGAGTAGCCTTCCGAAGGGACTCGTAAAAGCATTTGTCAGTCGTTTAGAATCATAACTCAGCTCAACACTCATGGACCAGGGGCAACCGGCTTGGTCTAAGCTGTGGCGAGCAGGCAGTGGAGTTTATGTTGTTCTTCTGTTTATTAAAAACGGATGGGAGCACTTGACAGAAAAATCAAACTTCTGGCCATGGCTCATTAATCCCTGTTGTATCTGTCAGGGGTGTGTGTGTGGACTTCCAACAAGCCTCCAGGAGTAAAATCGTGGCTGAGCATGGGTTGCTGTCTCTAATTTTGAATGGAGAAGGAGATGCCAGTCACCTCGAAGGAGAGAAAATAGGAGCTTATTTTTAACCCACCTGCTTTGGTGAACATTAAGTATAAGCGAGTTGGTTAAGGAGAAAAATGATCATGGTGGATAATTTTACTGCCAATATTTGTCACCGAGCTGTCTCCAGGGAAAGCAGAAATGTAGAAGTGAATGTGGGATGAAGGTCTAACATTACGGCTCTTTTATAAAAGGAGCAGGTTGTGGAGAGAGATTGTCGGGGGAACTTTGCAGACTCCTACATGCATATGGTCATGGAAATACAGATTTCTAAGAACTTACCTCCAGGCATTAGCCTCCCTGCTGGACATGGACATTAGATGGGTCAGTCCAGACTGTTTATAGCAACTGGGAAGAAAAAACCAGCAGCCCTTCTGTTGAGAACAATGATCATTTGTAAGAAAATGTGTGTTTCACAGCCTTCTCTCTGTGCCTGGTGTATCCTTAGCAGAGAAAGGCCACGGGCGCAGGAGAAACGCTGCTTTTCCCACTGATTTGGGGCTTGGGCTCTGAATCTCCCAAAGCCTGAGATCCCTTGTGTGTGAAAGGCATATAAGGGCAATAATTGGGCATCCACCCCAGAGGCTTTCAAAAAGGAAAAATTAAATGAGATCGTGAGTGTAGGCCCTTTAACGCCAACACCCGGCTCATAGGAAGCACTCAGTGAAAGTTGTTCTTCAAATTAACAACGGTGACACCATCATCACCAGCATGGATCCCATTGCGCTTTCCCCACCCCACATTCCCAAGCAACCTGTCAAGAGTAGGGGACAGGAGAGAAGGGTGAGGTCGGAGAAAGGTCCCACTAGGTCAAGTCACTCTACTGGCGGGGGCGATTATGAAACTAATCATTTTGAACTCTGCTCTGACTTAGGTGCTGCGAACTGTACAGAGAAGTTTTAAATATAGTTTCTGCATTCAATAAACTTAAATCTAATCCATGTTCGTGGATACAGGAAGTTTTCTGTGCAGGCGATCTTAAGTCAATAGCTTGAAAGCAAAGTAGGATGAAGCCCCTGAAGGGAGCCCAGTGCTAAGCAGAACAAGAATTCCGGAGGGAGCAGGGGGTCAAACCTAGCACCTGCTACTCATTTGGGTTCACCCCCTAGGAGCTAAGGACAAGCTGGAATCACGCACTCAAGGGTTTCCAGTAGTGCCCAGCACCTCCTTGTGTGTTCCTGGTTCTTTGTAAATTTGGCTTTTGTTTAGAAATGTACACGGTGGGTCCCCCTCTTCGGCTCATATCCTCTGCCAATAGCGAATGGAAACCAAATCGTCTGAGCAAGGAACAAGTCTGACCTAGAAGTTAGAAGCTCTCATCACCCATTTCACTGTGGTACTTCCTTTATCTATCGCCCAAATACCAAATAGATCCTTCCAAAAATAGTTACTGAACACCCAGGATGGTGAGTAAAAACTATGGTGCCCCATCTGGCGGGAGACACCCAGACGGTATGGCTCCTCTATTGGGGAACCTGCATTCCAGGCAGAAAGGAGCCTCCTATACACAGAAGGGTACATTGTAAAACAGCAAATGTCCGTGGACTCACGTGAGCCAGCAAAACAGGACAGAGCAGAGAGGGAGCCTGTCTCGAAGTCACGAAAACGTTCTGAATTGAGAGGTTTTGTTTTAGCTGGGCCTTGGGAGGGACGATTAGGATTGGACAGTGTAATACAGGTGTCTGTAAGAGGGCGTTCCAAGAAGAGGGACTGGCAGAGCAGAAGCCTGGGGCCAAGACGTGAGGGTGTTTGTACAGGAAAGACATTAGGAAGCCTGCGAAATGTCTTCTGGAACTCTTCCTTCCTGAGGACAAACGAAGACATTTCAAGCAATGCTTCGCATGGGAAGCTTTATCCTGCGAATCTGGCCGGAACCAGTTTATTCCACCCAAAGAGGTGAATCAAGATTCGGGAAATGAATGAACCCTGTGGTTCTTATTTATGTTATAACTCAAACCTATTTGCCCCTCCGTTTCCCTTGTGGCCAGAGCCTGGGCATTGAAGGACCATGGGCAGCTGGGCCATAAAGGAGCATCGTGGCTATGAGCCACATTTTCAATGCTTATTAGTATTTCTTATTTGCCCACAGCCTGATTTCTTTTAGGCTGGACATAATTTGCATGATTGAGTTAATCCAAGTGTGAAATGCACTAGGGGCCCCATTCAATGGGTGGCCGGAAAGGCAGCATTATAAGGACATAAACGCCTGAGCGGGGGGCCCTGCCTCCCCAACTCCAGGTGCAAACAGACTACAATAGAACACTCAGACTGATCTGTAGGACGGAGAATGCTCCAGAAGAATGAACTGCGTGTGCTCGGCATCCGAAATGCATTGTTCAGCGCGCTTCTTCTCAAAATATTTTTCGGGTGAGGCGTTGTTATTGGAGCTGGGAAAGCAGACATTCTCCCTGCGGCGTCAGAAGCTCTGTCCTCTTGCGCTCTCGTAAAAGGGATCTTTTCAGGACTGTACTTATTTTTTTAACCTTATATTTTTACGTGGTTTTACATTTACAGGAAAGTACCGCAGAGAACCTCCATGTACCCTTCACCAACTTCCCCTAATGTTAACACATTACATATTAAACTTAGTACAGTTCCTGTCACCCAAACGGTAGACTTTATTCGGACCTCCCAGTGTTTCCGGTAATGTCGCTTGATGCATTTGGAGAAAGATGGGCCACCCCTAACTGATTTGGGTAAATTTTCACCACCAGTGAATGTCATCCGTGATTCCAGTTTGCAAACTGATGGCCCTGCTTCACCTCTGGGTTGATCGGGGTGCAAAGTGTACTCCCCATAAAGCTGAGCAAACCTGTTTGCTCAGGCAAACACGTGCACCCTACATCCTTCCTGGAACCTCTGAGGAGGACAGGTTTCTGCTCAGCCATTCTTAGAGCGTTGAGAGGGCCAGAAAAGTGGCTCCAAGGAGCAGCTGTTAATTCACTAGCAATCAATCAGTTCTGGCTCCGAAGTACCAGAAGGGGTCTTCAGACTCCCAGGGAAAATCTCGAAGGGTAGTAACACAATGATATTCAAAGCGGGGGCATTTGGTGGGGTTCTTACCAAGCAGTGGTTCTTGCCTTTTGCCTTTTTCCTGCACACTCCTTTAACAGTAATATATAATCCCTTATATCCTGGAATTATCCTTCCAAATAATTCCATTGTTGTGTGACTTTTCCATTAAAGACATTTTATATCAGTGTTATCTTAGGGTTCATATTTTATAATCTTTACATCTTATTACCTATGAAATAGATCACATTTTGATTTTTTTCAAGAGGTGAATGACGTAGGATGTTTCACTATAAATAAGAACCGATTGATGAATTAATTTTGTTGATGAATTATTTTTTTAATTTTTTTTAACATTTATTTATTTCTGAGAGACAGAGGCAGACAGAGCATGAGCCGGGGAGGGGCAGAGGTGAGGGAGACACAGAATCCAAAGTAAGCTCCAAGTTCTGAGCTGTCAGCACAGAGCCCAACGCAGGGCTCGAACCCACGAACTGTGAGATCATGACCTGAGCTGAAGTCGGTCACTTAACCGACTGAGCCACCCAGGCATCCCAAGTTAATTTTTAAATGATGCATTTTCCCATCCTTGGAGACTGAATGTATATTAAAATGCAGGTTGAAATTTAACAACACGTTATTGTGTCAAAAGGACTAAGAATCTAGTCCATGGTCTGATATTTCGAAATCTTGCATATTGCTCTTAAAAAATTAACTGGCTTGGGACACCTGGGTGGCTCAGTCAGTTGGGCATCCAAATTCTGCTCAGGTCATGATCTTGAGGTTCATGAGTTCGAGCCCCGCATCGGGCTCTGTGCTGACAGCTCGGAGCCTGGATCCTGCTGCAGATTCTGTGTCTCCCTCTCTCTGCTCCTCCCCCACTCACACTCCTCTCCCTCTCTCTCTCTCTCTCTCTCTCTCTCTCTCTCAAAAATAAATAAAGCTTAAAAAATTTTAAAAAAATAACTGGCTTGTGTTTATGATTTTCACTTTTTTTCCTATCCATGATAAGGGAGAACATCTCACACTAACATTTGTAAAAACTTTGTAAACCACACATTGATTATATAAATAATTTTACATTTTTAATTCCCAGTAAGTTAAAAGCCCAATTGGATATATTTTATCTTTTTAACATTGAATTTTGAAACTCTAGTGACATAATTGTGTGCAATATAAGACATTCTGTGGGTAATATTAAGAGAATTTGCAGACTCATTGCCATTTTATGCTTCTTATTAGTAACCATTTTGCAATGTCAATGTCTATGAAGTTTCTCTTTCTCAACAAACAGCCAAATACAAGTTTAAACAACATACTGTGTGACTAAGAATAAAAATTAAATCTGCGCAGTGGTCAAAACCATCCTGGAATAGGATGTGTTCAGGTGGGTGACGAAATCAGTTCGTCATTAGCAAGCTCATGAGATCCCAAGTCATCCCCAGGCAGGCTCTCTAGAGACCTATCAGAGGGCTCCAGTGTTAAAACAGAAAACCCCTCCGAGCGTTATGTCATCTATTTAATCCACTGAACAACCCGATGTTCTGGGACAACTGCCTGTACAGCTAAGGTCTCACATTGCAGAAGGGCCCATGAATGGGGACCACAGGCTTTGGACACTTGGGGACGGGGAAGAGAGGAATGTGGGAAGAAGGGAAACAAGATGGATGTTTGATCTTTTGCTGCTGATGAGCTCCCTCCAATTTCATCACCGTTGACCCCCTTCTCTCCTGTGGTTCCTGTTTCTGAAGATCCTTATACCCCAAATTCACAAGAATTCCTTACCGAAACTTTTTTTTTAAGTTTATTTATTTTGAGAGACAGAAGGAAAGAGAGAATCCCAAGCAGATTCCATGTTGTCTGTGCAGAGCCCAATACAGGCTCAATCCCATGAACAAAGAAATCATGACCTGAGTTGAAATCAAGAGTCAGATGCTTAACTGACTGAGCTACTCAGTTGCCCCTCCTACCAAAACTTTCTGAGAGATCATTCCACATGGGAAGCGACAAGTGGCCAGGTGGGGAGAAAAAGAACAGAGAGAAACTTATGTAGTCAACAAAAAAACTAGTCTCTAGCCTAAAGATAGATATATAGATAAATGAATCTGGTAGCAAAAACTTGAATACGTGTGTAACACAAGATATGGAACATTAATGAAATGATCCATTGTTGTAAACAATGCTACTATAATAAGCGAGGTTATACAGTTTGGTATTTTGATTTTGTTTGTAGTTTAATTTTATCAACAGAACATCCCAGACTTCAGTTCTGTTATCCTCCCTCCACAAAATACAAGCCAGTAATTGAATTTCCGGGTCTTACTCTGATCAAATTGTTAAAACCTCCTGGCACATTAGCATGTGATACAACTTTTAGCAAAATATACAACTTTTCTTATGTTATAGGAGTTAACCTACAGCCTCATGTGAGGGATTATAAATGGGAAAACATCTGGACCATTTGTAAAAGGGCATTTTTATATCATCTACTCTCTAATCCTCAATAGATGCGTGATTTCAGCAAACTCAGGTCTGATCGTCAGTTCCCATCTGGTATTTGAGTTGAGATTGGGCTATGCGTAGGAAGACAAATCGGGGGCCTATTTCAGGAGACTGGTGAAATATAAACTTCCCAGCACTACACTGGGCCCTGCTATGTCCTTCTCACCCACCCACTGCTTCAGGATTGGGACTGTAGATTTTAAGAGGGCTCACTCTTGCATATTTACCTCACTACTGTATGCCCAATGATTAGTTTTTAACTGGAACAGAGGAGAGACTCAGTAAATATTTATTTCATAAGTGAGCGTAAGTCTACAAATGAACGGAGGGGTAAAAATGATGAAATCTACATGTCAATCAAGTAAGTCACACAAAGAAAAACACTATTAGAAGGGCTATACCCTGGGGTGCCTGGGTAGCTCAGTCAGTTAAGCATCTGACTTCAGGTCAGGTCATGATCTCACACTCCGTGAGTTCGAGCCCTGCGTCGGGCTCTGTGCTGACAGCTCGGAGCCTGGAGCCTGTTTCGGATTCTGTGTCTCCCTCTCTCTTTGCCCCTCCCCTGCTCATGCTCTGTCTCTCTCTCTGTCTCAAAAACAAATAAAAACATTCAAAATTTTTTTAGAATAAAAGAAGGACCGTACCCTTTCTAGGCCAGTCACTTCATAAATCCAGATCTGCAAATGCCATTAAGAGAAAAACAAACTTGCAGTAAACCTGCCTTGTTGACAGTGGGTAGAAGAATATTTGCAGGAGAATGTTTCTTTTCTTTTTATAAGTCTACTTTTTATTATGAGAATATCTAAATATATACAAAAGTAGAAAAAATAGCCCCCAACGTGCACATCACCCAGGCTCGATGGTTATTTACACAAAGCCAAACATCTGCTTCCCACTCACTCACCACTCCTCAACCTGCACTGGATTATTTGAAAGCAAATTCCAGACATTGTATAATTGTATCCATAAATATTTCAGAATATGCCCCTATTATTATTATTATTATATGCAACTAAATTAACAAAAACTCCTTTATACTATCAAATTCTCAACCACCATTACGGTTTCCCACATGGTCTCATAATTTTTATTAAAATTTTGCGTGTGTAATGTTATAAAATGTGTAGAATTATTGAATCGCTATATTGTACACCTGACACTAATATAACATTGGTAGTTAGTAATTTAAAAAGGAAAACAATAAATAAAACATTTAACTTAAAAAAAAAACCTCTGTTTAAGATTGAAACACGATCCAATCTGCATTTAGCTGATGCGTCTCCTAAATTTCTTTTAATACACTGTATCTCTTGAAGAAAACATGTTGGTTGTTTTGTAGAGTTGCCTACATTTGGGGTTTTCGTTGCATTCCAATGAGATCTTCAATGTCGTCTTCTGTCTCCTGTATCCCCCATTAACCGGTGAGTAGAAATGGAGGCTTGGTGAGACTCAGGTTCATGTTGTGTACTTCCTATTATGTCACATCAGGAGGCGATGATATCTGGCTGTCTCTCTTTTTTTTGTGATATTAAGAGCGATTAATAGGTTCAGGCATCGTCAAACTGATCTGTCCATTGGAATGTTTGTCACCAGCTATTGACCTAGTGATTTAGCCACCATTAGCGATCAATTAGCTAGATCCATTCTTTTATCTGGGGTTTTAAAATAGTGATATTTTATTTCTGCCATTTCTTGTGAAAAGACATTAAAAAAATTTTTTTTTAATGATTACTTATTTTTGAGACAGAGACAGAGCGTGAGCAAGGGAAGGTCAGGGAGAGAGAGAGGGAGACACAGAATCTGAAACAGGCTGCAGGCTCTGAGCTATCAGTACAGAGCCCGACGCGGGGCTCGAACTCACGGACCTCGAGATCATGACCTGAGCCGAAGTTGGACGCTTAACCGACTGAGCCACCCAGGCGCCCCAAGCCATTCCACTTTAGAGGAAGCATAAACAATAGTCATGCTGGTCACTGACTTGGGAATGGGCTTGTGACTCCACCCTATGGATGAGTCGTGAGGAGAAGCGTCCCAAGAAGCTCTGGGGAAAGGTCCTCTCTTCTCAGATGGAGCCACAGGCAGGGACGGTAGCTCTTTTTTCCCCCTAAACAACGTCATATCTGGAACGTCACCTGGAATGGGTGCCGTTATTTGCTACCCCACTGAGGAGAGATGGTGAGCGCCTGGATCCTTGGCGACACTATTAATTTGCTGAGTCAGTCAACCCTGCCAGCCATCTGCAGAATCTCCTGAGGAGACATAGCATATGTATTGTTGATGGCCAGTTTGAGTTGGAGTTTCTGTTGCAACGAAAAATCATCCTAGCTAGTAAAGAAGGTCAGGAATGACCATGGCGGTGATGGTGGTGAATATAGCAGTGTAAGAAAAGCACCGAGCAGAAGTGGGTATTAGAGGTGTGGAGTAGAATTTAAGCGTGTAAACACTCAATGTTAGTCAACACTGACTGTATATGGATTCTGTATAAAGCCCTGTACAAAATGCTAGTATAAATTTAAGCAGAGAGACTTCCAGAAATGACATACGCATAATTCCTAGGTAAAAGATGTCAGGACTGATTTCCACTCCGGGAAATGGTATCAGCAAATGACTTCATGGTCCTTCTTGAATTGGGTATCCTCTCTAATCTTTAAATCTTGAAGTCTCTTTGAAGGGTAATAACTTTACCCGAAGCATTAACTTCAGCTGCACCTTAGGAAACTGCTAGATGACTTCCCCATATTGTGACTTCCCACCCACAGCTCATAAGACACTGCCAAAGGTACTTTAGAATGTACAATGCCTTTCTCATTTGAAAAAAATTTCTTTTTAGAACACAAAATACCGTATCTTCTAGAAGATGTCTTTAAGTCCCAGAAATACCCTGTCTACACAAAAGCTTGCATCTAACATATACGGGACATCCCCTCATCTTAGATTGCGATGTAAAATTGTGTACTTGGGAGAATGGAAGAGAATGACACTAAAAGCTCTTCAGGAAATGCTTAGACCTCCAAAATACTATTACGGGGCCTCAGTCTTAGAGGCCAGCCTGGATGGAGTGGTGTACCGGAAACTGCCACCTAGCAGAAAACATTACAATTCGTCTCCGTGCCGGGAGGGACCTCATCCATGTGAAGAGAAAGGGTCAAACCAGGATAGAGTTGTGGACGTGAATGTAAAAAAAATGGAGGGAGGGGCGCCTGGGTGGCGCAGTCGGTTAAGCGTCCGACTTCAGCCAGGTCACGATCTCGCGGTCCGTGAGTTCGAGCCCCGCGTCAGGCTCTGGGCTGATGGCTCGGAGCCTGGAGCCTGTTTCCGATTCTGTGTCTCCCTCTCTCTCTGCCCCTCCCCCGTTCATGCTCTGTCTCTCTCTGTCCCAAAAATAAATAAAAAACGTTGAAAAAAAAAAATTTAAAAAAAAAAAAAAAAAAAAAATGGAGGGAAAAATGTGGGGGTAGGAACCAGACCTTGGCTCCGTAGATGAAGCACAAAAGCCGACCCCAGCATCCCCGGAACAAATCAAATCAAAGACCGAACGTAGGACCCATCATCCAAGATGTCTTGAAAAAGAGGAAAGGGTTCATGTTTGGTCCCGGGAGATACGGTGAATGGGGTTAACAGACGGAGGCCCAGAAAAAATGAGGAAGCAGCTCTAAGATTGAAATCGATTTTACCTGACCCCAGTGTGATTATCTTGGACACCCAAGAAAACGGCCTTGCTTTCCGGGATCCGGGCCCAGCGTGACCTAGAAAAGGCGGTCAGTGTAGGAACGGGTGAGGCCTGGGATGAGTCAAGGCTCCCCGAGCATGAAGTCTATGGGTAGAAAGTTCCTGTCTCCCTGTTTAGTAGAGTCAAGCCATTTAGGGGGGTGGACATGAGACTGCCCGTGTCAGACACCAGGAGAGCAAGACAGCGGCCGAAGTTCAGTGACAGAAGGGAGGCAGGAAGGGGCTAACGACTCAAATGACCAACTAGAGGGAGCCAAATCCTTACAAGAATAATCTTAAGACAAGGTCCAGGGGAAAGGTAAGATCAAGGTCATTGGGCCCTAGCAAGAAAAAGGGCAAGGATCAGTATTACCTCCGTCAGAACAGGTAAGTGCTACGGAGGCCTATTTGCCAGAGGACCACCCGTGAAGGCACCGACACTTACAAGTGCCTCTCTCTCAGCCTTAAAGTCCTGGACGTTGACTAGAGCAGATAGCTTTTCACCCTGAAATCCTTAAGGCGAGAACACGTATGGGATTGGTCTGTGAAATTCCTGGCAAATGTGACAAAGCGTTTAGCTAGGTCTGGGCTGGGAAATCTTCCACGTGCCCCTCCAAATTCACTGCTCCTCCTTCTTCAACCTGCCCCACGGCCAGGGAGGTTCACCTGTATGGACTGTACCCACGGGCCCCATTGGCTTCTGGCTTCTGGTTGGTTCAGCCACGAGAGGATGCTGGTAGGAGGTCAGGGGGAAGGCAGAGCGTGGAGGAAAGGCATTTATTCCCTCAATAGCTTCCCTAAGTCCCTGTCTTCTGAGAAAGGCCACAACTTCTCCCAGCACACTCCATTCAGCCAACTCACACTCATACTTCCTATGCGCCCCCATCACACACACACACACACACACACACACACACACACATATGGACACATGCATACACACACATCTGACGATCATTCCTTCCCCTTGTCCCTGGTCAAGTTCAGGTGTGGTGAAGCTCCTGCTGTTCGTAGCCACAGATACTGCACCGGCCCTTATTGCTTTTCCTAAACTTTGCCCGCGCGGTGGTAAAGAATCCTTTTATGAAGCTCCGCTCCTTTTCTCAATTCTGGATGTGCCATTACACGGGATTCTTACGGCTCCGTGCTAACCACCATCAATAAACTTGGTTTTTTGTTTCTTTGCTTGCAGGATGAAGTCTTAGAGGAGTTGGTAAGGCAATCTCCTGGCTTGTGATGAAAAAGAAAGGGCAAGATGACCCCCCTGTGGGAGTCAGTGGGTGGCAGTGATTGCAGGCTGAGCAGAGGGCCACGACCCCCTGCCTCTGCACCGTGCCACGGTGCTAACAAGAAAAATCAGCCTGGACACGCGTCACCAGGAGGTGTGCATACACACTGCTGTGGCCAGGCCAGTCCATTCCTGCCTCAAAGCTGTTTCAGTGGGACAGCAACAGCGAGGTAATGGGGAGGGTGGGGCTCAGTTTTGCAGGAAGTGCGGAGAACAGCAACAACTTAAGAGTGAGCGGAACCACGATCTGTTGCTGCTTTTGCATGACCTGTTCGAGCCCTCTTTGGCAAAACTCTTTCTCCCTCTTCCTGGGAGGGTGGGTTCCTGGCCACCAGCAATCACCTGCATGCGGGAAGTCAGCTCAGTGGAAAGGATCTGCAGCCCAGGGAAGGACAACCTCTTCCGGCATCCTTCTGCATCTTTACATTCTAGAATCTGGATCTCTGCTGGAGGTTGGCACATCATTGACTGCCTCACGTTCAACAGGACTCTCCAGTGCCTCTGCGCGGACTTCTACAAGACACCTTAGAGCTCTTACATGAGGTCAATGACTCAGCGGTGAGCATTCATCAACAGATGAATGAGCTTTCTCTCAGTACATTCTTTCTAACCTACATTAGGCAATCTCTTCAAGTAGCCCAGAGCCACCAGGTGATTGCAGATATTGTTTTAAAGTACACGATGTAGACCGTTCTTCCACTCGTTTACTCACTTGACAAATATTTGTGGCTAGCTAGGTACTGGAACTGTACTTATTTATAAGGATTAATAAAGCCACGGTATATGCCCCAAAGAGCTCCAACTCTCTTCAAGAAACGGAAAAGTCAACAATTGCCTGGAGCACAGGGTTCTTAGCACCCAGAGAGCCCAGGAACAAAGAGCAGTGGGGGGACAGGAAAGAGAGCAACCAATTCTGCCATGGTGGGGCTGGGGATAGGCAGTCAGAAAAGGCTCTCAGAGGTGGTGACATTTTAATTGGGTCTTGAAAGGTACTCGGGATTTTATTAGGCAAAGAAAGGAGACAAGGGCGTTCTGGACCAAGGGAACAGTATGAACAAAGACAAAGATTTGCCTCAGCCAACCTACCCCTGGTCCTTATCTTTTATAACCTCCAAACATTGGAGGCTCTTGGACCTTGGGACTGGGTCTTGAGTTTTCTTCTCTCCTCTATCACATATTCTCATCAGTAAGCTCATCTGATTTTGTGCATTTATTTATTTTTTTTTATAATTTTTTTAACGTTTATTTATTTTTGAGACAGAGAGAGACAGAGCATGAACGGGGGAGGGGCAGAGAGAGAGGGAGACACAGAATCGGAAGCAGGCTCCAGGCTCTGAGCCATCAGCACAGAGCCTGACGCGGGGCTCGAACTCACAGACCGCGAGATCGTGACCTGAGCTGAAGTCGGAGGCTTAACCGACTGAGCCACCCAGGCGCCCCTGATTTTGTGCATTTAAACCTCTGTGTTGGTATCTCCAGAACTCTCTTCTGTGCTCCAGGCTTATTATCTAACCATTGCCTGGACATTTCTTTTAAAAAAAAAAAAATTTTTTTTTAAGTTTTATTTATTTCTTTTTGAGAGAGAGACAATCACAAGCTGGGGAGGGACAGAGAGAGAGAGAGAGGGGAGACTCAGAATCCGAAGCAGTCTCCAGGTTATCAGCTGCCAGCACAGAGCCTGACCTGGGACTTGAACCCATGAACCGTGAGATCATGACCTGAGCTTAAATCGGACGCTCAACTGACCTAACCACCCAGGTCCCCCTGCCTCGACATTTCCATATGGATTTTAAGATTATCCCACCCAAACTGCCTCTCAAGAAAGGGCCACACAGTTCTGAAGTCCTTAAATCCATTCATTTCTCTCCATCCCTATTGTCACACTTGTGACTAAGCCACCTTCGTATCCTGTCTGGACCATTGGAATCGTCTGACAACTGGCCTCTCCAAGTCTATTCATATGGCATCCAGGCTGATGTTATTAAAACATAATTATTTTACTCCCTAGCTTAAAATCCTATGATGATTACTTATTGCATTTAAAAATAAACCCCAGGGGCACCTGGGTGGCTCAGTCAGTTAAGCGTCTGACTTCAGCTCAGGTCATGATCTCACAGTCTGTGAGTTCGAGCCCCGTGTCAGGCTCTGGGCTGATGGTTCGGAGCCTGGAGCCTGCTTCAGATCCTGTGTCTCCCTCTCTCTCTGCCCCTCCCCTGCTCATGCTCTGTCTGTCTCTGTCTCAAAAATAAGTAAAAACATTAAAAAAAAATAAAAATAAAAATAAACCCCACACTCTCTAGCCTGGCTTATGAGGGCAGCAGGATCTGGCCCTGCCCACCTCTGTCAGTTCCTAGAACCCACAGGACTCTTTCTAGCTTCAGGATCTCCTTCCCCAGAGCTGTGTATGGCGGATTCCTTCTTGCCCCTCATATGTTAACTGAAATGTTTCCTCTTCAGAAGGATCTCTCTCAACTCTCTTGCCTAAAATACCACCCCCTCCGCTTACTGTCCAGAATATCCCCTTGTTGATTTCCTTTACGGAACTCACCACAACACAAGCAGTGCGTGGATTTTTAACTTAACCCTTATCATGTGTCTCCCTCACTGGAGCTCAAGCTCTTCAATGCTGGAAACCCTGACTGTCTTGGACTCTATCTTATTCCTAGAGCCTGGCTCAGTGCCTGGCACAGAGTAGGGCTGCACAACGATACTTGTTTGTGACAAAATGAATGAATGAATGAATGAATAATGGCTCCCTCCTGGCTATCTCCTTGCCCTCATCACTGAACCCTTATCCCCTTCCAGGGTCCTCCTGGAAACTCAATCCTGCACCAGGTTCTGCATTGACTGGTTAAGAAATTCCAGAATGCAGATGTGGGGCGGACATCACAACATTTGGAGAGCAAAACTTCTCCCTGAGTTCCCTTTGCTACCCATTTAGAGAAGACCCATTGCCCATGGGGACATCTTCCTGGGTTAGGTGTGGTTTGACTTTTTAAAATCTAAATCAAAGCTTCTCCCCCAACCCCACTTCTACTCCCTCATTCCTTTCCTGCCCCTTGTCCACAATGGCTCAGAGCCAGGACTGACCTGCTGACTTCAGTGTACTTCTGATATGTTAGATCGAAGTGCTTTTGATTGGGAGAGGTTGAAGGAGCTGGTGAATTACCTGCCTACTGAGTAAAGTCACACCAGGTGGTTGGACCGTTCTGACTCTTGCCCTTTCCTTGACCTTGCTCAGTAGGAGAGGAAGGCAAAAATAAAGATAAAGCATGAGCAGTAAGAACACGATGGTGAATATTAAGATAATTATTCATTCCCCTAGCAAGACTTACGAACAGCCTTCTGTAGCTTCCGTTTACATTCCCCAAGCTTTTCAAATTTACTTTTCGTTTTCACGATGATCATAATGAGTTGAAAAGAAGGAGATACCTGTTTGGGAAATATGTAATTAAATGCAGGACTTAATCTAACCATTAGCTGATATTCTCCCTTCTCAATTTATGTTGATTACAATCCACTTACTGTATGTGTGGACAAGTAATTTATGGTGGTTCAACCTTTACTGGATATAGATTATGTGCTGGGTAATAAGCATAGCAGCCACAAGGGATCCAGAGATGAATTAGACACCTTATCTGTCTTGAAGAAAGTTCGGAGGGCAGGCGAACACGTAAACCACTAATTAAAAAGCTTGCGACGAGAGTAGGGTGTGTGCAAAAGAGAGAAGGGGGAAAGTATTTTGGGCACAAGAGAAACAGAAATAACTTGCGGCCACGGGTCAGACTGTGGCAGTCTGTAAATGTGGCCCTGAATCCTGAGACTTCTTTCAGTGAGAGCAGATGTCTGTGTCCCCTGCCCTTGAAAATGGGCTCCAGGACTACTTGATTGATAGATTCTGTGGTGAAAGTGACACGGCCGGTTCCCAAGCCTTAAGGAACTGGTAGCTTCCGTTGCTTGCCTCTGATGTCGCTTGCTGTTCGAAGCTGATACCGTGCCTGGAGGAAGCCCAAAGTAGCCCTCCTAGAGAAAGCATGTGAATTGGGAGGCCTTCAGACTTGAGAGGAGAGGAAGAGCGAGATATGCTGGCCAGTGCCCCCACCTCTCTGTCCTTCACACTTCCATCTGCAACCACTCCTTATTCCGTTTGTCTCGCTGGAATTTCTCTATACTTGCAGTCGGTAGGTAGCTGGCGCTGGAGTCATCCGAAGGCTTGACAGAAACACGGGGGGTGGCCGGCCTCTCTCCCTCTCCTTGCAAAAATCAGGGCCTTTCCACGCAGCTACCCTTGCCTTCCTCATAGGATGGTGGCATCAGGGGAGTTGGACTTTTTCCACGGCAGCTATCTTCCCCCAGAGTGGGTGTCCCAAAAGGAGAAGATAGAAGCTTCAAGGCTTCTTATGACCTCCCCTTAAAAGACTTGCTGGCAACCCAGATTCAGCACCAAAGGGCCCATAAAAGGGCATGGCTACCAGGAGACATGGCCGACGTGGGCAACATCTCGGAAGATCAGATGATAGCCTAGATATTACCTTACAGGTAATGTGGCATCATGGGAGGCTTTTAAACAGGAGCGGGATTTCATTTGAGCTTTGTTTAAAACACTGATTCTGGGACTAGGGGACGAGATCAGGAGGGATCAGTGGATGAGATCAGAAGCCTGTTTCTCTTCTGGGTGACACCGTGGTTATACGGGGAGGCTTGGAGATCTCTGAAATGCCTAGAGAAGGCTCAGGGCTGGAAACCCCGTGGCCCCCAAAGCAGAAAGTCTTGGCCCATATAAATGGGGCAGTCAGCACTGCTGGGATGGAGAGGCTTCAGTATGATTAAATTCTCTCTACCACATTGCAGTGTCACTTCCTAATGTCCCAGAGGAAGCCAAGAAATGGAGAATAGTTGGAAACAAAGTGGAATGTGAAACCAACTACGCAAAATGTAAACCACAAGTGGGGGAGAGGCAGACACAGAATCGGAAGCAGGCTCCAGGCTCTGCGCTGTCAGCACAGAGCCCGACGTGGGGCTCGAACTCACAAACGATGAGATCATGACCTGAGCTGAAATCAAGAGTCAGACGCTTAACCGACTGAGCCACCCAGGTGTCCCTATATGGGTTTTTTATAAGCTCCTCTTTAACGTTCTGTTGCCAGAGTGTTTATAAATGAAGAAGGAAAGGACCTTACAGCTGACCATAGTTCCCTGAATTCCAGATGCAACTCTGGCCACAAGAAGTATAGTAACGGCTTCTAAAAGCTAATCTGGGGCTTTGAGCTGCAGTCACTCAAACCCAGAGCTAAAAATTCTCTTCTATCATCAGAGAATTTAAGAATCCTCAGCAGTGCCCAGATGGAAAAACAAAAAAAATCAGCAAATGCCACCTCTGTGGCTCCCATTTCTATCATTCCTACAGGGCTCGTATTGCACGGACTTTTTCAACCTGTTCGATATAAAGCAAGGTTTGGGGGGAACAGAGTTTCTCAGCCAGCAGCAACCACACCAGGCTGCAGTGTCTGTCTCTATCTTCACAGATCCGCACAGGTCACATCTCAGCGACACCAAGTCCTGGTCCATGTCGTCTCGGGCATCAGAAGGAGGCTGAAATCTCAAAGCCCCACGCGAGGTAGTCATCTTTGTGACTTTACGGCACCATGCGTATGCATCCCTCGGTGTCCAGCCGGGAGAGGGAAACCACATCAGAGGTCATTTCACATTCACAGAGATAATCGAACATAAAGAACCGCTGGCTAGATACCGAGAGTTGCAAGGGCAAAAGGGAAACAGTAAGATACGACAGGGGTAGCAGGTGCAGGAAGCAGCCCCTTCCCCCAGCTAGAAGCCGGAAGAAGAGGCTGGGCAGAGCTGGGCCCTGATGGTCTAAGAAGGTGCGGGCACCGCCCACTGCGGGGGACAAAGCTGGTCCTGGGAGCCTCGGCACAGCCACTGACTTGGTTCAACGCCACCATTTGAATGAACACTGCTTGTGTGAGCGGAGAGGTGAGCCTGGCAAGGTTACAGGAGCGGGAGGCAACCGCAAAAGGACCAGTAACCCCCTCCACCTCCAAAGCGCACCTCCCTCGACTAGCACCCCCAACTGGCAGAGTGTGATTTGCTGATTCCCAGCCCCGGTATCGTAAATATTATGCAAGTGGGTTCTAGAGAATGGATCAAGAAACAATAGCCTAATAACTGGCACATTTAGTGAGACTTCGAAAATACAGTTGACCCCAGAATGCCATCCCTTACCCCCCCCCGCCCCCCCAAAAATCACAACACTAACAGACACTCATTTGGGAAAATGTTTTGAATTTAATCACTTGCTTTTTATATTAAGCCATTGCCTTGGTACGGGAAGAGGGGGGAAAACGTGTTACATTATTATTGGAAACCCTGCATTGAAGTAATGCAAATCTGTCTTCAAGTTCATTTAACAAAGTGACATTTAAATTACTAAGAAGAATGGAATAAACTCTGTGTTATTTGCACTCTCCCAATACACTGGGATGAAATTGTCCTGGGATCAGCAACTGATTAAGCTGATTATATACCTCATACATGTAGGATGTGGTTTTCAACCGGCCACAATCAAAATACAATTTACTTCTGTTAGTATAATAATGTAGATACTATAAAAGTCATCTTTTGGTAAGTGTTTTTCATTTACATTTCTCCTACTATTAGCAGGGTATTTTCACAGCCTCACTCTGACTTCTCCCTGCCTTCAATTCCAAATTCTCAGAGTGGAATCTTTTTGACCTCCCCGGGTCAATACCGAAAGGGAAACTCGAGGCGCGATGGGAGCGGAAGGGGGCCGAGCCTTGGGAACCACACACACGCCTATGCCAGCCTGGAAGGTGGTGCTAGAATGTGGGTGGTTCCTGGAAAGGTGTTGAGGAAGACGGTGTAGGCCAGCAGAGTGGCTCAAAAGTGCCAAGTTGAAATGGATCTACCAATCACAGTCATTTTCCGGGTGCTTCTGTTCTAAAAGAACATGGGGACAATGATCTCCATGAACACGGGCTCATTAGAAAGGAAGACAGCTGTATTGACTCACTCACCACTCGGATGACTGGACTCCTGTCTGCGGTCTCTCCTCTGATCAGCACGTCGGTGATGGGACGTGCCTCCTCAGATCATACGAGATCTGCAGGGCGTTATCAAGGTGTGGGCGGCTCTTCTCATTTGCTAGTCGGTTATGCAGGAACACGTGCACCCCTAAGCCATCTGTCTGCGTCCACTGCCACAACCCAGTCCAGGTGTAATTACTTTTGCCTATTACTACGTCATCGGCCTGTTCTTGTCCCCTTCCAATTATTCTCCATTAAAGCAGTCAGAGCAAGCTTTGGATCACCCCCTTCTCTTATTTAAAAGCTTTCAGAAGGGGCGGGCACCTGGGTAGCTCAGTCCGTTTAGCGACCGACTCTTGATTTCCACTCAGGTCATGATCTCCACTCAGGTCACCATCTCACGGTTCGTAAGCTCGAGCCCCTCGTCGGGCTCTGTGCCGACAGCTCAGAGCCTGGAGCCTGCTTCTGATTCAGTGTTTCCCTCTCTCTCTGTCTCTCCCCCACGCATGCTCTGTCTGTCTCTCTCTCTCAAAAATAAATAAACATTTATAAAATTTTAAACACATAAAAATAAAAGCTTTCAGAAGTTTTGGGGCACCTTGGTGACTCAGTCAGTTAAGTGACCAGCTCTTGATTTCAGCTCAGGTCATGATCTCATGGTTGGTGAGTGTGAACACCGCATCAGGCTCCACACTGCCATTGTGGAGCCTGCTTGAGATCCTTTGTCTCCCTCTCTCTCTGCCCCTCCCCTGCTCTCTCTCTCTCTCTCTCTCTCAAAATAAACTTAAAAAAAAAAAAAAGCTTTCAGAAGTTTCCATTTCACTTTGGCTGAAATAAAAAAATTTTTAGCAGAACTTCCAAAGCCCTGCATGATCTTATCCCTGTTCAACCTGATGACCTCATTCAGTGCTATTCTCCTTGCTTAGTCTGTTCTAGCTTTGTGCCTGTTGCCCCGCCCCCTTCCCAGCTTTCCAGAATGTTCTTTGTTCCATGTCTTGTGCATATGACTTTTATGCATTCTTCATCCTTGAGCTCAGATGTCACTTACTCAGAAAAGCCTCCCTTGTTTCTTTCACCTTTTACCCAATTTAGAGAAGATTCCCCCTCATCTTAATTATAACTCACCATCCAAATGAATTTATCTAGTTAGTATCCTGCTTCCCACCAGAAGGTAAGTCCTGGGAAGGTAAAGACCTTGTCTTTTTTTTTTTTTTTTTAATTGATTATTGTATTCCAGGTACCTAACCCAGGGCCCCACAGGCAAGGGTGTTCAATAAATACCTAATTCACTAAGTGAATTATTGATACACTACCATACAGCCTGACTTAGCTGTCCTCGAAAGTTTTGTCATCCACTGACATAGAAAAGGCCAAGTTTATCCCTTTGGGCCCATCATGTTGGTATCTTCTCAAACCACTTTCCCACTCAGGCATTCCTGACGTCTTGCGTCTCCTCACTGGCTGCCGTCTGCTAACATCCAAAGTCATACTAATTTATTCTCTGCCTCAGATAAGGTTTGTGTGGAACCAAAGCCGACCCAAAGCGCCAGATCGGCCTTTCCACATTCCTAAGTTGATGAAGGTGATTTGCCAAGTTAACAACTTACTCTTCTGGCCTCAACTCCTTACCAGCGCTGGGAACCTCCCCACTGACTGTTTGTCCTTTTCACCAAGGCCCCTCTAACACTGTTTCTGTAAGTAAAGGGGAAATCGGTGGTGGTGGTGGTTGTTTTTAGTGTTTATTTTTGAGAGAGAGAGAGAAAGCACAAGCGAGGGAGGGGCAGAGAGAGAGAGAGAATGCAAAGAAAGCTCTAGGCTCCGAGCAGTCAGCACAGAGCCTGACGTGGGGCTCCAACTCACAGACCGCGAGATCATGACCTGAGCCAAAGTCGGACGCTCAATCGAATGAGCCACCAGGCACCCCTGTTGTTTTTTTTTTTAAAGATCTTTTCCTTTTTCTTAAATTTTTTTTTCAACATTTTTTATTTATTTTTGGGACAGAGAGAGACAGAGCATGAACGGGGGAGGGGCAGAGAGAGAGGGAGACACAGAATCGGAAACAGGCTCCAGGCTCCGAGCCATCAGCCCAGAGCCTGAGCGGGGCTCGAACTCACGGACCGCGAGATCGTGACCTGGCTGAAGTCGGACGCTTAACCGACTGCGCCACCCAGGCGCCCCTCTTTTCCTTTTTCAATCTCCAGAACAACCTCCTAAAATCATGAAAAAAATGTTACTTCCCATTACACGCGTGGTCTGTGGGTAGTGTCTAAACCCACACCGATAGGTTATGGTCAGAGGACAGGAATCTTGTCTCTGAACTGAGAAAAGCCTAGCCATTTGAAGGCGGAGTCTGGGCTCACTCAGATGCCAGGCACAATGCTGATAAAGCAAACAGACCTGGCCGCTGTCACATGCACCATGTGTTCTAGTGGGTGATGGAACCAGAAGAGAAACCTTCCCTTCCCCGGGGACCTGGCAAAAATAGAAATACTCGTTTTCAGCAAGGAATTGACCTCATTGTTAATATTCCCTAAAACATGCCAAAATATTTAAAAATTAAGGGCCCTATGCTTTATGTCATGAATATTTTACTTCTTATTTTCAAATATTCTGGCTCATACAGAGGCGGTGAAGAATATTTTACACTAGATAGGGAGATTTACATTTTCAGACATACACGTAAAGGAAAAATACCGAAAACACCCAAGAGGCCCTTTATTACCTTAACAACGATAGCAACATCCCTGATTCTATAGGTGGGCAGCAGTACGAATATACTTCCAGAAGGAAGAGTTGGAGGTCATTGAGCTTAAGGTTTTATAAATTAGTAGCCAAGGCAGAATTATAATCTCAGTATTAACTAACACTAAACTAGTAATAATCACTTCGGCGAGAATCAGATGTGTTTTCCTCTGCTGACCACCATGACGTTGCACCGTCTCAAATGGAATGCAGTCTTGTGCAAGCAGTGATATGAGCACGTCCCTCCGTGAGACATCTGCCAGTGTGACTGCTGTGGTCCCAGATCCTAAGAAGAGCAAAGACAGCGATGGAATTGGTCATACCTAAAAACAGAGAAAGGATGTGCCATCATTAAACCTCTATAAAATAAGAACGTTTGGTGAAGCAACATAAAAAAAAAAAAAAAAAAAAGGCAGGGAGTTTTCACTCCTACCAATTGTAAGCAGTTTGACTTTTTTTTTTTTTTTTTTTAAAGTTCAAATACTTAAAACAGAGACCTATGATCCGAATGGATAATCATAGTCGGAACGTCCATAAAAGCGCCTTTTTTTCCCAAGGCTTCTTTGCTCTCTTAATGCTATGCTGAGCTCTATGTGGGAAAGATGAGCGGAGAAAAAAACAGTGGTCTTTCCCGGGTCATTGGGGACAGCCTGGACCCGCAGCTTTTCATCTTTAAGCAAACACATCGGCACTTATACACTGAACCTGCATTCCCCAATTCTGTGGCATTCTGGGAGAAAAAAGGGAGCCTTTGGGAACGGAGCCTGGAAGAGGCCGGAGCGGTACGCTGAGGCTGGTTAATTTCACTTTCTGCAACTTAAAACCATGTTTTAAAGATTTTTTTTTTATATCAGGAGGATTCTTGATCTAAAGAGGTACTTCAGGAAGTAATCAACTGTTTTACTGCCAGATTGAGATAATAGCTACTTCCCAGCCTATATAAACTTAAATAATATCCATATCTTGGCCCATGCACAGGAGAATGAAGCACTTCAGAACAGACTGATGGGGAAGGCTTTTGACAGCTGAAACCCCACAAGGCACACTGAGCAGGGGAGAATATGCACTGATCAAGCGGATGAGATAAGAGGCAAATTTTATCGACATCAGTTTATTCCTTATCACTCAGTATATGAGACAGAGAAGAGGAGAGTAAGTAAAAGGAAATGAGAGAGAAAAAGAATGAATGGGGATGTAAAAAAAAAAAAAAAATCAGGGGCTCCTGGGTGGTTCAGTCGGTTAAGCGTCCACTTCGGCTCCGGTCATGATCTTGCAGTCAATGACTTGGAGCCCTGCCTCCGGCTCTGTGTTGACAGGCACAGCCTGGGGCCTGCTTCGGATTCTGTGTCTCCTCCTCTCTCTGCCCCTCCCATGCTCATGCTCTGTCTCTCTCTTTCTCTCAATAATAAATAAACGTTAAAAAAAAAAATCAGCCTACTTGTGTCAAATATAAAGCATGTCTTCATTATTCAGAAACTTCCGGTTAGTTTAGTTAGTTTACTCAGTTTTAAAAGAATCATTTAGGGGCGCCTGGGTGGCTCAGTCGGTTAAGCGTCCGACTTCAGCTCAGGTCACGATCTCGCGGTCTGTGAGTTCGAGCCCCGCGTCGGGCTCTGGGCTGATGGCTCAGAGCCTGGAGCCTGCTTCCGATTCTGTGTCTCCCTCTCTCTCTGCCCCTCCCCCGTTCATGCTCTGTCTCTCTCTGTCTCAAAAATAAATAAACGTTAAAAAAAAAAAAAAAAAAAAAAAAAATTAAAAAAAAAAAAAAAAAAAAGAATCATTTAAAAATGCTTTTGTCTGTGTGCTTCCTTTCCTGATGATTTAATTCTCTACCCATTTCTAAAATACGTAAAAATATGGAGACCCGGAAGCTGGGTCTTACGATATTTACTCATTCATTTAAAGCTGGGCCTTTAGCGTGGAGCCAGACTGCCTCACTGAACCGGTAGAGGTTAGATCTGGACGGCAGTGTGGACAGGGTGGCACATTGTGGAGATGTTCCCTGCAGAAGAGCATTTACGCTGTTAGTCCCAAAGATTACTCTTCCATTCGCGTGCCGAACACATAATACAGGTTGAGTACACGTTACACAAAACTGTAAACTTCTTAGATTTTAAAGTATTTTTACCTGCCTTAACATCCATTTATAAAAATGGCAACCTTCTTATAAAAGAGCAGTAATTTTTCTTCTTCCTGTTTTGCAGCCCGAAAACTTAAGAGTGATGGGAGTTCCTTAAAATTTCAGAGCCCGTTATTGACAAAGGCCGAAGGGGATAAGACCAACACAAACAAACAAAAATTCCTTTCCACCAGAACACCTTGCCTTCAACACTAATAGCATCATTGAAATTCCATTCTGAACTCAACTTAACATAAAATTAAGAATTCTATGCTCAGGGAAAGCTTTGAAAAATTAAGACACATCTTCCTAACCTTAAAAACTTCCTTTAAGGGATTGTGTAAAAAAAAAAAAAAAAAAAATGTTTCCACTCATTTTTCATTCACTAAGTAATAAAAGTAGAAGGAAGACAAATTGATATAATCAAGCCATAAACTCAAAAATAAGACTTAGTTTGACTTTCAGTTTCTACAGACATATTGCACGTGGCTCTTTAATTACCCTTCAACAGGTAGGTGAGCAAGGGTTTAGGGCAAATCACTACCTTTCTTTCTGATGAAATAATGTTTACATTTTGAGCAGTAGCATGATATGCCCGTGATATTTACAGCAACGATCGTTCTAAAAATTTTAGCATTGGAAACATTTTCAAGAGCAACTATGTACTTCTCTGTCATTCGCACCAGGAGGGGCTAACACTTCCGTCAAAGGAAACATAGGCTTTCATTCACTAATCCGTTCATTCATGTATTAGTTGAGTGTCTACTATGGGTTTCAGGCACTAAGGCCATAGCAGTGGGGAAAATATCATGTACATTCACGGTCTAGTGCCCTACATCCTAGATGAGGAGACAGGCAAGAAACAAAGCAAACAAGGATATAATAAGGAGATGATGATGAGTGTTTTGGAGAAACATTAAGAGGAGAAGGAGAATAAGGGCTGCAATTTAAACAACGTGGTCAAGGGTGTGTCACTGAAAAGGGGACGTTTGCAAATATTCTTGGGGGGTGTCATATGAGTAACTGTGGTGAGGGGTGAATGTCTGGGGTGTGCGGGACCCAGGACGTGGGAGGAGCAAGGGCAAGGTCCTACATGGGAGCATACTTGGCATATTTGAGAAAAAGCAAAAAAGAGCCAGTGAGACTGGAGAAGCTGAGCAAGGGGACCCAGTAGGAGCTGAGGTTAGAGAGGAAAGGGAGGGTTGGTAAGCAGGCAGATCCTGTGGGGCTTTTGTAGACATTGCAAAGACCTTCCTTTTACCCTGAGTGAGATGGGAGCCACTGGAAGATTTTGAGTACAGGAATGACAGGACCCGACTGACATTTCTAGACAGCACAAGTGGAAGCAGGGAGGTGACTCAGGAAGTTATTGAAACGATCCAGATGAGATAAGATAGTCACTTGAGCCAGGCTGGGAGCATGGAGGTGATGAGTCATGAGTCTATTCTAAGTATATCTATACATATTTTCAAAGTTTATTTATCAATTTGGGGGGGTGGGAGTGGGGTGCTGGGCAGAGAGAGAGAGAATCCCAAGTAGGTTCTGCTCTGCCATGGCTAGATCCCATGAACCATGAGATCATGACCTGAGCCAAGATTAAGAGTGGGTCACTTCACCGACTGAGCCACCCAGGGGGCCCCTATTCTAGGTACATTTTTGAGGTAGACTCCACAGGATTTCCACTTGGGTTGGATATGGGCTACGACAAGAAGTCAAGAGCGCCTGCAGGTTTCTGGTCTGAATGCCGGAAAGGCAGGAAAGGGTGGCAGTGCCGCAGGACTGGGGGAAAGGCTGAGGTCATTGGTTCACTCTGGGGAATGGTAAGTAAGAGATGAATACCGGACACCCGAATGGAGGGGTCAAGCAGGCAGTGGGATTTACCAGGCTATCATTCAAGAGCGTTCAGAACTGAAGATTCCAATTTGAAATGTGAAGCCCTAAAACTGCACGAGATTTTCAAGGGAGGTGAGTGCAGGCTGAAAGGCATGGAGGTCCCAGGACTACGCTCCGAGCACGCCAACCTAAAGAAGCAGAGAGATGAAGAAGAATGGGCAAAAGTAGGAGGAAGATCGGGAACTTGTGGCAAGCTAGGAGCCCAACAAAGGACGTGTTTCAGGGGTGGACCAATCAGCGGTGACAGACGGCTATGTGTAACCACTGAGAATCAGTGCTGCATTTAGCCAAGCGGAAATCCTCATTGGCCTTGTCAGCAGACTGGGTTTAAGACAGGATAGGAGGAGAGCATTTGCCAAATTACCCAGTGAAAGAGAGCAGGAAAATGGCACCATGGCTCAAAGGGAAGTGGAACCAAGGCAGGGGATTGTACAAAATAATATGTGACACTGACTTCAGTAGGGTACTCTGACATGGGCGGAGCCAAGGAATTGATGTCCTAATAACATTTTTAATTTCTTTTCATGTTTTTATTTATTTTTGAGACAGAGAGAGACAGAGCATGAGCAGGGGAGGGGCAGAGAGAGAGGGAGACACAGAATCCAAAGGAGGCTCCAGGCTCTGAGGCATCAGCACAGAGCCCGACGCGGGGCTCGCACTCACGGAGCAGGAGATCATGACCTGAGCTTAAGTCGGACGCTTAACTGACGGAGCCACCCAGGGGCCCCTAACATTTTTTAAATACGGACTTTAGGGGCCCCTGGGTGGCTCCGATGGTTAAGCCTGTGACTCTTGGTTTCAGCTCGTGTCATGACGCCATGGCTCATGGGTTTGAGCCTCGAACTGGGCTCTGCCCTGACGATACAGAGCCCACTTGGGATTCTGTCTCTCTGCCCCGCCCCCACCCCCGCAGCATGGGTGCTTTCTGTCAGTCTCAACACATCCATGGGTGCTCTCTGTCAGTCTCAAAATAAATCAATACGCTTAAAAAAATAATAAATAAATATAGACTTTATTCTTCAGTGCAGTTTTAGGTTCACAACAAAATTAGTAAGAAAGTAGAGTTTCCACATACTTCTGCCCACACATAATGCACAGCCTCTCCACTATTAACACCCCACACCCTATGGCCCATTTGTTACAATCAAGGCACCTACCCAGATGCATTATCACCCCAAATCCCTAGTTGACATCTGGGTTCGCTCTTGGTGTTGTACATCGATGGGTTTTTCACCAGGGTACTAATATTTTACATAATTTAGAATAAATTTGTGTGACAATGACTTTTTTACCATGGTAAGAACACTTAACATGAGATGTAGCTTCTTAAATATTTTTTAAAAAATTTAATGTCTATTTATTTATTTTGAGAGAGAGAGAGAGAGAGAGCATGAGCAGGGGAGGGGCAGAGAGAGAGAGAGAGAGGGAGAGAGAGAATCCCAAGCAGGCTGTGTGCAAGCAGCCCCACACCGGGCTCCATCTAATGAGTAAGATCATGATCTGAGCTGAAATCAACAGTTGGACCCTTAACCCACGGAGCCGCCCTGGCGCCCCCACCCTCTTAAATTTTTTTTTAATTTTTTTTTTAATGTTTTATTTATTTTTGAGACAGAGAGAGACAGAGCATGAACGGGGGAGGAGCAGAGAGAGAAGGAGACACAGAATCTGAAACAGGCTCCAGGCTCTGAGCCGTCAGCACAGAGCCCGACGCGGGGCTCGAACTCACGGGCCGTGAGATCATGACCTGAGCCGAAGTCGGACGCCCAACTGACCAAGCCACCCAGGCGCCCCATAAATTTTTAAGTGCACAGTACAGTATGTGCAATATTGTAGGGCAGAGAGCTAGAATTTATTCATCTTGCATAACTCAAACTTTTTACCATTATGCAACAACTCCCCATTCCCTCTTCCCCCCAGAAACCACCATTCCACTCTGTTTCTAGGAGTTTGACTATTACCAAAATATAAAAGATGACAAATATTGGCAAGGATGTGGAGAGACTGGAATCTTCGTATACAGTTGGCGGGAATGTACAAGGGTGCAGCCTCTGTGGAAAACGGTACGAAGGTTTTCTAAAAAAATTGAAGGGGCACCTGGGTGGCTCAGGTGGTGTAGCATCCGACTCTTGATCTCAGCTCAGGTCATGATCTCACCGTTCCTGGGATCAAGTCCCACGTCAGGTTTTGCGCTGGCCGTGTGGGGGCTGCTTGGGATTCTGTCTCTCCCTCTCTCTCTCTATGCCCCTCCTCTGTTCGTGCTCTCTCTTTCTCTCTCTCAAACTAAATAAATAAACTGTAGAAATAAATTAAAAATAGAACTTCCAGGCTCAGTCAGTTGAGCATCCGACTTCGGCTCAGGTCATGATCTCACGGTCTGTGAGTTTGAGCCCCACGTCGGGCTCACTGCTGTCAGTCTGTCAGCGCAGAGCCCACTTCTGATCCTCTGTCCCCCTCTCTCTGTCCCCCTCTCTCTGCCCCTCCCCTGCTTGTGCTCTCCCCCCAAAAAAATATTTTAAAAAATAGAACTTTCATATGATCCAGCAATTCCACTTCCGGGTATATATATTCCCCCAAATTGAAATCAAGATCCCTAAGTGGTGATCCATTGCAGCACAAAGGCTAAGATGTGGAAAAAGCCTAAATGCCCACCGATTGAATGAATGGATAAAGAAAAGCTGGTATACACATACAATGGAATACTTATTACCTTAAAAAGAAGGAAATCTTGCCCTACGCCACCATGTAGATGAACCCTAAGGACGTGATGCTGAGTGAAATAAGCCAGTTCCAAAAAGACAAATACTGTATAATTCCACCAAAAAGAGGTTCCTAAAGTAATAATATTCAAAGCCTTGTTTTTCAGTAATTAAAAACATTTTTAAATAAGTTAAGGTGGCACTCAAAATAACAACATTTTAAAAAGTGGTCGTATTTTATCATACACTGTTCTGTGGGCTAATCGGGAGACATATTATCCACTAGAGTTTATAATTTCAAAAACAAAAGTACACAGGTCCTGCCTCCAAGGGCAGTGCTTCCCCTCCCCCTGCCCCGACACCATCCCGTGAGTACTCAACACTGTTAACCGTGCTCTGTCCCCACAGAATGCACTTAGGTGTCAAACTGCTGTGAAGTGCTGCTGGCTAAGGAGCTATCAGGAATACTAACAAGCCTAACAGAATGTGGGAACCAGTTCAACGGGCAAACAAAATGCTTTATGTAGTAGATGAACATTTCAAAGGACACAACGAAAAGAAGAACACACACAAACACAGACACGCTCTGCGCGAAGTACAATTGTAACAATATCTACTATGTGGAACACGCCTTCTCTCTGCTAAAGTTTCAGCATTCCTTGTTGCTCCCACCCCCCACACCCATTGTTGGGGCTATTATCCCAAGGTAGAGGCTGAAGTACCAGGGGGGTTGTAACTGAAAAGCTAGAAAGTGGCCGTGGTGGATTCTGAACTGAATCGTTGGTATCTGACAGCAAAGCCCACGTTGTTTTCACTGGCACCGGGACAGCTTGCCGGAAAAAGAAACAAACAAACAAACAAACAAAAAACACAGGAGTCAGTAACGTTCTCTCCACGACTCACAAAAATCTTCCTGGGAAAAGTAGGAATTGCACATTTAAGAATAAAACGCTGGGGCGCCTGGGTGGCTCAGTCGGGTGAGTGTCCGACTTTGGCTCAGGTCATGATCTCGTGGTTCACGAGTTCGAGCCCTGCACTGGGCTCTGTGCTGCCAGCTTGGAGCCTGGAGCCTGCTTCGGATTCTGTGTCTCCCTCCTCTCTCTCTGCCCCTCCCCTGCTCACGCTCTGTCTCTCTCTCTCTCAAAAATAAACATTAAAAGGAAAACCATAAACTGCTACCCTAAAGGAAAATGGACAAGGGTAATTCAGCAGTCTGTAGTGTTGAATGCATTCTGTTCTTTCTGGAGAATATAAAACGGCTTAAAGGAGGTCCCAGAGATAGTGGTTGACCAGAGAAGTTCAAATACTTGATGAACTCAGCTGATAAGATTATAGGTATCCAAACAGTTTCATCCTACAATTACCACAACGTGTGACTGTAGCCAAAGGAGTGAAGTGTGCCTTTGCCATATTTTTTTTAACACTTTGCATGATTCTGTCATCCACCCAGAGAAACAAGCATCGATAATATTCAGCAGCGTGCCAAAAATCTAGACAGATTGGGTCAAGTTTCCATCATCATATTGCACCACATTATATTGCCATTTCAGCAATAATGTCAGTAATTAGATGTTGGCTAAGTGCCTAAATCCTGGTTCACAGCTACGATTTAAATACATATCATACTAAATAGTGTCATTGTGCAAAGCCAAGAGGTATTCCGTGGTTGGTATTTTCCCCCTTCCTGAGACACAAAGCAGCTTATTCTGTTCTCCAGAATGCAGGTGTAACATTGGAAAATGCCTTGAAAATTCCACATGTGCATTTGCCTGGGAAAATAACTGATTTTTTTAAGTTATAAAAATATACTGGCTTTTCCACCTCAGTGGGTGGATGGAAATGGGTAGAAATGTATCATTCCCAGCTGATATGTTTATGTTATTGAAACCTTGAAAACAGTTCAAAATAAACAGCCCTAAATAGGCTAATAGGCCGAAAGGTTTCTCATACTTACTGTTTTGCATTGAACCTTCGCTTGTACACAGGAAAATGAGATTAAGGTCATTTCAGTACATTTGGGACGTGTGTTTTCAAAAAGTTACTTGCTGTGGATGCCAGGTCAGGAAAAAAGCAAGTATCTTCTTAAACTCAAGCCCAATACATTTGTGGCAACTGCAGAATTTCCAAAAAAACACGGGTGGGAGATGGGGACCGTGGTCTGTACACCTTCTCTACCCACACGGAGCGTCAGACAAATGGGAAGTAGGATATACATCGGCCTACCATATCACTAATTGACCCTGAATTTCATTGCAGAATGGCTTTGGTCCCAGCGGGCGTTATTTACCGAAAGCCTATTTCAGTCCTCCTGAGCCCAAATTAACCAGTCTTCGAATGTGATACTTACAAAAGGAAACGAAGGGCCTATTTGTCTGACTGTGTGGACCGAAAAGAGAGGAGATACGTGGCATGAACCTGCTATCTTTCTGTCCTAATTCCCCTGGTCCCAAGCCGCACTATCTTCATGGTCTGGGCACTCTTGCTCAGGATGGTTGTAAGTGGTCAAAGAAGTGATGTTAATGACCTGTCCTGTACATTGACTTGGCTACTGCTGGCCCCCTATTTTCTGGTCCTTGGCTGATTCTCTTGGGCGCGTTGAGAAGGAGGCATATAGGTTAAAGCATTATGGTAGATCGCTAAATGCAGCCGTAATTTGTAACTCCACTCATCCAGAGTGGAGTCTCTTTCTCCAGAGACTTTTTGTGTCTGGAGACCTTTGTGACCTTCTCTGAAGAGCAGAAAGCAATGGAAGTGAGGTTGGCTGTGCTCTGAGCCCAGGCGTCCAGAAGCCTTGCTGCTGCTGCTTCTGGGAATCCTTTTGGCACAATGTGGACAAGCCCGGCCTGGCCTGCTGGACAAAGAAACACCACACGGAACTGGCATCACAGCTGTTCCCAGTCGAGGCCCGGGACAGGTGAGGAAGGCTTGCCAAGAAAAGTCAGGCTGGGAACAGACCACAGAGGCAGCCCAGTGAGCTCAGCCCAAGTTGTCTGAGTTTGGGGTTCCTTACTACACAGCTATAGGTGACTGTTACCAGCCCTGTAGGCCATAACAGCCCTCTTAACAGTGATTCCCTTTGCTCAGTCCTTTCCCCTGAAGGAAGGTTAGATTGTTTCTAACAGATCTTTATCTGCCAAAGGTGATTATATCAACAACTGCCTTATATGACTTAAGAAGACAAGCTTCATTGTGAAAATCGAAAGGTTTCTCTGGATAAGGTGGGCTGGCCAACAAAGAAATTAGTCTATTGTACAAATCAAGCCAAAAGGAAAGCATTGCCCTAGGTTGAAAGAACTATAAATCGAAGGTCCCCAATGACACGAATATCCAAAGAATCGACAGAAATGCCACCAACATAAAGATTAACTTTGACAACTCTACCAGGCTCAGGGGGCACAATACCATCTTAGGAAAGTACCAGTAAGACATTTCTCCTCACTTACCACTCTCCTGCTTTCTGGTGCTCTCTGCTCTGATGGGCAAATGGGGAGCCAAGCCCAGGGAAGAGAGAAAGGGCCATGCTCCGTTTCCTTGGCCTTCCTACAGAAGGCACCAGCTGGGCGGGGAAGCAGTTTTCACCCAAGTCAAGTTTAAAGCCTTGATTATTGTAGAAAGGGAGGTACATCAGAGGGATCTCATCCTCAGCTTGAAGCTACAAGCTTCCCTGTAGAAGGCCATAATTCGAGTAGGTGATAACCAGGTACGACTGTGGTCTTGCATTCAGAAAGAGAAAACTGGCGTGCTAACCACACTTTTGCTTTTGGCGTCCTAAAAAATGTAATTTAAAATGAATCATGGGGCGCCTGAGGCCCTCAGTCGGTTAAGTGTCCAACTTCGGCTCAGGTCACCATCTCGTGGTTCGTGAGTTGGAGCCTGGCATCGGGCTCTGTGCTGACAGCTCAGAGCTTGGGGCCTGCTTCAGATTCTGTGTCTCCCTCTCTCTCTTTGCCCCTCTCCTGCTCATGCTCTCTTTCTCTCTCTCTCTCTCAAAAATAAACAAACATTAAAAAAAAGAAGAAGAAGAATCAGAAAATCACCTGGCTCATAGATGGTAAATTAGTTCTGAGCTTAGTAGTCTGTAAAATGTTCCTAGGGGCTATATATCACATCATATCACATCATATCACATATATCACATCATATCACATACATGTCAGAGAACCAGGTAGTAAGAGGAAGAGGACATTGTGGATGCCCAGGATGTTCTACTAGCAGGAATAGTCATGAGCTGGTGTTCGTGACATAACTGACAAGACAGAATAGGTGTCACTAAACACCAGATTCAGTTCTTTACAAAAGATACAAATGGATCACAAACCTGAAATTAAATATAACACTTCGAGGGAAAAAAACAACACAAGTTTTAATACTGGACAACAAAAGTATGATCTACAAAAGGAAAATTTTGTAGATTAGAGCTCAACAAAATTAAAAACATTTGTTCTATGGGGCACCTGAGTGGCTCAGTCCATTAAGCCTCCGACTTTGGCTCAGGTCATGATCTCGCAGTTTGTGAGTTCAAGCACCGCGTCGGGCTCTGTGCTGACAGGTCAGAGCCTGGAGCCTGCTTTATATTCTGTGTCTCCCTCTCTCTCTGCCCCTCCCCTGCTCATGCTCTGTCTTTCTCTGTCTCTCAATAATAAACAAATGTCAAAAAAAATTTTTTAAACATTTGTTCTGTGAAAAACCCCATTAAGAGTATAAAAAGATGAACACCAAGCAGGAGAAAATATTTGAAAACCACATACCCAACAAAGAACTTCTATCTGGAATATGTAGGGAAGTCTCAAAACTCATTGTTAAAAAAAATTCTTGGGGCTCCCAAGTGGTTCAGTCAGTTGAGCGTCCGACTTTGGCTCAGGTCATGATCTCTTGGCTCGTGAGTTCAAGCCCTGCATCAGGCTCACTGTTGTCAGCACAGAGCCTGCTTTGTATCTTCTGTCCCCCTCTCTCTCTGCCCCTTCCCCACTTGCACACACTCTCTCTCTCTCTCAAAAATAAATAAATCTTTAAAAAAAATTCTTGTTGGCAAATAGACAAAAACAGGAACATTTTCCTGAAAAGGATACATAGATGGCAAATAAACAGGTGGAAAACTGTTCAATTTCATTAGTCATCAGGGGAATGCAAATTGAAATCACCACAAAATACCATTGCACACCTATTAGAATGGCTAAAATAATTAAAAAAAAAAAAAAACAGAGCTAACACGAAACACCGGTGAGGATGTAGAGAAACTGGGTCACTCATACATTGCTGGTGGTCATGAAAAATGGTATGACTGCTCTGGAAAACAGTTTGGCAGTTTTTAATAAAACGAAATCGGTAACTATCATACAACCAGCATTGATCCCAGAGAGAGAAAAATGTATGTCTGTGCAAAAACCCCATACAAAAATACTCTTTTTTAAAAAAATTTTAAAAAATTTTTTTTAACATTTATTCATTTTTGAAAGGCAGAGAGAGACAGAGTGCAAACGGGGGAAGGGGCAGAGAGAGAGGGAGACACAGAATCTGAAATGGGCTCCAGACTCCGAGCTGTCAGCACAGAGCCTGACGCGGGGCTTGAACTCACGGACTGCGAGATCACGCCCTGAGCCGAAGTCAGCCGCCCAACCGACTGAGCCACCCAGGTGCCCCTTTAAAAATTTTTTTAACGTTTATTTATTTTTGAGAGACAGAGACAGAGCGCAAGTGGGGGAGGGGCCGAGAGAGAGGGAGACAGAATCAGAAGCAGACTCCAGGCTCTGATGCGAGGCTCGAACCCACAAGCCGTGAGATCATGACCTGAGCTGAAGTCGAACACTTATCTGACTGAGCCACCCAGGCGCCCCTGTTAGTTGTTTTATTCATAATAGCTGAAAACTGGAAACAAACCAGAGGACCTTCAACAAACAAATGGTAAACGACCTGTGGTACATCCACGCCATGGGGTGCTACTCAGCAGTGACAAGGAACAAACTTTTGACCCATACATCCTCCTGCATAAACCTCCAGGGAATCATGCCGAGTAAAAAGAAAAACAAAACTCAAGATGTTTGTGTCATTACATTTATATTAACATTCTTAAAATAATGTAATCACAGAGACAGACCAGATTGGAAGTTGCCAGAGGTTAGGGGGTTGGTAGCTGTGAGAAGAGGCTATAAAGAGATAGCATGAGGGGTGCCTGGGTGGCTCAGTCGGTTAAGCGTCCACCTCTTGACTTTGGCTCAGGTCATGATCTCACGATTCTTGAGTTCCAGTTCTGCATCTTGGCTCTGCGCTGACAGCATGGAGCTTGCTTGGGATTCTCTCTCTTCCTGCTCCTCCCTGACTCACTTGTGCTTTCTCTTAAATAAGCTTAAGGGAGAGAGAGAGAGAGAGGGCATCAGAGAGCCTTTATAATTATGGAACTCTTGGGTATCTTGACCATGGTGATGAGTACATGAATCTACATGGGAGATAAATCTGGACACACTCTCTCTCTCTTTCTCTCTCTCTGTCAGTCTCTGTCTCTGTCTCTCTTCCTCCCCAGATCCCTCCCCAACAAAGCGCCATAGAACTTTACAGCAGAACTTTGCCAGAGAACTGGTAAAAGCTGATAAGCTCTGTGGATTGTCGATTTCCCCGTGTCACATTGCTCTGTAATTATGCAAGATGTTACCATTGAGGGGAACTGACTGAGGGGTACATGAAACCTGCAAGAACGTTTTAATTTTGCAACTGTGACTTCAGCCTGCCAACTCTTTATAACTATTCTGAATCTTGTAATGTTTAATCTGTAATTATATCTTATTTGGGGGCTACTCTTTATAAGGGTTTCAAAATAAAAATGTTAAACGAAACTAACAAAGAAGGATGCGGGACGGACAATACGGCACACACGTTAAACAGCAAAGATGAGTCTCATGACCCGGTACAGGTTCCCAGACACCGGTCATTCATTCAGGATGGGTCATCTGAGATGGGGCTGAGTGGGTGTGGCTCCCGGCCACCTTCAGCTGGTTAGGAGCGTGCCTCTCATTCTCCATTTCATCAATACCGGTCACTCATTACTCAACAGCGAGGCCGGGGTGCTAGCCCAGGCACGTAGACCTAGGCTGAAATCTATTTGCCTTGCATCTCATCTAAGCCTCCTCCTAACGGATTCCTATGTGAGTGTTGGAAAGGGTGTGCAATCCACACCTCTGGCGTCCCTAGGGGAAGCTAGAGGAAAGGCCACCCGACCAGCTGCTCCCCAGCCTTCAGCCGTCGCAATACCACACAGTGACATTTACAGATAGCCGCCACACACTCGGAGCAGGGCTGTGCCGTGAATTCAATCTGAACTCTGAAGTACAAATGAGAATGAGATTCTAGCAAAATAAAAATGACCAATGCCTGGAGCCTGGGGAAATCTACACACCCTGCTAACTGGTGGAAATCAAGTCTTAGATGGATTCTGCCTCATTCTAGTTTAGTGTGTGTGTGTGTGTGTGTGTGTGTGTGTGTGTGTGTGTGTATACTTCTTTATGGGTCATCAGGGGATATAGAGCATCATTCTCAAAGTATAAAAGAAAAACCTATTTCTGGAAATGTCTATAGAAATCAGAAGAAAGTTTAACGCTTATGCATCTGATTAGACTGAGAAAAGACAATCATGTTCTCAATGACATAAGAAAAAGAAAGTCCTAATAAAATGCTATGAAGAAGTGTCAGAGAGATAAATAATTGTTTAAGGAACTTACATAGCCACTAGCTCATTTATGACTTCAAGTTTTTTTTAATAATTTTTAAAGTTTATTTTGATAGAGACAGAGAGAGAATGAGCAGGGGAAGGACAGAGAGACAGAGAGAATTTCAAGCAGATTCTAAGGGTCAGCATAGAGCCCCACATGGGGCTGAAATTCATGAAACTGTGAGATCATGACCTGAGCTGAAATTGAGTTTGACGCTTAACTGACTGAGCCACCCAAGCGCCCTGATGACTTCTTCAAGTTTTTAAATGGTGGGGTAAAGAGGATTGCCCTTTCCCCTTCTCAAAAATCACGCTGGAGTACTAAGAGAATAGGTACCTATAAGAGTATTAAAAGAAGAAACAGAAGCAAAATCCGTTTCCACTGAAATGAGGAGACATCTGCAACCGTGCACCTGTGAGGAAGGGCTGGCAAGAGTGGGGAAGGTCAAACAGAAGTGTGAAGCTGCCCAGTAGAGGTGTCTGCAGGTAGACTCTGGTGACCCAAGCCCATCATGAATCTGCTCTCAGCCTGCTTCTCAGCCACACTTCCCTTTGCTGGTACTCTGCAAACCACATTTCTCCTGCTGGAGTCTGCCAGTAGGGGGTGCTAGAGAAGGACCAGAAGGAAGAAGGAATGGTGACCACTGGTGCCACAGTTAATTCCAGTTTCCAGTTGTTGGTTTTCTTCTACAGTCCCAGAGCATCATCCTATCCCCTCTGAAATAGCTGACAACTGCTTCTCCATGGAGGTCTGTGTCTCCCGCCCACCAAGCCTCTAGGTTATAATGACCTTAGGCTCTCCTCCGATTTCCTCCAGAGCTAAGAGTGGTGGGGGCCTCCTGCAGTTCCTATCGCTCTGTTAAGTTAGCGTCCCTTTCCCCATTTTCCATCTGCCCAGGATCTGTTTAATCCAGCTCTTATATGAAACTCACTGGTAAAATAACTTGTGGAGTTCTGTTTTCCTGACTGGACCCTGACAGATATAAAATCACTATCCTCAGAAGTAAGTGACCCACTGAGAGGGGAAAAGTTAATCACTCTTGAGGGCTGGTTGATCTAATGTCCCTGGCCTTGGTTTGATGGGGGAGCTTCCAGAAGCAGAGAGGGTGATGCTGCATAAACCATCACATAGAGCACCATTGCAGAAAGAGGTGTCTTGGTAAAGCGTAGGGGAGGGCAGTGTGCTGAGCCTCACGAACTGACTGCAGGACTTATATTTCTTGTCTAGGGAGAAGTCACAGCCGAGAGAACAGTCATACAGGGTTCTGTCACAGGAATCCTTGCCAGCCTGGGGCGTGACCCTGCCTGATGTCTGACCTGCACCTCCCATAGACAACTCGTCCAGGAAGAACTCATCTCATTTGAAGATGAGCAACAATCCAAAATGAATTTGCCATAAATTATATGCAGATACATACCATGTTCTACGTGAGAAAGCAATAGCATAAGAATAAATAACCAAAATTCTAAGAAAGATATTAAGCATATACAGTCAAGCAGTACATTTTATAATGATATAAAATAAGTAAATAGGATTTATTTTTGGATTGATAAGATGCTTCAACATTAAAATATTCAAATATTATGTTAATAAATCAAAAATAAAAGCCAGGGGTGTCTGGGTGGCTCAGTTGGTTAAGCGTCTGACTCTATTTGGGCTCAGGTCAGGATCCCAGAGTCGTGGGATTGAGCCCTGAATCTGGCTCCGCATTGAGTGTGGAGCCTGCTTAAGATTCTATCTCCCTCTGCCCCTCTCCCCTGCTCATGCCCTCTCTCTCTGTAAATAAAATAAAAATGAATAAATAAATAAATAAATAAATAAATAAATGCCAAATAACTCGTGGTGATTTTTTATAGGTACAAAATATGAACAAAATTCTATACCTATTACCAAAATGTTTAATAAAAGTAAAGAATTTTTCTCAAATATTTTGAACAGTATTTATCAGAAATCAATAGTAAACAATTCTGAAAATTTACAGGTATTCTGACTGTCAGGAACAAGACAAGTATGTTTACTATCAGTATTATTCACTGCTACGGTACTTTGGACAGTCTATTTAATGGAATAAATCTAGAAAACAAAATGAGAGGAAAAAGTGAGGTGGCAATATTTACATACGATATGATTGTATACATAGAGAAAAACCACCTGAAACAAATATAATGTTACACATCAATTGTATCTCAATAAAAAAATAAAGATTTACAAATTAATATCTTTGTTTCTAACTAGCCATAACTAGTTAGAAATGAATTGAAAATAAAATTCCATTTGCAAAAATGACAACTCAAAATTCATCAAGAAAAAAAGTATATATACATATATATGTATATATATATATATATGTATATATACTTGTAAAAAAAAAAAAGAAAACTATGCGGCATTAATGACAAACGTGAAATAAAGCCCCAACTGAATGGGAAAACATACCATTCTCCTAGACAGGAAGATTCAAATAACATAAAAATGTCAGTCCTCCCAAAGTCATATATAAACATTGTGCTTTTTCAGTCAGAATATCAAAGGGATTTTGAAGGAACGTAATAAATCGATTCTAAATTTCATCTGGAACAATAATTCCATCAGAATTGCCAAGAAATATTTGAAAAACAGAATAATGAGTAGAGGCATGTCTTATCAGATATGAAAATGTCCTTGAAAACTATTATAATTAAAGTGCCATATTATTATACCAGGAATAGACAAATAGCTTGTTATAGCAGAATATAATCCAGAAATATGTATCTATTTAATACATGAAAAATGTGACATTTTAAATCAGTACGTAAAGAATGAATTATTCAGTATTTGGATAATGGAACAACTGAATATCCATTTTGAGTAAATCAAACTTAGCTTCCTGCATTATGAGATATATATATGTATACGTATGTATATGTATATGTATATATACAATTATTTATCAGTGATGGTTTACAAAACTAGTAGAGAAAAATTTTAAGAAAGTTTAAAAAAATCCTTATTGGAGAACGACCTTCTACATATAGTCCAGAAACCAGACAAAATTGGACATAATTCCTAGATTTTCCTACTAAAATTTAAATTTGCTCTATGTTGAAAAAAATACCATAGACAAAAGTAAAAAGATGAAATGGATTAAGAGAGAATGTTTGCAACTCAGAAAACACAGAGGGGCCAGCAGGGAGCTTCAGTCTGCTTTCAACTTAAGAGTTTTGGTGACCTGGTGAGCCTCATCATCAATTTTCAACAGCTCGGGAGAACAGGAGTAGAAGAAAAGGCCCAAAATGGGAGTAAGTAGGACCCTGTTCGCCACCCCACAAACCTGGAACATCAAAGGACTACACTCTCACAGTAAAGTTAAACTAGAAAAGACACTTCCCCTACTCCATTGGTCTAGAAAGACATGACCAATCTCAAACCGGTTATTAAGTAGCGAAACTATAACCCATCCTTAAGGCAATGAAATACCCTGAATTCAACTTAACTAGGGGTTTCAAAAAACCTCAAGGCAAGAATTTAACGTAGAATGCTCTGGGAGTGTTCCCAAACATTTGGCAAGAGCAAACATAAATCCTTTCTTCAGAAATGCACCTTTATCCAAGGTCCCAAGTATTTCCCTCCCTCTCCAAAAAAAAGAAAGAAAGAAAGAAAGAAAGAAAGAGGAAAGGAAAGGAAAGGAAGGGAAGGGAAGGGAAGGGAAGGGAAGGGAAGGGAAGGGAAGGGAAGGGAAAGGAAAGGAAAGGAAAGGAAAGGAAAGGAAAGGAAAGGAAAGGAAAGGAAAGGAAAGGAAAGGAAGGGAAAGGAAGGGAAAGGAAGGAAAATCCAAAGAAAATGAATGTTTTCAATCAAGACAAAACAAACCACAAAAACACAAGCACGATGAGTGAGCATAGCACCAACAATAGCTGAAAAATACTTTAGATGAGTTATTCTCAAAACATAGTCCCTAAACTAAGCAACATCAGCATCACCAGGGAAGTTGTTGGAACTGCACATTCCTAGGCTCTGCCCTTACCTGCTAATCACAGGTCCTAGGCGTGACGCCCAGCCATGTGTGTTTTTTTGTTTTTTTTTTTTGTTTTTTTTTTTTTAATTTTTTTTTTCAACGTTTTTTATTTATTTTTGGGACAGAGAGAGACAGAGCATGAACAGGGGAGGGGCAGAGAGAGAGGGAGACACAGAATCGGAAACAGGCTCCAGGCTCCGAGCCATCGGCCCAGAGACCGACGCGGGGCTCGAACTCACGGACCGCGAGATCGTGACCTCCAGCCATGTGTGTTTTAATGAGTTCTCAGGTAATTCTGATGCACACTCAAGTTTGGGAACCTTTGCTTAAATATTAAATTTAAAAACCCAACGTATGGTGCAAATATATTTGATGTGTTTCTCAAGAGAGGCTTGGAAACATGACAAAAGAGAGAACAATTTTGAATAAAGCCAAGCAGGGCTTTCAGAAATGAAAAATACGGCAACTGGAATTTAAAATTCAATTGATCCATTTAGCAGTAGACCCGATGGACATAGCCAAGGAAAGAATGAGTTACCTGAAAGACAGAACCAAAGAATAGTATGGAACGAAGCACGGAGACATAAAGGAGACGAGGATGAAAGGCAGATTTAAAGACTTCGTGATGCACTGAGTGAATATGCATGTGTTGCATATTTCATGATGTAAAGGAAACATTTTTAAATGCTTGAATGACACCTACAATTAATACAACCCAATTAATGTATACATATTGAGCACTGCACCCCACAGAGAAGTCCAAAATTATAAAGGAGAAATGTGGCCTTCAGGCCATGGTCACCCAACAAAGGATAGAAGTCACAGCAAAGGGTGAAGGTAAAAAGGTGGGTATGGTGAGCCTACAGCAGCATTCCTAGAAAGGAACACAGGGCCAGAGAGACCAGAAGCTTCTCTCCACACCAGAGGAGCAGAGGGTCTGAATAGGCTGTTAACAATATTGGATTCGGCCGTGGTCCCTAGGGTGGGAGTAATCTTATATTTGCATTGCTTTTAAGATATGAATGTGACAACTTTCAAGTTTCAATCAGCCTTCAAGAGAAAAGGCAGACTAAGTTAAGGGTCTCCGCACTTTCCTACAAGAGAATTCAGGACATTTATTTCCTAGTAAATTGAGTGTGAACTAAAAGTTGCTCATGTCAAGCAATCAGGACCAACGGTACTTGCAAACTGCATTATATGTGGGTTTTATATGCTTTAGACAGTATACGGTTGACACTAACATCTAAATACAGTGGAAAAATAAAAACTCTTGGAAAACTAAACAAAATGCTCTCTCCTGGACATGATGAAGAGTACCTAACATAAGGCATACCTGGCTGGCTCTGTTGGAAGAGCGTGTGACTCTTGATCTCAGGGTCGTGAGTTCAAGCCCCATGTTGGGTACTGAGATTACTAAAAAAGAATAAAATAAAACTTTTTACAATAAAGAATATCTAAGTTAAAACAATAGCCAACACCATACTTTCACAAATCACCCAAGAGATTATCATTAAGTAAAGAAGAGGTCAAAAATGGCTGCTATCTACAAATTACTCCCATTGAAAGTAAAACCAAGAAGATACACTGAATAACTCTACCAAATTAATTTATGGGCTATGAGAATTTAAAATAAGTATGATACAATTGATACATAAACTTTCTCCTTGTCTTTGAGATTCTTCAATTTTATGGTACTGTACTCAGAGGAAGGATTCATTTTATTACCCAGCCTGTGAACTTTTCCAACCTGAGGTCTTTCATTATTTCTTTCCTTCTAGAACATGGAATATTAAATTCTATTTAATAACAGGCAATTATTTTTAACAAGAAACCAAGTGGAAATAATAATTCAAAACTGTAATTGCTGAAACAATTGAATGGAAGGGGTGAATGTCAGCATGGATTCCACTGGAAGCAGATTTTATGAGCTGAAGATCAGGTCGAGAAATCCTCTCATCAGCAAGTAGTAAAGGATCAATGTGCTGGTAACAGGAGCACCAAAAGGACAGGGGAAAACAGAGGGGAGGAAGCATTTGACAAAGAAATGATAGGGGTGCCTGGGTGGCTCAGTAGATTAAGTGTACGACTCTTGATCTCAGCTCAGGTCATGATCTCACAAGTTCATGAGTTCAAGTCCTGAGTTGGGCTCTGCACAAACATTGCAGAGCCTGCTTGGGATAATTTCTCTCTCCCTCTTTCTGCCCCCTCTCCTGCTTGCACTCCAAATACACACACACACACACACACACACACACACACACACACATATATATATATATAAATAAATTATAATTAGTGGAAATTCTCAGAACTTTACAGAGAAAAAGCAAATCACATACAAAGGACCAAAATAAATCAGGCTTTCAACAATACCACTGGCATCAAGAAGGCAGTGTGGTAAGACATTGAAGACCCCCAAACAGATTGGCTAAATGGGATTGCGTCCTCGCCTCTGAGAGGCAGGAAGAGGAGAGAGGAAAGATGTGTAGAGACAAGTTAGTCGGGGAGAGTGAGCTGGTCTGAGGCTGGACAGGATGCCACCACATGCAATCACAAGAAATGTCCCAGTTGGTGAAATAGCCAAAGAGTATTTTTAAGGACAACAATTTTGAGGAACTATATGAGCCATGGCTCAGAAATTTATAGTAGAATATTTTCTTCTGATGAATGCTTTCTATGAGTGTGTGTGTGTGTGTGTGTGTGTGTGTGTGTGTGTGCGTGCACACATGAAACATTCACAGAAGGGGTTGAATGTACCATCTGGATTGATGTGTAATAAATAAGACAGCTTCTCTGAAATGAGGAGCTTGGAGACAAAGGTGATCAAAAGGGTGTAAGCTCCTAGGAATTTTTAGAAATCTTCAAAGGCAAGGAGGGTAGGACATCCGCAAAGGTTTGAGTCAAGCCCACCTGGACAGCCAGGGTCTGGGGGACTTCATTCCAGCTGACATCTGGGCGACAGAGCACTTCTACTTCCAGAACAAAACTGTGCTCTCCACGGTGGTTCCTGCACCTGGGTTCTTTTTTTTTTTTTTTTTTTTAATGTTTATTTGAGAGAGAGAGAGAGAGAGTGTGTGTGTGTGAGCATGTGCACACTAGCGGCAGAGAGGCAGAGAGAGAGAGAGCGAGCAAGAGAGAGAATCCCAAGCAGGCTCAGTGCTATCAGTGTAGAGCCCACTACAGGGCTCGAACTCAGAAACCTGTGAGATCATGACCTGAGATGACATCAAGAGGCAGAAGCCTAACCAGCTGAGCCACCCAGAAGCCCCAGCCTTGGGATCTTTCTGTATGAATTCCCTAATAAATGTCCTCGCTATCTCTGGGCTCGTACAACTTCCTCAGTTTGCTCCCTTGTACTCCGCCTGTCTTCCTCATTAGCTTGCCTTTCTTTCCTTCCTTTTGTGGAAACGGCATTTTCCAAGGGTTCCCAAGCACTCCCCTTCTGCTTTCCCGAGCTCGCTGATCCAGGAGGTGAGCCCGGAAGCCGTGGCTGGCAGAGTTCCATCTCAGGTACACACGAATCACCTTGAACTCAAGGGGCCCGAATGGCTGCAGATTCACCATGTGTTCGGAAAGAAGGGGGACTTTGTTGTAATATTCACTTCATTTCAAACTTTTCCAACTTCTTCTGTAAAGTTTCGTAACTATTTTCGATTTCGCAGGCCATATGGCCTCCGTAGCAACCATGTAGTTCTGCCATTTTGCACGAAAGCAGCCATAGATGATATGTAAACAAATAGTTGTGGCTGTGTTCCAGTAACATTTTATTGACAAAAACAGGCAGTGGAAAGGAGTTGGCCCACACGCCTTCTTTTGATGTAAGCAAGCACTTGCCAAGATGAACCCCCCCCCACCCCCGCCTCCAGGATGTTAAGTATAGCAAAGGCCTGGGGAATATTGGCCCGATCTCCCTGTTGGTGTCCAACCCCTCCCCCAAGGTTTTTGCAGATTTCAAGATTTCTCAAGGTGAATTTTAGCTCTAGGCTTTGGCTTTTGTGTGAGTTGCCTCTGTCATGTACCTGATCTGCCCTGATTTATGTATATAAGCCATTCACTGACTTCCTGAACCACCCACACGATATTTTGATGACTGTTATCATTTTACTAGGGCTGCTGTAACAAAGTACCACAGACCGGTAGCTTAAACAACAGACATTTATCTTCTCAAAATTCTGGAGGCTGGAAGTCCAAGATCAAGGGGCCAGCGGGATTCGATTCTTCTGAGGCCTCTCTCTTTGGCTTGCAACCGGTCGTCATCTGCTCCCTGGGTCTTCACGTGGCCTTCCCTCTGTATGTGTCTGTGTCCTAACCCCCTTCTTACAAAGACACCAGTCATTTTGGACCTGAACGACTCTAATGACCCCATTTTAATTTACTTTCTAAAAGATCCGGTCTTAAATACAGTCCTATTCTGAGGTAATGCAGGGTTAGAACTTCAACTCCTCCTTCAATATGAATTTAGAGATAACATAAGTTAGCCCATACTCATGAGAATATAAATTTTATAAGGTCTTATGGTTATAGCAAGGGGTTCTCCATATATATTACATAGCAAAATTGTTAATTTGCTTATGAACCATTCCTATTGTTAAAAGCCTTTTTTAGGAGCGCCTGGGTGGCTCAGTTGGTTAAGTGTCTGACTCTTGGTTTCGGTTCAGGTCATGATCCCATGGGTCATGAGATTGAGCCCCGCGTTGGGTTCCATGCTGAAAGTGCAGAGCCTGTTTGGGATTCTCTCTCTCTGCTCCTCCCCTGCTCTCTCTCAAAATAAATAAACTTAAAAAAAGCCTTTTAAAAAAGTTTTTATTTAAATTTCAGTTAATTAACATACCATGTAATATTAGTTCCAGGTGTACAATATAGTGATTCAACAATTCCATACATTACTGGGTCATCATGACAAGTGGATTCCTTAATCCCCATCACCCATGCCCCCACCCACCTCCTCTCTGGTAACCATCTGTTTGCTCTGTAGAGTTAAGAGTCTGTTTCTTGGTTTGCCTCTCTCTCTCTCTTTTCCCCTTTGCTCGTTTGTTTTGTTTCTTAAATTCTACATATGAGTGAAATCATATGATATTTGTCTTTATCTGACTTATTTTGCTTAGCATAATACTCTCTAGCTCCATCCACATCATTACAAATGACAATATTTCATTCTTTCTTATGGTTGAATAATATTCCATTATATATATGTTATATATATATGTTATATTATACATATATTATATATATTATGTTATATTATTATATCATATATGTTATATTATATTATATATTATATATTATATATTTATTATATATTATATATTAATTATATATATTATAATATATATAATACATATATATTATAATATATATTATATATATTATAATATAATACATATATATTATAATATATATTATATATTATATATATTATATAATTATTATATATATTATGTTATATATATATGTTATATACCCCATCTTCTTTATGCATTCATCAGTCAATAGACACTTGAGCTGTTTCCATAATTTCGCTATTGTAGATAATGCTGCTATAAACATTGGGGTACATATATCCCTTTGAATTAGTGTTTTTGTATTCTTTGGGTAAATACCTAGTAATGCTATCGCTGGATTGTAAGGTAGTTCTATTTTTAACTTTTTGAGGAACCTCCATACTGTTCTCCAGAGTGGCTGTATCAGTTTGCATTCCCACCAACAGCACAAGAGGGTAAAAGCCTTTTTTGACCACTCTGCCACTCTAGGTTTAATTATTTTTTTAATTTTTTATTACTTTTTACTTTTTTTTTTTAACGTTCATTGCTTATTTTTGAGAGACAGAGCACAAGCACAGGAGGGACAGAGAGAGAGGGAGACGTAGAACCTGAAGCAGGCTCTGGGCTCTGAGATATCATCACAGAGCCTGACACTGGGCTCGAACCCATGAACCGTGAGAACATGACCTGAGCCGATATTGGACACTTAACCACTGAGCTAGTCAGGCGCCCCCTGGGGAAGTTCTTTTTATTTTTTTTTATTATTATTATTTTTTTAATGTTTATTTATTTTTGAGACAGAGAGAGACAGAGCATGAACAGGGGAGGAGCAGAAAGAGAGGGAGACACAGAATCTGAAACAGGCTCCAGGCTCTGAGCCGTCAGCACAGAGCCCGACGAGGGGCTCGAACTCATGGACCATGAGATCATGACCTGAACCGAAGTCGGGCGCTCAACCGACCAAGCCACCCAGGCACCCCGATGGGGAAGTTCTTTTTAAACTGAAGGTCCTTTCAAGAGAGTTGAGTAAGGCTAGTGCTCCTTTTGGCTCTCAAAGTACAGTTGTATCATCCTTGAAGTACTCAAAGTATTTTAATATACATTTCATTTTTCAATCATATCAGAATTACATGTTCAAATAAAATACCTACAACACACAGAAGGGAAAATCTGCCATAGTCATGCCACACTACCCATCCACTGTTAACTTTGAGGCTTTTACTACACTTTCTAACACAGTGGTGACTACAAGATGTATACATTATTGTTTCTTGCGAAGAATGTTTTTTTTGTCCATAACGTAATTAATTAGCTGAGTTTATTTCTACTTTGTCTCTGGAAAATATATCTGCTCAAGTACAAGGAATTTACCAGTGAATTACGTTATTAAGACATGGCCTGCCGTTCTCACACGGATGCTTGTCTGAAAGATAAAGGACAAAAATCAAAGCAGTGTTACTTACAGACAGCATTCACCAATAACTTATTCAATGGTATTCAATAGTAACTATATTAATATGCTCCATTTTAAATCAGCTAATGGAAAGTTAAGTGTTAGCAAGGCCTGTTCCCAGATTTAACGAGAGTCATCAGCTTCCTGATAGTCAACTTTTGGGTTGAAGAGGTTTTTCAATGGAAATGTGTGCATTTGATGAATGCTAATTGCATGGTTCCAAATCTTCTTTAGCCAATCCGTTTGCAGCTGTTATCCAAGTTATTTTATAAACGTCTGAAACAGCTGTCAACATTTTGAGGGGGAAGCTCTTCAATCAATGAATTGACAGAAATGCAATACTTAGATTTTTCTGAGCAGAAGGCTCGAGAACATAATATACATCTATTTAGTGATGTAGCCAGCAATGAAAGGCAACGATTGATACTCCCATTGTATTTTAAAGTGTTGAAGAAAATCTTCATGCTCATGGGCATGGAAAGTACATCTTAAGAGCACACTACTTGGGGTGGGGGGGGGAGACCCACAAAGTCAAATGGGATGTTTGAGTGTCCTAAGGATACAAGCAATGCAATCTTATTTCCCGTCAATAAGAATGCTTCTGATGGTATATAGCAACATTGTAAATCATATTTTAATTAAAATTTTAGTACTTGTTGATGTTATTTGTTTATTGCCTCAATAAAACATTTTTAACAGATGACATCTGGACATTTTGCTTGATTTCTTTCTTTTTTTGCTCTATAAAATTCTTTAGTAAATCTAATTGTTGGGAATTGCATCAGACTGACAGCTCTGGAAAACAAAGCCTTTTATTCAGGCTCAGAATCTGTGTATTCGGAAAACAGCTCCCTTTATGCTGCTATGGGCCTCAGTTGCGTACCGAAACTAGAAGGCTCAGGTCACTTTTAACCTTCATGGAGCATTTGCTTTTTTGCTAAGTTTGCCACCTTTGGGGGGAAAAATGAGCATCTGTAATTGTGGTGCTTTCCAGAGCGTCACGTGTCCGAAACAAGGCTGAAGACCGCTATGTCTTTCTATCCGCAACTGGTCCATATGATTCCTGTCCTATCATGACCTACTTAAAAATAAGCCAATGTTTTCTTTGCACGAATGGGAGACAAAGCCTGTCTGCTCTGACTTTTCATGGAACCATGTCCCTGTGTGAGCATGTCAATTTTTCATGCCAGTAACCAAAGAACATGATGAGGGTATGTTAAGTTTGCAAAAGTCTGCCTGGTTAAGTCATGCTGGCAGAAAACATATACTCATCTCTGCAAACTCGATACTGATGATTGCATATATGAAAACATTTTGCTATTGGGGCTGTTCCCTAACAGATGAAAACATCAGCAGTCATGGTGTGATATCCCTGGGCAGTTTTTCAAAAACACACAAAATCATCTTTTAACTTTCAAATGATTAAACATAGAAAGTCCTCTTTGTTGACCCTGAAATTTCTTCAAGCATTGTGGAATAAGTTTGTTTGTTTCCAATCAGTGTTTCCGTCTTTATTACTTTCTCTTTCCTCTCTTAACTAACCTACTTCTAGGGTTAGTTACCATGGAGCCACCAGAAGCAGATACCGAGACAAAGATATGTGTGCAAATGATTTATTCAGGAAGTGCCTCCCAGGAGAAACTAATAAGGGACTGGGGAAGCAAGACACGGAAAGGCAAAGTGCAAGCCAGGGTATGATCTCAGGCAAAAGTCCCTAGAGAGAAGAACGAGCCTGATCCGGCAGGGGAACTGGATTACAAATTTTGCCTCAGTGTATCCGAACCGGAGGCAAGAGAGCTGGGCTTTCGTTGGCCGCACCAGTCAGCCATTGGCCAGGGGCTTCCCCCGAGGAGGCAAGAATTCCCAGGCATTTCCTGCTTTCTGTACTTGTGCCCAAAGTGACTTCGGCAGACCTTGGGCAGACCTCCAAAGAAAGACACAGGTGTGGACAGTTACAAGCAAAAGCATACCAAAGCCAAAGGAAGGGTGTATAAGAATAAAAGAGATCCAGCTGAATCTGGCTGAGCCCCAGCAGTGTCCAATACACATAGGAACATTAGACAATATGCCTGGAATTGTAAAGTGAGGATAAGAGCTCATTCAGAACTCATGAGCTCCGTCCTGGTAGAGTACAAAAATGTGCAGTCATTTTGAGTAGCATACTCATGGCCACGAGACAAAGAAAACACAGAGCAGAGATTCCCATGCTCATTAGAATCACCTGGGAGCTTTCAGAACTCCCAAAGCCCAGGACATACCCCAGACCATTCAATCACCATCTCTGGGCCTGGTGCCAGACATCAGCGTTTTTTTCAGTGTTAAGGACCTTCGGCATAGAAATATGGTCTAGATATTGATGACCCTTGCCAAAGTTTGTCGTCGCCTTTCCTAAAACGGGTTTTGCTCATAACCTGTAAAACAACAAAACAGAACAAACAAACAACAATCGGGCTCTTTAATGTGATAGATAACATGTTAGTGGGAAAATGTCTTGCCTTTGGCAAAAATATCAGTCTATTTCCCTATTAATATAGGGTTTGGTACTTATTTTAAAATTGTTTAATTGGTTCAGGGACAAGCTATTAAGAGTTTTGCAGAAATCTATGGGGAAACATTGTAATTTTTTAAAAATGCAAAACAAAGAGAACTATTTTAACAAATAATGAGACAGCTACCTTTTACCTTATAAAAATAAAGGGAGGACTCTGGGAAGATGTCAGAGTAGGAATCGGTCTCCCCACCTAGACAGTAATTGCACTGGCAGGATCTGTCTCATATAACGATTTTGGAACTCTGGAGTCTATTGAAGGCTTGCTACTTCCAGGGGAAGTAAATTTTCTGGATGGTAAATTGCACTTAATTTCAGTCAATTTCATTGTAGCAACTACCCATCTCCCATCCTCTGGCCCCACAAAGACAGCTGTGCACATGTCTCAGGAGCAGCTTGCATACAGCTTGAGGGAGCCAGGGTGGATAATAAGGACTCTGCCTCCAAATACCAGGGATCTTTGCTCTGATCACTGATTGCTGGAGCCGAGCGCAGACACAGAAGCATTGTTGCCTTCCTTACTCCGCTGTTAGAAGCCTTTCCTCTTTAGGCTGAAATGACTGTCAGAGGATTTAAAGGGCCAGTGTCTTTCAAAATTTTCTTTTGTTTTCTGTTCCCTCTCATTTCCCTCTTTTGGCAGCCAGATAGTTAAGGTCTAGGATATTCAAAAGTAACCACACATATGGGGAAATTTAGAAAATCATCAGGCATGCCCAGGGAAAGTTGCAGCCTCAGCAAGGAATTGAGAAGACCTTTAGTTTATACCTCAGGCTGATCCCCAGCACAGATACAGTCTACAGCAATCAAAAAATAAGAACAAAACCAAAAGTTGGCAAACCCTGGGGAAAAGGGAGAATCTGATTCCAGGGTTACCACATTATTAGATAAAAATGCCCAGTTGTCAATAAAAAAACACAAGACATTCAATGAAACAGAAAAGGGTGGCTCATTTAAAGCAGGGGAAAAAAACAACAGCGACTGTCTCTGAGAAGAACACACGATGGACCTACTAGGCAAAGACTCTAAAACATCTGTTTTAAAGATGCTCAAAGAACTAAAGCAGACAGGGAGAAAAATCAAGAAAATGCTGTATAAACAAAATGAAAATAACAAGAAAGAGATTTAAAAACCTAAAAAAAAAAGAAAGAAAGAAAGAATCAGAAATTCTGGACCTGAAAAATACAGTGACTACAATGAAAAATTCACTAGAGGGATCAGAGGGATTCTGAGGCAGATTTGAGCAGGCAGGAGAAAGAATCAGCAAACCCGCATATGGAAAAATTGAAAATATCAAATCTGAGGAAAGAGAAAAGATTGAAGAAAAGTGAACAGAGTCTATGGGACAGGTGGGACACCATAAGCCAATCAGCATACACATTGTGGAAATCTCAAAAGAGAGAAGAGAGGGGCGCCTGGGTGGCTCAGTCAGTTAAGCGTCCAACTTCGGCTCAGGTCATGATCTCACGGTCCGTGAGTTCGAGCCCCACATCGGGCTCTGTGCTGACAGCTCGGAGCCTGGAGCCTGTTTCGGATTCTGTGTCTCCCTCTCTCTCTGCCCCTCCCCTGTTCATGCTCTGTCTCTCTCTGTCTCAAAAATAAATAAACGTTAAAAAAATTTTTTTTAAAAAGAGAGGAGAGAAAGGGGAAGAAAGATTATTTAAAGAAATAATGGCCCCCAACTCCCCAAATAATGGCCCCAAACTTCCCAAATTTGATGAAGGACGTGAATATAAACGAGAAGTTCAATGAACTCCAAGCAGAATAAACTCCAAGGGACCCACACCAAGACCCATTGCAATCAAGCTGTTGAAAGCCAAAGATGAAGAGAGAATCTTGACAGCAGCAAGAGAGAAGTGGTTCTCAACAAATAAAAATCCTCAATAGAATAATCAGCAGACTTGTCATCAGAAACTTTGGAACCAGAGGCAGTGGCTGATATATTCATGTGCTGAAAGAAAAAAACATCAATCAAGAGTCCAAGATTCAGCATAACTGTCCTTGAGAAGTGAGGGAGGATAGTAAGACATTTCCAGATAAACGAAAGCCGAGGGAGTCTGTTACCACTAGACCTGCCCTGTAAGAAATGCTAGAAGGAATCCTGAAGGTTGAAATAACTGGACATGAGACAACTCAAAGCCATATGAAGAAATAAGGACCTCAGTAAAGGTAAACACATGGGCGGTTATAAAAGCCAGTATTAATGTAATTTTGATTGGTAACTCCAGTTTTTTGTTTTCTACATGATTTAAGAGACAAATACATTTAAAAAAATCATTGGTCTAAAAGCTAGTGTTACTCTAACTTTGGTTTGTGACCCTACATTTTGTTTTGTGCGTAAGGGAAGAAACTAATGCATAAAAAAAATGCAATTATTAGTTTACATTTTGGACACACATATGTAAAAACATAATTTGACATCAATAAGTGAAAGTAGTGGGGATAGACCTGTATAGGAGAAGTTTTCAGCGTTACTGAAGTTAAGACGGTATAAATTCAAATTAGAGTGTTTTGACTTTAGGATGTTACATGTAATCATAGTGATCACAAAGAAAATATCTATGGAATGCACATAAAAGGAAATTAGTACATTTCACTGTGAAAACATCAGCTAAACACAAAATAATACGGTGACGTGGGAAATGAGAGACAAAAAGTAATAAAGCAGGCAGAAAACAAATAGTAAAATGACAGAAGTCTCTCCTCAATAATTTTTTTAATTTATTTATTTTGAGAGAGAAGGTGTGAGCGCGCAAGTGGGGGAGGGGCAGAGAGAGAGGGAGATGTGGGGCTCGATCCCACAAACTGTGGGATCATGACCTGAGCCAAAATCAAGAGTCAGACGCTCAACTGACTGAGCCCCCCGGGGACCACATCAGTAATTACTTTAAATGTAAATGGATTAAACTCTCCAGTCAAAAGACAGATTGGCAGAATAGCTTTAAAAACATGATCCCAATATATGCTGTCTACAAGAGACTCACTTTAGCTCAAAGACACGAACAGGTTGAAAGTGAAAGAATGGAAAGAGATAGTCCATGCAAATAGTAACCACATAGCACATTATTCACAATAGCAAAAATGTAGAAGCAACCCGTGTCCACTGGCAGGTGAAGTGACAAGCAAAATGTGGTATATTCATAAAATGGAATTTATTCCACCTTAAAAATAAAGGAAATTTCAGGGTGCCTGGCTCAGTCAGTTAAGCGTCCGACTTCAACTCAGGTCATGATCTTGAAGGTCATGAGTTCAAGCCCCACATCGGGTTCTCTGCTGTCAGCACAAAGCCCGCTTCACATCCTCTTCTCCCTCTCTCTGCCCCTCATCTCCCTCCTCCCCAAAATAAATAAACATTTACAAAAAAAAAAAAAAAAAAAGGAAATTCTGACACATGCGACAACATGGATTAATCTGGAGAACATTATGCTATGTGAGATAAGCCAGTCACCAGAAGGCATATACTGTCAGATTCCACTTATATAAGGTTCCTTAAGTAGTCAAATGCATAAGGACAGAAAACAGAATGGTGGTTGTCAGGGTTTGGGAGAGGGGGTGAATTGAGAGTTCCTGGTTTCAGGCTTGCAAGATGAAAAGAGTTCTGGGGACGGACAGCGGTGATGGTTGCACAACAGCGGTACTTAATGCCATTAGACGGTACCCCACAAATGCTTAAGATGGTAAATATTATGTTATGTGTGTTTTACCACAACAAGAAAAAAGACACATTAATATCAAGCTAAGAGAGAGAGGGTTTATGTGGAAAGGATTGTAAGTTAAAGAAGGAAAATGGCAAGGAAAAGACAGAAGGGATACCTCACCCAGTTGTATTTCTAAATCCTTATTTATTCATTCTTTGATTTTGGAGAATCAGCTTGAATCCCCGGCTAACGGGGTATTTCATTAAACCTGGATACCAGTATTTAGCGCAAATTAGTGTTTTCAGTGATGAAATTATGTCAAAAATCATTAAAGGATTTTTTCACATTAGTCAGGGTATTTTGATTCTCTCTCTCTCTCTCTCTCTCTCTCTCTCTCTCTCTGAATAAATTAAGAACATCTAAGAAACTTAAACGGTAATTTCATTTTTCACAACCAATCTACCTAGTTAATGTTTTATTTTTCCTTTGAGGTATTTTATTTTCATAGTGTTAATAGGTGTTTTTTTTTTTCTATCTAAAGATAAAATAACACCTTCCCATTGTTAATATGTGCTTTTAACATTTAAAATATGCAAGCCAGTGTATCTGAACTTGACCATTTCTGGTATGCTTAAAATTTAATTAGACTGTTGTGTGAATCAAATGAGGTAAAATATATAAAAAATGCTTTGGAAAATGTAGATTATTGAATGAAGTTAAGGTCTACATTTTGTTTTAGACACGGTAATAAATCTAATTATGGAGAAAAACAAATCTCACAAAGTGGAAATTTGTAAAATAAAACATGGAGTTGTGTATCATGTGCAATACATTCATTTTAATTAATTCCTAAAGGTGCTGAGCTTTGGGTACCTCAATTAAATAATCATTACAATAATTCACTTATAGAGATATGTGCATGCTGGGTCTGCACACAACACGAAATGGAGATGTCTGAACAGAAAAAGAAACACCAGTGAAATTTTTTGGGAAATGAAACAATCAGGGTTTCTAAACTCAGGAATTAAAAATAAGTTAAAAAAAAAAAACACCCCTATTACGTATATGAAACAAAGGAGAGAGGCATTTGCCAAGAAACTGGCAGGTCTTCTTATTACATCCTTCACCTCAAATCACAGAAACAAAGCCACATCAAGGACACGCTGTTTGGAAAACTGACCTGATGGTCATTGTTTTCTGACTAATCATGTTGCATTTGCCTTGCTTCAAGGTCCAAGATGCCACTTTCCAAACATAGAAGGAAGGCATTTTCTGAAGCGTAAAAATCATCAATGATACTTTTTCTGTATAATAAAAGTAAAAATGGGCCCATCGGGCCACCACACTGTTACTGTAATGGCCAATCTTACACGGAGCCAAGTAAGCATCAAAATAAATTTAGTTGCCAGAATAAAGAGAAGGTGCACCCAAACATGCTCCCAAATTCTCAGTTTGTACTACATCCTTAATTTAGGAAAAGGAAATCAAGTGACAAAGTTATCAAAAATATCTATATGACATCAAACAAAAATTGGAGAATAACCAGTATATGAACCTTGAGCATTGAAGGATGGTGGAGATAGGAGAAAAAGACAATTTATGTTTCATGTGATCATTCATTTAGCCAACAAGCATTTACTGATTGCCTAGCATTGTGCCAGGCACAGTCCAGCTTTGGGATACAATATGAACAAAACAGACATGGACCCTGCCCTCAAGGGATTTATTTATAAAAGGACTTCAGATTCATCTCATGTAAGCATCCACTATGAAAGCAGGAAAGCTAAAGACTTCCTTGCAGCTTGAGTTCCAGGTATGGATTAGTTTCTACCAATCAGAGGGATCCATGTGAAACTTAAGTCAGTAACTGATTTGAGTGGAAAAGATGAGCAGAGCAAGAGGCATATCCAGTTGGCTGATGCACGTAATAGCAGTCGTCCTTGGAGAGATGTTCCTCGAAGTACGGCTACAGCTTGATCCACTTTCCCTTTCAATGATTTTTAAATACCTGGTAATAAATCCCTTTCTACCGAAACCAGTTAGAGTGGATTCAATTGCCTGAAAGTGAACACAAACTGACACAGTGTTATTAACACGATGCTTGGACCCATTGTCTGGCAAGAATTCCTCCCTGCTGCTGGGAAGCTATGAATCTACACTACTGATTATGGACACACAAAAGACAGAAGACGAAAACCGAAATCTCGTTTCTTTTCTCACATTCTCTCTTTTCAACAATAGGCCAAATGTGTATTTAAAAAAAAAAAAAATCTGGAAGTAGTGCTACCTTATGCCATCAATCTTACCCTTGACATAACTGCATGAGTTGTTGAATTCTTCAGTTGAACTCTTGAATCTAACGACGTAAAGAAACACATTGCACTGACTGGATAAGAAGTTGTAAGGAATATGAATATTTGATAAGTTTGTGCCTTGAGTTCAGAGATCTACAACTAAAAAGTGCCGGACATCTAAATAAGATGACAGGAAACCATGGGTTTACCACACAAGCCTAAATATTTGTCAGTTTCAAATTGGGTCATTAAGAATGTAACTCTAACAGTTTGGTTCAAAAACTGATATGCTTATTTCAGGAATCTGTATTTCCCAGGATAAAATGTTCCTTTGAGTCTAAAGCCAGAATAACACCATGCAGGTGTTTACAATCTAATCACAGCAAACTATTCATAAAGAGATGAGATAGTTTAATCAGACACCAGGCTGTGATATGCTTCTTGAAATTGGACACAATTTCAGGTTTCAGATATGATACTTGATTTTGGAAAACACTTGGAAAATGGGCCAGCAATGTGTCTTCAGTGGAAATCGGAAAGGTGGCATGCAAATGCTTAAGAGTCATTTAAGGATATTGAAGAATAATTTTTAATCGCCTGATTTGATAAATTGAGATGGAAAATTCTACTTTGTAGGCATTATAAAATGGGGTAGGTTAATTGCTTTCAGAGAGGGTTTGGAAGTGGTTCTGCATAATGGTAAAGAAATGAGTTAGATGGTTTTCTTATTTTGATTTGCAGCTCTATAAAACATTTAGGAAATAAAACCATCTTGATCCATTTGGCAGGAAGTAATGTTTTCCTTCTCAAAGTCCCAAATTACTTTGCAATTCTTTCATGACTGTATCACAATCTTTCTAGAATGATCATATTTGTGTAAATATCTTTTTCTCTATATGTGTTGATAAGCCCTTGAAAGGCAGGTATCATATTAATACCCAGATGGTTCCTATCAAAGAGAATTTCAAAGTATGTATCAATAAATATCGGGTGATAAAGCTAAAATAGTTTTTTGTGCAGATTAAATTCTTACTGCAATTCCTAAAGTACCAAATTTCCACTTTTCAGCTGGGCAGTCGAGTCAGAAGACATACTGGGCAGATTTATCTATGTCTCCAAAATATGAAATATCCAGTTTCCTGGTTGGCCTATCTGGAAGAATCCTGTGGGCCCTAGAGCCCTTGCTATCTCTGAGTAGGCAAAATCTGAATAGTTCTGGGGTTCATGTTTACGTCAGGAAACCCTTAACGAGTGATTATGGGTAGCACTCACGGTGGGCACTGTAGGAAGCAGGGTAGAGTGTGAACATGCATGGGAACAGCCTGAGTGGGGTCCCAAGAGTGGAGGGGACATGGTGAATGGAGGGTATGTGGTCAACTTAAAGCATCCATATTTAAACTTCACACACACACACCCCCCTGTGCAGACCAAGGAAAACGTACATGAAGGGCGACCAGTTTTCGACCTCTGAAGAGCAATCTAAACCAGTGTATTCTCATGTCCTTCCACAGGAGATGGGATGCGTGGGAAGTATGAAAGCAGCAGACAGAATTAAGTGGGGTAGGATGCTAACACAAGAGGACCAGTGAACGGGGTCCCTAAAGAGAATGGTTAACAGCAAGCAGATACAATGTATAAAGGGGAGAGTGAGTGTTCTAAAGACACCCTTGTTGACGAACTCACGGTTCTTCCAGGACCGGGCATAATCTGGAAGAGTGGTTGCGTGTGTGTCCTTGGGCGCCATGGTGCCTGGTTCCATGCCTTCCTAGTTGTGGAACACTATGCAAGTTACCGAACACACCCCCACCCCAGCTTCCTTATGTCTAATATGAGGAAAATAATAGTGCCTCCCTCATAAGGATGCTATGATTCAATGAGGCAGAAAGCCAGAACAGCCCCCAGCTAATGCCATATAACGTTGTATAATGCTCCCTAAATTAACATTTTGTGCGTGTTCATTTGCATATGATGTATAACTTCTATAACTCTCTTTTACGTTTCTTAGAATCGCATCTCATGGTCCATCTCAATCCATCCGCTTTCTCTGATAGGTTAGAAATACGTTGCTCTTCCCTTTGCTTCCTCAACAGCGTCGGAATGAAAATTACACCTCAGAACACTTCTACTTCTTTTTCTTTTTTCAGGTCCAGATGACAATCTTCTTCTACTTATTTACATCGTTAGGCTGGATCAACGTCTTAGTAGCAATGCACTTTTTTTAAGGCGCCTCCCTGCTGGGTAAAGTGGCACTTCCTGTTTGTCCTAAAATGGTCTCTTTCTGCCTCAAGTTTATTTTGCTCTAGTTTTCTGGAATTTGATTATTAAGTCTGTATTTGTTTTAACCGGGCCTGCACTGATTTTATTGATTTTGATTATACTCAAAACGTCGTTATTTGATTATATTCTTATTTGATTATATTCTTAACGTTTATTATTATTATTATTATTATTATTATTGCTCTGACATCCTAGTATCTCAACTATATTCAGTCGAACAACTCCTTTTTTCTAGACCTTCTTTACCTCCACTTGGCGTTCATCACAAGAAAGTCCTGTTTGGAGCCCGAATGCATCCTTAGCTCATGGATGAAAGAAATACACATAATGTCATAAGACATTTTCCACACGCTATTATTTCCAATAGGGAAAAACACTTATAATTCTGCCACCCAATTGGAATAACTACTTCCACTGTCTACATGCACTTAAAAAAAATGACTTAATCTATGCAAAATAATTACAAATATGGTCGAGAAGACCCTGACCCCAAGCACACTGCCCCTGCACCTGTGTATGTTGGAAATCATTTTCAAGGCACAGCAAAAGGTCTGACTGATCCACCTTTATATTCCCTGTAAATTTGTTTTGTTTTTGATAATGAAGCCTGGAGAAATGATTCTCGAAGCATCATAACAGCATTGACTGACAGCTCCCTAAGTGCCGTGTCTTTTATAGCAACCGTAATTGACAGCTCATAGGTAAAGAGCATATGTAGACGGATTGAGCCCACATTGAACACAGTGGGGGAAAACACCAAAGAAGAAATTTGTTCTATTTTTTATTAATTAAAATTCAATTAACATGGTAAAATATATGCATCCTGGGAGAATAGATTCACTTGTAGGCTGAGACAGATTCAGTTTTTAAGCTGCTATAGAAGCTTCTTATATAGCAATTATGTACTAAAATTACCTCTCATAAATGTTTTTACACTTCAGTGAAATTTGCACTTCCTTACCCCACGTACACTGCTTATTTAGCTGGGAGTGGTCTAGGTCATTAAAACTTTTTAAGTTGTAGATCTAAACATCGCTGAAGTTGTGTGGGCACCTGCCTGTGGAGGGTACGTTAAAAATCTGGCCCCATTAAAAAGAATCCTGCAATGCCACTTCTGGGTATGCACCCAAAAGCATCGGAAGCAGGGATTCAAACAGATTCTCGTGCCCTCACATTCATAGCACCATTATTCACAATAGCCAGAACGTGAAAGCAGCTCATGTGTCCCTTAATGAATGCCGGACAAACAAAATGTGGTATATACATGCAATGGAATATTATTTATCCTTAAAATGGGACGAAACCCTGAAACATGGTACCGCATGGGTGACACGTGAAAACATAACGCTAAGTTAATTAAGCCAGGCCCAAAGGGACAAACATTGTGTGATTCGACTTACAAGAGGTACTTAAAATAGTCAAGTTCATAAAGACAGAAAATAGAATGGCAGTTACCAGGGGTCGGGAAGAGGGTGGCTGGGAGGTGTTTCATGGGGCTCAAGTTTCTGTGTGGGAAGATTGACAGTTTGGAGATGAATGGCAGTTGTGGTGGCACAACACTGTGAATATACTTAATGCCACTGAATTGTATACTTTAAAAAGTGTTAAAATGGTAAATTTTAAGGTATGTATTTTTTAACCATGCACGCACACAAAAGACATGTAGGAATCTGTATGGTCAGTCCAGATGGTCAAGTTGAAGGAGTATTGACACAGATGAAATGTAATGGAGTCTGACCTAAATAAGAATCATGATGGGGCGCCTGGGTGGCTCAGTCGGTTAAGCATCTGACTTCAGCTCAGGTCATGATCTCACGGTCCGTGAGTTTGAGCCCCGCGTCAGGCTCTGGGCTGATGGCTCAGAGCCTGGAGCCTGCTTCAGATTCTGTGTCTCCCTCTCTTTCTGCCCCTCCCCCGTTCATGCTCTGTCTCTCTCTGTCTCAAAAATAAACAAAAACGTTAAAAAAGAAAAAAAAAAGAATCATGAATTATTTGGACGGTTTTATGCTGGGTCCCCCTCTCAGATGTAATAGGTCTGGACTGGTACCCAACAATCTGCATTTCTAACAAATTCCCTGGGGTATTTGTTTTCTAATGCTGCATAACAAATTATCCCAAATTTTAGTGGCTTACGAGAACATATTCTTTTATCTCAAAATTTCTGTGGTCCAGGACTCTAGTGGTTCTGGCTCAGGATCTGTCATGAGGTGACAGTCAAACTGTTGATGGAGGCTGAAGTCATGTGAAAACTTGGCAGGCAGGACCCAGTTTCAGGATGATTCACTCCCTGTTAGCAAGAGGTTTAATTCCCTACTAGGTTGGTCTCTCCATATGTCTGTCTCACCACAGGGCATCTGAGTTTCCCAGAGTGGATGCTTCAAGAGAGTGAGAGCAAGCAGGAAGCCAGCTTTTGTGACTAGTATCCAAATTCTATTTTTCAGAGATAGGTCATTAAATGCAGCTCATATTCAAAAGGAGGGGCTCAACCTTTCAAAAGGAGGAGTACTGAAAAACCAATTTTAAAAGCCAATACCCTGGATGTATTCCTGGGACTGCTATAAGAAAGTACTGTAAACTGGGTGACTTAAACACCAGAAATTTGTTGTCTCACAATTCTGGAGGCTGAGAGTCCAAGATCAAGATGTCAGTAGGGCTGGTTTCTTCTGAGGCTTAGGGAGGAAATTTTGTTTCAGAGCTCTGTCCTTGCTTCTGGTAACCTCACGTTTTCCATGGCTTACAGATGACCATCTTCTCCCTGTGTCTTTACATTGTTTTCCCTCTATACATGTCTATCTCTAAATCAAAATTTCCTTTTTTTTACAAGTACTACTGTCATATTGGATGGAGACCCACTGTAATGACCTCATTTTTACCCGATTACCTTTATAATAACCCTACTTCCAAAAAAGTTCACGTTATGAAGTCCTGGGTGTTAGGACCTCAACATCTTTTGAATTGGATACAATTTAACACACAATACAATCAGATAATACTGAGGTTCCTGCTCTGGGGACAATACTTTCGAGAATCACTGGTCTAATCCACTCCTTGGTTACTCCAATGAGAAATGTAGGTTTTTCGGATCTCTGTTATCTGTGGACCCATGAAACCTTTGTGTTTTTTATAGGTTCTAGGTTCTTCATATTGACTCACAAAGCTCTGAAGTTCCAGGAATCCTTTAAAGGTGTGTGTGTGTGTGTGTGTGTGTGTGTGTGTGAATTTTCTGGAAACCACATCATTCATCATTTAAGCTATTTACACTGGGAAGGAGAAGAAAGAGGGTAGGAGATGAAGAGGAGATAATGAAGGAGAAAGGAGTAAGGAAATGAGATATGAGAAATACAGGAAAAAGAAATATTGTACCAATTTAGACTCCTACCATAGCCTGCTACATCATCCAGTGTAAGGCAGGGTGGGAGGTGAGATAAAATCAACTCACCTTACTTACTGTTATATGTAATCAACTTACTGTTATATGTATCTATATTTTTAGAAATTCAAGAAGAAAATGAACACCTGTGTATCTGCCAGTCATCTAAAAACAAAGAACAGTGGCAGGGGCACCAGCGCCTCTGTGTGCACAGCTCACAGCACCCTCTCCCTCCTTCCTAGGTTATTTCCTAGTCCCACGTTTGTGTCTATCATTTTCTTGGTTTTCATTATGGTTTTACTACATACAGATAGACCCTTAAACAATATCTTGCCTAGTTTTACCTGTTTTTGAACTTTACATAAATGGAATCAGTCTAGGTGAGCATACGTGACTTTCTATTTTTTTCCTCCACCTGGTGAAACCCAACCATATTGTGTGGCTGTGGTTCATTCACTGTCATTGATGTCCACCCATCCTCTGATCCATAGATAGGTTACTTTTGCTGTCACACACAAAAGAATGTTATGAACACTCTTATGTTAGTGTATCAATATGTGTGCACTCCTTGGTGAGTTAGACACAGAGACGATACCAGGGGGAGTTGCCTCACAAGGCCATCTTTATTTGCAGCAAACCAAGGAGATCGGGGGAATAATTTCCAAAGCTGTGACTCCTGCAACAAGGGTCAGCAGGTTCTTTTTATTGGGGTTTGGATGAATCTTCAGAGGGGCAGGTCTCATCACTGAATGTAATGGGCAGGCATCAAGTTACACATTCCCACTCAGAAAACACGCCTATACATATATTACATGTCATCTAATGAGGCTTATGTCCCTCCCTGGGTGGGGATTTTTAACATTATCATGAAGCTCAGGTAACTGTCAGTCACTTTATGATTCCTGATTCATCTCCCCAGGCATCTGTCCTGGGGGGGGGGGTCATATTCAAAGGTTTCTTTTCTTGTTCCAGCAATTTGTTAGTTGCTAAAAGATAAAATCTGTAGTTAGGCAGAAGCTTCTAGGACTTTCCTGAGTGCAGGGGTCTCACTGATGACACTTTTACATGTCTCTTGATACACTGTGTAAGAATTTCTGCAGGGTATATGCCTAGGAATGTACCTAGGCATATACCCTAGGAGTGCAGGGTGTACTCCCCTTAGCATCACTGATTGGTTGGTAGATTTTAGAAGGGTTGTACTAGAACACTCCCACCAGGAGCACCTAACTTATTGCTAGCTCACAGCTCAGCAGCACTTATTATTAGTTCAATATTTTGACTTGCCTGATGTCTACCCTACAAGCTGACTTTAGAACCAAACCCTCACATTAGATGTGACACCACCATATTGGACTTTTTGGGGACGTTATGATCCTCATGCCTAGAATGCCTGATGCCTCTGACATAATAGGTGCTCAGTAAATGAGAGAAAAATTAAATGAATCTTATGCTTTAGCTGTTTGGTAAAACCACACTTTTTCTTTCATTTTAAATGTTTATCAGCACATTCCTGATTCCAATCATTCTTTCTGACTCCAAACTATGTACCTAATGTCAACCGTTAGTGGTATATTTTTTCCAAACTCAAAGGTTACGCAGGAAATTTAAGGCAGCAGTCCAAGTGTTGCCTCTAGAGGTAGGAAATGTACTACATTCACCTTACTGTAATCTAGTAAAAGACTGTAACATGAATTTAGACCAAAAAAAAAAAAAATAGAAGAAAAAACCTCCATAATTCCTAACCTTAATTACATAACCTACTTCGTTCTTATATGTTCCAACATGTCATTTTGTAAAAAAAAAAAAAAAAAAAGTAAAAATTCTGCATTCACATACTTATTTGATTGTTTTATACTTAATTAAATTTCCACAGTTAAAACCATTTTTTGTGACAATGTGTAGGAATTGCTATTTAAAGACATCTATTTTAATGAGCTATAAAGTTTTGGTTCCCAAACGCTAGTTTGCGGACCTCTGCCAATTTCTGATGGAAGTTATTAGCCTAAAAGGTACTAACAGAAAAACAACAGAGTGAGCTTTTCAATACAATGAAATGCATTTCATTTAAAGGAACACCCCCGCATTTCCCCCCTGAGATTATGTCATTTCTACCTTTTTAATGACAAAATGTGTTTTAAGAAATTATGGTGTCTTTATTTGTTTGACTACTCTGTCTGAACTCAGATTTTGTGTGTGTATGTTTGTGTTTTAATTTTACTAATCCTTGAAGTCTAAATGTTTGGAAGTCCTTTCAGAGCAGTTTAGTGCATTATTTAAAATGCATTTTGTAGGAAGCACCCTGGGAGTTACTCTCAAGAGCACACAAGTCTCATAAAGCAAGGTATACTCATTTCTACTCCATGACTGTGGATTTAATTGATTGGTTGCAAGTAAGGCTTAGGACTAACACTATGGGAAGTGGTGTGCAAAGATGGGTAAGACTGTTTCATCCCTACCTGTTAATGGTTTAGTCTGCACGTTATACAATTAGAAGTGTGTGCCCTGGAACGTAGAGTGGTTTGGCAGCTGCTCAGGAGGGTGGAGACCCTGGACCCTGAAAAACGTGGAAAGGTATACAGGAGGGGAAAACCCTACTAGTAAGATAGATAGGAGCCAAGGTCTGAAATCCATTCTTGCGTGAGCAGGAGAGCAGGATCCGGGTTGGAGCGTGGTGAAGACAGACTGCAGAGGGAGATGCGGGCGGGATGCGCCGGTTCTCCCGTTCCGGAAGAGCCTGCTAGAGGTGCAGCACTGGGCCAGGGAAGGAAGGGTGGGTTAAAGAACCACATGGAAGTCGTACCCAGACTTAGACAACGACAGAATTCAACAGCTGCAGTAGGTGAAAGAGACCAAGAGGCCTCCTTCGGAAAGAGGCCAATACTCTTTCAGCTTGTGGTTACTACGAACTAGGGGATACTACGAACTGGCTACTCCAGGGGGTGGAGCCGGACACGCCCCTCGGGGGGGTTCACACACCCAATCAGCGACGAGCCGCCCCGCCCCACGGGGCACGCCCCCTGCTCCTTCCCTACACCCTCGGGATCCCCCCCCGTCTCCCACAGGCGCCTGCGCAGCCGTCAGGCCCCGCCCCTTCACCCTCCAGCCCTGGTCTCCAGCAGCCAAGATGGCGGCTCCCTGTGTGTTCTGGGGCGCAGCGGTTTCCTACCGGCTGTTTCTCGGAGGTAGGGTTAGCCTTGCCCTCAGACAGGGAGTCTGGAAAGCCGCGGCTGCTGAGTTGCAGGTAGGTACCGGAGAGAACTGGAGAAGTGGAAACACTGGTCCGTTGTAGCGCGAGGATGTGGAGCCGGCGCCGCTACCTTCCCCTGGCGTCTCGCGTGCCTTCCGACGGGGACCCTAGGGTCTTGGGTATTTAGTAGAGTTGTGCGGTTGAGAGAGGAATGGGTATTGGCTTGCAGCGGCCACTTGGGGTTGTGTCTGGTTTTCGCGGGGTGTGCAGTGAGGAAGTTACCTGCAGACGGAACTAGAGCGACCTCCTTTCTTGAGTTGGCTGCCAGGCAAAGGGGAGTCTGTGCCTAGGTGTGGAGTAGGGTCCGGTCCCTCCCGCCTTCGCCGCGGTTCAGTGGGAAGGAGGGCCGCGCCGGAGGCGGTGAATGAGAACTGGACTCCTGCAGTGAGTGGTCTGGAAGACTTCACGGAGAAAGTCACACAGTGGATAGGATTGATAGCGACTTTAAAAGTGCCTTGCATCTGTGCAGTTTCTGTTTTCTTAATTTTCCCGACACCTTGTCTCTGGAGAGGTGGAGCCCAGAACTTGAACGTTTCCGCTCATCCTGGGGCAGTGAAAAGCCAAGATTCTAGCTTCACAGCTGGTTGAGTGATGATGCCATTTACTGACATGGGATCCTAACAGGAGGGGCAAGATTTGAGAGGGTAGAAAACGAGTTCAGTTTTGGATAGAATTATATTTCTTATACAATTATAATTGGGATGTCCAAGTGGAGATTTCCACTAGGCTCAAAGATTGGCAAGTTTATAGGTCAAGAAGAGTACTGATTTACAATCCTCTGTTACCTTGTAGATGGTAATTGAGGCCTTAAGAGTGAATTCAAACACCTAGTAAAGGTGTACTGAATTGGAATGAGTAGAGGTACAGGGCCCTGAAGGACAACAGTCAAGGAAGAAGAGCCTCCCAGAGATTGAGAATGAGCTGCCAGAGAAGTAGGGGGAAAACCAGACAGTGTGGTGTCATGGAAAACAAGTGAATGTTTGAAGTAGGGAAAGTGATAAAGAAGTACCAAGTATTGTGAAGAAGTCAATTATTATGATATAGAAACTATTGAAAGGGGTGCCTGGGTGGCTCAGTTGGTTGAGCCTCGCACTTCAGCTCAAGTCATGATCTTCCAGTTCCTGAGTTCGAGCCCCACGTTGGGCTTGCTTCTGTCAGCGCAGAGCCTGCCTTGGATCCTCTGTCCTCCTCTCTCTGCCCCTGCCCTGCTTGAGCTCTCTCTCTCTCAAAAATAAACAAACGTGAAAAAAAAAAAAAAAACTTGAAAAAAATAGTCTATTTTAACGTAAATCAACCAGTCCACCTATTCATTTGTCCATCATTTGTTTTTTAATACTTTCTCGGTGAAAAATATGTTGGAAGTTTTTATTTTTTTCCTGCATCTTATTTGAATATATTTTTCCTGTGTATGCATAGTCATCTATAAAAGGGACTGTTGCATATATAATGTTTTTTTGCTGACACTTAATATGTGTCTGGGGGAGAATGCTCACTTTCTCTCCCTCAAACTCTGGAATATGCGTATCCTCCTGTGTCTTTCTCTATGTTCTTTTTATTGCATGCAAACATCCGTGCACGTGTATGCTTTCCAAAAAAGTAGATTCCATTCTACATTTTGCTTCTCCAACTTACATACAGAAATTCCTTCAGGTCACCTGTTATGTATCTAACTGCTATATAATATTTTATTATGAATGTGTCAGAGTTAATATTTGATGGCCATTTATTTTGTTCCCATTTTCTTCCCACGAATAAAGAGTTCAGTAAACATCCTGGCATAATTCTTGGTACTGTTGCTTTTAATTGTGTAGTAGAGAGTTCCAGTTGTGAGATTCTTGTTACAAAGTATGTGTAATACATCTGAAATTTTAATAGGTATTTCCACATAGCTTTCCAGGAAGGCTGTAGCAATCCATGCTCTATCTTTCATGTATGAGAGTGCCCCCTTTTCTACTGGCATCAGGTATGTTTTCCATTAAGATGAGTGAAAAATTTAATTTTCATCTCCCTGACCACTCTTCAAGGTTTTTTCTCCCCATATGGCAAATGTTTACTGAGCACTTTACTTGAGCCAGGCACTGTGAAGTAAACAAATCATTATCGAATAATTACCCAGACAGTATTGACCCATAGCACTCTCCAGGGATGATCCTGAGACTGCCAAATCCCCAACTTCGTGGATAGTATCACAGCTCATGTTTTACCACGTGAAGTAGGACTCAGACATAACTGAAAGACTTAACTGACCCCAGTCAGACCCTTACTGTTACCATATATATGGTTAAAGACATTTATGAAGCTTTTTTCTGGCACAGAACTTGTCTGTCTTAATTAAATATTAATGTTTCTTCACTTCTGTCTCCAACATTAATAGTTGTATTTCTCTTAGGGGCCATGTTTCATAAAACAATAGAATAATAATAAATACATCTCGTACAGGGTATTTTTGCAGTTTTTTTTTTTTTATATGTAAGAGTGTGACGAGGTGGTGATATAAATAGCTATTACTGTGGGTCACAGTCAGAAAAGTTTGAGGAGCACTGATGCCACAAGGAAAAAGAAACAAGTTTTGGTAAACTAGGATTCCTGTGGGCTCAATTGGGACCCTCACCAGCAGACTTCCTCTTGCATACCACTCTTGTGGTGTACGCATTTCATATTAATTTCTCTACAACTGCAAATTTGGGGTGGAAGAAGGAGTCTTACGTGTGAATGGCAAAAGTTCAGATTATGAACCCCCGAATATCAGGGACTTACATACAGTGTACTGAGATTTGCAGAGGTAAATACAGAAGAGCCCAGATGTGCAGTGCCTAATGCAAATGAGTTGTAACACGTAGAGTGGTGCGGTGGGCAGTTTCTCAAAGGAGATGATAGAGTCTTCAGGAGCAGTGAGGAATTACATGACAAAAGAGAGGTATTCTGTTCTAGGAAGATGAAATAGGTTACAGAAGGGGCCAGATGTGTACAGAGTGTGTGGACTCTTGCCAACAACAGATAATTAGTTCTTCTAGCAGTTACAGTTGGTGTAGTTACAAGAATGGTGAGAGACGGGAAAGTTTGGCAGGGCCCAGGTTATAGTCAGTTTTGCTGTACTAAGGTACTTGAATTTTTCTTTTTTTCTTTTTATCTTTCGCTAATGAGAGTAGCACTGGCATTATTATAAGCAGTTGACAGTCATAGTGTCCTGCAAAGGTTACCCGTGAATTCTTAAACCCTCTATCAGTATAAGACAAGAATACTGATTTAGTTTCCCCAGTATTATTTATTTGTGACTTTCATAATAAGTAAACCAGTAGGCCAATTCCTATTTTTTATTTTACTTATGATTTATTTTTGAGAGGGAGCAAGAGCAAGCTCGAGCTGGCGAGGGGCAGAGGGAGAGAGAGAGCCCAAGCAGGCTCCGTGGCCGGCGCGGAGCCCCAGCGCAGGGCTCGATCTCGCTACTGTGAGATCACGATCTGAGCCAAAATCAAGAGTCGGATGCTTAACCGATTGAGCCACCCAGTTTCTATTTTGAAAGCTAGTATTGCCAAATATCAAGGAGATGCCCTCTTTATTTTCTACTAAACACTTAGTGCTTACACTTTCTGTTTTTATTGAGCCAGTATACTTCCCTTGTGGGATTGGACTATCTGCCGAAGAATGACAGGCACAATCAGTGGCAGTTTGGGAGCTTAGCCCTTGTAGATTTTGGTTTTATTGGAAAAACGTTGTTGTCCTTGTCTTAAGTATCTGTTCTTATCCTGTATTTATCACAGCATCCAGTTGGTTTACGGTAGGGTCTTAATAAACTTTATTGATAAATTGCTTAAAAACTCTTTGACAAACAGATTTAAAAATCGATTTGCATTTGTATCAAATGCTGTATGCAGTTCTGTAAATTAGTTATGTTTTTCCCCAGGTAACTTTGAATTTTTTAAAAATCCCATTTTGTTAGCAATGGAGATAAAAACCCCTTGGTGGGATAAGTTGTTTCTTTTGAGATCTCACCCTGTCCTTTAAAGGATAGATTTAGTGTGTTCCTCATTACTCCATTATGAAAAATATTGACATTAAAAGTAAAATATTGACATTAAAAGTAGCATTTTCCTCATGTAGTAGTTTCTTACTTAAAGAGAGGCTGATAATAGATGCTACCATCATTCCCACCTCTTTTGTCCTTATAAAGCAAATAAGTAAGTTTCCTTGTACGTGCTTCATTGTTGTAATTAGGATGATGCATCCATTATTTATTGCCGTGGAACAAGTTACCCCCAAACTTAGCAGCTTAAAACAACAGACATTTGTTACGTCGTCGTTTCTGGGGGTCAGGATTCCACACACAGCTTAACTGGGTTTTGTGCTCACAGTCTCCCATAAAGCAGCAGTCCAGGTGTTGGCTGTGGCTTTAGTCCTCTCCAGGCTGGAGGGTGGAAATCTACCTTCCAGCTCACTCTTTGTAGGTGTTAGCAGGATTTATATCTTGGCAGGCTGTTGGGCCGGCTGTTGGTTGGAGGCCACCCTCAGTTCTTGCCACGTGGGCCTCTGTAGGGCAGCTCACCACATCTGGCTTCCATCAGTTGATCAACAGAGGGGGGAAAAGAGGGAAGACCATCTTATTGTAACCTAATCTTAAAGGTGACGTTCTAGGGGCGCCTGGGTGGCGCAGTCGGTTAAGCGTCCGACTTCAGCTCAGGTCACGATCTCACGGTCCAGGAGTTCGAGCCCCGCGTCGGGCTCTGGGCCGATGGCTTGGAGCCTGGAGCCTGCTTCCGATTCTGTGTCTCCCTCTCTCTCTGCCCCTCCCCCGTTCATGCTCTGTCTCTCTCTGTCCCAAAAATAAATAAAAAACGTTGAAAAAAAAAAAAAAGGTGACGTTCTATTACTTTAGTAGTGTTCTATCCGTCAGAAGCAAGTTACTCAAGCGCGCATTCGAGGGGATTGAACAGGATGAATATCAATCAGTAGACTCGCTGGAAGCCATCTTGGAAGCTGCCTACAACTGTGAAAGACCCACATTTACTTCTTTTTTATTATCTCAATGTCTCGTGTGTTTAGGTCTTTCCCTTACAGTTGGTTTTTTAAACCTCTTGAGAAAAATAGCATAACCTTTGTATTCCTACTCTGATGCTTCCTGCAGTGGCCACAGACACCTCCTAGATGCTCATGGATCATTTCTTGAATTAAACGTGAGGAGTTCTAGGGGCACCTGGGTGGCTCAGTTGGTTAAGCATCTGACTTCAGCTCAGGTCATGATCTCACAGTTTGTGGGTTCAAGCCCAGCATGGGGCTCTGTGCTGACAGCTCGGAGCCTGGAGCCTGCTTCGGATTCTGTGTCTCCCTCACTCTCTGCCCCTCCCCACTCATGTTCTCTCTCTCTCTCTCTCTCTCCCTCTCTCTCTCAAAAATAAATAAACATTTTTTTAAAATTTAAACATGTGAGGAGTTCTTACATGTAGGGATATGTGCATGTGTACATGTGTGTATGCACATTTGTATATGTGTGAACACCTGCCACATTCCTTTTTGCCAGATAGATAGTAGCTTAAATAAGAAAACTGCATTTTTACCTTGTTTCATGTTTGCTTTTCTCAGTATGGCAACGTTCTCATTTTAACACCACTCAATTCTGCTTGACGGTTATTTCTGCTAAAATTCAGTGTATAGCCTGGCCCATAGTAGTTCCTTAAATTTCTTCAGTGAACTTGTAAAATAGTTTACTTTTTAGAATTTTATTATAAAAATTAAAGCACATTCAAGCATTTGCAAAAATAAAATACTGTAAGGAACCCATGTATATGTCAATCAGCTTCAACAATTATTAATGTTTTACCAATCCTGTTTATCTTCCTACCTTTTTTTTTCTGTAGGTTTTTGTGTAAATCTCAGGCTTTTTGTTATATTACTTATATATATACTTGATTTTTTTTTAACAGGTAGATTTTTTTTTTTTAAAGAGCATAGCTTCCTTGGGGCACCTGGGTGGCTCAGTCGGTTAAGTGCCCGACTTCGATTCAGGTCATGATCTCGTGGTTCATGGGTTCGAGCCCTGCATCGGGCTCTGTGTTGACAGCTCAGAGCCTGGAGCCTGCTTTGGATTCTGTCTCCCTCTCTTTCTGCCCCTCCCCTGCTTGCGTTCTCTCTCTGTCTCTCTCAAAAATAAACATTAAAAAAGTTTCTTAAATAAATAAAAGAACATAGCTTCCATGCCACTATGCACATATCTAACAGAAAAAACAATAATTTTTTAATATCATCTATTACCTATTCCGTGTTCAAATTTCCTTGGTTGTTCCAACAGTAATCTTTTATAGTTGGTTTGTTTAAATCATGATTCCAACAAATTCCATATATTTTATTTGGTAAATATGTTAAGGCTCTAAATCTATAAGTTTGTGGAGTGAATATAAATGGTGAATTTTGCTCGAGTAGTGTAGGACATTTCCTTGTTTGTCTAACCTGGTGTCCATTTCCCCTTCATCAGGGCACTCCTATTTTCTCAGGAGTAATGAGTTCTTCCCCACTAGATACAGCCTGGAAGAACCATCATCTGGGGCATCTGACCCAAGGTAGCCCCATTAGATAGTCCCTCCCTTGAGATCTTGAGCAGAGAGAGAAGGACTGTTGGAATAGCATTTTATCTTAATGGCCAAGACTTCATTGAGCGTGCTGTGGATCATTGGAGTTCCTGCTTTTTAGCTGCCTGCTTCAACTATAGTCCTGCTAGTCTATAGCAGGACTATATTTTCTTTCGCTTGCATCCAGAGACCTCTACTTGATGAAAATAAAAACTCATTCAGAAAGGTTACTATCATTTCTCTCTTGGTGTCCTTATATTGTTTCTTTCCACCTTTTCTCTAATCTGACTTCAGTCTTTATCTTTTATTCCTCGAAGTATTTCTTTTTTTGCCTTTTCTGTTCAGATTAGCGGTGCATTCTTCTTTGTTCCATTTTTATCCAATTGAACGAAAAGGAAACTCCTCAATACTCTTGTAGTATCATTAGAGTAGTGTGTGGCACTGGCATTTGGCCAAATTTGGGACATCACTGCTCTGTCAGGATGTGTCTGCTTCTTTGGCAAACCTGCTTGATTGAAATTATAGTTGTCTGACCCACTGATTATCTTAAAAAAGAAACAAATCTGTCAACTTGTATCTATACCATTCCGTAAAAACAAAGTGTGAGGAAAATTCTCTGCCACAGCTTTTCAGTCGGAAATAGAACCTATAGAATATTTGGTTGGGGATTTGTACTTACCAGTAGCAAAGCACATTCTCTCCAGGAATTCTGACTGCTCACTCATAGCTAAAGATCTAGTTGATTCAGATTCAGCCTCATCTGACTTAGTGGATTGTACTAATGAATAATGGTCTCTTTTGAATGTAAATACTTTTGTGTGAGTCATTGCTAGAATAACTTAGAACATTTATAAATATATTCAGTACTCTGGTACTGATGCTGTAATGGCTTTGTAACTTTAATAAATATGAATTTCCAGAATGTCATATTCTTAGGCAGTACACTTGTCTTTGAAAAGATCCTAAAGAGATTTTTATGAAAAATAACAAAGTAGGGACTTTTTTAAAAAGTTCTTTCTAAATGAACAACAATAAAATTTTTTTGACAGTCTTTTAAGACTCATGTTAAAACTAAGCTGCCAGCTGTCACAAACTCGAAGAATATAGACAGACACAAGATCAAGTGAAGATCAAGTGAAAAAATGAGTCTTCCAGCCAATAATCAACTCTTTTGCTTGAGGTGATACGAAAATGTTGTCAGAACAAAATAAGAAAAGGAACCGAATAGGAGAGAGAGATGAAGAAAACAAAGAATATTTACTCAGCAACATGGAAGAATTTTTTTGCTATAACTCCTTCATACTGTCAAGGACACTTTAACGTTTATTTATTTTTGAGACAGAGAGAGACAGAGCATGAACGGGGGAGGGGCAGAGAGAGGGAGACACAGAATCGGAAACAGGCTCCAGGCTCTGAGCCATCAGCCCAGAGCCCGACGCGGTGCTCGAACTCACAGACCGCGAGATCGTGACCTGAGCTGAAGTCGGACGCTTAACCGACTGAGCCACCCAGGCGCCCCATGTCACGGACACTTTAAAAATGTTGGGTGAGAGAGAGCTGTATGAAACAGGGGATAAGACAAGAATATACAGTTAAATAGTTAAGGAAAGATTTTTGAAGATAGATCAGTGATTTAAGAAGCTAAAAATTCAGAGTGGCTGCACAGTTGACACTGTAACACACACACACACACACACACACACACACACACACACACACACGTCTCCAAGGAATAAAGGTTTAAAAATCATACAGAATGCGGAGCAAAAAGTAAGAAAGAAGTGAAGCTGATACGGTTGGAGGACAGAAAAACATAATTTTTATGGTTGAAAAAGAAAAGATAAATAGGTGAGAATTGAATGAGTATTACTTTCTGAAGTTGATAGAAGAAATACATTTAAACATTTTATACAGAGACATAGGTAATCACTACTGAAATAAAGGCAGGCTCTATAATATCCAAATTGCCATATCAGAAAACAGATATAAAAATCTACAGACCATCTAGTAAAAGAAAGAAAACAGGAATGAAAGCATAACAAATAATAAAGATAAAATCAGATGAAAAATGAGACAGAATATCTATGAAATCCATTTAAATGTATTAAAAACTCAGATTGGGTCAAAAAAAACTAAAATTATTCAAAATTTAAATGGAAAGTACTGGCAGTGACATTCCAGGGAAATACAAATTGAACTTTGAAAGGGTTGCAATATTATGATCCAGTAGAATTAAGTTAAAAATAAAAGTATTGCCTGGGAATGGAACACTTTATAATGCTGAAGGGTACAGTCTGCCCTAAGATGGAACTCTCCTGAGCTAAGCAGTGCATTGAATATTCCACTGAAACATACAAAGGAAATCTATAGGAAACAAAAAGGTAATTGACAAAATATTGTAGCTGTTGTATAGATGTAGATTCATAACTGTTTCTTTGGTAGTATATTCCTGGCACACATCCAGTATAAAGGGGTACTTAAATTTCTTTTTCTAATTTTCTTCCTTTAATTGTCCTTCCTCCTTTATAACTGCTGTATTGTTGCTCTTTGAGTATGAGGTATTCAGTCTGTCAAACCTGTCACTCCTTAACTCTGCAGACCTATCTCGCGTCCCGTTTTATAAAAATAATGGCCGTAAGGCATAAGTAATCTTACCTTTCTGCCTGCCTTCTCTCACATACTGTGTTGTTTCTTTGCATAGTAGAATAGATGTTTCTTATTCTAACACTAATGCCTGCATTTCCCCTCCATTGATGGTGTCACATCATGTCCCATGCTGATTATTAACAGACGGCATCTCTAGCTCAGATCTTTCCTGTGCACACACCCACAGAGCCATCTGCCTTGCGGACACCTATCTCTCTGGAGATGCCCATCAAGCATCTCAAACCTGTCATGCCCCAAATTGAACTCATCACTTTCCTCCCTAATCTTACTCTTCCTGTAGAACTCATTACTTCAGTGAATGAGTCTCCTAGTGAATCCGGGAGACTTCATTTCTCATACGGGCTGTGGTTGGTGATTGGTGGGAAGTGTAGTGGGTTCACCTGTATTACACATGGGTTGTTTTAGCTATGGACAGAAACATTTTGTCATATGACTTCCAAAACCCGCATGTGGAACCAAATTAATGATAAATCTTGGTGTTTAGTGAAGCAGTCTCTTCACTGTATCAGCCTAAAATAAGGACCGCAGAAGAGTCTCCAGCTAAGCTAAACTGTTTTAAGGCATTGAAAGATGGGCTATATTTGTACCCTTGAACCAGGTGACTGGTCTAAGTATGCTATTCCCAAGTGCATGTCCCTTCCCTCCCATGTCTTCTGCTTGCTAGTTTCTGCCTGCATGTGCATTTGCCTTTTTTTTTTTTTTTTTTTTTTTTTTTTTAAGTAGGCTTCACACCCAGCACAGAGCCCAATGCAGGGATTGCACTCAGGACCCTGAGATCGTGACCTGAGCTGAGGTCAGGAGTCGGACACTTAACTGACTGAGCCACTCAGGTGCCTCTACATTTGCCTCTTTTTAAGGGAGTGGCATTTTACTCTTTATTCCCTGTGTGTCAGATATCACAACTAGTTGTCTTTGACCAATCAGTATCAAATGTGGATGTTTGTCATAGATAAGGAGGTGGCATATCACTTATAGGTATTTTGGGTTTTAATGTGTTGAAATGCTAGTAGTTTAAACTGCTATGTAAGCAGAAGCTTTTAAAAAGCAAGCTTTTGAGTGGGGAACAATTTCTAGTAGCTTTCTTAACAGGCCTTTTACCTGTTTCCAGACTCTTGCCAACTGAGTACTGTAATAAAGACAACTGTTTGAACATCCTGTTTTATCTAGAGACAGTGGCCTACAAGATCATTATTTGTTTTAAAACCTTTTTTCTTTTTGTTTATATTTTCTGCTAGATATTAAGGCTAAGACACACCACAGGTGTAACAGCAAAGAAAAATGTTGCAGCCTTAAGACGTGAAACTTACACAGTGGATTTTATTAAAAAGCAGATTGAAGAGTTCAACATAGGAAAGAGACATTTAGCCAACATGATGGGAGAAGATCCAGAAACTTTTACGCAAGAGGATATTGATGTAAGTACAGTTACTCTGTTGGGAAACTAATTACTGTAGTTTTAACTGTTGAAATTACTTTTCTCCAGCTTGAGTTCTTTAGCTCTGTGTAAATTTTAATCAAACTGTCAGAATAAGGACAAATACCACTATGCGTTGCGTGTTGGAACCAGGCTTTCGAAGAGAGAGATGCTACTCTGTATTTCAAGCATTATAAAGCCGAGTGAGTTTTAGATTTTAACGAGAAATGGGTAACTTTATTGTTTCAAGGTCCTAGGAGCCACTGTGAATGCTTATACACAATTTGGAAACATTTATCCAGTTGTGTAGTCTTAAACTCCACTTTCTTGCAAAATGATGATGGAAATATAGTCAAGTATACAGGAAATTCCATAAGTAAACCTGAGTCAAGTGTTTTTTATTATCTTAACTATACATAAATTTTCAAAGTCAGGGCATGTTCTAAATGATTTGAGAGTTGAGAGTTAGAACTCTATTATTGTTCCACTCTTGAGTTGTTCTAACTCTCATAAAAGTAGTAATGATACATTTTTGCTAGACATGTCCCAACATAGTTAACAAAGATACTTAAAATTTAACAACTTTGTAACTTGTTCTAAGTTTTTTTTATTCTATTTTGCATTCCATTATAGTTAACATATAGTGTTATATTAGTTTCAGGTGTACAATATAGTGATTCAACACCATACAACACCCGGTGCTCATCACAAGTGCACTCCTTCATCACTTATTTAACTCCATCCTCCTACCAACCTCCCGTCTGGTAACCATCAGTTTGTTCCTTATAGTTAAGAGTTTGGTTTTTGGTTTGCCTTTCTTTTTGTTTCCTTTGCTCATTTTGTTTTGTTTCTTAAATTCCATATAGATGAAATCATATAGTATTTGTCTTTCTCTGACTGACTTATTTCACGTAGCATTATACTCTCTAGCTCCATCCATGCCATTGCAAATGGCAAGATTTCATACTTTTTAATGGCTGAATAATATTCTTCTGTGTGTATGTGTGTATCACATCGTCTTTATCCATTCATCTATCCATGGACACTTGCTCTGCTTCCATGATTTGGCTGTTACAGATAATGCTGCTATAAACATAGGGATGTGTGTATCCCTTTGAATTAGCGTTTTAGTATTTTCTGGGTAAATACTCAGTTGTATCATTGCTGGATCATAGGGTAGTTCTATTATAGATAGATAGATAGATATAGATAGATAGATATAAATAATTTATCGTGAAGTTAGCTAACATACAGTGTATACAGTATGCTCTTGGTTTCAGGGGCAGATTCCCTTGATTTATCACTTACATACGACACCCAGTGCTCATCCCAACAAGTGCCCTCCTCAATGACCATCACCCATTTCCCCCTCCCCCGCCATTAACCCTCAGTTTGTTCACTGTATTTAAGAGTCTCCTATGGTTTGCCTCCCTCTCTGTTTGAAACTATTTTTCCCCTTCCCTTCCCCGATGGTCTTTTGTTAAGTTTCTCAAGTTCCACATATGAGTAAAAGCATTTATCTCCCTTTATCTGACTGACTTCTTTCACACAGCGTAATACCCTCCAGTTCCATCCACATTGTTGCAAATGGCAGGATTTCATTCCTTCTCATTGCCAAGTAATATTCTATTGTATATGTAAACCACATCTTCTTTATCCATTCATCAGTCGATGGACATTTGGGCTCTTTCCATGATTTGGCTGTTGTTGAAAGCACTGCTATAAACATTGGGGTACGTGTGCCCCTATGAATCAGCACTCCTGTATCCTTTGGATAAATTCCTAGTAGTGCTACTGGCTGGGTCGTAGGGTGGTTCTATTTTTAACTTTTTGAGAAACCTCCATACGGTTTTCCAGAGTGGCTGCACCAGTTTGCATTCCCACCAACAGTACAAGTAGGCTTCTTTTTCTCCACATCCTCTCCCAACACCTGCTGTTTCTTGTGTTGTTGGTGTTAGCAATTCTGACAGGCACGAGGTGATAGATATCTCATTGTAGTTTTGATTTGCATTTCCCTGTTTTCATGTCTGTTGGCCGTCTGGATGTCTTCTTTGGAGGAATGTCTGTTCATGTCTTCTGCCCATTTTTAATCGGATTATTTGCTTTTTGAATGTTGAGTTATAGAAGTTCTTTATTATTTTGGATACTAATGAATTGCAAATATCTCCTCCCATTCCATAGGTTGCCTTTCAGCTTTGTTATTTCCTTCACTGTGCAGAAGCTTTTATTTTGATATAGCCCCAGTGGTTTATTTTTGCTTTCATTTCCCTTGCCCCAGGAGACATATCTAGAAAAATGTTTCTGTGGCCAATGTCTGAGAAATTACTGCCTGTGCTTGGATCTCTTCTTGGATTTTTATGGTTTCAATTCTCACATTCAGGTCTTTAGTCCATTTTGGGTGTTTTGTTTTATTTGTTTTGTTATTGTTTTATTTTAAGAGAGAGGGGGCCCAAGTGAGCGAGGGGCAGAAAGTGGGAGAGACAGAGAGGGAGAGAGAATCTCATGAGGGAGAGACAGAGAGAGATTAGGAGAGAGGGAGAAGGGCTCACCCAAAGCAGGCTTGTGTTCACCAGAGCAGGGCTCATGCTCACCCAAAGTGGGGCTCGAACTCACAAATCGTGAGATCATGACCTGAGCCAAAGTCAGATGCTTAACCGACTGAGCCACCCAGGCGCCCTTTTAATGCATTTGAATTTATTTTTGTATATGGTGAAAGAAAGTGATCCTTTTGTATGTAGCTGTCCAGTTTTCCCAATGCCATTTGTTGAAGGGACTTTTTCCTATTGGATATTCTTTCCTGCTTTGTTGAAGATTATTTGACCATATAATTGTGAGTTTGTTTCTGGGTTTTCTATTCCATTGATCTGTGTGTCTGTTTTTGTGCCAGTACCATATGATCTTGATCACTACCACTTTGTAATATAATCTGAAGTCTGGAATTGTGAAACCTCCAGCTTTGCTTTGCTTTTTTAAACTTGGCTTTGACTATTCAGGGTCTTTTGTGGTTCCTTATACATTTTAGGACTTTTTTGTTCTGTGAAAAATTCTGTTGGTATTTTGATAGGGATTGCATTAAATGTGTAGGTTGCTTTGGGTAGTATAGACATTTTAACAATACTCGTTCTCCCAATCCATGAGCATGGAATGTCTTTCCATTTCTTTGTGTCTTCTTCAATTTCTTTCATCAATGTTTTATAATTTTCAGAATATAAGTCTTTCACCTCTTTGGTTAGGTTTATTCCTAGATATCTTATTGTTTTTGGTGCAATTGTAAATGGGACTGTATTAATTTCTCTTTCTGCTGCTTCATTATTAGTGTGTAGAAATGCAACAGATTCCTGCACATTGATTTTGTATCCTGTGACCTTACTGAATTCATTTATTCTAGTTTTTTGGTGGAGTCTTTAGGGTTTTTTATATGTAGTATCATGTCATCTACAAATAGTGAAAGTTTTACTTTGGATGCCTTTTTTTTTTTTTTTTCCTTCCTGTTGTCTAATTGCTGTGGCAACGACTTCTGGTACTATGTTGAATAAAAGTGGTGAGAATGGACATCCTTGTCTTGTTCCTCACCTTAGGGGGAAAGCTCTCAGTTTTTCCCCATTGAGTATGATGTTAGCTGTGGGTTTTTCTTTTATGGCCTTTATTATATTGAGGTATATTTCATTTAAATCTACTTTGTTAAGGGCTTTTATCTTGAATGGATGTTATAATTTGTCAAATACTTCTTATGCATCTGCTGAGATGATCCTTTCTGTTATTGATGTGATATATCACATTGATTGATTTGCAAATATTGAACCACCTTTGCATCTTGGGAATAAATCCCACTTGATTGTGGTGAATTTTTTTTTTTTTTTAAGGTATTGTTGGATTCTGTTTGCCAGTATTTTGTTGAGGATTTTTGCAAGGATGTTTATCAGAGATATTTGCATCGATGTTTATCAGAGATATTTGCCTATAGTTCTCCTTTTTTGTGGTGTCTTTATCTGGTTTTGGTATCAGAGTGATACTCTCTTTATAAAATGAATTTGGAAATTTTCCCTCTGTTTTTTGGAATAGTTTGAGTAGAACAGGTCTTAACTCTTCTTTAAATATTTAGTAGAATTTGTCTCTGGAGCCCTCTGGCCCTGGACTTTTTGTTTGTAAGGAGTTTTTTGATTACAGATTCAGTCTTCTTGCTGGTAATCAGTCTGCTCAGATTTTCTATTTCCTGTTTCTTCAGTTTTGGTAAGTTATATGTTTCTAGGAATTTTTCCATTTCTTCTAGATTGTCCAATTTGTTGGCATATAGTTTTTCATAATACTCTCTTAAAATTGTTTGTATTTCTGTGGTGTTGGTTGTTATTTCTCCTCTTTCATGGGTAATTTTGTTTATCTGAGTTTTTTGGGTTTTGTTTGTATGTTTGTTTTTGATGAGTCTGGGTAGAGTTTTATCAATTTTGTTGATTTTTTTCAACAAATCAACTCCTGGTTTCATTGCTCTGTTGTTTTTTAGTTTGTATATCATTTATTTTTGCTCTAATCTTTGTCATTTCCTTACTTCTGCTCATTTGAGGTTGTATTCGTTCTTCATTTTCTAGTTCCTTTAGGTGTAAGAGTAGATTGTTTGTGATTTTTCTTGCTTTTGAAGTAGGCCTGTGTTGCTATAAACTTTCCTCTCAGAACAGCTTTTGCTGCATCCCAAAGGTTTCAGGCTGTTGTGTTTCATTTTCATTTATTTCCATGTACTGTTTGATTTCTTCTTTGATTTCTTGGTTGACCCATTCAGTGTTTAGTAGCATGTTATTTAACCTCCATTTATTTGTGCTCTTACCAGTTTTTTCTTGTGGTTGGTTTCTAAATTTATAGTATTTTGGTCAGAAAAGATGTATGGTATGACTTTGATCCTTTTGAATTTGCTGAAGCTTGTTATGTGGCCTAATATGTGATCTGTTCTGGAGAATGTTCCACATTCACTTGAAAAGAATGTTTATTCTGTTTGAGGATGGAATGTTCTGAATACATCTGTTAAATCCATCCATTCCAGTGTATCATTCAAAGCTGCTGTTTCCTTGTTGATTTTCTGTTTGGGTGATCTATCCATCGCTATGAGTGGAGGTGTTAAAATCTGCTACTATTACTGTGTTATTATCAATTAGCTCTTTTATGTTTGTTATTAAGCATTTTGTGTATTTGGATGCTCTCATGTTGGGTACATATATATATTTACAGTTGTTATATTGTCTTGTTGGATTGTCCCCTTTATTATTATATGATGTCTTTCTTTGTCTCTCTTCATAGACTTTGTTTTAAAGTCTATTTTTGTGGAGTGCCTGGGTGGCTCAGTCAGTTAAGTGTCTGATTCTTGATTTTGGCTCAGGTCATGATCTCACGGTTCATGAGTTCAACCTCTGCCATTAGGCTCTGTCCTGACCGTGCAGACAGAGCCTGCTTTGGATTCTCTCTCTCTCCCCACCCCCCCCCCCCGCCCCTCTCCCGCTTGCTTACACTCTCATAAATAAGTAAATAACCTTAAAAAAATGGTCTGTTTTTGTCCAATGTAAGTATTGCTAATCCAGCTCTTTTTTTTTTTTTTTTTGACATCCATTTACATGAAGTTTCTTCCCCCTCACTTTCAGTCTGCAGGTGTCCTTAGGTCTGAAATGAGTGTCTTGTAGGCATCATATAGATGGGTCTTGTTTTATCCACTCTGTCACTGTATGTCTTTTGATTGGAGCACTTAGTCCATTTACATTCAAAGTAATTATTGATAGATATGTATTTATTGCCATTTTGTTACTTGTTTTGTGGTGGTTCATGTAGTTTTCTGCACGCAGTATGCTCTCACTTGCAAATAGAAACAGCTTAACTTCTTTCCTTCTAGTCTGGATCCATTTTATTTCTTTTTCTTCTCTAATTGCCACGTCTAGACATTCCAGTAATGTTGAACAGAAATGGCAAGGGTAGACATCCTCATCTTGTTTCTGATCTTAGAGGAAAAGCATTCGGTCTTTCACCAATAAATACATTAGCAATGGGCTTTTTGCAGATACTCTTATCAGGCATAGGAAATTCCATACCCAATTTATTGAATATTTTTATTGTAAAGAGGTACTGGATATTGTCAAATGCTTTTTATTTTTATTTTTATTTTTTGCTTTTCTTGAGACGATCATGCCTTTTATTGGTGTGGTATGTCACTGTAGTTGACTGTTTTATGTTTTTATCATTATTAAGTTAGAGTAGTAACAGCTACTTTCATGTTGTAAAACTGAAGAGATAAGCATAAGCAAAAAAAAATATTATGACATAGCAAATCGCAAAGTCATTCATACAGGAGGGTCTCATTTTACCGACAGATTTGTTCTGGACTTGATGGAAACAAATGCTGATTTTCTAATTATTACTATTATTTTATTTACATAAATTGATGTGGATGTTAAACTAACCTTGTGTTCCTGGAATAAATCTCACTTGGTGTGGGTCATCTTTTTTATGTGTTTCTGGAGTTAGTTTGCTAGCATTTTGTGGAGGATTTTTGTATCTGACTGATACTGATCTGTGGTTTTCTTGTAATGTCTTCGTCTCATTTTGAATTCAGGGTAATATTTGGCTTCATTGAAAGAGTTGGTGGGTGTTTTCTTCTGTTTTCACAAGAGTTTGTGAAGAGTTGGTATTCTTTAAATGTTTGGTTGAATTCATTTGGGCCTGGGATTTCTTTGTGGTTACTTTTCTTTTTACTGCTGTTTGCATTTAAAACTGGTTCTCCTCGGGGCACCTGGGTGGCTCAGTCGGTTGAGCTTCCGACTTCAGCTCAGGTCATGATCTCACCACTCATGAGTTCAAGCCCTGCATCGGGCTCTGTGCTGACAGCTCAGAGCCTGGAGCCAGCTTTGGCTCTGTGTCTCTCTCTCTCTCTCCCCCTCCTCCGCTCATTCTCTCTCTCTCTCTCTCTCTCTCTCTCTCTCAAAAATAAACAAAGACTCCAAAAAAAAAATTAAAAAAATAAAAACAATAAAACTGGTTCTCCTCTCTCTTCTTGGGACCTGTGTGCCCCTGAGTAACTGTTGTCAGCAAGAGGATCCCACTACCCAACTGAGTTTACCACTATGGCATTTTTGAGGATCTTTACTACCTTTCTGGGCATATGGGGCATATTTAGCTTATTGAAAGAAATAAATTCCTTCAGTGGCTTTGTAATTCTGTCTGAGAAGATAACCATTTTCACACTGTTAGTATTAAAAATTAACTGTGTTGTTTGGAGTGGTTATTTCATTGCTTAGATACTTAATCAGAATATTAGTTTGGGATGTTAAAAATACTTTCAAGAGGATTTAACTTCTAGGTAGCAGACACAGTCTATAATTTAATTCATTTACCTGCTTGAAAGTCTAGGCTCACTGTGTAATTTTCACATTGGTAAATTAGGTGCCATTATATTCAGATTAAACGATTTGTTATTTTATATATTTTAGAAATTGGTTTTTCCGTACTACTTGTCCAATTGCTAAAATAATGATAGCTGAAACTATCTGTAAAATGTACTTAAGCAAAAATACTTAAGATTGAAAACAACTTTCACATATGAAGATATCTTTAAAATTTGTTAAGGTGTTCGCCACAGACACACATGGGTGTCTCCATCTAGCGTATTCTTTTTGTATTATTAGAGGAATCTAAAAGGATCCTATCATTCAGTCAGGTTGAAACAATATGTTTTGTTCTGGTTCTTACAATATAGAATTGCTTTCCGGAGAAGAGGTATTTAAAATCAGTATGTGAATGTGAGAGGTGACAGCTTCTCTCTACTTTTAAAACTGCATGTGTGTATGCAGGTGGTGAAGGTAACTTGATGTTATTTTGTGTCCTTTTGCTAATAGAATGTAGTAAAAATCTCCCTTAGATTTAGCCAATAGAGTGATAAAATCATGAATTAACATGAAAGCCATCCAATTGCTTCTTTAAAATTTTCTAAAATGAAGTGGAATTTCTTGTGTTGTAAGGAATACATATATCTACGGAATATATAGGACTTTGTTGTTAAATTTAAGTTGATTTTTTTTTTTTTTTAAAGAGATTCATTGTAGTTGAAGTGATGCTTTTGCAAGATGCAGAACCTGGAATCAGGAGATTCCTTGCAGTGTCACTAACCACTATAATGTTTGGCAAGTCACAGCACTCTGTCACTTGATATTCTCATCTCTAAAATAATACCTGTTTGCCTACCTCAGAATGTAAGTAGAGTATGAGATTAATGCAGCGTGTTATTGTTCTCATTACTGTTAAATGTCATAAGTAAAATCTACTATAATTTGAATCATTCACTAGTTCTCTAATTACCTTTGTCACACACATCTCCCATCCCACCTAAGACTGGATGTCGAGGAGAATAATAGGAAGTGCCGTTGAGTGTATTGATTTATCACTGAGTGAGTGGAACCAGAGATTGCGTTGTAGCCACAGGTTGGGATTTGGTCTCACCTAGCACACTGCCTAAATGCCCGTGTGGAAGTGAATGGTGACCCCAGTGACATAATTCTGCCGTGTTGGACTTCCCTGCAAGTGATTGATCTGCCTCACTAAGTCTCACATTTAAATCAATTAGCTCTGGGCATTTTATTAAATTTAGTGGACTGTCTTTGGCATCTAAGTAGATGTAAAAGCAAAAAAGGACAGAGACAACCAGCTCAATTCTTTAACCAAAGAATTAAAAGTATATATACCTATTGCAGTTCCTGTTTGTGTGTGTGTTTTCAAACCTATTATTTGTGTTTGAGATTTGGCTGTATATATAACCTGAAAGAGTATATAGCTGATGAGTCTTATGTAGCGTTTCCATACTGACACAATGCTTAATTATTTCTAAAGACAAAACCAAATAAATTTCAGATACCCAAAATCAGGAAAATGCTTTAAACTTCCAGATAATCTTTTGGAAGAACACTGTGATTGCTTTTACATATTTAGAAGTTGTAATGCTTTTTTGTAATGTGTTTAAGAATTGAAAACCAGGTACAGTAATTTTTCTCTTATTTTATATGATGAGGAAATTAGATAATCTGCAAAAGTGAAGTTTCCAGATAAGGGAAACTATTTTTAATTATTATCTGTAATGAAAAATACCACCACTTATCAAAAACCTCCTATGTATGTGCAAGATGCTGTCTGGGAGCCTGGTATACATTACCACATTCAATCTATATAAAAACCTTAAGGGGTCAGTATTTACTGTTCAGGAATCCGGGGCTGGCCAGGTCTTTCTGTATGCAAAGCCGGTTTTTCCACACTTTCGAAGATTAATTTTTTGGGTAACATTTTCTAAAATAAATGATGGTCTCCCCAGCCTTATTTAGCAGAGTATAGGGAGTGTAATTTAACCTTACTATGCCTCAGGATTTTCCTTTTAGCATGGTTGTTGAGCTGTGATAACCCTGACTGTGGCTCGTCGTTCCTGTTTGTCCCTGTACTGAATGGCCTGGCTATGCTTTATTGCTGATCCCTGCCATCTCCTTTCCTGTCAAGATGTCTGTGAGTCTGCCTCTGGCTGCTCTCCCCTCCAGCCTTCTGGCATAACTAAACTTGTTAGGCCTGAGAATTAAAACTAACAGCCACTGAACTTGGCGTGAGGACCTGCGTGTCCTTCCTACGAAGTAAAATCGTGAATTTATGTCGGCTAATTCAGCTCTTTGTAGGCATTTTTCTGTGGATTTCTAGGTTTAGAACTTGATTGCCGAAGGCTGAACTTGAATAGAAATCTGGCCCTACTGAGTGCAGCATATAGAATATGTGAAATTATACCTTGCTAATCTTACATGCTATGTATGTATAACGTGTATAAAGGCTTTTAAAAAGAGTACAGGGCTGGGGCGCCTGGGTGGCTCAGTCGGTTGGGCAGCCGACTTCGGCTCAGGTCATGATCTCGCTGTCCGTGAGTTCGAGCCCCGCGTCAGGCTCTGTGCTGACCGCGCAGAGCCTGGAGCCTGTTTCGGATTCTGTGTCTCCCTCTCTCTCTGACCCTCCCCCGTTCATGCTCTGTCTCTCTCTGTCTCAAAAATAAATAAATGTTAAAAAAAATTTTTTTTTTAAATAAAAAGAGTACAGGGGCCCCCGGGTGCCTCATTCGCTTGAGTGTCTACTCACTTGAGTGTCCACCTGATTTAGCTCAGGTCACGATCTCACGGTTTGTGAGTTCGAGCCCTACATTGGGCTCTGCACTGACAGTGCAGAGCCTGCTTGGAATTCTCTCTCTCTGCCCCTCCCCTACTTGCATGTTCTCTCTCTCTCTCTCTCTCTCAAATAAACTTAAAAAATATTTTAAAAAAAGATTACAGTTGTAGATTTGCAAAATAAAAAGAGGTATATATGTTATAAAATTTTCTGAATAAAAATAATTCTTGTCACTTTTAATATTTACTTAAAAGTTACATTATTTAGAAGTTTATTATTAAAGCTACAGCACTGTATATTGGCTAGCATTTTTTTGTGTGGGTGCAAAATTACTTTGCTGTATTTAATGCTCAGTCTTGGTATTGTATTGATGTGACAAAAATTTTTAGTTTGTGAAATAACAAATTAACTAGAAAGAAATTAGTCATGGGCAAAGTAGATTTTCTGCATTTCGAGATAGTTTAATTTTTGCCTACTATTTTAAGTTCTTTTGAAAAGGAAGAAACCACTCGTTGCACTTCCCCACTGAACCACTATGATGCTGCTTTATTACCTCCAGCAGATCTGAGAGGGTCGGTCCCCTCTCACAGTCAGTAGTGTATATGGTCACTTGCTGGAAATACTTAAATGCTATGCTGAATGTTTTGAAAATCTGTCTTAATCCTGTGGTTCTCAACCCCTGTTCCTTAAACCTTTCACAGATTACTGCCAAATGTTGATCAACATGTAAAACATATTTTGGTCTATAACCGTACGGTTACCATGAGGAGGATTGAACTGTCAGATTGAATAGTGAGCCGAGTGGGTTCTGTATTCAATGTGAAACGGTTCCAACTTGGCCAAGAGAAGACTATGTGTACGGAGACTGTAAAGAAATAAGCCCCCAGCGTGTAATGGAGGCAGGGCTGCATCCGTTTTCCTTAGTGACCCAAGGCAAAAGGCTGGTCCAGTGACATTGTAACACATTGTTATGCTAGAGTAGACAGTGGGTTACAGTTATTTCAAAATCATGCTATCAGCACCCAAAGAAGTTGAGGACCACTGCTATTTACATTTCCCGTTTTGAATTAAGTAGTATCACTTACCAGTTTTAAGTTGGAGACATTTCGGTTGTGTTAAACGTTATGGATACAGAATTGCACTTGCATTTACTAATGTCTTTATTTGGGAATTAAAAGTTAAGTTCTACATTACTATAGCATTTCAGGAAAAAAGCCAGCAAATTGATATATAACACTGCTGAAGTCTACCAATTACTTTTTAATTGGTATTATAGACCTCATTCTGAAACCAGAATGTTTTATTCTCCTAAGTGTGAATATGCTGTATGAAGTTTCTCTAATTGATTTGCTGTGCCCATTCCATTTGATGTATCATTTTTCACAATATTTCATAATTTGTGCTCACTTCTAATGAACAGAGTCGTTAGGACAGGCATGTCTAAGTACAACTGACAGCTAACATTAGGTGCCAGATGCAGTTTATAAAGCTATGTAGAACTGTAGAGAACAGTTTAAATAAATTAGCACCTGTACATTAGTCTCACTTGCTGGTAATTTATAAGCGAATCAGTAGAGATGACATTTAGGTAAGTCATTGATCAAGTTAACAGCTGCAAACCCACTGCCCAGCTGGGATACCTAATTAATAGAGATTGCATTCCTGACCCGGTGCTCCTCCTGGGTTGAGCCTGCAGTCCTTTTATACTTTGATTTAAGCCTAAGAATGTAGTTAAACACTTTGCCTTCATTTTAGAGAACGCTTGAATTACCCAGTATTCTAGTTAGACACCTAGAAATGTAAGAAACATATTTACGAGATGAGAATTACCTTACTCCGTGACTTATGTGGATGAATTTTTTAAAAATTTACATTCTTTATTTTTGTCAGTATTTTTTTGTTTTAGATTCAGGTAAACCATGCTGTCGTCCAATAAATATTTTTAAATCTTTATTTTATTTCAAGGGGGAGGGCGGAAAGGTGGGGGGAGAGAGAGAGAGAGAGAGAGAGAGTGAGTGAGAGTGAGAGAGAATCCTAAGCAGGCTCTGCACTGTCAGCACAGAGCCTGATCTCACAAACCGTGAGGTCATGAGCTGAGCCGAAATCAAGAGTTGACTTAATCGATGGAGCCACTTAGGTGCCTCTAAACTTTTAAAGGTTTCTGTACTTATCATTAAATGTATGCTCCACTTTTTTTATCTCCAAAAGAAGCAGAATTTTTGTGGTTTGTTTTTTTGTTTTTGTGACAACCAGCTATTGAACCTGCATCATGTATATAACATTGTTTTCAAATTTGACGTAACACCTAAGATTTAAAATACCTAAGAACTTTGCCAAGTTGAATTCCAGAACTTAATATAGGAAATGTTAATCTAGAACTTATTATAAGAAAATACTTTTTTTTTCCCCTATCCCTATGGCTCAGAGTTTCTTCTGAGTGAACTTAAGTCTGAAAGATTAAGTCATCAGCAACCTTAAATCAGAGTCAGGCAATGATTTGGCATCTGCTTCAGGTATATAATCGTAGACATTGATGATGTTTGCACACGAGTGTTAACTACAAGCTACACCCAGAATCTGGTTCCTACTAAGAAAAGGTTCTCTTGAAACCCAAATGCTAACCTAAGACAAATACCGATACTGAGCTAGTAATATTGTTTTCAAGCTTCTTGAAGAAAATTGATCCCCTACTGATACACAGTTCGCCTTTCCACAACACAGGGTTCAGGGGTGCCAACCCCCTGTAGAGTCGAAAATCCTCAGAGAACTTCTGACTCCCCTAAATGTCACTTAGCTACTTATTAATGGCCTACTGTTGACCAGAAGCTTTATCAATACCTTGTATCGATATAGTTGATTAGCACATACCTTGTATGTTGTGCGTATTATACGCTATGCAGTTACAATAAAGCAAACTAGAAAAAAGAGAGTGTTAAGAAAATCACAAGGAAAATACATTTACAAGTACTGCACTGCGTTTATCAGAACACAACTCAGCGCGTACCAGGGACTCACAGGAATTGAAACCTGTGTCGTTCACTGGTCAAATGCATATATTTCTGTTTTTTGTTTCTATGGAAGAATTGGCTGTTTCTTAGTTTATGTAATAGTTTTTTATGTAGATTGCTTAGAAGTGAAACAATGCTTATTTCAGATGATTAGAAAACTTCTGTTAATTCTACTGTAGTTGATACATGTGGTCCAAGTGGGCTAAACCACAGTTCAGATGTGAACTGCCAGTTCTCCTCTAATTTTAAGATACTTGAGGTCCTAGGCCATGTCCTGCTGGTGCTTTTTCTCTAGTGCCCAGTAAGTGCCACACATGTGCCAGGAACCCTGGAACATTACAGGTGACGAGTTTACATTAGCAGAGAGTCAAATATTTCTCTCACCGCCTTCCTTCACTGATTTTCTGGTTGACTTAACCTCACCTATCTTAATATTTCAATTCTCCGTTTTTTATCATGCTAATATAGATATTTCTGAATAACATCAGGAAAACTTTTTTTAAAAAGTATTTTAACACTTTCTTTGCCTTTGTTTCTCATTTTCATTTCTGGTACTTCTAAAACTTTCCCAACCAAATCTTTACCTTAATTTAAAATTAAAAGAAATTTTTTTCAATGTTTATTCATTTTTGAAAGATAGAGAGACAGAGGACAAGCAGGGATGGGGAAGAGAGAGAGCGAGACACAGAATCCGAACCAGGCTCCAGGCTCTGAGCTGTCAGCACAGAGCCCTATGCGGGGCTTGAACTCCCGAACCGCGAGATCATGACCTGAGCCGAAGTCAGGTGCTCAACTGACTGAGCCACGCTGGAGCCCCACCTCAATTCAAAATTTTGTGTGAAAAAGCCCTTCTGCCCGTAACCATTCTTGCTGCTGCTTCTTTGTTATACTTATTTGAAATACGGTCCTTAGCCTTATGTTGAATTAGGAATACTATTGTTAGGTATTGTGCATTTTGGGAAGCCCCGAGGACTCAAGGCGTGAGTCCGTGGAAGACTTTATCTTCCATGAGATGTTTTTCAGGTGCGGGGCGGAGGCTGTCGTTGTAAGGAGTGAGGGTGAAGCTGTATGCCATCTGCAGGGAGAGCTTGGGGAAGTCTCTCGAGCCTGTGGCTTTGGAGAGAAACTGAGGAAGCCAAAGGGGCAAATTAGTGGCGGTATGGAGAGAGGTGGAGAGGTAGATGCCGTATTTGGAAGGGCTTGCACAAATCCCTTTTTGCTAAAGTGTCAGGTCCCCGTGCCCTAATAGACCCCCGTAGGGGTTTGGGATGTGCCTGCCTGGCCTTGATTACACACAAGTCATCCTGGTCAAGGAAAGTGAAATCTTATCCCTGGGTAAGGAGACAGTCTGAAAGGCAGGAAGCAGGAAAGCTGTCGTGTTCCCTGGTGGGTCTCGCTCTCGTTGCAGGGGCCAGTACCCTTACAGCTGATGGCAGAGCTTCTGTAACGAGATGGCAGTGACTTGGGTGACACCGTGCTCGGAGGTTGGTGCTGGCACAGCAGACTGCAGCACACATGCACGGTCTCATACTTTGCAAACGTGCACAGTGTCCAGGAGCTGTGTCACTACCAGCAGCGGTAGAGAAAGCTGATGGGTGCCTGCCTCCTCTCACCATTTCTGCCTTTAAGGTGGCGGTGGGGGCCTGGACTGAATGCGCTGCAGACACTGGGAGAGGGTTCCCTGGAGGGCGTGTTGCAGACGAGGCTCTGTCCTCATGGGCTCTGGAGGATGATGACCTTGTTCCGTCAGGTGGGCGTTCCGAGGCCACAAGAAAGAAGGGGATGCTTGTCATTTTGGTTGTTTTTTTCTTCCTTTTGCTTTGTTCCTAGGAGGAAAGAGGTGCAAAACAAGCAGGAGTTTTCAGTGTTGGTCACAACTCGGTATTTACATCTTTTTCTTTCCAGTAGCAAGTTAAGATTAACTGGAAAGGAACAGACGGGGGTGGCAGGAGCCGCCAACTGTAATAAGGGCCCCTGAATTAATAAACATCACAAGAGGACTAATTGGGTATCTGTCGAGTCTTGTGATATTACTTTCATTTTCACCTCACGTGAGTGTTCGTGTGTGTATGTATGTGCCTAGGTTTTCCTGCCACTTACTGTATATAAATGTTTCTGCCTCCTGTCCCCAGCATTTAAATTCAGGCAGAAATGGGGTATAGAATCCAAGTTCTGAGACACAGTTAAGTTAAAGTCATTCTGGTTAGTAGCAGAGGGCCTCAGTGGTATCAAGAGAAATGTCAGGAAATTCGACTTTCTACAGCTTTCCCTGATGCTGAGTTCCCCATCCAAGCCCCCAAGGAATCAAATCACAGATCCAGAGTATTAAAATGCCCTCACCTCACAGAAGAGAAAACTAGGAATGGCTATCAAGTTCATTAAAATGAACTAACGTTAAAGTTTAGTTCCTCAGTCACACTTGCCACGTATCAAGTGCATCATGGCCGCGTGGGCCACTGGCTGTCGTATCAGCCAGCACAGATTATAGAATATTTCCATTATCGGAGAGACTTCCTTTGGACTGTGTTGACCAGAAGATTGCTCCGTCATTTCCCCCCAAGTGAGAATTTGTATTTTTTGCCTTATTTGGAAGTATAAGTAATATCATTCTGTGATTTCATTTTATATTGTCTTTCATGAAAACAATTCAAAATACCTGAAATATTGGTTTTGAAAACAGTTCAAAAATACACCGAAAGAATCAATAGAAATTTAGAAGTGTAGACAATAGTTGCTTATATCTGACTGAAACAGCAGTTGCTTATATCTCACAATAGTTGCTTATATCTGAACTGAAAACAATTTCAGTTCAATTATAAAAGAATAAGATTCATCACTTGTATGTGTGTATGTATCTGTGTGTATACACACACACACACATCTATGTATTTATGTAGGTTTATTAAACATGGGGGTAGGAACCAGAACTGAAAAAGCAAAATATTCTAGGCTAATAGCAATAGCAGTAAACATGAATTTGTATACTTTTTCTTGTGAAAATTTCAGTCATACAGAAAAGGAGACATCATTGTACAGTGCATACCCGATGACCGTCACCTAGTTTAAATAACTTGACATTTTGCCATATTTACTTCACCTTCCTATTTTGTGGCTGAACTACTTTCTCTTCAAGTCAATTACAAACATTAGGGTACTTTAGCCCTTCATGCATGAGTGCATATCTCCAAAAAATTGGGATGTTTTCCTGTACAACCACAATACCATTATCACGTTTAACAAAATTAATTTGAATATAGTCTGTAGCAGGGTGTGAGAACATTTATATATTAATCTGTATTTCAGTTTCCCCAATTGTCTATAAAATGTTCTATTTTCTAGTTGATTCACTTCAGGACTCTGCAGTCAATTTGGTTCTTGATTTATCCCTTGAGTACAGTGTTACCCTTCTGTCTGTGGTTTTGCTTTCTGTGGTTCCAGTGATCTGTGGTGAGTCCCAGTCCAGAAGCACATGATCCTCTCTCTGCCATATCAGAAGGTCATTAGTAGCCTAATACTACGTTACAGTGTCTACATCCCTCGCCTCACTCATCCCATCATGTAGGTATTTTATCATCTCAGACTATATTATCACCTAATAATATGGTGAGGAATTATGAATTAGTAAATATGTGTTAATTTGCTTTTAGCTGAGATTTTTTTTTTTTTAAGACAGTGCTACTTTTCCTCATCCTTTCAGGAAATTGCAGAGTATATCTAGCAGATTCTTTATTGGCTTGCTTTTATTTTTTTTTAAAACTGAGATTGCCTGTAAGACGTAGATGCCCCTTGCAGTCAACACTTTATTTTCAAGTTCTGCCAATTAACTTCCTCGTGACTTATCTGAGTCTTAGTTTCCATGAGAAATCCAGCTGTGGGATGGAATTCTTTACATTTTCATTCTCTTCTTGGACTTCTAAGTTAATGGTAAGTTTTATATTTGAAAATGATGCCAGTAACAGCTTGAACCGAATTTGAAAGTTGGTTGGATTTCCCCCCTGTAATTATGGAGCGCTCACCCCCAGCTGAAGAGCTGTCCTTTAGTCCTCCCCGCTAATACTCTCCCCCAGGCCTGGAGTCAGTAGCCCCTTGGCCAAGATGTCTGACCAGCCTTGTGTCCGACTGTGGGAACCAGGCCTGAAGTCTAGGTGGCCCACACGTGCTGTAGGCTCTTGGTGGCCCTGCTGAGACCGGTTAGATTTGGAAAGATCTGGCTGACTTATTTTTTAATTTTTAACATTTTCCTCAGTTTTTTATTTTGACATTTTTCAAATTTCCAGGAAATTTGAATATTCAACAAATACAAACATGCACATACATATATACGCATACTTTTCACATAGATTTGCCAGTTAACGTTTTGCCACGTTCCCTTTCTCTCTATACATTAAAGCTTTTTTTGAATAAGCCGTTGAAAATGCAGATATAACACTTAACCCCTAAATGGTTCAGCATGTACCGCTAAATACATACAACCTTTATACCATTTTTTCCACAATACCACTATTGTACCTAAATGCAATTATAATAATTCTATAATGTCATGCATTATATAGTCTATACTTAAATTTTCTCAATTTTCTCCCAAATGCCTTTATAGCCAGCTAGTTTTGTAGAACTCAGACTATTTGTCTTCTACAGTTATCCCACATTCTGGCTTTCTACTTCCTTGTGATTAGATTTAGAGTATATACAGATAGTTCTCCCATGATATTGTGTACTTCTTGTTCCCTCACACCGGGAGGTACATCGTGAGTTTGTCCCACTATTGATTGTACATCTTATCCCTTGGTTAAAACTAGTAACCGCTAGACCTCTTTATTGTAAAAGGAACTTCTTCCCTGCCTTGTAACTGGCAGGTAATCTCTAGGGTGATACTTTGGATTCATTTGAATATTCCATTCCCCAGTAACCTTTCAGCCAATGATTTTAGCATCCACTGGTGATCCTTGGCTGAAATTGGTGATTACCTTGAAAGTTATAAAACAATGATTTTCTACTTCCGCCATTCCTTCTATTTTTATTTAACTGGTATTCTTTCATACAGAGGCTTTCCTTTTCTCCTCACCCCCTACTTCAGAACTCTGGAAAAAAGAGAAAGCCAGTGACCCTGTGTGTGTGTGTGTGTGTGTGTGTGTGTGTGTGTTCACAAGCACACTCTTCAACATGTACATATTGAGCATGTTACAAGGCATAGTCATTGTTCTTTTTGATGTTCGCGTTGTTGTCCCAGGTATGGCCAGTGGGAGCTCCTTGAAGCTGGCTTCTCTGTCTTTTTGAGCACTTCCTTGTTTTCTGGCACAGGAAAGTGTCTCAGGCTTATTTTATACTTTTCCTGCCTAAGGCCTAACCATTTCTCTGCCATACGCTGTTCCTTGTACTAAGAAATTGTATTTAGAAACTAAGATCTGGATGCTAGGGGCCACCCATTGTTCCTAGAGTTTCATTGCTTCTATGCGCTTTCAGGGGACACAACTAAAAACTAGTATCTTTTAAATATTAGAGTAATAATGTAGGAAATAATATTTTTTAAAGATCATGAGTGTGTATTGATTTGTCTCATTCAAACTGACATTTCTTTTATATTTGTATCTCCTCTACAGTAAAACTTTGGTCACTGTAAAATTAACATATGTATTTACTTTATGCTATGTAAGATACACATAATATTTCAGAATTTTAGTATTAATATTCCTGACGCTAAGCCTTCCAAATAAAGTTGGGGATTTCTTTGCAATTGTTTTTGTCATTAGAAGTTAGGTTTATTTGTTTATGTCTGCATTAAGTTTTAGAGTTTGTTTTGAAAATTTTAGTCTTTAATGTATATGACATATTCACGCTTCAGAGGACTCGTCCCCGTGCCCCTCACCTGCTGCTGCCCACCCCTTAAATAGAGGATGGTTTTTTTTAGTTTCCACTTTACCTTTCCGTGTGGAAAGAAGCCGATGTATATCCAACCCCCCCCCCCCCGTTCCTGTGTGTATTATCTTATTTCTTTTTCTTACACCAAAGGTCACACTCTAAGTACATTTCTTTTGCATCTTGCTTTTACCTGTCTTTTTTTTTTTTTATGGCTCGAGTGCTTGATGGCAAGGCTGTGCCATCATTTATGCAACCAACCTTGGCGGGGGGTGGGGGGTCGGTGCTGAGTGTTTCTCATATTTTATTGTTATAAATCCATGAATAAGCTGTATGTTGGTTTTGCCTGTGGGGGTGTAGCTTGTAAAGGGATTCACCATGTTTTTTCTTCTAGTACTTGTTTGATTTGATTCTCTGTGTTTAGCCGTCTGACTCATTTGAAGTTTATTCTTGTGTATGCTGTTGGGTTTGCATCCACTTTTATTATTTTCCAAATGGCAGTCAGTCTCTCAACATCACTTATTAAAAAGTCCACCTTTTCTCCTTCAGAGAAGGAAGGCAGAGGAGTCTCTGGTTTTAGAAAGAAAAAAAATTCACAAAATGAGCCCTCTGATGTTTGATCTAAGAGTGTCTTCAGTGTCGGTTTTACTGCCAAGAGGCCGAATGGGAGAATGAAGCTCGACCCAGAGTCACAGACGGGCTCCCTAATATAATGGAATTTACAAGCCCCAAATTACAGGCCCCTACTTTCGGGGGCAGAATCTGGTCTAGCACATTTCCTGTGAGGGTGGGCAGAGAGGCCCATTGTGAGAACAGCCTCTCTAAAAGAGCAGCACTGTGTTCCCATGAGCTGCCAGATCATTTAGAGTTCAGATGCAGAGCTAATAAGATCCAAGGCCACAGACTTCTCATCCGACACCCTTCAACAGAAATGACAATGCACGTGGTTTGCTTTTCATTGTGAGGAGCGGTGTTGGAGAAGACGACTCTGGAATGAATGGCTTATGCAGTTGTCAAGGTGGCGGCGTACGGGGAGGCGAGGGGCGTTTGGAAACGTGGGGGTGAGATTTGTCACAGGCACCGGGGATGTTACTGGCATAGGTTGTGGAGAAGGGCCGGCGTGCTGAGTGACCTGCAGTCCAGGGGAAGGGGAGGACTGCCTGCACCAGAGCTGTCCCACTCAAAATGCCAGTAGCATCCCCATTGAGAAACAGACATTTAGGAGAACTTGGCTGGAAAAAAATGTAGCTTAAAAGCCTCTCACAACTTCTAGGAAGAGTTCAAAGAGTGTCAGAAAACGTCGGGGCTGTCACGGTGGATGAGACTTAGAGCCTGCTCTTTTCGGTGTTTGGTCTTTGATATTTGCACCGCCAGCGGGGAGTTCGAAGGGGTGCTCTTGAGCACAGAGGTTGTAGACGAGTGCCTCTCGTTTGCTTTCAAAAAAGAGAAGTTTGCGGTATCACCTCCGTGTTTCAAAGTTGTTAATAACCAGTTTAATAGTTACAAATTATTTTTCTTTGGGGGGATGTGGATGTGGTGATTTTACTATCCCATTGAAAAGATTATGAGATGAGATAATGTGTATGAAACTCTTAGTTTGCAATCTGGCATGTAGTAAGCACTCAGTCACTTGTGTTTATATTAACTGTTAATGAACCTTTGTGTGTCTTTTCAGAGAGCTATTGCTTACCTTTTTCCAAGTGGTTTGTTTGAGAAGCAAGCCAGGCCAATAATGAAGGTAGTTATCTTAATATTTTTTAAAAATTTCACTTCGGTTTCTATGTTACAGTAATTTATCTAATGTACTTTAATTTATTTTACAGCATCCTGAACAGATTTTTCCCAAACAGAGAGGTAAGTTGGCTCAAGAATGAATGAACAGCTCTTCCCGTACTGCAGTGTTACGTTGCGTATCTGCAGCCGCTCGCACATGGTGGAGATGCGCTCCTGTGTCATGGCCATTGTGAAGTCAGCCAGTGATATTTTATACCTAATGAGAAATGACTGCAATTTGCAAACTGTTTTCTTAAAGTAAGTTATATTACAATCAGGTCAGGTTAGAGTTCATGCCTATACTGATGTCATACTAATCTCTTTGCATTCTAATATGCTTTTTTGAGGAAGAGTGGGGAACAGATCTGCTGAAGCCTAATGCAGTTTTTTTTTTTACTTGAAAACTTAAAACTTTTGTTCATTTTGGAAGCATATTTTCACTGAATATAGATCCTCCCCGCCCCCCCCCCCCTTTTGATCTTTCCTTACTTTATCGATATAATTCCATTGTCTTTTGTCTTGCATTGTTTCTGATGAGCAGTTAGCCATCATTCTTGCCTGGCCCTCTGTTTTCTCTGGCTTCTTTTAAGCTTTTCTCTTTATTTTTTAAATGTGTAAAATTAAATCTTGAAGAAGACATACAAACCAGGAAATCATGTATTTACTGTTGTCTAATTTACATTAAAAGCCTGTTCCCCAGCGTGGACTGGTGGTAGTTGTCAATTAATTTAAAAAGTACTAAAGCCAGAAATCACTTCTTAAAAACACTTGCTATAAATTTACATTTATTCATCAATCTTTTCGTATAACCCTAGAGGGTAGTTTTCTTTGAGTAGGTATCTGTTTCTCCCTGTTTCTCTGGCATAACCCTGCTGTCGTTGACGTATCATCAAAGTGTTTTAGGTTTGGTTTCCTCACGGTGGAGCAAAGAACTTAGACTTTCCAAGAAATCTGAGTGCAAAATATTTCTTCACTTCTGCAGACTTTTTCTCTAACCACACTGAAGATGGACAAACTTGGTTTTTTGGTAACCTGCCTTTCAGTTTTTCTAAAGCATTCAACTTCGTTTTCATAGATGCGAAAACTCTTTTCTGTTTCCACTCATATTTCATCCGTTTATGTAATACTTAACTCACGTAACTACAGAAGGAGGTACAATTGTAATAAACGGGCTTGGGAACGAACACAACTGACTCTTAGTAAGCATGTAACTCGGCAGCAAAAATGTGCCCGGTAGAGAAGAGCCCAGTAGCCGCAGATGCTCGATGTGCAGGCAGCATTCATTACTCAGTATCTAATTAGAGCTGATTAAATAGAGATTGGTAGGAGAGCAGATATTTCTATAAAAAATGTATTTGCGTTGCCTTGATACTTCTGCTAAGTCTTAACCTGTGTGCAGAGCCAGGCCTTCTTTCATTCTGCTGTTTCCCTTCTCTCTTCGAAATGAGAACTTGTATTTTGAATCCCATTACAAGTATTAGGGGTCTTTTTATAAATACATTCTGTCTTTTTATATTTTCTCATTTTTTTGACGTGGTTGATTGTAAACTATAACACCAATTCAGTTAATAGCTCTTGGAGACATCATACGTGAAGGCTGTGTTACAAGTACAGGTCAAATTTAAAGATGCAGCTCGCTTTAGAAATAAAACTGCATATACAAGGCATACACACCCAAAAATGTGTAACTTTTTTTTTCTTATTTTTAGTGGCTTGTCTATTTTTCAACCTCACAGGCTCCTCACTTACGTGTCTTCTTCTCTTTGTTCTGTGTATCTCTACTCTTTGCATCTCTTATGCATCCGCCCCTCTGAGGCTGTTTCTTTCAAATCTCACCAGCTTCTCAGTATTAAAAGTTTGTTATTACATCACTTGGAATGCAACACTGAAACTTCTAGAGATCCCTGCAGAATGCTTGTTATTTTGGAACTGTGTCAGTAGCAGTAGGATTTTATTACACTGCAGTTAACTGTATTTAAACAGGACTCCTTGAGAATTAGCAAATTTCCTTTTGTCACCTACCTACCAGTGTTGCTGTACTTTGTAAACATAGGCAAACTGATTTTTTTATGTTTAAAAATACCAGGGAAATTTAGATTTGACTAGACTATGATGTTTGGAAAGTGCCACCTCTTTATTAAAAGATGGAAGCTTCCAGACTGAGTTAACATAAAAATCCTGCTCTGCTGTTACAGGCAAGTGATAAAAATATCGGAAAAGACAAAGATATATACCAGATTGGTGACAGGCTCAAGGAATAGCACCTAATACTAGATGAAATGGAATTCAAGGAGGTCGGGGAATGGTTCGATGAGACAAGAATGTTAATTTATATTGATAGGATCTAATATCCATTAAGTGGTTTTGACGACCATGAACCTTTTCGTACCAAGCATTTAGCATTGAAATGTTCATAGCAAAAGCTGTTAACTAAGGCTCTAAAGAATTTGAATAACATAGCATGATTTTATAGCTACACATACAAGTACAAAGAATACATTTTTCTGTATGGATGCTAACGGAATATTAATAGAATTATATAGGTCATAGAGAAAAATCTAACAAATTCCAAGAATTTATATAGATTAGATTTTCTGACTTAAAATCAACAGAACCATAAAACTGTTGGATTAAGGAGGAAATCCAAATTGAGATTACAGATTATTTAGAAATGTAGAACAACGAGAATGGTTCATAGCAAACCCAGTGGGATATGGGCAGGTGTTATACAGAGGCAAACATGTATTTGGCAGACATTAAGAAAGACTAGAAGTAAATGAACTAAGTATTCAGTTCAAGAATGCAGGAAAAGAACTCTATTGAAGGAAGAAATTTGAAAGAAGAGGTAGGATAAATAAAACCAACTGGTTCTTCGAAAATTGATCAACTTCTGGCAAGTCTGGTCAAGGAGAAAGGAAAACATAAAAGGACAGTATCAAAATTTTTAAATAATATTCAGAGCATATTATTACAGTGTAAGATTGTTTTTGGGTAGCTTTATTCTAATTTGAAGAGTATCCTAATTAATAAAAATGACCAGTATTTATCGAAACATAGAGCAAGTCAGGCCCAGCTCTTAGTGCTTTGTATGTATGTCCTCCTAATCTTCACAACAGTCTTGTTAAGTAGATACCATCGTGTTCCTCATCTTACAGACGAAGGAATTGAAACACCAAGGACACACAGCTAGGAAGCGACTGAGGCAGAATGTGCACAGGCCCCAGCAGTCGTTGCTCCAAAACACTGCCACACCCCACTGACTCTCACACAGGTAGTTTAAAGAAAAATATGATTCCCCAAATTGTCCTAATCAGGAGAATACTGGTTAGACTCAAAGCTAGAGAAGTCACAGGTAGTCAGAGAGGAGCAAAGTCCAGAAGTTCTGTCCGTGAGGTCTGTCATACCTTGGCTAAAGCTTGAACTTTTTAACATGTTGCAGAGCAGAAAAAAAGAATGAAAGCTTGCAGAGTCACTTTAAAGGCTCACACAATTATTAGATCTAGACATGAATTGCATAAATACCTGTAGTCTGTTCTCACTAAATAAAATGATAGCAAACCAAATAAAGCATTATATGAAAAATGTGCCAGAACCTTTTTATCCCCAGGAATATAAGGATGGCTTAGTATTAAGAATTTATTAATGTGTTATTTGAGTCAGGGGAAAAAACATTTTCATAGATGAAAAAAGGTAATTTAACAAAATTCAGCGTTTTGGGTTTTTTTTAACGTTTATTTTGAGAGAGAGAAGGAATGTACGCATGCATGAGCTGGGGAGGGGCAGAGAGAGAGAGAGGGAGGGAGAATCCCAAGTAAGCTCCTTGCTGTCAGCGCAGAGCCTGACCCGAGGCTTGATCTCACACACTGTGAGATCGTGACCTAAACTGAAACCAAGAGTGGGATGCTTAACCGACTGAGCCACCCAGGCAACCCCAGCATTTATTTTTTGATGAAACTCTTAAACCGGAACTAAACAGAAACTTTCTCAGGTTGAGAAACAGAAACACATTAAATTAAAAAAACCTGTCATTGGATTCCTTTACCTTAAGTTCAGAAATAAGTATGTGTCCACTTGGCCCTGGTACTCGGTATTGTTTTGAAAGGCTTGAGCGGTAGGGTTAAAAAAGGCACCGAAATTAGGAATAAGTCAATTATTTATAGAGGTTAGGACTGCCCACTTAGAAAATACAAAGCCACAAACTTAAAAACTACATTAGATTTACAGTAGAATATCATTACTTAAATATCTGAATATTGGAAACATTCAAATTATCAATTATTCTAATTTTTGAAAATGATACTCTGTTACAAAAACATGCCGCAGCATCAGTGAAGGATGAAATGCTAAGCATGCAGAGATGATATGAGCATCCTGCCAGTTGATGACGAGGTGGTCAAAACCACACAAACCAGTGTGGAATGGAGCGTGAGGATGATCTAATAAGTAACATGATGGTCTCATTGGTAACAAATAAATTGCGATTTTTTTTTTCTCTGCTTGTATGTATTTTGGTGGACAGGAGCTGTTTTAAAAACACCGAATTGCAACATTACAAATAAATTCATGTCTGTGTGTACACATACAAAAATATGTGTCTGTGTGTATTCTATTTTTTTAAATATTTTTCTTCTGTATACTTCTTACTCATCTTTGTTCTAATCTTCCATCTATAATTAAATTGTTAAAGGCTGCCCATAACTCCTTTTGCTAAAGTTTCCTTTGTCATCTCTTGATTGAAAGGAGTTCGTTTTCTAGTCGATTCTTCAAAGAGGGCTCGTAGATACAAAAATTTTAGAGCTCTTATGTGTTTAAATTGTTTTCCTATAGCCTTGATACTTAAGGACAGCGAGGCTGGAGGGAAAAATCTTTGGTTCACGCTTTCTTTTCTTGAGTTTCTTGAAAGTGCTGCTCTGTTGTTGCTTTGCTTTGTCTGTTGTTCTTGAGAAGTCTCATATCAGTCTAGTTATCTTTCCTTAGGAGTCATTTAACCTCTTCCCCTGGTGGTCCTAGAGATCCTTTATCTTTGTTTAGTAACTTTATGAAAGTATGTCATTGAATTGACTAGTAAAGGTTAGCTTACTGTGCTGCTGATGAGCTCATTCAGTATGTAGATTCTGGTCCTTTACATCCAGAAAGTTTTATAGATGTTAGTTCTGTTCCATTTTTTTTTTTGTCCTTTGGGTCTCCAATTATATAAATGTTATTCCTTCTTTGGTTGCTTCCCACATCAGTCGTGGTCTGTCTGTCTGACTCCTCTTCTTCCTTTGTCTCATTTTCATTTTCTTGATTGTTTTTCTACTTTTTCCCCCAATGTCCTTTATTATATTTTAATCTAATTCTTCTTTGAGTAACGTATAAGTCAGTCTACATTTCTGATGATTTAAATTTTTTTTTTTAATTTTTATTTATTTTTTGAGAGAGACAGAGACAGGATGTCAGTGGGTTAGGGGCAGAGAGAGAGAGGGAGACACAGAATCCGAAGCAGGCTCCAGGCTCCGAGCTGTCAGCACAGAGCCTGACACGGGGCTTGAACTCACAAGCTGTGAGATCATGACCCGAGCCGAAGTCGGACGCTCAACTGACTGAGCCACCCAGGTGCCCCTACGTTTCTGATGATTTTAGCTTTTTCTTCTGTTTCTTCTCTGATTAAGTTGTTTCATTTCTTTTAGTTTTTTGTCCATTATGATCCCATGTTTCGAAGATTTGATTCAGGGTATGTTCCAGTAAACCCAAATGCTTGTTTGAGGATACTTAATTCAGTTTAGAGTGTTGCATTACACCCTTTCCTTCTGTTTTGCCTTTGGTTTGGGTAACATTTTATTCTGTATACCTCTTACTCATCTTTGTTCTAATCTTACATCTATAATTAAATTATTAAAAGCTGCCCATAACTGCTTTTGCTACAGTTCCTTTGTCATCTCTTGGTTGAATGGAGTTCATTTTCTAGTAGATTCTTCAAAGAGGGCTCATAGACACAAAATTTCTTGAGCTGAACATTTGGATTATTCTCATTTTCTGTTTTAAGTTTGTAGCAGTCTTTAAAAAATAGATGGAAATAGGTGTCTGCATTTCTGTGGACAGAAGTGTCCTATTTCTTAATCCACTCAACGGAATTAAAAAAAAAATTGTATCCATAAGATGACAGAATTGGGTCAAGACTTAAAAAGTTCATTATGAATTAAGAGATTTAGATTCTAGAATAGAATTAAAGTGGCTAGTTGAAGGATAAACATACAACTATCAAATAATGGGTAAGATTATACCAGTAAGTCACAAGAAAAGCAAAGGAGAGAGATCAATAAACTATTTTAAAATTCAGAACTTCTGAATTGGAAAAAAGACACTATAAATTTAAAAAGCAACTAGAGTGCCTAGGTATCTCAGTTAAGTGTCAGACTCTTGATTTGGGCTCAGGTCATGACCTCACGGTTTATTAGATTGAGCCCCACATCGGATTCTGCCCTGACAGCATGGAGCCTGCTTGGGATTCTCTCTCTTCCTCTCTTTTTGCTCCTCCCCACCCCCTCAAAATAAATAAGCTTAAAAAAAAAAAAAGAAAAAAAAGCAAGCAACAAACTAGAGAAAATTTGAAACAAGACAGAGGTCTGTTATCTAGAATAAGTACTCTTAAAGTTAAAAACAGCTTAAGAGAAAAATAGTCGATTCATTAATGAAAATACAAGCAACCAGTAAACATAGGAAACTATCAGATCAGAAACCATGCTCTAGAAAACAATGAGAAGAAACCATTATCCCTTATCAGATTGGAAGCTGTAAGTATTATGTGTCGGCAAAAAACTAGAAACAATCTAAATGTTCACCAATTCAGGATAGCTAACTAAACTGTCAGAGAATCCTACTGTGGAGTAATATGCTGATGATCGAGAGAGGTAGTTCTAGTTGTGTTAGTACAGATAAGACACAGTGTTGGGTGAGAAAAACAAGTGAAAATGCTGTAGTATTGTCTTAGTCCATTCAAGCTACCACATACCAGGTGGCTTACAAATCACAGAAATTTATTTCTCCCAGTTCTAGAAGCTGGGAAATCAAAATCTCACTCTAGTGAAGGCCTGCTTCCTGGTTCATAGACCACTGTCTTTCCCTATGTCCTCACATGGTGAAAGGACCAGGGATCTCTGGGGTTCTTTCTGTGAGGGCACTCCTCATTCTATTTATGAGGGCTTTGCCCTTATGACCTGATTACCTCCCAAAAGCCCCACACTGAGATACCAGCACATTGAGGATTAGGTTCCAACATGAATTTGGGGGGCAGGGGAAGACAAAGAGTCTATAGCAAGTATGTAGGGTAAAAACAGCTTAATATCACTCATGTTTTTAAAAAAAACATGCAGACAGTTCTATTTCAGTAGGTGTGTGTATATATATGTGTGTGTGTGTGTGTGTGTGTGTGTATACACACACACACACACACACACACACACACACACACATACTGAGAGAGTCCAGAGCTGTAAACTTTAACCTTGCCTCTGGCAAGAGAATTCTAATATTTAATCTGTATGAAAGGAGTGAGTAAAAGAAATGTTCAGAGGGAAATTTATAGCATCGAATGCATATGTTAGAAAAGAAGATCTAAAATCACTTATCTAAGTTTCCATCTTAGGAAACTAGACAAAGAGCAAATTAAATCCAAAGTAAGTAAAGGAAAAAGAATGATAAAAATTACAGCAGGAGTCGTTGAAGTTGAACACAGGAAATCAGTGGAGAAAATCAACAAAAGCTGGTTCTTTGATCATAGATTGTATACATCCATTTTATGTTATCGGTAAAATCGATGAGCCTCTAATCAGGCTAACTAAAAGGAGCGAGGATACAGATTACAAATACAACTGAAAGAGAGGATACCACTACAGATACCAGGACATTCAAAGGATAATCAAGGAATACTATGAACAACTCCATACCTACAAACTGGATAACCTATGTGAAACGGACCGATTCCTTGAAAAATACAATCTGCCAAAACTTACTCCGGAAGTAGACACTTTGAATAGGCCTATGTCAGTTAAGAAAATTGAATCAGTAATTAATATCCTAGAAGACCTTGGGTTTGGCCATGGCTTTTTATATACAGCACCAAAGGATAAGCTGGATTCCATTAAAATTAAAATTGCTGTGAGAAAGACACTGTCAAGAGAATGAAAAGCCACAAAGAGGTTGTAGAAAATATTTGGAAAAGACCTATCTGATAAAGTACAGTTACCTAAAATACACAGAGAACTCTTCAACTCAACAGTAATTTCTTACTGTTGATGACCCAATTTAAATATGAGCCTAAGTTCTTAGTAGATACCACAGAAGATCTATGCGTGGCACATAAGCATATAAAAAGATGCTTTGCATCAGCAAAATGCAAATTAAAGCAACCCTAAGATACCACTACATACCTTTTAGAATGACCAAAACCGGAACACTGACATTATCAAATTATGCCAAGGATGTTGAGCAGCAGGAGCTCTCGTTCTTCGCTGGTGGAAATGCAAAAATGGGACAGCCACCCTGAAAGATATAGTTTGGCAGGTTCTTACAAAATTAAGCATCCTCTTCCCCTGTGATCCCAGCAGTTGTATTCTTTGGTATTTATCCAGAGGGCTTGAAAACTTAAGACCACACAAAAACCTGCATACAGATGTTTAAAGCAGCTTCATCTGTAATTGCCCAAACTCGGAAGTAACCGAGATGTCCTTTAGTATGTGTATGGATAATGAAACTGTGGTAGGTACAGACAACGGAATATTATTCAGCACTTTTGAAAAGAAAGGTGCTGTCAAGTCTTGAGGAGACTTAAATGCAAATTACTGAGTGAAAGAAGCCAGACTGAAAAGGCTACCTACTGTATGATTCTAAGTATAGGACATGCTGGAAAAGGCTGAACTGTGGAGACCGTGAAAAGGTCAGTGGCTCCCGGGGATTGAGGGGAGTATGTGGCGCACAGAGGATTTTTAGGGCATTGAAACTACTCTATGATATTATACTGGTGGATCCAGACCCCACTGAGTATACAACACCAAGAATGAACCTAATGTAAACTATGGCCAGACAGAGTACGTTCACTTGTAACAAGGATACCACACTAGTGGGGGGGGGGGGGGGGGGCGGAGATGTTTATAATGAAGGTGGCTATGCATAGGTGGGGGCAAAGATAGTATATGGGAAATCTCTACCTTCCTCTCACTGTTGCTGTGAAATATTCTAAACCAAAAAGTCTACTAAGAAAATAGTGAAAGGAGAGTATATTGTGTAAAGTTAATTTTATAGAAAACATAGTTAAATGAGGGAGGGGGCAGTGTCCAGAACAACAGAAACTTAAACACAGACACAAGTTAACAAAAACATGCAAGAGATTTATGTTGAAAATTATGCAGCTTCAAGATCATAAGTGAAAATCTGAATAGCTGGGAAGAAAGACTTCATGTTCCTGTAAGGAAAGATTGCAAGGTTGCTTCTTTTCAAAGTATTAATTAGCGTAATTTTCATCAGGGTCCTGGTAGGACTTTTGGGGGAAACTCAGAAACTTTATTCGAAAGAGTAAATGTACAAGAAGCAGCAAGAAGTGTTTAAAAAGAAATAAGAATAATGAAGGAAACTTACCCTACCAGCTATCAAAATGCAGCAAAAGCTTCTTTGAATCGTGTGGGGTAGTGGTTCGGTATTCTGACAGACAGACCAGTGGACCAGATTAGAGGACTCAGCATCAGCATGCTTGTTGATGTGAATTCTAAGACAGTTTTTCAATTTTAAGATCTTTGACAGCGGGACTCATTTTACAATTAACGTAAGCTATGATGATCAGCTTTTTTTCTTTCTCTCTTTATAGAACATACAGGATAGGGCATCTTAAAATCTGGGACATCTTTAGATTGAATGAAATATCATGAAATCATATATACATGCATGCACATACATACTCACGCACTCACACTCATGAAATGAGACCCAATTCAGAAACCCCTCCAAGTTTTACAGTAGAGTCGTATCTGCAGCCATGAGATTTATCTTTCTAGGGCACATTCTGACTTGAATGCTTTAGCGACACAGTGAAAACGGATTGCAGAGTAAAGTTCTAAATCTTGGAAGATATGCAGGATTTCATGAAGTCTATGAAAATGATGTGGGAGAAGTATTTAATTCATCCATAGCCATTGGCAAATAAGAATTTGGTTTTCTTTTTCAAGCTGAGATCCCTATCAAGACTTTCCTTCATAATTTATTAGAAATTTTGGTCTTCATTTTACGTATGTTCACTTAAAGTGGCCTATGTGTAATGTCAGCTATCCTCAGAAGACAAAAATATCCTACTTATTGTATCCTACTTTGTATTTCAACAAAGCATAGTATCAGAAGAGTAATGGGATAATGACTCTTTGCTGGACAAAGTAATAACTTGGATTTCTGCCTCACGAGCACAAATTTCTTAGAGGTGAAATTTCTGCACATGAAAAAAATAAAAATTCCAGAAGAAAATATAGGAAAATAGTTTTTAGGAAGCCAAAGTCTTGAAGCATGCTCGCTCAATAGGATCGATGTTGTCCCTGAGGTGGCATAAAAGGGTGCATAGGAGGTGAGAAAAGTCTGAGCTGTTACAATGTTTATGGCCCTCCAGAGGGCCACCATGTACATCAACAAATATGCAGTGTATTTGTGGTATTGAAATTTCATGGAGACAGAGGCAGTTAGAGCGGGAAATGTCTAACAAGACTTCTTAGTAGAGGTAATAGTGAAAAACAGTCAAGAAATGGTGCCATGGAGGAAGTGACTGTGTCACACGTGCTATGTTTCACACATGCTATATGTACACATGCTATAGACACACACATATATGTACATTTTAAACTTACTGGTTATGAAAGACCTGTAAACCAAATTAAAAGGTGGGTGACAGATTGGGAGAAAAGAGTTTTCAACTTATGTAATGGACAAAGGAGTGTACCTTTAACATATTGGTGTTCCCACAAATGGTTAACCAAGAAACAACTCAGTAGAAATAAGGGCAAAGGACGTGGAGTTAGGTTTGGTTTATGTAGTGCAGTGACTCCATTCCTCAGTTTATTTGGTGTTTATTAGATGTGAATGACCATCTGTATTTCAAAAGGAATTACACATAACACCTTCAGGGGCCCCTTCTGTTTTGGACGTTTAAACTCTCAGAGGTATGTCACCACAGAGTTGGAACAAATAATGTGGCATGGAAAAATCCATTTAGTGTTTTCCTTTGTTATAGTGTGCTTTTTCCTAATGTCCTGAATGTACGATGTCATTGACTTTATCCGTTTTCCTTTTAAGGAATATGGGGGCGTACTGTATTTACAGCCAAACTTAAATTTTTTTGTTCTAACAAGAAGATTTGGGCTATTTTATATGTGTTTATTTAAAACAAGTTCTAGAAATTCTCATGGTGAAATATATAGGAATATGTTACCAGATATAAACGTTGTTTTATGTTAACGAATATGGAATTTTAAATATCCTGAATATTTACATGTTAAACATGCTGAACTACGTATTAAAATACTATATATTAATGCTGTTTTGTTATTTTAAAAGTTAATCGGAATTATAGACATGTCTTACCTTCAGTTAAATACAGCTCTTTGGGCTCTCTCCGTGTATATTTTTATTTTTGTTTGTTTTTTTTCCATCTGGCTTTTCATTAGCAATCCAGTGGGGAGAAGATGGCCGTCCATTTCATTTTCTCTTCTATACTGGCAAACAGTCGTATTATTCACTAATGCACGTAAGTATATTACATTTATGATTAGTAATATGAACCGTAAGGTAAGTGACTAATTATATCAGAGATTAGTCAGCTTCAGAACTTACCTTGTATGTTTCATATTGAACTAAAACTAAGACGTCTAGAGGTAAAGCAGTGTGTTGAAAAGCTTTATATTTTATTAATTCGTTTTTGCTAATGGTAAACATCACAGAATTTATATAAGGGCGGTTTGACCTTCAAAGGCTGTTACTTCCAAATTAAGATCATTTTAGGGGATAGGTGCTCAGCTCAGTAATAAGGCCCGCGTGTGCATCGAAGGTAAACGGCGAAGCAGGAAAGGGGACAAGTATATGCTGCTGTCAGGGGCTGTAAGGCCTTTACCGTGGGAGAGAGTCCAATTGTTGTCTGTGCTTTTTGTTTATTCGTACATAATTTTTGCTTTTCAGAAGCGAAGGCAGTGTAGGAATCTAGAATTTGTGACTCCACAAGACCTAAGAAATGATTTTATTACATTTTGACTTGCAACCGCATTTGAGTGTACTGGGACCTGCTTTTATTTTGTTTCAGAGCTAGAGGTGTCTGATGGCAGATTTGGGAAGTCCCTAGGGTACCACGAATGAAAGGCCTGGATGCTAATATCCAGTTTTCAACAGCAGAACCCCTTTCACCGTAAGAACACGATGTCAAGTTTTATTTTCTTCATTATGTGATTTTTAAAAGTTGCGAAAACATTCACCGGGCTTCCCCCGTCCCCCGTCAGATTTCAGGTTGCTTGACTCCCAGGCACACATTCACTCTGCTGTTTCAGGACGCCCCGGTGTTTATTTGTGCGCCAGAAACCCACAGGACAAAAATCCCCCCTTGTCAGGTACATTTATTTCTTGGGGAAAAAGAAAAAAAAAGAAAACCTTCTTTTCGCTCTTTGTTGACCTTGGGCAAATGAGCTTCTTGCCCTGGCAGAAATGAAATGAATGATAAATGTAGAGGGTGTCTTTGCTGAGTAATGGAGCCGCGGCTGGCGCTCCGCCGAGCTCCTCCGCGCCGCCCGAGGCTGCCCGAGGACCCCTGCTGTTCATTTAAATAGGTATGTCAAATCTGCCTCCCAACGCCGCTGGTTTGATCTGTGGTAATATTTGTGAAGGTTCCATATGGACTTGAGCCCCCTGCAGTGCTAAGAAATAATGTACAACGCTTCATGGTGCAGACGCAAATTTTCTCTGAAAAGGGATGCGGTGCCGCGTTTTAGCTGTCGGAGGGGATGATGGAGCTGACGCGCTCGGCCTGTCAACTTGTTACACGGATGGGTTGCACGCAGCGAAGCTGTGGAAAATCTGTGCCTTTTAACTTTTCTACTTAATCACGGTTGTAGCATTGCCTTTAGACTGTATGCTACATTAATTCTCTTCCTGCCTTCTGCCTTTCATCCCAAGTTTCACGGAAAAAAGTAAAGCATGCAGGTCTTGTAGAGGAGCCTTATCAAACAGCTGTCATCTGACAAGCCATTTGCATTTGTTTGGGCTGAAACTGAGCGACCCAAGGGCAAGATATTTTGTTGCATTCCATCATAATGAAGAAATTACACATTGCAGAAGAGGCCCAACTTTTATTTTGGCTGCCGTGTGTGTTTTGGAAAGGTACCGCTCCAGAAACCGGTCGGTTTCTCCGTAGATGAAACACTACCATAGTCTGACTCCAAGGTCGAATTACATTAATAAATGTGTTTTTTTGGTTGTTTTTTTTGTTTGTTTTTTTCTTTTTGAGTAATACAGTTTGTGTCGCAGAGAGCAGAGTTCTTTGGGCTTTTCTGTGTCAGTTAAATTCAGTAGTTTCGGTCCGGTTTATTTCGTCGGGGGGTTTGACTCCCCTCGCAGCGTGGGGCTTCCCTTACACCCGCGAATCACAGATCTTCGGGCTTAACTTGAGCGTTTAGTTCAGCTAATTAGTAAAACCTTGTATCTCCCAAACTTTTGCGAATGGAATTTTAAGGTGAACTTCTGTAGGGAAGAAAGGATAAATGCTTTCCTAAACATACGCCAGTCACTTCAGCGTCATGTGTGGCCAGTTTTATTATGAATTCACAACTGCAGTCCTACCAGCCTCGTTTTCCAGATCATGCCAGATACCCTTTGTTGCTTCGAAACAGTACGTGACTGAATGAATACTCACTGACTGGCCACTTTACAGAAGTGGTTCTGTGGGGGAAGGCCGCACTGGGTATAAAGTAAAAGGTTCCAACTTGAAGGCGCTTCGTGTGTTTGCCGGCTCCTTTGTTCTGCCTTCTCTTGGAGGGGGATGGATGGTGTTCCATTCTGTGGGAGAGCGAGCCCCGTGCTGCTGTCCCACGCATCAAGGACTTGGCCCCCAGAGACCGAGGCAGGCACTAAACACTTGGAAATGTATCGTCGTCGTTATCGTGTCCCTTTGGTGTAATTTCTTACCATGTGACCAGGTAAAAAGACCCTAAGCCAGTCTCGGTTTTCATCCTTGGCCAACTGTAATTGTGTGAGGCATGGCAGTCAAAACAAAGAAACAGAACTCAAAAAAAACCCCCACAGATCTAGATCCTGTATGCAGTTCTGCCAGGAGACCTTTCTGACATCAGTTAACCTTTTTATCGTCTGTAATAATGCCAGTTCCTCTTTTGAGTATTTGGTCGCCGTTTGTACGTGTATGAAGCTTATCTATTACCTTACAGCGGCTAATACGAGAGAGTCCTGGTGTGGCTTACGGTGAGGGAGAACATATAATGCTTTAGTGAACACTGTCTCCCACTGGCCTATCATTAGTCCATCCGGGCTTTGTGGAGAAGCGGGAGGATTTTGAGGGAAGATGAGGACAAGAAGAAAGCAATTTATTGTTCCCAGAAGTGAAGCATGATAGGAAAGCGTAAAGTGGAGGAAACGTGCCGATCCGTGGCAGTCTCAGACTTTGTAGATGTGTTTTACGTTCTAAAGGATGTTACCCCCTTTGTTGGAACTCCCTTTTTCCTACGGAGACAATGTATGTCCTCAGGTTCCTGGGAAAGTCAAAAAAAAAACAAACAAAAAACACTTCTTTTACCCAGTAGTGAATAAGGTGTACCTATGTAATGCAAAAAGTATAGAACAGTACAAACAGGTCGTGTCTTAAGCAGTAAAAAGTGGTTTAAGGAAGAAGAAATAAGACACTCAGGGAGTTTCTCCAAGGATGGTTGAGTACTGAAAAGGGAGCTCCACGCTTGCTTGGCATTGGCTCATCTGTCTTTTTTCACCCAAAATGGATGGCTTTCCATTTCCTTAATAGCCATGTGACGAGTAGCACTTGTATACTTTTCAGACATGATTTAGAGTTTCAGTTTAGGGTTTCAGCCGCGGCAAGAGGAAGCAAAGGGAGAATGAGAGAACTTTCCTGAAACAGCCAAGCCCAAGTGTAAAGGAAAGGGAAGAGTTTTTAAAGAGAATACACGTGTTTGTGCAGAAAAGAAAATGCTGTACCGTGGACCGACTGAGCTGGGAGTAGCCGAGGGCTAGATGAGGAGGACCGCGTGTACATAGTTAAGGGACGGGCCGGAAGGGCGGTCTGCCTTTGGGTCGGCCAGCCTGCCGGGGCTACGTACCCCTTGTCCACAGCAGCCGGAGCCTGGCCAGGCCGACCGTGCTGGTGGCAAAGAAGGCTGGACCCATGAGCAAGACAACTGCACCTGCAGCCTGGACAGTCATGGTCGAGTTTGGGCAGGGCCTTTAATTGTAGGGAAATGTGAATTCCGGGTCACTCGTTAATGCAGACACACGCTTTTGAAAAATTTTAAGTTCGCTCACTAAAAGTGAGTTGAAAACTATTTAAATTTCATTACGGGAGGTGATTATTTGACCCTGAAGTGGGAACCCTCTGTAAAAGATGATTCGTTAAGTCCGGGCGTGTCTACTGCAGCCTTTCCCAAAGTGGTTGCTGAGAAACACAAGTTATCAACTATTCGTCATGAGAAAGGTTCTGAAACTGAGTGAGTTTGGCAGTGCTGGGTATTGCACCCTGGGGAGCTCTAACAAGGAGCTACGCGACAGCACGATAAAGTCCTTAGGTAAAGAAACCTGTTGCAGTGACCCACTGCTGCTCAAACAATGGGTCACGAACCCTTCCTACCCACAACACCTGTTAACGCCCCATGAGACCAGTACTTGGGAAAGGTGGCACTGATGTTGCAAACAGGTGTCAGATACATTAGGCATTTGCTGAACTTTGACAGGAGCCCCCTCACCCCAATTTTTAAGATACGATTGTGCATCTCTAAAAACGGCTCTGGGAATTGTGCATCTTATAGAAACCTCATGTTCAGGACTAGTTTAGAGTAAACAATGGATGATTTTCAAAGTATTTCTATAAATTGAAGGAATTACATGGCCACATAGGGAATTTGTACCCAAAAAAGTATGAAACTAAGGAATAAGTAGATCATTATGTATTTAAACTATTCTGCTGAAGTGAAAAAAAAACAAAAGGTTAAAATTTGAAAGAAAACCAAGTAATTCTAATCCTGATAACTTATGCATAAATGGGATTCATTTGCCTTTTGAAGGAAGGCTGGCTTATTTAGAAATTCTCTGGTTTATTTTAAGTGACTTCAGTAACCTTCTGTGTTCATAAAGCGCGAGAACAGCAGCCCCAGAAGCATGCGGCTTCATTATGTGAAGATTCCAGACTCCCAATAAGCCAAAGTCCTGGTCACTTAGTACGACAAAATTCTCACGTCGTTTACATCTTCTTTGTAACCCTGTGGTGAATATTTAAAATTTTTGATATAGTGTCCTTATTTTTAAAAATGGAGTTAAAATAGTGATCCTTCTCACAGTGAGGTATTATGAAAGAACTCCTTTAAAACTATGCCAAGTGCTGATTTTTAAAAAGCTCCGGATTGGTGCTGACATTATCTCTGCATGCTCTTTTAAGACTCTGTAGCCCTATTGTGTTAACAGAGTGATAGCAAGGGTCTAGGGTAGTATGTCACCTGGAATATTAGGTAAATAGCAGTAACTGTGACAAATGAATTATATATTATGTTTGTTTCATTTCATTTTGTATATGCCAATAGCCAAAAAATTGAGAAGATTGCTAGTTAGGGAATTGAATTCTCTGGGGTTTTTTTTAAACAACATATTTAAGTTGGTTACTTTTCTGTTATTTAACTAGTATCTAAGACGGTAATTACTATTAGTTTATTATTGCATGTTTTGGGTATCAAAATACAGTTGACTTCCTATACCACCCCCACAAGAAATTTTTATTTGTTTACCTTGCCTAAAATTGGAATTTCTACATGATTAATACAGCCAAAACAGATTTTAGAAGGATACTGAAAACCATATTGCTTATGCTCGGGGAGGGCTTGGTTTAAGTATCCTTTTTCTGCAACCTGAGCATCTGGTATTTTCAAATTAGGCACCTTCTAAATTTGACTCATACATTATGGAAATCTGATGACACGAGGGGTGGATAGGCTTGCTTTGATTTTATGAAATATTAATCATAGCTGTGATTAATGATTCAGCATTTCACATCTGGGTTATTCCTGTCATATTTGAAAATTATACTATTAAATACAGTATATAAACTTAGTGTAGGTGGGGTCACTCTGATTCTCTAGTGTCCTTTAAAAATTAAGTGGAAACTTAACAATATACCAGAAGCTACCAGTGATAATCTGTGATGTTGACAGTTCCTGGCATATTTTATACCCTCAAGGATTTTTAGATACACGTTAGTACACATCTCTTCAGGGAGCTGAAGCTATACAATCTACTTTCCAGAGAGCTGTTGTCTCTAACTAACCAAGATAGAATCTCAAGAGCGGTTTTATTATATAGAGAAGAGAAAGAATAAATAGAAATGGTACACCAGTAAAACTGTTTCAATTGTTAGACTCTTGAATGCCACACCTCCCTCCCCCCGGCCCCCCCGCTGTCACTTCTTGACCGTTACTACAGGTCAAGCACTGTGCTAAGTACTTGACATGTGTTTTCCTGTTTGAAGAAGTATATGGGGTGGTGTAATGAGAATCGTGTAAATCGATGGGTTACAACCATCAAAGTATAAGCATCTGCCCTAAATGAATAGAACGTACCGTCTTTGAAATTTGGCATGTACTTTTCATGGGTGTTTTTTTCATATTACACACTTTTTGTCTGATTATTTCATTTGGACTATTTAACAAATTATTATGGAGCTAAATATAACCCTGGAAGGTAATAATAGTATAGTGGAAAAAAATGGGAAGAAGAGTATGGGCCTAAAAATTGACCCAGAGTCACTGGAAAATGGTGGTGACTTTAGCAGCCTACACACTGACTTGAAATTTGACTGTGAGGCAGGCCTATTATTATTATTATTATTATTATTATTATTATTGCCTTAGTTATTACAGAAAATAACAAAAGAGCCTTACAAGCAGGGGAGGGCATCGTTATTACTATTGTTGGTGTTCTCTTGGACAATTTTTTTTAGCTGTGTTTGAAAGATACAACGTGTCTGACTTACCTATTCTCAGAATCTCCAGACTCTGGAGCAGACCAGAGAGACTGGCGCCACCCCTTTCCCAGACGCCGAGGTGCGGCAGCGTGGCTGATGTCCTGCCTGCTGACGGGTTCGTGCCAGGTGCACAGGGAGGTGCTCTCGGCACCGTGTCTGTTCTGCTTCGTACAAGTGGGGCAGGATTCGTTTTGTAGGTTGTCGTTTCTTCCTTTGGTTTACCTCTTCCTTTATTTGACCTGTTCAGAGCACTTGAGAATTACTTTCTAGAAACAGTTGCACAGAAATGATTCTGATATGGTGGTATCCAGCTGGGGTCACAACCCAGTATCTTAGCCTTTTAAAGTGAGTTAAAAGCACCCGCAGCACAAACAGTCAAATGAGGCTTCGCCATAATTCTTGCGAGAGAAGTGGTAGACTTTTGTTTTAAGTTGAGTAGCAGGCACACATGCTACACGTGGGTGGTTCACATTTGCCTTTGCTTTCTTTGGGGTAGACTGCTGTAGTTGTGCCGCTACAGGTGATACATTTGTACTTCGGATGTAGTTGTAGACATTGTTACACTTAATGTGCACACTAGAGTACGATTAACTGATTTTGTCCCTTCGCTGTATTATGTTGAACTAGACTCTTGGTACTTCTAGCGTTCACATCCAAACTGCAGTGTATTATCACTTGGGCTCATCATTAAAACAGGTCGCTGGGGGGCACCTGGGTGGCTCAGTCGGTTAAGCATCCGACTTCAGCTCAGGTCACGATCTCACGGTCCGTGAGTTCGAGCCCCGCGTCGGGCTCTGGGCTGATGGCTCAGAGCCCAGAGCCTGCTTCCGATTCTGTGTTTCCCTCTCTCTCTGCCCCTCCCCCGTTCATGCTCTGTCTCTCTCTCTCTCTCAAAAATAAAATAAACGTTAAAAAAAAAATTTTTTTTTAAAAATAAAAAAACAACAACAACAAAACAAAAAAACAGGTCGCTGGGCGCCCCCTCAGACGTTCCTCATCTGAAAGTATGGGCTGGGACCTGAGAGGTTGTATTTCTAACCAGTGCTAGGCTTGTGTGCTGCTGCGTCTTCCCTGGGAATTTACCTTTGAATTACTGACCCAGCGATGGTTTCACTCTGTTTGAGATACTCACGTACACTGTTAATGTACACACCGGTACATACACGCACCGGGGCAAAGGGACACGTACCCTTTTCCTAGAACAGACTCTGTCAACAACCTTGTGATTGTGTGTGTGTGTGTGTGTGTGTGTGTGTGTGTGTGTGTGTGTGTGAGAAGTCGCATCTCACAAATTTGGAATTCTCAAGACTGAGATATGAATGGACATATCCATTGGTAATAAGCTGTGTCTTCATTACCTGACATTAGCTAATGATATTGGAAGGGGTCATTCCCAGAAAGAAAATAAAAGTCATGTCACCTCCATCTCATGCTTTGAAAATGTCTACTCATTGGGTATCCGTATGGTAGATGATGGTAAATTATAAATGCATGGGGGCACCTGGGTGCTTCAGTTGGGTAAGCGTCCAACTTTGGCTCAGGTCATGATCGCGTGGTTCAGGAGTTTGAGCCCCGCGTCAGGCTCTGTGCTGATGGCTTGGAGCCTGGAACCTGCCTCAGATTCTGTGTCTCCCTCTCTCTCTGCCCTTTCCCAGCTCATACTCTGTCTCTCAAAAATAAGTAAAACATTTAAAACTTTTTTTAAAAATTATAAATGAGTACACACATAGTGGATGTGAGTCCTCAGTTAAATTTGCTCAGTCAAAAAAACTGGGAGACAATTTGTGTGATTCTGTTTTTGTCAACTCATTTCTTGGAAAATGTATTTTCTAGATAATCTTCATTGCCAGATTATTGCTTTTTACAAGTTCTAACAAAATGGCAGTTTTTCCCGTTTGCATTATAATTTAACAAGTGACATAATACTCAGTCTTTGTTAGAAAGTAAATTAATGGAAAGAAATCAAATAATGAAAAATAAACGTAGTAGCAAACTTTTTAAGATACAGACTAACATGGTGAGGACTTAAATATTATGTAAATATTGAATATTAGATAAGTAGTTCAGCTACAAATGCCATAACTTTTATTGGTTAATTCCCTAAGTTTAAAGTGCATATTGCTATATAAATTATGATTTTTTTTTTAAAGGAAAATTTTTGGTCCTACTCGTGGAACTTAAAGGAAGATAGTTCATAGCTTTGTTTTGTTTTTACCAACTTCACTGGAATTTTTTTATATAGAGTTCTTTACAGAGTAAATTTCTTATAGGGTTATTTAAAAATCAGTTAAAGTATGGCACTGCGTGTGATACAGAATTCTCATTGAAATTACTGTCCTTTAGTTTGAATGAGAAATAGTATAACTAAAAAGCACTTTCAGTATTATTTGCTGTGCAGCTAGATTATGTGAGGAGGTCACTTCTGAAATGAAGGCTGCTCACAGGGAAGGTAGGAAGTAGAAATAATGTACTGTATCTCTTATTTTAGTGTGTATATTTTATTTGCCACAGGAAGCATATGGAAAGCTACTAGATGTAGAAAAACGTCAGAATCAGTTGCAAGCCAAAGGTCTATTTTCAGAAAAAACTAAAACCAAGTAAGTTCTTCTCTTGCATTAAAACGTATGAAAAATTTGGGGCTCCTGGGTGGCTCAGTCAGTTAAGCGTTCGACTTCGGCTCAGGTCATAATCTCACAGTTCCTGGGTTCGAGCCCCACATTGGTCTCTGTGCTGCCAGCTCAGAGCCTGGAGCCTGCTTCGGATTCTGTGTCTCCCTCTCTCTCTGCCCCTCCCCCACTCATACTCTCTCCCTCTCTTCAAAATAAATAAACATTAAAAAAAAATAACATGAAAAATTTGAATGAAAAACATGACACTTGTCATTGGTGTTTTTAGGTATATTGAAAGCCTAGGAATTTGTTTGCTATTTCAGCATTAATCATTCAAGTTAGGAGTCAGAATAATAGGTGAGTTTTTTGTTTGGGGGGAAGTAGATATTAAAGTTAAATCTGCATTCCAGATTTATGTATTAAATGACACTTAATTTCTATATTTGAAGATGATGTCCTTAGAATTTTTGTTTATATAGCTGCCTATTCACTGAAATACCAAAAACAAAGACTTGGACTTCCATGTGGCAGTGGAATCAGATTAGATCTACAGTGAAAGACTGTGATGGATTAGATCTGTCAACCTGGTTGTTTGGGCCTATTCACTTAACTTTTTCTTAGGCAGAAGACAAGTGTTTGAGCATCCCTTGTTTAAGTCGTAAATCCTTCCCCTAGCTCTTTGGACTTAACACTACTTTAGTCCATTGACAGGCTAACTTTGTGTCCATAACTTCTCTTTTGAAGTGAATTATGAAAAGTAAGCACCATTTAAATTTTTAAGAACCCTGGTACCTTTTAGTATCACATGAGTTCCACAGTGGCATGTTTAAATCCTCAAACAAAACATTTGCTAGACTGCGTATCTTTTCTAAAGTAGAATAAGGGCATGAGCTAACACTTCTCAAAAATAGTTTACTTGGGTTTTAAGGCTTTAGAATACAAAAATTTGTTTTCTAATCAAGAATCGCTACTACATGTGTGATCTTTTGTGATACAACTCTAATTGCATGGTTAATTTAAAAGAGAATATATGTGATATTTTAACAGAGACCTGATTGGCAGCAGATGGCTGATTAAGGAGGAACTAGAAGAAATGTTAGTGGAAAAACTGTCAGATCAAGATGTGAGTAATTAATCTTTTAAATTTAAGGGGACCTGTGCCATAAGAATGCAGACAATTGCTGTATTTAGGATCGTCATAGTAATGTTTCTCAGACGCAGGTGTTCCTAAGACAGTTTTCCTTTCTAGAACATAGTTACAGCTGATTTCTGCCACAGGGCCTTACTGTGGTCAGGAAAGTGACATGCCTGGTGTCTAGATCCTCGTGTGTAAGTGCCTTTGTGGCTCGGCCAGTTGTTCGAGGGGACTGTGGCAGATGTCAGTTTTCACTTTCTCCGGTAGAGCAGATAGCTGATTGTATAAGCTAATGGTAAGTAGAAGGAATCCTCAGACGTTAAGTCAGAAAAGAACGGAGCACACGGTTGGTTACTTTCATGCAGTTTGCTGCTCCCCAGCTGACCCGCGTGCAGGATCTGTAAGGACAGTAGTTTTCATCTTGGAATCTGTAACACCACCTGCATCAGTCATTTGAAATGCCGGTTAGAAAACGCGGTTTCCCAAGATTCAGACCTACCTCAGAATTTCTAGGGGTGTCCTCCTGGAATTCCTATTTTTAACAGCTCCCTGGGGAGTATTCTACCCTATAAAGTTGGTGCTCCCGCATTAGGTTTTAATTGGAGTCTTTTGCTAAATGTTCTAATACATGCCAATGTCATCAGAGGAAATTTGATGTTTTACATATGTGGGTGTTCCAAATTTAGATTATTCTAGAAGATTTGAATGTAAATTTCACAGATTGTTCCAAGAAGGGTTTTTTTCTTCCATGGCACTGGCTAACATTGTTAGTACCTTGCCACCCGTGTTGATTTTAAGTCATGTACTTAAATTGCTCTTTTTCTCATTTAACATATTGAAGAAATTAATGATTTGGAAACATTGCAGTTTGCTTAACAAGGTGTCAGGCATTTGGTGAGCGGTGGATCTGGAGTTAATTTCTAATATCCTAACTGCCAAGTCGTTATTGCTGCATGGATCTAACTGAAAAATCTCTCTTTGCTTCTTCATTGAACGTGTCATTTCATTGTGCCCTCTGTTTTCTGGCTGCTTTGATCTTTATACTACAAGTTTGGGGTTGTTAGTTTTTTGTTTGTTTGTTTTCTCCCATTTTGAAGACATCCCAAGGACTTCATTACAGATATGCAACAGGAAAGACAAAATAAATAGATACATTTTATATATGTGTGTGTGTGTGTGTGTGTGTATAAAATACGTGTATATCACATGCATAGATAGTATATGTAGTGGATACGATAGTCTTCTATACTTTTAGGGTCCTGGATAGCAACAGAAATCCTGAAACGGATGGTTGGTATCCAGATGAGGGAGGCAGGGACTTCTTAAACCTTCACCCTGGTCCCGGAGAAAGGCCATGCTGTACTTGTAGGTACTCCTTTGTACGTTCACAGTCAGTGTGTGGTGGGATTGAGAGAAGCGCTGAGAGCCAAGGACGCAGGCCTGTAAATGGAGGGCGAGAACGGAGCTTTGTCAGGCCGGGTACCACAGGTGGCAAAGTATGTCACCCTTACTCAGAAAACTCCCTTCTCTTGTGCGGTAACAGCACAGGAAGCAGTCATTGGAGCCATCTGTGAGATGGTGAGATTTCTCCACATTTCAAATTATTAATGGCGGATGTTCACAATGAAGTCAGAGGTGACAGAGGAGTATGATTTTTAGGGCTGACAAAAACATACATAAGGTTATCAAAAATTGAGTCTCACGCTGCACATTAACTAAGGATCTCCGGTGTTAGTTGTCTCCTTCTGCATAAACACTTTAGAGTGATTACTGTGGCTTCTAATTTTAAGGGGTTAATACCAAGTTGTTTACTTTCTAATCACATGTTCAAGAACTATTAAAAAAAACGCACAGAGTAGCAGGGATAATTTATTTCAAGAGGTTGCCCTTTAAGTCAAGTATCTCTTGAATTTTTAAATAGCTTGATTGTTCGGTTTTAAAGGAAATCATAAACATTAAAGTAACACAGCTTGAACAGCTAAAGATATATTTGCCAAATATATTATGAAATATAATTTAAGAGGTACATTTTCTCAAAATCAAACTCTTCCCATTTTACGATACATAACTTACTGGAAATTATTTTGGAACCTCCTCTTGATCCAGTTAATAAAAGAGTAGAAATTACACTTGAAGATCATCTAAATATGTTTTTAAACGAGTTTAAGTCTCCATTTCATGTAATTAGAATACAGAGAAATGGACTTTTCTTTGCATGGTAAGTGTCTTTTGTTTCTTAAGAGAAAAGCCTGGGCACGGCGGGTACGCAGGGAAAGCGTTGCATCTGCATGCTGTTTAAAAGCAGCATGTGAAGGTGCACGGGTGTCATCCTGTCAAAATTCATCAAGAAAAGCAACATCGGAAAGATCAAGTATACAAAAATAGAAAAAACTTAGCAAATGCAATTACACTTGCATCTTCTAATGAATTTTTATTTTATTGTCTGCAGTATGCACAGTTCATTCGGCTGCTAGAAAGGTTATTGACAGTGGAGTGCAGTGCCGAAGAAGAAGAGTTTGTGCAGAGGTTTCGTAGGAGTGTAACCGTTCAATCAAGAAAACAGCTGATTGAACCCTTGCAGTATGACGGGCAAGGAATGGCCTTCAGCACAAGCGAAGGTAATGACACTCTGGGGAGAGAAAATAAATTTCGTGAAAACGGAGAAACTATAGTTATTTTTATTTGCTCTTGCTCCCTGGTATTCATTTGGTTCATTTGGGGGTTTTTTTCTTTGTGTTTTTTTTTGTTTGTTTTGTTTTGTTTTGTTTTGTTTTCCACTGCTGCCACATTGGATTTTCTGATTTTCAAGGCTCTACTGAAGTTTTGAAAATCTGAACCTTTTAAGGCCCCAAGAAAAAAATGTGGATGTGTGCCTACACAATCACGTTAACACTTTATTTTCACAGATCTATGTTAAATCTTTTTATTTTCACCTTTTCAACTGCCAGAAAGAAAAAATGTTCCTAATAAAGGTTTCCTGTGTAAAATGAAATTGCTCGGGAAATCTGCTTGTCAGATACCGAATCCGTGAAACGTGGTCCTTGCCTCCCTTCTTCCTTGTGGCCAGGCGGACGTTCATTTTGCTGCTGCTTTTAAGGACCGACCCTGTTACATGATAGACCTGCAGCTCTTCAAAATTGAAGAAACGAGTGATTTCAAAGAAATGGGACCTTTCCTGAGGAATCCTTTCATTTCTACCGATAATATTTTTTCATACCCCTCATATATTTGTAAAAGCTGTCGGATTAAATACACTCTGATGGATTGTAAACGACAAACACTGTAAATTGGTTGTTTTTCTCAAGTAACATAAATACATAGGAATTATCTCACTGCTTATTGAAACTGATTGAAAATCATTGTGGTATTCCTAAAATGCAATTGAGGAACAAAACTACCCCATAATAAGCTTTACTACATGGATTATGGTGTAGTCACCTGTTTTGTTTTTGTTTGACTTACAGTAGTTCTAGAACTTCCCTACGCCCCCTGTATATATTGTCATTCTGGGGTGTGGGGGGGGGGGAATCTAATGTTGTTTTATCGGTCTCAAAGCATTGGCCTAACGGCCAATATCTTAAAAGACTTTCCCTGGTAGAAATTTTATATTTTAAAGGTAAAAGAAAGAGTGCAAAAGCAGAAGCCATTGTTTATGAGCATGGAAGTGGAAGAATAAAAGTAAATGGAATCGATTATCTGCTTTACTTCCCAGTGACACAAGACAGGTTAGTTTCTGCTTTTGCGTTTGCTTTTCGTCTTTATTCTTTATATTAAGGGGACTTCCGATTTTCCAATTATGTATGTCTGAATGATGGTTTCTCTTTACCAGTGTAATTAATTTATCAAACTAGCTAGAGGGAAGCTACCACTATTCTTTATGTAGCTTTTCAGGTTTTGGAAAAGCATCTCTAGAATTCCTCATCAGTTGAATCTTCCTCCTCTCTTCATCAGCTCCTACTGGAAGTGGAGTATTTGGGATGTAGCTCACATTCTGGAATGCAGACTATGCCAGAATGAAAGAAGAGTAGACTACCACCTTGTGTTTCCCTAGTTGGGCGGGGGGGGGGGGGGGGGTGGGGTGGGGTGGATGCACACAAAACAACAAAAACCAACCTTGGCCCTTACATGGAAAATATTAGACAAAGTCTGCTTTGTCACTTTGGATTTTTTCCTACTCAGAGGAAATTGATTATATATTGAGCAGGCAATGAAACCTGACGTTTATGTGTTAAAATAGGAGCTCATCAGGCTTTGCTTTAGTTCCCAGGGCTAAATATGGCAGCTTTATGTTTGGAACTTTGTAGCCCATGGAGAAACAGACATTAATCATAAACAGGTATCAGAATTCAAGTCCTCGAAACATGCTCCTCTTTGATCTCTGTGAGTCACTATCTAAAGGCCTCTTTTGGAGACGGTTATTATTTTTCTAGTAGTTACTGTCCTTATGCACGGGTAACACAAGTTCTGCATGATCAGGCCCTCCTCTTTAATCCTCCTGTTCCCTGAATGTGTACTGTGCTATTTAAGGTGAAAGGGGGCAGGAGCTCTTACGATCCCCATGCTTATGTAAGGAAAAGAGAACCCTGTTAGTGTAGTGCAAGCTTCTGGACTGCATACTTACTTCAGGGAATGTATGTTTATTTTATTGCCATATGTGTCTGGGTCAAAGAGTAACCAAGTCCGTTCAGCTTGTAGTTCACGGAGTAAACTAATTCTGCCGTCCCTCTTGCAGGGAGATGGGTGGAGGAAGCCCTTCTTTCCCTTCAGAAAAGCCAAAGAGAGACCCAGAACCTGAGCACTGGGAACTGCTTGGAGCAATGGCATTTGACCCTAACTGTCAGTTTGCTTTCAGATAGAGCTCCCGATGATTTAACAAGTCTCAGTTTATGGCTTGGTCTCATAATTAAATGGTAGCCTTACAATCCTTAGAACTTGTTTTTCACTCTGAATTCAGCAGGCATCTGCTAAGGATTGTCCGTGTATGCAGTCCTGTTCTGGGCGTTGTGAAGAGATCAGAGCTGTCGAAGATAACGATTTCTGTCATTAAGAAACTTCTTCTCTGGGAAGCCTAAGGCTAGTCTTGGTGGGAATGCTTCCGCATGAGGAAAGGCCAGCCCCCAGACCATCTCGTCTTTAAGCGGTTGCAGGGATTTGGGGCAGCTGTGCTAGCTGTGGGCTGGCCTTTCCTCATGCGGAAGCAGCTCGAGAGCTTACAGATTCCGCAGCGAGGCGACCACTGACCAGTAGGAAGACAGCTGAACGGAGAATCAGATGATCTTGCTTCTAGTTCTGTTTTCTAGTTGTGTGACCTTTGCCCAGATACTTAAAGGTCACTTGGCTAGTCAGTAGGAGAGAGTTGGACTTCATCTCCCAGATGCTCTTCTGAAAGTCCGCTGGACTGCTAGCTGTCTCTCCGGGGCCCTTTCTTCAGGCTGTGTGCACAAACATAGCAGACAGATCATTGGGAGCACTGACTGTGTTGCCTTCCCAGGGTTATCAGAAAACTTGTTCATTCGTTCATGTGTCACTTACACATTTGTTACTATGTGCCTAGCACTGTGGGATACAAGGATTAATAGCCCTTCTGATTTGGAAAGGCCTTTGCTCCATCAGCCAACCATTAAAACAACTCTGAGTTGATCATCTGTACAAAAGAAACACGTTCCTCACACAGCACTAGCCATGTAATAGGGGAGATAAGATTAGCATTCTGAGTGGTTACAGAAAAAAAAAAGTATGCGTTTGTACAGATGCTAAGTTACAGGCTTTTGAATTGGTGCCATAAGGGGTAGTGTTCAGAGAAGAGAGAAAGGAAATCGTTTTATTTTTATTTTTTTTCAAAATAACTTTGGTTATATAACAAAGAACAAAACAAATTTGATTCTTTTAAAAAAAATTTTTTTTTTAATGTGTATTTATTTTTGAGATAGAGACAGAGCATGAGCAGGGGAGGGGCAGAGAGTGAGGGAGACATAGAATCTGAAGCAGGCTCCAGGCTCTGAGCTGTCAGCACAGAGCCCGACATGGGGCTCGAACTCACAGGCCGTGAGATCATGACCTGAGCCGAAGTCGGACGCTCAACCAACTGAGCCACCCAGGCGCCCCAAATTTGATTCTTTTAGCCCGGGGTTTCCTCTGAGATGCCTGCGAGAAGATGAAGGCTGGTTTTGCCTATGTTCGTTTGCAGTCCAGAGGAGCGAAAATTGATAGCTGTAGATAATCATTTCCCTTTGGGTGTTTTTTCACCTGCGTATAAATTTAGTTTTGTTCCTCCGTGTGCGCCAGCTTCCCAACCGTCCAGGCCCTTCACGATGGTCTGTCTTACCTTGACCGGTCCGTCTCAGTCACTGTAGTATATCTGGAGTAGATGGTAGAATGTGTGTCTTCTGAATTTTAGTCTAGGTTTCTTTATGTAAGCATTTGTTAGGGAATCTTAGAGTCTTAGGAATTAAGACAGATAAATGTTTACGCTCCCAAACAAGTGGGTGACCAGAGCTTCTCTTACTAATGTCACGTACCTGTCACTGACCGCTTACCTGCGTTGGGCAGTGCAGAGACCTTCCGTGTGCGATGGAAACAGCATCCCTACTGAAGCAGTGCTATTGCAAACTCCAGTTAACTATGTTCTTGGAAGGTCTTGTTCAGAGAGAAGGTTCTGCCCATTTATCTGCATGCGATTATTTTGCTCATGCAGTCCAAGGAGTACAGTGTGAATGTCCCGTCCGCATCAGTCTTTCAGCATCACTGTGGGACAATAAGCTTTATTTGGGGTCCAGAAAGCCACACTGTCAGATAAAGCAAGCAAATGCAATATAAATTGGCTTTGCTAAATATTCAGTAGAGGTATTAAGGCAAAATAGCAGGGGCGCCTGGGCGGCTCAGTCGGTTGAGCGTCCGACTTCGGCTCAGGTCGTGATCTTGCAGTTCGTGAGTTCGAGCCCCCCATCAGGCTCTGTGCTGAAAGCTCGGAGCCTGGAGCCTGCTTCTGATTCAGTGTCTCCCTCTCTCTCCGCCCTTCCCTTGCTCACACTCTGTCTCTCTCTCAAAATAAATAAAGGTTTAAAAAACTTTAAAGAAAAAATAGCAAAATCCAAGTACCTGACAGAGGCAGTGGTGAACACTGTACCTGGTACATAAATGATGTTCGAATACTTGCTGGGTTGAGCGAGAGAAGCTCCAGGGCCGTGTCGTGTCTGTGTTCCGGTCTCTAATCCGGGGGTGCCTGCCTGTGCCCGAGTGGGCACTCCCTGACTGCTGCGGGAAGCAGGCCTGGCTGGGGTTGTGCGGCGTCACCTGGTACCCGGCGGGTAGTGGGACCCCACCACTTCGAGAACTGATAATAGGAATGGGTGTTTCGGCGGAGGGAGCATGGAGGTGAGAGGAGTGGAATGTGGTGCCAAGAATTTTAAAAACCAACCACGCCAGGATGAACAGCATGCACTAGACAGGTATTTATGGTACGCCTTGTTCAGCGAGTCCAGATGGCATTTGACATTGCTTGCCGACTGAATCCAGAGAGATTCAGCTGACGAGGGGAGGTCCCCCACTTTGAGACTTCTTTACGAGGTTATCCTCGAGCTTCGCAAGGTTCTCGTGAGAGAAAAGGGGTCAGCAGTGAGAGAGCGTATATCGCCGTATCCAGGAAGAAGGAGTCAACCTCGCATTCCAAGTATCGGAAATACCAGTCGTCCTTCACTTAATAGGTTTGGCCGTGAAGTATGATCTCTGGCAAGCCTCATACGCTTTGTATACATGTTGAGAATGTGAGCAGTTCCTAAAGCGGGTATCTTTACAGTAAACTTCCTTTCCTTGTGGCGCGTTTTAGAGAACAGCTGATGTTCCCTTTCCACTTCCTGGACCGGCTTGGAAAACACGATGTGACCTGCACCGTGTCGGGTGGTGGGCGGTCTTCGCAGGCGGGAGCCATACGCTTGGCGATGGCCAAAGCCTTGTGCAGTTTTGTCACCGAGGAAGAGGTCGAGTGGATGAGACAAGGTACGCGCTGAGGTGGGAGTTGGGGGTGGGGGGGTAGCTGTCTCCGCGCCATCTGTAAGTGGTCACGGGGTCCCGCACCAATTACTGGAAAGCAGAGAGTACTTGGTATCGCAGATTGCTGCCTTCTCTTTTCGTGCTCCAGGATCATAACAGTGTTTTACAGTTTTGATTTCTGTAAGGTGAGTTTGAATTAAAAAAAGAAAAGGAGGTCTTCCCGGCGTCCGGGAAGGTTTCTTTTGGCCTTTAAGGCCTAACCTCTTATCCAGTGTAGCAAGCGCTACTCCATTATGTTTCACAGGTGAACCGGTGATGGGTTTTTTTGTTTTTTTGTTTTTATTTTTTTAATGTTTATTTATTTCTGAGACAGAGCATGAACGGGAGAGAGGCAGAGAGAGAGGGAGACACAGAATCTGAAGCAGGTTCCAGGCTCTGAGCTGTCAGCACGGAGTCTGATGTGGGGCTCGAACTCACAAACCGTGAGATCATGACCTGAGCCGAAGTCGGTCGCTCAACCGACTGAGCCACCCAGGTGCCCCCCGGTGATTGTTTTATCATAGAAATTTGTAACCGTTTGGTGTAATAACCAAGCCCATACTGTTTCCAACATCATTGGAGATTTTTGTTTTTCCACTGTGATGTGGCTGTGAATTTTATGTTGTCTTATTCACTGCAACACTCTTGTCACCTCACCACAAATACAAGAGTCTGTGCAGTGTGAGAAAGAATACACAGTCAATATGTCCATTAGGGCCCCACTTCACACTTAACTACAAATCAGGGCAGTTCTAGCTGAAGGTCACCCTCGAACTGTTCGCAAAGGGAAGAAAGCGTTGCAGGCGCTCCTAGCTGGCTGCATGGCCTGGGCGAGTCACTTAGCGCCTCTGTGCCTGCACTTCCTCTCTGGGCACGCAAGCTGGCCTCTGCACCCCCTGCCCTCCCACAGGAGCCGCTGGGTCCTCACTCCGTGCTGCAGATTAGCACCGCTTAGGGCTTAAGTTAGTTGAGTTTTTAAGTCTCTTAAAAGTCCATAAACAAATTGATTTTTAAGAAACCCACTGTTTTGTGGGATTCATATCTAGTCATTAAAGTAACTTGTAGGACCTTACTTAACAGTTCTGCTAGTTTGACTTACTGTGTATATTAAAAAGTAATAAAGTGTTATTATTTATAATTCAAACTAGAATTCAGACAAGTCATGTCTGCATTGTGTCCAAAATACTGTTTTATTCCATGCCTTTTAAAGACAAGTAAATGCAAAAACTTACATAACAAGTGATTGAAGTTTCCCTTTGCTTTACGGCCATTCACATACTCCTAATAAGATACCTAGACCTGTATGCAGTGACAAGAAGTGCTAGTTTTGGAAGAGTGAGAAAGACACTGAAAGACTGGGGTCTGTTTACCTATTTGTAAAAGCAATGTAAGAGCTTTCTTATCACTGGTATTCTTGAAATCTGTGGTTCCAGCCACCACTGGGGCACATTATTTGGGGCATATGTTTGAGAATAACTCATTAGTTGCCTAGAAATCTTAATTGCTCCTGATGATTAAGAGAGTGGAAGCTTCCAGAAGTTTCTTTTCTCAGATATGTTTGATAAGTCATACTGTATGTGTTTGTGTACTCATGTTCTTAATCTATAGTGCCCATATACTCCCTCTTACTTCACCATACAGTGCTGCTTTTCTGCCTCTTCTCCATTCGAACTTCCACACCTGTAATAATAAGTCGGCGACGTAAGTCCAGTCACAGTGAAGAGTGCCTGCCCACATAAGAGCAGACTTAAGTTGAACAGGCTTAAAAACTACAAGAACCCATGGTCCTCATGGGATAAGGAGAGCAGACTCAAACAACGTAGCTGGTGTTTGTCTCGAAATGGGGAGAATGTCCTAAAAGAGTGAAAGCAAACTGCTCTCATGAGATTTATTCCAGGCTGGTAAATTATTACAGGTCTGGTTGCTTTCCGGCTAGGCAGCGTGCTATTTCCATGGTTCATAAAGGCCTCTCTCTCTACACTGCAGCTGGACTGCTGACTGCTGATCCACGGGTCAGAGAACGGAAGAAGCCAGGCCAGGAGGGAGCCCGCAGAAAGTTTACCTGGAAGAAGCGCTAAGTGTTCTTTCACAGGAGAGGAGAGGAAACGCTGTGTATATGTGCCCGGCATGCGGCAGACATATGATAAATATTTGCCGGCCAGTGTGAGGGCAACACTATCGGGCGTTTGAGTTGTGAGACGGTTTATTTTTAAATGCTACTTCGTAAAGGTTACCCTGTAAATACAATTTTTAAAACATGTTTAGCTTCATTCTGCTGCTTTATTTTTTAAACTTTTTCAGAAGGTAGTTTTAGAAGCATGATTCATAGAATTTTGGCATATTAGATCTGAAAGGAACATTCAACAAAATCTAGTCAAGTAACCTCATTCTGCAGACGAGAAGGCCCGGCCTCCAAAATGAAGGGACCCACCAGCGCTACACTGCTAACTGAACAAGAGAGGTAGACCAGAACTCGCTTCTCCTGCTGCTGTGGTTTTCCCGTACGGCGGCTGTTATCCCATATTTTTCAAACTGAGAGGTGAGGATGCTTGTTCAGAAGAATGAAGTAAGCTGTGAGCGTCTTTGTCAGGAGCCAGAGAGGGCTGGGCTGCCAGGCGTCAGAGGAGTGGCTTCAGACAACAGGCCAGTCTCCCGCCGGCCCCTGGCAGCCACCATCCTCCTGTTTCTATGGGTTCAACTTCGTAAAGATGCTACATAGAAGCGACACCGCGTGCTGTTGGTCTTCGTCCAGCTTCTTTCTCCGAGCGTGACACTCTCCACGTCGGGTACACGCTTTCAGCTACAAGGTGAATTAGTTCCGAGGATCTAACATGGTGATGATGATACTGTACCGTTACAATGGAAGTTGGCTTAGAGAGTAGACCAGAAGCACTCTCACCAAAAAAGGTGGGGCCGGCAGTGGGGGGGGGCGTACCTCTGCAAGGTGATGGTTGGGTTCATTAACTTGATGGTAGGAACCCTTTCACAATCCGTGTATATGTGCACTAGCCACCCCCCACCCCCCACCCCCCCCCCGGGCATTTGTTCCAAGACGCCCAGTGGATGCCTGAAAGCACAGATGGTACCAAACCCTGTACATACCGGGGCTTTATCCTGCACATAAATATCATGATAAAGTCTAGTTGATGAATTAGGCATAGCAAGAGATTAACAGTAATAAAATAGAACAATTACAATGTGCTGTAATCAGAGTTACGTGAATGTGGTCTCTTCAAAATACGTTTTTGCACCGTATCCCCCCTTCTCATGCTGCCATGAGATGATAAAATGCCCACGCGAGGTGATGCAGTGAGGTGTGTGCCCTGGGCCTTGGGACATAGTGTAAGGCCACTGCTGACCTTCCGATAAAGTAGCAGGAGGGTCGTGTGCTTCCGGACAGGGGTTGACCTCGGGTATCTGAAACCACAGATAAGGGGGACTACTGGATACCACATCGTCGCACTGTACATCTGAAATATATTACTACAACTTCGTCAGTTCTACCTCAGTCAAGCTGCAGAGAGAGCCAAATGGAATTAGAGTCTGTAATCACTGCTATAGTGTAAACAAGAGACTAACCCAGGGGAGGGAGGTGCTCCCCCAGCCCACAGAGGTCTCAGCAGAGGTGTCCGAGGCAGGAGATCCAGAGGCTCTGAAGGAAGGTGGGGAGGCTGGGAATTCAGAGGTGGAAGAGCAGGGGTGAGGGCCCAGGTGTGGAGTCCTTGACTGCAGGTGACCCCTCCCCGCCCCCGGGGCAGCCTCGCAGTAGCCATCTGCAGGTCAGCTGCGGGGAGGGCTGCTTCCCCGGTACAGCCTTGGTGCCTGTGTTGGGTCTGAAGGATCACATTTAGGTTTTTGGCCAACAGCTGGACGGACTCTTTAGTCATAGCTAAATGTTAACTTGAGTTGGTTATGGGATTCCTTTGAGAAACTTGGATCTTAACTTTATTGCAATTTTGCAGTAGGCTTCTGGCGGGGGAAAAGGTAATTGGTGTCAGAGGTACCTTAAATCTATTTTAATATGGTTATTTTAATAAATACAATACTTAAAGAATTAGACCCTCAGTGTTCAGTTTTCCTTCTGTAGAGAGTTATCTAGTACTGGTTTCTTTGTAAATTTGGCTTAAAAAAATCTAGGATAAGGTCTGAAACGTGTACATACTTCAGATCCTTGAAGGGTACGGTAACATGAAACGTGGGAGGCGTGTCACCGCATCAGACCCAATGCACTTTTCATCTCCCACGGAATCGCAGGAAACATGTTCTGTTTTTTTTCCTATGCAGCAGTCCTTCTCTTGTGAAGCCCTGGCAGGTTTTGCTCAGCCCCTGCCTGTCCGAGCATGCTTTCTCTCACCTTGACAAGAGAGAAGTGACACGTGGCCCTGCCGTGCGGTACGCGTCTGCTCAGGGCTTGTAGGTGGCTGTGGGGCCACCAGCGCGGGGCTAGCACCTGCCGCCCTCCTGCTGGATGGGCAGGGCCAACCGCGCATGCGCCGGCCGGAAGCTCTCCTGGCAGGTCCCTCGCTGTAGTGGAGGAGACAGAGTGGAGGAGGTCTCGTGGGAAAGCGGTGAAGTCACAGTGAAGCCAGGAATGGAGCCACTGACCAGGGCCCTGAAGGACAGGAAACCCAGCAGAGACGGGAGTGGGGTAAGACGTGGGATTGCAGACTCCGGCAGCAGGAGACAGGCAGGAGGCAAGTTCACAGACGTTTGGATGTTTGGGGAACTGAAGGAAACCTGAGGGCTGGGGTGCTGCCGGTGGGGTAGGTTGCCACGGAAACCCAGCCAGGTCTGCGGCAGCGGGAAATGTCGGAGAGATGTCCCTGCTCACCGCCCAGGGGGATTCATAGCCTTTGAGAGAATAGCAACGAGGGCTGAGATTAGAACAAGGATTTCAAACTGTTAGCCACACGACTCCCTTATTTTAGCTATTCGGTAGGATCATAGCACATAGTACAGTTGTCCTTTGAGCTGCACGGGCCAACTTACATGTGGATTTCTTTTCAATAAGCACAGTACTGTGAATATAGCTTACGATTTTTCGTAATAACATTTTCTCTAGCTTGACTATAAGAATATATAATAAATATACATAAGATGTATTAAACAAGTGTTTGTCATCAGGAAGGCTTCCGGTCAACAGTAGGCTATTAGTAGTTAAGTTTTGGGGGAGTCAGAAGTTACACACGGATTTTCTCCTGCATCGGGGTCAGCGCCCCGAGCCCCCATGTTGTACAAGGGTCATCCTATAACAGAATATGAGTGTTAAGTGCCACCTTCCTGTGAGGCAGCTCTAGGGAACACGCTCTGAAATCTGTCCCTCATGCAGATCACAGTTGTTGCAGGAGCAAGAGGGACTCAAAGTACGGGACCCCTCCAGAGACTACAGTGACACTGAGGGAGCAAGCAGAGTGACCAGAAAGGGGATGGGTGTGTGGAATGTTCCAGAGATGGCCTGGACAAAGGTGACAGACTGCTGTAGGAAGCAGGGGCTGTAGATACCAAGCAGGAGAGTAAGCGGGCATCTGGTAATTCAGAGAACCACAAACCCGGGAAGGGCAGTTGGTGGCAGAGGGGACAGTGACACGACAGGGGCCGGCTTGGGTTTTGCGGAGTTTCCGGTGTTTGGGGACCGCTGAGTGGTGCTGCCCGGCACACACTTGGGAACCGAGAGGCTGTAACGCGGATCTTTCGGATCTTGCGTGCGTCAGGCTGGAGACCTACTGGGGAGGCCGTCACATGGTGGGGCATTTGCGGTGGGGCTGGAAGGGACGCACAGCAGAAAGAAGGCAGAGACTCTGCTCTGGGCTTTAAAGCCTGAGGTAGGGAGAAGAGCCAGAAGCAGCACCAGTGACGGTGGAGGAAGGAGGACATCTGGGGGGGTGAAGCTGTTGGTGTCTTCCCCGTGCGGGCCAGGCAAGTGCTGGGGGTTTGTGTGCTCGGCAGATCACCCTGCCCTCCGAGTCTCAATTTCCTCACGTCAGGGTGGGGTCACGGTCTGCCCTGGCAGCGCCCGGATCAAGTAAGTTAAAGTGGGAAAACCTGCTCCAACTGCAGCCCAGGCACCGGGCCATCCGAGTGTGGGGATGGGGCAGCCAACCAAGAGGATTAAATCGGCTCCAAGCCCTTGTTTCTTTGCTCAGCTGGAGGCGGGCTCTTTCACAAACAAGTGGTTAGGGCAGGAGCAGCAGGCACTTGGCTTTCCAGCCTCTGGTTCGTGACCTTCTCAGCCACCTTGGTCGGAAACTTGGGGAGTGTGTCCGAACGCCCCACCCACTGCGTGTGTGGACAGCGTTGGGAAGGGCTGATAAGAGCCAGTTTCTTAAAGTAGGCGTTTGACAAGATTATGGCCTCGAGATAACAGCAAGAGCTAATGGCTTCTGTAGTTCCTACTCGGTGCCAGATACTGTTTCTAAATACTTGGCAAATTTAATCCCTGCGGGAACCCTGTTAGATAGACACAGAAAAATCATCACCCAGGGAGGTTAAGTAACTTCCCCAAAGTCACACAGTGAGGAAGCAGCCAAGCCAGGTTGAAATCTGGAAAATCGGCTCCAGCATGTGTGCTCTGAACCCACCGAGGCAGGACAGGATGGAGCACGTGAGCCGCCCTGACCACCTGTGCTCACATGGCCCACATTGTTTGGTGCAGTCAGAAGATTCGACAGAGGAGGCGGGCTTCCGGCAGATCCTAATGGACAGGTAAGCATTGATTACTTCGCATTTGTACTATACCCTACGTAGAGCCTACATCACATCCAAAGAGGGGTGTCATAGCCACGCCATCGAGATGGGACCACTAGGACAACAGTGGTGGGCCAGATGCCTGGGGAGAAGGTTCTAGGCGAGGCATGGACGACGACAGCAGTCCAGGGACGGAGCCCAAGGAAGGTGAGACCCCCGCCAGTTTGCCCACGATGGCCCAGCCTCCACCCCTCATTATAATTGGTTATCTCAGTAGAACTGCTAAGTAGTTCTGTCTTTTGCTCCCCACACTTCAGGGCACAGGTGAAACCTTCCAGTCCTTTCCAAGGTCTTGTGGCTCTGTCATTTTTCCTGGGCGTAGGTCCAGTCCATTGCTCTCACAAGATGCCCAAAGGGGTCCCTCCCTGTAATGGTAAGAACCACTGGCAGAAGGTTTTTGTTTTGTTTTGCTTAAGGAAAACAAGCCTGGCCTTTGGGGGCAGTTCCGAATGCAGTGGGTGAGGCAGAGCAGGTGTTGTAGGACACTGGGGAGAGGCGCTGCACCCGGTGGGGGCAGAGGGTTGGGGAGATGGGTCCATGGGTGTCCACTTAATACACCTTCCACAGGTGATACATTGGATTCTCATTCTGCACTGTTACATGATAAAAGTAACTGCAGGGCCACCCTGAGGCGGTCCGTGGAGGTTTCAGAACAGTCTCTGGAGTTCGTGACTGTGACCTCGAGCAAGCTGACCTCCTTACCCCTCAATTGCTCATTCGCGAAGTGGGGAGAACAGTGGCACACGTCCAAGGATCACAAGGAGTCCTGAAACCACAGGAAGTGCTCTATAAACGTTGGCTGTGACTCTCATCAAAAGATCCCTCTTTCACCTCTGTCATTCGGCTAACCAAAGTGCATGGTGACCCATGAGCTTAGAAGAAGTGGTGATGTCAGCAGGTGGTTTCCTTGAAAATGAAGGACCACGTCATTCGGTAGGTGTTTTCCTCCTCGTGTTCACGGACTACCCAGAACAAACTGAAACACAATGGCACAAATGGTGGAGTGATTTGATGTTGCAGAACAAGTGTCTCCGTGTCTGTGAAAAGATCCAGGCCAGACTGGATCCAGGGACACACAGACATCGGGTGTGTTCAGCCTGGGAAAGCCCCCAGGGCCACGGTAGAGGGCACCTGGCGAGGTACTTGGAGGTGTTTACGAGGAAGGATCAGTAGGTTGTGTTTTGCAAACACTGAAGTCAAGTGCCTTTAATAGGCTGTAACACAGTCCCCAGAATTAACAGGCACTGAACTATAAAAATAAAGATCATCACCTCACAGAAATTATTGCCCCTTTGGTGAACAACTGTGTGGTGAAAAACAACGGAACTTTCTCCTATTCTAAGCCTTTGGCTAAAACAATCAACGCATAACTAAAAACCAGAAATAATTTTTGAACACTGACCTATAAAAGCTACTGAATATCACTACTGTGCACAAAGTCTTAGCAAAGAATTTTTGCTGTCATTTTACAGGAAGTAGAATACAAATCATTACTGAGGTGCAAAGTGTGAAAAGGATTTTCAAAGAAGAATTCAAGTGCTATCATAGTAGTACTCGTCCATCAATCATAAACCGTTAGCTTCTTAAACTAAAGCATCAATATGGGGCACCGAATGGCTCAGTCGGTTAGGCATCGGACTTTGGCTGAGGTCATGACCTGACAGTTCATGAGTTTGAGCCCCGTGTCAGGCTCTGTGCTGATAGCTCAGAGACTGGAGCCTGCTTTGGATTCTGTGTCTCCCCCCTCCCATGCTTACTCTCTGTCTCTCAAAGAAAACAAAACAAAAACTAAATCAATGAAATTAGTATCATATATATATATATATATATATACACACACACACACACACACACACATACATACATATATATATGATATATATATTCATATATATGTATGTACGTATATATATGTATGTATATATGTATATATATGTGTGTATATATATGTGTATATATGTATATATATGTATATATATGATATATATATGTATGTATATGTATGTATATATATATTAGTATCATATATATATATATCATATATATATATCATATATATATATGATATATATGAAAGGAACCACAGATCAAATATTTCACTAGGATTAGAAGACACTTCAAGTTTCCTCGTGTAAGTCATAAATGATTATGGAGCAGAGGCCTGTATTAACCATGTGTTTCTGATGCGTTCACATCCTGGGGCCAGACCTGCCTGCCAGCGAACCTTTCATATGCAAGCCAACCGGTCCAGCCTCCACACCTCCAGCCACCACCTGTTTTGGCTGTCACTCTTGAGGACACCCTCCTCCTGCCCTAATCACCTCAAGGCCATGTGTCCCAGCGGCTCCTGGTGCTGCCCTGCATGGCCCAGTGTGGCACTGCATGCCCCTTCCTCTCGGGAACTGTGACAAAAGACTTTCCCATGGCAGTCACCTCCTGATCAGTTGGCCTCACCATACCCGAATCATAATAAAACCTACGTGGTCAACAAGGCTTCAACCATGAAAGGCACTGCTATACTATGACCTCTCTGTTCTACGATTGCGGTAACTTCTCTATGTTAGTGCTTTTTGTTATTCAATTTACCACCCTTTCCTAGGGTGGTAAATTCCTTTTTTTTTTTTTTTTTTAATGTTTATTTATTTTTGAGAGAGAGAGAGAGACAGAATGTGTGCAGAGGAGGGGCAGAGAGAGAGAGAGGGAGACACAGAATCTGAAGCAGGCTTTAGGCTCTTAGCTGTCAGCACAGAGCCCAACGCAGGGCTCAAACTCACAGACTTCAAGATCATGGCCTGAGCTGAAGTCTGGAGCTTAACCGACTGAGCCACCCAGGTGCCCCCCTGTTACTTTTCATTAATTCACCCTTGCTTCAGCTTTAACAAAAGTTAGAAGCACTTCGGGGCGCCTGGGTGGCGCAGTCGGTTAAGCGTCCGACTTCAGCCAGGTCACGATCTCGCGGTCCGTGAGTTCGAGCCCCGCGTCGGGCTCTGGGCTGATGGCTCGGAGCCTGGAGCCTGTTTCCGATTCTGTGTCTCCCTCTCTCTCTGCCCCTCCCCCGTTCATGCTCTGTCTCTCTCTGTCCCAAAAATAAATTAAAAAAAAACGTTGAAAAAAAAAAAAAAAGTTAGAAGCACTTCGGGATCTTCTCGGAAAACTGTTCATGAGAAGTCCAAATTCCTTTTGCATTTTCTCAGCACCTGGTTGCACTCATCCTAAAAAAGATTGAAACCTATCCAGGGGAGCCAGCCTCACAGTGTAAGGCCTTTACCTCAAGGTCAGGAATGAAAAGATTCCTGCCCAGCTCTTCACAATCGTATGTAACCTTCCTGGAAGCCCTCCGCACTGAGGCCACCACGGCTTCTGGAGGAAACTGTTCCCTCACAGTGTCCCCCAAGCATTAAGGTGAATTTCTCTTTTATAATTTTCAGGCATTGCTTCTCTGAAGTGAGGGGAGGAAGTGGCAGAGGGAAGGGAGGTTTTCACAGGGGTGTTCAATGGATAGAGTTAAGGAAACTGAGTATTGGGTCAGTTGGTAGTGGTGTTTGCTTAGGATTAGGTGCTATTAGGACTCTCCTGGCCATGGGCAGCAAAAGCCCCAAACTTGGACTATCTTTACACCGCAAAGGGGATTTTCCAGGAAGCTCTCAGGATATCCGGCCTATTTGCAGGAAGAGGTGCGCCGCCATCTTGCAGGAAGGGAGTAGCGCCTCAGGTTTGTAGGACGCCATGCTTCCAGAACTCTCACTGCGCCCTCTGCTTCCTTCCCTTCTCGCACAACTGCTACTCCCGCAGGCAAGAAACACTCCTGCTGGCTCTCGTATCTCCTGCTTCTCAAGGCGCTTCCAGCGATGCCAAGAAACCACTCATGAGCCCACCTCCAGTTGGCTGCAGGGAGCGGGGCTCGTGTTGGAACTGTGGCAGCTCCCATGGAAGGCCATGGTTGGAGCAGGAGACGGGACAACAACTAGAAGACAGCAGGTCCTATTCCCAGAAGGCAGTGGTCCCACAGACAAAAGAACCGTGCATCCCAGGGTCACCCCTGGGCCATCTTAAAACAGAAACGGCCACTGAAGGTCTGTAGGAGGCAGTCTGAATGCTCTCTCTGCCACACAGTTGCTGGGAGCCCCTGATCATTAAAGAATATGGCCTCTACCCACCTTTCTGGGCTTATTTCTTCCTTCCAACACCCTCCCAACAGCCATCTGAGGTGCTGAGGCCTGGCCTCACCATCCCCCCTCGATCTCCTCTGCTCTCACAGCACTGGTCCCATGCAGCAGTCACAGCACTCAGCCGGTAGTGCCTGTCCATGTATTTTCTTCCCACCAGACTGTAAACTCAGCAACGGCAGAAAGAATGTTCAGCTCATCTTCATGCCTCACGGCCTGGCTCACAGAAGGGACAGGAAGAGTTCAAGGACTTCATCACTGATTCCTCATAAAAACGGTCAGGTAGTTTCAAAGGTAGGGATCTGCCTGTCTGCCTTGTGCAGTCTGGACTCTTCTGTGGCCCCACCCACATTCACTGAGAACTCCTTTGGGTCCAGCCCAAAGGCCAGAAGCACCTGGGGCAGGCAATGAGGCTCACTTACTGTCCCCTACAGCTTCTCCTACTTTCCAGGGTTATGAAAAAAATGATCAAGTCAGAGCTGTGTCCCCAGAGTCTCAACTAGAGAAAACAATTAGAAGGCAGGCGATTGCTGTAACTGCTTCAAACAGTTGACTGTGAGGGAGTGAGAGCAGAGGGCACAACCAGGATAGTCACCAGAGGTGACAGCCATGGGGCCTCCACACTCTGGGCTCACGGGCTCTGAGCCCGGAGGGCCTGGCCCGTATTAGGTGCTTGGGAAACCATGACTCTGCCTTCACCAAGCCTCAGCTTTCTCATCGGACAAATGGAGTCACTGTCTCTGCTTTCCGGGGTTCTGTGGACACTCAACAAACATGGGCAAAATACCCAGCAGAGTATCTGATGTGGGCACGTTCTTGGTGAATGTGTGTGATGGGGTTCAGGACGGGCCGCCACTTTGGCATATTGATTTTTTGGAATTAAAGTTACTTAAGAAGGACACCCTGACCCTCCTTTGTCCCCTGAAAGCAGAAAATGCTCCCCATGTGAAGGCTACCCTCCCTGCACCTGGAGGGTAGAAGGCATCCTTGTCCCCAAAATAGGGCATTCAGGGCCACCAAGGCTGTGCAAACAAACCTCGTTACTTCTTCAATTATTTGCTACCCCCAGCCTCCCAGAGCTCTGCCTGCAGGGTCCCCTAAAAGCAAGACGGTAAGAGCCCTTTCCTTAGGAGAAAACATCTGCGTGCACTAGTTCCTTGGGTACAGCGACTCTGGTAAAGATTTGTCAGGAGTACTTTTGCCCTCTGTTGATTCTGTTCCTCCCACAGATGGTCACTGCTTTCTTTTGTCTGTCTTTTGTGTTGTCACAGGGAAGAAACCCCCACGGTGGAACACAGACATGGGCCCCATCGGCCGGCTGTTCCAGCGTCCTGACACCGATAAGTTCATGGTTCTCGCCAGACCAGCGTCTCTTTAGACCGACTTTGCTGTGGGTCCCCTATGTAAAAAGTGAATGAGGTCTTCCTCTGTCTTGTCCTGTGTCCTGAGAGCCTGGCTTTGTGACCAGTGAGAGTATTCCTGCTGGCATCCACCATCTAGAAGGTACGTGTACCACTGTGCATCTGGTGGCCAGTCCAAGAGACTGGGGATCCGAGACACGAGGTCACAGGCAGTGGTCTCTTTGTCCTTCCATGCCGGCTCTCAGGGGAGTTTGTTATTAGGGGTCCCAGCCCATAGGGGGCCTTTGTCACCCCAACTTTCATTATTTTGAAATAATGTTAGAAAAGCCCCATAAGCCCCATTCCTGGGGCACCTGCCCCATGTCACAGATTAGCGGGTCTGTGACTGCAGGCGTCCCATGTTCCCATGACAGACCAGAGACACCGTTTTCACTACACTGTTCGCCTGTGACAACAAAGGTCTGTGCTTTCATAGGGTAATAACTCCGGGAGACTTTGGATTGTGGGGGCTCTATCTTCTGTACTCACTTTGGAGATGCCACTTGCATCCATGACTAAGACTTACTGATTTATTCTAAGCCTCGGAAGTTACCTCCAGGTCTTTCCATTAAAAAGGCTTATTGGATTGAGCCACATTTGGAATAAATATACTAATGGAGACCCCACTCGTCAATGGCCAGATGATGGATGTTTTGAATGGGAAAATTTTCTATATTTAAAAACAAACGTGGGACACCTGGGTGGCTTAGTCAGTTAAGCATCCGACTTTGACTCAGGTCATGATCTCACAGTTCATGGGTTTCAGCCCCGTGTCGGGCTCTGTGCTGACAGCTCAGAGCCTGGAGCCTGCTTCAGATTCTGTGTCTTTCTCTCTCTGTTCCTCCCCCACTCATGCTCTCTGTCTCTCTCTGTGGAAAATAAGCATTAAAAAAATTTAAAAATTTTAAAATGAAAAAATAAAAACAAATGTAATGAGCTCTCCTCCTACAGAGCTATCTTTCTGGTATCTCTGGGAAGATCGGATTGAGAACAGGACACCAGGGAATACAATGCCTAACATTAGGGGCTCCCTTAACAAGACGAAGGAACAGAAATTAGACTAGGAACAAAGATTAAAATCTACATCTAACACAAATCCCCTGTCCCCAACTTCTGGTGCACCGATTTACTCCCCATCTCCCTGTCCCCTACCCTCCAGAAGATCATTTGGATCTCCAGGCACTGGGTCAAAATCCCCCTTCTCAGAAGCCAGCCCCATCTCCCCAGGAAGTTCCCTTAGCTTCCCAAACTCTTCCACCTTCCCTAGAAAAATCCCTTAAACACCCAGCTACCTGTTTTAACTTCTCTTTCCCTACAAGGTTTACTGAGGGCGCTCTGGCCTGACTTCCCGGCCCATGGTATACAAGTTATCTGTGGAAATGCTGAATGTCAAGAAGGGAATATATATAGCAGAAGCACCTGGGGCAAGTGATGAGGCTCGCTTACTGTCCCTTACAGCTCCTCCTACTTTCCAGGGCTCTGTACGCAGACCCTACCAGCCTCAGGCCTTCCTATGAATGTCCTTTATGGTTGCATCCTGGTACACCCACCACAAAGAATTCACATCCCCTGGACAGCGGCAAACCTTTGAAATTATAAAGCCTTTTACCTCCACTTTCAGAAGATCCTACCAAATTTAGAGAGGAATTAGGAAGATTAGTGGCCATTCACAACCCTACTCCCAGAGACCTTGATTGCCTGCTTAAGAGTGTTCTTTCCTCCCGTGATTATACCGGGGTTATTAGGCAGGCCAGACAGCCCCCTGGAAAAACCCCCTCTCGGAGGAAACAGATGGCCAGGAATTCTCCAAGGCCCTTCTGCAAATGACCAGGATGTGGCTCAGCTGGAGGCTGATATTCAAGGCTTGATAGGAACAATATTAGAGGCTTTTCTCCCTCAAGTGAATTGGTCTAAGGTTGAATTGTGAGCTCAGAGGGAAAGAGAACATCCAGAGGCCTTGGCTGAATGCTTTATACGAACTCTTCAAACGTGTAACTGCACTGAACCCAGAAACTCCAGAATGTAAAAACCTTTTAGTTTCCACTTTAGTAGGAAACTTTCTCCCTGATATAAAGAGGCAAGTTCAAAATAATGTAGTTGGATGGGCCAGCCAGCCTATAAATGTCACAATAGAAGCAGCTACTAAATTCTTTGAAAATAGTTGGCAGGAAAAAAAAAAGTTAAAATCAACTATTCCTTCTCTGCAGTTTGAATCTTTAGAGCGACAGAATCGTAACTTTCAAAGCTACTCAAAGGCCACTGACCCTCCCTATCTGCCCCTAGACATTCGCAGATAGTATAACAAATACTATTGGAACAATAACTGTCCTACCCTTAAGAGAAAAGTCAGAGAAACAATCCTCTGGGACCTCGGTGTCCCCAGAAGGTCAGTTTTTCTCCTGTGGGACAATTCACCATCAACTCATAGGCTCAGCCGATCCTCAGTCACACCCAAGCCCACTGTTAAATTGAAAATAGAGGACCTGGAATTGGATTTTTGTTTTTCAATTTGAGAGAGAGAGGGAGAGCTTGCGCGCGAGAGAGAGGGAGAGAGAGAGAATGTGTATGTAAGCTGGGGAGACGGGTGGAGGAAGAGGGAGAGAGAATCCCAAGCAAGCTCCACACTCAGCACAGAGCCCAACGCAAGGCTCGATCTCACGAACATGGGATCGTGACCTGAGCCCAAATCAAAAGAGTCAGGTGCTTAACGGGGGCACCCAGGCGTCTTACGGGACTGGATGTTTAAATTGACCTTGGTGTGATTTGCCCTACCAGCCCCTCCGAGGATTCATCTCTGCCTGTCACCTGATTCTATTCAAGCTACCAGAGACTCCGGGCACCCATTCCATGGCCCCTGTCTCAACCACCTCAACCAGCAGCCTTGCTGGGGTCCAGCTGCACATTGGCAAACCTTTCTGGTACAGAGTTGTTATGGAAGTTCAATGCCACTGTAAAGCATAATGAGACAGGTGCTCATTTCCCTGCCCTCAGACCACATGGTAACTCATCTTGATTTAGATTCCTCTGGAGAGGAGGGGTCTTGAAAAGACGCCCGGTTTGTCTCTGGGCCACACATGGAGGTGAGTCTGGCTTGTCACTGAGTGCCGAGCCAGGTGCGTTTCTTGGAAAGTAAGCCGTTTTCCATCCAGGAGCACCCTATCCCCAGATACACAGAGAGAGGAGTTGAGCCTGTAGGAGATTCGTTGGGAGGAGATTGCACTGGTCTTTGCTGTCTCACCCTGTAACACTCCAATTTTGCCAGTAAAGAAAGAAGGTAAATTTGACTCGGACAGGAACCAAATCTATCGACCTCTGGAACACCAAAGAGCCATAAAGTCCTGCACCCCCTCCTTACCCTGTGTCCCTGATCCGGCCACTGCTCTTACCTCAATTCCCAGAAAGGCCATCTGGTTCACAGTGACTGACCTCTGCTTGGCTTTCTCTTTAATCCCACTGTGCCCTGACTCAAGATTTCTTTAGGGAAGCAGTTAACGTGAACTCGCATACCTCAAAGATATTATGGGTCTCCCTCAATATTTTCCCAAGTCCTTAAAGCCGACTGGGATTCTGTAGCCTTCACACAAGGCCCCCCTCTTGTTCAGTTTGTTGATGATCTGTTATGCTGTAAAGACACGAGACCAACTGCTCTTACAGACCCCCTCATCGTTCTAAAGGCACCAGCTGAACGAGGCCATCAGGCCTCCCCATCTAAACTTCAGTGGGTCCAAGCAACTGTTACCTACTTAGGACATGAGATGTCCTCGGGGTGTTCAAAAGCTCACCCATGGGGCGCCTGGGTGGCGCAGTCGGTTAAAGCGTCCGACTTCAGCCAGGTCACGATCTCGCGGTCCGTGAGTTCGAGCCCCGCGTCAGGCTCTGGGCTGATGGCTCGGAGCCTGGAGCCTGTTTCCGATTCTGTGTCTCCCTCTCTCTCTGCCCCTCCCCCGTTCATGCTCTGTCTCTCTCTGTCCCAAAAATAAATAAAAAACATTAAAAAAAAAAAAAAAAGCTCACCCTAAAATGCCTTGAGTCAACATTGTCTCTCTCCCCAAAACCAAAACAGTTACATAAATTTCTAGGGGCAACCAGCTACTGCTACCAATAGATTCTTAGTTTTGCAGCCCTTGCTAAATCTCTGTATGTCCTCCTCCCAGAGAACACCCCAGAGCCAGTTTGCTTCCCAGCCTTTGAAGCCATTAACCTCCTCTGAAGCCTTAAAATAAACATCGTCCACACCCCCAGCTCTCCACTTACCTAGTTCTGACGAACCTTTTTATCTGTACTGCCATGAAAATAACAGGGTCCCAGGACAGCCTCTGCCTCTCAGACTCATTCTGTGGCCTACTGCTCATGTCTGCCAGGCCCCCTGGCTCCCCAGGTTGCCCACTATAGCCACCATTGCCTCCTTGATTGACAAAGCCTTTCATTAGGCTCGCCCATTCGCCCACGTTCCCCATGAGGGGTCTGCCCTCTGACAAGTTCGTAAGACACAGCATCTCTCCACACAGCAACAGACCACCTACGACCAAGTCCTTGTGACTGATGCTCTCAATCCAGCGACCATGCTCACTGCACCCCCTGCACCCCCTACCATGATGGTTGCCTTGCATCTATAGAAATGGTCTCAAAGCCACCAGGGGACCTCCTAGACCCGCCGCCCACCCCCCTCCCCAGAGGCAGCCCAGATTTACCTCTAGTTTGTCATGGCTTCCAGAAATGAAATTTCCAGGGAAATGTAAAAAAACAGCTATGCCATAGTGTCCCCACCTGAAACACTGGCACCATACTCCTTCCTTACCTGCTATAAAATCAGCCCAAGCAGTTGAACTGCTAGCTCTCATCACAGCTTGTACGTCGGTGGAAGGGAAAACTGCCAGTTTTCACACGGACTCCAGATAGGCTTTGGGGGTCTGCCGTGCTGTTGGCGCAATTTGGAAATCCCTCGGATTCTTAACCTCTGCAGTCCTCTTGCTGCTAATGTGCGTTATGATTGCTGCCTCGTTACAAGCTATTCCCCTCCTTCTAAAATCCCCATTGTTCACTGCTCAACCCACACTAAGGAAATGGATGTCGTATCTTTAGAAAGGAATAGGGTGGACAGAGCTGCTAAGTGTGCAGCCCAAGAAAAGTCCCTTCCTATCTCCGCCCAGCTTTTAAGCCCGCCTTTCTCCTCGACTGATGTCTCCTCCCCACCCCAATCTGAAAAAGACGAATGGATCCTAAAAGCTGCCAAAGCAAACAAGTTACCAGATGGATTCCCCATTGGGCCAAATGGACTTTTGTAGCCCCTTTCTTTTGAACTGGTTGGCTTGTATTTCTCTCCCATCGAATGGGACCCATGCGCAGGTGGGGTGTAGGTAAGGAACTAAAAGACAATTGATTCCGCCCCAGCATCCACAAAATTGCTGCCCAGATTATTTCCCGGTGCCCACTTGTCAGCCTCACCAAATTTCTAGAAGAAATTGACATTCCCTGGGAAGTCCTCCCAGGGCCGCACCGCCCTTGGGAGTGTTCCAAATGCATTTTATAGATTTGCCCCCAGGCATGGGCTATTCTCACTGTTTGGTTTTTGTACGTTTGGTGGACAGACTGAATGCTAGCTGACTTGATATGCTGTTGCCGCAGTAGTGTAAGAAAACTAATAACAGATTAATCCGTGTTTTGTCATTCCTTTATGGATCGAGTCAGACCAAGGAATTCCTTTTACAGCAGAGATAAACCACCTGCTTGGAGAGACTTGGAGATACTCATTACAGTTTTGGACTCCTCGATCATCAGGGCAAGTGGAACATAAAAATTGAGACATAAAAAGGACTCTAGAAAAGACCAGTCAAGAAACTGGACTTAAATGGCCAGATGCTGCCCCTGGCCCTTGTAAAGATCCAGAATACTCCAAATAGGAGAGATGGATTTATCGCTTCTGAAAGAGTGCTTGGACATCCAATGCCTCCTGACATTTAAAAACCTCCGTTCCTGGGGCACCTGGGTGGCTCAGTCGGTTAAGCATCTGACTTCAGTTCAGGTCACGATCTTATGGTTTGTGGGTTTAAGCCCAGAGCCTCAGGCTCCATGCTGACAGCTCAGAGCCTGGAGCCTGCTTCAGATTCTGTGTCTCCCTCTCTCTGCCTGCCTGCACTCGCATGCTGTCTCTCTGAAAAATACACATTTTTTTTTTTTTAATTATAAATACGTAAATAGATAAACACAAACTTCCATTCCTGGAGCACCTGGGTGGCTCAGTCGGTTAAGCATCTGACTTCAATCAGCTCAGGTCACGGTCTCATGGTTCGTGAACTCGAGCCTCACATCAGGTGCACTTGTGCCCTGCTTTGGGTGAGCCCCGTTTCCCTCTCTCTCTCTCTCTCTCTCTCTCTCTCTCTGCCCCTCACTCACTTGTACCCTATCTCTCTCTCAAAACAAAACAAAAACAAAAACACTTCCATTCCTGGATTCAGTGGACACTGTGGGAATTAAGGGAACCATGTGTGCTATGACGAGCTATATATAAGAACTAACTAGCATCCTTGAGGTGCATCACCAGCAGGTAAAGAGGCATGGCCTCCACTGACAGACAAGCCTCACCATCGCTCTTGACCAGAAGACCAAGAGATCTCAAGATCTTTAGAAGGAAACATGCACTGTCACCTCACCGGGAAGGACCTTCCATAGTACTGCTGACCACCTACACGGCAATAAAAATTAAAAAAAAAAAAAAAAAAGTCCTTCTGGATTCATGCAAGCTATGCCAGAAAAGACCCAGCTCATCACTTCTGAGATAATTGGAAGATAGCCCCTACAGGTGACCTTCAAGGAAGCATTTCTAGAGCCAATCCCCAGGCTCCTGAAACAGACGGTGATAGAAAGTGGAAGAAGGTCAGTAAAGTATCCTCCACACAGAGAAGGCACTTTGAGACTGAAAACTGAAGCAAGACACTGTGCGTACCGTTTACGCAGAGTTTCGTTCCAGGTTCTTACTGACGTGGATATCGGGCAGACAGGAGGATCCAAGAGGTACGTGGCCGTTCTCCATCCCTCGTCTCTGCCCAGACCAACCTGAATCCCCAGCTTTTCTGGAGTGCGGGGCATGGTGGTGAGGTCACAGGGCAGTTTTCTAAAGTGACACCGTCTATGCACCAGAGGATCTCCACTAGTTACCCAAAGTGGGACTTTCGGCACACCAGCCATCTCCAGTAATACATGCCCTCTGCGCACCACTTTAGGGCAGACCAGAACAAGCCCTCCCACGTTCCAGGCAGGGTGTACATTAACCTCCATGGGGCCTGGAACATGTGGCCCTGAGGGCGGTCATCATGGGGCATGAACAAGATGGAAGGCCCAAGATGGAGTCAATGTTGTCAGCACTCCTACACTCCACCCCTGCCATCTTTACAGCACGTACAATCTCCTGTCCTTCTTCTGTGATGACCCTAGAGCCAGATATCAGGATGTGACTTGCTCCCCTGTGCCACGACAGCAACATTAATATACCTTTAAGCCCAAAGGAAAAAAAGAATGGTTCCCCAGCGACCCAGTAAAGAGGTCCTTTCCACAGGGGGATGGTGAACTTCAGTGTAAGTGGTGGCCCATGACAGGAGGAGGTTTCCTGACGTGATAGGAGAGGAACATCAGAAATGTGAGGGTAGGGGCGATAAGAGAAATGTTTTACAACAATAGCTTTGACAAATCTTCATTTCAGAGCAACACAGCAGTTTGGTCCCCGTGAGTCAACACCACCATTGGCTTAGGGATTTTCCCTGGGGGGTGATACCATAGATGTCGCTCCTTAATATAATGAGAGGGTGTGTCTATATTGTCATCTTGGTTGGTACCCATACTAACAACCCTGCCTCATCATGAAGAGTTGGAGGTTGAGAAGTTATTTGCAGGTGTTGGGCCCCGACCAATGTCCAGGGGTTAAGAATAATACGAGATGTGGGGCGCCTGGGTGGCTCAGTCGGTTAAGCGTCCGACTTCGGCTCAGGTCACGATCTCATGGTTTGTGAGTTCGAGCCCCGCGTCGGGCTCTGTGCTGACAGCTCAGAGCCTGGAGCCTGTTTTGAATTCTGTGTCTGTTTTGAATTCTCTGCACCTCCCCTGCTCATGCTCTGTTGGTCTCTCTCTCTCTCAAAAATAAACATTAAAAACATTTTTGATAAAAAAAAAATTTTTACAAAGAATAATACCAGCTGTGAGCCGTTGGCCCCAAGGCATTAGGACACCAGGCTCCCTAGAGAGGCACTCCAAGCTAACTTCCAGTAAACGGAAGCCTTACCAGGTGGGAGGGCTTGTAGCAATTGCAAACGGAGTCCCTCCTCCAACCAGACAGGCCTCAACCTCCTGAGAGTCCTGCACCTGAGCGCCCAGGCGTGGGGCTGCTGTTGGTTACCCACCGTACGCTGATACCTGTCCTGCTGTGGGTGAGGTGTCACGGCGTAGAATTGCCGTTAGTCATAGAGACCATCCTCTGAGGAGGCCGTTTGGTGTCAAAGTCTTGAAAATGTTTGTGATCAGTCCATTCATCCTTTCAGTTAGTCCTGCAGCAATGGACTGTCCGGCAGATGCAAAGTCCATAATATGTCCCGGGCCTCTGCCCGTTCTTGACCCTCACAGCCGGTACAGTGAGTCCCTTGATTCCTATGTATTTGAGTCAAGTCCCACACATGCCCTCTGGTTGATTAATCCCTTTATAGTTGCAGCCTGGCTGGCTCTCTTACAGGCAAAGGTTGGTACAAGCCCTGCGCAGGTCAGCGTGTATCTGTGCCCTTCCGATACCGGCAGAGGGCCTGTGCCATCTATTTGGAATGTGGTCCGACCAACGTGCCCCAGCTGTCACCGGCGGCGGCATCGGGGACAGTCCTTGTCAGCAGCTTGTGGATCTGCCTCATGACCACCTGGTGGTGTGGGTGGGTACTGAGTGGACCCTTGCCATACTTGGACGGCTGCATCGGGTTCAGCGCATTCTTCCCAAATCTCTTTCTCTGAACCAAAGCACATCAGAGTGCAGTGGGATGGCAGAGGGACTTCATTTGGGGTGGGCTTTCCCCGGCAGCCGCCATCAGTGTGCCATGTGGGTGCTGGAGGCCAGCCTCCCCCTTCCTTTCCTTGGGGAATAATGTCTGTTGGGGGGAAGGGTGCCATTTCTGCGAGGGGCTTCCCTGGGCACAGGCACTCTTAGGTTTGCTGAACATGTCTTTCATCCATCCTCCCATCTGCAGAGAGGTTCCTGCCATCATCACAAGCAGGTCAGGCAGCAGGACTGCCAGCTGTTGCTGTACGAGATACACAGCTCATAGTTGTTTCTTGATGGGACTATACCTGACTGGTGTTCTCTTCCGTAACTGAGATGGGCCACAGCTAAGGAGGTTCGTTTCCCATTTTGTCACCGCCACGAGCCCCAGACAACCCTTCTGGATATGAACTCATAGCTCATTCACAACTCGAACGTGGCATCAATACCCCCAGGGCCTTTATCATTTTTGCCTTTAAGAAAGCCTTTTGTTGGTTAGCACATCAATCCCATCAACTTCCCTTCCTAACCAAGGTATATAAAGGTCTTAACGGCTGCTCTCCATGGGAAATAAAAGGTCTCCAGTAATCCAATAAGCCAACAAAAGCCTGTAATACCCTTACCGTGGTAGGGATTGGGAAGACTCAGATCTTATGGATAACTGCCTCCCGTATCACCTGTGTCTTACTCAACCAAAGGACACCCAGGCACTGTATTGACTGACCCTGACCTTGGATCTTGACAGCATTTACCTCCCATCCTTGTGACTCCTGGAGTGACATGGCTGCTTGAGACAGGGAGGATACATCATCACAGGTTAACATGACATCTACCTCATAAGAAAGCACCATTTCCTCTGGCAATATCCATTTTTTCAAATCTCTGGCCACCATCCCATGACAAATTATGGGGCTATGGAGCTACTGTTGGGGCAATGACTGGAATGCCCATTGTTTGCGATTCCACGTGTTGGTAAATTTGTCTTGGGATTCAAGTCCTAACGGAATGACAAAAAAGGCATTAGGTCCAGTACGTAATGTCTTAGTAGACGCCATGATTTTCTCTGAATATAAGGCTGTATTAAGCACCGCAGCGTGGATGGGCAGAGTTCCCTATAATCTATTGTCATTTGTCAGGTCCCCTTAGATTTAACCGGTTTACTAAACCCTGGCTGCAGGGACTGATGAATATGACCGCTCATTATGTCAACATCTAGATAGTGTGAAAGAACCTGAACTGGTTTCATTCCTGCCAGTGAACACCTGGTGGAGTAAGTAATGGGAAATGGGTGAACGATGAGGTATGGTATCCACGACGAGAAAAAGATCCCTCCACCTCTTCTTCGGGTGGGTGATTTAGGTCTGGGAAAACCTCTATAGGAGCTCAAGGACTGTCCCTCTCCCAGATAAAGACCTGCCACTGGACCTTTCCTGGGTGACATACCAGGACGATGTTGCAGTCAAACCCCATGGTTTGAGTCCATAGATGGCGTCTTCCAACAGGTCAAGGAGATTGAAAATGACTCTTAGCACTACCTCCCATGGCACAGATGTTTGCCAAGTCACCAAATGTTTTAGGTAGTTCTCAGGCCACCCTTGTATGACTTGGGGTATCTCAGCTCCTCCTGGATTGGATTACCTGACCATATGGTAAGCTGACTATATGGAAGGCTATATGGAAGTGGACCAAAAGTCTAACTTGGCCAGGTGACAAAACCAAGAGTAAAGTTGCCAAAACCAGAGTACAGGCTTCCCGTGTCAGATGTTCTGGTCTTAAAAACTGAGAAAACGCAGATGTGTGGATGCTGACATTACTAGTAGGATAGGTCACAGAAAGCCCCAGATCTGAGATATTACAGATTCCACTCTGACCTTACCTTTGAATCACATTGGTATTTTTATCTTATATATGTAAAGGTATGTATATAAAGGTACAAGGTACGTAAAGGGTTCCCAGCTAAATGGTTAGCATGATATGGACTCGAATGTCTGGCTCTTTCTGCCACTACATACTCTTCCTTAAATGTTGACCAAATTTCGGGACGCCTGGGTGGCTCAGTCGGTTGAGCGTCCAACTTCAGCTCAGGTCATGATCTCATGGTTCGTGAGTTTGAGCCCCGCGTCAGGGTCTGTACTGACAGCTCAGAGCCTGGAGCCTGCTTCAGATTCAGTGCCTTCCTCTCTCTGTCCCTCCCCCACTCGTGCTCTGTGTCTCTCTCTCTCTTGCTCTCTCAAAAATAAATATTAAAAAAAAAAATTTTTAATCTTGGTCAAATTGCAGACTTGGGCCCCCTTGTTCATGAAGTCAGGCCACGTAAACATCCCAGAGTAGAAAATCTGCTTGGGTGTCACCACTGCAAGGTCTTTGTAGCATTGAGGATCTCATTCCCAAGCTGTGGGAATTATGAATTGGAAAGGTGATCTTAAACCTTTCCATGGTAATAGAACAAGAGTTCAACACCATCATGTGAACTTGGGAGCTACCCAGTCAGAAGTTAACAGCTTTGGCCTCTGCCGTCCTCCACGTTCATCCAGCCCTCACTGTCCAGCGAGGAGTAGCATATGCAATCATCGGTGAAAAATGCTGCTGTGATGTAAATCAAACAGGACAAGTAGCGTCTAATGTACATCTATTGAAAGAGAAGATGAACTCTGTGCATCAGCTAAATGAAGCACAGCCATTTTTTTGCACTGATCAAGTCCCAGGACTGGGAGGTGGTTCAATGAGTTGTGCGCAAAATTACTTCCATTGTTCTTATCTGTCCATCCTGATTCTAATCTGCACTCTTTTCTTCCTTCGCAGACCTCTTACCACTCAGCTACTAACCTGATTCTGCTCTCTACAACCACCAGCTCAGCTTTAATGTGTGCACTTCCCGGGAAGTTTCAGAGGAGGGAACTGACGGGGTTCAGGGCTTGCCACCCCAAAATATGCCACTTTGGTATGTTGATCATTTTGCGTCAAAGTTACTTAAGAAACAGGGGTGCCTGGTGGTTCAGTTGGTTAACATCCAACCCTTTGATTTCAGGTCAGGTCATGATCGCACCGTTCATGGGATTGAGCCTCTGCCTGGGATTCTCTCCCTCTCTCTCTGCCCCTCCCCACTTGTGCATTCGCTCGCTCTCTCTCAAAATAAGTAAATAAAGTTTAAAAATATATACAGTTACTTAAGAAACAGTGCAAAACGGACACTCTGACCCTCCTTTGTGCCCTGAAAGCAGGAAATACTCCTCATGTGAAGGCTACCCTCCCTGCACCTGGAGGGTGGAAGGCATCCTTATCCCCAAAATAGGGCATTCAGGACCACCAAGGCTTTATAAACAAACCTCGTAACTTCTTCGTTTATTTGCTACCCCAAGCCCAAACCCCTTCTCAATTCTTCACAAGTAAGTGTTTCTCTGTTTAAAAGATACCAAAAGCTATTGGCTTTGGTCACTTCAGGGAATCTCATATTTCTGCGAGCTTTTATATGGACAAAATTAAAGCTTGTTTTTCTCCCATTAATCTGTTTTGTGTCAATGTAATTATCGGGCCAGCCAAAAAAGCCTAGAAGGGAAGAAAAGTCAGTTGTGGGTTTTTCTGTTTGTTTGTTTTTCCCTACAGATGTTACCAGTGTTGACCCAAAAAGTCAAAACTGCTTTTGGGGGGAAAAGTGAGCCCTGACCGGCAGCGAGCATTTAGAGAAGCCTGTGACATGGATATTCATTCTTTCTGGGCCTCTTCCTGAGAACAGAATCGATAGGAAAACAATCCTGACTTGATGTGTCACTGGGTCTCTGAGGACCATGCTATGATTATTTCTTCATATGTGAGTTGGTTTGCCTTTACTTGGCTTGAAGTTCGTGTTGATGTTCTCTCTTCTTGTTTCTCTTTGCCTTGACCTATCTCACAAACTATGAAAGGCCTGTGAGCTGTGGCCAGACACACAGGTGTTGGAGGCTTTCTCTACCGACATCTTTGCAAACAAATATTGTCCCCGCTAGAGGCCATCATGCACACTGTCAGCACTCAATTTCTTTCCAAACGATGTGAATTTAAACCACATAAAAATTCTACTAATCCATGTTAGAGTAATCGGATTAGATGAAAGCAAAGGACTCTGGCCCTGGAAAAACGTCATGAATCGGCAATACCATACAAAAATGTTGAGAGGTTCACAGTAGCCGAAGGTTCACCCGGGCACTGGGGCTTCTACCCACCACCAAGCTAAGAATTCCCGTTGAGTTCGTTACTGAGATGGGACGAATTCAAAATCGTAAGGTCAACTTACTTAATTTCTGATTTTCTTGCTCCTACCTTTAAAATACTTGTTTAAAAAAGCACAGTGGATTAACTTTGGCCTTTTTCTATCGGCTTCCTACCAGCCCCAGAAACCATCACGTGTATGTGATAGGTGTTTCTGACTTTCAAAACGGTATCGCCATCTGAGGTCTCTCCCTGGTCCCAAACTTCCCAGATTCCCTCCTCCACTTGCCTCCCACCCAGCCTGCCTCTGAACCTGGGATCTGAATGAACGAATGGCGGTATGTCAGACAGAGGGGCAGCTCACCATCCAGCATTTTACCCTTGTCTCCACACGCCGCTCCTTCCCTAGAACTGCCTGGCTGATGGGTAGAGACCCTTTTGGATCTCAGATGGCTTGAAGGGAGAATTCGAAGACCAAAAGTAAGCCACCCAAAACTCCAGAGCAGATCTTTACAAACTTAGCTCCTTCCACACAACGGAGCCCACTCATGGGTCAACACTAAAAACGGGAGCTGAGAGGCCATACTGTGTGCGAAGCATGACCCAGGGCTTGTGAGGTTTGAGGGGGTGACAGACACTAGTGGCTCGAGACTAAATTGATGGGTGTTTTTAATTTCTTTTTTTTTTAAGTTTTATTTATTTATTTCGAGAGAAAGAGCATGAGTGGGAGAGGGGCAGAGAGAGAATCCCAGGCAGGCTCCTCACTGTTAATGCAGAGCCTGATACAGGGCTTGAACTCACGGACCATGAGATCATGACCTGAGCCAAAGTCAGATGCTTAGCCAACTGTGCCACCCAGGCGCCCTGGTGTTTTTAATTTCTAACACACCTAATACACATTCAGTGGAGTATCACTCAGGCCTAAAAAAGAATGAGGTCTTACCATTTGCAACAACATGGATGGACCTAGAGTGTATCGTGCTAAGCAAAACAGGTCAGACCGAGAAAGACAGATGCCACACGATTTCGCTTATCTGAGGAATCTAAAAAACAAAACAAAATAATAAGCAAAAAGCAGAAACAGGCCCACGAATACAGAGAACAAACTGGTGGTTGCCAGAGGGGAGCAGGCAGGGGATGGGCAGAGTGGGGGAAGGACAGTGGGAGGTACAGGCTTCCAGTTACGGGATGAAAAGGCCACAGAAATGAAAGGGACAGTTTAGGGAATATAGTCAATGGCACGATAATGGCATGTATGATGACAGACGTTAGCTACACTTGCGATGAGCACAGCATGACAGATAGACTTGTGGTGTCACTGTGTTGTACACAGAGTGATAGGACATTTGCATGTCAACTGTACTTTGATTAAAAAAATATTTTTTTTAACATACCTAGTATATGGCTGTCAGTACTCATTATAGCGCTCAACTCTTTTCGAGTACTGTCAAAACAATTTGCTTAACCTCTGAGCTCAGTTTGCAGGGTAAGAAAAACTTGTGGCTCCGTAAATCTACCCATTTCCTTTAAGTCAGAAAAACTAAATAAGAGAATTTACACATTGAATCATTGAGGTCATAGTCTATACTTTTGATCTAATCAGCAAAATAAATCCCTAGCCTTAATATTAAGGGGGAGTGTGCACCTGCAGAAAGAACGCAGACTGCCCACCCCCTGATTTTAGTCTGGTGAGACTAAACCTTCAGAGGGGGATTTCTAATCTGCAGAACTGTAAAGACAGTAAATTTGTGCTGTGTTTGGCCATTAAACTTGTGGTAATTTGTTACAGCTGGCATACAAAACTAATACAGGTGTGTATGGAGTATATGTTATTGTTACTTTTATACCAGAGTCTTGGAAAGAATGAGGTCAAGCTGGCGCCAGACCTCGAGGTCCAAATACACCATGGAGTCACAGGAGGCAAGGCCTTCTGGGAAAGATCCGTACATTGAAATTCCCAAATGAAACAGAGGGAGACAGCCTTCTCTTGGGCTGCTTCTGTGGCAGGTGGCCTGAGGGAAGAGCTTGTGTGGGGTAAATTCACACCTTCCAAATGGCTCCACCAATAAAGACTTATTTCCAGAAGGAAAGATTTGATTTGGTGATGTGTGAATTTTAACCAAAACAAACTAACAAAAACTGAAAGTCTGGCCAAAGTCGTAGGCATATGGCGCATGGATGGATTGTCTCGGTGCAGCTGCCTAGATCTCTGCACTGGGAGGATTCTGAGTCCAAGTTCAGCTGGACAGGAAAGAGTCCCACTGCACGAGCGTCATGGTAGCACTTCCTTCCCGAGTCTAGTTCGGTCTTCCTATTGTTCATGGGCTGATGCCATCTTGAGAGGAGTGGGAACCCCCTCAGCTAAAGCTCCCCAGATGCTCTTTCTTTATCCAGCAAATGCTTAGTGATCACTACTACCTGTAGCCCCGTGGACGTCCTGAGGATGTTCCCGAGCAGAAAACAAAATTCTGCCCCTCGCGGGGCTCACACTCCAGCTGGGAAACCAACGATAAATCAGGTGCGTGGTGTTGCGTGTGGTGGAAAGTGCCAGGAAGCAGGAAGCAGGGAAGGAGGGTGTAGGGGTGAGGGTGGAGAGGCTGTGACTTGAACAGGGCTGTCAGGGGGGAGTCGTTGAAGCAGAGACGTGAAGGCAGCCAGGCAGTGAGCAACAGGTACCTCTGGGACCAGAGGGCTCCGGGCAAGGGCTGGGCTTATGCAAAGGCCCTGAGGTGAGATCAAGAACAGGCAGATATGGCTGGAGCAGAGGGTGGGAGGGCGGGTAGAAATAGTAGAAGGTGAGGTCAGAGCCATGGTAGGGGCAGAGCATGGTGCCTTGAAGTTATTTAAGGCAGTGGTTTCTTTTGAAGGTTCGGGGGAGTCATGAGCGTTCTATGCAGAGGCTGCTACACCCAGGAGTGACTGCAGGAAATGGGGAGGGAGGGCAGGGAGGCCGAGTGGGGGGCTTCTGTGCCAAGTTGGGTGATATGATGCTAGCTTGGACCTGGTGCTAGCAATGGAGGTAGAGAAAAGGTGCAGCCTCTGGAGTTTGAAAGCCAAGTCCCAATTCAAGTCGTTCTGGATTTATTGAAAGTTGATGTTACTCTGTCCTGTTACTTTATCAGTGACACTCTTGCCACTAACCCGCCAGACTAATTCATATTATAGCCCACATTATGACCCGTTGAACTGCAGTAGCCCAATCCTCGTGTGGAGGGGAAATTTTGAAAATTAATAATGAGCTGAGAGAGAAGTGAATAAGAACGGACGGCCCGTTTTCACTGATGTCAGACATAAGCACCAGAATCATCTGAAGGCTTGTTAGGACACATCCAGGTTCCCACCTCCCTGAATTTCTGATTCAGTAGGTCTGAAAAGGCTGGAGAATTTGCATTTCTGAGGCAGATGATACCAGTGTCCTGGGACCACACTTTGAGAACCACTAGTTCTCAAAGCTAGGAACAGAACCCTTGAATGTCTCAAGTGGAGGAGACATAAGAATCATTTACGAATTCTTTTTTTTTTTTTAAGGTTTTTTTGTTTTTTGTTTTTTGTTTGTTTTTTTAAGAGAGAGAGAGTGCACAAGCGGGGGAAAGGGGCCAGAGAGAGAGGGAGACACAGAATCTGAAGTAGGCTCCAGGCTCTGAGCTGTCAGCACAGAGCCTGACACGAGGCTCGAACTTACAAAGTGCAAGATCATGACCTGAGCCAAAGCAGGAGGCTTTACTGACTGAGCCACCCAGGTGCCCCAAGAACCATTAACTAATTCTTAAGTTGCAGACCAAACACTTCCCCAGGGAGGCAACATAAACATGTTGAACAGTGTGAGACCACAGGCACCAGAAGGTCTGGGGGCCAGATTTGGGACTCCCTGGCACTCAGCCTCTGACACCCTCCCCTTCCCTTCCTCCTGTGATGGATCAGGAAGCCAAGGCCCGTGGAGGCTGTGGTTACCCTGTTAGGAAAATATTCAGCTTTTTAAAAAAAAAAAAATGTTTATTTTGAGAAAGATAGATAGAGAATCTCAAGCAGACTCCACACTCAGCACAGACCCTGACCGGGGGCTTGATCTCTTGAACGGTGAGATCATGACCTGAGGAGAAATCGAGAACCAGACACTTAACCTACTGAACCACCCAGGCGCCCCTGAAAATATTCAGTTTTTATTCCAACCTGCTAACCAAACACTGATGAGCTCTCTCCTGAATCGTGTTGAGATGGTGATTCCGTTGAAGCGAAAACAGGCAAATGAAATGGTAACTACTATGTCTTACATAAAAGAATGTACCAGTATTATGTCCCCGTATTTGACTTATAAAATATATGTGTCTAGATATGTCTAGACAAGGAAATTATTGATAAATGCTACTTTTTTCTTTTAGGTATAGTTTGTTTTTTGTTTTTTGTTTTTTTTACAGCTCATTCATCGTTTTTATAACAGGGGAGAGAATACAGTGATTTTCTCTGTGACAAGGGTCATTTCTAGCTATGAGTACCCTTGTTCAACCACAAGATGGAGTAGTTTACAATCGAATAAGCAACTAAACGCAGAGAGAGGCAGGGGAATGGAACTCTGCCCCCTTCCAGAATTTAATCCAGGTGATTCGTGTGCGTTGTACCGCCTCTTGAAACACACCAGGCCTATTAATTGTATTTTAAAATTCATCTACTGCAGATAAATTTCTAAATTCTGATTTTTCTTATGCTTACATGTTGAACTTACAGTTATCTCACTTATTAAATTGATTTCTTCTCATACAAGGTAAATTGTTAGAGAAGACTAGAAGCCAAAATTGTACTTAGCAGCAGCTTATTCTAATGAGAGAACATTCCGGCACACGGAGGTCGGGTACCCATGGCTTCCACCTCAAGCTGCCCCAACAAAGAATTGCTACCGTTGGCCTTCTAGGGCCATTTCAAAATGTATATTTACATCAATGTTTGGAACGGCTAATAAACTCTCTGTTAGTGTACAAAAAAAAAAAAAAAAAGAGAGAGAGAGAGAGAAAGAAGAAGACCAATGGTAAGAGACTGAGACCCAAAACCAAGGCATAAGGACCGCATTCCATCCTGAGGCTTGGGGGAGAGGGGCATGGGAAGCAAATGAGAGCGTTGGTGACAGCAAGGTCTTGCCCCTGCAGAATGAAAACGGTTTGTGGATCCCGGATTGGCAAGAGAGTCCTCTCTTCCCTTTCCTGCTTTCCACCCACAACCCCTCCTGGCATGTCACTGAGAATGTCGTTCAAAGTGGGGTTGGCATAGGGGCGCCTGGGTGGCTCAGTCGGTTGGGCGTCCGACTTCAGCTCAGGTCATGATCTCAAAGTCAATGAGTTGGAGCCCGTATCGGGCTCTGTGCTGACAGCTCAGAGCCTGGAGCCTGCTTCGGATTCTGTGTCTTCCTCTCTGTCTCTGCTCCTTCCCCACTGGCGCTCTGTCTCTCTCTGTCTCTCAAAAATGAATAAACGTTAAAAAATTTTTTTTAAAGTGGGGCTAGCGTGTTCTCTATGCAAAGCACCCCAATACGCTGTGGGCTGTTGATGACCTATGCCGCCTTGGTAGGGAGGAGTTCCCCCTCCCCCCAACATTAGTTACTATCAACAGTCAACCTTGACACTGGATGAGAGGGGTATTCTAATGGAGTCCCTACACCACACAAAATCCATCTTTTTTAAAGTTTATTTATTTTGAGAGAGAGCACATGTGCACGTGAGTGGGTGAGGGACACAGAGAGAGAGAGGGAGAGAGAGGATCCAAACAGGTTCTGACCTGCGAGCACAGAGCCCCGTTGCAGGGCTCCATCTTCTGACTATGAGATCATGACCTGGGCCAATATCAAGGGTCCAATGCGTAACTGACTGAGCCACCCAGGCATCCTAAAACCCATCTTATTGGACCTCAGTACCATCAGAGTATAGAGGGGGGGAAAATCAGCGATGTTCTCTTTTGAATAAGGTAATAACTCATAAGATACAAGGATACATTTTTATCCTTCCAACCAGCACTGTAGTGTTAGGATTCAGAAGGAGTCTACTACAGGGGAAAGAAAAAACAAATCACCCGTAATCTTACCAATATCCCCAGCCAACAGCTAGTCTCAGTTTCAGGAATTCTACTGTCGTATACTTGCGCGTGAAAGCCTATCTCACGTAGTTGCAGTGAGACCTCTACATACCATCTTAAAACTGGTTTTCCATTACTGTCATCATCACTTTTCTGTGCAGCTCTAAGCATCATAATTAGGATTTTAATGACCTCATAATATTCCATCCATTGAGCATATGTTCCATAATTAACCAGGTTCCATACCGTTAGCCACATGCGCTTTTTAAAAATAATACTGTAAATAATATGCCACAAGCATGGTTGAATGCGTGCTTTTTTTCTTTTCCTTTATCCCGAGGGGAAATTCCCCAAATGGACTTTATTGAGTCAACGGGCATGCACTGTGACTTTATACCTCGTGTCACACAACTTCCCAAAAGGAACCTGCCGCTCACCCGCATGAGTGTGCCAGCTGCACTGTGTCCACGTCGGTGCTGAGCACTTTCATTTTCGGAAGGCTCCAGCTTTCCAACATAGTCTGCCCAGCGGACATGCAGCCATTCTTTACTGCCCTTCTCTGTTCTGGGGGTGTTCACCTTGAGAGTGTATACCTTATCTCAGCCCCCACGCCCTGACCTCCCAGGCCAGGTCCCCCTGTTTATCTTCTGGTCACCCTCAGAACCATTCCTCTTCTTTCTGTAAACGTGCCCACACTTCCCCAGGAGCCCTCCAGCGGCCCCGAGGGCTGTTCTGTCTCCTCCTTGGGTGTGCTTCCATACCCTGTATATGTTCCAACCTCCCCTTCGTGCCTCACTCTAGGCAGTGTGGCTCCTGCTCCCACTTCTTCAATGGCATGGCTCTTTCTAAGGTTGCCAGTGATGTTAACTGCAAAAGTCAGTGAACATCTTTGAGGTACTTCTCATTTGCTCTCTGTGAGGCATTTGATACCACTTTTCTGGAAGCTTTCTCCTGCCTTGGCTTCCACATCCTCCTTCCGTGCTGCTGCTTCGTTGCAAATGTCTGCTGTCTTCCCTCTCTGGACCCAGCCCTTAACCATTGGTGTTCCCCCCAAATGAGATAAATGGTACATAGGACAATGCAATGGGGCATCACACCCTGTCTCTATGCTGTCATGTTGGTTCGAAAATTTACAAACCCTAGTGTGTCCTCTACCCTGGCTTTGTGATTCCCAATCCTGGATTCAGTCTCTGTCTTCTTTTCATTCTTTACACATGAACCATGAATAGGCTCATTTGCTTCCAAGATCGTACTCCTCCCCTATGCTAATGGCTTCCCAATCTGTGCCTCCAAAAAGGTCTTTTTGTTGAGTTTGGCTCTTATCTTACGGGGGCCTGGTGGACACCTCTGTCTGAAGGTCTTGCCGGTACCACAGATTCAGCAGGTACTGAATAGAATTATCATTTTCCTCCTCACCTTACTTGCCAGTTTATTCACATCCTCGTAGTGAATGACACCACTCCCCACCTATGTGATCGAGGTCAGAAGCTGTCTGTCATTTCAGACTCTTTCCCCTTCCTCGCAGCCAGGGCCACCAGGAGCTTGTCCATCCCACCTCCTAAAGCTCTCCAGTCTCTCTCCTCATGTCCCTCCTTCACTGCTTCCTGAGTTCGCTCCACAGCTCTTGTCAGCTCCTGCCTGGATTATTTCAACAGCACCACGAATGGCCTCCATTCTGTAGCCCATGTTCCCAGTCCATCATGAGAGCAGGTAGGTTGTACAGGTGGATTTTCTGGATTCAGTCACTCATTCTTCTGCTATCTGTGCAATCTTGGGCAGCTTCTTCAGCTTTTCTCCATTTGCTCACATGTAATGGAGACAATAACAGCATCTACCTCAAGGGAGTAGGTGTGAGATGGGATTACAGGAGTCAGTACACGTCTGGTACTTGAGACCGGTACCTGGCATACAGTAGGCACTCATTTAATGTTTATTGCTGTTACCATCATCATCTTCTTCTGCACCGCCAGGTAGAACTTTCTAAAGGAAAAATCTGGTCCCACCTGTAGCCTACTCAAAATCCTTCACTTCAAACATATTTGTCCATCCGCCTTTTTAGAAGTGTTATTCACAATAGCCAGAAGGTGGAAACAATTCAAGTAACCATCAATGGATGGATGGATAAACAAAATGTGGTATATACGTGTGATAGAAATATTATTAAGCCTGAAAAAGGAAGGAAATTCTGACACATGCTATATAATATGGATGAGTCTTGAAGACATTATGTAAGTAGAATAAACCAGTCACAAAAGGACAAATACTGTGTGATTCTACTATGACGTACCCAGAATAGTCAAGTCTCTAGAGACAGAAAGTCATATGGTAACTGCCAGAGGTGAGGGGTGGGCAAATGGAGAATTAGTGTTTCGTGGGCACAGAATTTCAGTTTGGGAAAATGGAAAAGTTCTGGAGATGGATGGTGGTGATGGCTGCACCATATGAACGTACTTAATGCCACTGAACGGTACACATAAAAATGGTTAAAAAGAAAAATTGTATGTAATTTTTACCACAATGAAAAAAAAATCTGAGTGTCTCCCCACTGCCTACAAAGTTGCAACACCACAGCATATGCTCCAAGTCCTTGAGGATCAGTCTCAGCTCACCTTTTCTGGCCTCATCTGCTACCTCTTCCTGAGCTGCAACCATATAACAGTACTCTGTGGTCTCTTGGACCATGAACTTGGACAACACTCAGCCTCTGCAGGGCTCTCCAGTGCCTCACTGTCCATGTCTGTGATACTTGATTCATGCCCACCTCCTATATATCTGGTCTTGTTGATGGACTTTCATTTGGACGATTCAAAACATGGAATTGTGGAATATTGGAGATTATTCTAATTGAACTCTCTCATTTCCAGGTAGGAAAATAGGTCATCGATTTACCTGAAAGCACACAAGTTGGTGGTGCAGCCAGAATAAGAACCCAGGTTTCCTGCCTCCTAATCCTGGAATCCTGACGTCATACTTTGACAGCCATGGCATTCATGAAAAATAAAGTCCTGGGCTAGGAACAAGGCCAAATGCGGACATGCCAAGGCCACAGACAGGCCCTGAGAACCATAGAGCTCCCAGGCTAATGGGGATTCTATTTGGGGGGACAAGCTTGTTCATTGGTTCATTCACTCATTTGTATATCCATCGATCCATCCATCCATCCAACCACCCAACCATCCATCCATCCATCCAACCATCCATCCAACCACCCAACCATCCATCCATCCATCCATCCATCCATCCATCCATCTAAACAGTCAGCCAACCAGCCGTCTATTCTTTCATTCATCTGGGAGGCAGCGTAGCTAAGAGTCTAGATGTGAATTGGTTAGTCTGAATTTTATCTCTGCCACCAGCTTGTGTGATCTTAGGTTATTTGCTTTCCTGTGCCCCACTTTCTTTATCTGTAAAGTGGGATAAGAATACTAGTTACTTCATAGGGTGGTCATAAGGAATAAATTAACAGGGTCTGGCACCTGGTAAGCTGTGTAAGTCTTTGACTCGGCCCTAAACCAAGGGAGAAATACCTCTAATCCTGGAAGACATAATGCACAGGCTTGTCTGTTGGAGACCCTTCTCCCCACCTCGCAGGCGTCCCGGGCAGTAATGAAAAGAGTGTCCAGCCCAGGGACCTGGATTGCACAGAGTGGAGTAGATGGAGTCACAGGAGGCTTTAACTCCTCTCAGTGCTCGTGTCTCCAAGCTTGAAGTTAACCAAGATAAGCGTGAGATTTCAAGCAATATTTTGATGTTATGCAAATAAGATAGCAAGGTTTGTTTTAAAAACATTAGCATAAAATTTAAAGTTTCTGGGGTTTTGGAATTTCTGACGATTCATCTACATGTCAAGAGGAGTTAGGGTGTTGTCGGAGAGGAAACATGCCGCTCTTGGCTGAGGTCTGGCAGAGCCTCTGAATTTAAACCACGGGGCATTGCTCTCCACTCCTTTCTCTCAAAAGCCACTTCAGGTGTTTGAAACTCCTCTTAGAGAATTAAGAAATTAAATGGAAAACTTCCCTTCTTTTCACATAAGAACTTTCCCTGATCATCCACTGATCTGCACCATCAACAAAGCAGAAAAGAATTTTATGAAAGCCATTTTTTAGCTACTGACAGTATGAAGTGGGGAGGGGAGTTAGTTTTGCAAGCACTGATGTATATGGCCAATTTTAATTTTTTTCTCTAACTTAAAATATCCTTTACTGCAAAATGGGGTTGCATGAAAATGCTGAGTGTCCGTGCGCATGTTTTTATGTGTACCTAAGTCTTCATTTCTCTGGGACAGTGGCCCAGGATCCCAATTGCTGGGTCAGCTGCATGTTTGGCTTTATAAGAATCTGCCAAACTGCTTGCCAGAATGGCTGTGTCACTCACCAGCAATGCATGAGTGATCCGGTTTCTCTACATCCTTGCTGGCACTTGGTGATGTCGCTATTTTAAATTTCAGCCATTCTGGTAGGTGTGAATTGATATCCTCTTGTGGCTTTAACGTGCACTGCCCCGATGGCAGATGACATTGAACGCGTTCTCACGTGCTCTTCTGCCAGCTGTCTGTTCTCCCCCATGAAGACGTGTCATAACTCCATTCATGTCTTTTGCCCCTTTTCTCGTCGGATTGTTTGCTTTTTACTGTTGACTGTTGAGAGTTCTTTATCTATTGCAGCTATAAACCTTTATCAGATACGTGGTTTGCTGATGCCTTCTGTCACTCAGTAGCTTGTCCTCTCATCCTGTAACGGGATATCCTTCAAAGAGCAAAGCACGTGACCTCCTGCCTTTCAATGGGGTCAAATTACCCTTTTTTGGGTCCTTTTTTTGATGTCAAGTCTAAGAATGCTTCTCCCAGAGAGGTTCTCCTGTTTTTCCCGACAGTTTCAGTCTTTACATTTACATTTTTTAAGTCCTGTGACCCCATTTTGAGGACGTTTTCATTGTATAAGGTGTGATGTCAAGTCAAGGTCCACCTCCTTTTTTTTGTTTTTGCCTGTGTGTGTCCTATGGCCCAGCACCGTTTGTCGAGAAGACCATCCTTCCTCCAGTGAATTGCTTTTGTGCTTTTGGTCACAGAGAGTTCCATCGTTTGATCACAGACCTGCGCAGCAGTGTTTGTTTCTGAAGAGAAATCCAAGATCAAATACTGGGTGTTTTCCTTCTGTGTCCTCCTCTTTATCAACACAGAAGGTCCATGTGAGGTGCTGGGTTGCCAGTGAAGGTGGTTTATGTAGCAGGAGAGGGGCACTCTAGCAAAGACGATAAGACAGGTCTGTGTGAATCGTGTTACAGTTTGACAAGCCTCAAACCCATGCCAAGCCCTTCTAAGGCAGTCAACTTCAGACTGTTTCTCAAACCCTGAGCCCTTTCTGTGAACTTCCTTTTACAGCCAGGAGGACTGAAGAAAATCAGTACTTCTAGTGTTGTCTTGCTTTTATTATTATTTTTTTAATGTTAATTTATTTTTGAAAGAGAGAGGGACAGAGAGAGGGAGGGAGACACAGAATCCGAAGCAGGCTTCAGGCTCTGAGGTGTCAGCCTGACGCGGGGTTTGAACTCACAAACTCGAGATCGTGACCTGAGCTGAAGTCAGATGGTTCACCAACTGAGCCACTCAGGCGCCCCTTTTTAAAATCACAGATGGCATCTCCTGTCCTGATTAACCCTACCTTTTTCCTTATTCATAAGCTGGCTTTTGCAGGGTCACCAGGGTCATGGGGCAGTGAGTAGGATGAGGTTTCACAGTGACCTATTATCACCCAGCTTTGCTACTTACTAGCCAGATGATTCGGGAGGAGTTATTCACCGAGCGAAGTCTCCATTGCTTAGCTGCAAAATAGACTCGGGGACACAGTGAGGACTAAGGAAGCTATAAATCCAGGGAGCATAGAATAGAGCCTGACATATAATAAATATTGAAGAAATGATAGCGTGCGTTGTTAGCACTTTACTGTTTTGAAAAATTAAATCCTTGTAAGAGAAGATGTTCAAAGTATGTGGGTGAGACTCCTAAGGTAATTCCATAAGGGACAACAGAAAATGTTCTGAATGGGGTGAGCTGACTACTTTGAATGGGTGAACTCTCGTGGGCTAGGTAATGTTTGGCATGATTGCTGATGAAATATTTCAGTGATAAACACGAAACCAAGGTACGATGACCTCTGGGGAGGGCAGGGGGATGAGACCGGTCAGAAGCAGACACGGAGTTTGATAGTACTGGGAATGAGCTGGCGAAGTTGGGTGGTGAGCCAATAGGTGTTTGTTTCATTAACACACACGACCTAAATTCTTTTTTTTTTTTAACGTTTATTTATTATTGAGAGACAGAAACAGAGCATGAGCATGGGAGGGGCCGAGAGAGGGGGAGACACAGAATGGGAAGCAAGCTCCAGGCTCCGGGCTGTCAGCACAGAGCCCGACGCGGGGCTTGAACTCACAAACCATGAGATCGTGACCTGAGCTGAAGTCAGATGCTTCACCGACTGAGCCACCCAGGTGCCCCGTGACATAAAATCTTTTGAATAGTAATACACGATAAATTTCCTTAAGAATTAGTCTCACGGAGTCATAGTCATACCTGATGCATTTATATATAATATTCACCTAGATGTGTAAAACACAAAAGTCAGTTTAGTTCCACAAATTTCTATTAAATATCCACTACTGCATAAGAAAAAATAAATATATAATATGCATGCATGCTGAGAGGACTTAATGGACATCAGAGGACAAGGTAAGTTTCAAATGTAGTTACCATTCACCAAGGAAGGTTTGTTGCAAGAGGTATATCTTTGAGTTATGAAAAATATAATTTCATGATGGAATGAGCCCATCACTCAGTTTCCACACTTAACTTCCTCATACTCTTCCAGATTCTTCTGTGCCATACCTGGAGGAAACTTTCAGTCTTTCTTTTTTTTTTCCTGAGAAACTCAATCAGATATCATTCTGTATTTCCTCATCATTCCCTTCTCTCCCTTCCTCCATGCCAGGCAGTGTTCTTGGTACTGAGACCAAATCAGTAAACTAGGCAAGATCCCTCTCTCACAGAGCCTATATTTTAGTAGTGGAAATAAATCATCAATGCTTTAAAATTTTTTTTAATGTTTCTTTATTTTTGAGAGAGAGAGAGAGAGCATGAGTGAGGGAGGGGCGGAGAGAGAGGGAGACACAGAATCAGAAGCAGGCTCCAGACTCTGAGCTGTCAGCACCAAGCCCGATGCGGGGCTTGAACCCACAAACCGTGAGATCATGACTTGAGCCGAAGTCGGATGCCCAACCGACTGAGCCACCCAGGCGCCCCTCATCAGTGCTTTTTAAAAATAGCTCACAGGGGCGCCTGGGTGGCTCAGTCGGTTAAACGGCCGACTTCAGCTCAGGTCATGATCTCGCAGTCCGTGAGGGCTGTGAGTTCGAGCCCTGCATCGGGCTCTGTGCTGACAGCTGAGAGCCTGGAGCCTGTTTCAGATTCTGTGTCTCCCTCTCTCTGACCCTCCCCTGTCCATGCTCTGTCTCTCTCTGTCTCAAAAATAAATAAATGTTAAAAAAATAAATAAATAAAAATAAACATAGCTCACAAATAAATGTAATTGCAAATAGTATTAAGTACTGTGATCGGTAGCTTTTCTGAAGATCTGGCATATCCTGGTGTGTTTTCTAACACTTCCCAGCAAGTCCCCAGTTTCCAGTGGCCACTGAATGGGTGTCTTACAAATTTAACTCAGTTCTGACACCAGCTACCCAAAGATACGTTAGATCCCACAGGTAAAGGGGTCAGCCCCACAAGACTGCCCCCACTTCAAACACAAATCTCAAGCCCAGGTTGCCACCTGTACTTCTTGTTTTTGTTTTGTTTTGTTTTGTTTTGTTTTTTAAGTAGGCTTCATGCCCAGTGCAGAGCCCAATGTGGGGCTTGAACTCACAGACCGTGAGATCAAGACCTGAGCTGAGATCAAGAGTCAGGACGCTTAACAGACTGAGCCACCCAGGCACTTTGTCACCTGCATGTTTAGACAACTGGTTGAAATCAGGGTTTTCATCACCCACCCCCCCATCTTGGGCCTGATAACTTTCTAGAATGGCTCAAAAAGCTCAAAGAAATACTTACTTACCTTTACCAGTTCTTTACAGAGGATGTTATAAAGGATACAGATGAGCAGCTGGATGAAGAGGTACACAGGGTGAGATCTAGAAAGGTCAAGAGCACAGGAGCTGCTGCCCCTGTGGAACTAGGCCATACCACCCTCCCAGCATGCAGATGCATTTAGCAGCCGGAAAGCTCAACAAATCACATTGTTCAGGAGTTGTTACAAAGCTTAATGTGGGGCCCCCAGCCCTTCCCAGAGGTTGGCGGGAAAAGCCAGAAGTTCCAACCCTCCAACGAGTTGGTCTTTCTAGTGACCAGCCCCATCCTGAGGAGATCTTGGGGCCCTACCCTGTCACCTCATTAACGTAAACTCAGGTGTGCTCAAAAGGGGGCTCCTTACAGACAACAGAAGACCCCTTTGTCACTTAGGAAACCCCATGGGTTTTAGGAGCTCTGCGCCAGACACAGGGAGAAGACCATGTATATTTAGTATAATTCACAGGATCACGTGTGTCCCAGAGGAGGTAGTGCAGGCTGGAGTAGAGGCCGCAGAACGAAGTGACGGCCTGGAGAGATGATCTAGAAGGTAGAGTCTGTCAATCCTGGCACTTTGATTAGAAGTTAGAGTGGCAGAAAGAAAGATGGAGGTCACATGCCAAGCCATCCACGGGCAGGCGTCTGATGAGCAGAGAGGGAAGGGTCTGGAGCACCGGAGAAGGGATAGAGCTAGATACCTGGATTGGGGTGGGGAGGGCATGCAGGTGGTATCTGAAGCCACGAGGGAGAATGATATCTCTCAGGAGAGGGGAGTATGTTGAGTGAAAAAGAAAAGACCCATGAGGTCCAGTGACATTTAAAGGACAAGGAAGGTGGGGTGGGGGGAGGAGGAGGAGGAAGGGTCTGAAGGACCAGCCAGAGATACAGAATAAGGATAGGTAGATCCAAAAAAAAAAAAAAAAAAAAAAGGATAGGTAGATCCTATCCCCAGAGGTCAAGGATAGGTAGTCCTCCATGGGAAGGGAGAGGGGGGATCAGCAGGGTCAACTCAGGGCAGAAGAGAAGTAAAGACTGAAGAGTGTCAGCTGGATTTGGTATGAGATCGTTGGTGACCTTGGCCAGAACAGGTGCATTGGGTGGGGGGAAGGAAGCCATGCTGGGGAGAGGGAAAGGATCTGAGTAGGGGGCCAGGCAGTGGGAAACAAGAGGGAAGGGTGTGGCCGAAGAGGACGCGGGGCCCCAGGATGGTTTGGTTTTGCATTGAGATGGGGAGGCCTGGGCGCAGTTGACTTCTAATGGGATGGGGGAGTAAGTGAAGACAGAGGAGAAAGCGTAGATGTTGGGGAAGGTGATGCTAAAGATGCTGAAAAGAAGCCCTGGGGATGTAAGAGATGAGAAGACAGGAAGAGGAAACGATTCGTTTCTTCTGTTGTAACAGGAGGGACCCAAGAACACATCGGTGTCCATGCAGATCGATAGGTCCATTTGATGGTAGGAAAGCTGTAGATAGAATGGTGCCTCTTAACAGGGGTAGTACCTCCTGATGGAAAATGTGCAGGGGCTTTCTCAGTGTGTGTGTGTGTGTGTGTGTGCTCATGACTGGGAGATGACCCTGGCATTTATTGCATGGAAGCCAGGGATGCAGGGTGACCTACAATGGTTGGGACAAAGGGAAACGGTATTTCAGATAAAACTACGCCACCAGAAGCGACGCTGTTACCGGTATGGCCGTTGCCCATGCAGCGCACTGCTGCTAGCAATCAGCGTGCTCAGCTCCTGATCCTGATTGCCAAATACTGCTCTTTGCCGGCAAGGAATCTGGACTCACTGGAGAAATGGCTGCTTTGCCGGGAACGGACAAGATGAACTTGGGTCCCCTTGTGCCAGTGGCTTATTGGCCAAAGACGCAAGCCAGCAATCCCGTGCCTGAGTTTTTACTCAAGAGAAATGAAAATTACATCCAAAGCAAGACTTTTGGGTATGCAAACTTCATAGAGCTTCATTCTCCCGAAGCCCAGACTGGAAACAACCCGAGTCAACATGTGAACAGGTGAACAAACTGTGGTGTATCCGACAGGGCAGTGCTGCTCAGAAATAAGGAATCAACCACGGGTTCACCCAGCAATGGGAATAAATCTCCAACACCCTATGCGGAGTGGAAAGATAACAGACGCAGAAGAACCCGCACTGGATTCCAACATTTATGTGAAACTCGAGAAAGACAAAACTGACCAATGCTGATCAAAGCAGATAATGCGGGCGCGAGAGAAGTTTGTGGGTGCCAGAAACTGTCTCTGTGATGGTGGCAGAGGTCACACAGATATACACCTTTGTCAAAGCTGCTGGACTCCACAGGTACCATGGATGCATTTCATTTTCTGTAAATACTATTACGGTGAGGTTGGTTTTTTAAAGACCAAACCGGGAAGTTAAAAGGACAGAAAAGGCACCTGATGGGCTTTCTCTGGTCAAACTGGGACCATTTGAGCGTGTGTGTGTGTGTGTGTGTGTGTGTGAGAGAGAGAGAGAGAGAGAGAGACAAAGAGACAGAGAGAGAGAAGCTTATCTTTATTTAGGGATCCATATGTAGGATGGAAACATACAAAGAAATGTAAGGACATGCCTGTCAGTGAAGCCAGTGGTTGTGGGTGAAGGAGGGAGCCCAGGGTGGGGGGCTTTAGGGTGCTGATAACGCTCCACTTTTTGATCCAGGTGGTGATTATATCTGCTCTTTAGAAGGATCTGTTAAACGGCACACATCTGTACGGATGTTATATTTCACAATACAAACTGCAACCTCCGGGTTCCGAGAAGCAGCCACAATCCAAGTGACCCTTCTAAAAATACTTTCAGGCCATTGATTCCATTTCTCTAATCAAAGCGCCTATTAAGTCTAACAAGGAGAGATGCGTGCATAGTTAAAAATAGAACTGATTCTTCCACAAATGTTATCGAGAAAGCCATTTTCAAAAATAGAGATAGGGCCTCTTAAATAACCCGAGATGAAAAATACCAAGTTGCTGAAAGAGCATAAGTGCTGAAAGATAATAAGTGCTCTCTCCTCATTCGAGCAGACTTCCCAAATTCCTCCAGCTGTAAAATGTCTACTCTTTTCTAAGAATGGAAGGATGAAAGGGAATGGAGGGCCTCCCTCGTCTGCATGAGCATCCCCCTCACTTGGGGTCTTCAGCGGGTTGCTTCCTCAAGCTCCCTCTGAAAGTACTGATTAAGTTATCAGAAGAAATTTGATTTTCATAAAAAAGGAATCTGATTAGAACCTCGAGGAGAACTGATTAGGGTCTAATACTTTCCGAGGGTGGTGGCAGGGGCTCCGGCGGCCCCTGCTTGGGGCTAATTGATGAGCAGCCCCGTTCGTTCGTTCCTTGTGGCTTCCTTTTCTCCCCCTCAGGGCTGTTCTTGTACTCCCCTATCATTACCTTGATAATAAAAGGCCGAGTGATCAAAATTGAAAATAACAGGCAGATCCGATCTCTCCCAGCTCAATCTTGGGTGAAAACCTTTTCATCTTCCGGTGTTTCCTGCCCCTCCCCCGTTCATTTTAATACATTTATTCCGCTTTGCCCAGAAATATTTTGGTCTCAGACAACTCCTATTTATTCATTCTCATGGATGAAAGCAGAAGCCTGGATAATGCAAAATGATACAAATCCAGAAACCTTTTATATTTGACTTTCAAATGTGGGCTTGTACTTACATTTGATTATGTGTATGTTAAATATTCGGGGGATTCAATTCAGACAAAATAAATGAGTCACAGGATAAGCATCTAGCTGGAAAAAGTGTTCCAAGCCCCGTTCCTTAGCCAAAATCTAGCCCCAGGGGACAGGTGGTCTGACTTCTGACAGAAGACAGATGGAGAGCCGTCCACACGCACAGACTTTCTAGCCTGAAGCTGGGTTCGGGGAGTGCTGGCTTCCTCGGACATCCCCGGTGTCCTGCTCACTCCCCCATGCTGTTCATTGTCTTAGGTCAAGTATAATACGTGCTGCTAATATCTAGAAAGGAGGCTTCACCGCCAGAGAGATTGCTTTACATGGGTGCAAAGAATTGCTTTTCTAATCTTTCCTTCCCAGCCGACCCTGAGTTTCAGTTCTTGGCACGGGTCCCACTCCCACTCAAGGCGGGCAAATTATACACCACGAGGCAAGGATCGTGGGGGGCCCATCCTAGAGTTTGATCACCCCAACGATTATATGTATAACCAGTCTGTCCACCATAGTGGGCAAATTATTACCAAGTGGCTAAAGCATGCACAGTTCCAACGGTCACACCGTTGGAAGCCACCTGCCCCGAGGGGCATCTCTGGGTCTTCCCTCCTGGAGTCTAACCGCATTGTGTGTCCTCGACCTGACTTGGTAAACTGGGATCTCTGTGAAGACGCTCACCATGGTCCTTCCCAGCTTCCTTCTCCCCTGTGCACCTTCCTTTATAGATGCCCCAGAGCCAATGGGCACTTTCTTTGGAGCAAATGTTTGTGTTGGGGTTTTACCGCTGGCAGAGAACGCGGGGACCCTGGCGGGAAAGTGACATGATCAGAAGTGGTCCAGAGAAGGGTCAGATTTTACATGATAAACTGAAATTTGAAGGGGGGGGGGCAGAAAACAAGGGAAAGGAGGAGGGAGGGGGAGAGAGAGAGAGAGAGAAACAGGGAGGAGACAGAGGGAAGGAGGGGACAGGGGAGAAGAAGGGAGGGAGAGAGAGAAGAAACGATGGAAGCAGGGAGAAAGGACATTTTCTGTAAACAACTACCTGTTGTGTTGTGTCTTCTCACTGATGGAGAGACCACAGGGGAGGGGAGGAGGCAGATTCTGCCTGACCAAGTTGAAAATGTCCTTCTAGCAGTTTCTATCCTTTGAGGGCATCTCCCTCATCCCTCCGAGTTCTGAAGACAGTGTCTGGGCCCAGGGAGCAGCCGAGGTCCCCTCCCCAGGGTTGGCAGGAGAAGCCTGGGGTCCACACACTTCCCTCTGTGGCTTCGCTAGCATGTCACTCCTCAGTGTGACCCAGGCTGCTGGTCACTGAGGCAGGCCCTCCGGTCTACACTCCGGGTGTTGGCCAGCAGCAGCTGCCCAAATTCATGGCCTGATTCAGCCTCCTCTCTGACACCCTGGCACTTGGAGACTTTCTCCTCTCAGCCCTGGGGCTCATTCCTTCCGGGGTCCTCAGTTCCCTCAGGCCTCTCCTCTTCCCACAAACTATGAATGGGGACCAGGGGCCAACCCTTGCCCGGACTCCTGCCTTCCCAGGCTGTGCTCAGTGGACAGAAGAGAGATCTCCCGCGTCCAGTAGTTTCCTCCAAAGCTGTCGAGAAGTTTCAGGTGTGGGTGAATTAACTCCAGTCTTACCCAGAATCTCAACTTTTGAACCCCTGCTCTACCCTCTCTCCTACGAGCTCCCCTTCCGGCTCCAGAAGGACTCCCCTGGAGCCCCCCAGTGGGAAAAATCTCATGTCCCAGTCTGCCCGTACTCTATGTCCTCAGCAAACCCTGCTCACGACTCTCGATTGGCTCTTGGTTTGCAAGGGAATCAAATTTTGAAACATAGAAGGAAATAAAAAAACAAATAACATTTTTCTTTCTCCCTTCAGCCAGGTTTATAAGAATATATTCTTGCCACATATTTAAAATATCTCATTTGTCATGCAGACCCGAGCACATACCCCTTTTCTAGGGAGTTTTTAGCCTCCCTCTCAAGCTCTGAATGCCACTGATTCAATGGAAGGAAAGCCTACATCACCTACGTGAAAGGAAAAATGCATCTATTTAATATCACGCAGAGATTATGCCTGCAGAATTCTTCAGGAAGATCACTCAGGATGCAGTACAAGAAATGAATTAAACATGGGCAAGATAGGAGACAGGCCATTTAGGATGTTATTGCAAAAACCTAGGCTAAGAATGACAATGGATTTAACCCAGGCAGTAGTCACGGAATGGAGGAGACACATTAAATAAGTATTAAGACATTAACATTAAGATCAACATAGCAAGGCTTCATCTGTGACTGTTTGTTCCGGGAGGAGGTAGTTTTTATATGGAAAGAGGGAAGGGGAGAGAGCAGGAGCATGGCTGGTGCACTACAAGGGCAGTAGACCAAATGGAAGGAATCAAAGATTCCATCAGGCTAAGCCGATTAACATGGGGAATTAGGGCTTAATGTGTCAGCTAGGTGTCCCAGGCTGGATTTTCTAGAAACAGATGCTGATGGGGCTTGGGGCGCAAGACGTTCAATCGAGATTTTCATTGGCTGAACTGTGTCGTCCCTTCCCCCTCAAATCCAATTCCTATGTTGAAGCCTTAACTCCTGGTACCACAGACTTGACCTGTATTTGGAGTCAGGGTCTCAAAAGAGGTGATTAAGTTACAGTGAAGTTATTAGGGTGCCATCTAATCCAATATGACTGGTGTCCCTGTAAGAAAAGGAGATTAGGACACAGACACACATGGAGGGGAGACAATATGAAGACATAGGAAGACCACCATCTATAGCCAAGGAGAGAGGCCTCCTGAGAAACCATCCCCGCTGACACCTTGATCTTGGACTTCCACCCTAGAGGACTGTCAGAAAACTTATTTCTGTCACTTAAGCCATTCAGTCTGTGGTATTTTGTTATGACAGCCCAAGCTGACTAATAGTGGTCAACACCTGTGAAGGGGAGGAAAAAGTATCGGGCAGAGGAGAAGCCCAACCACCATGCGAACCCCCCACAAGTCTTAGCTAAGCTGGCAGGGAGCTTTGGGGCAAGAACAATTCACCAGAATCACAGAATACCCGTACTTTCGTGCTCCACCTCATTCAGTCGCCAGATGAGGGCTCTCATCTGTATGGCTGTGACCTCAGGCTAGGTGGCTTTCTGCAGCTGAGGTGGACTATCAAGGAGCTAATTGATGAGCAAAGGCTGTCTGCACCCCGTGCTCTTCACACTGGGCACAGATGGTGCCATGTAGGAAGAGCCATTCTCCATGTCTATCACAGTCCACCCCTTGCCCTGCCCAGAAAACATGCTCTCCATGTATATTCAGGAAGGAGTGTCTTGCCAGATTCTACTGGGCCTCTGTCTCTGTGAGAAAAAGTACACTCAGAGCCACACTAATACTTCCCACCATCATCCCTTTCCTCCACGGACTCCGTAACGCCTACAGTTAGTAAGGGTAAAGTCTCAGAATGCCTGGATGGCCCATGGTAAAAGAAGTTCATAGGTTCAGGGAAGTGACTAAGTTTGAAAGCATGGATTCCGTGCAACCCACACATCCATCTTTTTAGCACACTCCCTGGGAGGGTCTAAGGGACACTCTCCTCACCACAGTGTAAAGAAATGGGCCGTCAGCACCCCTGGAGGACTCTGTGGTGGTGTCCTCTGTAGGCTAAAGGTCAGGGTGGGAGATACTGCAATAGAATAGGTTTCCCGATCTTTTTTTTTTTTTAATTTTTTTTTCAACGTTTTTTATTTATTTTGGGGACAGAGAGAGACAGAGCATGAACGGGGGAGGGGCAGAGAGAGAGGGAGACACAGAATCGGAAACAGGCTCCAGGCTCCGAGCCATCAGCCCAGAGCCCGACGCGGGGCTCGAACTCATGGACCGCGAGATCGTGACCTGGCTGAAGTCGGACGCTTAACCGACTGCGCCACCCAGGCGCCCCAGGTTTCCTGATCTTAATGGGAATAATTGGGAGCTGGACAGTTAGAGGCAGATGACACTGCAGTCACACTCAGGGATGGTCCTAAAAATCACCGGTGAAGGGAATCGCCCCACAGTGGGCAAAACTTGCTGCTGTCCATCGGTGTGGAAGAAGAGATCTGGATCTACACTGACTCGTGAGCTGTGACTCACAGAGGAGTTGCCGGTGGGGGTTGGGAAAGAGGAAAATTGAAGAACCGGTGGAAGGAGCTCTTAGAAGAATGTGGTAACCTCTTGGAACGTGGCCAACCTCCATGGAATGTGGAGCGATTTAAGTTCTCTGCAAATCCTCACAAGAGTCATTCACCCAAAGTAAGGTTCTCCACGATCAGTTGTACAAGATGACGTGCTCTGTAGCTGCCAGCCCTTTCCCCATCACCCCATACAATGACCGTGTGGCCGGGTGGCAGGAATGGGGATTATGTAGCATTCAGCCAGAGGGTCTTGTCCTCACCGACAAGGATCTGGCTACTTCCAACATCAGAGGCCAACATGGAGCCCCTGATATGTCACTTGTTCTCCAGAGAAGCTACCTTTGAAGAGATTCATTACACTGGCTTCTTTCACGATGGAGGAGGCAGTGATCTGTCTTCAAAATGATAACCTACACTCTGAGTATGGATTTGCCCTTTCTGTCTTCAGTGCTCTGCCAGATCCCCAAACGTGGACTTGAAGAACTCCTCATTTGTAGTCATAATAACCCTTACAACTTTTACTCCACCCAGGGCACATTTTCCGATGACGGTGGTTCATGAAGTGGGCTAGTCTTACCCCATGGCCCACCACCACCCAGAAGCGGCATCAATAGAACAGTAGAATGGCCTCTTGAAGGCTCAGTCATGGTAACAGATGGGAGGAATACCCTGAAAATTATTGGAAGCCGTCCTGTAGGATTTAGCATGTGCTTCTGACCTATGGCTAATGTTTGGTGGCTTCTCCCATTATCCAGATCCATGTGTCTAGGAATCAAACGTTGGAGATGGCAGTATCCCTGAGTCTCTTATACCTAATCCCCCCAAAACCCATTCGGAGACTTTTCCATCTTATCCTGTGATCTTGAAACTGGTGAGGCTGGAAGTCCTAGAACCCAACAGAGGACCATGTCACCAGGGAACACAGTCATAGCACTGTTAAATTAGAATCCGAGACTGCCCCCTGGCCACTTGAATCTCCTCATGCTGTTGAGTCAAAAGCCTACAAGAGGTCACTGGGCTGAGCAGAGTGACGGATCTCAATTACCAGCGAAAAATTGGATCGCTACACAGCTGGTCAGGGAGGTTTAGGGGGTTCGCCCAAGGGATTCCTGGAGATATAGCCTCTTGGTACTTCTCCCCAGCTGTCCTCATCCAAGGAAAGCTGCAGTGAAGTCAAGGACTCTGGTCATTCAGGTATGAGGGTTTGGGTCACTATCACTTATCAGAGAACCTCCTCATCCAGCTGACCCACTGGTGGAGAGGAAGAGGGACATAGTGTGGGAAGACGGGCAAGTCGCGTAATAATGCCACTTACGCCTCATCATCACAGCCACGGAAGAGGAATATGCAGCAGATCTGTTTCTGTTCATTGTTTTCCTTCTCCCTCTTCCCCACCACCTACGTTTCAGTATAGGAAGAGCACTGTTAGGGCGAAAATGTTAGGTTTCCCGTGGGTATATGGCTGAATTGACTTCACCTACGGTGATATCACAACTGATAAAATTGTGCGTGTCCCCTCTGCGGAAACCATGATTTTTCTTTTACATAAATGACAGACAAGAGGGGATGGACTGTCTAGGATATTTTCCTTTGGCCCTCTAGACCCACTTTGCAACTCTCTCCACCCTGCTCCGCGTTGGGGAGGCGTCAACCAGGCCCTGTGCTCTGGCTTCTAGGTGGGATCGGCCAATGGGAGGCAGCCACAGGGACTGGCCAGTGGGCTGAAACTCTCCCCTCCCTCCTCCACTGAGAGGTCCCTCCCCCGACGGCTCCTGTCTGGCAGTCTTCTCCACAAAGCTGCTCCTCTCAGGCTCTGGAACATCCTTCTCCTTCACCTCTTCCAGCCCCGTGGTGATGGCTTCCTTCCATTGCTAGCCTCAGGCCAGTGTGCTGGCCTTTGTTTCCTTCTCTAACCTTGGCCACAACGTGGTAACTATCAGCTTCTGTAAACTCTCCTCGATGACCCAGTATGAGGGTCTCTTCTATTTTCTGCCAGATCCCAGCTTTTTCCAAGTAAAAAAGCCACTGGAACTATGTTTAACTTATGAAATGTAACTTACATGAAGAAAAAGATACATAGCATTTATCTAACATTGAGCACGGAGTTATAAATTGAATACCCATTTGTCTGGGTTCCCCCAACCCAAATCAAGAACTCAGGAGGAGGCCATTCCCCCCAGAAGCCCACCTGACCTTGTATACTTCTTGCCCATGACAGTCCCCTTCCTCCATTGACAGATTAGTTTTTGCTGTAACAAGTTACCACGACTTTAGTGGCTTAAAACAACACCAATTTATTACTGTATAGTTCTGACCATCAAAGGTCTAAAAATGCATCTCACAGGCTAAAATCGAGCTGTTGACAGGGCTGCATTCCTTCTGGAGGCTCTAAGGAGATGATGGATTTCCAGCTCCTAGACGCTGCTTGCAGCCCTGCGCCCGTGGCTCTACATCACTCCAACCTCTGCTTCTGTCCTCACATCCCCTTCCCTGATTCTGACCCCCGGATTAAAAGGACTCTTGTGGTGACATGGTGTCCCCTGGATAACCCAGGGCGATCGCTCCGCCCCCAGACCCTTAACTTACCCACGTCTGTAAATATAATATATTCACAAATTCAAGGGATTAGGATATGAATATCTCTGGGGACTGTTATTCCGTCTGCCACACCCACTGTCTGGACTTTTGGGGTACTCATTTCTTCGAATAAAGCTATTTTTTAAATTACTTGATTGGGGCTATTCATCACTATCTAGTGACTTTTTTAGTCAGGCCATGCCATGGCCACTGGCCAGCCTATGGTGAGCTTTTCTCACGGCACTGAGAGGTATATTATTATCTGCATTATTATTCCCATTTTACAGACAAGGGAAATGAGGCTCAAAGATCTGAAGCTTCTGATTGCTCAGTTAATGAATGTCAGAGCTGTAAGCCAACACCCTAGTCTGTGTGAAACCAAACCCCACCTGCTCTCTACTCCATCATGGGCTCCCCGGGAAGAGAAGGTAATTCCTTTTATCTGCAGATAAAAGGAGATTAAGGTGGGACACGCCCGTGCAAAAGCAATCTCATTTTGTCAACACGGCAGCCCCAGGAGTGGACAAAAACGTTTCGTGCTATAAGCCCTACGTAGATACCCCATGAAGGATCGGTAGCTCTGATGTACATTTCCCTGAAATTTCCATTTGCCCATTTTATTGTGTGTCACTGGGTTCTGCAGAAGGAAAAAAAAAAAAAAAAAAAAAAAAAACAAAGAACAAAATACAAAAGGAAAAAAAAATCTACCCACCAAGTCACCTTAGCAGACGCACGGCTTGTTTCATGTGAGCGGAACGGTCTGTTGGGTTAATGGCTCTAGTAACAAAACGCACGCCAGGGTCATTATTTATAATGGGCAGCGACGAAAAGCAGTAGCAAAGCTGGCACGTAGCGACAGGCAGTGTAAAATTTTAATTGCGAGGCATTTTCTGGAATTTGATTTGAAACGTCCTGTGGTTATAAAGCGAAAACAGCTTTCAGGGAAGATGGGCATTGAGACCAGGCTAAGGTTTGAGAACCGTGTGCATGTTTGCTTGGAACATCTGAGAAAGGGCTGCCAGCCAAGTCTCTTCTCCCTGACACTTACAGTGCGTTACCAGCAACCTAGAAATCATCTGAGAACTAAGTGCTTAGCCCACTTAAAACCTGAGCAGAAAAACAGAGTTAGAATCCCTGTTCTAAACTCAGTTCAAAAATCCTTGTCCGGCACGTGCTACATTCTGTGCCGGGACCGGTGGGTCCGGCTTCATCGTGGCCACCCATCAGGCCGGGGAGGCAGTAGACCGGTCGTCCTGGACAAGCGAGACTTCCAGAAAGTGAAGAGCTGGGCGACAAAGCGAAAAACAGTGAAAAGGTTAGGGCGAGGAAGCCATGTAAAAGTCGTTTACAGAAGGCACCGCTTTTCAAGTTGTAGATTTTGACCCATTTAATGGGCTAGGGGATCGACTTAGTAGATTTTGAAAAATGAAATAGGACAGAATCGAAAATACCAGAGTGTGTTGCCCAGTGAAGATGTTTATATGCTTTGATGGGGGGGGGGGGATTCTTGTGTGTATCAGGTCACAACGGGAAATGTATTTCTTAGCGTGGGTCATAGTCCAAAAAAGATTGTAAAGCCCTGATTTAAAGGAAGCGGCTGTGAATTGGTTATAAAACTATAGGGCCTATTAATCAAATCCATTATACACATCTGCTTTTCTTGAAAAAGAAATCACCTGATGATGTGAGCAGGTCCGGGAGCCCTTTCTCTGCTTTGCGTCACAGAGTGTGTCCCGGGACACGATAACCTTAACAACGGCTGCCATCTATGGGATACTCACCATGTTCTAAATGCCTCATGTGTATTCACTCTTCACAACTGTTTGACTTTACGGGGGGAGGGACACCGGGCACAGAGACGACCACTTTCCCACGTAGCCAGGAAGGGCAGAGTACAGCCCGGAATTCAGTGAGACCCCAACCTTCTGGTCCAGCTTATATCCCGCTGATCTCTGCTGAGACTGTAAACCCTTTGCAGGCAAAACCTCCTAAGTCACCTGGCGTATTTTTGTTTGCTCTTGGATATGCACCGGCATCATCTGGAAGCTCTGGGTAGGCCTACCCCAAGAGGGAGCACCGGAGGGCAAGCCTTCCAACGGAGCCGGAAGGAAACTGCATGCCTTTGATGATCTGCCCCCAGAAGATCACCTATATGGACTCCTCCGCCTTGCCCTGTTGGCGAAGCAGAACCAAGCCCAACCAGACTGGGTGGGAGGGGACACAGACCGCACCTCTTGAGGGTTTAAAACCACCCCCACGTGACGTTCTCAATCATCTTAGTTTCCAACTAGTGTATGAAGAAGGCTTCCTTCTCGACCAAGTGGATTTTCTGGGACGTGGGGGAGCGAGTGGCTCAAATTCCCTGTGATGCACAGGGCCCTTTGTGGTTAATAATCTGCCTCTCATTATAATGATCTGTAGTCTCTATCATAACAAATGGGCTGGAACCACAGATATATTTACTGCCTTAATTTAGTTGCGAGCATTAGGCTTCTTTTGAAGCATTCTCTCTCCATTTGGACTGAATGCCTTTTATCTAGGCTTATCTTCAATGTCAATAAGTTTAGCATTCATCAACAGCTGGAAGCCCCGATATTATCCATCTCTCCTTCTATTAATCTTCTATAAGTTCATCTTTATTGCCGTGAATCCATTCATCACCCCAAGCCGTCCTTCGCATTTGTCTGGTGTTCCATTTAGCTAAGCCAAACTCTATTTCTTTAGCAGGACTGAAGTTCTTTGTCATTTTAATAGTTTATAGAGCTTTTTCTTAGAGCTGGCACAGAGTGTCAGATTGTCCACAAAGACCAAACGGATGGCAATAATATTCTTTGTTGGGTTCTGTGTTAACCCGAGGGCTCTCGGGTAAATTTATTCCCAAGAAGACCCACCAGGTCTGAGTATCCCTAAAATATTCTACATTCTGTAAGAAGACCTCCACGGGAACACATCTCCCCTGAGCACAACTAGACTCTACCTTTTATCTGTTCGTATCATTCTATGTAAACTTCAGTCCAGATTCTCCTCACCTACCTTCTCCCTAATTGATGCAGGCCAAGTATGGGTGGCTCAGTTCGTGAAGCCTCTAACTCTTGATTTCAGCTCAGTTCATGATCTCACGGTTTGTGAGATCAAGCCCCATGTGGGGCTCTGCGCTGACGGTGCGGAACCTGCTGGGGAATCTCTCTCTCCCTCTCTCTGCCCCTCCCCAGCTTGTGCTCTCTCACTCCCTCTCAAAATAAGTAAATGAAATTAACAAAGAAAAAGAAAAGGAGAAATCAATACGATCCATATTACGAGCTAGGAAAGGAAGAGATTTGTAAGTGAGGGAAGGGGAGGGGTGCAGAGATGGGGGAAGATACAGAGAGAAGCAAAAGGTTGGTTCTCTCCAGAAAACGGTCACCGAAATCCAGAGCCACACCAGGGAAGCAGACAATGCTCTCCAGGTCAGGACCGAGATTCTAGAGCAAGCAGGAGATGAAGATTAGGAATCAGAGTGTCATAATCAGGGTGACTGGGATGCCCCAGCCCAGGGACACGCCCCTTCATCCTCAGACCCAGCCCTGCCCTGGGGCAGGGCTGGCAGGTGAGCAGATTTGAGCTACTCGGCTAGTTGCTGGGCTGGCCACGGGACATGGAAATACTGGCCTGGGTGGAACCCTCTTGGGAGAACGATAATCTGCATACATTACAGGAAGCATTCTTTGCTCCGATGCTGGGTTGGGCAAGGAACAGGGTATTTAATGGGCAGTGCTGGGGCAGTTGATGACAGTCTCTGCTCTCAACACATCTGCCGTCGAGGCAGACCCACGCAACAGGCATAGCAACTGACCGCGTGAATCACTTACGCAGGACAGGCCCAAGAGCTCAGATGGGAGAGATTTTCTGCTGCCTGAGGTCGTCAGACTTCACAGAGAAAGTAAGGCTTGGAGAAGCAGGAGAGGGCACGTCAGGTTCCACTGACCAAGACCAGTCTGACCAGGGTGGGCGGAGTGAGACTGCACGCGCCCCTTTGGCATCTCAGAGATCATTTCCTGGACCCAGGTCCCTAGGGAAACCCGCAGTGTTCAGGAACTCCGCCGAGGCCTGCCAGTAATCAAGAGAAGAGCCACTTTGTCACAGGTGCTTCTGCTGCCCCGGAAAGCAGCCGTGGGCCCTTTCTGTCGGCTTCAGTTGTGGCTGTGAATCCTTTGTGGCAAAGTTTATTTATTTTGAGAGAGGGAGGTGGGGAGAGAGAGAGAATCCCAAGCAGACTCCACACTCAGCATAGAGCCTGACATGGGGCTTGACCCCACAAACTGTGAGGCCATGACCTGAGCTGAAATCAAGAACTGGATGCTTAACCGGCTGAGCCACCCAGGCGCCCCACGGCCGTGTATTCTTCGGGGCAGCAGAGGTCCTTCTGGGTCTCAGTCACCGGCTCTCCCACTTAGAGGGCACAAGGCAGCACGAATGCTCTGAGCACCTTTTCAACCCTTCTGAACCAGGCACTGAACCTGCGTAAACGCCCCCCACTTCCGGCAGCCCAACGAGGCAGGTCTGAAGGACGGCCCTATTTTTTTTTTCCCAATAAGAAAACAGGCCCAGAGACGTCCAGTAATTTGCCCGAGGTCACAAGGCTAGCAAGAGGTACTGACTTCAAAGCCGGGCAGAGTCCAGAACGTGCACCCTGACTGCTCCGATGTGCCTACTGCTTAACAACCCCTCCCCGCAAAGCCCGGCACCCAGGGGCGGACTCCGGCTTTGCCACCGGGGAGGTTAGATCAGCCAAGTGTTTAGACGCCCTTGGCACAACTCAGGTCTCTTCATCCTCGAAAGACGCTCTCCTGAGCGACAGCTGAGAACCCACTTCCATGCCGCACTTGCATAGGACTTAAATACTGAGGCTTCTCCCAGGGGGGAAAAGGCCCCCAACCGAGTCGTGACTCCCTTGCTGTCCTTGGGCCCCAGAACTCTCAGCAAACAAGAGGGGAACCCAGCAGAACCCTCAGAATCCCATCTACGGGGCTCCAGGGGGTTGCAAGGAACACTTCAGCCCAGCTCTGTAGTTTGTAACCCGTGCTTGGGTTCAGGCGGCCGGTGAGAAGTGAGATCAAACCCCCGGAATCCTGTGGGCGCATTTTCCTGGAAGGACAGGCTTCAATCACAGTTTTCCAGGGGCCTGGGACCGGTAAGGAGTGTCTGGCCCTTGCTAGATCCGCAGTGCCTTGTTCCTGCTCCATCAGTCACTGCAGGCCTGCAACAAGGGAGACAAGCTTCTCTACCACCGGCTTTGGGGACACTTAGGGCCCACGCCCAAGCCAAGCAGCATTGGTAAGGCCCTTCCACACAGACCTGGCAATAACCATTACTTCACGAATAACCATGAGCTGGTAACAAGCCACAGGCAGATGATACTTACGGAATTATTCTCAATTCGGTAAGGTGGGGTAAGGGTATCGTGATCACGTTCTTTTCCAGGCCTTAGTCTCTGGGATGGGGGAAGAGCTGGGGGATAAATGAAAGAAGAATGGAGAGAGTATTACCATCTTTGAAGCTGGAGCTGACCACTTAGGGGTTCCTTAGAGCATTTTACTTTTGATTTTTTTTTAAATTCCATAATGAAAAGTTTTTAAAATAAAACTAAATCAAAGCCACTGTTCTTGACAAGATGTAGATGTCTGAGCCAAGCGAAAGTGGTACTTCTCCCAGAAAGGGAAGCCTACCGACTCCCCCGCAGGAGCATGGAGGGGAGCACTCTTGCCTACCCCCCAGCCTGTCCGGTCCCTGGGGCGGGGGCTCAAGCAATTGGCGCTAAACTAAGCCCGGGAAAGGAAACCAAGTGAGACGTGGGTCCCGAAGGGTTCGCGAGGCTGGCATTCTCCCACCCGGCGTCTTTGGGCACCTCACCTTCCAGGTCTCAGGTTTGCGCTCCACAAAATGGTTGGACGTCCGGCGGGCAGGTGCGTGGACGGAAAGGAGGTCCGTGGGCGCGCCCCCAGAGTTGTACAGGGGAGGCAGAGTCTGGCATTTTCCTGAGATGGCTCGGGGCCGCGGGGGTGGATGGAGGAGATCAGGAGTGGAAAGAAGGAACACACGCGCGCGCACGCACACACACACACACACACACACCCCTCCTTCTTCTTCTTCCCCCACCCCCCCTCAAGGGGCGGTCCCCTGGTCCCCTGGGGGAGGTTTTCGGGCCCACGACCCGGGGAGGACGGCGCCCTGGAGAGCTGCGGGCCGGGTTCGCAGGACTGGGGTCTGGGCCGCTGCAGCCGGGTGGCCGGCGCCGCGGCGGCCCCTCCCCGCCGTCCCCTCCTCCTCGCCTCCTCCGCCCCCCCACCCCCCTCCTCCGGGTCCCCGGCAGCGGCGGCTGGAGGAGCAGCCGGCGGCGCAGCGGCCGCGCAGCCTTTGTCTCGGGGCCGCGGGGCGGCGGGGCCAGGCGCAGGCGTAAGTGACCGGTGGCCGGGCCGCCGGGGGCTCGGCGGGGAGCGGGCCGGGGGCGCGGGCGCTCCCGGCGCGGGTGTCGGGCCAGACGGGCGGTGCGGGCGCGCGGGCGGGGAGCCGGGGCCGGTGCGCGCCCCGCGAGGCGGTGCGGGCGGCGGAGCGCGGCGCGCGGGGGGCGCGGGGGGCGCGGGGCTCGGGGCGCCGCAGCCTTGTGCCCGAGGCCGTGCGGCGTGGGTGCAAATCCTGGCGGCTGTGTTTCTCCGGGCAGAGGCCACGCGGGGACGGAGGAGGCAGAGAGGACAGGCAGTGATGGAGAAACGGGAGAGGAGCCGGCCAGCGTCACCATCACCATCACCGCCACCATCGCCTCCACCATCACCATCACCACCATCACCATCCCCATCCCTGCCCGTCGCCCATCCCAGCTGCCCCGGACCTCCCCTCCCTTCTCATCTCCCCCCTGTCACGTCAACTTTACCAGATTATTTCCTTTTCCTGGGTGATACTTTGAAACGGCGACAGCGTGCTCCAAATTAGGAATAAGTACCTCTGCTGTGGGACATTCGGGCGCCTCTCCTTTGCCCGTTCGCGACCTCAGTTTTCCCATCAGGAAAAGGACCACAGGGGTGCTCCGTTCCTCACAGTCAGCCTGTGATGGCCGGCAAGCTTTCGGTTTTTCTAATCTGGTGCCAGAAAGGGTTTTAGAGATTACATTTTTTCTCTCTCATATGGTGAGAGATGTTCATATGGTAAAGTGGTATTTTCACTGGGTTAAATAACCCGGAGTTTTCAGTTCTTCTCTCCTTTGATTATTGAATGGCAAAATGCCAGTAGCAAATAGAAGCTAAGGAAAATGAAACTTCGACTAAAATCATACCAAGAATAGAAGCAAAACAGGTATGTCTGTAGGAAAATCACCCAAGACGGCCGAACGCAATGACTTTCGTCTCAAGTGCAGAAAGTGCCCTTTTCGTGGGTAGCGGTTGTAGATGTCCTTATTCGGGATGCATGTAGTGGCCCCTAAGTGCTTTGCACCCTACCGGAAGAATGTTTAAATTGCTGTGTTTCAAAGCTGGCACTCACCTGGTCCAAGGGACTGCTGAGCCGTAGGAGCAAATATCAACCCAGCCAGAGGGATTGTTAGGAAGCCCAGCCCGACAGAGCACAGGGATCTTCTTGTGAAAAGCAACTTACAGAACACAAGATCCTAAACGCTCTGCATTTTGGCCCACTAGGGCGAAAAATGAGTCTTGACCTTTCCGTGTCTTACATTCTAGTCTGAGAAAGGCAGCTAGACGGTCCTAAGTTGCTTGGTAGGCTTGGACAGTCAGCGTGGCAAGGTTCCTGTTAAACAGGGTGATGAACCACATGTACGGTTTGCCCTGGGTCCTCTCCTACTCGGAGAAAAAGAAAAGTGACCGTCTTAGCAATAATGTGGACCCAACTGAGCTGTTTTCGTGGCTCGAGTTAAAATACCTCAAATGTTGAAATATAATTGTACGTCATTAACTTAAACCTGTCTAATTGGTGAAATGGGGCTTTTAGTATATGTGATTCTGTGGAGAGTGACTTTGAAGTTATCTTCCTTTCTAAAAATACTTCAGGGCCTCAAACTTAAGTAAGGCGGAGTCGATTGAAAGCAGTGACATTTTTAGAACAAAGATTTAAAGAACTCCTTCACCATGTTTTTAGTGCTGGATCTTTGGGAAATATTAGCATCCTAAGGAACTTCGGTGCCTTGGGTTGTTGCTGAATTCTGGTCTTACACCCACGTGAGCTGTTTTAACCCCTGTGAATTTTGATATCCCCATATGAATTATACCACAATTTTAAAATAATTCATTTCTTTTATTGAAGTCTGATTTACGTATGTGCAATGCATCGCTCCTTACTGTACAGCTTGGTGAATTTTTATCTATGTTTACCCTGTATTATATATGTTTATCTATGTTTACCCTATATTACCTCTGACCTGAACAAAATACAAAATATTTTCACCATCCCGGAGTGTCCCCTCATGTCCCTCCCAGACATAACTGCTTGTCTGACTGCTCTCAACATACAAAAAATAATTTCTTTTAAATTTCCCGCTGTTAAATCTGGTTGGCCTCTTCCTTCAGCAGTGATGACCAAATCCAGGCCCTGGGCCCAGCACTGTGTAGGCATGAGCCTTCTCCTGGAGAGCAAAGAAGGCAAATAATTAAACGAGCAGGAGTAATACTGTATATGCAGATGCAGAAGGTCATAAAAACTCAAGGCAAGCCATAGCCCAGTTTTGGGGCCTGTTCTATTTTGTTTTGTTTTTATGAGAGGAGCAGGGAAGGCTTTTTGGAGGATGTGAATATTTAAGTTGGGAACTGAGAAATGAGTAGAAGGTAGTCAGCTAAAACATGTAGGGGGAAGAAAAGGAAAGAGTATTCCAGATGGAAGGAAGTATCATGAGCCATGGCTCAGAAATGAGAATGCATGGCGTATTCAAGGAACAAAAACAAGTCGGAGAGGACGGAAGTACAGGGTTGGGGAGAAGCATGGGAGATATAGCTGGAGAGGCAGTAGGGAGCCAGTCGGAAAGACTAAGGCCATGGGGAGGGGTGAGGCTTTGCTCTAAGGTCAAGGAGAGTCGCTGGATAGGCTTTAGTCACAGGTGTGCAGAATGAGATCTGATCTCTCAGCTGACTGTGTGGTGCGGAGATTATAGGAGGGGCCCGGTGGGAGGCTGCCATGGGCATCCAGGTGAGAGGGTGCGGTGGCCTTGACTAGGCAGTGACAATGAGACTGGGGGGAAATGGATGGACCTGACACACAAGGGTTCGAGGATGACCTTTGGGTTTCTTAGATCTCACAGAATGGGTGGATGATGGTACCATCAGAAATACGGGGAAAGACTCTAGATTGTGTAATACTCTTCTTTGATATATTTCTTTCCAAATACATTTAATTTCAGTTGCTAGTGAGCCTGTGGAACTTTCAGATAGAAATATCTACTAGGAAGTTGTAACAGATATTTATCGGGCGCTTTCTACATGCCAGGCACACTCTGGTCACTTGGGATGCACTGTGAGCACGACAAGGCACCGTGCCCTTGCAAAGCTCACATTATATCAGGCCCGAGCTGCAGCCCGGGGTCTAGCAGATGTACGTAGTTAACTGAAGGCTTTGGAGTCAAAGAGGTTGCTCAGGAAGATTTCAGTGAAAGGACAGAAGCCTGGCATAGCATCCTGAGGAACACTAGGATTCTAAAAAGGAGAAGGCGAGATGGCAGGCATTCAGAGTTCTGGGGAGTGGTCCCCGGCATCACACACAGCTAAGAAGGAAGACAAGGACTAGAGGTGTTCTGTCGTGGTGCTTCTCAAAGTGGGGTCCCCAGACTAACCACAGCAGCAGCAGCACCCAGGAATTTAGAAATGCACATTCTTGGGTTCCACCCCAGACCTACTGAATCTGAATCTGAAACTCTGAGAGTGGGTCCCAGCCATCTGTGGTTTAACCGGCCTTCCAGGTGGTCCTGATGTGCGTTGGAGTTTGAGAACCGTCGCTCTGTTGCATTCGTCGGTAAGGAAATCATTGGTGACTGGAGAGCGTGGCGAAAACAATTTCGTTGAAGTTATAGCCTGTTTGGGGTAAATTTTAAAAAAGGTACCAAGAGTGTTAAACCTTGCCTTATTCTTTATTTCGAATTTCCAGTGTTTCACTGACTTATTTTTTTGTGTGTTTGAATGTGTCTCTTTTATGTATTAGTTGATAATGGATTCCTCTTTTGTCTCACTCTGTTCTACATGATTTCTGAAGTTTTGTTTTTATCTACTTTGAGACACATCCCTTTATGGGCTCTCAATATGTTAGGCCACCTGCATCATTGATAATTGGTTTGCTGCCCTCAACTCTGAAATGGAGGAATTAAAATACCAAAAACAGAGTGCAATCATGAAGATAAGTGAGTCTCGACTCTGAATGGCAGCCGAAAAAACACCTAGATGCTTAAATTAGCTCTTCCAAAAAGTTCCAAGGCTCTATCAGGGATATATGTCTAATTATTTGAACTTGTTACTCATGTGAAGTAATTGGAAGTGTGCCCTTTTCATCTAAAGTGATCCAACAACATAACCATAATTATTGTACTTCCAACGCACTTAAGAAGGAGAGGACTCTTATTAACTGGGTCTTTTCCTGCTTCTTTTGTTGTTATACTCCTGAGTATTTTGTTTCATTTGACAGGAGGAAGTAGAGCACATTACTATGTTTTGCTACCATCAGGGAAAATCTGTGTAGATTTTCAAATCAGAGGAAATAGATGTAGACATTACTCTTATTGCTACCTCAGTTCACAGGGAACACTTTTCATTTTATAAGAATAAAAACTGGTGGTTTTTATTCCAGTGCTCTGTATAGTGAGTAAGGAGCACAGAGGAGGTCTCCAAATATTGACTGGGTGGATGAATGGATGGGGAAGTGGCTAAGTGGTTGGATGGATCAGTGGATGGATGGGTAGATGAATGCATGGACATGGATACATGTTTGGAAGGGCAGATAAAAGAATACATGAGTAGAACAGTGGATGGATGGATGGATGGATGGATGGACGGATGGATGGATGGGTGGGTGGACGGGATGGGTGGGTGGGTGAATGGATGGACAGATGGATAGATGGATGGGTGGGTGGGTGGACGGATAGGTGGATGGTGGATGGATGGACGGGTGGACAGATGGATGGATGGGTGGATGGATGAATGAACGGACAGACGGACAGATGGATAGATGGATGGGTGGGTGGATGGATGGGTGGGTGGGTGGACGGATGGGTGGATGGTGGACTGATGGATGGATGAATGGACGGGTGGACGGATGGATGGATGGGTGGATGGATGGATGGATGGATGCACAGATGGATGGATGGGTGGGTGGGTGGGCAGATGAATGAACAGATGGACGGATGGATGGATGGATGGATGGATGGACAGATGGATGGATGGATGGGTGGACGGATGGGTGGATGGTGGACAGACGGACGGATGGATGGATGGACGGGTGGACAGATGGATGGATGGGTGGATGGATGGGTGGATTGATGAATGAATGGATGGATGGACAGATGGATGGATGGGTGGATGGATGGGTAGATGGATGAATGAACAGATGGACAGACAGATGGATGGATGGATGGACGGATGGATGGATGGATGGATGGACGGACGGATGGATGGGTGGACGGACGGATGGGTGGGTGGACGGATGGGTGGGTGGGTGGATGGATGGGTGGATGGTGGACTGATGGATGGACGGGTGGATGGGGGGAGGGATGGGTGGATGGATGGATAGATGGATGGGTGGATGGATGGATGGATGGATGGACGGATGGATGGATGGGTGGGTGGGTGGATGGATGGATGGGTGGGTGGGTGTGTGGATGGATGGGTGGATGGTGGACTGATGGATGGACGGATGGACGGACGGACAGGTGGATGGATGGATGGATGGATGGATGGATGGATGGATGGACGGGTGGAGGGATGGGTGGATGGATGGGTGGATGGATGAATGGATGGACGGATGGATGGATGGGTGGGTGAGTGGGTGGGTGGATGGACGGGTGGATGGTGGACGGATGGACAGGTGGACGGATGGATGGATGGATGGACGGGTGGACAGATGGTTAGACGGGTGGACTGATGGATGGATGGGTGGATGGATGGATAACTGGATGTGCAGGTGAAAGAGTAGATGGATACAAAGTGGCATGAAAGAGTTGTCCTGTCTAAAGAGGGAAAAGCAATCCTTGTAAAAATACTCCCCCCCTCCCCGTGGAGGGTACAGTGAAAGGATCTGAAGACAGAGGTGTTAATGGTGCTGCTCCTTATTTCTAACATGATCTCATATAGCCTTGTGCAGAAGGATGGTATTGGCCACCCCATCTGCTGCCAGATTTGGGGTCAAGACCCCTTGTAAAATGAAAATGAATGTGTTGTTAAAACTGTAAAGTGCTATAGGAAGGCAAGTAATTCTTATTGTATGTGGATAGACACTGGATTATAGTTTCAGGTGGCTTTTTCAGCGTGTTAGGACTGCTCTTTTGCTCCGCTCTGGAGACATCCAAGTCATCCCTTGTGCCAACCCACAAAAAGTTTCGGCGGGCTCCCTTTCCTACACCTGTCTGGATAGGCAATGCAGTGATCTTTCGCTTAATACAGTGTTTCCCCATATGTGGTAAGCACCACAGGAGCGCATGTTACTTGGCATGTCAAACCTGTGCTTTATTGATTAAAATGAGATGAAACCGTGCAGAAATAAAACACCTAAATCTGATGTGAGAAGAAATACTAGGTAAATTATAACCTAGGCGAGACTCAGCTGTCTATGGCCAAAATTTGTGAAGATGGCAGGTATCCCAATGGCCAACTGTAGGGTGACTCCAGCTCAGTATATCTGAGAGTGGGGTGCATAAACGCAATTTGAAGTTGCTAGCGTTGAGAGCATATCAGGAGCTATTTTTCCTTCCAAGTCTGTCCCTCTGTTGGTGGTAATGGTCTTTGGCGATGGGCCAGCTTCTCTCTTTGTTGTTTATGAAGCGCTTTCACAAACTTTTTCTGGGCACAGAAGTTCTGTTTCGTTGGCCACTTTTATAGATAAGGGGGGAGGAGAAACGTTCCCTGCTGCATCCACAGAGCCAAGACTGTGACTCAGGTGTTCCAACGACAGCAGGTGCTTCCCACCGGAGAACTTGTCAGTAGTGGAGCTCCCCGCAGAGCTTCCCCGTGTCGCGTTGCAGAGATGTCAGCCTGCAGATCTTGTGAATATGTGGATTCTTTTGAAGAACGATCAGGTGGGTGGAAATGGGATCAGAACTGGCCAGTCGCCAGCAAATGGCACATAATGGCGATGACACCAAAGGAAGGTATGCTCCCTGCCTATGCTGTGGGTCCTGGCACGAGCGTGGGAGCCTCCTACTTAAGTTCAGGTTGAATGCTTGCAAAGCAGCTGTGAGCGCTGGCTGCACTGGCCCACCCATGAGGTGGCCACATTCGTGGGGGATATCCTCGCATCCGGGGCATTGAAAACGTAAAGACAGTAATGCTTTTCAGCGAAGCATTACTGGGCACTTGTGACTTCTCAGGGATGTAGTTTTTTGTCAGCCCCTGCAAGAAGATAATTCTCAAGAAGAAAATAGATGCATTCATTCACATTCAGTTTATCCATACATCGTGCAAGCATTTGTGGAATGCGTACTACACACAAGAAGCCATAGATATAAGAAAGGGTTTTTCCCCCCCAAATTACCTTTTTTATAGCTCCTCAACATTTTACCAAAAACAGGAAGTGAGTTGGAAATTAGGTAATAAAGACAAAGAATTTGTGAAATCGCGGGAATGCGGATGAGAACATTCTTTCGACTTTCATGTTCGTTACTGGCCTCAGACATCCAACTGGGCTTCAGAACTGCTTAGTTCCTCTGCGGGCTCTGATAAGAGCTTCTTTGTTGATGTCATCAAAGTCTTCATGGAACATGAATGATGGCCTGGGTTTTTGTGTGAATGATGGCAAATTGTGTATTTTCTAAGACGGAAGGCTTTGTGTTTGCTTGTTGAACCAGGTCACAGCACTTTCGGTAGGAGACTGTCTCAAATCGGGATGAACAGGCCCGTGAAAGTGCGTGGAACTTGGGAACAGGCAGCCTGAGTTCTGGAATGTCTGTGTTCTTGAGTGGATAGGTTTTGGAGTCATACGGATCTACGTCTGAGGCCTAACATGCTGGTTAATTGAGTGAGTCACTTTCCTGACTGTGCCCTACTCTCCTGATTTATAAGGTGGAGATCATAATAGACACTGGTAAGGATATTATAGGGATCCGCTAACAAACTGAAGACTTCCTGTGTCGAGCACCAAGCCAGACATTTCTGCTGTGTTATTTCCTTTAATTCCTACCACACTCTATGAGGGAGATGCCATTCTTAGACCCATTTTACAGACAAGAAGACCAATTAGGTCAGGCACTAAGTGTCCGGAACAGAGCAGCCTTTCGGAAATTTAGCATACATTATTCTAGTCTCTTCTATCCCCTCCCTGTGTGCCAGCCTCCCTGTGCTTCAGTCTCCTCACAAGTGAGTGAAGACAACGGTACCTACACTACCACTGGGCAGTCAACAAAGTTTTGACTGAGAAAGCACCTTATGATGGGAAAGTATTCTGGAAATGCATATGGCCGCAGTAAGTCACCTGGGCACTTCCACGTCCTATAGTGGGCCGTGTGCTGGTGGCACCGTCCGGTGACCCTAAGGAGAAGGCAGAGGTGCCCACGAAGAGGGGTCTTCCCATGTTTATGTCCTCCCTCTCAGTGGCCATCTTGACATCTTCGTAATCTCGCCTTGACATCTGAATGACTGTTAATCAAGACACAGGAGCCCCAGCTGCTGTTTCAAGGTTCAGGGAGGGTTGGAATTGGAGCAAGGAAGAACATAGAGGACGTTACCTTTTATGAGAAATTCGCTTTTCAGTGTTGTCTGTGTCTCTCACAGTAATGGCGTGGACCTTACTTCTGTAGAGAATGTTTCTCAACTGCATTGCTGCTTCCTGCCGAGTGACCACTACTGGCTTTGCTCTTTCCAGGGTGGCACCGAGTCCCATCATGGGCAGAATTGGATTTTCCATGTCCACCTTGTTCAGGTTGGGCTTAGCTTCTGGCAGCGGTGGGGCGAGAGTGTCGTTGGATGGCTACTGGACAGGGCGGGAAGGAGGGAGACCGCTTACCCCAGGCCCTAGGTGTGGCTATCCTGGAGTTGAGGAGCAAATGACAGAGTCAGTTGGGATTAGTGGCAGAGATGAGCTCATGCCTGTCTCGTCGGCTGAATCAGTCTCTCCTTTTCTATAGGATGGAGAAGGAGATGAGAGGGAGAGCCTATGGGTGACTTTGGCCGTGATTGTGTTTCTGCTCATGGGTTCATGAGTTCGTGGGTTACGTTCATGTCCCTACGGTGCACATTGGTGTCATTCGGAACCTGTTTTACGCATCTGTAGGCTGGAGTCCATTTCCTTATTGTTCCATGAGGACCCTTAGCTTGTTTTCACGGGAAACCCTTGTGCCTTCAGTACAAAAAGCGTTGCCCTTTCCTGAATTTCTTACATGGAAATGTAAAGAGATGTAAGCATTCTTATGAGAAAGTTTACTATTTATCTGATGTTCTCAATGTAATAACAGAAATAAAGTCTAACCGAAAATAAACAATTAGCCTCATCAAGAGTAAGCTAAACAAAATCTTAATTTGTATGCTTGCTAATTTTTCCTCTCCATTCCATCAAAGGCAGAAAAGGGATAGAACAAAAAAATGTTTCAACTGTTCAGTGCTGACTTGCGTTGATGTTCAGTAGCCATGACTTTCGGGGTCCAGAGATGATGAAAAGACAGACAAGAGCCTAAGTCACAGAAACGTTGTCCTCTACCTCAGCAGGTGTGGGGAGCAAAGCCTCCTTGCCATGTAGAAAGCTTTCTAGAATAGTCTGCCTTAAGTCGTTTCCCAGAGACATGTGAGTTGAAAAGACCATTGAACAGGAGAGAGGAACCCGGGTTTTAGCTCTGACTCCACTCCGTCTAAGCGTCTCACATTTGCAACCTCTGCGTCTCTTTTGTTTCCTCTTTTGAAAGGGTGGGGATGATAGGTACCAATTGCCAGGACGCCTCCCAGCTCTGCAATGCTACAATTCGGTGCTCCTATCCCTTGTGTTTCCCCCAAATCTCTTTTCTTACATTCTGAACTCAACCACTAACTGTATGCTGTTACCATAATTACCCAATCACTGAACACCACATGATGGAGAATAAAGTCACTACTATTTATTTCAAATGGTTTCATTATTTTGGAGGGAGGGCGGGAGAGAGCTCTATGCATGAAGCTCTAATTACAGTAATATAGTACATTAGATTATAGCTCTCTTCTGCCCTATTTTATTGATGATCATAGCCTGGGAAATACTAGCCAAGATTTTTATCTCTGTGCCCACATTGCTTACATTTCACATATCCAACAAGGGGCCAATTCTCCCGAATGAGGAAAGATGGCCTGACGCTCTGACTCTTAGTTTAGGGAGGGTCCATAGAGGAGGGCATAGGGGCTGGATGAACCCCACACAGAACTCATCAGTGAGAAATACTTTGCGGTGCTGGCCTCGGCTTCAGTCTTCTGTGTCTTTGGCTCAAGCAAGGCCCGCTGGGACTGTGTATCTCAAACGATAGGAGTGTGTCACCGAGAGGCTCTGCCCCATGCCAAGGGTAGCACATAGAATGATCTTTCTAGAGTATACGCTTTTCTTAAATACATCTGCAAAAGAAACAGTCAGATACTAAAACAAACTCAACAAACAAACTACCTAATTGAGTAGACTGCAACATTTGCATAAATATTTTTTTAATTTTTTTTTTTTTACATTTATTTATTTTTGATAGAGAGAGACAGAGCACAAATGGGGGAGGGGCAGAGAGAAAAGGAGACGTAGAATCCAAAGCAGGCTCCAGGCTCTGAGCTGTCAGCCCAGAGCCCGACGCGGGGCTCGAACTCACAAACCTCAAGATCATGACCTGAACCAAAGTCAGGTGCTCAGCCGACTCAGCCACACAGGTGCCCTTATTTGCATAAATATTTAATGGGAAATAGAATACCTAAAAGAAATTTCAAGCCAATAGGGGCTACTTTGGGGCATTGTCCCGAGCCTCACAAATACTCTACTCTTTCAGGCACGTTGGTGGAAAACATTGAAAATGGTCATTGCTAGCACTTATGGAGTGCCCAAAACTGTTCGAGGCATTTTTATGTGATTTTCTGTAGGTTCTATAATTATCTCCATTTTGCAGATGAGGAATCTGAGGTACAAAGAAGTTAAAGAATAGGTCCAGAATTTACACAGTTAGGAAGGGGCAGAGCTCAGACTTAAATCCAAGTATCTCCTCTTTTCACCTGTTCCTTTTGCTGCCTCCACCCCCTGTACAGAGAAAACACCAGCACCCCAAAGGGTAAACTGTCCAGACTACAGATATGACAGGTAGAGCTAATGAAGGGCAAGGGACCTTTGATCTGGAATGTCTCCAAAAGTGACTTCGTGACAAGCATGGTGGCTCTATCTCGAAAGTTTCCTTCCCCGGCTCTTCAGAGGAGCCCAGGACAGAACAGAGTCTCCTGAAATCAGCACGTTTTCTAGAAGTAAGCAAATGTTTCCCCGACATACCTCCTGTTTCCTGATGAAGCCAGCTCCAGTCTTGCCACCCACTGACAGGCCTGCTCTGCTCCCTGGACCACTAAGCCAAGAAGGCCTGGTTTTATACAAAAGGAGAGACCCTGCAAAAACCATACATTCTGTCTTGTCTCTGTGAACTGGATGGAAAATACGTTTAAAGAGAGCTGTGAGCAAAGGGCTGTGGTTGTTGATGGGAGGAGGTATTGGTTCTGATTTGGGTGGTCAAGGAAGGTTTCCTTGAGGCGACGGACCCCGACCCAAGTGGGTGAGGGGGTGCATTCCAAGCAGAGGGAAGGCATGAATGGAAGCTTAGGGTCAAACTGCACAGCAGGTATCTGGGGTCTGGAAGTGATCCTTTTGTGTTGCAGCATCAGATCATGTGTGAGAACAGAGGATGATCGGGCTGTCAACAGGAAGAGGAGCCATAATAGTGATGGCTTTGAACCCCAAGCTAAGGAGTTTGAGTTTTACTAAGTAGCCAGTGGTCTAAGATCATGGAGGAAGAGAAGGAAAGCATAGTGATTTATGCCTAAGGAAATAAACCTGGCCACAATCTGTAGAACAGTAGAGACTGGAAGAAAGGGAGAGACTGTCGGTTTAGAGACCAATTGGGGAGCCATTTAAATAATTCCAGCAAGAGCTAATGAATAGTTTCTGAACAGGACAAAGGCGTGAAACATGGAAAGGGACATACCTTTAACTCCGGGAGTATTGAGGGGGTGGAATCTTCAAATGTTGTTCCAAAATCGGGAATGGAGGGAAATGAAGGAGCCAGATATGACTCCTAAAACAAGGGGAAATATGGTTTAATTAAAAGAAAAATGACTTTCTGCTTCCAGAAAGATAGAGTGTAAGTAATTATCCTTGTCTTTTCTGCTAAGTAGAGCTAAAACTCACTGAGAGTTGGGTATAAAACAAACATAAAACTCTGAAAAGTGGAGAGATGGAGGGAGATCCACTAGAAACTTTAAAGCTTGAAGAAGGACATGGTGGTGAGTTCCCTGAATTTTATCTTGCCTTTTGTATCCCAGAGCCTCATAGCATAGCACTCAAAACATCTAGGCTTCGGGGTGCCTGGGTGGCTCAGTCGGTTGAGCGCCGACTTCAGCTCAGGTCACCATCTCGCGGTCCGTGAGTTCGAGCCCCGCATCGGGCCCCTGTGCTGACAGCTCGGAGCCCGGAGCCTGTTTCAGATTCTGTGTCTCCCTCTCTCTGCCCCTCCCCCATTCATGCTCTGTCTCTCTCTGTCTCAAAAATAAATAAACGTTAAAAAAAAATTAAAAAAAAAATCTAGGCTTCAATCAAAACTCACTCATAACAAGAAGAATCAAAAAAATCTCAACTTGAATGAAAGAAATCAAGCCAACAGATGCCAACACTAAGATGATACATATCTTAGAATCACCTGACGAGGATTTTCAACCAGTCTTCATAACAATGGTCTGAACAATTCTGAACACATTTGATACAAATGGAGGAGAGAATCTCAAGGGAGAAATAGAAGATATAAATAAAAATGAAATGGAAATTTTAGAACTAGAAAACAAGAGAAGTAAAAGACAAATCTCAGTGGATACACTTAACATCAAAATGAAGGAAAGGGAGGAGAAAATCAGTGAACTTGAAATAGGTTAATAGATATTACCCAGTCTGAATAGTGGAGAAAATAGAGAAGAAAGGAAGAAAAGAAAGCAAGCAAGCAAGCAAGAAAGAAAGAAAAGAAAGAGAAAGAATAAAAGAAAGATGAAAGAAAGAAAGAAAGAAAAGAAAGAAAGATAGAAAGAAAGAAAGAAAGAAAGAGAGAAAGAAAAGAAAGAAAGAAAGAAAAGAAGGAAGAGAGAGGAAGGAGGGGAGACTTAGACACAAATATATTCCAGAAAACAGAAGAGAAAGGAACATTTCCCAATTATTTTTATAAATTTATTATTACCCCGATATCAAAACCAGAAAACAGCAGTACAAAAAGGAAAAACAAACCCTATGAATACAGGTGCGTAATCCCTTTATGAAGTATTAGCAAATAGAAATCCACTATATATAAAAAAAATTGTATCATCTCTAAGTGGGTTTATACCAGGTATGCAAAGCTAGTTCACTATATGAAAACCAGTCAATGTAATCTGCCATATTAACAGGTTAAAGAAGAAAAATCGCATAATGTTATCGATTAATGCAGAAAAGGGGTTTGACGAAGTCTAATACCCATTCACAATTAAAACTCTCAGAAAACAAGCAGTAGAAGAGAACTTCTTCAACCTGACAAAGACATCTACAAAAACTCTACAGCTAACATTGAACTTAATGGTGAAAGTGCTTTTGCCCTAAGAACGGGAGCAAGGACGTCCACTCTCATCACCCCTGTTCAACACAGTAGTGAGAGTTCCAGCCAAGGTAATAGGGAAAGAAAGGGAAACACAAGACACACAGATCATAGAGGAAGGAATAAAATTGTCCCTGTTTGCAGATGACATCAATTTTCCACATAAAAAATCCCAAGGTATTCCCAAAAACTTTTCTGGGACTAATAAGTGACATCACAGGACATAAAATTAACAAACCAAAGTCATTTATGTTTCTAGACATTAGTGAAGAACATTTGGAAACTAAAACAAAAAATAGAACACTGTAGTCACTAAAAAAAAAAATACTTAGGTATAAATCTTAAAAATGTATATACAACAGTTACATGCTAAAAACTGCAAAACCCATGAAAGAAATGAAAGAAAATCTAATAACTGGAGAGACATACTGTGTTAGACTAGAAGATACAACTTCGTAACAATGTCTATTTTTTCCAAGTTGATATGCATGTTTAATATAATTTCTGTCAAAACCCCAGGAAGATTTTTTGTGGATATAGACAGAATTATTCTAAAATTTATACAGAAAAGAAAAGGAACTACAATAACTAAAACAATTTTGGGGGGAAAAAGACAATAAAATGGGTGGAATTAGTGTACCCAATTTGAAGATAGTATACAGATGTGACTATTTAAGTCTTTGTGGTATTCACAGAAGAATGGATACATAGATCAGTGGTACAGAATAGAACCCCCAGAAAGTGCGACACAAGTCTAGCACTGATTTTTGACAGAGATTCAAAATTAATTCAATGAAGGATAGTCCTTTCAGCAAATGGTGCTAGGGCAATTGAGTATCTACGGGTTAAAAAAAAGAGAGAGAGAGAGAGCCTTGGCTTAAAACTCATACCTTATCCAAAATTTATCTCGGGGCGCCTGGGTGGCTCAGTTGGTTAAGCGTCCGACTTCGGCTCAGGTCATGATCTTGTGGTCCGTGGGTTCGAGCCCCGTGTCGGGCTCTGTGCTGACAGCTTAGAGCCTGGAGCCTGTTTCAGATTCTGCGTCTCCCTCTTTCTCTGACCCTCCCCTGTTCATGCTCTCTGTCTCAAAAATAAATAAATGTTAAAAAAATTTTTTTTAAAAACCAAAAAACACAAAATTTATCTCAATATGGATCACAGATTTCAATGTGAAACACCAAACTATATAAAACTTTTAGAGGAAAACATAGGAGTGCTTGGTGAAGCATTCTTAGACATGACACCAAAAGCGTAATTCATAAGACAAAAATCAATAAATTGGACTACATCAAAATTTGAAATGTTTGCTTTGTAAAAGACCTTGTTGAAAAGTTAAAAAGACAGGATACAGACAGGAAAAAAAAATCTTTGCAACCACATATTTGACAAAGGACTCTTATCTAGAATGCATAAAGATCTCTCAAAAGTCAACAGTATAAAAACAATCTTGCTAGAAAACAAGTTGCCTGAAGAGACATTTCACTGAAGAGGCTATATTTATGGCAGATAAGCACATGAAAAAATATTCAGCATCACAAACCATCAAGGAAATGCAAATTAAGACCCTGATGAGCTATCACCACACACTTATCAAAACAGATAAATAAAATATATGAACAGTATCAAATTCTAGCAAGAGGTGGAAAAAAATGTATCTCTCATACATTGTGGATGGGAATGTGAAATGTTACACTCAGGAAAATAGTTTTGCAGTCTGTGTAACAACTAAATGTAAATGGAATAAACCAGAGAAAGACTATGAAAAGAAACACTGTATGATCTAACATATGGATGGATAGATGATAGATAGATAGATATTTTTTGTATATTTTCATATATACACCAGAAAAAAGATCAGATTTGTGATTATCAGAGGTAGGGGTTTGAAGGGTGAGGGAACTGGATGAGGTGGTCAAAATGTACCAACTTCCAGTTATAAGAGAAATAACTACAAAGAATGTAATGTACAAAATGATGACTATAGTCAACACTTCTGTTTGGTATAATTGAAAGTTGCTAAGAGAATAAATCCTAAGAGTTCTCATCACAAGGAAAAAACTTGGTGTTTTTTTTAATCTATATGAGATGAAGAATTTTTTTTAAGTTCATTTATCTGTTTTGAGAGAGAAAGAGAGAATGAGTGGAGGAAGGGCAGAGAGAGAAAAGAAGAGAGACAATCCTAAGCAGGCTCCACGCTGTCAGCATAGAGCCTGATACAGGGCTCAATCTCACAAATCGTGAGATCATGACCTGAGCCAAAATCAAGAGTCCGATGCTCAACCAACTGAGCCACCCAGGCACCCCAAAGAATGTTAACTAAATTTATCATGAGAATTATTTCATGATACATGTAAGTTAAGTCATTATGCTGTACACCTTAAACTTACACAGTGCTGCAGGACAATTATATCTCAATAAAACTGAAAGAAAAAAATTTTAATGTTTCTTTATTTTTGAGAGACAGAGAGACAGACGTGGGGGTGGGCAGAGACAGAGGGAGACACAGAATCCAAAGCAGGCTCTAGGCTCTGAGCGGTCACCACAGAGCCTGATCCGGGGCTCGAACTCACAAACCATGATATCATGACCTGAGCCGAAGTCAGACACTTAACCGACTGAGCCACCCAGGTGCTCCTTGAAAGAAAAAAAAAAACAAAACACAAAAAAATTAAACATATGCTTAACATATATCCCAGCAATCTCATCGTGGGCCTTTATCTCAGAGTGATGAAAACCTGTCCACAGAAAAACCTGTACACCATTGTTCATAGCAGCTTTGTTTGCAACCGTCTAAAACTGGAAACAAAATGTCTTACAATAGGTGAATAGTTAAATAAACTGAGGTATGTCCATACCATGGAATACTACTCAGCAATAATAAGAAATGAACTAATGATGCAAAAAACAAATTGGCTGGTTGCTAAGGGCATTATTCTAGGCGACTCGTATGGCAAAAACAAAAAAAAAAAAATCCAACCTCCAAAGATCATGTAATATATGATTTCGTTTGAATCCTATTCTCAACAAATTACAGAAATGGGAATCATTTAATGGCTGCCAGGTTAGGGATGGAGGGAAGGGAGGAAGGCGGGTGTGATTATAAAGGAGGAACACGGGGCAGAGCTTTGTGCTGGTGGAATAGCTCTTTATCTTGATTGTGGTAGTGGCTACATGAATCCACACATGTGACAAAATGACACGGAACTATATACATCCACCGTTCCAATGTCAGTTTCCTGGGTCTGACACCAGCCACACAAGATGTAACCACCGGGGGAGGCTGGGTAAAGGGTACAAAGGAATTCTCTGGGCTCTCTTTGTCACTTCTTGCGAACCTATACATAATTACTTCAAAAGTAAAAAGCGAAAAAATGTCGTAAAGAAATGTACAAGTCTGGAGAAGAGCCGTTTGGGGAAGAAGACACAGAACTGGGAGAGCTGGTGTGATCACTGGATGGATATGTGAACAGACAGCCTGCAATACTGGTCTGAATTTTGAGAGCATCTGAACCCGAGATGAGGCTAAATTAAGCCGCAGGCCGTAGTGTGGTTGCTAAGGGAGGGAGGGGAAAGAAAGGAGAAAATAAGGATATTTATGAGGTAGGAAGAGGAGGACAAATTGTTGGCAGGAAGAATGCGGACCCTGGGTTGTCAATGGAGCAGAACTGATATTAACATACAGCTCCCCGGAGTCTTTTCATTTCACCAGAGAAAACAAGCGTTTTCCAACTATTGGGAGGCACATCAAGACTACTGGATTCTAGAATGAGATCTTCCATTAATTAGTTAGACATGTTATGTCCCATAAACCACTTCATTTCTGAGCCTCATTTCTGTAGCAGAACAGCATAAAGTCAATGTTCTTAATCAGGTCATTTGGGGTTTGGATCTGCCCCACCTGTGTTCATCGGGGCGGGGGGTGGGGCCCAGGCTGAGGGCCGTAGGTGCTTAGGCCACATCTCAAGGCAGATTTCCAGAGCATTTTTTTCCAGACTCTGCTTGCTCAGATCAGCTAACATTCCCTCGCAAAGCAAAAGAATAACACAGAGGTTGGGGAGGAGTGCCCCACCCATAGTGAATGGGGATAGAAAATGAATATTTGCTGAAAAGTCCAATCTTCATGCGGTTTGAGCTTTGTGTTCGGCCAAAGTTTGGTTCAGGATACCTGAAACTATGTAACTCTGCCTGCTCAGACAGATACTAAAATTGTGTTGGTCTCTTCATCAAATCTCAGCTGAGCTTGATTTCCTGCGGTGGCTTCAAGCTGGGAAAATTCCCAGATTCCCCTTGGGTCGGCATGGCCTGCTTCCCAGGAGACTGCCTGGCCTGGCATTAGCTTTCGGGAGCTGAGGCCCAGGATGGTCACCAACCTTGTTTTCTTCACAACGTAGAATACCTTTTGTCTGCCCGTCCAGACCCCCCCTCCCCATTTGCTGAGTTTGGACTCTACAGAAAAGGGTTCTCGTGCATTGTGTCATCTGCTTGGGTTTAGCCCCTTAAGGAACTAGCAGGGGATGAGAGTAGAGAGGAGAGTGAGGTTGAGTATTTACTCCCTGTAGGATAGTCTTGGGGCAACTGTGGGTACCCTTGGGCTGACAATGGGTTAGCCTTGGGGAACTGTGGATAGCCTGGGACTAACGTAGCCCTGAACGAACTGCGGGGTAGCTTCGGGTGACTGTACGGTAGCCTTGGGTGACTGTGGGATAGTCTTGAGTAACGGTGGGGTAGCCTTGGGTGACTGTGGGATAGTCTTGGGTAACAATGGGGTAGCCTTAGGTGACCGTGAGGTAGTCTTGGGTGACTGTGGGGTAGTCTTAGGTGACTGTGGGATAGTCTTAGGTAACCATGGGTAGCCTTGGGTGACTGTGGGATAGTCTTGGGTGACTATGGGGTAGTCTCAGGTGATTGTGGGGTAGTCTTGGGTGACTGTGGGATAGTCTTAGGTAACCATGGGGTAGCCTTGGGTGGCCGTGGGGTAGCCTTGGGTGACTGTGGGATAGTCTTCAGTGACTATGGGGTAGTCTCGGGTGACCGTGGGGTAGCCTTGGGTGACTGTGTCCCTCCACCAAATTCACTGTTGCTCCCATGACAGCCTTCCTTACCATTTTCTTCCCCTCTTAAGTTCCAGTATCTACTTTCTCCTCCCTTCTGCTATTCTGCCTGTAAGTGGGAACTAAAGGTCTATGATTTCTGGGCTTCTGAACCTTCCCCGTGTGGTTTCCCTATATCTGTGCATATCATTGGAAAGAGGCCTTTTCCTAACCTCTCCTGACATGACCCTAACTTGAGGCCATGTATTTTCTGCTGGGATGCTGATATAACCTTCAATTTCAGACTGGTCCCCAGGAGTGCAGGGATTTCTGCCAGTTTTTGTTCACCTCACTGTCATAACCCCAGTGCCTAGAAAAGCACCAGGCACATAGAAGGTGCTCAAAAAATATTCAGATAATTCTTGAATGAATGAAGATAAATGAACACTACATCTCTCACAGAATTTGTTTGCCTTTGTTTATCTAAATGAAAAAAGAATGCTGTGCTCTTCAATGGGAGAAAGGGGAAAATAACTAAGAAGGGTGCTATCTCGGACATGGAGAGTCTTTTCTAATTTTTTAAATTGTGGCAGAATAGGGGTGCCTGGGTGGCTCAGTCAGGTTAAGCACCTGACTTCAGTTCAGGTCATGATCTCACAGTTCATGAGTTTGAGCCCCGCACAGGGATCTCTGCTGTCAGTGTAGAGCCTGCTTCAGATCCTCTGTCCCCCCACCCCCTCTCTCTGCCCCTCCCCTGCTTGTTTTCTCTCTCAAAAATAAATAAATATTAAAAAAATATTTTAAGGGGCGCCTGGGTGGCTAAGTTGGTTGAGCATCCGACTTCAGCTCAGGTCATGATCTCATGGTTCATGAGTTTGAGCCCTGCATCAGGCTCTGTACTGATAGCTCAGAGCCTGGATCCTGCCTCGGATTCTGTGTCTCCCTCTCCCTCTGCCCCTCCCCTGCTCATTCTCTGTCTCTGTCTCTCAAAAACAAATAAATGTTAAAAATTTTTCTTTAATGTATTTAAAAAAATAGTGGCAAAACATAAAATTTAGCACAAAACACCAAAGATAAAATTTAGCAGTCTAACTGTTTTGAAGTCTACAGTTCAGTGGCACTGAGTACACTCACATTGTTGTGCAACCATCATCACCATCCATCACTAGGACTATTGTATCTTCTCGGCCTGAACCTGTACCTATTAAACACCAATTCCCCATTCTACAGCCTTTGCCAACCATCATTCAATTTTTTTGCCTCAATGAACTAGACTACTTCAGGGATCTCATAGGTAAATTCAGACGATTTTTTTCTTTTGTCTGACTTATTTCGCTTAGCATAATGCGCCCAAGGTTCACCCATGTTGTAGCACGTGTCAGAACCCCCTTCCTTTTTCAGGACGAGTAATATTCTGTTGTATGGATATGCCACATTTTGCTTGTCTGCTCATGCACCAGTGGACACTTGGCTTCTTCCACCTTTGGGCTACTGTGAATAATGCTGCCATGAATGTGGGTTTCTGCTCTCAAATTGTGGGGATCTCTACCTACAAGTGGAATTGCCAAATCATATGATAATTCTAGGTTTAACCCTTTGCAGAACCACCGTACGGCTTTCCACAGCGGCTGTACCTTTTCATGTCCCATCAGCCATGCACAAGCTTCCATTCTCTCCAAATCCTTCCCAAAACTTGCTCTGTTCATTCGTTCTTTCTTTCTCTTTCCTCCTTTCCCTTCCTTCCTTCCTACCTTCCTTCCCTTCCTTCCCTCCCTTCTTTCCTTTCTTCTTTCTTTTCTTTTTCTTTCTTTCTTGATCATAGCCATCCTAATGGGTGTGAAGTGGCATCTCATTGTGGTTTTTATTTTCATGTTGCTAATGGTTAGTGACGTTGAGCACATTTTCATAGGCTTGTTGTCCATTTGTGTACCTTCTTTAGAGAAATGTCTATTCAAGTCCATGGCCTATTTTTGAATCAGGTTGCTTGTTTTTATGGTTGAGTTGTGGGAGTTCTTTACATATTCAAGATATTAATTCCTCGTTTGATATATGTTTTACAAACGTTTCCATCAGTGGCCTTTTCACTCTGTTGATAGGGTCCTTTGATGCACAAAAGTTTTAAATTTTGATGAAGTCCAATCTATCTGTTTTTCTTTTGTTGCTTGTGTGAAATCTTGAGATTGGGGGGAGCATCACTACTATGTGGAAATACGACCTCTTTTCTCAATGAGATGACACTCTTTTGTGCCCCTCCCCCCCAGCACTCTTTACCCACTTAGCAGAGCCTGGGGGGCACAGTGTTGTGTAAATTCTCTTTACCACTCTTGTATCCCACCAGACTACAGAATTCCTGATGGTAGGATGTTTCTTCATCCTGGAACCAAGTAAAGTACTACACAGCACAGTGAGGGGCTGAAAGAATGTTGGATAAGTAAATATCGAGGTAACTGAATAAATGGCTGTAGGAAGGAAGAAATTGGCTTCTCAGCAGGACTACAGAGCCTCAGACCTGACTGTTTTCAAAAGCTCTTTATTTCTTTCCTTTCTTATTGTCCTGGGAGGTTGCTTCTCAGTGGGACCTGGCTTTTATATAATTGTTTGCAGCATAACAATACTGTTATATAGCTGTAAGGCAATGGCCTAATTTCCCTCCTTCGTTAATGAAAGAGACATGTCTTCTGTGGGAAATCGGTGATTTATTGAGTGACCGAAGACTCTTCCTGTTCCTAATAGAAACCGGTGTAGATAAGCTACTTGCTGAAGGTGAGGAAGGAACATGACCAGCTATTTTTGACTAGGAAATTAATTTCATCGCCCCTGGTGTGTCCTTGCTAATTTGGAGCTGGGTTCATCCTGATGTTCTCCCTCAGATGGACAGCCCTCCTCGGGACATCCAATCCAAACACCTTTTTAATGAACTTTGTGCATGTAACTCTCCCGTGTGCCCCCAAGGCCCTTGGAACACAAATTCAATATAAAAATCAAAATTGGGAGAATTCATTCCAAATTAAAAAAAACCCACCGAATGAAGAATGAATAGTTGTTAATTATCCTTTTCTAATTTTTTATTCCTTTTAGGATTGCTGATGCCATTCTCAGATAAGGGGGTATAAGCAGGCACCCAAACTTGGGAAATTAGTAGGAGAAAAACACGGAATTAAGAAAATTCTCTCAATTAGCTTTCTATGCAAATTGGAAAAAGGCTATCATTATAAATTATTATTATTGGGGTTTTTTTTTGTTTTGTTTTTTGTTTTTTTTTTCAGCGAAACATCCCAGCAAGCTTAGGCCTTTCTTGTCCTGCTGGAGCACGTTTGAAAAGTCATGACATTCTAGAAAGAGCAGGGCTTTGAACTCAGACCATTATGTAACCAGTTTTAGCCTCTATTTGCTCATCTGTAGAAGAGGGGAAAAAACGTTAAGTGCCTTACAGAGCTGCTAGAAGATTAAATGAAACAGCATGTGTAAAACACGTAGCACGTTCTCAATAAATAACCCCTTCCGTCCCCCTCCTACTGTATGAGACATGTGCTGTGGACAGAGCAGTTTCAAGGGTGGAGTTACTTGTTAGGAGGTTACTAATTTAAACAACAGACTACTGGTAGACCACATGGCCAAGACCCTGTGGACAGAAAAACCACTTCTGCTTTTTGTACGACATCATCTGCTTTCTCCACGTCTTTTCTCGTCAAACACTCACGTGCACCTTGAGAAAGGAGCTGGTGGCAGGGCAGGACTGAAAACCGGGCTTGTTTGCCCTTGGAAGCTCGGCCCGATTTGTAGTTCGCCTTTTCTTCCATGACTTATTTCCAAATGTCACAGCGTGAGGGGCCGGTTTTCGATGCACTGGAAGCCGAACACTGACACCGGTTCTGCCTCCCGGAGGATAAGGGGAAGCAGAGTATTTATGGGATTTAACGAGGGGGGCGGGGAGCTGGAAGGTGGATGGAGGTGATTGGAAGTTGGGAAGTGGGGAGGTACAGGGGAGGCCCTCACCGTTTCTGCGCAGGCGCCGCCCGGCGACCCAGGCTTTTATTTCCTATGTGCCAAGGGTGGAGGCGCTGGCGTTACCGTGGTGGGGAGGTCTCGCCTGTGTGGTCGCAGAGGTTACTTTTGTTCCCTCTCGGTCCATTCTTCGCAGCTGCCAGACTTCTTCCCGGTTGGTTCCTGTCTTCCTTGGTCTTGTGACCATCGGTCAAGTTTCTGCAAAACAGGCTCCTAAGTCAATCAGGTGGAACAGAGTGTGCTTGGGGTCCAACGGTCAGGAGCGTGTTCATGTGTCGGTTTCACAGATCGTCCCCAGATCCCGGGGTCGGTCTGGGAGAGCTGTTGTAGCCACATTGGTCAGTGCCTGTATTCCCCGTGTTACTCTGAGCTCCAAGGAGTTTCCGTGGGTTTCTTTGAGGGCTGCGTCCCAGCGCCCAGGGCGCCACCAAGAGAGCCCTCGCCAGTCACAACTGGCCACTGACCTGCTTCCAGGAAATAACGTTTTTGCCTCATCTGATTCGATATAATCTCCTCTTTCTCAAGTTCCCAATCTGAGAAGAGAGTGAGACAAGGCCTGGCACGTTTGGTCACTTAGTTTTTCTCTTGCCTTTCAGTTGGTCAGGAAGTGAATGGAGTGGCTTCCTCTGGGTGCTGTTTCCACCCCCCATGAAAGGGCAGCGGCTGGTGGCAACATCTGTGGGAGGAACTTTGCAGACTTAAAGGATTTATGGGAAATTACAAACAGACTGGCCCGTGGAGCCCAGAGGCAAGTGAGGATAATTGGAATCCTGTTCACCGAAGAGATATGAGGCGCTTCCATATTTGTTAATCACAAATTTCTCCATTTTTATTCCCCACAGAGCAATCTGTCTCCATAGATATTTATAGTTCAGACTCCCAGAGGGTGCTAGCCTCCCATCCTTGCTGCTGGGTAGTTTTCTTCTGCTGACGGAACAGACTAGAGGTGCTAACCCCTGTCCGGAGGGCTCTCATTAAAGAGGCCAGACAGTCCACCTGCCTGTTAGGTGGCCCAGAGCCACCTGGGGCTTCCAGGAGGAGGGGAAGCATCTAGTCTCCATGTTGGAAAAAGCAAATTCGTAGCAGAGACGTTTTCCCGGTCTGCTCTCCTCACTTTGGAAGAAGTTTGGCAACCCAGGTTAGTGTCTTTTTTAAAACGATGCCGTCCCCACTGTTAAAACCCCCAGTTCAACTAAGTGAAAGTTAAAATATCTTATTGGCTTTCTGGAACAATTCGTGAAGAGGGCAGCATTCCACCCAGCAGACAGAAAGAAGATCTGAGGGCCTCTACAGTTTGAAGGGCGTTTACAGGCAGAAGGGGGCAGGAACAAGGAAGTTATGCTAGCAAAAAAACAGATTGGCTGTGCCAAGTCATTTTCCTGTAGGGGACAACTGTGGTCTATCAGGCAGATAACCTCACCAGTGGTGACCAAATGATTCCCGATGGACTGGTTTCAGATCGCACTTCTGGAAGAGGCTGAGACCATAACAGAGGTAAATCCTGGTTTGGTGACGTGGAGCTTAGCGTGAGTGACTCCATTTGGGGCCTGTTGTCTTCTTTTTAACGCCAGGTTGGAACTCTTCCCCCTACTTTGGGATGACCAGAGGTGGTTCACTTACAACCAGGAAGCCCTCCTCTAGCTTGTTGCCCTGCATTTCTTCAGGGCTTGTTGCCCTGCATTTCTTCACGGGTGCTTACCCGTGGTCGAAGTGACGGCTCACTTGGCTTAACCTTTTCCCCCTGAACTCATTCTGTTCTTGCCCTGAACACTCGGCGTACTCTGAGACAGTGTTAGCCCTCTGGGGACACTCTTCAGAGGTCATAATTGCCACCTCCAAGGAACTGCAGCTGTAGAAGGAGAGACGGCAGAAAGCAAAGGGACTCAGAACTGTGTGGAGGGGGTTGCCTTTGAGGTGTTGTTGGGCCACTCTGGGAGGAGAGGATGGGGCCCTAAACAATGTGGAGGTGATGGGGGTGGGGTGGGGTGGGTCGTGGAAAGGCACACAGGGCCCAACAGAGCCATTGAGGGAGCAGGGGAGAGCAGGCAGGAAAGAATGTTTCTAGTAGGTACGAGAATGTTTGCAAAGTCCTGGGAGAAGCAGTGGGCTCCGCAAGGCTGGAGGCCCAGATGGGTAGGGGGAGTGACGGGCGTCCGGACGGCAGAGGTTAGGGATGAGGACTGGCAGCCTGCAACACTTGCAGGGCACCCTCAGTACTTGACCGTGAAGGCAGTAGATTTCATTGCACACTTGCTTTTTTAATTTCAAAAATGTACTATGGAAATGTTAAAACACATGAAAAATAGAATAGTGTAACGAACCGTCCTCATACCCGTTGCTGACATTGAACTGTATCAATATATAGCCAGTCTTGCCTCGTTGATATTTTTCCAGTGCCCCCTCCCCCACCCCCCGGATTATTTTGAACCAAACCCCAGATATATCGTTTGAGTCAGTATTCAGTATGTATCTCTAAGAGAAAAGACTCTTTTTGAACATGCCATCATACCATTATTACAATTGAAAAATTAACACGAACTCCAAATATCATCGAATATTCAGCCAGGTTTCAAATTTCCCCAACTGCCTCAGAGACATCTTTTAACAGCGGTGTGTTGGGTCCAAACAGAATCTACCCATGGCACTTAGTTGATATGCCCTTGGGTCTCGTTAAATCAGTAAGAGTTGCTCCTCTCTCGTCTTGCCACCCCCCACCCCCCCACCCTGGCGCTCATTTGTCGAGAACAGGTGATTTGTCCTGCATAATGGGTTTGGTCATTGAGGGGATTTGAGCGGAGGTGAGTCATGGCCCGGGTGCCTACCCACATGAAACACACACATACACAACGACCCCCAAAATATGGCTCCTTGACATACTGCATATTTCAAGCATAAATTAAGTTGAGAAATGACGTGTACAAGGGCTGTCTGACCTTTCCCTGAAACGGGTCATAAAACCCTCGTGTGAGAAGTGCCCTCCCTATGCTCAGAGAAAAAGAGCATCTTATCTTGGACAGCCCCAGGAATCGGAATGAACGGGCCTTGCTAAGTGTCCCCCAGTTTAGCACACTTGGCTCATACCCTTCATCCGATCATATTTTTTTCCCCGACCTTCCACTCTTCGTCAAACCCAGCATAAAAACACTCAGAGTTAACCATTTCTTTGGGTCTTCTTTTCCCCGTGAAAGCTCCGTGTCATGTAAAACTTGGGTTAAATAAATTTGTATGCTCGCCTCTTGTCAACCTGTCTTTCGTTTTAGGAGTCCCAGTCAAGAGCTTGGAAGGCTTGGGAAAAAAAAAAAATATTTCCCACCCCTACAAGACACAGACGAAATGACTTAGAAGGGAAGCTTATTTATTTTCCACGTAGATGTGGAAGCATTAGCAGTTTAGCTCCATTGTGTTGGGACACAGGCTCCTTCTCCTTTGTTCGGTCATCTACGGGATCCACAATGGCTCACCACCAAAGTCCACCTGGCTCCAGTGAAATAGGAGAGAGCATACCTCTTTCCTGAAAGCCATGACCCCAGGGTTCCCAGATCCCTTTTGCTCACATCTTTTTGGCCAGACCTGAGTCCCATGGCTGTACCTCACTGCAGGGAAAATGGGAAATGTTGTCTCGTGCCCAGCTAACACTCCGCAGACAAAAAAAATGGGGCAATGGATAGGGTGAAAGGAATCTTTGCCGTGGAAGGTGTGGTTCGGTTTGAGGCATATTGAGTTTTGGGTGCCCGTGGATGAATGCCAGGGGACATACCTGCTACCCAGAAGAGAGGTCTCAGGGGAAAATGAGACTTAGGATTCGTGATTTTCATTAGGAAGCCATAGGCCCTTGAGCGAGGGAGGAACCCAACAGACCCAGCCATTTGGGAGGGCAAACATTGCATGTCATTTGCAGGATCAGTCGGAGAGAAATGAGGCCGAGAGTGGGTCGCATGGGAGCTGTTACAATGATCTAGAAGACTTTGCAAGGGGATAGTCACAGAACTCAGAAAGTGATTACACGGGATGGAGGAGGCAGGGAGAGAGCCAAAGATGAATCAAGGTGACAAGTTGAAGTGGCGGAGAGAGTAAAGATGCCATTGTACAGAGAAGACAGAAAGAGGGACAGATCTCTGATAGGGTGAGTGGATGAGAGGAGAAAGAAGAGCTTGCTTTTAGGCATTTTAATATTTTAATATGAGATGCCCAGGGCCATCCAGGTGGCCATGGAATGGAGGGTAGTCCAGGGCCCAGACTTGGTATCCGAGCTCAGAGTTCAAATCTGGATTCTGCTACTTCTAAGTCTTGTGACAAAGATCAAGTAGTGTAAAAACTTGCACTTTAGTGTCCTCAAAAATGGGGCGCCTGGGTGGCTCAGTCGGTTGAGTGTCCGACTTCGGCTCAGGTCATGATCTCACAGTTCGTGAGTTCGAGCCCCACGTCAGGCTCTGTGCTGACAGCTCGGAGCCTGGAGCCTGCTTCGGATTCTGGGTCTCCCTGTCTCTCTGCCCCTCCCCCACTTATGCTCTGTCTCTGTCTCTCTCTCTCAAAAATAAACATTCAAAAAAATTTTTTAAAATAAAATAAGTAAAACGAACAAGAGGACTTATAAGAATTGCATAAATATATGTAAAACATGCACATAGGAAATGCTTGATATCTGTTTGATTTTATTATTACAAGGGATTGGAAAATGCAAGCTGGGGGTCACCTCGGTGGCTCAAGTCGGTTTAAGTGTCCAACTCTTGATTTCGGCTCTGGTCAGGATCTCACGGTTGGTGAGTTCGAGCTCCACATCAGGCTCTGCTTGGGATTCTGTCTCCCTCTCTCTGCCGCCCTCCTTGGTCTCTCTCTCTCTATCTCTTTCTAAATAAATAAATAACAACTTACAAAAGAAAATGCAAGCCGGAAGCTCCGATAGGAGTTAGGGGTAAAGATTTGGGAATCCTTGCAACCAGGTGGGAATGTGTAAGATCCCCAGGGGAGAAGCGGGAAAGTGTAAGCACACGCTTGGAGAACATGCACGTGGGGAGAGGGAGCCCTCCCCTGACCCCACCGCACGCCCGTGCAGCTGTGGTCTCTGCACCATAGATATCACTTTCCCAGGTCTTACCATCCTTGTCACTTTTCATTAGTTAGCTGACTGTTCCATTAAAAGTCTGTTTCCCATCATCCTCTGTGAGGGTAGACCCCATGCTGCACCCTAGCACCTAATAACAGAGCCCAGCGCAAAGTAGGTGCTCAGTAATTACTTGTTGTTTAAAGGAGTCGTGCGCGGGAGTAAGATCTGTTGGGGGAGGAGTCTGCAAATATTTGTGTTGCCATGGAAGAGCGCTTGATGGAGAAGAAAACGCTACAAAGGGGTTGAAGGAAGGGTCAAGTTTAACTTGGCTTCTTACGATTTACAGCAGCCATCCTCTCCCCTTAGGCTTATTAAATGGCAGACCGGTTTTAGTGAGAATGAAGCTTTAAAATGCAGTCAGCCAAGCAGATCTAATCACATAAAGCAAGTGAAAAATAAACAGCCAATGTCTGGAATGGCTAATCAGAAGCCGGAAAAAAAAAAAAAATGAACATATGCGATTTCCTCCGAGGTCTGCCAGTCACCTTCTGGGTGCATCTCCATGAAGCTTCATGGGGACATCCAACGATTCTGAGTACGTATTTATTTGTGAGGGACTGCCGACTGTTTTATGAACATAATATAATAAATGATTCTCAGGGCAGAGAAACAATCCTATCTCTCTTCCAAGAAGGAAAAAGGCACGGCTGGGCACTTGGTGCCCTCCTCCAAATAATCCATCATTGTCATGACAAGTCCAGTGTCAGACTCTACAATGTGACTGTATAAAAGTCTTTCAGTCTATCATAGAATGGGAGCAGGAGCAGCCCTTGGAGACCATCCAGTCCAAGCTCATGACCTCATTTTAATGATGAAGAAACCAAGGCCTTGGAGGGAACCAGCACGTCAGAGAATGTTTTCACTGGGCACCTACTATGTGCTTCCCCATATATCTTTCATTGAAGCCTCATAAATATTTTCTATAGCTTATTGGAAGCGTGATATGTACATCTTACTCAGCGAGGGCAACTAACTTGCTCAAACCCCCAGTTGGTGGTAGAGGTTTGGCCCTGAGTCCACGCCTGCTGTAGCAGTAAGGTGGGGCAAGGTTATGCTGTGGCTAACAACCCCGTAGAGCAACAAAGCGTTACTGTTGTTCATCCCCCATGTTGGCCATGGACTGGCCAGGGGTCTTCCTTTTATCACGTTCATCCAGGGATGAATGAGAGACCCAGACTGTGGGAGGCTCCACTGCCAAGGGCCAAGGGGGAAGAAGGAGTATATCCACCCACATTGCCCTTCAAATCAGCCCAGAAGGGTACAACTCACAGTCCGCTGGCCAACATAAGTTGCTTGCCATTCCCAACCTCAAGGGAGCAGAGAAGGCAGTCTTACAGTGCACTGGAGACCCACAGAAAATACCTGGTGAGCTCCACCAATAACCACCACCCATTCTCTGTCCACAAACCCTCTCTGCCCCCCAGGGAAGCACTGAAGGGTTCCCTGGATGGCAGAGCCCCTTCATGGAAGAGTCTTCCCATTCATTTCTTGCACACCTCACTTTCTGCTTCCCCAGGCTGCCTCCCTCCACCTGGCTAAGAAGGAGCAAGATGTTCATTCTTTCTTCTGTGGCGGTTTAAGTATGTTGGCAAACATTACCAGACCCCAGGGCAGGAAGATGATAGGCAAAGAGAACCAAAATTACAGACTGTAAGATGTAAGAAAACAGGGTTTCGGTTTCCTCAGATCCTAATGTTAATGTTTACTTTTCTGCATGATATGCGGCAGTGGAAGAACATTCTTTTCTAGTCTATTTCTTTTTCCTTGCCTCCAAAATGCAGGTAAAACTTTTATATTACTTTAATTTGAAACTAATTTAAGGAAGCAAAGGGACTTCCCCAGTAGCATTTTATAAATCTCTGTTTGGGAGGGTGTGTGTGTGTGTGCGCGTGTGTGTGTGTGTTTATGAGGGAAACATTTTGAACATACACAAAAGTAGAGACAATAGCATTGTGGTTGTTTAAAAACAGGTCCGCAAGTCATTTGACATTCCTCTCACTATCTGTGTCCCTCTCCTGTGTACCCGGCTGGACATTTGTGATTGCCCCTACTGAAGAGTGTGATGGAAATAATGCTGTGTGACTCAAGCTAGACTAGAGAAGGCAGTACACAGTCAGCGTGGGGATCTCTCTTGGGGCATGCACCTTGGGAGCCCTGGCTACTGTAAAAGGAATCTTAAGAGCTGTTGTAGAGGAGAGGAAAAATTAGTTTTCCCTCTACCCATCTAAGGTTCATTGGTTGGCGCCCTGTAAATTAGTCAGATTAACAAGAGCAAACAGAAGTTTATTAACATGTACAGCACACACACACATACACACACACACATGGAACAACTCTGTGATGAGTTGCTCAAAGGGTCGTTGAACTTGGACTTATATAGCATCCTAGTAAAGACCTATAATATTATAGAAAACTGACAAGACAAAGGAAAAGGATTTTGAACTTCTGAGGGCAGCAAATTGTGGAAAAGCAGATATATGAGGACACGAATGGTAAATAAGGGCTACTTTTAGCAAAGTTTATGTAGGGGCCCCTGGGTGGCTCAGTTGGTTGGGCCAGTGACTTCGGCTCAGGTCATGATCTTGCAGTTTGTGAGTTCAAGCCCCGCATCGTGCTCTGTGCTGACAGCTCGGAGCCTGGAGCCTACTTCAGATTCTATGTCTCCCCCTCTCTCTACCCCTACCCTGCTCACGCTCTGTGTCTCTCTGTCTCTCAATAATAAATAAATGTTTAAAAAAAAGTTTATGTAGATTTCTCTCGTGCCATCTTTGAACCAATAAGGGTCTAGAGCTGCCTCTGGTGATTACCTTCTGTCCTTCCTGTGAGAGAGCAGAGGGAAACGCCGTTACAAATTTCTGTCCTGCCTTTAGGGAAATAGGAGGAGGGCAGAGAGCTTTTTTTTTTTTTTTTTGTATCTGCTTTTTCTTCATTGCTTTCAGCTCAAAATAAATTCTCATGCCAGAGTGGCATATTTTGGGGTGGCATAGTTTGCTATTGCTTCACTGTCATAGGAGAATCATACACACAGAGAAACAGAGAGAGAGAGAGAGAGACAGAGACAGAGAGACAGAAAGACAGAGTAGACAGAAGAACCCAAGGAGCTCCAGATGTTGGAGTCTTCCCAGCCCATGTACCAGGCAGGCACATTAGTGAACCTTGAGCTGTTTCCATCACGGCCGCCATCTGATAACTGTAATTGTATGAGAGACCCAAAGCAAGCCTCATCTTAGCTGAGCGCATTCAACCCTGAGCACCTTGAAAGAGAATAGTAAGCGTTGTTGTCCTAAGCCTCTAAATCTTGTGGATTTATGGATAACCACAACACGTATAAAAAACCCCACGTATAACGACATCACTCACCTTCAACAATTACCAACTCCTGGCCAGGTTTGTTACAATCTAGACCCCCACCCGGTTGCCCCACTTCCAAATATTTAGAAGCAGACCCCCTGTGTCTCATCACAGTCTTTCATCTCTAAATAGTCCAGCATTTCTTGAAAAAGATAAAGACTCTACCAACAGTTGCGGGTTGAAATGTGTCCTCCAAAAATATGGGTTGAAGTCCTAACCCCAGTGCCTGTGAACATGATCTTACTTGGAAATAAGGTCTTTGCGGATATAATCAAGGTCAGATGAGGTATCCCTGGATTAGGATGGCGTTGATCCTCTGACTGATGTCCTTATAAACGGAGAGAAAATTTGGACACAGAGGCACACAGGCACAGAGTGAGAATGCCACATGATGGTGGAGGCAGCAATCGGAATGAGGTGTATACATGCCAAGGAACGCTGAGGATTACCAACGAGCACCAGAGGCTGGGAAAGAGGCACAGAAACAGATTTTTCCTCAGGACTCCAGAAGGCGCCAATGCTGGCGACAGCTTGATTTCAGACTTCCAGCCCCCGGAACCGTGAGAGACTACATTTCTGTTGTTTTGAGACACCCAGTTTGTGGGAACTTGTTCGGGCAGTCCTAGGAAATGAGCACCCCATCCAAGAAGCACTCTATTTTAAGATGAAAATTAGGTATTTCTTTTCCTCTCATGCATTAGCTCTCATCTTTCTGGAGCTTGTTGAAGCTTCTGGTCGTGTGTGGAGTTATGATTTTGTACCTCATAAATATAGACAGACCACCCTGGGTCTGTCATTCCAGTGTCCTTTTACCCTCAGATTACATAACCTCCTGTAAGCAGTTGTGGCCTGGACCCAGTCGTGAGAACTCAGCTGCCGTCATGTGTTCTGGAACAGGAAGTTGTACTTGTAGGGAAAGAGCCTATGAGCTTTGGCCCCAGTCAGACTGGGATTCCCTCTCGTGCTATGAGGCTTCAGCAGGTGCGTGTGGCTTCCAGAAAGTTTATTCTCATTCTGAGCCTTGTTCACCCGGTAGTAAAAATAAATAAATAAATAAATAAATAAATAAATAAATAAATAAATAAAAAATAAAAATTAACCCTTTAGATTCCAATTCCAAGCTATTACCATGGGAATAAATGGAAAGGTTGAACAAGCAAGCTGGCCCCACACCCGGCACATGGAAGTCTCGTTTCTGCTTTGAGTAACCAAAGTGGGAAGAGAGCCCAGGGTGCTGAGTCTCCTGGTTTCCTCAAAGTGTTTCAACAGCTGCCAAGTCTGTGCTCTGAAAGCACGAGATGATTCCCGTCTTCTCCAACTTCAGGAAGAAAATGGACTGGCTTGAGAAGCTGCCCCTTGACCGGTGGTGGGCAGAATACCCGGGGCCTGATGTGGTGTGGTTTTAGGGGGATTAGGAAGGGATTCTAAACAAAGGTCCTGAAATTCCAGCGCAGGGAAGTTACTCCTTTTATTCTGAGCTGTGCACTTGAATCTTCCAAAGTGTAAGTGGTACCTCAGTAAGTCCCCACCACCCTAGAGAGAATTAATTTGCTACACCACTCTCCTCTAAGACTGGGGGCCCCGCATGGTATAAAGGGCACCGAGGGAGCCGGAAGGAAGGGTCAGTTCAGACAGGCACGTCCCCAGAGGCTTTCCTGTCCTCTGTGGTGGGCGGGGGCTTGGCTGGAGCCCAAAATGGACAGAATGGGTGGCTGGAATGGAGGTGCACAGCCTCTGCACCCCACACATGCAAGGGGTGGTTCTTCCTGCTGGCTCTTCCGTGCAAGGCACTCCATCTGCTCGACCCCGGGGTTCCTCACGCGTTAACTGAGGGTGTCAGGCTAGATAAACCAGAGACCCTTCAGGCTGTGGCGTCCTTGACATCACTAACTAGAGCTCTAACCATGCTTTTTCAGCTTGGTGTTGGCCTCTCTGTTACTTGTGTGCTTGGCTTCAAGGAAGACAAAACTGAGCCAAAGGTGGTTTTAGCAATACAGACACTTGATTAATGCAGGAACAAAAGGTCTAAGGCTCGACTGGCCACTTGTTAGCAACCCCCAGAACATCACATCCCTCTTCTCCTGAGTGCTTCTCTGGTTTTCCAGTCCTGTGTAGCCACAAGAGCACAAAGTAGCTTCATTCCTGCCTTTCCTGCCCTGGATGTTGATAGGAGGGTATATATCTTTCTCCACAAGCACCCCAGCCAATTCGCCTTATATCACATTGGCCAGGACTGGGTCATGTGTCCCCCAGACCAGGGTCCAGCTCACTTCCCAGATGCCCAGGTATGTCTGGACCAAACCTGAGCTCCGCCAGCAGAAGAACAGACACCTGGTGAGGACACTCCAGCTCAACTGGGTCGTATCCATGGCTTCTCTGAGACAGAATCACGGCCTGAACAAGAGCATCATTCTTGTGGAAAAGAAAATTCACTTTAGGATAACCTTTTACAAAACCACTCTGGGGAATTTCACTGGCAAATGTGGGGCTTGCCTCCGTTTTACTCCCTCTTCAAACAAGGGCCACTTCATCGGGGGACCTGTTCCAATAGAGCCGTGGGTTCGCTCAGGACAGTGGTCTTCACTGGACCTCGAAGGTGGATCTGGTGAGAGCCACTGCCCGGAGCTTTGCTGCAGGTGAGCGAGACAGAGAAAGCAGCAGACGTGTCTCCATAGAAACTTCCAGAGACTCAGCACACCAGCTGCCCTGAAAAAAAAAAAAAAAAGGATCTGCTGTGGCCCCTCCAAACCCCAGGCTGCTGACAGAAAGCTTCTTCCTGTTTCCGCCATATTCTCTCAGAGGCCTCAGCTGCTCTTTTTGATTTTTCCCGAACAAAATAATTTCCCCATCACTAGCCTAGCGTTGACTCTAGAACCCAGGCAAAAGACGTGAGAAGGAAACGTGAGAAAGAGGAAGTGAAGGGGATGTGTTTCATGACATCCTAGTAGACAGAAGAGACATGGATGGATAACAGAAGTTGGGGGATGACAATAATCTGTTAAAAAATTGTAGAGTGACAGCAAAGGGATCTGTTCAAGGCAGCCTGCTGTGTGGCCCAACCCTGGATGAGGTCGCCAATAACCCTGGCTCTGGCATTTATTGCTTGTGTGAATTGGGCAATTTAGCCTAATTTCTCTGAGCCTCAGTTTACTCATCTGTAAAATGGAGCTAACAGCACTTTTTATGTAGGGCTGTTATGAAGATTACAGATAATGCAAAAGCCCTGGGCATGTGCTATACCAAAATAAAGGACACATTTCCATCTTGAGAGTCGGTATACTAGACCAGAAAGAGCGCAGCTTTAGGGGAAGAGAGACCCCTACGTTACATCCTGTTCTGCTGCTTCCCTTGTGGTCACTCAACAAATGTCTCTGAGAATCTTGGAATGCTGTCTCCCTTGAGAGGATTAGGGAGAATGGTATTAAAGTATCCAGAGTGGGCCAGGCAGATAATTCGTTCTTTGTAAGTGGTGCTTGCGGTTGCTTTTTAAAATTATTATTATTGCCGAATTTTGCGTTAAAATGTGCTCAATTCTTGGAGCACATGGGTGGCTCAGTCGGTTAAGCGTCCGACTTCGGCTCAGGTCATGATCTTGCGGTTTGTGAATTCAAGACCCGCGTCGGGCTCTGTGCTGGCAGCTCAGAGCCTGGAGCCTGCTTCAGATTCTGTGTCTCCCTCTCTCTGTGCCCCTCCCCCACTCACACTCTGTGTGTGTGTGTCTCTCTCTCTCTCAATAATAAATAAGCATTAAAAAAATAACATAAAATAAAATCTTTAAAAATTTGTTTAAAAAAATAAAAATAAAATAAAATAAAATAAAATAAAATAAAATAAAATAAAAGGCAGTCAAGTCCTTAACCTGATCTTTGGTATCACGTTCACCACTGTGCATAAAAACCTTCTGGTATATAATCAATGCTCCCAAAGTATTTCTAAATGAATGAATGAATGAATGAACAATCGCTGAGATGAAATGTACAAAGCCCCCCCTTGCCAAGGGCCCGGAAGCAGCGGGCTCTCAATCAATGGCCACTCCCTTCCCCTGGGTGAGACCACAAAATTTAAGGTGGCCAAAACAAAAACCCTCAGTAGCCAGCATAAATAATATTTTAATGCAAAATGTTTTGGGGAATCCAAATGTAAAAAGTCAGCAATGAGCAAAATATCAAAATGTTTAAATAAAGACAGGATCCTTGACAGTGTTGAGTCATATTGGAGCCTGAGGCAAAAGGACGAATCAGTCATTCTGATCCCGACTTTAGACATGAAGGCCTCAATCTCTTCCCCACAGTCCCCCCCTTCCCCTCCTTCCCAGGTCTTCTGGGGTTCTGGTGGGTCCCTCCCCCACATTGGAAACAATTGTTGCTCTTTTTAAAAAAGACAATGCCCTGACTTACTCCTGGGGAGCAAACAGCGTGTCAGGGGGCGGGGCCTGAGTATCTGTATTTTTTTAATTCCTCAGATGGTTCTATTGTGCAGCCTGTGCTGGGAATCACTGTTACCACCAGAGCCTGGGGGGTTCCCTGGAAAGCCAGTCATCCCTCCTCTGGGGGCTCCCCTAGCAGAGAGAGGAGGAAGCAAGTAATTATAGTCTTATTTTTTCTGTGCAGACGTTGGAGAAAAGCCAAAATGCTAGGCGTCTTTCTGCCAATCCGAGATTCACTGGTTCCTGGAGAGCCTCGTTGCCGAAGCAGGCTGCCTGCCGGCTCATCCCTGGCTCCCTCTGCTGCCCACCTGGACAGTCCAGAGTCTCGCTTCTCAAATAGCAGGTCATTAAGATCGCTGGGTTTCAGTGGCCCCTTCTCTCCCAGAGACAGCATACCTCCCTAGTAAGGTGTTTGGGAGAAACAAATTCCCTGCTAACAGCATTCCTAGTGTCCAGTACCTGCTAAGTCCTCCACAGTTGGGGCTGTCATTCAATGCTAATTTTTATCAGAGTGATGGTGTAGATGAAGGAATATGTGCATTCCTTTAGATAAGTCAACAAATTCTGCAGAAGCATTTGTTATATGCTTGTGGATAGATTGACTGTGTTGTCCTCTGGGAAGCTGTGTTTATCTGGCCAGTCAATAAATACTTATTATTCCCACACTTCCAGCCAGACACTATTTTAGGCATGAGGGAAAATGGTGGGCAGTAAAAGACGAAGCCCCATCCCTTTCAGTGCCTGTGGAGAGACAGAGAATAAGTCAAAGAACAAACAAATGTATGATGTAGGGTTAAGTAGAGGTGTGTGCTTTAAGGGAAAAGGCAGCAGAGTAGAAGGAGAGAGAGTTCTTTTCACCAGGGGGTGAGGGAGGTGACATTTGAGCCGAGCTGTGAATAAGTGAACCATGGCATCATTTGGAGAAACTTCCCGGCAGGGAACGACAGTGCAAAAGCCCTGGGGTAGAAACACTCTTGGCTGTTCTAGGAACCATAGGCTCACAGGGCCACAGAGAAGTGAGGGGAAGCCGGGCTGAATATGACAGTGACGTTGGGCCCTTGATGTTTATTCTAAGCATGGTTGGAAGCCTTGGAAGATTTTGAAGGAGGTCGAGGTAGCACAAAATGTTCTAGAGATAAAAAGGCCTAATAAAGCCTTGCAAACTGAGTTTGTGTCTGTGCATGTGAGGGGAGGATTCTGTAGAGGTCCCTGCAGAAGGTCACAGTGGTCTGCCTAAGCCACAGAAAGCTTCTGTGGGTCCCATTTGCATCCTCCAGCCCCAGAAGGCAAAGAGCTTCCTAGAACATTTTCCTGAACTTTGTAGGATCCGTGAGAGCAGGGCTCACTGCTATTAAGAACCGGGTTCGGGAGCAGCTCTCGGTGCCCTGAGGCAGGCCACCAACCAACGAGAGGCATCCCATGAGCCTCTTGGGGCCTTGAGCAAGCTGTAGCCAACACTTGCCTTTCCCCCAGCGATTCTTTTCACAGCAACCAGGTGAACGGCTGGGAATTCAGCTTTTCCGTTTTCTCTGTTACAAGAAAGACAAGAAGGCCAGAGAAGTTAGAGACAGAATTTCTAAACCAGTGGATTATTGAAATGACCTCAGTGTTCAAGGTATTCCCTTCTTCAAGGTTGCCTAAGCTTCAGGCCAGCGATGTCCCTCTCTTCTGTCAGTGGTGGACAGCAACTGAATACCTACCCCATGTGGCTGGGGGGCCTCCCGTCCTGTGTTGATTCTGGATTTTTTTTTTTTTTTTGCCTTTCCTGAAATAGCGGCTCACTTTTCTGATGTTTGCCAGTCTGCATGCTCTGAAGACATACATAGGCCAGGATAGCTGCAGGTGCCAGGGAAGCAGGGTGAGAGTCTCCAGAAGCTTGCCGCATGTGGGCCCAGGAAAGAGGGCTGGCATCTGGGGCAGAGGAGACACAAAATCACTTCACAGATACATCAGACTATGGTCCAAAAGTGTGTGTTCCCCCCAGCCCAAATTCATATGTTGAAATCCTAGCCCCCAATATGATGGTATCAGAAGATGGGCCCTTTAGGAGACGATTAGGACATGAAGGAGGAATCCTCAAGAATGGGATTAGTCACTTTCAAATTTGGTTAAGTGTCCAGCTTCAGCTCAGGTCATGATCTCACAGTTCGTGAGTTTGAGCCCCGCGTCGGGCTCTGTGCTCACAGCTCAGAGCCTGGAGCCTGCTTCACGTTTTGTGTGTCTCTCTCTCTCTGCCCCATCCCCATTCATGCTCTGTCTCTCTCTGTCTTAAAAATAAATAAAACATTAAAAAATTTTAAAAAAAGAGAGAGAGAGAACCCCCGACCGCTCTCTCCCCGTCTTTCTACTACATGAGGATTAAGGAAAAGTCTCTAATCTGGAAGGAGACTCCCAACATCCGGCCATGCTGAGACCTGATCTCAGACTTGCAGGCTCCAGAACAGGGAGGAAGAAATTTCTATCGTTCGTAACCCACCCAGTTCGTGGTACTTTGTTATCGCAGCTCAGAGGGGCTGAGACATGGGTTCAGCTTCCACTCTGTGTGAGACTATCCCAGGGCCATGGAGTGTAGGGAACTAGTCTGGCAGAGGTCCCTGCCTCTGGGGTACTTCTCCGCCAGGGGGAGACTCTTTGCCAAGCCCAGCGCCCATCCCTTCCTTCCCTGAGAGAGATAGAGAGAGAGAGCTCAGAGATGTTTCACCAACAGCTTTGGCTGCAGCCTCTTCCTACATCTTTACCAAGTCAGTTCCAAGGCCTCTAATGATAAAATCACCCTCCGGCATTCATTCCATACATACGCAACAGGTGTCTGCTTTATCCTGGGCACTGGCAGGGGCAGAAAGTTTATTGCTCTTTCTTTGATTTTCTAAAATGTTAGCATTCGATCTATGTTGGATTTGTAGTTTTCTTGGGTTTTCTGGCTGTGTAAGAACCACAACACAAGTAGTTCACTCCAACATCAATATTGGTGCTCATTTAAATAAGTTCTAATTAAAGTAACTTAGGCCAAGGGGGTTCTGTACCTTCCTCTCGTCTAACGCTGTCTGAACTTGAAGAAAGGGCTTGAGGGAAACTGCAGACCGAAAGGGGATCTGGGCCAGATTTCTCACCCAGGGCACCTTTATGGCCCTTCAAGCAGACCTTGTGGTGAGACCCTATCTCAGCAAAGGCATAGACAACTTCAGTCTTGTGTGATGCACAGTAATGTGGACACCTCCATCCTTGTTTCCTTTCCTTTTCTTCCCTTCCTTTCTCTTCCCTTCCCTTCCCATCCCTCCCCTTTCCTTCCTTTCTCTTCCCTTTCCATTTCTTTCCTTTCCTTTCGCTCACTGAAGGGGCTTCCTCCAAGGGTCTTAAGTGACAAGGGCCAAGCCCCTTATAGCTCTGTCCCCAGAGCTCTTAACCTCAGGTTTTATGCACAGTTACTATTTAATGAGCACACGAAAACTGAATTTCACACACTTTTGTTTATTTGTTCTTAGCAGCCTTAAGAGAACTCAGCCTTCGGGGATGCTGCTGGAAAAGTAACCATTTGCTCTTTGAAGTGACATCATGTTTGCTTTTTTGTACCAGTAGGTGTGTTTTCCCCCGTCTCTTCCATTTTGGTCTATTTGGCCTCAAATCTTCTTATCGGGGAAATCAGTCAGAGGTTGCCTTTTCTAATCTTCCTCATTCTGGTTGATTTCGCTATTTATTGGACCATCTTTATTTCTTCCTAAAGTATTCAGATTTAATTACATGTTTTTCTGCTGCCTTTGGTTCAAGTGTGCTAATTATGCAGTATTTAGTCTGTCTCAAGTTTATTATTAGACTTTGCATTGTCCCTGCATTTGCGAAATTGCAGAGAATTTGTATTTTTAGGGCTCTTTCCATTCATGGTTGTTACTACTTGAGGAAACTAATATATACATATGAGATATATATATCAAGTATATCTCATATGTATATATAAGACCACGCTTAATATTTCCAGTTTCAAGGGTAGCATTCTACTGACTGAATCAAAGTTGGTTAATTCTGTTGGCCAGCTTATGAGCATTGCTTTAGTAAAGTCAACTCAGTGCTACAGCTTTTCCTTAGAATGAATGCTGGAAAAATCAGGGGAACTGAGATACTGAAATGTTGTTTTGTTGTTGGCTTTTGGTAACTTCCATGTGGCTCCTGCTTCAGAATTTTGCCTTGAAGATGGATGTAAAGTTATCTACGTGTATAGCTGAGGGCTTACTTCAAAATCCTACTGTGGGTTTCCGGAATAAGGAGGCAGTTGGCCATCCGGTGTGGCAGTGCCCCATCTCTTCCGCATCAAGGGAGCCCCAGCTGCCCACCTCTCCCCTCTTTTTGGCCATTAAACACCTTAATGGCAGCTGTACCATGGAATGGCGAGAGCTATGACTACATCACTGCTGTTCCTACTTGGCTAATGCATTCAGTCATTCACACACTCAGTTGACAGATACCTGCCCTCATGAAATGCATGATAGAGGAGCAGGAAAAGTACTCAAGATAAAAACAAATGAAAACAGGGGCGCCTGGGTGGCCCAGTCGGTTGGGCGTCCAACTTCCGCTCAGGTCGTGATCTCGCAGTCTGTGGGTTCGAGCCCCGTGTCGGGCTCTGTGCTGACAGCTCAGAGCCCGGAGCCTGCTCCGGGTTCTGTGTCTCTCTCTCTCTCTCTGCCCCTCCCCACCTCATGCTCTGTCTCTCTCACTCTCAAAAATGAATAAATGTTAAAAAAATGTTTTTTAAAACAAAACAAAAAAACAAAACAAACGAAAATACACTATGTCAAGTGGTGCACCAGATTGGCGCATCATTTCGGAATTCTTCACGGCGTGCTCCTCTTAGAATTGCACATCACACTTTGCCACTGACAGTGAAGGTTCTCTGACTGAAGGTAGATACCTTTCTCTCGATGTTGGCTTGGTCACGTGACTCACTTTGGCCGATGGGATATTTGTGGCCATGTTGTAAGAAGAGCCTGAAATCTGCCTGTGGGGTTTTGGCCTGCTTCTTCTGCTTCTGCCGTTGCCAGGAGCACATGCCCTGAAGTAGTTTCTGGACTCAGAATAATGAGACACTGCAGAGCTGGCTTGAACCCAACCCACAGCCTGGAGGCAAGCCCAGAAGACTAAAGACGAAGCAGAGGCACTCAGCTGAGCCCCGCCGAGAGCCACCAATCCGGCAGGCCTGCAGATCTGTGCGCATGAGAAGAAACGTTTGCTACAGGAAGTGACTTGAGTTTGAAGGGAGATTTGTTACAAAGCAGTATCACTGAAAGAGCTGACTGACAGAAGTGGTGGTAAAGGCTAAAAGAAAAACAGAGCAGCATAAGGGACAGAAAGTATCCATGCAAGAAAAGAGGAGTAACATTTTCTTTGGGACAGCAGTGCCGACTCTCTGGATATGGTGACATTTGAGCAGGAACTTGCGGCACTCACATTTATGGAGCAGTTATGTGAGCCAGACATTGAGTTGTCTCACTTATTATTGTTCACACATCTTCTGGGGTGGGTACGGCTGAAGCTATCATTTTTTTAAGATAAGGGAACTGAGACACAGAGAGATTTTGGGCCTTGCCCAAGGTCTCACACTTAGTAAGTGGGAGGTTTGAGATTCTCTTTTATGTCAACTGCATCTTGATCTATCGTAACGCAATCTGGCACTAACCACCTGGAGTTAGCACAGACCCCAGAAGTTCAAGGGCACGGCCCCAACAACACTACCCTTATTTTAGATGCCAGCCACACTTTGGGTTATACAAACTGACTGGCTATACATCCAGGGGTTTTCATGACCCCCTCCAGGTTCAGTAATTTGCTAGAGTGACTCACTGAACTCAGGCAAGTGTTGCACTATGATTACAGTTTATTGTAAAGGATATAAGTGGGGCAGAGGATACAAATAAAGGGACACATACTAGGCGCGTTCTGAGGGATACAGAGCTTCTGAACTCTCTCCCTTTGGTGTCAGGACACATCATCCTACCAGCACATCAGTGTGTTCACCAATTAGGAATCCTTGATGTCCGTGCACTTTTTCTCAGGGGCTCGTAGGTAGGCATAGTTGACAGAATCATTGACCATGTCATTGGAGTCAATTTGCATCGCCCCTTTCCTTCCTGAATGCCAGCTGGCTGAAAGTTCCAACCCTTTCATCACAGGTTGGTCCTTCTGGTGACCGGCACCCATCCTGGTCTCATTAGCCTAACAAAGACGCTCCCATCAGAAATTCCAAGGGGGATTAAAGCTCTCTGCCAGGAACATGTGAATGAAAAAAAGTAATAACTGAAGCTCCCTGGACAGACTCAAGAGCAGAATCGACTCAGCAAAAGAAAGACTTCATGAGTTGGAGGAAAAACCTGAAGAAGTCACCGGGGAAGCACAACTGGGAGATGATGAAATGGAATATAAGATGTTAGGAGACCAGAGAATAAAGAGAACTCCCCTCAAATGTCTAACTAAGGTGGCAGAAAGGAAAAAACAGAGAATGAGAGAGAAGGAACATTCGGTGACATAAATTCTTGAGAATTTCTAGAAATGATGGGAGAACTAGCTTCCTCAGTCTCAGAAAGCCCAACTAATGTCAAGTAGGATATTTAAAATGACAACTGGGGGCACCTGGGGGGCTCCGTCGGTTAAGCAACTGACTTCAGCTCAGGTCACGATCTCATGGTTTGTGGGTTCTAGCCCCACATCAGGCTCTGTGCTGACAGCTCAGAGCCTGGAGCCTGCTTCAGATTCTGTATCTCCCTCTCTCTCTGCTTCTTCCCGTCCTCGTGCTCTGTCTCTCTCGTCTCTCAAAAATACATAAACATTTTTAAAAAATTTAAAAAAAAAAGACCACTGTATCTGGTCATAACAGAGAAATCCCAAAGATAAAAGATCTTAAAATCTTTTAAGAGCATGTGACTCTTGATCTTGGGGTTGTGAGTTCAAGGCCCATGTGGGGTGTAGAGCTTACTTAAAAGAAAAAAAACAACTTGGCACCTGTGTGGCTCAGTTGGTTAAGCATCAACCCTTGATTTCAGCTCAAGTCATGATCTCAGGGTCCTGGGATTGAGCCCCACATCAGGCTCTGCACTGACAGCTCAGAGCCTGCTTGGATTCTCTCTCTCCCCGCTCTGTCTTTCTCCTACTCTCTCTCTCTCTCTCTCTCTCTCTCAAAATAAATAAATAAACTCTTAAAAAAATAATGATATCTACAATTTTCCGTAGGCTGGTATTCTGTAGTATTTTTTTTTTTTTTAATAACGTAACACACGCCCATGGAAGAAAATGAAGAAATTACCAAAAAGCACCAAAGCAAAAATTAACCATTCATAACTAAAGGGTTAACTACCCTTCGGGATCATGACTACCTTCGTGTTGTGGTACCAGCAGAATACCCAGGCAGGCATTTAAAGTGTGAGGCGAGTGTAGATGCTGATTAATTTTTGATGGTTGACTGAGCATTTGTTTAATCTTTGGTTGAGATGTGTGCACTTCATGCTGAAGACGGAAAATGCATGAAACGATGTTCTCAGCACTTTTCCTGCATGCTATATGCCTACTGCAGTGAACCGGGGCTCACAAGGCAAATGTTAGTCATGAATGTATTAACCTCGTTTCCTTGGGAACCACTGAGCAGAGGGGAGAATGCTGGTCACATTTAGCAGCCTGCCATGTGTAAGGCAATTAGTTCCAGAATTTGTCAGATGACAGTTCTATTTTTGAGCACTTTCTTATCAATTAGGAGAAAAAATATCTGACAGGCAGGGATTTCTCAGCAGTTTGGGGGGTGAGTTAGTTTATAAGCAACAGGAAGGCGACTTTAAACTGCCTCGTACCAAGATCGTTACCGTTTGTTCCTCTCTGTGGAAAGTCTTGATGGATGGGCTCAGGCTTAAGAGACACACAAGGAGTGAGAGGCTGATGTTCTGCTTGTGCTCTTCGGAATAAACACAGATCGTGGCAGACATCCGGCTTCGTCCTCAGAGTCGGCGCACACAGTGCCTCATCATTTCGCCCTGGAAAGCACCGGTGGTGCGGATCGTGGGACAGTTCTTTGCTGTGAATCATGTAGGTTTGGGAAAGCTTTGAGCAAGCATCATAAAAGTAACCAGATCGATGCAGCCATTTATGGAGTACTGTGAGCCAGGCTGCGCGCTAAACCATCGGCCAATCACCCCAACGAGGGTCAGAAGGTGGCAGATTGGCCTGTCATATGAGCGCTGTAAAGAGAAACAACGGAAGCTATAAAGAATTCACGATCTAGGAGTTCCATTTATGTATGTATCGTATATCTCGTACTTTCTTCCTATTTATATTATGATGTTTTGTTATCTTACAAGACCTTCCTGGCGGGAGAGGGCTGCCTCTCCCAGGGCCAGCCAATTCTTGGAGATGGCAAAGGGCCAGGCAGGAGCCAACCCTTGATATGCAAGCTGACCAGTCCAGAGCTGGACGTCCTCCATCTGGCCCCACACAGCCCGGGGCTGCGTGAATCGTCCCAGGGCTAGGTGTCAGGGACTAGAAACCACCCCGATAGCCCACAGTCTGCCAAAATTATTCAAACTAGCCATTCTACGATGTTCACCCAGCCCTGCTTGTCCTTCCTGTGGAAACGCCAATAAGGGTTGTGTCTTAAACCTTCGCTCCTGTCTTCTGCCTCCTGACCACCCTGGTGTTTTTCCCGTGAGGCTTTGATTGGTGTGCCTTCCGTCCCTAGGACCTGTGAGTGTAGTAAACTTTGTTCTCCTGAGCCTCCCTGTGTCTCCTCTTGTGGCCACACCTGGATGACTATCTCATAAAAGAATACCCGCTGGGACCCAGCAATTGCACTACTATGTATTTATCCAAGGGATAAAAAAAAGTGCTGATTCGAAGGAACACATGCACCTCAATGTTTAGAGCAGTACTAGCAACAATAGCCAAATTATGGAAAGAGCCCAAATGTCTATCAGCTGATGAATGGACAAAGAAGATGTGGTATGTATACACACACTCACACACACACACACACACACACACACACACACACTGGAATATTACTCAGTGTTCACAAAGAATGGCATCTTGCCCTTTGCAACAACGCGGATGGAGCTAGAATGTATTATGCTAAACAAAATAAGTCAGTCAGAGAAAGACAAATACCATATGACCCTACTCATATGTGGAATTTAGGAAACAAAACAGATGAACATAGAGGAAGGGAAAGAAAAATAAAATAAGATAAAAACAGAGAAGGAGGCCAACTATGAGAGACTCTATAAAATATAGAGAACAAACTGAGGGTTGCTGGAGGGGAGGTGGGTGGAGGGTTGGGCTACATGGATGATGGGCATTAAGGAGGACACTTGTTGGGATGAGCACTGGGTGTCATGTAAGGGATGAATCACTAAATTCTACTCCATTATTACACTCTATGTTAATTAACTTGGATTTAAATAAAATTTTATTTTTTTATTTAAAAAAATTTTTTTTATGTTTATTTATTTTTGAGAGAGACAGAGATAGAATGTGAGTGGGTTAGGGGCAGAGAGAGAGGGAGACACAGAATCTGAAGCAGGCTCCAGGCTCCCAGCTGTCAGCACAGAGCCTGAGGCAGGGCTCGAACTCACGGACGGCGAGATCATGACCTGAGCTGAAGTCGGATGTTCAACCGACTGAGCCACCCAGGCGCCCCAATACCCTTCTGGTTTTTTTTTAAGATTTTTTTTTAATCTTTATTTATTTTTGAGAGAGATAGAGACAGAGCAAGAGTGGGGGAGGGGCAGAGAGAGAGGGAGTCACAGAATCTGAAGCAGGCTCCAGGCTCCAAGCTGACTGTCAGCACAGAGCCCGACGCGGGGCTCAAACTCACGGGCTGTGAGATCATGACCTGAGCCGAAGTCGGACGCTCAACCAACTGAGCCCCCCAGGCGCCCCAAGCTTTAAATAAAATTTTGAAAAAAACATATGCAACACTGTGGAGAATAGCCATTATCCACAAACTTACCACGTGCATATGCCCATTTTAAATTAAGAAAATTGGGTTGTAAAGAGCTTAAGCCTGCATAGGTTGTTAAGGGGGAGAGTAGAATGTGAGCCTAGGTTCGTCTGTCTGCGGGCCACACTCAATCCCCTGCCCACTCAGTACTCAAAGCACGGGCCCTGACCAGCCACATGGGCTTCCCCTGGGAGCCTGGTGGCAGTGAAGAAACTCAGACCCCACTCCAGACCTAGTGAATGAGATTCTGCCTTGTAACCAGACCCCAGGTGGTTCCAAGGGAAGCTGGAGAGACTCCGTTCTCCACCCGCTCGGCCAAGCACCACTGAGGGGAGAAGTGCGAACCACAGGGCATTATGGGAGTGACACAAATGAAGCCGGATAGAGAGAGCCTGGGATTCTAGAGAAAGAAGCTGGTGTTGTGGGCTGGGATGGTCAGGGACATCTACCCACAGGAGGTCAAGCTGTAGGGAATTAGTTAAGATTCAGATCCATTAGCACTTAAAAAATTGTACAACATCCCTCTCACTCAACCACCCCACTGTCTCCATACGCAGAAGCCCCTGAGGTCTCTAAACTGCCCCAGGCGCTATGTTTTCCTGCAGGGCAACATTTTATCCGTGACGTGGTGACTGCTAAAACGGGAAAGCAGCGGGGCACCTGGGTGGCTCAGTCGGTTAATCGGCCGACTTCAGCTCAGGTCACGATCTCGAGGTCCGTGGGTTCGAGCCCCGTGTCGGGCTCTGTGCTGACAGCTCAGAGCCTGGAGCCTGTTTCAGATTCTGTGTCCCCCTCTCTCTGACCCTCCCCCGTTCATGCTCTGTCTCTCTCTGTCTCAAAAATAAATAAACGTTAAAAAAAATTTTTTTTAGACAGGAAAGCAGTACCTGGTTGAGAAGACAGTCCAGGCGACACAAGGGAGACTCCGGGCCCTGGCCCCGCTGCCACAGAGGCCATCTGCGCCACAGTCTCAAATCCTACGTGGGAGTGGGTGTCCTGGGGAGTCGTTCGCCTCTCCGCTCCTGTGTCTCTCTCAGATCCGTCTGGTAGCCAAAGTTAGGAAAAGCTCGTCTCCAAGACGCACTTTCTCCATTTAGACTCACAGATGAGATCAACATCTCTTGAAATGCTTATTTCAAGAAAACAGGCACGTTTTTAGGCACGGGCAATGATTGCAATGTGTCTGCTAACACCGGCATTTTTTTTTAAGCACGTGCGTCCTTCTCTGGGCACGCGGAAGGGGGGCTGACCCACATGTGTTCACATGCTCATTTACAAAAGAAATAAAAGACGCCGCTACCAATGCCAGCTGACTGTTAAAAGGCCAATCCTAAAACCTTGGATGGTTTCCACGGCACCTGCGGTCCATTAGCCTACACGGGCCTCCAGTTCCCTCGTGAGATCCCAACCCCAGGCAACCGACCTACCCAGCCTTCCTGGACAACCCCCTGAATCAAAAGATCCAGGCCCTTCCCTCAGCCTGCAGCCCTCCTTTATTTTCCTTCGTAGCACCTAACACCCCGGGACTTTGTTTTCGTAGTTTTTGTTATTTCTCTGTTTATAGTCTATCTCCCTGCTACTTGAATGCAGGGGTTTCGATGATTTTGTTCAGCGCTGAGTTCCCAGCATCTAAAACAGTGCCTAGCACCATAGCCACTGGTTGAATAAATAAACACATGTGTAAATAGACACCTAAATGAACGTGCTAGTTAACAATCGCCGAATGAGTGAATGTCGTTTAGAGATCGGAGCGCCAAAAATTACACGCAGAAGAATGTGGAGAGGGCCGGGACACCTCCCTGGCCTGGGGACTGGCGTGGGCCTTAGTAAATGTACCCCTACAAGAAAAAAAACAATGTAGGCATGGAGGGAAAGAAAATATAGACAGAAGCATCTGAGTAAATGGTCCAACAAGTGTTAGGGAGCCTGGAAGGGCACGTTTTCTCTTTTTGGCTACATGTCGCTGCTCGTACTGGCCAGAAAAGTGCTCAGGCACAGAGAACTTCCTGGTGCCACTGCTGAAGGGCTGTTGATCAAAAACGACAAGAAGCTCCCAAACATTTGATGTGGCTCACATTCATCATGGCAAGAGTCCCCGGAATACGCTCCATGTGAGGGGCTCAATGACTTCATTCCTTCTCAAGGGGAGTGAAGGAAGTGTGCTAAGGCCAAGTGACACAGCTTCGGCACCAGCGGTAGGGTGGCCTCGCTCCTGATCAGGACAGAGTAGAAATGCAATAGGCCTGCCCGGAGAGCCCGGAGATATCTCCCCAAGAACATTCCATGGCACAGTCTTGGGAGATGGGGTGCAGATCCAACATGATTTAGAAGGGTTCAGTGAACCAAGTTACAAGATTTCCTTCTGTGCAGAACTCCTCAGATCTTTCATATGCTAATTCAGATTGTGATTGACCCCTTGGTGGTGGTCCGGAGAGAAATGGGCAGCAAAACAGTGACTGGGGGATATGAGCAACAGGCACTGGTGATGAGTTAGAAAGGAATATGGAATATGGTCCAGCCACCCCCCCAAGGTCAGGCAGTGGGTGGCTGATGGGGCCATTTGCTGAGACTGGGAGACAAAAGCTCTTGTTTAGAAGGGACGAGCATGACTTTGGTTTAGGCATGTTGTGTAAGGGGAGCCTTTGAGAGAGCCAAGCAGAGAAGACAGTCAGAAATGGAGATTCTGAACTCCAGGGAGAGTATTTTTCTGCAGAATTGGGATGAATGAGGGGTCTTGTGCTGCTCTGAAGGCCTCCGGGGAGCCCAACTCTATAAGTCATCTCTGGAAGTGGCCATTTAGGGGCTCCAGAGATGCCATCTCCCCTTACCTCACCCCACTTAAGTCTCCTGACCCTTCAGATAAATGCAGATTTCAGTCACGAAATATATTGAATTCGAATAGTCTTACAATGGAAATTTCTTTTTTTAATTGTTAATTGCTTTAAAACTAGAGAATGAATCAAGAAAACGGTGATTATCACTGAATATAATTGTGTGAAACAGTGGAGGATTGCTGAAACGATTCATTTGGTCACCAAACACGCTAGGAACATCTTTCTGCGGAGGTCAATGGGTGTCCTCCAAAAAAAAAAAAACAAAACAAAACAAAAAACAGTTTTGCTGAATGGGAGTGATTCAATAGTGAAGGAAACTAGGTATTGCAAGAGACAGAAAAGAGAATTGCTGGACAGAGTCCTATTATAAAGATGTGATGACCTCAAACCGAGGACAGCTCAGCCCTCATCGTGAGGGGTCAGTCTGTGCACAGACGCACGCACTGTGGTGCTCTGGGAGGTGGCCTGGGGCCGTTCTGTTCTCCTTTACTTCCGCTGACCTGCAGCAGAAAGCAGGAAGTGACATCACAGGAAGTGACAGGATTCCAGAGAGGAAATGGATCATGGGAGAGGGAAGCTGGGTGGACCAGGAAAATATGGCCCCTCGCCACCGTTCCCCAGACTCTCTGCATTGACTCTGAAATGTATACTCCCTGCAAATGTCCAATCCCTATGTGTATACCTGAAACGAATATAATAGTATAAGTCATTTATATCTTAATTTTAAAAAGTTGTTTTTAATGTGTACTCATGGTGCACAAGAACCATCACTCATCCCATCTTGCAAACAAAAAAGCCTTGTAGCCCGCCTCCTTCCCCATCACCCAGCTGGCCTCACAGCAGTACCAGAGACTGAGCCTCACATCTGGGTGGGAAAACGTCACCCAGCCGGGCTTCTCTGACTGCCCCACAGGATGATGCACTAGCTGTAGGAATGGGCTCGCGGTGAGATCTCACCCAGACCAGCCATTTATCAGCGGGATCATTTAAGGCACATTACTCAAGCGTTCTAAGCATGGGACACTGGGCACATTGCTACCCTCTTAGTTTTAGTTGCTTCCTCTGCAAAACGAGTTAATAGTCTCAACCACAGCAGGATGCATTGCTGTGATTAATGTGAAATAATACCGGTGAGGAGCTTTATCTGTCACCTGCTACGTGGTGATCAGTAAATGGTAGTATTTTTGAATTGTGAAATGTTTCCATTTTTAATTGTGCCACATAACGTAAACTTTGCCATCCTACCCAGTTTTTTTGTTTGTTTATTTGTTTTCAGTTCAGTAGTGTTAAGTACGTTCCCATTTTGTGCAGTAGGTTTCTAGAACTCTTTTCAGCTTGCAAAACTGAAAGTCCTTACCCATTGAACAACTCTCCACTTCCCTTTCCCCCCCAGCCCCGGGCAACCATTGTTTTACTCTCTGTTTCTTTGAGTTTGATTACTTGTAGATACTTCATATAAGTGGAATCATAAAGTAGTCGTTCATCCATGTTGTAGCATATGACAGAACTCCCTTCTCTTTTAAGGCTAAATAATACCCCATTGGATGCATATACTACATTTTTTTACCCATTCCTCGCTGATGGATACTTGGGTATCCTAAGTATTGCTTTCATCTCTTGACTGTTGTGAATAACGCTGCAATGCACATGGGTGTGCAATAATTTCTTTGAGATCTTCCTTTCAATTCTTTTGGGTATATATGCAGATATAGGATTGCCAGATCGTATGGTAATGCTATTTAAAAATTTTTGAGGGACCTCCATCTTGATTTCCATTGCAATGACGGCAGTTACCAACAGTGGACGAGGGTCCCACTTTCTCCACATTCTCATCCACACTTGTTACTTTCTGTTTTATTTGGTTTTGGTTTTGGTTTTCCAGTAGTAGCCATCCTCTGAGCGTGAGGTGATATGTCATTATGGTGTTGAATCTCATCTCCCCGGTGATTAGTGATGTCATGCATTTTTTCATCAGCTTCTTGGTCATTTATAACTTCTTTGGAGAACTGTCTATTCAAATCTTTTACTTATTTTTTAATCTGGCTGTTTTTGTTGTTGTGTTGAGTTGTGGGAGTCCTTCATATATTCTGGATATTAAAATCTTGTCAGATACACGATTTGAAAATATTTTCTCCCATCCCATAGGTTGCCTTTCCACTCTATTGATTATAGACTTTGCTGTGCAGAGATTTTTAAGTTTCCTGTAGTCCTGTTGGTCTGTTTTGGGGTTTGTTGCCTGTTCTCTTGGTGTCAAATCCAAGAAATCATTACCCAACCCAATGTCATGAACATTTTCCCCTATGTCTTTTTAAAAGAGTTTTATGGTTTCAGGTTTTATGTTTAGGTCTTTAGGGTGTAGTTATTATTTATATTGTTGTTATTACTTTTACCCGGGTTATCCACAAATGTTTCTGCCATTGATGTGGAAAATTAAGAGCTTACTATCATGCATTATAATCTAATAAAGACTGTTTGTGCTTACTCACATATAAATCTCTCTACTAACTCCAGTGGCAGGAATACAAAAGTAGAAAGACATATGTGTACTCTCAAATAATGTCTAGTCCAGAAGATAAAATATTCACAAAGCCAACTCTTTGCTCACTCGCAGTCTCTGCTCTTGCTAAGGGTGCAATCACTAATTCCATTTGCAGTTACTAATGTTTTGCTTGTTTCCCGCTGGGCTTCATCCACAGTCATTTTGTGTGAGACGCAGAGGTGCTTCGTTACCACTGTAACTCTAGCAATTAAGAGGACATTTCCATCAGGCACTTGAGCCAAATGAAAGGACTCTGAAGAAGACAGACAAATTACAAATGTTACTAATGCTGGATGAAGCCTCACCTTTCAGGAACAGTTAATAATGGCAGAGAAGGGCCATCACTTTCCACTCAGTGTGGGCAGTCTTAATTTCCATGAAGTCATTGGCCACAGAGAACACTTTCTGTTTAACTCAGAAGTCCCATTGCTGCAAAGCCAGCCCCGGGCTCTTCCCTCTGGTGATTTCTGCATAGACCACAGAGACCATAGTAGTTTAACAATTTGGCTTCTTCCAGTCTGATTTGCCCTCCCTGCCAGGACTCCAATGTTAAGCTCTCCCTCTTTCCCATCCTCTTAATGGACTTGGGGTTTTCGATACAGGAGAAAAATGTTTCCTACATCTTAGGCTAGAAACAATGCAGCCTTGCGTGAATCCACATCCATGAAGGAGGCAGCCTTGTGGTCTGGATTAACGCAGTAGGTAAAGACTCCAGGAAGCAATGTCCAGAGAATGTCTGATCCAAGAAGGAGCCCTTGAGAGCCCATCTGGAAGGGCTTCACAGGTGCACGAATGTTCCCTAAACAGAAGGCCCCAGGAGGGCTATCCCTGCTGCGAGGCTTGGGGGCCGCATCCTCCAGGAACAATTCCTCAGTGCCCCAGGGCTCTTGATGGCCTTACTGCATGCTGCCTGGTCCCTGTACAGAGCTTGCGCTTTAACTGCCCGTTAAGTAGCTGTCCTCTGGCAGGAGGCTATAACCTCCTTGAGGGCAGGGCTTGATTTCCCTCACTGTCCTGGCACAGTGTCCGCTACATCGAAGACCTCCAAGAGAAGCAGCCCATCAAACTTCATCCTTTTACTTTATTTCTCTTCTTATCCTTAATTATCTATTTATCGTCTCCTTCCCCCCTAGACTGTAATCTCTAGGAAGGCAGGATCTGCCTCGTTCACTGCTGACTCCCCGGTGCCTAGAGGGTGCCTCGGAGTCAGATTTTGTCATGTGAATCAATGGGTGAATGGATAGATGTGTGACCCTGGACCTTTCGCAACCAGCTTGCCATGTCCTAGCTTGGTGGAGGCACGTGAATCTCTTTTCACTCTCACTACTCAGATGTTAACCTAACTCCACCTGTGCCGTCAACAAATATTCTAGTAGATCTGTAATGATCACAGCCCCCTCCTTGGCTCCTTTCTTACCTTGACAATGTTCTTCATATCTGGGTTGGGTTATTAATCAGTGCTCTCCAGAGAAATAGAACCCATAAGATGTATGGGGGGGGGGGGCGGTTATTTTAAGGAATTGACTCACACAGTTGTAGGGGTTGGTAAGTCTGAATTCTGCAGGGCATGATAGCAGGTTGGAGACCCAGGGAAGGGCTGATGTTGTGGCTCAAGTTGGAAGGCAGGCTGGAGGCAGAATTCCTTCTTGGGGAGGAAGGTCAGTCTTTTTCTCTTATGGCCTTCAACTGATTGGATGAGGCCCACCCACATTATGGAGAGTAATCTGCTTTACTCAAAGCCCACTGGATTAAATGTCAATTTCATCTAAAAAAAAAAAATACTGTCACAGGTGCCTGGGCAGCTCAGTCGGTTAAGCAGCTGACTCTCAATTTCAGCTCAGGTCATGATCTCATGGTTTATGAGTTCGATCCCCACGTTGGACTCTGTGCTGACAGCACAGAGCCTGCTTGGGATTCTCTCTCTCCCTCTATCTCTGCCCCTACCCAGCTTGTGCTCTCTCTCTCTCTCTCTTTCTCTCAAAAATAAATAAATATTTAAAAAATACTGTCACAGACACATCTAGAATAATGTTCAACCAATATCTGGGTAGCATGACCTAGTCAAGCTGACAAAAAATTCAACATCACACCCACTTTGGTCTGGAGGGAAGACCTACCCACCCTTCTACTCCCCTCAATGCCATCTGCCCCACCTTTCACCAAACCCCCCCCAAACTAGAAAGGCCGAGAGGGCCTCTCGCTTTTCTTACTTTCGCAAATTTCTTAGAGAAACTCCCTGAAAATCTGACCTCCAGACTTCTCTGCAGAGAACAAACGACATTTCTTTCAAAGCCCAATGACTATTTTGTGAATGTTTCATATCAAATGTTTGAAAAGATGCAAAGACTCCCTCGCATGGTTTGCATTAGCATTCTCAAAGGTATCGGCTAAAATTATTTTGAATAAAGGCGACGGGTATTTGATTTCCCTGGGTCCAGCTGGCTCGGCCTCCCTTCTCATTTCCTTCCAAGCTTCCAGCACATCAGGAAATGGAGAACACGCCATCCCGGGACGCTCCTGCCCGCGTTTACATCAGATAAGCAGCTTGACTGGAGGGCTGACGGGGAATAATAAAGCAGGAGTTATTCACTCCTTAATTATTTCCTCAAACTGATGTGGTCACTGAAGAAAACTTTTATTGCTGGGGGTGGATGTTTACCAGACACAGAAGCTCACAATATACATAAAGGAGAAAGAAACAGAAACAAATGAACAAGTATGTCATGTGGCCCAATGGTTTTAATAAGTTCTATTTCCTTAATCCTGGGCAATGTGACTTTTCATTGTCACGGCCGTTGCTCCGAACCACGCCTCAGCCCCGGGTTTTGACAGTTGCCTGATCCTAGTTCCCCACCTCCTTGGCTTGGCGAAGTTTTCCGGGGAGCTCAGGGACTCCCTCTCTGTTTTAGAGACCCCACCTGCCCCCTGCCTCATCACCAGTAAGGATATTTCCCCAGGCAACCCTGCTTGCTAGGGGCACCCGTATTGAGAACCTACACTATAGTTTGCCTCGAAGTTTTGTCTGTCTTCGTTCTTCTAGCAAGTTCAGGCACAGACCGTATTGCCCCTCCTTTCATGTAAGTAAATGTGACTTGGGCAAATTAAGTGCCTTGACTGGGGTGACCCAGGCAGCAGGGCAGGGCAAAGCTCAGGACCCCAGTCCTGACCCCAGCTGGCTGACCCCAAACCCTCAGTCTCCACCATACAGAGGCCGAAGTCAGAGAATATCCTTCCAGCCCCGCTTCCTCCTCTGCCCCACTCTCAAACTCCTAGTCACAGGGGCAAGAATTTTGCAGACCCTTCCCCTTTTGCTCAACACCGTTTGACTTCGGAAAGAATTTGGGGCTCCTGGGTGGTTCAGGCGGTTGAGCATGTGACTTCGGCTCAGGTCATGATCTCACGGTTCAAGAGTTCGAGCCCCACATCGGGCTCACTGCTGTCAGCACAGAGCCCACTTCAGATCCTCTGTCCCCCTGTCTCTCTGCCTTTGCCCCACTTGTACTCTCTCAAAAATAAATAAAATGTTAAAATAAAAAAAGAAAGAAAGAATTAAGAAGGAATGAGTGTGAATTAATGAGCTGTGAGTAACTGATATGTAGAGTGTATTTTTTCCCCTGGGTAGATGCATTAGAAGCTTGGCAAAGCCCTTGTGTCTGGCTTAGGCCTAATGACACCTTACCGTTGCCCCAAAATATTAAAGTTCAGAGTAAACCACGGGTTTCGTGTTTATTTCCTATGTACTTTTTTATGGAATATAATTTCCATATAAACATTTCGTATAAAATAATCTATTTTCAGGCTGGAAATCGCATGCTGAAATCATGTGAGCTGGAAGTTTATTTTTTTATTTGGAGCACAAAAGAGTCCCTTATTCCTCCAGGATCACCCTGGAGGATGCTCTACTCATGAACTTGTCTCTGAGCCATTCTCTAGGGGAGACACAATCCTGCTGTAGATGTCAGGACGTGTTATCTTTGAATTCAAGGCAATAATGTTGCCTTGTCTGTTTCTATATGTCCCTGGGGTCTTGCACCTGAGAGGGGCTCAAGCGACCTTCGATAAATAACCCTTAATGACTTTTGTTCTACACGTAGTCCCGGAGCACCTGCTATATGTTAGACGCTCTGCCGTGCACTGGGCACACAGAGGTGAAAAGATCAATGTAATTCTTGCCCTAATGGAGGCAACAGCTAGAAATCAACATAAAACGGGGACTGTGCTGGTGTCACCTGTGCTACGTGGGGGCAGAACGGGATGTTGGGGGAACAAATGGCAGGTGGCCTACCCCTGCCTAGGGATCAAGGAAGTCTTCCATGAATGAGGGACATTTAAGCTGAGATCCAAAGACTAAGCACTAGCCATGCAAAGCCAAGGTGGAGTAGGGAGGAGGGCGCAGGGCAGGCAAAGGGCTTCAGGGAGACTCCCATATGTACCGAGAGAATGTTGCAAGCGGAGGGAGAAGGCAGAGGGGGAATCCGGAGAGTTTGCCCAAGGCCAGATCATGAAAGGTCTTGAATCCTAGCGTTTCTCAATCCTGTCTTCACTGCAACCTGTGGTAAGAAATACATCCGATGTCATAACCCAGGACACAAACATGTGCATGAAACAATGGTCACGAACCGCTCACCCTTACCACGCGCAAAGTACTCTATTTCTGTTCCGGGTTGTTTTTGGTTTTTTTTTTTCAGGGCTGACTATGACCCCGAAAGTTGAGTTTACAACCTTCTCGTGAGTCTCTGCACACCCTTATAAATCCTGATCGGGAGCTTGGACTTTCTCTCACGGTTGGTAGGAAACCACTGTTGGGCTTTAAGCCATGAGCAAGCTGGCCTACTTTCCTTCATGGAATGATGCTCCAGCTGCAGCAGGGGGTGGGCTGTGGTGAGAGTGAGGAGGGGCAGCCTAGGGCTGGTTGGTTGCTGTGACACCCTAAATGCAAGCAGTGGCACTACGGACAGAGAGAAGTGGATTCATTTTTGAGATTCTTAAGATGGAGAACGGGTCATTGGTTGGCAGCATGAAGCGGGGAACAGGAGGTCAGTGGTGACTCCAGGGTTCTGCTCTGGTCACTGGAAGGACAACGGCGCTGGTTGTTGAGATAAAGAGCAGTGGGCAGAGTCCCATTTGGGGCAAAGGATGCGGAGCTCCGGTTTGGGATATCTGGTGGGAGATACCCAACAGTTGACGTTCCATGGACTTTGGAGCTCAAGATGCGGTGGGGGATTGGGTTTGTAGAACAAGCAGTACCTTGAGGATGTTTGAAAACTTGGAATAGAGGATATCTGTTAGGGAAGATACACGAAAAAAGCAAAGACAGACCCTGGGATATTCACAGTCCCTTCTCTAGAATAATCTTTGCCTCCAAGTAAGAGTCAAGTGATCATCTTCTATACACTCTAGACCTTTGGATAATACTATCCAGATGAGGTTAACACAGAACGGGTCTGTGTGTTTGAGCTGATTGTTAAACATTATCTCAAGAAATCTGAACTGAGCCTCCATTATGGTGAATGAACCTCTTCTCCTGGCTGAATATGGGGGAAGCCGGCATGGAATCGCTAACCTGGGGGCCGTCTCACCCCTGTGGCTTGGCCACGTAACTCCAAATGTTTTCCATCTTGGCTGCTTTTGAACTAAATGTATTCCTCATGCTGGAGAAGGCCTGTGTTTGATGTTATTAGAAGCCTGAACAATAAAAAGATGTTGAAAATTATTAGAAGTTGGAGCAGCTGGTATTGAAATACTTTGGCCCTAGGTTTAAATTGGTGACTGGCTTTCTTGATAAGGAGGAGTATTAAATTCCAGCCCCTTGATTTAGCAAAGGCCTTGGCTGCTGTCTAGGAAGGGGCCCGAAATGGTAGGTTCTGCCTGTCTCTTTCTCCCTCCCTCCACCTCACGGTCCTTGTCTTCTATCCCTGTCCATCACATCCATGTATCTGGAGTTCAAAACAGAAACGATATCAAATCAACGTGTACACATACAATGTTACTGATCTTTTAAACCAACCTCTCTTCTTATTAGAAAAAAGCTAAGCCGAGCTCCCTGCAGAAAGATTCAAACATATGGAATAGTAATGGAAGCAAATGAGCACTAGTCATCCATTCCATAAATATTTACTGAGCAGCTATTAAGTTCTAGAAACTGGAATGGGTACTGGGGATACCACAGTGACCCGCACCGACAGGATCCCTTTCCCATTTCTCGCGATAAGTGCTTAGAAGGGAGACGGGACACAAACAATCAGTGGATGGTTGTTGACATTGTGGATATGATGGACAGGGAGGGACCGCCTGCCAGGGTGACTTTGGAAGAAGGTGAAGGGAGGAGACGTGAGGGTCACTGGGGCAGGAGTTTTTCAGACAGAGGCAAAGGCAAGTACAAAGGTCCTGAGGCAGGTGCATACCCCATTTTTTGGTAGCACAGCAAGGAAATCAGTGTGGACGAGCAGAGTAAGAGAGGAGGGAGAAGGGGGAGAGGGTGACACGGAGGAAAGCTGGGGCTGGAGGTTGGTCTTTCTAGACTTACGTTTTACCAGGAACCCCAGGCTGCCGTGCTGAGGAGGCGATGTGGGAAGTGGAGGGTAGGGGCAGGGAGATAGCCAGGGAGACCCGCTGTAAAAGGTCTTTGCCCTTAACGCGAACAATTATGAACGAAGGATCAAACTTTGTAAGCTATTCTTTAACTTTCCATTCTCATTTGATATTTCGTGAACATTTTTCCTTTCCATGCCATTGAATATCTGTCGACAGCATGATTTTTGATGCCTGACACAATTCTGGTTTAGGACATTGTATGGCAAAAGCAGAAGTAATAACAGCTGGCCTGATCTAGGATCACCGTGTTCAAGGCACTGCACTAGGAGACAGGGAAATCTCACTATGCCCATTTTCAGATGAGGAAACCAAAGGCATGAGACTCGCCCAGCTGCATAGCGATTTGCAAATGGTAGAGTTAATATCCAACCCAAGGGCTGAGACTCGAGGTCCCACCCCTCTGACCGCCTTACTGTTCTGCCTTTCATGAATAACATTGCCATAAGCATCCTTGTGGCTAAGTCTTTGTGAGTATCAATAATTGTTTCCCGAGAATCAATTCCTAGAGGTGGCATTTCTAAGTCAGGCCTTTCAAGGTGACCACAGGGTCTATTTGTTTTGTAAATTAAACAAGTATGAGCAAATTGTGCCACATACTCAGAGGGACCATGTATGGTAGTCCATTTAAAAGCAATAATGGGGGTGCCTGGGTAGCTCAGTCATTTCAGCGTCTGACTCTTGATTTCAGTTCAGGTCATGATCCCAGGGTTGTGGGATCGAGCCCTGCATCTGGCTCCACGCTGGGCATGGAGCCTGCTTGGGATTCTCTCTTTCTCTCTCTCTCTTTCTCTGAAAGAAAGAAAGAAAGAAAGAAAGAAAGAAAGAAAGAAGAAAGGAAGGAAGGAAGGAAGGAAGGAAGGAAGGAAGGAAGGAAGGAAGAAAAAGGAAGGAAGGAGGAAAGAAAGAAAGAAAGAAAGAAAGAAAGAAAGAAAGAGGGAGGGAGGAAGGAAGGAAGGAAGGAAGGAAGGAAGGAAGGAAGGAGGAAAGAAAGAAAGAAAGAAAGAAAGAAAGAAAGAAAGAAAGAAAGAAAGGAGGGAGGGAGGGAGGAAGGAAGGAAAGAAAGAAAGAAAGAAAGAAAGAAAGAAAGAAAGAAAGAAAGAAAGAAGAAAGAAAGGGAGGGAGAAAGGAAGGAAAGAGAAGAAAGAAAGAAAGAAAGAAAGAAAGAAAGAAAGAAAGAAAGAAAGAAAGAAAGGGAGGGTGGAAGGAAGGAAGGAAGGAAGGAAGGAAGAGAAGGAGAAGAAAAGAAAAAAGGGAGGAAAAAAAAGCAGTAATTACCATTGGTCTGATGGGGTTTCTTGGAAGTGTGATTCCCTGTATACCTAGTTTCTCCAGAACAAGAATGTGGATGAGAATGGGCAGGCATTTCTCCAGAGTCAGCCTCTTTGCTCCCAGGGGCCATAGTAGGTTGGTGGCAGTACTTCTTAGCAGATTTTTGCACCAGGGACCTCGTCTTGGAGATCCAGGCAGGCATTCCCTGAGTGGCTCCACTGCAGGATGCCAGTGAGCAGGCGTGGTGACTCCCAGGTGTCCCCCAGCCCAGGGATGAAAGGATGTTAACTGGAGGGGCGTGCAGAGACCCACTCGGCCACTTATCAGCCCCGCCTCCCTGGGCAGGCCAGTTCTTCAATCCCCCTAAGTAGAAATAACTCCTAGCTGGGGGGCTGTGGTCAGGGTTAAATGAGACAGTGTATTCGGCTAATACCTGGCCCCATCCAGGCTCTGGGTAAATTGTAGCTAATATCACCAGCAGCCCCTTTCGGATTTACATCCTGAGACCCTCTCTCCTCTTCTCGGGCTTGTTTTGCTCTGCCCAACCCACTCCTACCAGAAGAGAAATATGTGTTGAAAGGAAAGAATGCGTTTATATGGAGTCCCTAGAGCAGTCAGGTTCATAGGAACAGAAAATAGAATGGTGATTGCCAAAGGCTGAGGGGAGGGGAGAAAGGAGAGGTGTTTAATGGGTACAGAGCGTCAGTTTTGCAAGATGCAAATGTTCTGGAGATTATACAACAATGTGAATATAGGTAACATTGCTGAACTATAACCCTTAAAAATGTGTAAGATGCTAACACTGTGTTTTGTGGGTTTTACCACTTTTTTTAAAGGACATCATGAACTTCGTGTCATAGTTTTCCCTTTACAATGTTAATTTGGATGGTCGAGGCAAGCGGGCTCATTGTGTTTTCTGGGTCTAATTTCCAAAGCTCTGTCATGGCCACCTTCTTAGCGGCTCAGCTACAACCACAGGAGACAGTTGTCACGTTCCTCTCGTTCTGTATCCAGGGGAAAGGCAGTGCTGAGCACTTAGCTTGCATCTCCCTATTTTATTTATTTTCTTAAGTTTATTTATTTTTTTTATTTTAAAAAAATTTTTTTTTCAACGTTTTTTATTTATTTTTGGGACAGAGAGAGACAGAGCATGAACGGGGGAGGGGCAGAGAGAGAGAGGGAGACACAGAATCGGAAACAGGCTCCAGGCTCCGAGCCATCAGCCCAGAGCCTGACGCGGGGCTCGAACTCACAGACCGCGAGATGGTGACCTGGCTGAAGTCGGACGCTTAACCGACTGCGCCACCCAGGCGCCCCTTAAGTTTATTTATTTTGAAAAAGAGAATGTGCACGCAAGTTGGGGAGGGGCAGAGAGAGAGAGAGAGAGAGAGGGAAACACAGAATCCGAAGCAGGCTCCAGGCTCTGAGCTGGAAGCACAGAGCCCGATGTGGGGCTCGAATTTCCAAACTGTGAGATCATGATCTGATCCGAAGTTGGATGCTTAACCAGGGGAGCCACCCAGGTGCCCCTCATCTCCCCATTTTAAACATTAGAGGTGTTTTATTATCAGGGGTGGTAAGGCCAAATTCAAGAGATGACCGCCATTGCAAAGGTAGTTTCTTGCTCTCAAGTCCGAAGAGGAGGGGGCACGTCACAGCAAGGGAGGCTGCCTGGGGAAGCACCAGGGTCGTCCAGGAGGCAGAGGGATTGGGAGAAAGTGGGCAAGAGCTTTTCTTGTGGTTTCCATGGGAAGGAATGGGAGAGGCAGGGCGCGCAAGCTTAGGATTGGCTAGTTTGAGTGACCTGAGGGGGCTCTGGGACACAAGGGCTATCCGGTACCTGGCCTGGGGTGATCAGGGCAGGTGGACAGGGGCCCAGAGTGTGGGAGCCCCATAAAGGAGATGGTGTGGGGTGAGCTCTGGATTGGTGATTTGTATTTGAAATGCGTGCTCATGGATGAATTGTTTGCTATCTCTAGGGAACTGGCCAACCTTGGGAGAGGCGGTCTCCCTGGGGTCAGTAAGCCAGGCCCCAGATTCCAGAGCATCAGAATATAGAAATTAAGAAAATCTAGTTAATACGTTCCCCTTCTCCACATTGTTACTGAGTCCCCTCTCTCACGGAGCAGTGTTGCTTCCTAAGGACAAATCCGTTGTCTTCTTCCGAGTTTTCACGTTATTTGATGTCCTGTAACACGGGGTTCTCATTCATTCCTGGCTGCCCTCCGGGACATCACCCAGGGGGGGATTTAAAAATCCCAATGTCCAGGCCTCCCCTCTGGCAATCACGTCTCCCCGGGGACAGGCACAAGTCACCAGAGTGCAGCCGACGTTGAACCTCACCCTTTGCTCGTGCCCGGAACCTCCCACCTCCCATTTTGCTTCTGTTCCCATAGCTCCTAGGTCACTCCTTCCCAGAAGTGAGGTGTCAGCTCTAGAGCAGTGTAAATTTCAGATCTGCTACAGGAGCTGTAGAAACAACGTGGGCACTTGGGTGGGGGCTGGAAATGCAGCCCCTGGAGCCTACCCTCAGCGCTGATCCCGGAGGTCGGGGCTTGCCCCGGAATGTGCTCTTCTAACTACCCAGAGTAAGTTTTGGAGAGGTAACGTACAGCAGAATGACTTTTACGACGCAGATGGTTATATCCTTGTGTCATCTTTAGTTTCCTTCATTAGTATTTTAGAGTTTTCAGACTATAAGTCTTTCCCCTCTTTCGTTAGGTTGATTCCTAGGTAACTTACGGTTTTGGGGAGCAGTTGTAAATGGGATCGATTCCTTGACTTCTCTCTCTCTGTTGCTTCATTACCCGTATATAGAAATGCAACAGATTTCTGTACATTGATTTCGAGTCCTGTGACCTTACTGAATTCATTTATCAGTTCTAGTAGATTTTTGGTGGAGTCTTTAGGGCTTGCTATACATAGTATCGTGTCATATGCAAATAGTGAAAGTTTGACTTCTTTCTCACCAATCTGGATGCCTTATATTTCTTTTTGTTGTCTGGATGCTGGAGCTGAGACTTTCAGTAGTAGGTTGAATAAATAGGGTGAGAGCGGACAGCGTCTGTCTTGCGGCCCCTAGAGAGGCAGGATTCACTTCTCTTGGTGAGAGTGGCGCCTCCCACCTCCTTCCCCAGGAACCATACTCAGCATCTCAGCATGAAGCACCCAGAGCTTTGAACTGTATCTGTGAGCATCTATGCTTTATCTCTATTTATTTTCTGCCTTCATTAGCAAGATGTGTCCTACCGTATAAGAAAAGCCTAAAAGAAGCTATTTTGGGGGTCTAGGAATACTCAACATTTTTTCCCCATATAAATTAATGGCATGGCTTCTTAGCTTTACATTGTTTCAACTTAAGAAAGGTTTCACAACAGGGCACCTGGGTGGCTCAGTCGGTTAAGCCTCTGACTTCGGCCAGGTCATGATCTTGTGGTTCATGAGTTCGAGCCCTGCATCGGGCTTTGTGTTGACAGCTCAGAGCCTGGAGCCTGCTTCGGATTCTGTGTCTCCCTCTCTCTCTGTCCCTTCCCCACTCGTGCTCTGTCTCTCTCTCTCTCAAAAAATGAATAAACATTTTTTTTTAAAAAAAGAAAGCTTTCACAGGAACAATCCACTTTCAGATAGTGGGGGACACCTGCATTTGAAAGTTGGGGAGAGTAGATCTTAAAAGCTCTCATTATAAGAAAAAAACTGTAACTTAGTGATGATGGATATTAACTAGACTTATGGGTGATCATTTAACAACATACGGAAATATCCAGTGGTTATGTGGTACACCGAAAATGAATACAATATTATATGTGAAGCATATCTCACAAAATTAAAAGTAAATAAATAGCACACCATTTGTCCCACGTCGCCCCTCATCCTACAGTTGCTCTCTGCTTTCTTCCTGATTGAATCAAGGTCCTACAGGAGATCAGATGTTTTGCTAAGAACTTCCTAAAACCAAAAACAAATGCTGATTAGTACTTGTGGCAAACACAGGAGCTCGAGCCCCAGAGTGACCACACATTTAAAGAGGTAGCCTTAAGACTGGAAGAGCCCGGGGGCGCCTGGGTGGCTCAGTCGGTTAAGTGTCCGACTTCAGCTCAGGTCACGATCTCGCGGTCCGTGAGTTCGAGCCCCACGTCGGGCTCTGGGCTGATGGCTCAGAGCCTGGAGCCTGCTTCCCATTCTGTGTCTCCCTCTCTCTCTGCCCCGCCCCCGTTCATGCTCTGTCTCTCTCTGTCTCAAAAATAAACATCAAAAAAAAAAAAAAATTAAAAAAAAAAAAAAAAAAAGACTGGAAGAGCCCAGAGCAATGCAGCCACAGCCAAGGCCATCAGAAACAAAGAAGAATTCTTCCCTAGGGCCTTCAGAGGGAGCATGGCCATGTTGACGACTTGACTTCGGGCTTCTGGCCTCCAGAAGATAAATTCTATTGTTGTGAGCCACCCAAGCTTGTAGTAATTTTGCCACAGCGGCCACAGAGACTAATAGAATCCCCAAACCAAAGAGCCAAGCATCCACAGGGCCTCAGGTCAGATTCAGTAGTTGCTCGAAGGGAGGCGGTCCCACCAAGTCTTTATGGTGGGTCGAGAGCACTGAGTCTTTATGGACCGCAGAGCCTAGGATGGGGAGCAGTGGGAGGAGGATGAGAATTGGGAGGAGAAGACGGAGAAAATTATATCATCATAATAATATCAGTAATAGCCTCACTCACTCTTTTGAGCATTTTATAGGCTGCTTTATTTAATCAATTCCTTACAACACTCTGGGTAATGAATATAATTGTCCCTATTTTATACAGCAGGAAAATGAGGTTGGGGAGGCTAAGGGCTTTCCTGCAGTCCATCGATTTTGTAAAAACCAACTCCAAAGTGCACAGCACTAACCACTGTGCAACACTTCCAGAAGCTTTCCAAAGCAGCCTGCCAATGTTAACCCCTAGAATAGCAACCGTTGTAACTGAGGTCGCTTCTGGGTGACTTTAGATGACCATCTGATGAGCTAGACCATGGGACATCCCACCTCTAGCTGTGGGGTGTCCGGGTGGTCAGAACAATAGAGGAACTCCCCAGGGATGCGGTCTTCCCACCATTGGCCAACACCCAAATGTCACCTCCTCTGTCAGCCTAGTGTGAGCACTTTCTGGCTAACATTTTTGGTTTAACAAGTGTGCACAGCAGAATTCAGCATGCCTGTCTCAGAGCAGGAGGAGCGGGTGATGGATGCCCCAGCACAACCTTGTGAGTTACGATCTTCGAAGCTTCTCATTTCCTCGGGAGTCTGGCACAGGTATAAGGCTGTATCATTAGATCACGGATTCCCTTGCCCCAAGGCGGGAGACAGATTGTGCAGTGTGCCGCAGAGCCAAATGTGTCATCTGCCTATTATTATCTGTTACCATCCACTGCCAGTCTCAAAGACTGGAGCACTGTGAGTCCCATGGGAGCAGAGTTTTGGTCCCCAGCCAGAGATTTTGCCCTAGTGGGGTCTGAGGTTGGGCCCCAGAATCTGCCCTTTCAACAAGCAGCCCCTGCCAGCTCTGGGAAGCTCATCCACAGACCGCATCTGGGGAAAAACAGACGAGACCATAAATTCCTAAAAGGCAGAGATCACCCTTGGATGCCCCACACCTGTTCATGGCACTCACTCACTAAGTATTTCTTAAACAAATGAATAAATTAATTTCTTGCCCATGGTTTTGGAAATCTGGCCAAAGGCAAGATTTTACATCCAAATTCGCTCTTTCTTTCTTGTGAAATGACCGAGAAAGAAAACAGCATAGTGTGAGAGTTTGTCTCTTTCTAATGTGTACAGAGAACTTACTAACATAGCTTGTTTGAACTGATGAAATATACATACATTTGACCCTTGAACGAGGCACTTAGGGGAGCTAAGCTTAACTTCTGACTCCCACAAAAAAACTGAACTACTAATAGCCTACTGTTGACCGGAAGCCTTACTGACATAAACAGTCAATTAACACATGTTTTGTATGTTATGTGTATTACATACTGTGTTCTCACAATGAAGTAAGCTGGAGGAAAGAAAATGTTATTAAGAAAATTATAAATAGAGGTGCCTGGGCGGCTCAGTCAGTTAAGTTAAGCATCCGACTCTTGATTTCGGCTCAGATCACGATCTCACGGTTCATAGGTTCGAGCCCTTCACCAAGCTCTGCAGAGCCTGCTTGGGATTCTCTCTCTACCTCTCTTTCTGCTCCTCCTCCCACTCATGGGCACATACTCTCTCTCAAAATAAATAAAAACTAAAAAAAAAAAAAATCATAAAGAAGAGAAAATGCATTTATGGTACTGTACTGTATTTATCAAAAAAATTTGCACAGACCCTCACAGTTCAAACCTGTATTGTTCAAGGATCAAGTGGATATTGAATGGCACCTGTTCAAGATGGCAAGGCTGACTTTATCCAGGACTGTTGAGATAGGTACAGGGTCTGGTGCAGGGGGATTTTGCAGTAGGGGAGAGAAATGGCGCTCAGTCTCTAACACAGCAAGGTCGAGGTGGAGGAGGAGGGTAAGGCTTGCAGCCAGGGAGCAGGGTGGGGGTCAGTGTGTGGAAAATTCCTAAGAAACATCAGGGGTAAGGGAGGTTCCGGCTAAGCCCACCTGACAGGAATCTTGCTGAAGGCAGGTCAGGGGGATCAGACATCGCTTGGGGAAGGGTGGAGGGTGACAAACCTGGTCAGATATTGAGGCGATCAGACATGAGGTGATCAAATATTGAGGGTGGGGGTTTCCTGCTAAACTGACTTAGCCAGGTTCTTGCAAAAACCAAGTTTTACAAGGAAGTGTGCAGACGGGTCTAAAAGGAGGTTCAGGAGCCTGACTAAAGTTTGGTCAAACAAAGAATCTGTCATGACTAAGACACACATTTTGGGGGGGGGGGAGGGGGAGGGGTTGTTGTTGTTTGTTTTGTTTTGCTTTTCAAGTGTTCTTTTTTTTTTTTCTTCACATTCTAACATCTCTAAGACTGGGATGCATCTTACAACTGTGGTCGTTGGCATAACTGTGGTGGTTGTCACCTATGCGCCATTGTCTGTGGCCGGGTGGGGGGCGGTGGTCACAATGGCTCATGGTGTTATCACTCCAATGCGCAGTCCAGTAATGAGCATTGCTGGTACCAGGCTGTTTAAACTGCTTTCAAAAAGGTTACATCCTAATTCTGTGACAAAACAGAGAGTTCTGGCATGCGCAGGAAGTTACACATGAAAACACCACAGCGGGGTGTGCATTTCGCATCAGTATCCCAGGAATTACTTGAATTCCACATTCTCCCACGACACAGAAACCAAATACTTCATAGGGCCTAAGAAAGGAAGAAGTGCGCAGGCAGATGGCTTTGTATTCTTTATGAGAAGGTGAGTCAGGTGTGGCCACCAAAGGAGACAGAGGGGCTCAGGAAGACAGTGTCTTATACTCCCAGGTCCTAGAAACAGGTACCCCACACAGGGCGACACAGAGAAGACACCAGGTAGTCAGGAGGCAAGAGCGAGAGGAAGGTTTAGGCCACTGCCTATATTGGGGTTTCCTGGGAAGGCCAAGGCAGGGCAGTGTGAACACCGTAGGATTGGCTGGTTTGAATCATTTGGGCGAGCTCTGGGCTATCGCGGTGATTTCTAGTCCCTGACACCTAGCCCTGGGACGATTCACGCAGCCCCAGGCTGCGTGGGGCCAGAGGGAGGACGTCCAGCTCTGGACTGGTCAGCTTGCCTATAGGGCAGGCTCCCGCCCGGCCCTTTGCTGTCTCTAAGAATTGGCTAGCCCTGGGAGAGGCAGATCTCCTCCCCCAGGAAGGTCTCCTAAGACGTCAAAACATCACAATACATAGAAAATGTTAAATATTTGTAATACACATAGGAAGCTGTATTGCGTTTTGCTAGCAAGACATAGGCAAAACAAAAACTAACACGCCAGGCAAAACAAAAACTAACACGCCAGTTCTTGCGTGGCACAGGACGGCCATTAAGACACTGTGGGACCCCTGGGTGGCTCAGTCGGTTAAGCGGCTGACTCTTGATTTCGGCTCAGGTTATGATCTCACAGTCTGTGATGAGAGAGAGCCCCCTGTCACACTCCGCGCGGGGCATGGAGCCTGCTTAAGATTCTGTCTCCCTTCTGTCCCTCTCCCCTGCTTGCACTCTCTCAAAAAACAATTTAAAGGGGCGCCTGGGTGGCTCAGTTGGTTGAGCGGCCGACTTTGGCTCAGGTCATGATCTTGCGGTCTGTGAGTTCGAGCCCCGTGTCGGGCTCTGTGCAGACCGCTTAGAGCCTGGAGCCTGTTTCAGATTCTGTGTCTCTTCTCTCTGACCCTCCCCCATTCATGTTCTGTCTCTCTCTGTCTCAAAAATAAATAAACGTTAAAAAAAATTTTTTTTTAAAAAACAATTAAAAAAAATTAAGAATTACCAAAGACGCTCTGAGTCAGGGTTTACTTGGAAGTGTTTATACCTTGCTAATGTAGGTAAAATAATGAAGCCTCTTAAAACCAGTGGCCCTTAGAGTCAACGAAAGACAAAATGTGTGTTTTACACACCTTTTCTCATTTAGTCCTTACAACACATAGAGATGAGTGTTATTCTACCCATGTCACAGATAACGTAGTTGAGGCTCATAGAATACAAATACTTAGAGCACCTGACGAAATGACTTCACAGGAAGACCAAATGCTGAGTCTGACCCACTCTGAGGTCCCCCCCACTTAGAGTGCTACCCCCATGTCACACCCCAACGTCTTGGATTCTAGAAGCTCTGCTTCACGGGAGACACTGCCCTTCTATCCAACACATCATTCAAGCAAGAACACTTCCAGTTTGGTGTTTGCTATTAGGTGGAAACCCAGGAAGCAATGAAATGTCACCTTTGTATTCACAGCCATCGTATAGGTGGCCTTTGTTTGTATAACAGCAGGAGAGCCATATGCAGCCGGGCTCATTTGAAATTGTCTGCTGGAAATCATGTAGGGCTTACAAAACTTAGAAGTTGACAAATCCCTTTTTAAACGTTTTAATAATTTTTATTTTATTTTTTTACATCTTATTTATTTTTGAGAGAGAGAGAGAGAGAGAGAGACAGAGCACAAGAGGGGGAGGGGCAGGGAAAGAGAGAGAGAGAGGGAGACAGAATCCGAAGCAGGCTCCAGGCTCCGAGCCGGCAGCACAGAGCCTGATGCAGGGATCGAACCCAGAGCCGTGAGATCATGACCTGAGCCAAAGTCGGACGCTTAACCGACTGAGCCGCCCAGGCGCCCCTGGTTGTTTTATTTTTATGTAGACCCTCTTAGCTCATTAACCATGAGCAAAGCCACAGGCAAATTGGCTCCTGTCACAGGACACACCTTAAATACCAGGGGGCTCAAACTCTGCTGACAGAAGGGGTTGAAATTCCAGAGCTGTGCTTTCTGCCAGACCTCCACCTCTGTGGGAGAAGAGCCACAGAGATCCCAGTTGGAGGAACTGAAAAGAGAGGACCCGCGTGCCACGTTCCCACTTCACTGCGACCTCCTGAGAGTTCAATGGCACCGGTGATGGAGTCAGGAAACATTTCGCAAAGCATAAATGCCGAACATTCAGACACGAATCGATTCAGGAGTCCCTGGGTGGCTCAGTCGGTTAGGTGCCCAACTCTTGATTTCGGCTCAGGTCATGATCTCATGGTTTGTGTGATCGAGCCCTGAGTGGGGCTCTGTGCTGACAGTGTGGAGCCTGCTTGGGATTCTCTCTCCCTCCCTCTCTTTCTCTGCCCCTCCCCCATTGTCTGCCCCCACCCCCACCTCTCTCTCTCTCTCAAAATAAATAAATACACTTTTAAAAAAGAATTAAAACATGAATTTATTTAGACGCAAAACCCTCAGGAGAACCTCAGGACAGCACCCCCAGGGACCCACGTACCCACAGTTGACTGAGACTGTCCCTCCCATCTAGCGTATTGTGCGATGGGATTGTACTTGCCACCTGCCTTGATAGGGACCCCCTCCCTGACCTTGCCTACTGCCTTGTGATTTGCAAGGGGCTTTTATAAACATGTAATGTTCACAGCAGCCCCGGGAGGTAGGTACGGAAGTAGAATCAGGGGCTGAAAAGTTGGGAATTGTTCTCCAGATTCCAAGGCCAAGGAGCAGAGCCCAGGGTCATAGCTTAGATCTTCTGGAGTTTACCTTGTTGCCCAGGTTCCACTACCCCTTGCACCTCATTTGTTCATCTTGACTTTTCATTAGTTGGTTAGTATTTTGGCAGAGGCATGGGTAAATAAGTTAAGCTTGCCCGGCTCCCTACCCAGCTAATACTTGTTCAGTCAGGGTCATGAATGTCAACATGGGCCAGGGCCAAAGGACTAGAATGATTTAAAAATTTTTTTCTTTTAAAGTTTATTTATTTTTGAGAGACAGAGACAGAGCAGGAGTGGGGAAGGAGCAGCGAGAGACGGAGACACAGAATCCCAAGCAGGCTCCAGGCTCTAAACTGTCAGCACAGAGCCCGACGCGGGGCTTGAACTCACGAACCGCGAGATCATGACCTGAGCCGAAGTCGGTCGCTTAACTGACGGAGCCACCCAGGCGCCCCAGGACTAGAATGATTTAATTGATTTTTCATCTTGATTAGGAAGGTAGCCTCTTCAATACCATTTTCCACCATATGTCATGGGCCTGGGCAAGAACGTAAGGGCAGAGGCTTCTAGGGTGACCAGCCCTCCGTTAGAACTGGCAAGTTCTTGGGTGGTTTGGGGAACTCACCTTTGGGGAAAAAAAAAAGACTGAAATCACTATTAAAAACTTCAATCAGTTGGGGTGCCTGGGTGGCTCAGTTAGTTGAACATCTGACTCTTGATTTGGGTTTGGGTCATGATCTCACGGTTCGTGAGATCAAGCCCCATGTCGGGCTCTGCACTGACAGCATGGAGGCTGCTTGGGATTCTGTCTGTCTCTCTGTGTCCCTCCCCCACGCTCTCTCAAAATAAATAAATAAACATTTTTTTAATGAATAAATTAAGAAAAATGAAAAATTCAATCAAGTGACTGAGAACAGACACGAGGGATCTTTTTTTTTGGGGGGGGGTGGAAATGCTCTAAATGGATGGTGAGGACAGTCACACATTATAAATTGACTAAAAAAAAATCACTGAATTATAACCTTACAATGAGAAAATTCTATGATATGTAAATTATGTCTCAATAAAGCTATTTGGAAACAGCAAAATACCATCAAAAATAATTTTAATCAAATACATAAGCTGTGCCTGTCTTTATTACAAATGAAAAGGCACACTTTTACCCAGATTTAGGGTTTGGTTCTGTTCTCAGAATAGAGGCGTGCCGTGTTAGAAAAATTGCAGAAGATAGAGAAAGAAGTTCGAAAATGGCTTTATTGGGGGGCTTATTCCCCCCCAGTAAAAGTGGAGGAAGGGTGCCTGCAGATGTGATTTTCGAGAAGGAAAAAGTTTTTGCAAGGCAGCCCTGTCACAACCTGAGAAGTTGGAAGTGCTGGCCTCAGGTTTTCTGCAACACGAGTAAGCCTCTGCGGTCCTGGGAGCCCCAGGTGCAGGCTACTTGGGACGTCACGTGTTCTACCTGGAGGAACCCGGCATTGGCAGGTCTTCCTTCTGGCATCTTGAAGAAGCGCTAAGTGTCTCAGATTTCATTAAAATACCAAGCTAGATCCATTTTTAAACAAGTGCCATATGCTTTGTGCCTCCGGCAAAATCTTCATACGTGGATCAGGGACTTTAAAAACCCTACCTTCGATGCAACACCTCGAAACTAGTTCAGAAGGCAAAATAAGAAGTTGGCTTGTCACAGCTAAATGCACAAATAAAATTCTCAAAGATGTGCTTGGTAGCTAATGACTCTAAGCAAGTAATACACGGTGGCTTCCTCTAAAGAGAGGTGGTAACACACCTACATAGAAACACAGTTTGTGAGTGTCGGGTGGGTTATTGGGGGCTTTTCAGAAATACTTAAAACAGCAATCGTTCTTTCTCGTCACTAGATCGAGAGTAGTTGATCTGAATCATAATCTGCATCTGGAGAAAGGAATTCGCGCACACAACAAAACCCTGAGGACACTAAGGTATCCTTGACCTGGGTCCTACCCAGGACAAAGGAAAGGGGATAAGAGCCTATGGGGAGAAGACAAGACGTTCTCTTCCACTTGTGCCACCTTTTTGTTTTTTAAATTTATTTATTTTTGAGAGAGAAAGAGAGAGGAAGAAAGAGAGAGAGAGAGAGAGCTCGAGTGGGGGAGGGCAGAGACGGAAGAAGAGAAAGAATCCCAAGCAGGCTCCACACTGTCAGCACAGAGCCCAGCGTGGGGCTCAATCCCAGAAACCGTGAGATCATGACCTGAGCTGAAATAAAAAACCAGACGCTTAACTGGCTGAGCCGCCCAGACGTCCCTCTGCTTGTACCGTTGTAAGCAAATTGCTGAATTTCTATGGTTTCCTCATCTGTGAATGGGAATAATAATCTATCATCAGATGGCTATGAGAAAGAAATGAGAACATACTTTTAGAACATTATGTATATTTTTTTATCTTATCCAAATACGAGATGTTATTATTATTTCTTTGATCAGAGCAAAAATTCAGTCTGCATTAGATGCTGTATATATATGTGGAACCCTAAAAGTTGGCTACTTAAGATTAGAGTTTCCCAACTAGGGTGCATGGCCCTGGAGCAGTGAATGGGCTACTGGTGTGTCTAAGGCGTTTACCTTCTTAGCCCTCTGATGGTCATTCTAGTATTCCATACAAATATTTTCTGTATGTGTCCTGGGGAAGAAGCAAGGATTGAATAGAGACTGGTGAGGGGCCAAATCCCCAGGCTACACTGTGTCTCCCACGGATCTAGCATTAAATCCTACATCTGCAGCCAGCAGAATTTCAATAGAGGGGACAAGTAGGTCCCATCCACATTTGCTCCAAAAGCATCAGTGGGAGCTCGTCCATCTGGGCCACAGAGTGTAATCCGGGTCAGAAGCAGCCTGGTGTTCATGACTGCCTGGGGCGCTGCTACACTCCAGCCCTTGCCACTCTTACAAAGAGTCCCTACGTCCACCGCCCTTGCTTCTTCTCTGTTCCCGCTGAAACACATCCTTGCCCTTGCTCCGCAATGCTAACTTGTGGCAAATATTAAGTCTTAAGTAAACCACCACTTATATCATGGAAGTGGTAGCCAGGGATTAAACCAGGGCTCCGGGGTGAATCTACTACTTTCCAGGTAGGGAACAGGTCGTCGGTTTCACTGGGTCAAAAGCCAGGTTCAGTGAGATAAGCTATGGTTGTGGTTCCCACAACCGAGAACAGCTAACTCCCTGGGCACTTTGTTAAAACGCGGATTGCGGAGCCCCGCCCCCAGAGCTCTGAGTCAGTAGGTCAGGGCAGGGCCTGATCATCTGCATTTGAAACAAGCCCCTGGGTGATGCCGATAGTGTAAGGGCAGAGAACCCCTGCGCCATGAAAATGGCTTAGCCTGGCACGTAATACATTTTAGGCACTACTAAGAAAAATAATCAGTTAAAGACTTGCTCCCTTAAAAAGCTTCCCAATTCTGTTCTATTTGAAAACGTCCCCCACGAGTCCTGCCCTAGTTGAGAAACAAACAAACAAAAAAAATCTGGTCTCCTTCAGCTCCCTTTTCTTAGAAATTCAGACACGCGGGGTAACACCTGTTTCTAAACACAGCTACTTGACGTATTACCTTCGGCGGCTCTTGCATATTTTTTCATTGCCAATAAAGTTATTGAAATTGAAATATACCATCTGTTTGAGAGTTTGCATCAAAAAGACAGGTGACAGGGTTGCAGGTAATGACGGAGTCAAGCTGTTTCAACAGCGAACTTTCCCATCTGCCAAAATTGACTTTGTTTCTTAGATTTGGCGCTTGTGGACCCGACACGTTCTTCCGGCGTAGGAATTAAAAATCCATTATTACAAACACCAATTGGTTCTCGAAGCAATATTAACAACTACAGAGAACGGGCCCACCAAACTTCCTGCCCTTTGGCTTGAGTAGAGCCAGCAAAACCAGAAAATTCTATTGGAGATCTATATACATGCTATAATATATATTGTATGCATATATACCTATGTGTATATATGTAAATGTGTATTTTTAAATCTGTGAATTAAAATCTAGATGTGCCTGTGCATACAGTGAGTACCTGAGTTCTTTACTGTTTGTGTAAAATAGTTCAAAAGAACTACTTCTCTTTGGCATGGCACAAGGAGCCTTTCATTCCCTGAGGAGGTCACGGCCCCGCCCCCAGGAGCATACACTGGGCGGGGCCTCAACCACACAGTCAAGTCTCAAGGCTGACCTTGAGACTTGCACAGGCAGGTGCAGATGGGCAACTCACCCTGGGAAGCTTATAGCCAGGGATGTCCCGCTAGGTACAGGTACAAAGCCACGTGGGGAGAGGGAAGGGCCAGTGACTGCTGTGCTTGAAGGACAGGCAGGCGTCATCGCAAAGGAGCTCACTTCTGGCATACCGAGTCACTGCCCTGTAGGAAGATGCACTCACTTTCCTAACGAGCCTGATGGTGGTGACATGAACTTTCTGGATTGGTCTGAACTACTTAATGCTTTTCACTGCTGCAGGGAGTGCATTCTGTTTTACAGGCGTCAGGGAAGGAGGTCGGAGCCCTCCATCGCGAACCCATGCTTGTGCTTGACCACCCCAGTTGCCAGGAAGTCTTCCTTGTACACGTGGCAACTGCCCAGTGCTCTACCAGTGTCCGCCCCCTGACTCCCACCATCCTTTGCTCAGTCTTTCTCATTCGGCCCACACACTGTTTTCCCCTCTTCCCTCCAGGCTTGATGGCTTTCCGGGTTTCAAGTTTATAGCCTGATCGATCTTTTCATAGCTGACCTCAAGGATGAGAAATGAAGAAAGACCCTGGGGGTTCCATCCTTCCCATCAATTTTAAGCCGGCCTATGCCCAGCTAAAGATGAGATTCACTGCCCGAACTTGGAGCTTTGCAAAACAGAGGGCAACAGCCTATCAGGGACTCATCTCCGGGTTATGTCCATCCTTATGAGATGAGGTCAAATCCTCGGAAAGGCTTGGAGAGGCGCCTCCTGGAATCCTTACTCCCCCTTCGGCTGTCCTGTCCTCTAGAAGGCTCTCTTCGGTGTGTCCTCTCCCCTCCACCTCATAGCCTGGCCTCGTCTCTCCAAGAAGACCTGGCAGAGTCTCTTCGCGGGACTGAGAACAAGAGCCTGAAGAGGAGATGTATAGGGACAAGGAGTTGCAAAGCTGCTTCCCACATAAATGGAAGGGAGTGGGAAAAACCTATCTCAAAAGCTCGGTTAAATGGGGCATTGGTATACTATTTTTTCTATGTTTCTATAGGTTTGAAACATATCATAATAAAAAGGTTCAATTTTTTTTAATGTTTATTCATCTTTGAGATGAGAGAGAGAGAGAGAGAGAGAGCACAAGTGGGGGAGAGTCAGAGAAAGAGGGGGACACAGAATCTGAAGTAGCTCCAGACTCTGAGCTGTCAGCATAGAGCCCGACACAGGGCTCGAACCCACCTGAGGTGAGGTCAGACGCTTAACTGACTGAACCACTCGGGCACCACATAATTTAAAAAAGGTTTAAAAGTTAGTAAGGAGGGGCGCCTGGGTGGCTCAGTCAGTTAAGTGTTTGAATCTTGGTTTCTGCTCAGGTCACGATCTCCCAGTTCATGAGATCAAGCCCCGTGTCGGGCTCTGTGATGACAGCACGGAGCCTGCTTGGGATTCTCTCTCTCTCTCTCTCTCTCTCTCTCTCTCTCTCCCTCTGACCCTCCCCTGCTCACTCATGCTCGCGCTCTCTCTCTCAAAATAAATAAATAAATTTAAAGAAAAAGTTAGCAAAGACAGAAGGGGATGGCATCGCGGAGGCAAGCGGGTGTGACAGCAGCATTGGCAAGCCATCAGAGTCACCAGTGCTTCCCAGCAACCTGTTGAGGGCCCTTGCCCAGGGTGACGCCTCAGGGCACCAGCTGGTGATTCCACATGGAGCTGCCATATGCAGAGAGCAGAGGGAAAGATTCCTTCCTTCCCCTCACGGTTATCAACCACCAAAGCTCTGTTTGGAAAGATACCATGCTTCAGCTGCTGGAAAGGAGAACAGGGTGCGATTCCATCACAAAGCTTTCTGCACCCCATCTTGGATGGTTTGGGGTGAGGGATTGCTTTTCTTTTCCCCGTGCTTGCGAATGTCACAGACCTGAAACTGCCCGCACTCTCGCCATCGTCCTGACCAGACTGGTCCCCCTTTTGGTGTCTTGGTACCCAAAACCTGGTTTCCAGCCCTGGCTCCACTCCATGTTTTTAGTGCTTTTAGGACCTTGAGATCTCTTTACTGTATCAGAGCTACTCTTCCAGGCGTGAAGATGGCAAGATAGGGCATCCCTGGGGGCTTGGGAAGAAGTCTTTGCTGTGTAGAGGCAAGGTGACAGGACAGCGGGGGTGGTGTGGTTGAAGGAGCTTGAGGAAACATTGCAGTAAGGTCAGTGTATGGATGGCAGCATTTCCTTTTTGCTCAGGGTCAAAAGCACCTTCTGTCCTTTGCACGGACTCAGCTCATTGAGGATATCATCAGTGTGCTTCTGCTCACCCCAGGGCACACAGTCAATGCACAGGCTGGTTGTCCTTTCCTTGGCTTGTTTATCTTCCAACACCTGCATGACCTCCCCATTCTAGAATGAGATGGTTTGGATAGGATCTATGATAAGCACCTCAAATCGGTTCTGTTCCCAGCTTGCTTCTTTCTCGGCTTATCATTCACACCATGGCTCCCGTTCCTCAGAGTGAAAACCACCAGAGCCATGGTGAGTGCTGTTTCAAATTAAAAAAAAATCAGTAGTAGAACACTCCTTGTTCACTTGTTACCTGTTACTTTGATCTTTAACTTGCTGGTAAAAGTGCTGTTGATTGGGATATTAATAACAAGGCTGTGACCGAAATGCTAAATTATCCTTACTTTTTTAATCTTTATTTTATTCTATGTCCTTAGAAAGAGCGTGCGAGAGTGCAAGTGGGGGAGGGGAGCAGAGGGAGAGAGAATCTTAAGCAGTTTCCACGCTCAGCACGAAGCCCGACGTGGGGCTCCATCTCACGACCCTGAAATCATGACCTGAGCAGAAATCGAGAGTTTTGGTTGCAGTGGATTGTACATCACCGCTCCCTTCAGTTTGAGATACAGGTGTCCCCCACTAGCTGGAAGTACAGTGTTCCCGTGACACCTTTCATAAGTCGAAATGCTGTCCGGAGAAGAAGCAATTATTTGTAGTTTCTATGGGAACAACTTTGCGGTGTTCCCAGACCTTAAAGATAACCGCTGTTGGGCTTTTCGGATACCTGAGGACACATCTTGCTGGCAGATGCACAGAATAAATGGAGATAAGGCCCAGATGCTCACAGACGCAGGCCAGAGCTCTGGCGGTGTGATGCGGAGATGCTGAGGGTAGCTCCGGAGAACGGGGTCCAGTGTGCACTACCCTCTGGGGTGACTCCCTAGAAAACCAATGAAAACAACAGTGAATGCTGTTGTCGCTTTTTGGCTTGTTTTGGTAAAAGCAAACTCCTCTTCGGATTTCTTTCCGTTAGCGAAAACCCCGACTGATGTAGGTTTTACGCAAAAGCAAGGTGGCTTACCGAAAACTTCCAGAGAGCGGGGGGGATCCCTTTCTCTCTAACGCGGACCATAAGGAGCCTAGAAGAAAAGACACTTCTTGCAGGCACTTGAAGAAGTGGGGGTTGATCAGCGGAAGGCAGGATGAGGGCTTCTGAAGACGAAGATGAAATGCAGGAGGTCAAGGGTGTCTGCTCAGGTCATGATCCCAAGGTTGTGGGATGGAGCCCTGCACTGGGCTCTGCTGTGAGGGTGGAGCCCACTTAAGATTCTCTCTCTCCCTTTGTCCCTCTCCCTCTCTCGCACACACACACACACACACACACACACACTCTCTCTCTCTCTTAAATAAAAATAAATAAACTAATAATTTGAAAAAAGGTATTCAGGGGCGCCTGGGTGGCTCAGTCGGTTGAGCATCCGACTTCAGCTCGGGTCATGATCTCACACTCCATGAGTTCAAGCCCCACATCGGGCTCTGTGCTGACAGCTCAGAGCCTGGAGCCTGCCTCAGATTCTGTGTCTCCCTCTCTCTCTGTCCCTCCCCTGCTCATGCTCTGTCTCTCTCTGTCTCAAAAATAAATAAAAACATTAAAAAAAATTTTTTTTAAAGAAAAGAGGTACTCAGTGGGGAAAGGATAGTCTCCAATAAACATGCTGGGAAAGCTGGATATTCACAAACAAAAGAATCAAATTGGACCCCCATGGCACACCACTCACAAAAAATTAACCAGAAATGGATTAAAGACTTAAATGTAAGACCCCAAACTACTAGAAGAAAACAGAAGAAAATGGCTCCTTGACATTGGTCTTGGCAATGATTTTTTGGATATGACACCAACAAGCGACACAAAGCAAAAAGAAACGTGTGGGACCCTGCACCAAACTAAAAAGCTTCTGCACAGGAAAAATAACAATCGGCAAAATGAAAAGGCAACCAGCAGAATGGGAGAAAATACTTGCAAACCGTGTGTCTGATAAGGGGTTAATATGAAAAATGTGTAAAGAACTCATACAACCCAAGAGCAAAAAAACAATCGGATGGAAAAAAAAAATAGGCAAAGGACTTGATTACACCTTTTCCAAAAGAAGACATACAAATGGCCAACAGGTACATGAAAGCAAAAAGCTAAAAATGCAATAAAACCAAAGAAGTAAATATTGATAACATACGGAAATACAACTTTAGTTGGAAACCTGTCAGGAACCGAGGTAGATTTGCCTGTGTTTGTTTCCTTATACACACACATATGTAACCTTTCTCCACCTCCTAATAGCTACTTACTCTTAGTTTCTGTTTCCTGGTAGCTTTGGTTTGCCAGGACCCCTTGTATCTATCAGGGTGCAGATAGGAAAGAGATCAAGGGATTCTTGTCAAAGAAGAGGCCAGGTTAAGGGAAACCCAGGAGGGCTGGAGAAGTATCCTGGGCTAGCAGCCACGGGAAGCCCAGTCACCCCTAAACCTACATGTTGAGGCAGGGAACAGCAGGGAACCTGCAGAGAGGGCTGGGCTGTAGGAGAGGCTGCCTGGAGAGGCTGAGAGCTTTGGAGAAGAATAAACCACTGTCAACCACAACCCGGTAGAAGGGAGCCAGAGCAAGAAAGACCGTCCATCCCTCCCCTCATACCAGAGGCCAAGGGAGCCCAGTCTCCCAGGCAGAGGTAGGGGAGAGAGTGGCCAGGAACTCTAGAGATGCATTGGTAGAATATCCACCATACCCTTGAGGCCTTAAGGCTTCTTTCTGTGTATCCTTTTGTTACATCCCTCTGGGGAGTTGCTTTAGTGACCCACTATTTCTTAGGTCACATTTCCCGCTGAGCGAGTGAGAGCATTTCAGCTCTGCCATCAGTGGCCAGGCTCTGGATTAGCTGCCCTTGGGTCATCTGCCCAGTCCAATCAGCTATATAAGCACACCTCGAAACTATTGCAGGTTAGGTTTCAGACCGCTGCAATAAAGTGAATATCGAAGCAAAGTGAGTCAAATGACTTTTTTGGTTTCCTGGCATATTATAATTTCCTGTAAGCATATTAAAGTTATGCTTACACTAAACTGTAATCTCTTAAGTATGCAACAGCATTATATCTGAAAAAAACTATGTACATGCCTTAATTTAGCATAATTTAATTTATTGCTTTTATAAAAAATGCTAGCCATAATCTGAGCTTTCAGTAATTTACAATCTTTTTGCTGGTGGAGGGTCTCGTCTCCATGTTGATGGCTGCTGGCTGATCAGGGTGGTGGTTGCTGAAGGTTGGGGTAGCTGTGGCAATGTCTTTTTTTTTTTTTCCTCCTCCTGTCCCCCACCACTGCCATGCTGGCCACTGTAGCAATTTCTTTTTTTTTATTTTTTCATTTTTTTTAATTTTTGGGACACAGAGAGACAGAGCATGAACGGGGGAGGGGCAGAGAGAGAGGGAGACACAGAATCGGAAACAGGCTCCAGGCTCCGAGCCATCAGCCCAGAGCCTGACGCGGGGCTCGAACTCACGGACCGCGAGATCGTGACCTGGCTGAAGTCAGACGCCTAACCGACTGCGCCACCCAGGCGCCCCAGTAGCAATTTCTTAAAATAAGACAACGATGAAGTTTGCCACATTGATGGACTGTCTGTCACGAACAATTTCTCTGGAGCACGTGATGCTTTTTGGTAGCAGTTTACCCACAGTAGAACTTCTTTCAAAATTGGAGTCAATCGTCTCAAACCCTGCCTCTGGTGTATCTACTAAGTTCATATAATATTCCCAATCTTTAGTTGGCATTTCAAAAATCCCCACTGCGTCTTCACCAGGAGTAGATTCCATCTCAAGAAATCACTTTCTTTGCTCATCCGTAAGAAGCAACTCCTTACCCATTAAAGTTTTATCATGAGATCGCAGCAATTCAAACACAGTAATAATGAAAACGTTGGAAATGTTGCAAGAATTACCAAAATGTGACACAGAGACACAAAGTGAGCAAATGCTGTTGGAACAATGGTGCCGATAGACTCGTCCCACACAGGGTTGCCCCGCACCTTTGATTTGCAAACAAACAAAACGCACTGATCTGCAAAGTGCAGTAAAGGGGAAGTGCCGTAAAACAAGGCATGCCTGTATTGGAAATGGTGAGGAGTGAGGGAACGGGAAACGTACTATAAACATCCTCGCTCTGGGTAGAGTCACGTCACCTGTTGGCAGGTATACGGCAGATTCAGGTGCACCCGCAGGTATTACCTATAAATGAAGCAATAGCCAATTGTAACATTGTAATTGGTTTCCTTCAGGGCTGTGGGTGATCGAATGCCGTCTGGGATCCAGGCGTGGTGAAAATCACTTTATGGGTATTCTCCCAATCTTTGCAGCTCCTCTGTAGGGGCCTGATCATTACTCCTATGTTACAGATGAGGAGGTCCTATCAGCCGAGGTCAAGCAGAGGTTAACCTGCCAGAGGGTGCCAGAAAGTAGCGGAGGCAGGCTTTACTCAGCCCAGGCAATCTGACTCCATTCCTGAGCTACCGAACACTGTTCTGACCACACCTATGAGAAATGAAATAAAACTGAATGTTGTCTTTGAAAAGAGCTTATCTTCAGGGAGAGTTTCCTCCTTCCCATTGGCAGTTCCAAAAGTAATCCTCGGCAGCACTACAGTTATCTAAGATATTAGCATTAGGGGAAAGCGGGTGAAGGGCATCTGAGAGCTCCCTGGATTTTTTTCTGACAACTGCATGTGAATCTACATTTCTCTCAAAATAAAGTTAAACAAATATTATAGTAGCAGCATCAACTACCATTTATTCGTTAATTTCAATTCAACATTGGGCATCTTCTCTGTGCCAGGCACCGGTTCTTTCTCTGCTGGGAATATAGCGGAGAACAAAACACACACACACACACACACACACACACACACCCCTGCCCTCATGAAGCTGGCATTCTAATGGAAGCTGTCCTGTGCAAAGCTCATTTGGCCAGGTTCCTTATCATAAAGTTATTAAATGCATGCTCATCACAGAAATATTGGCTAACGCTGGATTCACGTCCTTATCCCCATAAAGTAGGTCTGATTAGATTTCCCTAGGCTACTTGACAAGACTCATAATATTTGTGAATACCAAGCCTTGTCCTGAATGGCAAATCAACGAGCCGTTCTTTCTCTCCATTCTGTTTAGAATACTTGTAAAATCTAAACACTGCTCTATTCAAAACGTGCTTGGAAAGTCTCACTCCCTTCTCTCCCCTGCTCGTCTTTGCTCTAGGCTACAGAGAGCATCCAAGTAGGAGGCTGCAGACACAGTCCGCTGTCATGCAGATGATGAGGCTGTGATTGATGAATTGCAAATCCTGGCTAGTGCTCCCAAAGAAAACGGCTCTCTCTACCATTCCAGTATCCTCCAGATCCAAGACATGCAACCTGCAGACAGGAAATGGCAGCCACCAAAGCGCTGAGGGGAGCCCTTCCAGTCGTTTCTGTCCCGGCTCCAAGTTTTTTCCCATGATGGCCTGCAACAGCTCCACCGTCGAGACCTACCAGTACTTGCTGCTGAACGGGAGCAATGTGTCCGACTCCGGGGCCACCCCACCACCCGCCCCCCTCAGGATATCCTTGGCAATAATCATGATGCTGATGATCGTGGTGGGGTTCCTGGGCAATGCTGTCGTCTGCATCATCGTGTATCAGAGGCCAGCCATGCGCTCCGCCATCAACCTGCTGCTGGCCACGCTGGCCTTCTCCGACATCATGCTGTCCTTATGCTGCATGCCCTTCACGGCCGTCACCCTGATCACGGTCCACTGGCACTTTGGGGATTACTTCTGCCGGCTCTCCGCCACCCTATACTGGTTTTTTGTCCTGGAGGGCGTCGCCATCCTGCTCATCATCAGCGTGGACCGCTTTCTCATCATCGTCCAACGCCAGGACAGGCTGAACCCGCGGCGGGCCAAGAGGATCATCGCCGTCTCCTGGGCGCTGTCGTTCTGCATCTCGGCCCCCTCGCTGGCAGGCCGGACGTTCGTGGAGGTGCCGGCGCGGGCTCCCCAGTGCGTGCTGGGCTACACGGAGTTCGCGGCGGAGCGCGCCTACGTGGTGGCGCTGGTGGTGGCCGTGTTCTTCGTGCCCTTCGGCGTCATGCTGTGCTCCTACCTGTGCATCCTGCACACCGTGCGCAAGAACGCCATCCGCGTGCACAACCAGTCCGACAGCCTGGACCTCAGACAGCTCACCAGGGCCGGCCTGCGGCGGCGGCAGCGGCAACAGCAGGTCAGCTTGGACTTGAGCTTCAAGACCAAGGCCTGCACCACCATCCTGATCCTCTTTGTGGGCTTCTCGCTCTGCTGGCTGCCGCACTCGGTCTACAGCCTCCTGTCCGTGTTCAGCCGGGGGTTCTACTGCAGCTCCTCCTTCTACACCACCAGCGCCTGTGTCCTGTGGCTCAGCTACCTCAAGTCTGTCTTCAACCCCATCGTCTACTGCTGGAGAATCAAAAAATTCCGCGAGGCCTGCATAGAGTTGCTGCCCCAGACCGTCCAGATCCTCCCCAAAGTGCCTGAGCGGATCAGAAGGAGAATCCAGCCAAGCACCGTCTATGTGTGCAATGAAAACCAGTCCGCGGTTTAAGGGACGGGAGGGAGGAGCGCGCGGAAGGTTCCAGGACCGAGCTCAGAGTCCTGGCACTTTGGCCCTAGCCGGCATTTCCGGTGGCCCTGTAAGCACAAAGGTACGCCTCTGTTACCAGATAAGCTGCTGCTTCAAGTTGGCAAGATGAATTATTTTTTTTTTTTCTTGCTACAGGAGAGCAGTATGTGGGTCTGATGGAAACTGGAAGGTAGTTGGGACAAAATGGGGATGGGGTGGGCTGTGTGGGCAGGAAGTTAGGGAAGAGGAGGGGTCAGGGAGGAAGGCTCTGTCCAAAGGGCTCCCAGTGCTCCTGCTTAAGAGAAACCCTGTGGTGCCATATTCTGACATGAGAAACCCAGTAGCTGTCATCTCACAGGTTACCCCTCATTTTATTTGACGCCAGTATTCTTAACAGGTACTTATGTTTGTGGCACGTGGGGAAACAAGCAAGGATCTCCGTGTTGGTCGGCTGTACATCTCTGATTATGCCGAATCATCCTTTCTATAAACCAGAATCATGCTGGGAAGCAGAGCGAGCCCCTGTGCTAGTCAGTTCCCCAGTGTGACACATGGGAGGCCTCAGTGGCTTGAAGCCCAGAGAATGATCTGGGGCCGTTCAGCTGAGGGCTCGTGCATGTACCGAGCCCCTCCTACCTGGCCCAGCTCTGTCCCCTGTGCCCTGAAGCCCTTCACCCTCCCAGCCTGCCTGCCGTAACTGTGACTGTCCTCTCTCTTTCCCTCCACTATTCCCCGCCTCTCCCTTTGTTTCATCCCATCCATCCAGCGCACAGGAAAAAAAAAAGAAAGAAAGAAAGAAAGAAAACCACTCCTCCCGAAAGAAATTCGTCTTTTCAGCAAGTGTCTGTAGTGACTTGCTTTCAGATTCAGAAGCGGTCAGTAGGCTTTGTTTACATGTTTCCTCTCAACCCCCTGAGGCTGCAGGTTTTGTGAGCTGCTACATGGACTTCAGCGCTGGGGCTGCCGGCAGGGGGCATCATACACACAGACCCAGTTCCCCATTGAGCTCTCCTCCTACCTCACTCAGAGCCGCCCGTCTGACTGCTGCAGTCTGGGCCACCTACCCCAACCTGGGGCTTCCCACCCCAGGTGGGCCTGGGAGCCCACGACTAAAGCTGCCTGGAGGGGGACCTTTCTGCTTGTGCTGCACACTTGGCCGCCGTGCACAGGGCCACCCATCGCTACCAGGAGCTTCCGATGTTGGCGGATGATTTTCAAGTTCAGGCGGGCCGCTGACTCCACCGAGTTCTCCTCAGAGTTTCAGATCCGAAGAGAACGGGAAGTTTAAGGAGAGATTCAGAAAATCTGATTCCGAGTCCAACTCTGCAGGGAACCAGTCATGCGAGTGTGTTCATTTTACCTCGCTTCTCTGGGTCTCAGTGTCCCCATTTGCCAAGTGAGGAAGGAAGTCTAGATGATCTCCAGTGCACCTCTCTCAGATTCTAAATGTATATGTTTTCTACTCAGAGTCACCAGATCCCCTGCATTTATTAAGTGCCTACTGGATGCAAGGCACTGTGGGGGGAGGGGAGGGTTAGTGATGAATATGGCATGGGCTATGAGCAGAAGCAGATGTCCAATTTATTTTAGGATGATGGTGACTCCCAACTTGGCCTAACAGCACAGAAGCTCTCTTTGTGTCTCTTTTCCTATTTCCTTTCCAAGATTGTGTTAAGAGGCCAACTAATGCTCTCTTCCTGTGGTACTGGTGACAGAGGCAAAGAAAGAGAACACCATTTACATTAATCTAAGCCTAGAGGAAGGTCTGTGAAGAAAATACCACTTCTTTCCCACCCACTTCCCATCCTTTTGTATTCAGACGAGACAGAGAGACATAGAGACTGAAGTCTGGCAATCGCGTGTGATTGATTGAGGTGGGTCCCATCGATTCTGTGTCCCTAGTGCACCCAGTAAGGCCATGGTTTGCCTTCAGTTCCCACGAGGCAACTAGCGTGGCCTCCGTGGTGTCCAAAAAACACAGTCAGACCAGCCAGGGTAACAGGTCACTGGGCACCTCCCCTCTGGGGGGCATTTAAGAGAGTGTTCTTGAGGAGCAAAAGAGAAATCACACACTGAATGAATGAAGGTATCAAAATTTATATCACTCAGTGTTATATGACATATGCTGGACAGTAATATATATGTTTTAAAATAATAATTTTGTATATATTTTAAATAAAGTATTACTGCTCTTTCGGTGTATAAGACTATGTCCTTACCAAAATTAGCACCAGGGCCATCAATAGTAAGCCACAAATCTGGTGTCTACACCTCCTAGGACAACTTCAAGAAATCTAGAACCTTGAAATTGCTAACCAAGCGCAAATGACTATAGGATATTAACGCGATAAGATGACAATGGGGAGACTGTTTAAACAATGGGAGGGTCACAACTGGAGCTCCCAACTAAAAATCATTCATGGCCCCACTAAGTACCTCCAGCTAATTAGTCTTCACCTCTGACTTCAGCCTGCCACCTTCAGAATTCTCCACTTCAATGAGCCTTTAATGAACTTCGCTTTCCTAAAATAGTGCATAACTACCAAGTTCTTACATCTTTCTCTGAGGCTTGCGGTCAAGCCCTCTGTTGGCTTTTGGTTTATATCTTCTCTTTAGCCCTGGGGCACCTGACTTTTTTTCTGTGGGGCCTGGGCAGTGACTGTGGTAACAACGATCTCAGAAGCTCCTGGGGAGAGCCTAGCCTCAGACTGTCAAACTAATACTGATTACCCCTAAAAATCCAGTGCCTTCTTGTCTTGAATCTTGATTCCCTGTGGCTGGGGCGAAATAAAAGCAGTTTCGCTAGGATGTTCTGATAGCCAAGCTGAGCAAGAAAAAATCTAGATCAATTCCCACGTTGCTGCACTGAGCCCTGGGAACATTTTCCCCAACATCATTTACAGCACATGTTTTTTTTGGACTAAAACCCCCACCATGTTAAGTATTTCCTACATGGCTCTGCTTGCTTCAGCTGAGAGTGATAGATAAGGTATGGGCTGTGCCACAAAGCAGAGTGTGGCCCTCTGAAGTTGGGGGAATACCCAGAGACCAGGCATTTGATGTTATGGAAACGCACGGGCAGTGGCGTGCGGAGGGCGCGTGCTCTGGGATGGGACGGTCCAGACCCCAGGGCCACCTTGCTCTCCATGGGATTCTGGGTAAGTCATGGAGCATTTTTGCACCTCAGCTTCCTCATCTCCTAAATGGCAGAACTACTCCAGCCAGGGGGCCTCCGTGAAGAATAAGTGAAATAATGTGTATAAAGGATCTAGCTCAGGGCCCGGTCCAGGGTAGAGGCTGAACGAACGGTGGCCATAATGATCACAGTTGTATTGCCAACTTGTTTTATGGCGAAGATTTGTTCTTTGGGGGCAAGCGTAGAAATTTGTTTCGGAGACTGGCTCTTCAGTCCAAATCCTAAGATTTCAGGGCTCAGCTGACAAGAACACAGCACGCAGCGAGGCCCGGAGCATGGGTTTGACTTCAAAGGGCAAATTTCTCAGTGGCCGGCACTGCACCATTTCATTCTACTGGAAGCTCTCCCTGGGCGGTGAGTTGGCCTCCCAGCACTGCTAGTGGAATGGGCTGGATGGGGGGGGGGGGGGGGGATGCACCCCCATTCCCATGCCTGGGAAAGCATCCTAAGGTGCACATGCGGCTGTTCCGAGGGTGGTTCTGAGGTCTGCAGAGAGCAGAGTAGCATAGTTAGGACCACAGGGAGGCAGGAAGGAGAAAGGAAAATGGCTTTAAGACAATAACCTTGCTTCCCTTGGTCCCGGGGCAGCTAGGTGAGACCTCCGCTTGTGGGGTTGCTCAGTTATCAGGTTCCTTTGATCCAGTTTCCCACTAACCCTCCAGGGCACTGTCCTTATCTTTGTGGTCGGGTTTGCCTCCTGAGGAAAGGAACAATGGCATAAGACACATCACACTCCCCTGATCTTTCCTGGCCAATAGCCAAGTCACATGACCACAGCCAGCTGCACAGCAGGCTGGGAAATGGAGTCCCTGCCTAATGGGGAGAGAGGATGTGCCCAGCCACAGCTTTCTTAGCATGGAAGGGGAGAAGGATTTGGTGGATTCCCAGCAGTTTCTGCCAAAATATTCCACGATTTTGAAAAACAAGGGATCCTAGCACACATACAAATTCTGAAATCCTGAGCACAAATTTCATAAGTGAGCTTTGCTCATTGTAAAATAAAAACACCTCTACTGCATCAACCCAACAGTGGTGTCTCTGCACCTCTAGCCGTCAACATAAAAGGACCTACATCCACAGAGAAAACCTGCATGCATTTATGCCTGTGCCATAAAGAGAGAAAGCGGCCACATTTAATATTTCAGACACAAAAGAAGAACAACATGAAAGATAAACTATTTGAAAATTTGCAGCTACAGGGGCACCTGGGTGGCTCAGTGGGTTAAGCATCCGACTTCAGCTCGGGTCATGATCTCATGGTTCGTGGGTTCGAGCCCTGAGTCTGGTTCCAGAGCCTGGAGCCTGTTTCGGCTTCTGTGTTTCCCTCTCTCTGTGCCCCTCCTCTGCTCTCTCTTTCTCTCTCTCTCAAATGTTAAAAAAATAAAAAGAAAAAGAAAAGAACATTTGCAGCTACAAAGAAATGAATTTGGTCAGGATAAAAAAAAATTACTATTTCAAACAACAGTCAACAGTGATGGAGACCAACTCTAAGAAGTTAAATATGTTCAAGGCAAGAGCATAATTTCAAAATTGTGCCTATTGCAAGGTAGAGACTGATTGCCCGTGGCAAGAGGGTGAGGGCGGGGGCACAGGCCGGGCTGAGGCGATTGAACTCTCCACGGAAACGGAGGGCCTGGGAACCCTAGCTGGGAGGCTGGCGTTTTGATTCTGTAAGAATAAAAGGAGGTTGAAGGCAAAAGCATGGTGTGTGTGTGTCTGTGTGCATTGCACCGGCATTATTGAGGCAGGTGTCCAAAGTTGCTTTAGCAGACAGTTCCAGTCTACCTTCTGCTCCCTCATTTTTCATCCTGGAGAATCCAGGACAAGATATGAGAGGAACAAGAGAGTTTCCTGAGACTGCCTGGCTCAGAGAGCAAACCAGGAGGGGCTACTGCACAAATATATTTTCTTTTTTTTTTTTTTTTAATATTTATTTATTTATTTATTTATTTATTTATTTATTTATTAGAGAGAAAGAGAGAGGGAGAGAGTGCGCACAGAGGAAGGGCAGAGAGAGGGGGAGAGAGAGAGAATCTTAAGCAGGCTCCACGCTGACAGTCCAAAGCCCTACTCTGGGCTCTGTCTCATCACTGCGAGATAGTGACCTGAGCAGATATCAAGAGTCAGAAGCTTAACCGACTGAGCCCCCCCAGGCGCCCCTACAGATAGGCGCCCTATTTTTTTCTGATTAGTCTGATAGGAGCAGAAAGAACTTACCCGTATGAGAAACACTTGAATGTGACCAGAACTTTACCTTGTTTTGATCACAAATCTGAGGGTACTAATATACAAGTTCAGCCTTCTGAGGTGCTCAGATAAGTGCCCGAAGACCCCGGGGTAATAAGAACAGATCCTTGGGGCGCCTGCGTGGCTCAGTCGGTTGAGCGTCCAGCTCTCGATTTTGGCTCAGGTTGTGATCTCACGGTTCGTGGAATTGAGCCCCACGTGGGGGGGTTCTGCACTGATAGCACAGAACCTGCTTGGGATTATCTCTCTCTCTCTCTGCCCCTCCCCCCCATGCTCTCTCTCTCAAAAATAAGTAAATAAACATTAAAAAAGAAGAAGAAAGAATAGATCCCTTGCATTGGATCTGTGCGTTCCACCCGCTCTGTGTTCTTAGCTGCTGCCTTCACCAATCACTGCAGTTGAGGGGGGAAATAGCCAAGCTCATTTTCAGAAGCATTTTAAAAGACAGATTTGCTGCTCCTTATTAACTGTCCTTGAGGGACTGTATTTCTCATTTCCTCCCGCACTGAAATGCTGCTGCCCTATTCCCTTGTCGCAGTCTTTTTCTGTCGCGTCACGAAGTCTTCCAATGTTTTATTAAATCACGAAGACAGGGTCACTAACCTCGCCATAAAAGACAAACAAGACTGAACAATTTAAAAAATGCATAAGGAAAAATGGAAAACGGAGTTTGCTTTCAAAGTGTGAACAAAGGCAAGGGGGAAACATTATGGGAAACAGGAGGCTCTTTCTTCCCAATGCTTCCCACACTTTCTGGAATTTGCTGGGCCTCTCTGGAAGCGGTCAGTCCAAGCTACTCAGAAGGTTTCATCCCCCTTGTGGAGAGCCCTGGGGCTTCCAACATGCATCCACCTGAGACCTGCATGGTGGTTGGGGGAATTCTGGGTTCACTCAGGCCCAGATGAGACTCCTGCCTTCTTCCCCATTCCTGACAGGGAGGATGTCCCACAATATTTTGTCACCTGGAGTTCAATCTCTGTTACACTTTGTGTGAGCCTCTTCTGCCTAGAGGTCCTCTTCATTCCCCGACCCTTTCTCTGGTTTTCTCCAATCTTTCTTTCTCCTTCTGACAATACAATAGATACATATGGGTAAGCTTTCAACTAGATATGAGAGGATACTATTAAAGTTTAGATTTAGATTCTGTAAAAGAATGATATAGTCTCCATCCTAATGAATGAATGTTCGCTGGCCTTAAGGAAAGTTGTAAAAATCATATCTACTAATTTTTTTTTTCAATTGTAGATTTTTTATGGGGCACCTGGGTGGCTCAGTTGGTTAAGTGTCTGACTTCGGCTCAAGTCATGATCTCATGGTTCGTGAGTTCAAGCCCCACATCGGGCTCTGTGCTGACAGCTCAGAGCCTGAAGTCTGGTTCAGATTCTGTGTCTCTCTCTCCTTCTCTCCCCCTGCCCCTCCCTTACTAGTGCTCTGTCTCTCTCTCTTACAAAAATAAACTTTAAAAAAATCTCAATGATAGGTTTTTTATTTCAGTTATAATTTGCTGCTTGTAGAGATGAAAACAGTAATTGAATTTTTTTTACCCCAGCACAAAGAAAATTAAACATGTTCTAATCTTTTATAATAAAAAACCACAATTGTATTCATATGTAATAAATATAAAAAGTGTATATTTTCTTTTGCAAAGCTCAGATCATGCTATATACCACACTAAAAGTCTGTAGCCTGGTATTTTTGGTTTTTAAAATTTTGTTTTTGTTTTTGTGGGTGTTTTGAAGTGCTTTCTAATGGCTGGAGATCTTCCATTGTGTGGATGCGCCATAAGCTAATTACCTGAAGTACTCCCTGTTTTTTGCATAATTTTTTTCTATTTTTCATTATTTTTTAAAAATGCTGTAATGAACATCCTTGGCATGAATTTCTCCGCCAAGCCACTGACTGTTTTCTTAAAATAAACTCGAAAAGTGGAACTGGTGGCTTTTAGGACAATACATTTTTTTTTTTTTTTAGGAAGTCTATGGCAATTTACTCTCTCACCAGATGTACTTAAGAATTGCCAACAACTTGAGAAACTGCATGGGCAGGTCATAAAGCACTTCCCATTAACCACCAATGGCCCCTCCGCCAACAAGCTGGGCAGAGGCTCCTTTGGGCCTCACTTGGGTCATGAATTGGGACATCAAGGTTTCTGGGAGAGAAAACACGCAGCCATTTTGACCAAGGAGGCATTATTCAAGAGCTCTGCACTTTTGCAAAGGCTAAGGCCAATGAATATATATTCAGTAATTACATGTAGAAAGGTGTCACAGAAATAACTGTTAAAGATATTACACCTCTCCAGGGTGCCTGGGTGGCTCAGTCGGTTAAGCGTCCGACTTCGGCTCAGGTCATGATCTCAGGTCCGTGAGTTCCAGCCCCGCGTCGGACTCTGTGCTGACAGCTCAGAGCCTGGAGCCTGCTTCGGAGTCTGTGTCTCCCTCTCTCTCTCTCTGCCCCTCCCCCACTCATGCTCTGTCTCTCTGTCAAAAATAAACATTAAAAAAAAAAAAAAAGATATTACACCTCTCCAGAAACCAATTTGGGCTGACAGGATTATTTGTGGCAATCACAGGCCAGCTTGAGTCAGCCAGACTCGAGACACCCTTTGAACACAGCAGAAGTCTGGCTGGCTGGTGGGCTGGGCCTAGGAAGCGTTTCCAGACCCTTCTGTTTTCCGTTTCTCACCTTTATACTCTCTAAGACAACCTTTTTTACCCTGCTGTTAGAAGCATATTAAGTGTTTAAGTTCAATTCTCTGAACTGAGAGGCAGAGTAGAATACAGTTGTGGCTGCCCCTGGTGGCCTAATCAAAAGGCAGTATTAAGCTCATCTCTTATTTTCTGTCTTCTGATGCTTTGCTGCCCGTGGAGAGGATGCCACTTTCAGGGCTAGTTAATTCCCAGAGGGTGTATACAGCTGGCCTACCAGTGCATCTCTTAGATACAAATCACCAATTCAGAGGCCACACCCACCACCTCCTTTCGGGCTCTCATGCTCTGGACCACTGTCCCCTGCCCTGATCAGCCCAGCACCTGGGACCAGACATCCAGCCTCTATACCCCCGAGCCTGCTGAAATCCAAACTACCCGACCCTAAGCCTTTTTCCCCTGCCTGACCCATTCCTTCCCTGGGAACCACAATAAAGACTCTTTAGTGCCCACAGTACCCACCCACGCACTCCTTGTACATCCTGACCAACGCTGGTGATTCCTCGCGTGACCCCTATGGCGTGGCATAGCCCCTCTTCCCGGGACCTGAATATAAAAATTATCTTTTCTTTCTTTTTTGTTTTTTAAATTTTTTTTAATGTTTATTTTTGAGAGAGAGACAGAGCACAAATTGGGGAGGGGCACAGAGAGAGAGACACACACACAGAATCCGAAGCAGGCTCCTGGCTCTAAGCTGTCAGCACAGAGCCCGACGCGGGGCTCGAACTCACAGACTGAGAGATCATGACCTGAGCCAAAGTCGGTTGCTTCACCAGCTGAGCCACCCAGGTGCCCCCCAAACTATCTTTTCAATAGCAATCATCTCCTGGTCTGCCGGCTTTACCATACCTCAAATCTTCTGTTCATAGAGTATATTTTATTTTATTTTTTTAACGTTTATTTTTGAGAGCGAGAGCATGTGCATGCATGAGAGGGGGAAGAGCAAAGGGCGGGGGAGACAGAAGATCTGAAGTGGGCTCTGTGATGACAGCAGAGAGCCCGATGCAGGGCTCGAACTCACAAACCGTGAGATCATGACCTGAGCTAAAGTCGGACGCGCAACATGCTGAGCCACCCAGTAGCCCCAATACACTACATTTTAAAACGAAGGATTCTCCAAATAAACTGGTTAAAACAATTTGTGTTGTCTTTTTGGTGGGGTCCCTTCCCACGTCACTAGGAACTATGTGAAGATTAAGAGTTGGTGGTGGTTGGACAGTTGGTCTTCCCACAGCACAGTCACTTGTGTTTTTGCTTCTGCTGAGAAGCGGGATGAAGCCTCAGCCCCCAGCCTCATCTGGCATCACCCCCTGCCTTCTCCCCGGGCTGCAAACTGAGTCTCTATTTTCAAGGGGCGATCATCCTCCCCACCTCCAGGCTTGGCTCTGCTCTTCCCTCTGCCCAGAGCGCTACCTTTCCTACCGAGGGCTCCTGTCTGTGCCGTGGACCTGCACTGCCTCCTCTTGGCATTCGTCCCACTGGGTCGTAATCTCCACAGTGAGCTCCGGCAGGGCTGAGACCGGATGTGTCTTTTTCACTGTTTTATCCACAGCGCTTAGCACAATGCCTGGCACAGAGCAATCTTCCAACATGCGCTTGGGGGACGAATGAATGATTGAGTGTTATGAATGATGGAATCATGGATTGAGAAGGGAAAACTGCCCCTCGGCATTAAATACAGTTCCTGGTAACGTGAGCCCTTTAGCCACTGCCTCCCTCTGTGGCAAGGTCGGTTCTATTTCTGCAGTTGCATGAACAGGGTAGTAACTTGGAGTGAGTCGCCACGGCTGTGACTGCCCCAGGAGGGATCACAGCTCCACACCGAAGAGGGCCCTGGACAGCTCCCGCGTCCTTCTGGCCCACTGCACGTGCGTGCAGGCACAGCCCGGCAGGTTGGGAATGGCTGACCTTCCCCGTCAGCTGCTAGGAAGCAGCTCATTTTCTGGTAGTTGCACAAACACAAGGTATCTGGAAATTACACCAGTAGGTGCACAAATTGGAATTTGGCACAGCCAAATGAATGTTGCTGACGTTCAAACTGCGTGAGATTAGTTACCGAAGCAAGGATCGTGCTCTTGCACTTGAGGTGTCGAGACACCCAGCCTTGCCCTGTGACGACATAACCTTCACAGGTGCGGAAACATGCTAAAAGTCCCCAGCCCCAAGCCTCCTCACGGCAGCGGGAGCCTTGACCAACGGAAACAGGCTGGTTCCCATTTGCCGCGGCAGTTCCCCGGGTGCGTGTGTTTGGAAGAAGCAGGGAATACAGCTCTCACCATCCCAGGCCCAGACGCGTACTACACACCGCATGCTGTCTACACCCGTATGCTGTCGCGTCCTTGCTCTCCCAGGAAAGTGAGGAGAGTGCCCCCTTCCTTCCTACCCTGAGTTCAACTTCAGGCTCCACACTCCTGGGACCTACTTGAAGCAGGAACTGGAGCCATATTTGAACAACAGCCTAAGGGGCATGACCAGGAATCTGGGGGCAGGCATACCTCCTTCCCTCCCCAGAAGATGTTCCAGAGGTTTGTGTAAAGAGAGCTTGGAAAAATCATGGAAAACGAGCACACCTTCAATAGGAGGCCTGCTAGGGAAGCCCCCTTGTCCTCTGCTGGCCTGCTCGTCATAGGCTCTGGCTTGTAGGACAGCTGCTCTGGCTTTGGCCACTTTGTCACATAAGCTAGTCTGGGCCTTGGTTCTGAATCAAGCTTTACGCAGATTCTTGCAGGTGAACAGTGTCACCTCACGCTGGGGAAAGCTGTGTCGTTCCTTGTTGACCAAGATCTGTGTTGATTCTGAACCCATTTTCAAAGGACCCCACATATGGCCATTTGTGAGCTGTTTGCGGGTCTCTTTGAACCCAATGGAAGAGATCAGGACAGTAAGTGGGTGACTTTTAGATAATTGGTACAGGGTTGTATCTTAGATGTGGATAAGAACGTATAAAATTGTTATTTTATATAGCAATTCTAATTTTATATAAAATACATATCACCAAATGGTCTATGTATGCACACTTCGTACAACTAAATATACGACTTAAAAGCCATTAAGCTGAGGATTATTCAGCCTTAAAAAGGAAGGAAACTGTGACACGTGCTACATGGGGGAATTTTGAGGACATTATGCGAAGTGCAATAAACCAGCCACAAAAGGACAAATACTGTGATTCCACTTACACGAGGTCCCTGCTTGTCCAATTGACAGAGACAGGAAGTAGAATGGTGGTTCCCAGGGCGGGGGGGGGGGGGGGACGGGGAGTTAGTGTTTAATGGAGACCGAGTTTCAGTCTAGGAAGAGCAAAGAGTTGTAGAGATGGATGGTGAGTGCATCGTGAATGTATTTAATGCCACTGAATGGTACACGGTTGAAACATAATCGGTTAACTCTGTTATGTGAATTTTATAACTAAAAATTCCAGGAGGGGTGCCTGGGTGGCTCAGTTGGTTGAGCAGCTGACTCTTGCTTTCAGCTGAGATCATGATCCTAGGGTCATGGGATCGAGCCCCGTGTTGGGCTCCGCAATGAGCATGGAGCCTGCTTAAGATTCTCTCTCTGCCCCTCTCCCCTGCTCTCACTCTCTCTCTAAAAAAAAAAAATTTTTTTTAATTTAAAAAAAGAAACACAAAAATGACAAGAAGACTAGCACATGGAAAATGTATTTACATACAGCCATTTTAGTAATATGGTAACCTTTTTTTTTTATAGAAAATTGAGTTTGACTATCACATTAAAAAAGTGAATACATTCTTATAAATTAAATGAAAGCAAAAAAAAATCAAATACCTTTAGACATGTATAGCAACTGGGAAAAAGCTAATTCTAAAAAAGCAAAACTTTAGCATTCTGGTTTATTTATAAGCTTAAGTCAACAGTTGACCGTAAATCAGCGGTGCATTGAAAACCACTTGAGGAACAGATGTGGGGGTTGATACCACGTTGATGGCAGAGGTGGGGGGGGGGCAGTTGCGTGTGTGGGTGGAAGAGGCAGAGGCCAGGAAGAATCAGTCAGACGGGCACCACCCGTGCCATGGGCTGTGTCGTCACTGCCTGTTGAGATGAGGTTAGGAACCTGCCTCCCCGGCTTAGTTGGGGACACCACTGAAAAGCGGATCAAGTGAGACAAATGGAAAACGCTCGCTAAAGGAAGAGAACTGTTAACGGTGAAGGACTGTGGGGGGGCTCGGGCACAGCCTGAGACCCCACAGCCTCTGGGGCAGCTCAAAGGCTGGACCGTACCTGCTCCGCTGCCGATTTCCCGAAGGGTCCTCAGATGCCACCCAGCTCCAACTCCAGTCTACTGATGACACCATCATGGTCTAGGGGATGTGACTGGCCCAGGACCACAGCTGAGTATCGGAGCCTGACGAGACCCAGGCTCCCCTGCGTCCAGTGGTGACATTTTCCTTCGGAACCACACCTGGCCCGTTGACTTGCATATGCTGCTTTCTAGCCCCAGCTTGCCACACGTCTCATTTAGCTAATTTACGGCTCCGGACTGCAGACTGAATTATAGCTATTTGTTTCCCTTCCCTGGCTGCAGTGCAAGCTAACGAAAAGCAGGGCTTCATTAATTCCAGTGCTTATCACCGAACAAGGTATTAACAAGCGTTTAGATGATGCTCCAGCCATTTAGTGTTTTTGAGAAGGTGAAAGGGCCTCTGGTCCATATGGTCTAGCTTCTCGTACATTTTCCTTTCAGACGCTGAGGCTGACAGACCTGCCAGGAGCAAACGGGGGTGGTAGTTGGTATTTAATTAATCTAACACGAGTCACAGCCCATTTCATGAAGTCAGGCGCCAGTCTTTGCTTCTACCAAGTCACATTTAGGACATCAACTCACGCTCTCTCAGCCACTTGGCCTTGCGATGTTCTTGTAGGCAGTGGGAACCTACCACTTCTCCCTTTCCAGGCAGGTTTGTAAGCCTAAGCATGCTCCCCTCTACTCTTTAATACGCTGAGCCACAGGATACCAAGAACACAGAAATAAGGAAAGGATCTTAAACTTGCTGCTTTATGACTTTCTGAAAGCAGTGACATCACTGTGTGAATACTACAGTCAAGGCTGGCTAGGTTGCAGGTTCTCGTGGCTTGAGAAGCACCAGGTGGGGATCTCTGCCGGCAGAGACTTGAACTCTAGCTGGCTGGACTTGTCCTCCCAAGAAAATCATCCCACCAACCTGTGCCTCAGTGTCTTCAGTCTGAGATGCGGATGATTTGACACCTCACCTCTACTATCATCCACACGTACTTGGAATTTACCAGCCGGAATGGCATACGGTATAGGGTTAGAGCACTCAGGGACGATCAGCTGTGTTAGCACAGCCTCTCCTCAGGGCTCACACAGCACCTATAATGAAAAAGGAAACACGGTAGGGGCGCCTACATGGCTCAGTTAAGCGTCTGACTCTTGATTTGAACTCAGGTCATGATATCGCGGTTGTGGGATCAAGCCTAGTGTTAAGCCCTGCGCTGAGTGTGGAGCCTGCTTGGGATTCTCTCTCTGCCCCTCCCCTGCTTGTGCTCTCTCTCTCAAAATAAGTAAATAAACATTAAAGAAAAAAAAAAGAAATATGGGAATATGCTGTGAAATTCATTTGACAGGGTTTCTCGAAGACTTGCTAAGAACAAGGATGAAGTAAAATTTTAAAGGTGAGACAAACAAAAAAGTTCTACTCCTTGAATATGTTCAGAGTTAGAAACCCACTGGCAACAGGTCTACTTAAAGGGCATTTGGCTGAAAGGTGAAGTATGTGGGAAGTTGCCAGAAGTCTCCTTGGCTAAATTCCTCAGGGTATGATTGATCTAAAGGTAACAGATGTCAAGGAGCACCTTGAGAATATGCAGGAGATAAACACAGAAGAGGACCATTTAAAACTCAGTAAAGTGGTAACGGGGCGCCTGGGTGGCTCAGTCAGTTAAGCGACTGACTTTGGCTCAGGTCATGATCTTGCGGTTTGTGGGTTCGAGCCCCACTTGGGGCTTTGTGGTGACAGTGGGGAGCCTGCTTGGCATTCTCTCTCCCTCTGTCTCTGCTCCACCCTCGTGCACTCTCTCTCAAAATAAATACACTTAAAAAACATTTCAAAAATTATAAAATTTAGTAACGTGATAACAAAGAATTTCAGAGGTGGCCAATGCAAGCCCTCTGCAGGTGCAGGTAGGAGCCACAAGGTACGGATGAGTAAGTTCCGGAACTCCTTGGACTAGGTATTGCACCAAGTGGAAAGCACCACTTCACCGAGATAATTTTTATTAAAAAAAAAAAAAAAAATTACAGAAAGAACAAAGAATTAAAAGAATTTTAATAAAATCAACAAGTTTACATTTGTACATCTTGTGTATTTGGGACCCGACCAGGGGTGAAGGATAAAGTTGCAAGGACAAAAGTTTCCGTAGGAGAGCAAGCGAAAAGCAAGGGCTACCCTCGTTGTGCGACGGGCATGGGTTTGATGGTGTGACCCCACGGCCTCCTGAGCTGCTCTGCACTCACCAAGGTCATGGGCAGGAGGCATCCTGCTCTGAGCTCAGGCCCAATGCTCCACACCCTACAGGACACGCCCATATGAACACCTGCGGGGCAACAGCAGAGAAACAGTTCATAAAATCTAACAGTACTGCCCCTCGAATATTAATGCCAACTGGGTTCGGCTCATGCTATTTTAACTAGAATGGTTACACAGAACCTAATGAGGGGAGAAAAGGGCTGAGCAATGTTCTAATTGTTCCACTCAATGGCACAGTCACAAAACAGCAGGCCTTTAGAGAGAACTATGTATTTTAAAAATCTGATTTGCAAAAAAGGGCCTGTGGACGTCAGAGAAAGAGGAGAACGAGGTACGGTTCTGAACACAGGAGGCCACTCAGCTTTAATCCCCGTCATTCTAAAGGATGAGAAACGTTTCAAAAAAAACCGACCAGTGTTCGGAGAGAGCGGAGACTAGTGTCCCCAAGTTAGGAATGAGCAATCACAAGGTGCTCTCTAGATTTTTACCCACGTCGTGTCCAGCGAAACAGCGCTTTCGGAAGCGTGACACGGTACGGGCTAGGGGCTTGTTCTTGGAGGAATAAACACGAGCTCGTGAGTTGTAACCATAACGTGCACAGTAGTATGACCATCCCGGAACAGTCATCCACAGGGTCAAGCTGTCAAACTCATGACCGGACTTGGGCTTCGTCCCCACGTACGCAGTGTGTGGCTGAGTTGCAAGAGTTTCTTCATTTATTCTTTAGACGGAGACACAGGGAAGAACGCGGAGGCGCCTTTGCTTTCTTGGGCCACTCGGAATCACAGAAGGACGAAGAATACTGACCATTATGAGTACAGGAGAGCACTGCTCAGACAACGGACAAGGAGCGCTTCACCCCTGCTCTGTAAGGCCCGGGCCAATGGAGAGAGGCTCTGTTCCAGGGTCCTCTCCTGTGACACACGAGCTAATGCTTGTTTCCCTAACGCTACAGCAGGGGGTACAAGTGTCTAGTGTTAGTTCTTAATAGAATCATTAATCCCAACGATGAAATTCAAAACAGGGCAGCGAAGGAGGGACGGCTTCGGCTCCTCCACGACGTTAGGCGGAGACACAAAATGACTCAGTCTGTGGTGAACAAGAGGGACTCCTCCTGTGAGTTCAGGAAACCTCAGAGCAGGCGTGTAAAGTGCTGGGAGGTAAGGCAGCCTGACTGGACTTCCTCATCGGGGTGTGCAGAAGCACCCGGCAGGAAAGATGACAGACACCTCGGTCACGGGCGAAGGCAGCTGTCACCGCTGCCCGTCCTGCTGAGGGTGTGAGGTTAAAACCGGCCTCTCCTGAAATTCTGCTCGGCTTGTGCTCGTAACGCTTCCCTTTTAATTTCCCGAGTGTTCAGTAGGAGGTACATTTTAACAAGGAAAAAAAAAAAATGTCCCTAACGGATATGACGGATGAATTTCTAAACAAGAGAAAAACTGCAGAGATGACAGAACTTCAAATAAAACTTTTTAGTCAAACATGTCAATTGCGGAGTTTCAAATTGGCAGGTGTTGTGACAGTACAGGGACCGAAACCTGGGCCCTCACCTGCCACAGGTCTCCTGTCCACTGTCCTCTTACAGATGGGGCGAGCGGCTTCTCTCTTGGGGCTACACCGTTTTCCGACAGGTCCTCACTGGCGAGGCAGCCAGAAGCGTACAAATTCCCCCGAAAGGGGGTGCTCGGGTAAACAAGGCAGAATCCTTTAGGGGTTGAGAGTCACACGGGAAGTAGAAAGAACAAAAAGATTTCCCCAAGGTCAGCTAAGGAAAAAGGCGGAGCCCACGAGGTAATCCTGGAAACAGACAGCCCCCCTCCCCCCCAACCCCTGCTCGCAACCGTGCGGCTCCCCACCCTGCCGAGCGAGCGAGCTTTTCATCCCTGTGCCACCCTGGAGCACGTTCCCAGTGCAAATGCACATCTGGAGACTAGGGTACCGGAGTGGGGGAATCCAGGATGTTCACACTGCAGAGAGAAGGCTCATTTTTCTCTCAAAGTAGGCATTCGTTTTGGATTACAAAGTACCGGGACGGGCGAACCCTAACATGTCTCTATCTGTGGGATTTTCCATTTACATTCAATGTAGAGCGGTCAGCAGTGAAGAGCCCCTGTTTCACGTTGACCGACGTCTCCCCAGCACCCAGATGTCACCCCTTCGTCCTGGCTGGCACAAGTGCAGCGGCTTCTGCTCTCTGCACCCAGCAGGCTTGGTAAAGAGCTCAGGGTCCTTCTCACGCCCTCGGGTGGGCCTCCTCAAGTCCGTGCGCCAGGGCCGGGGGGGCTGGGGTTCGTGTGTCTGCCGGCAGCACAATGGGTGTGGACGAGACCACCATTTGGATACCTAACAAACACAGGCTCACGAAAGGGATTTTGGCACATCTGGCAGAGCTTTTTGTCCGAAAGCTGAACTGAGCTTCCTTTCAACTTCATCTGCAAAAAAAAGACCGAGGACACTGTCAGCGAGAGTTATACCAGTTTTTCAGAGTGGACATGCGTTACCCCGTGGATGATTACTACTCATGAGGACTGCTTTAACGTCCATTTCTTTGAACAGAATATTAGAGGGGCACCTGGGTGGCTCAGTGGGTTAAGCATCTGACTTCGGCTCGGATCACGATCTCACAGTTTGCGAGTTTGAGCCCCATATCGGGCTTGGTGCTGGCAGTGCTAAGCCCGCTTTAGATCCTCTGCCACCCGCCTCAAAAATCATAAACATTAAAAAAAAAAACAAAAAAAAAAAAAACCCCACCAGAACATTAGAGGTGAAAATAAACAAAAACGTCCCTAGGAACCAGAGAGATAAAAAAAATGCTACAAAACTGCTTTCTTATTTTATAAAAGTAACTGCTGCTCGCCGGCCACGGGCATTTCTAAACAGGCCCTCTCTCAAACGTTCTCTGAGCTCTGTGTTTGAGCCAACGCCTGCTGGAAAGTCATGTCATGTTAGAGCTGAATAAAGCTGTGTAAATCATCCAATTCCTTGGCCCTCTCATTTGCAAACAGGGAATGTAAGGCACAAATAAGGGACTCCATCAAAGCCATATGGTTCATTCATGGCACATTCCTGCCTGGTCCTAGAAAACATAATTTCATTTGTTTAAAGGCAGCGAACAAAACCGGGCTGTAACCCCCTCAGTTCTGCGAGGTAAAAAGCCTTTTTGCACCGTTCACTGGTGTCAACCCAGGCAACTCTGCCTACCGGCAGGACCAATTACCAATTCAGTGAATTCACCCTGTACTCATGAGTTTCATCAGTCACTCAACAAACACTTATTAAACACTTTTGAGATGCCAGGCTTGGCTCTAGGGATACTGAGATACACAGATGAAGTTCGGTGCCCTCAAAGAACCCAGAGTCTAATGGTGAAGGGAGACAATTATGAATGCATGCTGAATGTGCGGTGGGCGAAGGAGGGGAGTTATCTGCTTGAAGGGATATGAAGGTTTCACAAAGGAAAAAATACCGAGGCTGGGTTTTGAGTAGGCGTTCACCAGGCATAAAAGGAAAGGTTAGGACCATCTCAGGGGGCACCACAGGTACGAAGCCTGTATGTGTGAAGCAACCTATCACATCTAGGAGATTCCACACGTCCTGGGAAGCAGCAATAGACGGAAAGGGCCAGACCAAAGGAGAGGAGATGGAACCCTCCAGGCCTCAACTCCTCTACTGGGGACTCACGAAGGCTTCCACGGGGGAGGAACACATCGGGTTCCTGCTCTGGAAAGATCCCCCTGCCAGCTGCATAGAGTGTGGGTCTCACAAGAGAGAAGTCTCCAGAAAGGGATATACACGGGGGACTGTTGGGGACAGAACGTTTGTATCCCCCTCTCCCAGGCCCTTCCTATGCAGAAGTTCTAATTTTCAATGTGATGTACTGGGGGCCTTTGGGAGGTGACAGAGGTTGGGTGAGGTCATGAGGGTGGGGCTCCCAGGACGGGATTCGGGCCGTGACAGGAAGGTGTGTCCTGCCGGTGGGAATGCAAACTTTTGCAGCCGCTGTGGAAAACAGTATGGAGCTTCCTCAAGAGTGCAAAAACAATTCCCACATGGTCGGCTATTCCACTTGTGGGCGTTTCTCTGAAGCCCGGCTCTCACCTTGTCGTACTTGTAGATCAGGTTTTCGGACTTGGCCAGGCCGAGGGCCACCTGAGTGGTCCTCCGGGCGTGCACGCTGTCCCTGACAGCCCCGGTCAGGAACGGGCGCAGGAGCTGCACCGACCAGGTGCCCGGCAGCAGCTGCAGGACGCGGGCGGCGTCGAACTCGGCCGCGTGGTGGTTCAGGAGGTCCGTGGCGGCCACGGCCAGCTCGGGCACGGAGGGGCCGGGCTGGAGGTACATGGCCAGCAGCGTGTGGAAGAGCCGCTGCCGGTACGGCGGGTCTCTGCCCTCGGAGCGCCACAGGCAGTAGTCCTCAGCCGCCGAGAAGTCCCGCAGCTCGTGCACCAGGATGCGCAGGGCCTCCTCGTGCTCCTCCAGCTTGCCGTGCAGGATGGCGCTCTCCATGGGGAGGCCGGCGCCCCGGACTCTATCTGTGCGGCAGCAGCCAGCGGTTAGAGCCAGCCCCGGCTTGCCCCCAACCCCCGGGTGCTCTCAGCCTAAGAAGGGGTAAAGCGGAGCTGGCCACCTAGACGGTTCACACGAGGCCTGCCTGTACCTCCGTGCTGCAGACCTGGCGTCCCCAAAGGGGAGGCCGGACCCTACTTATAGGCAGAGCCTAACGGCAGAATACGTTATTTTTCATAATGCTTAGCGGCTGAAGGAAACAAATGACCTGTCATCTCAGCGGGCCCTGGTCAAACGGGAGTATCACGGCTTCAGGCTTCTAATTAATCCAGCACTGTTCCCATTTTCCCAGTACGGGATCTTCGACCACAGTGGAAAGGCACTACGCTGACTTACGTTCCGACAAGAACCCCGCCCTGCCAAAAACGTGTGGCGAGCCCCTTTCTTCCAACTGAAAATACAGTTCACAGAAAGGAGTATGGGTCCCTCTTGTTAACCATCCATATCGACATTACTCTAAAGCTGTTGTGTCTCCTGCAATTTAAGGTGCCAGGCTATGAGCAACACGACACCACCACAGAAAGTTCTGACCGAGGCCCTGCCCGCAGCGGGCTGTGTCTCACTGGTAGAGGCCCCTTGTTTTCCGCTCCCTCGGCAACCAAGGAAGATAACGTCAGATCTCTTCCTGCTGTAGAAGGATGTTCGAGGGACAGCTCCTATTTCAGAGGCCAACATTAATACTGGAATTCTGGGCATTCGGACTTAGGAGCATGGCCACACTCCGGCCTGAGGCACACGGCAGACACCCGCAGCAAACGGCTGGTTCCACAACATGTGTCACCTACAGCACTAAACACAGAAGCTGCAACGTGCATCCTTGTCATCTGCACAAGGAAAGGTTACCAAATAATTGCTGAGTGGCAACCACATGTAGGGCACGGGAGAGGCGCAGATTGGTTGAGAAAAGCCCATGGCAGTGACTGCACTTTCCACATCTATCATCCCGTTTGTATTTGATTCTCGGCCACCCCGGGCGGGCAGGCTGCACTAGAATGTGCCCAGGGTGACGCCGCCGAAGTCACCCAACAAGGGCAAAGAGTGAGTCTCTCAGCTTCCAGTGTTCTTCCACAGTGCCCTGGAGGACACCCCCTTTCCTGCAAGCTCCCCAGTCTTAACTGCAAGCCCTGGCTTATCTCTGTGACTGCTCAAACAGCACCTTCTCCATGCTCCCTCCCCTCCACCCCACTCAGAGCTGCTATCGGCTGCTATGGGCATGCTCATTAAACTGAAGGCCAGAACCGAGTGACATCCACCTTTATATCCTTGGTGCAGCATCTGATACTCTACACATGCTCACAAATGTTAGCTGACCGAGAACCTGATCAACAAACCCATGACTAGCGTGAGATTTGCACGAAGAGCATGAAGCATGACGGACGTCAGGGGTGACAGTAAAACTGTTTAACAACCATACAGCATGGGCACCGCCCAAAAAGCACGGACAGCGGCCGTGAGGGACCAGGGTGGCTGGCGAGCATCACGGCTGAAGGTCAGCCCCAGTGCAAACACAGGCCACAACGAGTTTCTGTGGTTCATGTGAGGTGGCAACCACCCCAGTCCACGCTCTGGACCTACTGTCCGTGAGCTGTGTGACCGGAGGCAAGTTGGGTAACTTCTCTAAGCTTTGACACCCCTGTAAAAACAACAGTAAAAATAATTTTTAAAAATAGGACTTATTTCAGAGGGTCGTTGTGGAGAGCGTCCTAACGCACGCTAAGCATTCTGACCTGGGTCTGGTGTATACAGTCAGTCCTCATTATTCAGATTCTGTATTCGTGAATTTGCCTACTCACCAAAATTTATCTGTAACCCCAAAGTCAGCAGTTGTGGTGCTTCTACACTCATTTGCGGACATGCACAGGGTGGCACAAAATTCGAGCCACCTGACACGCATATTCCCAGCCGAGGGCCCATAAGGTAATGCTCTGCCTTATTGTTGAGGCCCTCATTCAGTAAACGGTCCTCTCCATGGTGTGTGCAGTGCCACGATTTTTGTGTTTTTGTGCTTTTTGCTGGTAATTTTGCCATTTAGAATGGGCCCCAAGCACAGTGCCGAAGTGGGGCCTACCGTTTCCAAGCACAGGAAGGCTGTGACGTGCCTTCCAGAGAAAATGTGTGTATTCAATGAGATTCGTTCAAGCCTGAGCTAGAGTTCTGTTGGCCTTGAGTTCAATGTTAATGAATCAACAATACCTATTAAATGAGGTGTCTTTAAACAGAAGCACTCATAAAACAAGGTTACGTACTGATCAGTTGACAAAAATGTGAGCAGAGGTTTGCAGGAAGCTGACCCTGTATTTCTTGGATAGCACTGTTCAGGATTCAGTAATTTAATGTCTGTGGAGACTTTATAGAACATAACTACAGCGAATAATGAGAATCAACTGTAGTTATGGTCAAAAAACACTGCACATTTAAGGAGAAATACATTACTAATGCCAGTAAGGACCAATCTGAAAACTCTACTATGTCAAGTACATCGAGAATCTAGTTCATTCTACCAGGTGCAAGCACTATGCTGCTTTGTGGCACTTTACACAACACAAAAACCGTGGGCTCTGCACCCCAAGGAAATGAAAACCAGGCTCCCATCCAAGACACCTGTGGCTCAGAGCTCTCGGTTTGGAGCCTCGAGAAATCTGAGTGGGCTGCTGGGGGCGGTGCTAGCTGGCACAGCCTCGCCCAAACGCTGGTGCCATCAGAAGGAACTGAGAATCAAGCGGGCCGAAGAGGAATAAGGCAGTCTAGCGAAGGGTAGGCTCGACAGATAAGCGGCCTTCCAAACCCCGCCCCTCCCCGCCACCGGCAGCTTTGTGTCCCTGGCTAAAGGGCCAACGTCCCTTTCTAGAAGGTGGAGGCCTGAGAGGCTTCGCCCCACCCTCCAAGACGGCTGACTTTGTGCCAGAAGAGGCCCAAGGAATCGCCCCATCAAAACGAGGAGCTATGGCAGAGCCTTCATCCGCGCCTGCCAAGGTAAGCAGGTCAAGGAGAGGCTGGCGGGATGTTGCTCACCTATCAGGAAGTGGACTCGGTACAAGTCAGACTTCTGGAGCAGGTGTCGCAGCTTCACCTGAGTCTCCGTCGCTTCCGCACCCTTGCTGTTGGCGCCGGGCCTCTGCTGCAGCACCTCGTCCAGGTAGAGGAGCGCCAGGTGTGTGTGGTACTCTTCCTTCTGCGGGAGATGACGGCGTTGGCAGGCGGGAAGCCGGAGCGCTCCCAGCCAGCGGGTGCTCCCGACACCAGGCCTGCGCCCAGGCGAGCCGGGGCAGGGGCTCGAGGGCACTGAACGGGACATATTTGTTGGATCGGAAACATCTCAGAAACCGCCAATACGGGGAAGGCAGACTTAAACTCTGCGAGCAAAATATAAAAGGGTCACTTCTCATCTGAGAAGGGCCATGGGATTTAGGCATTTCCCAAAAAGGTATGGCTCCTCTCATTTCCCTTGAGGATAGAAACAAGGAAGGAAAGGAGACAAAAAATAGGAGCTGGATGGATACAAGATGGAGGGCAAAGAAAAGGCGACACGCCTCTCCTTCATTAGCCTCCGGGCCTCTAGACCATCCACGAGCACGGACTGAGCATCCGGGGAGCAGGGCATTTAAACTATTACGTTAGAATACCGAAAACATCTACATTTAAGATATTACATTAGAACCATCTGCCAACATGCTTTCCGGTCAAATTCTCTCTCTTAAGTTACTACTAGGACATGGCAGCCCTGCTCGTGGTAGTCCAAGTTCAAAGGCACTCACCTGCAGTCTCCTGTCTATGACCAGATGTTCCAGATACTTAACAAGGGCTTTAGGGTATTTCTTAAGGCAAGTGATAATGCTGTCGGGATTAAAACTGTTCTGCTGTTCATCCAAAGGTCTCCTGGTGAAAACTTGAACTCCAACCTGAAAGGAGAATAGTAATTTAGCTATTTCCTTCTCCGGATGCCATCTTATGTTTATTCTAATCGATGGACATTTATGTCTGGGGAAAACTGTTGTCAAAAACACGGAGATACAGCAAAACAGTATGGGGTGGGGCACTGGCAAAGACCAAAGAGCACGGCACAAAGACGGGAAACCTCATACACCTCATCGGAATTTCTCCTAAAAGGGTCAGAAATTAGGGTGCCTGGGTGGCTCCATCGGTTGAACGTCTGACTTCAGCTCAGGTCATGATCTCACAGTTCGTGAGTTTGAGCCCCGCATTGGGCTCTGTGCTGACAGCTCAGAGCCTTGGAGCTGCTTCAGATCCTGCGTCTCCCTCTCTCTGCCCTACCTTACTTGCGCTCTGTCTCCCTCTCTCAAAAAAATAGATAAACATAAAAAAAAAATTTAAAGGTGAGAAATTAAAGAATGAAACATTAATTAACCGGAGAGGCACCAACTCTGTAATATTAAGGCGATCTGCAGACAAGGATGGTCACTTGCTAGCCAGTAAGTGAAAGAACAAATACAGTACTGAACGTTCAGTAAACTCAGTTCTCTGCACACAGGGATCCACTATGTGGATCATCTATGTAGATCCAAGGCCCGTCCCTGAGCAAGTTTCCAGACGGCCTTCCTATGCCTGTTGAATGGAGCTCCCTGTGGCAATTCCATCTTCAACAGAAATGCTAATGGGTCAGGTAGGCAAGTAAAGGCATGCTGTACTTCCCCTGGGCATTCTATCACACACATGTGCGCACACACACACGAGAAATACAGCACCGCTCTCCTGAGTGTGAAGTCTGAGTTCTATAAGCCTGGATTTGTGTCTGTGCTGTACCAACTATTCGACCTTGGGAAGTTTCATTTTTTTTTTTTAATTTTTTTTAACGTTTATTTATTTTTTTGAGACAGAGAGAAACAGAGCATGAACAGGGGAGGAGCAGAGAGAGAGGGAGACACAGAATCCGAAACAGGCTCCAGGCTCTGAGCTGTCAGCACAGAGCCCGACATGGGGCTCGAACTACGGACCATGAGATCGTGACCTGAGCTGAAGTCGGACGCTCAACCGACCAAGCCACCCAGGCGCCCCTACCTTGGGAAGTTTCTAGAGCTGAGCTTTGCTCTCCTCGTAATTCCCCCTTGTGGCGTTGTTGAAAGAAATGATACAGGTCGAGTGGCTGGCTCATCACCAGGCACACAGAATCCTGGGAATGACATGCTGATACCATCTATTAGCACTGGGAGGAGCCCAAAGCTTTCAACCGTTTTGGGTCCATGTTGCAGGTGTGCCTGAGTGTGTCAGGGTATGTTGTAGGTGTGTGTGCACAGAGGCCAAGTAAAGAGGGAGTTAAAAGCACATGAAGCCCATGGGCTCAGACCTCCCAGTTCAGAGAGTACCATGGAGAACATACCCCAGCTCGGATTTTTCAAAGGCAGATGTGACATGCAGAAAACTCTACGTTTAAGACGAAGGTCCCGAGTCAGGAAGCTACGTTTCTCTCCTCCAAGGGGAACCAAGGAAATGTGTGTTTTTAACGGTGACGGCTGAGATGCTATCTCTTTTCCAGTCCTCCAGTGGCTTCACAGAGGAGTCCTGAGCTTATGCGCTACTCCCCCCACACCCTGCAGCCAGCAGGAGTTTCCTCGGGTGCTTCCTCACTGCTGCCCTTCCTCAGCCTCCAAGATGGTAAGTCCTGCGCAGGGCTCCCTCCTACCTCCAGAACCACGACTGCCACGCCAGGGGGTGCGGCACAGAGACAGGACAAGGGTCTGCCCGGCGTGGCCCAGGCGGGGTACCAAGCCCTGCAAGGTGACCATCTGATCCTGCGCCAGCCCACAGATATCAGAAGGGTCACACTTGGTCAGGCATGGGGGTTCACACACACGTTTTTCAGAAGATGCAAAGGAACCCCGGCCACGCTTTCTGCTTTTCTACAGAAGGGGCCTGCCCCACACTGATGTGCGGAACAGTGTATCTCAGAAGTGCTGAAATGCAGAACTTCCTAAGACTGGGCATTCCAAAGGCTCAAGATGAGCCATTAGAAGGGGAGGAACAACATGGACGGTTGTTGTTAAAATCAATCATTTAAAATCACTCCCCCCACCCCCACCCCCCCCAATGCATTTATGAAGCACAAACCTCCTCACTTTTCTGCAGGACCCAATCAGCGTACTTCCACACAAGTTCCTGGTCTAAGCTATAGGTAAGGAAATCAACGACATATTCGTATAGGTCTGAGCGAGTGGAGTCGTGAATGTCCCCGTTCACAATGTTCACCCATAACTGGAAAGGAGTAAAGAACAAAAAGAAACGGAAGGTTACATACCTTTCAGAATTACCTATGGAAGGGCACACGTTTACTTATTTGGCCTTTTGATCCTTTAAAGTAGTAGGACAAATTTTAAACTTTGAAGGCCTAAACGAATTTTAAGCTTTTCAGAGGAATAAAGCAATATAGAAGACGGGGTCCAGGACATCAAGAAAATAAAGCACCAAATTCTTTTTCTTTCCTTTCTAATGAGATCATAGTAATACGAATAGTAAACACAATAGGTGGAAAGACGTAGATGTATTAAAAATGTTTCCTCATGAGATAAAACGATCACTGACAGCATCTTGATGCAGACAAAACCTACCTGCCTCCATCGGCGGGGCTGTTTCCACCTTCCCCACCACAGGGATCCTGGACTTTGACGTCCTTTGTGGACCAAGAGGGTCAGACACTGTGCTTTCAAAAATACTGGTGATTCTGTCCCCTAGTGCTCTGTCTTGTGCACAGGGGCTCATGACAGCTGCTAATAATAAAAGTCCCTTGCTATTTCATCCAGAAACTTCCCCGCTGTGTAAACCAAAGCTTACTTTCAGAAACCGGGGATGAGGCTGCATCACAAGGGAGTGGAAGAGATGACGGAGGCCCCTCAGCCTGTACCGTATCGCCTGTACCTCACCCACCTGCCCAGTGCGCCATACTTCAGGACCACACCACCCGCAAGAGGCCCAAGAAGCAGGGCTGCTGGTGTAGACTGTACTTCTGATATTAACATATGAACCTTTCTTATGGTCCCAGTTTCTTCCACACTGTATTCCTCAAACCAAATAACCTAATCACACATACAGGGAAACGTGTCATTTTCTTCACAGTAGAGTTCTGCCATATATAAAGATTTATTTCGTATCACTTGGATTTTGCAAACCCCACTCTATAGCCCCGCTGTTATTATTAGACTGCCATCAAGCTATAATTCTTACAGCCATGTGTTTTACAATATAAAAATGTTATTCTTGACGCCCAAATCTACTCTTGGCCATTGGGTGTGTTGATAGAAACCTTTTTTTTTTTTTTTTTTTTTAACCTCATCTGCCATCAGGTTAATGACAGTGATTGCATGTGTAGCTTTGCCAAAGTCATAGGGCTGATGTTAGCCTGGGGACTACTGCCAATGTTCTCGGCCACTCTCAAAACAACAGAAAAAGAACGATACCAGTGCATACCAAGTGACAGAAGGGGAGAAGGTCTCCTGACAGTGTGAGATGACGTCTGTCACAAGGCGTGAGAGGCGAGACGAGACAGAGGAGACTAAGGATTGATGCCTTTTTATCTCAGGTGCAGTATCCCTGCCAGGGCCACCTGGAATCGTGGTTCAAATCCCTGTTCTACCACGGAGCAAGGCTGTGACCCTGGGCCAGTGACTGGCCTTGATCAGCTTTAGTTCTGTCACAGGTGACATGGAGATAATGATTTACTCTCCCCACTGGCAACGGTTAGTGTCATTAACGGCGGAGGTTATAAATAAGCTGATATTCGCAGGCTTAGTTTTCGAATAAGGCAGTGGTGCCCCACGCCTTGTGGCTCAGTAAGAAGTCGTATTTTTAGTTCTTAAATTTTCAAAACTCAGTCTTGAAAATGTCCTTGAAAGAGACGTAAAGACAAGGAAAAGAAAGCCCTTGGCTGACATTTGTCAAGGAGGTCACTTTCTAAAACAGTTGTTGTTCTTATTCTGTAAAAAGGGGTGCAGACTGGGCAAAATAGCCTCCGCCAACTTGGGAATCTCCTCCCCAGGTAACACGGAGCTAAATGACAGAGGCTTTTAAGTAATGCTGGAACGCTTTTGCACTAACCTGCACTGCCGCAGCGTCTTGGTGATTATAATGATAGAGCAGTCCAAGTGCAAAATACCTGAAAGGAGACACCGCGTTAAGTGCACCCTCTTCCGCCAGCGGCTGAGGGTGGCGCCCACCCAGCGACAGCCTCCCCGCGCCCCCCGACCCCCGCCCCTCGCCCCGGTCCCTTGTATTCGTATTGAGTTCAACAACAAATTTCCAAGGACAAAAAGATCCTCATTTCTGTTTATTTACTTCGGGTGTGCAAACGTATGCCCCCTCAACTTCCAAAAAGGATCGTATTCAAGTCTAGCATAAGCTGAAAAATAAAACAATAATTATGCTATGGAAAATCGTGTTTGGTATGGCTTCACAATTTCCTCAAATGTTAATACGATTCTGTATCTTTTCAGATAATCACCGTCAACCATCACAAGGTATTAAAAGAGTGGTCGGAAAGTGTGCCGTCTGAGCTATTACGGAAAGAAGGGGTAAGGAGTCTGAATACGAACGACAGCAATACGGGCCAAGAGCACCCGGCCACCGCGGAGGACAGCAGGGAGAGGCAGTGAGCCCTGGGAGAGGGCACCCAGGGTTCTAGGCCCTGAGCTTCAATTCAGGTTTCATGACTTAGGGCCTCCATGGCCTCCTGTCTCCACCACCCATTTTCTCCCTCGCGAGTGGAAAAGACTAGCGACGGCACTGACACTGCCCGGGTGGTGAACTGTTCCAGCCTCCCGAGTTCCACTGGGGTGTCCTGCTCCCGGTCATCCCCCTCCCCAGCTGGGGACTGGGAGAAGCGAACACAGGGGGATGTTGGATTTCTTCCCTCCGAGAGCAAACTCGTAAGATAACGAACTATTCGCTGGTGCCCTCCTCTTTTCCTTAGCCTCTCAGGCAGTTACCCTGTCTGCTCCCTACCATTCCAAGTCACCACCATGAGGCATCAGTGTTATTTTCTGGTTCTGAAACAAAATAACGCCCTCCCATAGCATGTTTGGGAAACTGAGGGAAAGCGCCAGGAAGAGCGAACACCCACACTGAGGCCGATCACAAGCCCCGAGTTGTCTCCGGCATTTGAACGGGATCCAGCACTGTAACCCCTGTGGTTTCCGTGGGATTTCGTCAGTACTTCTGCTACTTTGAATACACAACAGAAACCACAGATAAAGCATCTTACTGCTTGCAGGACTCCAGGGATCATCCAACACTTTTGAAGAAAGCCCTCCAGCACCTGCCCAGAATGAATACGACACGGGCCCTTCTTCCCACGTCAGTCACTACAATTAACCGCCCTTGTGCGTACGGCAAGGGGCGGCTGCCTACCATCTCGTGCTCATAATAAAAGCAGAGTTTTAAGCCATAAACTTTTACCAACAAGACCAAGTCCCCCTTTTTATTCATGCGGATGTCTATCTATCTGTGCAATCCGGTCATCAATGACTCAAGTGTGCTGCTGATTTTACCAACACACACATGGCGTCCTGCGTGGGTGAGTTCTATGTGGAACGCTACGGATATGAAGGCTAAGAATCACATCCTTTTCTAACTGGGTCTCTGACTGGCCAGGGTCAGCATCATTAAAGAACTGGTATGAGACCTAATGCCTTCCAAGACCCTTCCAGTTGGTCTGCAGACTGTGCCGGGGGGATCTACCCTGAGGGGCACTGGGCTGTCACCACGGTGTCACAGGGGTCCCGTGACGAGTCTCCGCTTCCTAACAGCCTCCCTGTGGTGGCGGAAAGGCCAGCGTGCGGCCCCTGGCCGCGTGTGGGGAGGGAACACTCACTTCTTGTGCTTCTCGAGCCAGGCAGCGCTGTCTGTCAGAAGACAGGAGTTCTCGGTGACCAGGAGGTCCAGCAGACTGTCGTGGTCGGCCTCCGCGTACAGCTTGAGCAAGGCCGTGTCGATGTCCTCTTTGTAGCCATTTGCGACCTCTGTGCTGCGGACTTCGTTCAGGTAGCTCATGAGGAAGCGCTTACACTTGGCCATCTTCTCCTGGTCCCCCTGGGTCAGCTGGTTCAGGTCTGCATACTCGTGGAGAGGAGGGTGGGACCGTGTGAATGAGGAAGAGGTGGGCAACAGGAAGGGGTAGAGAGAGATCAGCTCCCGGACGTCAAGCTGGCCGCTTCTGCAATTACAGTGTCAAACTAAATGAAGCAAAAAGAGAGAGAGAGTACACATAGGCACACAAAACAACACGGGGAGGGGGGGGCATGCACGCCCGCACACGTTAACAGAGAGCTGGATGTGTGACAGGGGAGCACGTCAGAGCGAGCGTCCGGATGCGCGAGCCCAGCAGAGCACTGCCGAGGGGAGTGCCACCACGCGATTCCGACGGCAGACAGGGGACCACGGCGAGAGACACACACGCACCCCTCCAGTGCCGGCAGGCAACATCAAGACACCCGAGGCGGTCCCAACACCAAGGGAGCGCCGGACTCGCTGGAAACCGAGGCCAAGAAAGGAACGTGAAGGGAACACGTCACTGTCCGGTCAAAGGCAAAGTACAGTCCGACGTTTCTCCTGGCATAAACTATAACCAGGTGTGCCGCACGGTCCACAAAGAAGGACTTCGCGAGAACATGACTTACAACATCCCCTTCAGAGATCTTCTAACAGGAGCCGCGAGAGCATTTGTGAGGCTGCATCCGTGGTGACTCTCGACGGCCTCTCAGAGCATAAGATGAGGCTGCGGCTGAAATGGCCAGTGTGGTGTCCTACCCTCGGAAGGCCAGGGAGCCCATCTGGTGACATCCCACCTCAGCTTCACCACTGACCCTGTCCCCACCGCGCCTGCTCATCTTGTCCACAACAGGCCAGCGGTGGCATTACCGAGCTGCGAGGCTCAACCTTGGCCCAGAAGCAGCCCTACCTGTGGGGCCCCTCTTGCAGAAACAGATGCAGGGCCGCCAGACATGAATGGGAACCTCAGGTAGGGCCCGAGGTCTACACTTTCTGCGATGTTCCCTGCGTCCACCTTCCTTCAAGCTGAGTCTCCTCCTCCCCAACTTCCGGCCTCTGGCCCTCCTTTCTTCCACTCCTGCCCTCTCCCCACTTCCTGCGGTTCTGGGCCTCCCCAGGATGAACGTCAGACCTCTGAGCTCGGCATTCAGGGCCCTTCCTAGCTGCTCCCGATGACCTTACAGCTTTGGCTTCCACTGTCCCTCTCATGTTCCGAGGCTTCAACGCCACCTCATCACCTCTCCAGTTTACACACTTCATGCCTCTCAGCGTTTCCTGTGTGTTCCCTCTGCCTAAAGCAACGGTCCTCCAGGGAAGCAGTTTTGCTCCCTGGGTAAGTTAGCAATGTCTGGAGATACTTTTGGTCACCACTGGAGGGTGCTATTGGCACGCAGTGGGTAGAGGCCAGGGCTCCTCCAATGCACGAGAGCACGCCCGTAACAAATTATCCAGCTCAAAAGGTCATGACTGCATGACTCCATTTGGGAAGCTTCTCACCATTTGAGATCTGGCCAAATCCCGATCCAAGCCCGTGCTCTCCACTGTCCCCCAGAGCACCTCCACCCACACCATGGAGCCGCACCTGCACTGCCCAATGGGCACACAGCCAGATTCCAGACTTGTATGGGCAGGCCGCAAAAGCCGGGTGCAATCTTACCCTGCCGCTCTGGCTCTGGGGCTTGAGCCAAGTGCTGGCCTGACTGGACACAAGGACAGGCTGTGTAACATCTAGAGAAACAGACACAGAGCGTACGGACCCCCAGCGTGCCGACCATGATTGGCTGGCAGTTAGGGCTTCTGGCACTGAACTGAGAAGGAAGTCTGAGGACATGTCCCACACCAATGAGAAAAAAAAATTCATGTTATTAGCAACATCTGTCATGGACACAGGAAGGGAAAGTGGAGTCACGTCTGTCTTGGAAGTGTCTTCCTCAAGTGTCAATTCCTTCGGCCACACTTTTGTCTTTTTTAAGTTTATTAATTTTTGAGAGAGAGAGAGAGAGCGAGCAGGGGTAGGCGGAGGGGCAGAGAGAGAGGGAGACAGAATCTGAAGCATATGCAGGCTCTGAGCTGTGAGCACAGAGCCCGACGTAGGGCTCGAGCCTACGAACCGAACTGTGAGATCATGACCTGAGCCGAAGTCGAACACTTAACTGACTGAGCCACCAGGCACCCCTCGGCCACACTTTTGACAAAAACTGAGCAGCAGTCAATGTAAACCAGTAAGAGGCTGAAGCATGAAAGACAGGAACCTTCTATTAATGACTGACAGGCCCTACACGAGTCTATTACAAAATCCACGAACTCTTCTATGAATATATTGTGACCATTCGCCCACTTTTGCAAATTAACCCAAGAAGAAAGATGTACCCGTGACCCAAATGAGGAGGTTTTCGACACTGCAGGGACAAAGCAGGCAGGACGGAAAAGCGCCCAGGTCCAAAGGGACAAAGAATCTATTTAAGCCCCGAAATGACTGATCCTGCCAGGAACCGATGGTAACAGCACACAGAATTTACGAAGTGTAAGCTACATTGGGCATCATGATTCGCTGAGTGGTTCCTTCTTTACTCAGATACCTGCTCCTACAACCAAGCATGTGCCAGAGAAGGAGGTCAGAGCTGTGGCGGGTCTGATGCCTGACAAAACAGTGGTGCCCTGCTCTGTTTGTTATTTGGATGTGAAGGATCTCTTCCGGTGCTTAGCACACACTTTATCTTTTAGATGGTTCCAGACTACACAGAATCTATTCTAGTTAGACATTTTGAAACGTATGTCCCAAGTTGTTCTTATGAACATTCTCCTTGTGAAGTCTTTGGAAGGAGTTTTCATGAGTCTTCCCAGAAGCACCCGCTCTTTTCCTAAGTTCCCTGATTTCCTGTAAAATCTCCAAAGGAAAGGAAAAGTGGGCAACAGTATTTCCCTAGGAATTCTTCACGTTATTAAATTCACTCTTCGGGATTCCCTTCTCCTCTCTTCGTGGGATTATTAGGGGCTCGCCCTCGTCAGCCTCTGCCCTCCTCAGGACACAGGGCAAGTAAACTGAGGCTAAGGGGTGGGGGCGAGGAACGAGTGTTGGTGATGGCTGCTACTGTCAAGAAGCCTCACCACCTTCCCGTGAGGCACAAGCTAAGCGCGGCGACATCTCCCATCACGGCCACACAGTCTAGGTGAAGGTTTTGACCACAGAGGGACACACAGGAGGGCTTGCTACCAACACCTCAAATTACCTGAAGAGCTCTTTAGCTTCCAGAAACTGAAGTTGTGCGAACTGTATGAACCCCGCCTGCTGCAGAATCCTTCTGTACATTACCTGCAAGGAAAGACAGGTTTAATCTCTTAGACGTACCTTGAAATCAACGCAGTGGGGAGAAACTACCTTTCTAATCATAACCCAAGCTAGATGAGCTGGATGCTCATTATTACACAGAAACCGGAAGTTATAAGGTAAAGAGAAAACATGGCATATATTAAATTGTTTTCAACATAGATGAAAATATTTGTGTGTGTGTGTGTGTGTGTGTGTGTGAGAGAGAGAGAGAGAGAGAGAGAGAGAGAGAGAGAGAGAATCACCCCTTTGTTCCTGAAATAAAATTGTTCTCTATTTGACCATTCTTCCTTCACCTTCCCCATGGATCTTTTCTGTAAATCCCATTTCCTTCCCAAATGTGTTCTTTTATCTTCTGTTCTCCTCCTCCTTAGCTCACGGGGCTGCCGTGATCGCTTCTCCTTCTGGTTGCTCAGGAGGGTAATCAAGAGCTCCAGTGTCTCTGGCGGTCTGGGAGCGGCTCACCCGGCTTCCATTGTTCTGGAGTTGACACTTCACTTCTGAGTATCCCCAGGGCACAGGGCCAATGCCAATCAATAAATGGATAAATGAACCAGTTTTCCTACTAAGCTGCGGAAACACTGCACATTCCCTTTCCTGGAGCTGTAAGACCCACAGTCACACACTACAGCCTGACAATTCCAGCCATCAAGGTGCCGGGTGATTTTTTATAATCCAGTACTACCCAGATTTCCTTGACCACTGAACTCCTTTGTTCTTGGAACATCCGGCAACAGCAAAGCACGCTAAAGGGAGCTGGCCTGTGTGTTTTAGTTCCACCCCTTCCACGTCTCTGTCCAACTTGGTCAGGGTTGGGGTTTGAAGCATCCTCTGTTTCAAGTACACTTTGGACATACCTCTCTGCTCTTTTCTTACTGGTGCCATCCCACAGCCAGGCTGTCACCCCCTCACGAACAAAGGCTCCAATTGTGCCTCAGACCCTGTGAGTTCAATGCCTCCCCCTTCCTACCACGGTGCTGTTACAGAAGCCACGAATTCCTTGGAGGCACGGCATATACGTGATTCATCTTTGCAGCCCCATGCCCCAACACCTGCCATTCAGGAAGTGCTTCTGGATCTGAAGGGCTCTGTCCACCATACTTGTGAACCCTGAGGGAGGGACGCTTTGCTCAGAGATGTTAAGATCTCAGCCCAAAGTTAGTGAAGTCGTAAGTGGCTGAGCCAGGATTTTAAAAGAGCAGATCTTTCTGATGCTAGAGCCCAATTCTTTCCACTCACGGAGTCGCCCAGATACACGGCAGGCAGTTAGTGCTGTTACCCCCTGAAGAAGCGAGGAGCTGCAGATGGTCAGCACCTGGACGCTGTCACTCCTGTGCCCTCACAGCAGCTTTTCAAGGGGCTTTCGCTATAGTTTCGAAGAGTTTTCAAAAGTGTAACATTTCCTCCCTCTCCCCACAGAAGTTCCTTTAGAGAAGTCAGAAGAGGTAGGCTTTTTCATCTTCTTACCACTTGCCTTTGTTTTTCTTCCCTGACACCAGCCATGTGTGGCCTAAAAACTGGCCTCTTCATGCCCCCCCCCCAACAATAAGCGGCGGACAGGAGTGGGTCAAAGTCCTGTTGCATAGGGATGCCAGCTCCTCTGGAAGCAGAGGTAATAAAGACCATCCACTTAGCAGAAAGGATAAAAAGGACCCATCAACTGCAGCAGAAGAATTCTCGATCACACCCTGGCCTGTTGATGAGAAATCAGCCAAAAGACAATGGACTCCTCGTGGTTGCAGGACTCAAAGGCCAGCGATCTACTCTTTCCCTTCCTAGAGGGAGATGAAAACCACTTTTGTGAACACTCCCAATCTCCAAGAATCTGGGGTTATTCTCTGTAGTCTAGTCCGCAAATGCCATAGGCGGACTAAAGAACAGGCATGCAAAGAGGTCCCATCATCCCGAACACAAGCACATAGATGTGGAGCTGTGGATGGAGCACAGGACAGAAGCGCGAGGAAGCACAGCCAGTTCCGGGTGCTCTGAAAGCGACTGTCTCCTTTCCAGACCGCCTGCTGTGACTGACAGGTCCCTGGCACTCTGCTCAGGTGATGCTGAACTACAGACCTGGGGCTTGGCTGGTCACCAGGGGACAGACCAGGAAGATGAAAGTCTGTTTATCTCCCCAACATCACAGCTAACTCAACAGTGGGATTTTCAGCTGTTTAACTTACTAATTTGTCCCCTGGAGTAAGGCAGCTGCCAGAAGTCCCAGGCCAAGAAAGTACATTAGCAAAACTTATCTCTAAGCAGTGCCATTCAACACGGGCTCTGTGCAGAAAAGAAGCCCTCCTCCCGCCCCCCCCCCCCCGCCCCCGCCACAACCAGCCAGGTGTAGGAGGTCACATGTACTCTGAAACTGAGGTCAAAACCTATGTTTTGACTATGACATTTCTGAATTGAGATTTCTAACTTTCGTGCTTTGGGTAACTAGAAATTTTGTGAAACAGAAGATTCTATTCAATTCAGAAAGAGGCTTGTTCAAGGGCAGAAAAGCCCACTTCTAGGGTCAGGCTTGGCTCCCCCTCCCACCTCAAGTGCTCAGCACTTTGGCTTTGCCAGTGGGCTTATCTCCAGGAGAGCAGGGCCAACGGGCACAGCCCCTTCCTACCGAAAATGACCGCAGATCTGTTGGGGACTGCCAGGTGCAGCCATTACAACCAGATACAAATGTGTAGGACAGCCTACTCTTGACATGAGACTACCCGCTAATTAGGTTACAATGCTCTGTTAAGACCAAGAGGACTCAGGATATACGGTATATACATATCATTCCTGTAAGATGAGTACAGCCAACACTTAAACAAAAATTGGTATGAATGTTATACTTTTAACTGTATTCATACCTTTTCCTGTAATACATACTTCAGTGCTGGGTTTTTGGCGTTTTCAATTTATCTTAAAACTCTTCTTACTTAATTATTGCCTAAATAGAAACACCTTTCTCAAAATATATTAGGTGAAACAGTAGCCTGCCTAAGCTTCCAGGACATTCTCTCCTTAATCAGAAGGCAATCCAAGGGTGCCTGGGTGGCTCAATCAGTTGAGCATCTGACTTCAGCTCAGGTCATGATCTCACACTCATGAGTTCGTCAGGCTCTGTGCTGACAGCTCAGAGCCTGATGCCTGCTTCGAATTCTGTATCTCCCTCTCTCTCTGCATTCCCCCACTCACACTCTGTGTCTGTCTCTCTCAAAATAAATAAACATTAAAAAAAAAGGCAATCCATCCTGATTAAGCTTGGAAACAGATGTGTGTGTGTGTATACATATATATGTGTGGTGTGTGTGTGTGTAGTAAATGTTGGTATGTAAAATATATACCTAAAAAGGACTTACATGCCATATATATACACACATGCATGCCCACACCTGCCTATATAATACAAATACATAATGTATAAAATAACATACTTTACATATATCCCTTTTTGGGAATTCACAGAAAGACAATAATAAAAATATATGATATATGCCTACTTAGGGATCACAATAGATATTAGTATAGTAAAAGCTCTGAGAAATCCTCCAGTTAAGAAACACCATTAAATACCTGGCTGGCTTGGTCAGGTGTAAGGATAAGAAAGGGAAAAGAAAGGAAGGAAGGAAGGAAGGAAGGAAGGAAGGAAGGAAGGAAGGAAGGAAGGAAGGAAGGAAGAAACCCAATTAATGTGAACTTGTAAAACAGAACCTCTTCCACCCCACACCCATCGCTGTCCCAGAGCAAGGGTCTGGAGAAAATGCAAACTGGAAACCCTGGTCCAGAAGGCAGCTGTGCAATGGATATGCATGCAGAGGAGGAAAAGTGGTCAGTTCCAAAGGTGGGGATGATGGGGCCAGGGGGGCGGGGCAGTGAGGGCGGGGCCAGGGGGGCGGGAGGCCTGAGGAACTCCTCATGCATTACGAAATCTACCCAAAGCACAGGTCCAAACTCTCGCGAAGGATACACTAAGAAATAGTAACATAAGGCTCTTTAGGAAGGAAAATGACGTTCTGGGGGCAAAAGCCGACTTGCTCGTCGATTTTTTCTTTCTTTAAACACATGCATGTATTTTTTTTCTGCTGTATATTTTAGGATTTACAATGTATGTGATACAGTCATATGGCTCAAATTTGAAAACATTCGAAGGGGCTTTCTGGAGAGTCTCCTTCCTACTGCAGCCCCCACCCACCAGCTCCCCAGAGGTCATTGATGCTATCGATTTCTCGGGCAGCTACACAGAAACGTGTTAGGTATTTATGAGCAAACCCTTTCCCCCAATTTAGTAGTGCTATCTGTCTGCACTGTCTTTAGACATCCTTCTGCCTCGACAGACAAAGTGCCTGGTTCTCATTCCTGGCTCTGTGGCACCCCAACAGCCCGCGCGACCCAACAACTCCTCCACCGGCAGCATCTGGTTGGTTGTTTTTTTGTTTTGTTTTGTTTTGAACAAACAATGTGAGAACGAAGTCTTCTACACTGGTTATTTTGCGTTTTTGTGATTAGATCCGTGAAATACCCCTCTAGGAGAACGGTACCATGTAACTTGGACAGATATCATCAAAGTGCCCTCCTGCAGAGGCCACTTCACATTCTCAGAAGTGATACATATGAGGGCCCAATTCCGCACACCCTCAATGAGGGCTCATCAAACCCTCTGGTCTTTAACAATCTGAGTGAAAAATGCATTAGTGAACTTTTAATTTGCACATCTCCGTATGAGTGAGACAACACATCTTTTCATACATTTGTAAGACAGGTGATTTCATTTTCTAGGAAATATCCGTTCATATTCATTTTTCCATTGGGCTATTCATGTTTTTCTTATTTATATGTTGAAGGAGGTCCTGACATTTTAGAGAAACGAGCCTACCTTCTGTGCTTCAAACTGCAAATACTGCAAAAACTCGTGTTTTTCATTCATGTATAGTAGGCTTTGCCATGCAGAACATGTTTATGAATGGATGTGCATGCATGTAAATTTATTAAATTTCAAAAAATTACTTTAGAATGTTCCAGAACCAAGGTATCTGGGAAGAGAGTGGCAAGGCTGTCCTTTTAACCTTGCAGCCTCTCCATAAAAACAGAACAATTACTTCATAGCAGCTCACAACAGCCAAAAGGTGGAGGCAACCCACGTGTCCACCAGTGGATGATGGATAAGCAAACTGCGGTACATATATACAATGGAACGTATGACTCAGCCTCAAAGGGGAAGGAAATTCTGACATGTAGGCACTATGCCCTGGAAGAGCCTTGAGGACACCACGCTAAGTAAGCCCAGGCACAAAAGGACAAGTCCTGCACGACTCCACTTATACGAGGGGCATGGGATGGCCACAATCATAGACACAGAAAGCATTGAGTTGCCGCGGGGAGCGGGAGGGGGAGTTAGTGCTTAATGAGGACAGAGTTTCAGTTCTGTAAGAGGAGAAGACGTTCTGGAGATGCCTGGTGGTGACGGCTGCCCAACGTACCTAAGGCCACTGACCTGTAAACTTAAAACTGGTTAGAATGGTAATTTCTATGTTAACGTGTATTTTACCATGAGTAAAAAACAAACACACAAAAACAGCTGGGATAGCAAAACCAGAAACTCGCTGACAGCATTTATAACAGCACGAAGTGGCACACAGCGTACCCACGAACCCAAAAACGCGAGCCACTGGGGAGAAGTCACCACCCAACTGCAGGAACGGGGTGGTGTTAGAAACTGTGGGGAGAAGCAGAGAGGAAAAGAGGCTGTGGGGCCACAGAAGCCAGAGTCCCCAAGCCACTATCAGGAACCACCCGAAAGCCTGGCAGGCCATCTGCAGACGGCAGTGGAAGGGGCCATGGCCAGCTCCAATGTGCCAGTAAGTGCCAACGATGAGAAACTGAGCTTTAAAGACAAGGAAAGACTTCTCTGGGCATTCGAGGCAAAGGACCAAGTCCCAGAAGGGAAAGGAATTCAGACTGTCACCCAACATTCGCCGATGCTTTATGCCAAAAAGTAATGGTGGAGTTCATTTCAGTTCCTCATTGAAAGATAGTGTGAGTCAAACGTTTTCTATCCAGCCTCGCTGGCCTGCAAGCATAAAGGCTGCAGGTGAACTGTTAACCAACATGCAGAGTCTCTGGGATGGTGTTCCCATGTGCTTATCCTGAGATATCTCCCGGAGGATCGATCGCTTCAAAACACCAGAAGACTGGAGAATCAGCAGCATGAAATGTGTTGGTGAGCGACTGGTACACACCTCCACTCAACGAAGAAAGATAAAGATACGGAAGACAGTAGATGGCTGTAGGCTTTGAAAGAGACAGTAGAGAAAATACGACCATCGAACATGAGGGGGAAATGGGGAGATGAAACCGAAGTGCGATATGCTCGATGACCCGCTGGGAACAGAGGGATGCCACCTGAACACAGATGTTGGGGGAGAGAAGGGGAAGGTGCTAAGAGGTTACCAGCTATTTCCAAAAGCTGCTCAAAGTGGGCAACCAGCAGACAGCAGGAGCTCCCCCCAGCAAGAAAAAGAGAAAAGCAAAAGGCTTTTATAAAGTAAATACTATTACAGTCACCGTTAGAACAAAACTTGCAAGTTTCACACCAAAAGACAGGGAAGAATGTAGCTTCCTTTAAATGGACTTCGGTTGATCTGACTTCTGAATTAGGTAAATATTTTACATAATTCTGAGACAAAATTAAATTTCCAAAAGCAATCCTTAGGAAACAAAAGGCAAATGGAACAAAGGGCCCTGGGCACATATATGAAAGATGTGGTGGCAACTGGAGGACAGGACCCTCCCAGGTGGCTCAGGCACAGTCACCTGACCACACAGCCTGGCAGGGGTGGGGGGGACCCCCAGGGACAGAAATAATGGTGGGACATAAGCACTTATGGGACAACTGGGGAAATGTCAATGTCGATGGGACATCATTCCATAAAGGACTTCGTTATGACTTCAGGGAGTTCTGCAGACCGTGCAGTGTTTACATTTCAAAGGGGACATTTTGTCTCTTAAAGAGACATACTCGAAGAGTTTCAGGTGAAATAGAAAAAAACAAAAAAACAAAACCACAGGTATCAGGAGTTCAACCTTAATTATGAATACTATCCATAGCACACAACACAAATCAAGAGAACTTTCTGGCACAAGCCTTCGTCTATAATATAAGGTCTCCTTACTGCTGCTTTATGACGTCTTAAACTTTACTATAATTTAAACATGGCTTTCTTTTTTCTTTTTAATTTTTTTAATGTTTATTTTTGAGAGACAGAGCACGAGTGGGGGAGGGGCAGAGAGCGAGGGGACACAAGGATCCAAAGCTCACCGCAGGCTCTGAGCTGTCTGCACAGAGCCAGACATGGGACTCGAACCACCAACCGCGAGATCATGACCTGAGCCAAAGTTGGATATTTAACCAACTGAGCCACCCAGGCGCCCCTAAACCTGACTTTCTTAAAGATCTAAACTCTTGCCCTTCGGGATCTCTAGAAGCATTCTTCTTTTAATCCCGGTCCCAGAGTTAAACTTCTTGATAAATCCCTCCCTAGTTCAGAAGTCAGTGACACAAAACTGACATGCTATTTTTTATTTATTTTTTTAAATTAGAGAGAGGGAGAGAAAGAGAGAGAGCGAGCAGGGGAGGGGCAGAGATGGAGAGAGAATCTTACTGTCGAGTATGGACGTGCACCCCAGTAATGGACACGAGCATAAATACTAAGTCAGGCAAAGGAGAAAGCGGAGGTGTGTGAAAGCACGCAGGGTGAAGCACTGTTTTAGGGGGCCAGCGCTGATGCGACCAGATAGGTGTCACACGCGAAACCATCTCAGCTGTCCTGCCTCCCGTCTTCGGACAGTGGTGTGGATTACTTCTGAATCGTTTCGAGAATTAAAAATGTTTTGAAATGCCTTGCTGAGTGTTTGCATGCTGAAGGGCTCAAGAACTGTTGGCTCCCTTGCCCCCTCTACCCTTTCAGGCAGAATGCGGGTTCATGGAAGTGGGTTGGGCCAGACCACAGGCGCTTCAAGGGTGCGGATGAGGGGCACCTGAGTGGCTCAGTCGGTTGAGTGTCTGACTCTTAGTTTCAGCTCAGGTCATGATCCCAGGCTCGTGGGATCAAGCCCCACGTAGGGCTCTGCACTGAATGTGAAGCCTGCTTGGGATTCTCTCTCCCTCTGTCTCTCTGCCCACCGCCCCCTACTCACGCATGTGCTCTCTTTAAAAGGGGAAGGAAAAAAAAGTGTGGATGAGGTGCCCACTGGAGCACTCTGGGCAAAGGAGTCTGTATTTCAAAAAGATCATTCCCACAGTGGCATGGAGTATGGACCAAACACACACACAGACACACACACACACACACACACACACACAAAGGAGGCAGTTAAAATAATTCATACAAAATAGGAGAAGGGTCTGCATTGTCAGCAGTAGCAAAAGACACTGGGAATATGGGGTGAATTCGAGATCATTCTGAAGCTGTATTTCCAGGTCTGGATATACAAGGTTGCAGCAACCAGGAGACGGCAGGGAGCATGTTAGAAAGGAAAAAACTCCAAATGAGAAACTAAGATGACACTCGGATGACACCTGAGCAAGACGATGACTAATATGAGCCAAATATCGACTGGACATCGCTACTTGGTGAAAGGAGAGGCGAGGGAGAAAAGATCACACAAAGAACACTGCACCTTCCCATAAGAAAATGCTGCACACTTAACGTGTGCACATGTGTGTATGCAAAGAGGGGGCACCCCGATGTGTGGCCCACCTAGACACCCAACACGTCCACTGGGGCAGCTCACGGGGCTGAGAGCAAGCAGGGCAGGGGCAGGCCTCAGAGTCTCCGGAGGTCTGATCCTGACACTTCTTAGCCTGGCCACCCCACCAGGAGCTGATGCACAGGCTGCAGAGGCAAGTATACTCAGCACAGCACCAGTCCTGAACTGAAGAGCTCTCTTCTTTTTGCCTCTGCTGCCCCCTGCTGAACACTAGGAGATTGGTCTCACTTTCAAAAATCAGGAACACAGGGAAGGAAACCATCAACAAAATCAAAAGGCAACTGACGGAATGGGAGAAGATATTAAGTTAGTATCCAAAATCTGTAAAGAACTGATCACACTCAACCCCCCAAAAAACAAATAATCCAGTGAAGAAATGGGCAGAAGACATGAACAGACACTTTTCCAAAGAAGACATGCACATGGCCAATAGACACATGAAAAGAGGCTCAACGTCATTCATCATCAGGGAAATACAAATCAAAACCACAATGAGATACCACCTCCCACCTATCAGAATGGCTAAAACGAACAACTCAGGAAACAACAGATATTGGCGAGGGTGTATAGAAAGGGGAGCCTCCCCTTTTTTTGGTAAACTATGAAGCTGTTTATTTATTTTTTCATTTTGAGATAGAGAGAGTGGAGGAGGGGCAGAGAGAGAGAGGGAGAGAGAGAATCCCAGGCAGGCTCCACACTGTCAGCACAGAGCCCAATGTGGGGCTCAAACACACAAACTGTGAGATCATGACCTGAGCCGAGATCAAGAGCCAGGCACTTAACCGGCTGAGCCACCCACGTGCCCCAAAAGGGGAGCCCTTTGGCACTGTTGGTTGGAATGCAAACTGGTGCAGCCACTCTGGAAAACAGTATGGAAGTTCCTCAAAAAATTAGAAAGAGAACTACCCTACAACCCAGTAATTGCCCGAGTAGGTATTTATCCAAAGGAGTGTTATCAACAATCATCAAATTATGGAAAGAGCCCAAATGTCCATCAACTGATGAACGGATAAAGAATTTAGTATATGTATACTATGGAATATTACTCGGTGATCAAAAACAATGAACTCTTGCCATTTACAACAAAGTGGATGAAACTAGAATGTATTATCCTAAGCGAAATAAGTCAGTCAGAGAGAGACAAATATATGATTCCACTCATATGTGGACTGTAAGAAACAAAACAGATGAACATATGGGAAGGGAAGGGAAGGAAAAGATAAAAACAGAGAAGGAGACAAACCATAAGAGACTCTTACATACAAGAGAACAAACTGAGAGGGCTGATGGATGGCGTCAATGGGTGATGGGCATTTAAGGAGGGCAGGGCACCTGTTGGGATGAGCACTGGGTGTTATATGTAAGCGATGAATCACTAAATTCTATATATGTTAACTAACTTGGACTGAAATTTTAAAAAGTCGGGAATAAAGAGGGAAGGCTCATCAATCTTTCAACATAGAAGAGACAGTCTCTTCACTTTGGTGAGCACAGCATAACATTTAGAGAAGCTGAATCCCTATGTTGTACACCTAAAAGTAACATAGCATTATATGTCCACTATACTCAAAAAAAAAAAAAAAAAAAAAAAAAGCTCTCTTTCATACCCATAACCATAAATTACACGTCTGGTCTTCTTTCATTTGACAGCTTAAAGCAATTGAGGCCAGAAGGCATTACTTCACTCCACAACAATCACTTAGTCATGTGGAAATCTGACTGCTGGGTAACCATCAAGGGATCATGATTAAGTCATGAGAACTTTTCATGATCAGTTTCCATATTCAATGAAGCATACACACACCCTACTATGTTTCATTATTTTCAAATATGTAGAGTAATGTGAACTAACTAACGACTGACCGAGAAGCAATTTTTAGGGAACCTGATTCCACTGGATGTAAGAATACCTTATGATTCTTAGATTGGTTTTATTTATCATACCAACCACATTAAAGTTGGTGCCTCAAGGGCATTAAAAGTGTCCTTCTATGGAAATTAACCAGATGGATTTCTGCAGTCTTAGGTAGTTTATGAGCATGGCTCACAAAGCTTTTCCTATAGTTTAGATAAATCTAAACTTTTAAAATTGAACCCCATCCCAACAAACACAAATTCTAAATTAGGAGACAAACGAAGCTGACGTCGTTACCCTTTATGAGAACTATCCCCCGACCCCTCTCTGAAGGCCCACAGAAGAAGAAAGTTGACTAGAAACACAACGTGTTATATACGTCAGACACAGGAATTACTCGGCCTCTGTTAGCAGTGAGACCTTGGTCCAGCTGTCTGAATGCAACTTGCCTCCATATCTGTATGATGTGAACAGGCTGAGGAAGTAAACTAACAGACGTGAAAGCAATCTTGTGGTGCATCGGGAGGGCCGACGTACGTTAATGAAATCTGAGTGTTTCTTAACCGGTGACTTAGAGGCATGCTTTCTTGTAACCAGCTAATTACAAACCTGAAATTTTTCTTTTGGAATGTTCCTCCGGGCTCCTTTGGCTAAAACCAAAGCCTCTTCCACTCTACGGCTTGCTAGAAGATCCTGTATTTGCTTTTCCAGGGGTAACGGAACCAAGATGTAAACTCCTTTACTTGTGGCGACAATCACTCTTCCTGGGAAAAAAATCAACAGTGTTGGAAAGAGAAAGAACACACGCTCTTCCCAATAGGATCGTTACGGATCTGATGACTGATTTCATCACAGTTCTCTCAACACAGAATCCCTTCAGAAATTATCAATTACAGTGCTTCTCTTTTCTTCCTCACATACTGCCAATGGTCAGAAAAAGTTGGGGGGGGACACTAATACCACATTTCCAAAGTACGAGACAGGCTTTTTTGCCATTTATTCAAAAGTGTGGGTAAATTTAAAATCAGTTGAGTAGGTACATAACATAAAGCCCAAAGAAGCTGTACAGATCAATTATGGCAAATGATCAGTGAAAATTATTATATACTTCCCCTAAAATGTTTTTTAAGAATTCTTTTCTTTCCATGATAGTTTATAGGAAACTAAAATTATACGACACAACATTCTGAACCGTACTTCACACTCACTTCCCACCCTAATACGCCCAGGTCTTGGCGTGACCTCAATCATTTCCTTGCAGCCCCGTGAGTTCACCTGACCTGTGGCCAACCCCATCACCCATCGCCCTCATTTTACTTGGGAGACCCGGTGCAGACAGTCCACAAAGCTAGAGCTGCAAAGCAAGTTGCGCTCCGGCTCCGAAGCCTTGAGTTCCGCTCCCGTCTGGAGATGCTCTTGAAGCAAACCATCACCTGTCCGCAGCAAGCAACAGAACGATTTTCTCTTCCTGTCTGAAGGATGACTGGGTATCAGCCAACCCTTCTCTGATCCTCCGCTTTTCTCTCCTGGGAACCCACTGTTCCATTCTGGCCCCACTGCCTGAAGGCCTCATCTTTCCTTCCCTGGATTACTGTCACATCTTCCTAAGTCTTTCTGCTCTGCTCTCTTGTCCAGGTTATTTGCCTTCTATATCACGGCCGAAGTAACGTTTCTCATACTCAGAGGAGATGCTGTCCCTTCTCTGCACTGGGGTCCCCTTTCCCAAGGAGTCTCCCCTTGGTTGCACCTACAGCGGGTTATGTAGGCAGCCTCTATGTGCCTGTGACCCCGTGCCCACCTCTGCCCCTCGATGTACACGGCACCGTGATATTGTTACGAAACACGCACTCCTGATGCATGTGTCAGGGCCCCCGACTGGATATGCCATGCTTAATGTGGGGGCCGAGAGTCTTAGTAAGTTTATATCCCCAGCATCCAGAACAGGAAGGGTGATGTTTGGTGAGCTAACATCCTTAAGTGGCACATGTAACATATAAATCTAGATCAGTTCCTGGTTTGAAGAAAATATCATACAAGGCATTCATAGGACGACTGGGGAAATCTGAACATGGCTCACTTTCTAAGGTGTGAAAAGGGCTTTGTGGTTACATGGGGAAATACCTTAATTCTTAGGAGATTGCACACTGAACTATTTCGGATTAAATGGCATGATGTCTTTTACTTGTTTTTAAGTAGCTCAGCAAAATGTTTACAAGTGTTGAGTCTAGGTCAATGGTACATGGTGCCTCACTTTGTTTTTCTTTCAACTTTTCAGTACATTTAAAAATGTTCATAATAGGGGCGCCTGGGTGGCTCAGTCGGTTAAGCAGCCGACTTCGGCTCAGGTCATGATCTCGCGGCCCGTGGGTTCGAGCCCCGTGTCGGGCTCTGTGCTGACAGCTCAGAGCCTGGAGCCTGTTTCAGATTCTGTGTCTCTCTCTCTCTGACCCTCCCCTGTTCATGCTCTGTCTCTCCCTGTCTCAAAAATAAATAAAACGTTAAAAAAAAAATTTAAAAAAAAATGTTCATAATAAAATTTAGGAAAAGTAAAATAAATCCCTCACCCAGCTCATGGCTGCACACGAGGGGAGGTGCCTCCCGACTGCCCGGGTCTGCCCCAGCCTGGTGTCATGCCAGGCCTCCTCACTCGTGATGTACTCCAGTGACACTGAATTGCCTGCATGTCCTGAAGCCCAGGGCTCCCTCTCAGCAGGCACCTTTCTCTCTACCTGAAGGTTCTTTCACACCAAATCTGCTCGGCTGACTCCTACGCATCTTCAGAGGTTTGGCTCAAATACCATCTCCTCCAGAAAGCCCTCCCTGATATTTCCAGGAAACAATTCCTCCTCTGCTCTCCCAATTGGCCTTGCTTTGTGTTTATCAAGCTCTTAAACTGCTGCAGCTATTTGTTCAAATATCTGTCTCCCTTTAACCTCGGGGCCCCTGGAGCACAGAGACTGCACCACCGTCACCTGTGCGTCTTCCAAACTTACTATGAGGCCCGGCTCCGATGGACCCTTAATAACGTTTACTGTAGAAATGTCACAAGAGGGTTGATAATGAAATTCCATTATGATTTCTGTGTAAAGTGGTACCTTCAAAATCCTGGAGAATGTGGCCCTCCTTAAAGGGCAGGGTCTGCTTTTGCTGCTGGTCCAACATGCTGTGCACCGTGATGAATTCGTTATCCAGAGCTATGACATACGGGAAGCAGATGGCTGCCCCAATCACGTTCTCCGACCAGTGCACGGGGGCTCGCTGAGATATACCGGCAACCGTGGCAAACATGCCTATAAAAATAGGAAGGGTCAGTTGGGCCTCCAAATAAGTACGTCATTTTTTTCTGTCCGTAGACGTGTCCGGACGCAGAACGCACACCACCCCCTCCTTCGTTATATTTCAGGAGAGGAAGGATGATGCCCTACGCTGGTGTGAAAACCCCTACATGGCTTCATTTTTGTGTAGAAAACCACCTCCCCCTGAATGTCTACCTTGTATTTACTTCTAACTTAAAATGAACTTAGGGGCGCCTGGGTGGCTCAGTCAGTTGAGCACCTGACTCTTGATTTCGGCTCAGGTCATGATCCCAGGGTGGTGGGACTGAGCCCTGTGTTGGGCTCTGTGCTGAGCGTGGAGGCTGCTTGAGATTCTCTTTCTCTCTCTCTCTCTCTCTCTCTCTCTCTCCCTCTGTCCCTCTCCCCCGCTTAAGCTCTCTTTCTCTCTCTTTAAAATACAATTTTAAAAGATGAACTTGAAAAAAGTTTACATATACCCACATGAAGGTATATAAAGCACATGTCATCACCTGTGGGGAAAAAGTTACCTCCAAACAATTTAAGCAGCTTCGCAAGCTCTCTCTCATATCCAGTCTTCCAACTGGCTTGCATCTCTAAGTTACAGCTCTTCCTTGTCAAATGAATACTGAACACTGTCACTCAGATATTTATTGAGCTCCTACTATGTGCCAGGCACTCCACAAGGTGTCCCATAAGGAGCTGGCCCTGCTCAGAGCTGAAGGCTACTACTGGACATACATACTCTACAATGCAGGGAGAGAACCAGATTTGCACTTCAAGACAGACTGTTGTTAAGTGTTTGTAAGTTCCACGTCAAATGACTGCTTATCTGTCTTGTACATAAAGCACCAAACTAGCCATTTCTAAATGAGCTACACATATACAGTCCACAGATACTGGGTTTACCAAAATTAATACATTCACGAAGGAAAGTCAATTCATTTTAACTTGGTTTTCAAACGAGTTGACATAAAACACCTTTAAAATAGCATGCTGGTGCCTGCAAATCGTCAGCTGCTACTGCAAACGACAAATGGTTTCTACTAGACAGGATGGAGAGAGGGCAGGGGAGACACAGGAAGAGATCTGGAGACAGCTTTAAGATTAAGGACAAGGGGAAATATCTCAACTATACCATATGAGCAAAATTCCTAAACCCATGAAATCGTCAACTCACCTAAATTTTCTGTAGTTACAAAGACTGAAACATACTGCAGCCAACCAAGTACAGACATAGCTCTGTTCCTCTAAATTAGGCGGTTGCTGAAAATGGGTATCACGCAGGACCCACAGGGGTGTATGTGCCCTGCTCTCAATGGACACACGCTGAGGCCCTCCATGAAGAACGACACTGCTCTGAACACTGCTGGGCCCTGCTTAACATGCTACTTACGGGCTCTGGGCAAGTGGTAGCAAGAACCGAAACTCTGACAAAAGGATAGAACACTGGGGTGCCTGGGTAGCTCAGTGGGTTGAGTGTCCAACTTTGGCTCAGGTCAGGCTCTTGCAGTTAAGGGTTTAAGCCCCATACTGGGCTCGCTGCTCTCAGTGGAGGGCCTGCTTTGGATCCTCTGTCCCCCTCTCTTTGCCTCTGCCCCACCTGCACTCTCTCTCTCAAAAAAGAAATATTAAAAAATTATTTTTTTAAAAAGAGGATAATACACTAAGCCTACTGTGTGTGTGTGTGTGTGTGTGTGTGTGTGTGTGTGTGTTATGTGTCCCACGAAGGAGTTACAACTGCCTAAGGTAAACCATTCTGACCTTACATATTTCCCTTTGACCCTTCAAAGTCTCCAAAGATCATTTTGAAAAAGACTTAACTCAGGGCGCCTGGGTGGCTCAGTCGGTTGAGTGTGCGACTCTTGGTTTCAGCTCAGGTCATAGTCTCACGGTTTGTGAGTTCGAGCCCCACATCAGGCTCTGCACGGACAGCATGGAGCCTGCTTGGGATTCTCTTTCTCCCTCTCTGTATCTCTTCCACTCCCCCTCACACTCTCACTCTCTCTCTTTCTCTCTCTCTCAAAAATAAATAAAATAAACATTTAAAAAAAAAAAAGAAAAAGACTAAACACAGAAAGAGAGGCTATAAATTAGTAATTCACAAAAGACAAAAAATGCAAATGGCTGGTAAATTCATAAAGAGATTTTCATATTCATTAATAACCAGGGGCACAAATTTAAATGAAAAAAAAAAAAGCAGTCAAAAAACAACTTTTATCCATCAGATTGGCTAAAGGTTACAGACTGATAACACCAGTATTGCTATAAGGAAAACACACTGTGGAGAATAATTTGGCATTATCTACCAAAACTGAATATACACTTACACTTTGTTTTATTGAAAAAAATTTTTAATTATTTTTCTTTATTTTTGAGAGACAGAGAGAGACAGAGCTCAAGTGGGGGAGGGGCAGAGAGAGAGGGAGACACAGAATCCGAAACAGGCTCCAGGCTCTGAGCTGTCCACACAGAGCCGGATGTGGGGCCCGAACTTGTGAACTGTGAGATCATGACCTGAGCTGAAGTCGGACACTCAACCGACTGAGCCACCCAGGAGCCCCTGAGTATACACTTACACTTTAATTGATTCTACTCTTAAATCTAGCGCCAATTAGTAAGTACCAAGATGGTCACTGCAGTGTTTTTAGTAACAGCATAAAATTGAGTATATAACACATTAAAAGAATACGTGGCTCTGGCTGAGCGCATCACGCACAGAGAAGAAAGCTCACCTATTAACTGTGGATATAAAAAAAGGGCAAACACAAAGTAGCGATTTCAATTCAGTGAACTCTTACTACATGGAGCACAGAGATAGCTACCAAGTGATAGACCAGCGTTTCAAGGATTCACAAGTGGTGAAGGGGTACAGGGAAATTCGTAAAATAAAAATTACCACACAGGAGATAAAGACCAGGGCACAGAAAGGTGTAAAAAGCTTTCCGAGTGCTGACAGAGTTCAAGTGTAGACAGAGCCCAGCGATCAAACAGCAGCCTGCACCAGGAAGGTGACCGGGACAGGGGGCAGCAGTGGGGGAGGGCATGTGTTGCCAGAACAGGGTGAACCCTGTCGGAAAGTCAAGTCGGGGTTGGAATGGGACGTGCGGGCTGTAGTCAGGCTGAACAATAAAGCGGTAAGTAACAAAACGTGTTTGTCACACGTCACAGGTGCTTCGGAAGGCCAACCTGGCAGGAGTGGGGACAGGGGCTGTGTGCAAGGAGCGGGACCCAGGGGAGGCCAGGCGGCTGCCCACCACCAGGAAGGAGGTCTCGGTCAGCCCAGCACTGGGGCAAAACGGAGGGGAAGTGACTTCCAGAGCTGAATCAGGGAACCTGGCATCTGACTCAGTGGGAACAAGACAGAAGGTGAGTCAAGGGCCACCATGCGGCTGTTGGCCTCGGGATTAACACGACCACGTGGAGTCTAAAATGAAACAAAGATTAGGATGCGGGTAGGAGGCGATGTTTGCACTTCACGAACTCAAGGTCACAGACTTCTGGGAGAGGGGAGCCTGGGGTTCCAGCGCTTTCTCGGGCGATAGCAGCATGCTTCCTGAAGGGGAACAAATTGGTGCACTGAGCACATCCAAAGCCACAGCGGAATACAGGAGGACAGGACAGAAACCAGAAAACGTCTCTGCAGAGCGCAACCAAGGGCTGGCTGCTCCTGAGGCTGGTGAGGCCCCTTTGATCTCAGCTCTTTCCAAAGCAGGTAAGAAGTCAGGAGTTCAGTGGAGACACGGAAAACTCCACCGAGAAAACTCAGAGCTAGAAGGCGGAACCGATCAGTAAGAGCCGTCTGCTACTGTCCCAGAGGTAGACGAACTTGGGACCAAAGGCACGGGGTTTGGCGTTTCCAGTGTTTTACAGTAACAGAGAGGACATAATTACAGTCTGAACTGGCCCACCAGCTGCATCGCCCAAGTATTCAGCCAGCATTAAAAAATGCTGGAGAGAAACCCGAGGTGCAGAGCTCTAGGAAGCATGAAGAATCTGGAATGAGGACTTAGCTTTGGAGGAGGAAATTCAGTTAGCACTATCCTGACTTTTTGGTGTGTTGAGAGCCAGCCAGCTGAAAAGAACCCAAGGGCACAGGTGCTGGCACGCCACTCAGCCAGGCACTTGGCCAATGTAACCCCCCGGAGGGACCAGCATACAGCGAGCCTGAGATGCTGTGAAACTTCCCGTCAAGTAACCGTGTTCTGAACAGCACACTCTCGTGGGAACGTGGACAGCAAGACGTGGTCCAGCCTCATCTTGGCATTAAATCCGGGTGACTGCATTTCCCGCTTACGGCTGGGTATCGCCCGACCTGGGAAGTATGCAGCGCAGAGGCCCTGACATGAATGTTCTCGAAATGAAAAGGGCAGAAACCAGAGGCCAAGAACAAAGGCTTCTACACACCCAAAAAGCAGAAGACATCACTAGAATAAAAGAGCAGAGCAAGAACTGGCAATTGAGGGGCCCAGGTCAAACAGCATAAGGTGCCACAAAACCACGTAGGAACAGAAGGCACTGTCATTAACACACACTAATTAATTATACACTTGCTAAGCAGGTGACAAATTCTACTGTCTCTATATTGTCAGAGTCAAGTGCAAATGTAACAAATGTGTAAATTGTACATCTTTTTAAAAAAAGCATTATTTTCAACTTGTGCACCCTTTAAATGTCAGAGGACCCCCTTCTCTGAGCTGGGAGCGGGGAGGGTGCCACATGGAGTCAGGAGTAGCTAAACCGTCTGCATTTTCCAAGAAGGATTAGCAAAATACAGAGTTGAAAGTGACAGTGCTCAATCACAGTATGAAAATTTCAACCAAGTATTGCTGAAAATGGGAAGATGTAAGCCAACACAAAAAGGGAAGAGTGGTTTCTCAGGACACGGGGGGTGAGCACATACCGTCTTCAGGGAGAAACGAGAGCAAAATGAAAATATATGGCTTTCACATGTTGAAAGGTGCATCTGCAGTCATTACACTCATTTATTTGAACTCAGTTTCTGAAGTCGCGTAACGATGGTGTGATGGCTGTGCCGTATACAGAAGCTGTATACAGGTAACGTACGAAAGCACTTACAAGTGACACTAGTCAAATGTTTTCACTATAAAGCCTTTATAACAGAAACAGTCAGCTACTGGTTTATAAGCAGGCAAACACACTGACAGAACAAAACAGAAAATCCAGAGACGGGCCCAGTGGCATAGATTGAGAGTGCATTAAAGGCAGCTGCCTAAATCAGTGATAGAAGGTGGGTTCTGCCATCAGTTTGTGGACATAACAGACAGTCATACAGAAAAAGATAAAATTGAATCCATTCCTTATACTCTGCCTATAAAAAAAAAAAAAGGAAGCCATAAAAGTACTAGCAGAAAACATGGGTAAATCTGTCCATAACCAGAAGAGAAGGAAACCTCTCACAATGACTCAAAATTGCTTGGATTGGTGGTTCAGTGGTAGAGTTCTTGTCTAATTATGACTCAAAATCAAGAAGCAATAAAGTGAAAAACAAGGTTAATACATTTGATTATATAGAAATGTTGAAGAAAAGCTTTTGTGTAGCAAAAACTGTAAACAAATATTTGAAACATACACCAGACAAGTTGGTATCTAAATACGTAAAGAACACAAAATAAATGGGGAGAGAAAAGAACAGATAATTCCCATCAAAAGAAATGCAAATGACTCTTAAATGTATGAAAAATGTTCACTCTTGCTCCTAATAGGAGAAATGCAATTAACTACATTGAGATCCCATTTCTTATGTCCAGACTGGGAAAAACACAAAAGTCTGACAACATACTCCACTCTGTTGGCAGAGCTGAGGGGAAACAGGCATCATCATATGTTGCTGGGGAGAACAGAAAATGGGACGATCTTTTTAAAAAAAAAATTTTTTAATGTTTATTTATTTTTTAGAGAGACAGAGACAGAATGTGAGTGGGTTAGGGGCAGAGAGAGAGGGAGACACAGAATCTGAAGCAGGCTCCAGGCTCCAAGCTGTCAGCACAGAGCCCAACGTGGGGCTTGAACTCACGAGCTGTGAGATCATGACCTGAGTTGAAGTCGGATGCTCAACCAACTGAGACACCCAGGCGCCCTAAAAAATGGGACAATCTCTAATCAAAGGAATATGGCGATACCTAGCAAAAGTCACATGCATATCTACTTTGACTCAATGATCCTACTTATAGAAGGCATTCCCATAGATCCATCAGGAAAATACAAAAAGATAAGTCCTTATTAATACCATAAAACTGGCAAAAACCCATATGCCCCAATAGGGGATGTAAAACAACCATGGTGCCCCCACACAACTAAGGAGCATGCAACTGTGAAATGAGGAATATTTCTGTGTTATAGGGCAAAAGGATCTCCAAAATACATTAAAATAAAATAAAAAAGCCAAGAAGGAGGGAGATGCAAATGTTTACACATCTGTTTGTATTTTTCCCATAAAAATGAAAGATAAACTCTAAAAATAAAAGTTACCTACGGGAGAAGAAGAGAGTAAGTGAAGGAGACAGGATAGCAGCTCTCTGAATATACCTTGCTGCATCCACCTGAGCTGGAACCTTATAAATATTTACATGTAAAAATATAAAATAAAATAAAGCAATTCCTAAATATCCAAAGTAAAATAAAACAAATTAATCGAACTGTATATGCAGGTGGTGGCATAACCACACAGAGGGGAACTCTTCCAAGGGACTTTGAACACAGTAATGTGACTGCACATTCCTGACAGGTTATATATGCCCTACCCTGAGGACAAAAAGAACTATAACAATCAAACTTTTTCCAGCCATTACACTATGGGAACAATGGTGTCAGTATTGTCATTCTGTTGTGTGTCCTGTGAGATAAATCAAAGGAACAGCCATGTCAAGGTAGGGGTTTACTAAGATTTTTGGTGTGGTTGAAAGGAGATACAAGAATAGAGACAGATGAGGTCAATGCCCTTGCAGCCCTGAAGTGGTTCTATCAATAGGATCTCAGAATGGACTTTACCGTTAAAAAAATGCATCCTTCTAACCCTGTCCACTGAAGAGACCTCAAAACAATGCACAGCAAGCAGCTCTAGCACCCAGACTGTGGTCTCTAAACATCAGGGGTCCTTAGAGAAATGGCTGAAACCAGATCTAGGGCAGGAAATGCACAAAATGAACCTGGAACCCCTTGTCACACCAGAAGGCAAGGAAGACATCAAAATTCTAGGGTCATGTGAAGGGGGCTCAGCAGTCAACCTGGATAAACCCCCACCAAGCACAGATAGACAAAACATACCATATGGGTCTGAATCCATGAAGCGTAATGATACTTTTTAAAGTGTCATTCTGGAAGAGAAGGGATCACCTTCTTGTTCTGCCTGTCTTACACAATATACCTGGGGGTGACCAAATACAAGAAGTTTTTCCTCACTGAAGCAATCTAGTTAAGGTATGGAGGAGGAATGGACAGAAACAGAATGTTGCCATTTAGCAACCGCCCCCACCATGATTTAAGGATCTACATCTCACTCATCAATAGCTACTGACATCACGGAGAGAAAAAAAGAAACTACACAACCGTATGGAAGTCCCACCGTGAAGCCTTTTCTCTCCCCAAAACAAGCAATAAAAAACACTTGAATCTGATAAAACCTGTCATCCTAATTACAGGCTGGCAGGAAACATGAAGGTCAGCCTGACGTAGTAAACAATATAAGGGGTTACGATCATCAGAATGCGGGCTGTGGGATGCTATAGGTGAAATGATCCAACCTCTTCAACAAAAAATTAAGGAAAAATCAAAAAGGAAGGAGGGAAGAGGAATCACAGACCAAGAGAAGCTTAACACATCAGTCAACTGCAGTATACTGGCCTCATGCAGAATCTGATTCAATGAAGCTGAAAAATAAACATATACTTAAAACATAAATTTATGTAGATAGGTATTTACATGTTTCTCTGCATATATGTAACCAACAGGAGAAATATGGCATGCCTTGATATTTGATGATATTAAGGAATTACTGTTAAAAATTTTTAGGTATGTAATGGTGTTGTGGCTTTCTTTCTTTTTTTAAATTTTTTAATGTTTATTTATTTTTGAGAGAGAGAGACAGAGTGTGAACAGGGGAGGGGCACAGAGAGAGGAAGACACAGAACCCAAAGCAGAACAGAGCCCGACACGGGGCTCAAACTCATGAACTGTGAGTGAGATTATGACCTGATCATGTCCCGAAGTTGGATGCTTAAACAATTAAACCACCCAGGCGCCCCTCTTTTTTCCTTTTTAAAAAAAAATTTTTTTAATGTTTATTTATTTTTGAAAGAGAGAGAGAGAGACAGAGCATGAGTGGGGGAGGGGCAGAGAGAGAGGGAGTCACAGAATCCGAAGCAGGCTCCAGGTTCTGAGCTGTCAGCACAGAGCCCGACACGGGGCTCGAACTCACGGACCGCGAGATCATGACCTGAGCCGAAGTCGGACGCTCAACCTACTGGGCCACCAGGCGCCCCTCTTTTTTCCTTTTTTAAGTGACTTAGAACTACATACTGAAAGGTTTATAGGTAAAGTGCTATGATGCCCAGGATGCTAGGATAATCGAGCAGAGGAAACGGTCAGGTGCATAAATCAAACAACTAGCAAGGAATGGGTACATTTGAGTTCATTATAATATTCTCTTTACTATATATATTTATGTAGGCTTTCCATAATACAATTTTTTTTTCATTAAAATTGAAATTTTTGTTAAAGAAGGTGGTTGGGATAAAGAATTTTTTCCCAGAAAGTAAAAATTTGAGCTATCAAGTCATGAAAAGCCACGGAGGAACCCTCAATGCATACTACTAAGCGAAAGAAACCAATGTGGAAAGGTAACATGCTGTATGACACTCTGGAAAGATCAGTGGTTGCCAGAGGCTGGGGGTGAGGGGATGGACAGGTGCAGTACAGACGGTTTTAAAGACAATGAACATACTCTGCATCGCACCATAAAGATGGCTCCATTTGCCCAAACAATAGAATGTACAACTCCAAGAGTGAACCCCAATGTAAACGTGGACTTTGGGTGATGTTAATGTATCAGTGTAGATTCATCCATTATCGTAAGTATACCACTCTGGAGGGGGATGTGGATAGTGCAGGAGGATGTGCACGTATGGGGGCAGTGGGCATATGGGAACTCTGTACTCTCTGTTCAGTCTTGCTGTGAACCCCAAATTTCCTTAAAAAATAAAATCCGTTGGGGTGCCTGGGTGGCTCGGTCGGTTAAGCGTCCGACTTTGGCTCAGGTCGTGATCTCACGGTACGTGGGTTCGAACCCCGCGTCGGGCTCTGTGCTGACAGCTTAGAACCTGGAGCCTGCTTCGGATTCTGTGTCTCCCTCTCTCTCTGCACCTCCCCCACTCGCACTCTCTCTGTGTCTGTCTCTCAAAAATGAATAAATGTTAAAAAAAATTTTTTTTTAATAAAAAATTTAAAAAAATATAATCTGTTTAAAAACCTAAAAATCAGCCAGTGTACGCTCACTAGCTCATGACCTCAACTTTTGTTGTTACCAGAAAATATGTTTGTGCCCATCACCCTGAAATGAGACACCTATACCCAAACTATGGTTAGCGAGTACCAGCGGTCAGGGGACCCGCCCTCCCCAGCACCTGTATGTCCCAGACGCACACTAACGCTAAAATGAGCCATCCACGGCAGAAAGAAAGTACAAGCCACCCATGCCATTAACCGTTCTGAGTCTTAATTTCGATTAGGCAGCACAGAGAATTAGCAAGGCCATACAACAGAGCCCTTTTCAGGAGCTAGCTACAAGAAACTGTGGTGGAATCAAACTGCAGTCGATAAAATTGGGGACAGAGCACTGAAGTTTTCGCATTTGAAAATGCCTTCGAGAGAGCTCAACTCCTCTTTATAAAGGAAAGTAAAAACAATCCACTGACAAAGCCACACACGTGAGAAAATCGTGTAAGGCAGGCTTACAGACTCTTATTTGGTAGTTATTTACTTTGAGGGATTTTCTCCCCGGAGCCACCTGCAGGCTCCTCTTTGGCACGAAATAAGGCTGGCTTTCCTTTATGATGGGCCTCCATTTATTCCATTAACCCTCCATTCACAAAACAATCTAAGGAAGCTGTAGCAAATGCTGGTTACACGGTTCTGTTTGTATCTTGCCACATATCCTCAGTGTTGCAAACACCCTTTAGGAGTGTAGTATCTATCGTCACAGCTAACCGCTCCCTCTCGGATCTCCACAAGGGTTCACGGAGATACGGCAAAAGGAACGGACAGACGGGAGGTGAAGGTTGGCGGGGGCTCACCCAGTCCTCCGGGGCCTGCCAGGAGGAACTCCTGTCTCCCGATCCTCTTGACGATGGGTCGCTTCTCGTCGCTGCAGTAAGGAAACAGGTCCTGGGCGACGCCCGTGTTGTAGTTCAGGATGATGTACTGGGTGGTCAGAGCCAGGCACAGGAAGTGGCCATCCACAGCCACGGCCAGGGGCTGCTCCGGCGTCGACACCTCCCTGACGATCTGAACCCGGTCCTCGTACACCAGGAACACCTGGATGGTCCTGCGCTTGACCGAGATGATGCAGACTTCCACACAGAACGGGTCTCCGCTCACGGGGTTCTCGTTCAAGGCCAATGCCACGGCCCCTTTGATGCGAGCCCCCGAGGGGACAGGCTCCAGGCTCATCATGTTGACCAGGGTGATGGAGTTGTCACAGAGCACCAGCAGCCTGTTGAGGGCCGAGGCCGCTCGCAGCTCACTCACTGGCTTCCTGAAGCCCAGGTGCCGGTGCAGCTGCTTGGTGGCAGAGAACGTGGCCGTCCCTGCGGGCTGCGCCCTCTCCTCCAGCAGGAAGTGGTAGACGATGCAGTCACTGGTGCCCACGTACAGGTTCTTGCCACAGCACTCCACGCATTCGATGTGCCCCTGCTCCTTGTCACCTACCAGCAGCTCCCGCTCCACGGCAGAGACCAACGTGAAGGCCTTGGTGCTCATCATGTCTGCTGGCCGACCTGCGGGGAGAGGGAAGGGAAGGTTAATTCAGGGTAACGAACAATAAGCAGAACCATGGCAGGTCACAGGGAATGTACCTGATTTCTCAGTTACAACCTCAGTGAAAGGAAACCATTCGACACTGGTAAGAAACAGTGCAGAGAAGAAAAGCTCTCCTTCCTGGTCTCCTTCCACCAGGCAAATGGGAGACCCCAGCAGGAGAGCACACGCGTGTGCTCCTAATTGAGGCCATCCTGCCCATTCTCAACCCAGCTGGGATTTACACGGAGTTTCCTCATTGTTCTTGGGAGATGAACCTGCAGGCGGAAGACAAGCACACGTATTCACCCGGAGACAACACGACAGAAATGTTTTCGAAAAAGGCAAAAATGATCCTCATTGATCTTCCCCTGAGCTGCTCTGGCCCCTTTTTAGCATTTAAGGGAATGGTGGGACGCAACTATGCCATGTGGTTAAATCCTGCCCCTCGGATCTTGTCAGAAACACGGAGGCAGGGACCACACCTTGAACTCCTCTGGGTTCTTCCCAGCACCCTCTCTGGCTCCCCGAGGAAACGTGTTCATGCAGAGTGGTAAAGACGTGCCTCAAATCTCCGTGTCTGGCAGGTAAGGAGGGGGGATACCTAGCAGGTTTGTGAGAAGGTCGCTCGTCAGTTCACCGATGACTCCCCCTGCACGACAGACTGCCCCGACCTCTCAACCCTGCCCCGACCTCTCATCCCTGCCTTCCTACTTCCTCCTCTCAAGAGGACTCTGGTTTCACGTGCCACAAAGCTAGAGGCAGCAGAAATGAGCGAGATGGCCTTTCTCTGATCTCTTGGCCAGTAGGAAGGCAACTCACACAGGGTCCCCGATCTGCTCAAGCAGGAGGGAGAAATCTAGTTCCAAAGCGACGTACAGTCAGTTAGGAGAGGCTGGGTGGACTTTTCCATCACTCCAGGCTGCCCAGAAGTAGGGCTGCCTCCAGACAGACTAAATTCCTTAATCCTTTCAGGCGTTCTAGCCAAGGCTGGAAGACCTCTGGAAACTATTCGAGAAAGAATGGAGAATGCTATGATTTCTCATACCGCCCCCCCCCCACCCCCGTCTACAGGGGCAGCAACAGCTGCATTCCGGTCCCTTTCCTTGAGTCAGTAAAATCCCCAGGGAGGAGGGTATCTCAGGTCTGGGGATGAGGTGTTTCCACTGGACACCATCAGAGTTATCTTCCTGTCCCCTACTAGCTGTGTGACCTCGGGAAAGTCACTCGGCTTCTCCATGCCTCAGTTTCCTTGTTTGTAAAATGAACGTAATAATGGCACCTACTCCATACAGTATTTTGAGATTTAAGGAAGTCAGCTCACACGAAATACTTCCTGTCTGGCACATGGCAAGTACTCGATACAAGATTGTGATCTAATCTTTAATACATCCCTCTCAGAGCCCCAGCCTACTTTCAGTTTTTATTTCCCAAGCCGCGCACCAAGAAATGAAATAATGCTGTCTTCTGCCCTTAGCTACGTGTAACCTGTGTCCATCTCTTCTGAAGGACAGACTGAAACATAAGCCAGACACTCACTCAACATACAACCTCCTCCAGCCCAGGCAGTTTCATACTCGTTTACGCAAGCTCATCCTCGCAGAGACTATGGAAAAGAGGCAAGAAAGTAAAGCACGAAGCTCAGAAGGCACCACAGAGAAGGAATCGTGTCCGTCTCTCTGGGGCTGAGGGAACTCACAGGGTCCCAGGGACAGTCCAGGGTTGAGGGAAAAGTAGGCTTCCGTCTCTGACACCAACGGATTTTTAACACTACCATCCATTTGTCATGACCGAAAAGAACCACGAAACTAAACCCAGGCGATAATTTTTTTTTCCATTTCAACACCAATGAATGGTAAGTCTGTGAAAGCTAAGTATTATGGAACACTTCTGCCTTCACTGATTCATTAATAAAGGCTATCCTTTAAAATGGCAAGATACGGGCGCCTGGGGGGCTCAGCAGGTTAGGAGTCCAACTTCGGCTCAGGTCGTGATCTCACGGTTCGCGGGTTCAAGCCCCGTGTCGGGTTCTGTGCTGACAGCTCGGAGCCTGGCGCTTACTTTGGATTCTGTGTCTCCCTCGCTCTCTGCCCCTCCCCCGCTCCCACGCTGTCTCTCTCTCTCAAAAGTAAACATAGAAACAAACAAACAAACAAACAAACAAATAAAATGGCAAGATAGAGTGATTCTACTGTTGAAACTGTGAATTGTACCTTTCCCTTTGCAGAAGGAATGGGAAACAGGCCTCGGGCACTCAGAAGCAAGTTCCTCGATGTAACTCTTTAAAGGTGTACTGTCCATACATAATTCTAGCCTGTCTTCACTTTGCACAAGGGATAAACTAAACACATCTGCGGTGAAGAATACAGGAAAAGAAACACACACCTCATATTTAGTCTAACTACTGGGTGGGCAGAGAAGGAGGCAGGGGAGAGGCAGAGCTATAAGAAAAGCATCTGGTTTATTAAAAAGTCACGGTTTTACAGTATTGAAGAAATGCAATAGTGTTTCACTACCTGGTAACTACAGCTCCTCAAGTCTTGCTAAAGTTCCCTACAACAGGCCTTTAAAAAACATTAAATGTAGTTTCTAAGAAGCAGGAGACTGATGTCAGCATCATGGTGGCTAAGATGTTCCTCCTTTCAGCCCCTCTTTCGGTAACAAATTAGACGTCCATGCACAAAGGCCCCTTGGTGGGTGTTGGGATCTAGCGCCACCCACTAAGGGCCCAGGGAAGTCTCACCCACTTGCGCATCCAGCAACAGGCAGCCAGAACCCAGCACGGGCTGCGGAATCAGTGGCACCACCAAACCCACCGAGGCCCCCCTCGCTGTGACCGGGGAGAAACCTGCAGAATGCCCACCCGGGCGGATCGGCACACGAGAGAGAATGTGCAGAGGGCCAGCCTTCCCAAGGGGAGATTCCAGCAGGCCGCAGGAGCAAGCCGGACACTAAACAGTCTGAGCTCGGTCACAGCAGAGGCAGCCTCTAAGAGAGAAACTTTCCCAGGGCTGCGCCCCGCCACGGAATCAGGGGGCTGATCTATCAGGCGGGGGCAACCTCTGCCTCGGAGGGGGGCGGACAGTGGTGCATGAGTGCCCGGCTCCCCCAGCTGTGCGAGATGCGGCTCACCACTGCTCTCCAGCAGGACCCATAGTACTGAGGCTGGATGTCCATGACTGCGGGGAGGAAGGGGAAGAGGAGAGAGGCGGATGGGAATTTCAAAGGGCGTTAATGGTATCGTGTGCAGCAGGAAGTCCAGCGGGGCCCTGTGGGAGTGCCACATCCGGGGATCTCACTAGTGTGTCTCCAGGTGCCCCCCCCCCCCCCCCACCGCCATGCCCGTGCACTTGACCCACACCTCCTCCCACCGAGCAGCGGCTCTGTACGTGCCTCCACGTGCAGCACCAGGGAGTGCTCAGTAGACAGAGCCGCTCAGACGGACCACCAGGCTGCCTGTGGGCCAGGGAGAAACCACAAGCGAGCTACAGTGCCACCTTCGGGGAAAACTAAGGAGAAGTTTCCAGTAGCCGGCAGGTGGGACTGTAAGAACCAAAGACACAAAAGCTTAAGAGTCCTGCCACAAGAGGGAGCAGGAAGAGCAGAGCGGAAATCTGCGCGCACACGGAGAGGAAACCCACTTAACACTGACATCTATGGTGCACAGAATGCCCCATCTCCAGGCAACTCGCACAGATTTAAGAAGCTGTCCGCTGCCACAAATGTGAACGCAGCAAGGCCAAGCGACAGCAAACGTGACAAACCAGGAAAACACGCCATGACAGAATAACCATCCTCCAAACTGAGTTCAAAGGCAAGAAATTTGTGAGCCAGCTGATAAAAAATTCAAAGTAGCTGTTCTGAAGACACTCAGTGAGCTACAAAGGAAACTCAGGAAGACAATTCAATGAAACTTTGGGAAAACATAGGATCAAAATGAGATTTTTACCAGAGAAGGAAATCATTAAAAAAGAACCCAATACAAATTCTGCTGCTGAAGAGCTCAGTGAGTAAAATGAAAAATGCAATGGGTGGGTGGGGGGCGGTGTGCCTGGGTGGTTCAGTCCGTTGAGCATCTGACTCTCGGCTCAGGTCATGATCCCAGGGTCGTAGGATTAAGCCCTGCAACTGGCTCTGAGCTGAGCGTGGACCTGCTTACGATTCTCTCTTTCTCCCTCTGCCCTCTCCCCCACTTGACCACGTGCTTTCTCTCTCTCTCTAAAAAGAAAAATGCAACAGAGCATCTGCAGTAAGGAGGACGGAGGCCAGAAAACATGGGCTAGAGGGTGAGGATTCTCAAACAACCCAGTTAGGGGAAGACAAAGAGGAGAGAATGAAGAGTGAAGAAAGCCTAAGCGATCAATAGGATTCCTTCAAAAGAACAAATACTGGAAAACCTGAAGTTTCAGGAGAGAGAGGAAGGAGCACAAAATTATTTAAAGAAATAATAGCTGAGGATTTCCCAAGCCTAGGGAGAGATTGGGACATCCAACGTCACAAAGCAAACAGATCACCCTATTATCTCAATGCAAAAAGACACATTACAAATGAAACTGTCAAAACTTAAGGACGAAAGGAAGAACTCTAAAAGCAGCCAGGGGAAAAAGCACAGTAACCTTCAAAGGAACCCCGTTAGGCTATCCAGGGATTAATGCAAAAAGACACATTACAAATGAAACTGTCAAAACTTAAGGACGAAAGGAAGGACTCTAAAAGCAGCCAGGGGAAAAAGCACAGTAACCTTCAAAGGAACTCCATTAGGCTATCCAGGGATTTGGGACTTACCCCTCACAGGCCAGGAAAATCTTTCAACTGAGGAATGGACAAAGAAAGTGTGGTGTACGTATATACAATGGAATATTATTCATCCACGAAAAAGAAAGCAATCCTGCCATTTGTAACAACACAGTTGGATCTAGAGGACATCATGCTAAGTGAGATCACTCAGACAGAGAAAGACAGACAAATACTGCACAATCTCACTTGTATGTGGAATCTAAAAAAGCCAAACTCAGAGAGTTAAACGGTTCTTAGCAGACGCTGGGGGTGGGGGAACTGGGGAGACGTTGTTTAGGGCACAAACTTGGAACTAGGGGATAAATAAGTCCTGGAGAACCAAAGCACAGCTTCCTGATTATCAGCCACACTGTATTATGAACTTCACAGCTGCTGAAACAGAATCACATGGGGGTTTACTGAAAGCTGAGAAAGTAACATTCTAATACTTACAAGTGGTTTATTCCTTTATGCAGCAGGAAGTTTTCTCCATGCTCTAACTCACAGGATAAACTCACTTAAAATAGAAATCATGAAAACATAAACTATAGGCCATGCTTCTCCTTATTATCATTAAGTCCAACTTGCTGGGGTTGAAGTCAGAGAGATTTTAATTCACACTTTATTATGTGATCTCACACTGACTTGAAATTGAAACTTTCTGACAGAATGTCACCTTAAAAGAATGGTTATTAATTGAAAGATCAACTTTTTTTTTTAAGGTTTATTTATTTTTTGAGAGAGAGAGAGAGAGAGAGAGAACAAGCAGGGGAGGAGCAGAGAGAGGGAGACACAGAATCCGAAGCAGGCTCCAGGCTCTGAGCTGTCAGCACAGGGCCTGAAGCAGGACTCGGACTCACGGACCGTGAGATCATGACCTGAGCCGAAGTCGGACGCTTAACCAACTGAGCCATCATGAAAGATCAACTTTTTCATATTTTTTTCAAAACTACACAATACAGACCTGGTGAGGGAAAGAGACTTAAAAGTATCAGTACATTCATGGGCAACAGTTTAAATACAGATACCATTATATATGCAACAAACACTTCTCAGTGTACAACAAGAGCAAAAAGGCACTCTTCCATTTTCCAGGAGTATCCCCATCTTATTAAGGAAAAAGGACGAGGAAAAGAAGCATGTAACAGTGCAAAGCAATATGTAATGACCAAATGAACAAAATTAAAACATTAGCAATGACTTTCCACCAAACTGAGAGCATACACACGCCATGGGTGACATCAGAATCCAAGCAAGCGTCTTTATAAACACTAGTGGAAAAATACTAATTTTCTTGTGCAGGTGTACACAGAAAATTGTCTTTTATGCTCATGACTGTAGCCACTGGTGAAGGGCCTTCCTGCTTTAGCATCTTGCCTCGGATTCTTTAGGCTTCTTAAACCTCAGCTGAAAAGTGACAATCCCATTCTTTCGGCTACATACCGAGCTGGGCAGCAGAGACTCATAAGCCTCAGAAATGTTTTCCGTGTTTTTGACTTAAGACCTGTGACAACAGTTAGACAGGCTTCTGGAAGCCCAGGAGAGCTGATTCGGATGAGTTTATATGCAATGCAAGAACACCGGCTACGCTCGGCTTTCATGGACACTGCCTGTCCCATAAAGCAAGCACCGTGTCCATATGGCTCTCTTAGCAAGTTCTACCAAACATTTAGGAATCAGATAATACGAGTTTTAAATAATAAATCTTCTGGAGAATTAAAAAAAGGGGGGGGGGGGTGGAGGGAGCACATATCCCACTTCATTTTATAAGCCAGTATAAAGTAGAACTGTAATATCCAAACCAGATAAGGACGTGGGAAGAAAGAAAATCCTAATCATTCTCACTTATAAATCAACATGCTAAAGTATTAAATATTAGCACACTGAATACACAGACACACAGTATGAATAAGATGGCATGTGATATTGGCTTAAGGTAATAAAATCTGTTGGTTTAATTCACATTTCCAAAATAAAGGCAAAAAGCATAGAACAAGGAACAAGACTATTACCATCTGTTTGGGGTAGATTACATCCCCCCAAATGTGTTAAAGTCCTAACTCCCATTACTTGCAAACAGGACCTTATGTGGAAACAGGGTCCTCGCAGATGATCAAGTTAAGATGAGGTCATTAGGGTGAGCCCTAATACAATGTGACAGACGTCATTATAAACAGGAAATCTGGACGCAAAACGGACACACATAGCGGAAAGACACGTGAAAACACAGGGAGAAGGTGGCCACGTATAAGCCCAGGAACGCCTGGAGCTACCAGAAACAGGCGAAAGGGCCTGCAGCATAGTGTGTCTCAGAGCCCTCAGACACCAGGACCTCAGACTTCTGCCTTCCAGAACTGTGAGGCAATAAATGTATGTTGTTTATTTATTTATTTTTTTTTAACGTTTACTTATTTTTGACAGAGAGAGAGAGAGAGAGAGAGAGACAAAGTGCGAGCAGGGGAGGGACAGAGAGGGAGACACAGAATCCGACGCAGGCTCCAGGCTGTGAGCTGTCGGCACGGAGCCCGATGTGGGGCTCGAGCCCACAAACTGTGAGATCGTGACCTGATGCGAAGTCGGACACTCAACCAACTGAGCCACTCAGGTGCCCCTAATGTATGTTGTTTAAGCCACCCAGTCTATGGTCCTTGGTTACGGCAGGCCCAGCAAACTAATGCACCATCTCTACTCAACACTGTGCATGGAGTCTTTGCCAGTTAAAAAGGAACAATTATAAAAAACTGAAAACAAAGACACAACACTATAAATATTTATAGATGCTATCATTGTTTACATGGAAACTCACAAATCTATTAGAATTACTAAAATTTTAGAAATGTCCTTTACATATATTATATATAACATATAATGGAATATTATTAGTCAGCTGTAAGAAATGCTATCTTGCCATTTGTGACAACATGGACGGACCTAGAGGGTATTATGCTTAGTGAAATAAGTCAGACAGAGAAAGACGAATACCATGTGATTTCACTTACATGTGGAACCAGAGAACAAAAGCAACCCTCCCCAAAACACAAAACACAGAGACAGAACCGTGAAACAAACTGGTGGTTGCTAGAGGGAAGGAGATTGGGGGGGATGGGCGAAAAAGGTGATGAGGATTAAGAGGTACAAACTTCCATTCACAAAATACATTAGTCAAGGGATGAAAAAGTACAGCATAGGGAATATAGCCAATAATATTGTAATAACGTTGCATGGTGACAGATGGTGACCACACTTGTCATGGTGAGCACTGAGTAATGTACCGAATTACAGAATTGTGAAATCATTATGTTGCACACCTAAAACTAATATAATATTGTGTGTCAATATACTTCAATTAAAAAAAAACCAAACAAAATGGTGCCATCACTTTGAAATCAGGTGAGTTTTTTATAAAGTTAAACATGCATTTATCCTGTTACTCCACAATATTACTCTGAAGGTTTCCAGTTCTCTTGAGTATCTATCAGTATCTGCAAAAAGACTTTTATGAGAATGTGCATAGTAGCTTTATTCATAATAGCACCAAACAGGAAACAACCCAGTTTCACCCATTTGTACCCATTTCTATGTGGGGTGTTCACACAACTTGGAAGTAAAAAGGAATAAACAACTGCTAGGTAACAACACAAATGAAACAAAAAAGTATACACATACTGTATGTTTTCATTTATATGAAGTTCAGAAGTAGGCAAAACTCATCTCTAGCGACAGAAATCAGAACAGTGTTTACCTTGGAGAGAAAGGGGTGACCAAATGGAAAGGGACACAAGGAAACTTTCCGGGGTGACAGAAATACTCAAGATGTTGTCTGGGGCATCGGTTACACAGGTATATACATTTGTTAAAATTCACTGAGCTGTACACTTAGGGTCTGTGTATGCAATTCCAGTAAAAATTCTCACAGGTGTGTGTGTGTGTGTGTGTGTGTGTGTGTAACTCAAAAAGCAGATTATGAAATTCATACGGCAGAGGAAGGGCAAAAAAAAGCAAGACACTTCTGGAAAAGATAAGTAAGGAGACCTGACTCAACAGACAAAATGTAATGTAAAGCTAGATAACAGGGTACTGGTATGAGGCAAACCTAAGAGAACAAGTCTGGGTGCCAGAAACTGACGTGCGCATACGGAACCATGAACTATGACAAGAGAGGCCACTGTATATCATGGGGTGTATATAGAGTCTATACGTGTTCAGTGATCAGTGCAGGATAGCTGGATATCCACAAAGAAGGGGAAAAAAAAAACCAACTAGATTCCTATTGTATACCATGTATTGAAATTATTCCAGATGGATTAAGATACTTAGGTATAGATCTTTAAAACTTTGAGAGGTAAATATGGAAAACAATATGTTTCTGATCTTGGGGTAGGGAAGAATTTCTAAAATAAGATCTAAAAAGGGGCGGCTGGGCTGCTCAGTCAGTTAAGCGACTGACTTCCACTCAGGTCATGATCTCACAGTTCGTTGATTTCAAGCCCCGCGTCAGGCTCTGTGCTGACAGCTCAGAGCCTGGAGCCTGCTTCAGATTCTGGGTCTCCCTCTCTCTCTGCCCCTCCCCTGCTCATACTCTGTCTCTCTCTCTCTCTCAAAAAAAAAAAATAATAAATAAATATTTTTTTAAAAAGATCTAAAAAAAAGCAGAAACCTCAGGAAAAAAGTTTGTTCGCATTAAAATGTAAAACCTGTGTTCTTCAAAAGACACCCCAAACAAAGTGAGGAATTAAGATGGGAAAAGACCCTGATGTCACATATCTGACAATAAAAGATCCCTGGATGATACAGGGAACTCCTACAGAAAGAAAGTACCAGCAATCTCATAGACGAGTCGGCAAGACACGTGAACAAGCGTTTCACAGAAGAGGAAACATGGTCAACAGACATGAAAGAATGCTCAACCGGATTCATCATCTGGAGCTGCAAGTTATAACTACCATGAGACTTCATTTTATACCCATGAAACTGACAGAACATTTGATATCCGATGACAGCAGCTGCTTGCAAGAACACGGAGCAATCACTCTCTACGTGGCTGGTGGAAGCTTCTAAACTGGCAAGACCATTCTGGCATTATGCAGAAGCCCTTGACATTGGGAGTAAGCCAGGGACTCTACTTTTAGGCATATGCCCTACAGAATTTATGTTTACCACACCATAAGCAAGAACGTTGGCTGCAATCTTCTTTGAGAGGGAAGCTGGGAACTACTCACATTCCCTGGACAGGGTGGAATACTCAACAGCTGGACAGCCAGAGGTGCAGCTATCCACAGACATCGATCTCAAGCTCAAGGGCAAGTCGCCGAACACTCTACACTGAATGATAGACAAGGCTCTGTATGACTCAAAAACCTGACCATCCATCTAATAAAATGTTTAGGGTCTCAGCCCTACATAGACCATAAAGCAACGTAAGGGAATGATAAACACAAATCTAGGGAGGCTGCATGGAAAATAGGATAGGCTGGGTTTCAAAGGTATTAACAATGTTCTGTTTCTTACGCTGAGGTTGCTTTTATTATTACTCCCCATATCTTAATCCAGACTGTAACTATTTCTTTAAGGTCATTAAATAGTAATTAAATTACACGTGTATACACACACACACACACACACACACACTAAAATTCTGATTGCCTCAAACCAGCTTACTGTGGAAATAGATACAGAACATCAGCTTAATAAATTCGGTAAGATTCACAGTATGCATGTTCCTTGTTTAAAATGGCACCAATGAAAACATTTATCACAGATGTAAGTGGTTTACTTACAGTTTCTCAGTTCATCTAAACCCAGTGCTTACTTTACTGTACCCATATTTACAAAGTTCAATCGAGGGCAACCTATCAGGTATTTTCCACAAATCCCCCTGGATTCTTAGAAGGCAGAGGAAAATACTAACATGTGACGGAATGCCCAAGAAGGTAAATGCCCTGGACAGGGTTGGTATTTGCACCTTCTGGGGTCCCAGCTTCCAAGAGGCCAGCCTCTTACCTTCTGGACCTCTCCCTAGCCTCAGTTTTCATACAAGTACAGCTGACGCTTGAAAAACCCAGGTGCTACCCTCCCCCCGTGCCAGCACAACCCAAAATCCATGTGGAACTTGTGACTCCCCACAAAACTGAATTGCTAGCAGCCTACTGGTGACCGGAAGGAAGGCTTACAGATAACATACTCAGTGGATGAACACATATTCTGTATGGTATATGTGTTATATACTGGATTCTTACAATCAAGTAGGCTAGAGAAAAGAAAATGTTACTAAGAAAATCATAAGGAAGACGAAATAACATTTACACTACGGCACTGTATTTGCGGGAAATCATCTGAGCGTAAATGGAACTGTGTAGTTCAAACCTGTGCTTTTCAAGGGTCAACTGTAACTCCACTCTTATTTTTCAACTGGTTGAAGACTGGTATTACTAACTGCCTCATTCCCCTTTTCTTTTTCTCTGCACTAAGTCTCACCAAGGCCAGGCCTCGTTTTAAAAAGTCAAACAGAAAGAATAAGCATGGAATAAAAGCCAGGTTTGAAGCAGATCATCTAGATGTAGAGAGTGGCTTGTAGGTCCCACATTACAAGATTAAATAAAAAAACAAAAACAAAAACAAAACACATATAGAGACCCCTGACCTGAGCCAGAAAGAAATACATTCTGCCACAAGAAGGCCATGACAAAGGGACACTTGCTAAGATGAGATCTTTTCCAGTAATTATTATTCTTGAGCCAAAAGAATGACGCTCTGTTATCTCCGGTCACAGAATGTGCACAGGAGTGCAGCCTCAAGGTGGTGACGGTGTCCTGTGTGTCTACAAAAAAAAAAAATCTCACATTGGACGGTGACGTCCACACTTGAAAACGAAGCAAACTCTTGAGTGCGGCTAAATGTGCCCCAAGGAGCCATCACTTTAGAGGGTAAAAACTCAAAAACTCACCAACGTGTTTGACAGCCTTTTAACAGGAGATGCTTTCCTATGAACAAGCTAAGGATTAATTCTTCATCTACATTTTAAAAAGGACACTCTACCTAAACTCAGATTTTCTGTTTTTCTCAATTCATACTAATTTCTTTTGAGTGTCTGATGGTCCATCGTTGAGTGAACAGAGATCCAGCGGTCATCCTTATGTTTGGGCCGAAGTCAGGGCAGGTCTGACGTCATACATGAGGAAGGGCAGGGACGTGGATCTCATGCCTAAAACATCACTATACTGTCCTTAAAACACTTCACAGAGTATACCACTGCCTAAAACATGAACTCCAAACTCAGCATAAGATAAGCAGCCCTTAAAAATCCAACTCCAGCCAACCTTTCCGCTCTTATTTATAAAGTTATAGCTATTAACCTCTTCATATTATCCACATTAGTCTCTTGTTTTATTATTATGTAGCTACATTCGGTTCTGAATTCTTGAGTCCGCTAGCTGCTGCGAGTGTCCAAGGTGCTCTACAAGCCAACCAGTTGTGAAGAGAGATCCTGAGCCCAAACTACTCTCTGGGTACCTTTCCAAGGGACTGAAACCATTAGTCAGAAAATAGTTATCATTAACTACAGTGGTTTGTTTGAATTTAACAACATAATAATCCGTAAGGTAGAAAACACTGCCTCATTCCCATTGGCCAAATCTAGTCATTTGCACACATGCAAAGAAGTAATACAGGGGTCAAGTTGGTGTCGGACCTGTGCATGGGGGGACTGCAGACTTACCCGCAGCCCTTCACTGGCTGACCACAGGAATTCAGGCATCAGGTCGAAGTGCGCCTGCTTTCCTGAATATCCCTGTGATTTGCAGTATTTCTATAAAAAACAAGAACTTATAAAAAGTTTGTATTTTGCCATTTTAATAAAAGTCTTTCCTTTTACGGGGGGGGTGGGGGAATGTTTCTTAAGAAGTTTCTCACCCATCCTAGGTAAACATACTTATTAAAACTGAAGCCATAGGCTATAGCCAATACCTATTACAGGGGAAAAATCTGCGAAAAATAAAAAAAAAAATCAGCTCTAAAAACCAAACCTACAAGGGAGTTAAGCAAAGCCATCATCCATTCTCACACTCTTGGAGAGGGGGTGGGAGGGAACACAGAGCCTTCCAGGCTTCATCAGCTGTTTTCAGCTCCATGTCAACGGGTCATGACGTTGGTCCCCTGTGATCAGGAGAGACAGCGGAAGTGCAGAGGGCAGAGCTGACAGCACAGCATCGTGGAGGGGAGGAAGGGTCCAGAAGGGAGTGCTCTGCAACACAGCAAAACACTCTGCCTGATTCCTGTGATGTTTCAGGCTGGTCCTGAGGGATATTTCAGGTGGGAAAAGTTAGAAGCCAGTGCAGAGGCCCATTTTCTTGGTCCCAGCCATGGAGGCTGACCTGATGCCTGGACTGGGCCAGCCAGAAACATTAAGAGATGGACTCGGGTGGGTGGAGGGCATGTGCCGGTGCCAGCCCCACTCGGGTCAGCTTGCTACCTAAAGCAGAAAGTGTGGGCAGTGGCTTGGGACCTGCTGTTCAGTGTCCAGCCTCTGTCTCTGTACCGGGTGGCACTGAACACCAACCCTGACCCGCCCATCCTCCTCCCTCCCACCCCACACTGATCGTGGCCATCAGGCAGAGCAGGTAGGTGGGACTGGACACTCATTTCTCCTCTGGCCTGGAAACGTCTATTTCCTATGTTATGTTCCTCAACGAATGAACAGCCAAGTCACAGACTGAAAAAGTCTCTCTTAGGTGGGAAAAGGCAAATCTTGCTAGCCAAAGTTCTTCCACTGCAAGCTACCTTCAGATGCTTTCTTAGTGCTGAACTGGCAAAATAAAATGTTAATTGAAATCCCCCACTAAAAATAAAGTGCTAAACACCCCCAATTCCTATGGGCGCTGACAATCGCCTTTAGTCCGCAGATGTAAGACGTTCAATTAAAACACACCGGTGTCTCCAAACTTTAGTTCACACCTGAAAGATGAATGTTGGTAGCCCTGTGGGCCAATCAGCATTCTTCTGGGGATATAAATTGACTCTAACTACAATTGAGATCAAGAAAAATATATGACTTATCTTACTGACCACTCTAGAGTCAGATGAGCTTTGATAGGGCTCAAAAGCTCCTTGACAATGACTTTATTTACTTATTTTTTACTTTTTTAATATAATTTATTGTCAAGTTAGCTAACAGACAGTGTATACAGTGGGCTCTCGGCTTCAGGAATAGATTCCCATGATTCATTGCTTACGTACAACAATTTTTTAATGAAAAGAAATCTTGACATTTTTGTTTTTTAAACTGCAAATTGGCTCCTCTGACAATCTCCCCCAAATCCTCAAGGAATATAACAGGGTAATCAGGGGACTGTACATGTAGAAGCAAGAGAGGCACGATGGGGACAAAGAAGACATTTCTGTCCTGGCTCACGAGGGACACGGGCAAGGGGAATCGTGTACTGGAGCCTGGGCAGAGTGCGAGGGATCCAGTAAAGTTTCAGCATAGTTTCTCCTGCTGTTTGCTGAGGTGGAAACATGGAGTGCATCCCAACATTAAGTCAAAATGTAATTGAGGCACGTCACCACTGTGGTATTCTACACAAACATCTATCACTGCAACCTAAGTGTGAGACAACACCAACAAGCCCACAGAGGGACACTCTACAAAATCCCTGACACTTTGAGAGTGTTAAGGTCATAAAAAATGAAGACTGAGACCAAGGAGACATGACAACTAAATGCAATGTGGGGAAATGGGATCAGAAGCAGGACCATGGAACAGAAAACAGATGTCAGGGGAAAAACTGAACATAAGTAGAGCATGTAGTTTGGTTAATAGCACTGATGTTAACATACCAGTTTTGATCACTGTACCATGGTCACACAAGGTGTTAACAAAAGTGGACGTTGGGGAAGGGTGCATGTGAGATCTGTACTATTTTCTCACTCTTCAGTAAGCCCAGAGTCACCTTCAAAACAGGAAGTTGAAAAGACAAATGTAATCCCAGTTTATTGGTTTATTATCTTGCCTTAATCTAACAGAGAATGAGAGACCTCCAATAATGTCCTTTTTCTAGCAGGAAAGGAGACGCTCCGAATGCTCTTGAGTGTCTGTAACCAAACAGAACCAAAAGGAGCACACAATGGGCAGCACTCCAGCAGAATACCCCGCGTGCCTCAGGTTACTGGGGCGATTTTACCAGCTGTTTTATGCAGTTACTTTTGGAAACGATTTTTCTCAAGTTTGGTGTCCTAGCTTAAAATGACAGGTATGGAATAATACCTACAGATTAAGTTTTGTTTTGTTTTGGTTTTGTCCTGAGAATACATTTCAAAAAGGAGAGTTTTGGACTTTTGCTCATTTGAAGTACTTCTTCCCATAGACAAGTTCAGAACTGGGGTAAATGTGAGCTGATTCCCACTGGGTCCAAAATCTGATATCCTATGAGCTTCAGGAGAAGCAGGCAGGCGAAGGACTCTGATAGAGAACAGTAGGGCTTTGGGTCAGCAGAGCTGGAAAAGAGCAGAAATGTAACCTTCCAATGCACTCTGTAAGAACTGAGACTCCAGGGCTAACCCAGCAAACAGTGGTAAGGCAAGCCTGATCCAAGGCAGGCATTCTCAGTGTCAATCTGGGGATCCTGAGCCCTCATGGCTTGGGTACCTGTTGACGATCTTAAAACTTCTGGGCCCAATGCGCCCTTGTAAAAATAGGAATTTGGACTGGACTACATACTTACGCTGTACTATTCTCAAGCTCCTCTGGAGGAAGGGTATTAATAACAGTACTGTAGGTGAATACTGTAGGGGAGAGAAGACTTCCAGAATGCGCACTGGGTGCCAGACTGTGTATCAAGTGCTATCTCCATACTCACAAGGAGCCTACAGGCAAGTACTATCGTTATTCCATTCTGCAGGAGAGCAAACAGGCTTAGAAAGGTTAAACGACCATGGAGAGCTGATTCCAACCCAGGCAGCTTGACTCAAGAGCCCACACCCAGAAGCACCGCGCACACAGCCTGCCCAGGGGTAATGACTGCTCCATGTCTGGACTGAGGACGGGCACCTGCTCTACGGCACCCTAAACAACTTTTGTCACAAATAACTGACTCCTACCAAATGGGGTTCAGTCTCAGCACTGCCCTGCTACATTTCAGACACAGATATGATATCTTTACACTTTTCTCCACTAACCTAGTAATCTTAGGAAAACAGGGTATGTGTTCGTGTGACGTAAATTGTTCTTCTGCAACGGCACCCCATGCTGGCCCCTGAATTCTTCACCAAGTTCTCATGGCCATCTGCTGAATGACTCAAACGTGAAATCTGCCAGGAATCAACAGCAAATTTACTGACTTGTGCCACAATGTTTCCTGCTATCAGTCAGGACACTACCTGACAACCATTTCATGTTATCTTTGCACTCGTGTGACAGAGATAGCGTAAGACTAGTTATAGCACAGTAAACCTGCTCCAGTGATCCAAAAGTGTACCTGACAAAAGGAGAAACAAACAAAAAAACAAAAAACACAGCTAAGGTCTAACATCTAACTTGTCACCTTGATATTATCCTGGCACATACCTATGTAACTATTCATAGTTGGTATCCTTTTCCTTGGCAATACTAATCAAAATTATTTAGATACATGTAAACATAACATACAAAAGTATATACATACATAACTACTTATATATACCACATACACCCACACGCCCTATATGCACATATATGGTATATAGACGTCATACGTATATATATACTACAAACATATAGGTATCTATGTATGCAGTTACACACACACACCATTGTGCATACACGTGGTGTGTGTATATATATGTATATACGTATACGTCCTACCATCAACAGTTATAACTGAAGGGATTTGGGAGGGGAAGGTGGGGGGAAGAGGACCAGAGTGGGAGTATGGGTCTCAAGGGCATCTCCTTTAGAGCACTTCCTCAATACCTTTAAACAGCCATAAAGAATTACCAAGCGCCTGCTGGAAGCTAGGCAGTTGGTCTCTTTCACATACCTTATTTTCCTGAGTCTTCAATTTACTCAACAGTGGTGGACTATCGAGACTAGATCTTGCTCTCAATTCTGCAAGATTTCACAAAATGCTCAATGAGTGTGCCTGTTCTTTTGCACGAAGCACCCAAGCTCGTCTGGGGCAGCCCCAAATTAACTTGTTACTTCTACATTCATTTAGTAGCCACGCATTTTTTAATAAAGAAAAATGGGTCAGGTTTGCCACAGAGGAGATGAGTTGTAAAGTCCCGGCCAAATTATTCCAGCAGTATCCAAACACCTGGCCACCACCAATGATTACTTTAATGTATTTCTAATGAGGACTGGATTCAGACCAAGTTGAAGATGCTTAAGCCAATAAGGAAAATTCGCTCAAGTTTTCTTAAAGGATCACAAATGTTTAATATCAGCGTGAAGAAGCCATAGTAACTCCTTTTTTTTTTTCTTTCTCCCTGACTACAAATGCTAGCCGCAAATCAGGCCTAGACAATGTAGCATTTTTAGAATAGTGAGCTCTATGCTTTTAAAACTTGTCAACTAGAGGAAGATGCCCTGTTACAAGCTGCTGTGGCTGGAGGGTCAGGTGAGGCTGAAGCAGCCCAGGAGCTCGTGGTGGTTGGACAAGATCCCCGCCGACTGTCAGACCACAGGGCTGCCGTTCATGGTCATGAGTAGAGGAGGAAAGGCAGAGGACTCGAAGGCGAGGGGCACACCTCTCATCCGATTTCTTTGTAAAACATATCCTGTGATGTGTACAGCAAAACTGGGAATTCAGAACCCACAAGGAGCCTAACCCGGAGTACAATACTCATTGGGTTGACAATTTCTCAGAGCATAAAACCACTGCTTTCCAGAGCTGAGAGACCTACAGCTCCAGATCCTTATTTATATTTCTTAATAATTTATCGAGCACCTACTAAGTGCCAGGCCCTGTGCCAAACGCACATTTTCTTGTCAGAACGCATGCAAGCTTTCCAATATTACCACTATTTTGATTGACGAAATCAAGACACAGAACAACCAGTAAATTGTCCAAGGCTCACAGTTAGGAAGCGGCAGGCGCAGGGCAGCGGCAGCTCCCAGAGGCAGCTCCATACTCATTACCATCATGGAGCAGCTCTGTCCCCATTTCAGAGAGGAACTAAAGCCGGGGAAGGCTAGTTGTAGACAAGTTCCAGGGGATTCTGGTCAGTACTCTTCCTGGTGCCACACATCAAAGAGGCCACTTCAATGATTGCTGAATCTGCCCGGCTAGCAGAAATGGAAGGAAAAAAGCAAAGGAAGCAGCCAGCCAGAAGTTCCTTCCTATCTGACCCCAGCTCTGGGAGCTTCCAGCTGAGCAGCAGAGAGAAGCAAGTCCACCAGGAGGGAGCAGAGGGCACTGGCAGGCCCCTCCACGACCTCCATTCTGGTTCTGACTCGGGGTTGGCCAGCTCACACTGCCCTAGGACCCTCCTCACCCACTTCTGTCAGTGTCTTAACGTGTCACTAGAATCACAATGGCAGCTGCCTGCCCTCACTCTGGATGGACAGGTGCCTACCCACAAGCACTTCATCCAGGATTAAATCCTGATGGGACACGTTTTGACCCCAGCGCCCAACACAGTCCATTAGCAATAAAAAGCACTGTAGGAACCCCCATTTCCAGCAGCCAGATAGAATCCCCAGGGCGACTAGCCTGGGGGGCTTTCTCAGGGTCACCCAACAGGCCCTGGACAGAAGGAATGACAGGTGCACACAACTGAAGACCACAGCTTCTGTGTTGAAAGTCGTCCCCATATAACGCACAGGAGGCTGGCGGAGAACCCAACTTCAACCTGCACCTCCAGACAGCAATGGAAAGGAAAACTCCCACAGGGATGGCAGCTTCCAGCACCTGTGGTCTCTTCCCTCCTCCCCGACACACCCCTGCCCAGTCTCCCACTGCGGGGCAAAAATTCAGGCCCGAACGTGACCCGGAATTTGAACTCTCAAATCCCAAGAGCTCCAGGAAACATCTATTAAAGCGACAAAACCATTCCTTACACCGGGTGGCGGGGCTTGGGGCGCAGGGGTGGAGTCCTGGGCTCCTCCCCTCGGAAAACCGAAAGCCTACCCCAAACCCGGGACTGGGTCTTTTTCGATCTGTCCCTACCCCAAACACACCCGTTGACCCCACGCTTGGGCACACCTGCCCCAGCCCACACGCACGTGCACACCTGCTCACCCCAACAAGCCCCCGGCCCCCCAAGCCTGCACACCTGCTCCCCGCACACGCGTGCACACACACACACACACACACACACACACACACACACACACAAACACCCCTCTGCCGGCTCGCGCCCCCCCCCCCGCAAGGCCCCTGCCCTCCAGCCCACCCCGCTCCGCGCGCGCCCCGCCGCACCCTGCGCCCGGCCCTGCCGTCTCCCTCCGCACTCACCGGCGCAGCGCCCGTCGGCCTCCGCCGTCCCGCGCAGACCCTGGGGCCTGGGGCCCCGTGCCGCCCGCTCCCGGCCCGCCGCTCCTGGGCTGGCCCGGCCCCGCCGCCGCCGCCGCTTCCCGTCACGTGGGGCGGCCGCCCGGCGCCGGCAGAGGGCGGGAGCGCGGCCGTCCCCGCGCCGTCCAGCCCGGTCTGCGGCCCCCGCCGCCCATCCGCCCCCGGGCCTGGAGCGGCCCGGCTCGGCGCGCGATGCCCACGTGGGACCGCCCCCCTGGGCCTCAGTTTCTTCCAACCTGCCGGGATCACAACGGCTCCTGCCTCGGGGCGGTGGGCAGGGTCAGAGGAGTTAATTCGTGTAAAGCGCTTAGAACACTGCCTGGCACAGAGCGGGTGCTCCACAAATGCTGGCCCAGGACTGTTGTTAATGTATTTTCTCCTCCCCCACCGGCACGCAGAGCTTCAGGAAAACCCAGGCCTTGCCTGATTTGCTCACCGCTCAATGTCGGACACCGACACGGCGCTGGGCGGACTGTAGGCTCTCGGGAAATCCTGCTGAATGAATGAATGAAGCAATCAATCAAGGAGTCCTAGGAAAGGCCTGACCACGCTATCATCTGACAAAGTTGGGCTTGAGTTGACTGGCTGGTGGTGTTCTCTGTGGGGCTGAAATGTCCCGTTGGGCCTGCGCTGCCCACCCTGAGCCCACAGCTAATACAGGGCCCCTTGGGCCGAAAAGGAATCCCTAGAGAGAGCAGTATATTTGCATGAGGTATTTATTTTAAAAGGGAGTCCTGGGTCTATTTTACCCAATCTTTTTAGCAAAGTCCATCAGCTCTTCCAGCCACAATGAAGTATCCTGGGGTACCATGAATCCATGAACCTCTCTTTTCAACATATACAATCCAATTTTAAGATGAATAAGGAAGCTCCCTCCAGATTTGTCAGCGTTCAATTATTAGCATATAAAAGGCACATTTTCTCAGTGATTTTCCCTGACTTTAGAACCCACCAGTGACCTGTGGCCTCAGCTTTCTTCTGGCCTCCCAGGGATTGTAAAACAAAGATGTTATCCTGAACCGGGAGGCAAATACTGGATTCTTCTTTTTCGAAGGGGAACAAATGACCTCGCAATAAAGTTAAATGAAGGAAATAAGGAACCATCAAGAAGCAATGTTCTGCGACCTGTCCTTCACCTTTCCCTGTGAGTTCATGGCCACACACATGCCCCAACCCCAAACAGTGCTTGTTTTGCTCAGTGGTACCCATGTCCAGATGGGGAACGGGTTCCCCAGAAGTGTAGAGCTGTGGCCAGCAAGTGCACTTCAAGGGCAAGCGGTAGTAGTGAAGGGACGGATTCAAGTCTAAGGAGGCCAGCAGCCAGGGGAACCCAGGAGCAGGAAGGCATCAGAGCAAATGCAGCCCAGTCTCATTTTGCCCAGGCCCACGAAGAAAATGTGAGTGGTCGTCAGCTCATCACTGACCCAGCTGGGCCTAGAATTTGTGCTTCTCCATTTTAATCTACCATAGTACAGAGAGCTGCACAAAACTAGCTGCAGAGGTGATATATCCTGACTGCCAGATACTGGCCTAACAACAATGATCTCATTTAAGCCTTGCCATATCCTTATAAAGTGGGCACTGTTAATTTCTCCATTTTATAGATGAGTTGCCTGAGGCGAAGAAAACGGAATGATTTGTCCCAAATTCCATGGTAGTAAGAGTAGAGAGGGCCTAAGAACCCAAAATTCAACAACGTAGTGAACGTTCGTACATATAAAATTAAATTCTATCGATTGAGCAGTTTATGGAACCCCTATGTTCTGCCTCGATGTAGAAGTGAAAACGTGTATTAACAAAAAAGAGGGGAAAAGGGCAATTCCGAAATGATTATTTCCTTTATGAAAGGTTTACCATAGGATTCTTAAAATGGCAAGCTCCACATGCGCACATTATTCCATCTAATAACATTTGCTCTGGAACTTTCTGAAAAGTCCGTTTCACATATGACAGATACCTGGATATAAATAGCTGTTTCATAAGTGTGCAAGTATCTGCATCAGACTAATTCTAAATTCCTCATGTTGTTTTTGATTGGTTACACTGAAGAAGAAATATCAAAGTCGTAAGTTTTGCAAAGGAATTATTAACCTCATTTATTAATATTTAGTAAATATCCCTAGGGCCCATACCAAACACGTTAGGCGTATTTCATAGAATATACAAAAGATGAATTCTAGCAGATTAATGACGATTAAGAGTTGAATAGATACAACTGACTCCTTTCATAGTTCCCAGCTACTCCCCAAATTTAATATCCCCTATTACACCTCCTCACACTTCCTCTCGGTTCCTTACTTCCTCATTGGCTATAAGCTCCTGAGGGCAACTAATGTGGCTACCATGTTCTTGCTCTGTCTGTCTGCATGTGGCAAGCACTCAACCAATTTTGAAAATTCCTGATGCTCGGGGCTGGGTTCAAGACCCGCCTCAGGCTCTGTGCTGACCGCTCAGAGCCTGGAGCCTGCTTCGGATTCTGTGTCTCCCTCCGTCTCTGCCCCTCCCCCGCTCATGCTCTGTCTCTGTCTCTCTCTCTCTCTTAAAAATAAACATTAAAAAAAGTTTTTTTTAATTCCTGATGCTCAATATTAATAAATTACGTTATTTTTAAAAGAGGCTCTTACTGCAAAGATTCTGTCACTCTCATTTATAAGCAGACTTGCTGCGTACACCTCTCGAATGTTTGGGTATCATTTTAGAAGATGAAGTTAAGCAAGAAAGGTTACAATAATGATTTTTTTCTTTTTTTAGCAGACAGAGCTCACTACACTATGTATCAGCTCATTCAAGGATACATGCACATACATTCATATACCTATAATCTAGATTCAGTACAACAAACTTTTTGAATTATTATTCAAGTCAGCTATTTCTTGAGCAACTCCTATGTGCCAGGTACTATGGTAGAAGCTGCAGGGGATCCTGGAATGAAGAAGGCACAGCCCCGACCCTCAAGCAGCTTAATTTAGTGCGATGGTTTATAAAGTATGGTTGATACTCAACGGTACCCACATCATCTCCAAACCTGCAAATGCAAATTCTTGGGTCCCTACTCCAAAATTCCTAAATCAGAAACTGCAGGACAGGGCCCAGCAAACTGTTTTTCATAAGCTCTCCAGGTCACTCTAATACTCTCTCAATTTTGAGAAACCCTGAGTTAGTAGAACATGTGGAAGAAATACCCACCTAAACAGCCCCTAACGCAAAAAATAATGTGTTCTAGAAGTTGGGTGACAGGAGAGAACCCAAAAATGAAACACTGTTTCAAGGAGCTCATGAAGGGGTGACCTATGAGATGAGTAGTTTAAGTATGCAAACGCATCTTAATTATGATCTGATCGTAAAAGGAATAAGAAGTGACAATAAAACTAGAGTCATTATTCTTGTGGTACTGAAGGTAGTTATTTGAAATTCAAAGCAAAACTGGGGTTTTAAATACCTACAAAAACACAGGTCAAAATGTGAAGTATTCTTTAAATTGTTACATTCACTTTGAAGCTCCTTAATCTTATTTGTGCTCAAATATATTTTTGACAACTAAAATATTTGGAACATAAGTATCTTATTTCTTTTTTAATGTTTTATTTATTTTTGAGACAGTGCAAGCGTGGGAGGGACAGAGAGAGAGGGACAAAGGATCTGAAGCAGGCTCTGTGCTGACAGCAGGGAGTCCGATGTGGAGCTTGAACTCACAAACCGGGAGATCATGACCTGGGCTGAAGTTGGACGCTCAACCAACTGAGCCACCCAGGTGCCCCTGGAACATAAGTATCTTAAATATTACACTACCAACAAGAAGAATCAACACCCAAAGTTTTCAGTCCATATTTTGTTCATGACCCATTCATTCAACATTTACTGAGTACCTACTAAGTGCAGGCATCGTGTGTGCTAATGACCAGGTAAGAGATTCAAAGGAAATGTATGGACCTTGTCCCAGAAGAACTCATAACCCAGTGAGGTGATGATGCCAGGCAGGGAAGTGTTTGTTGATTTCCCTCAGTTTGTTCTTGTCAACTATAGGCACCAAGTAAAAATGTTAAAGAATAAAACCCCATGATCTTTGAGTAAAGGGAAAATTCTTATATTACTGAACTTAAAAACTAGTGGTTACTAGTTCACTCACAGGTAACAGCATAGCAGGAATGAACTTCAGTCTACAAACTCAACTAGGTAACAAATAGAAGTTTTTCTGTAACTGAGCTTTCTTTCTTTTTCAAGCCCTCACTCAGCTGCAGTGACAGTAATCTTATCAACTGAGGCCCTCTCCCTTTCCCAGGGCTGTGTTAATCAGGTTGGGGAATTTCTGAAGTGCCAACAGGGGAAGCAAGAGATGTCAGGTCCTAGCATCACGGGGACTTGGAGATGTTCTTTGTCCACTGGGATATTTGGTTTTCAGTTTTATGGCTTCCATATTGACAGGCCTGGCTTGAGGGTCAGGGTATGTCTGGGTTTTCTTGTTCTGGGATGAGGCAGAAATCTCTGTGAGGTGGCTCTTCAGCCTGGACATATTGGAAACATCACATCAGAACTTGTCAGAAATGCTAATTCTCCCCTACCCCGACTTCCTACGTCAGAGACTCAGATTAAAGCACAGTCACCTGACCACAAATTCTCCGAGGCTCCACTCTCCCAGGCTCTGCCCAGGATGGAGTGTGGCAAGCTTTACCAAATAGTCTCTCCTTCCTTTGGGGAGTGTTAGAATCTCATTCTACTTCCTCCACTCTGAATCTCGATGGTTTTATTTCTGCCCCAGGGGACACCCCCTCTAGAGATTTTTGATTCCGAGGCAACTGGAATTATCTTAACGGATTATTTTTAAAGCAGAGAAGTACTTCTGGGAAATTAGGAAAAACAGAGAGGGAGAGAAAAGAACAGATCTTACCTCCTGCAAAACATTTTTGCTGATTAAAAGCTTGAGGCTTTGGGTTAGGTGATTGGTTCAGCAAACCACAGGGAGAAAGAGCCCAGCAAGAACCTATAATCACATTTTCAGACTCTTAAACTCAATTTTTTCCCCACCTACACCACCATCATGCCACATGCCTCCTTCGCTGACAGTCAATAGGCTACAACAAATCTCCAGGTAGTGGCTACAGAGGAGGCACTTTACAGACTCTAGCTCTAATCTCAGCACAATGTGGGGTGGCCTTACAATTTCCATTTTACAGGTGAGGACACTGCAGCGGAAAGACATGGAATATCTGTCCTAGGTGAGTGCTGAAGCCAGGCTAGAACCCAAGTCTGAGCCACTCCAAAGCCTTCCCTTGGTCCAATTTGCTAGACTGCCTCATAATTACGGTCAAATACTTTCTAAAAACCAGCTACCAGTTAATGAGTACCCTGCTCTGTGCCAAGTGTGTTATATAATCTGTACTCCTTTGATAATTCTTCACAGATGTTAGCACAGCGTTTGTTTCGGATAAGACTGAGTCTGAGAGACTTGAGTAACTCACCCAACGTCTCGTTTTGCAGCAGAACAAAATCTGAACTAAGTTCTAGTTTTCAAGGCCAGGTTCCTTCCAAGACAACTGCTTTTGCCATTAAAACAATGTGCTTTCCGGTGAAGGAAATGGGGATACCAGTCACACTAATTTCACTATTGTTAGGGAAACGTAGGGGTGCCTGGGTGGCTTAGTCGGTTGAGCCTCCGACTTTGGCTTAGGTCATGATCTCACAGTTCGTGGGTTCGAGCCCCGTGTCGGGCTCTGTGCTGACAGCCCAGAGCCTGGAGCCTGCTTTGGATTCTGTGTCTCCCTCTCTCTCAGCCCGTCCCCTGCTCACACGCTCTCTCTGTCTCTAAAATAGTTTTTACAAAATATTTTTTAAAAAAAGAAATGTATTCAGATTTTGGTTATAAAATACCATGATCCTAATACCATGAAGTTAATGCACTTAACTCCAAATTAGAACATCCAAATGCCTGCCTCAACTCGGGTCTAAACTCTGTTCTATTTTGAGCAAGTCATCTTAAATGTCTTTCATTTAGATCAGCTTCCTCATCACTAATATGAAAGGACTGGGCTAACGTTTAAGTTTCTGCCCAGCTCTGAAATTCAATTTCTAGACGGAAGTATCATATACATAAATGATTAAGAAAAATTGCAAAACAGCTCTCAGCTTTACCTTATCTTTTTAAGCTGGCACCTCATTTATTTCCTAACTTTTTCAAGGTTTATCTTTTAACATCCTCAGATTTGGTCACATTTTATACTGCAATAATTTCCAATAAAATGATACATCATAGAGTATTTAGAATAAGCATTTACAACATGCCTGCAAGTTTAAGTGTTAGATGTGCCTAATGTTTTGGAACATGTATCTCTTCCACAAAAGATGAAAGAAGTAGAAAAGATTTCTTGAATTATCAAGGTTTAGATCATATTTGAACCTGCAACAATCTATTTAAACTAAAACTGTTCCTTCATTGTAGTTATAAGTACAGAGAAAATGTACTTGTCATTTGTGCAGAGCAAATGTATAATAATATACATAAGTGTAGAGAAATTAGTGCAGAGAAAATGTACTTGTCAGTGTTGCTACTTCCTCAATCTCTGATCTTGAGCAAATTACCCTGTTTCCTCACCTGGAAAATAAGCATTCTAGTAATATACACCTCATCGTGTTGTTCTGAGGAGCAAGATTATCCATATAAAATCCAGTACCTGGCACATCGTAAATGTCTAACAAATGTTTAGCTGTTGTCTGTCACCTGCGGTTTCGTTATTTTCATATGCGAGGTCAGCTCGGAGTATTATTATTTCGGGGAATACTTGAGCGCCTACTATGTGGGAGGCCATGGGGTTACAAGGAATTAAAGTCTCTGGCCTTACATCATATTGGAAGAGGATTAGGGGACAAAGAGGTCAAAAAGAAAAACTAAGACAATTTCAGAGGCGACCAGAGCTATACTTTGGGTAACGGACGTCAGGCTGCCTCGCCTCTTTCCCGCGAGACTGCCCTCGGAATCCCTTTGGCCTCTGCCATTGGACGTCACAAGAAGCGCGACCAATCGTGACCCTCTCTGGGAACTTGGTTTTCCCCTCTCTTCTTGCAAGGCGTCAAACGCCAGTCGTCTCCTCTGCGGACGTCCCTTTCGCTCCTACCGCCCCCAGGAGTATCCCCTCCGCAAGATCTCCCCCAGCACCCCGGCCGGCCGCGAAAAGCGGAGCGGACGCCTGGCGCACTAAGAGTGACGTCAAACGAGGCCCCGCCCGTTACATCACTTCCGGGACGCTTCTTTCGCGGAGCCTTGTGGGTAGCCGGCCGGGGTCTCCTGGCGACGACGATGGCGGGGGATGTGGGCGGTCGCAGTTGCACTGATTCGGAGCTGCTGCTGCACCCGGAGCTGCTGTCCCAGGAGTTCCTTCTCCTCACCCTGGAGCAGGTCGGGCGCGCCGAGGCGGGTGGGCCTGTTTGGGAGAGAGGTTCGGACTTGAGCCGGCCCCAAGTAATCCTGAGTGGCAGCGGACACACCCGCCGCCGTCGCTTGTCCCGCCTGGTTTGTGTCAGCGTCCACTCCACACGGACCGACCAGGTCTCCCCACGCCCCTATCCGGGAAAGAGACGTCCTTAGACTATCAGGGATTCCTGGGAATTAGGACTTCTCTTTTTTGGGGTCTTTGATGGCTCCGACACAGAAGTCCTAGGCGACCCCCGCGGCCTGGATGTGAGCAAGGGCTTGGGGAAGAATCGTAGTAGCAATGAAGGGTAGTAATCAGAGACTGTCAGGGCTGGAAAGCATCGGAGAAATCGCCCTTTTTTCATAGTGTCACCTCGTTTAAAGATGAAACCGAGTCTCGGAGAGGTGAAGTGACATATTTGAGGTCGCACCACCGGTAAGTGGTGCAGCCAGGAGGAGAAACCAGGACTCCTGGCTCTCAATGTAGCATATCCTCTTTTCGAGCTAATGTGGCCTCTGATAGTCAACAAAAGATAAGACAAAAGAAGTGATGAGTTTGGTTTAAAGTGGTAGAGAATTACTGAAAGTTTCCTTGTGGTTTCAAGTAGCTTGTTTTGTAGTTTTCCTTGTGTTTTCTCCTCAGTACTCTTTCTCTAACTTCCTCAAGTGCCCTGCAGATGTATTGATATCAATTACCTTTCACCTGCAGTTCTCAAACTTTTTAGGTACATCAGAATCACTCTAGGGTTCATTAAAATACAGATTGGTGGGCTCCATCCCCAGGGTGTCTGATTGAGTAGGTCCGGGGTGTGGCCTGAATATTGGCATTTTTAACAAGTTCTTGCTGCTTGTCCAGGGACCACAGTTTGAGAACCACCACCCTGGAGCAGTGCGTCCCAAACTAATGTGCCTATGAATTCCCTAGGAATGTTATCCAAGAGACCCTCCAGGGTTTTTCCGTATCTCTAAGTGTATAGAGGGTGAAAATTGATAACAAAGGGTGGTCAAGTATAAGAGAGAAAAGTGCTACTTGTGCTTTTAAATTTGGAAGGAAACAGTAAGTGGGATAAGTTTATCAGAGCACAAAGATTGGGCTTGTTTTGCCAGTTAAGCTGAGCACATGTTTCCAAGCTTTTCTGAATTGCAGTTGAGGAGTCCATGATCTCATTACCATCTTCGTTTTCCTTCCTAAATCCAAACTCTATCCATAGCTACTCCTCTTTATGCTATATGTTTTCCGTGATGTTGAGAGCAAATTGGAAAATGAGGGAGAATGAGGTAATATTGACAAGGTTGATGGACAGTGACTGAAAGCTACTCGAAAGGACTGGTGATGGGCACCTGAGTGGCTCAGTAAGTAGGGCCCCTCTCTCTCCCTCTCTCTCTCTCTCTCTCTCTCTCTCTCTCTCTCTCTCAAATAAATAAACATGAAAAAAAATTTTAAGTAATAAAAATAAAGAAAGGACTGATGAAAACGTAAAAGGGAGGTTGTAATGATGCACTGTTATGATGGTCATCAGTAAGGGACTGCAGTTTCCATCTGTAGGGCCATCTGAAATCTTGGTGGTTAACTTCAACTTAAGCATTATTAGGGAGACATGGGAAACAATATACAGCCCACACTTTGATCGTGATGGTAACACTCTGGGTGACCTTTGACAGCAGGTAGTAAATTGTCATCACTGTTGGAATTCTTTTGTCTGGTTTCCCCAGGCAGTCTCCCATTTTCAGTTTACGTCCTAGATTAAGATGATGCTGCTGGGGGGCGCCTGGGTGGCTTGGTCAGTTGGGCGTCCAACTTCGGCTCAGGTCATGATCTCACGGCCCGTGAGTTCGAGCCCCGCGTCGGGCTCTGTGCTGACCGCTCAGAGCCTGCAGCCTGTTTCAGATTCTGTGTCTCCCTCTCTCTCTGCCCCTCCCCTGTTCATGCTCTGTCTCAAAAATAAATAAATGTTGAAGGAAAAAAAAAAAAAGATGATGCTGCTGGAAATGGTCTTCGTGCCTGGTATGCTGGCTGACTAGATGTGAGCTGCAGTCCTTGTCACACTGAACGTGTGGCCATTGTCTTTAAGATGCAGCTGAACCTGATGTTTGCAGAGCTGAATCTCTTAGTAATAGTACTTCTTAGAGAACTGTATAGGACTGCGGTGTACTTGAAGTACCTGTAAGTCCATGTAAGACTTAGATAACAATCTCTGACTTAAATAACAAATTTTGTAATTACATTAAATATATAATAATTGGAAATTTAAATTATGAGTATATTATATTGATCTTTATGGTTATAAATTATAAATAAGATTATTATACGATACATTTTATGATTATAAATAAACTATAAATTATATAATTGCTAAATTTTATTATTATAAAATTTGTTGTTTAAACAGAAACGTTCTACCGTGTTATGTAGGTAGTAATTAAAACAAAGGATGTTATTTTGAAATTACTTTTGTTTCCTTCTCCACAGAAGAACATAGCTGTTGAAAATGATGTAAGAATAAACAAAGACAATCTTACTGATCTTTATGTTCAGCATGCAATACCGTTGCCTCAGAGAGATTTGCCAAAGAATAGATGGGGGAAAATGATGGAAAAGAAAAGAGAGCAACATGAGACGAAAAATGAGACTAAAAGGTACTTTTCAGTGGTTCTGGTTTATATGACTTAACAGTGTTGTATTTCTTCTTTTTCTCCAGGTAAACTTATGTAAGAAAAATTCATTTGCTCAACAACTATTTATTGAGCACCAGGCACTGTGCTTATAGCACAAATAAAACTGGCAGAATTCCCTGCTCGTATTTTAATTGGGAGAAACAGAATTTAGAAAGTGAAATAAAATATACGGTATGTTACGTAGTGATAAATGCTAAGGAGAAAAGGACAACAGGGAGAGAGATTACCATTTTAGGTAAAGTGGCCAAGAACAACCTCACTGAGAAAAGACATTTCAGCAGAGAAACCTACAAGTTAGAGAGCAAGCTAGCATTCCAGACACAATACAAGAGTCAGGAGTGTGCCCATCATAGACCAAGAACAATAAAGAGGCTATCAAGGCTGGTGTGGAGAGAATCTGAGGGAGAGTAGAGAAAAGAGGTTTATTGGAGGGGAGTAGCAGAAATTGTTGGCTAGATCCCATAAAGGTGTGTAAGTCGTTGTAAGAACTTTGGCTTTGCTCTGAGATGAGGAGCCATTGGAAGATTCTGAGCAGAATGATGACACCATATGATGTACATTTCAACAGCATCACCCTGGCTGTAACTTAAGGTGGGGGGAGGGAGATAGGGAAGTCAAACAGGAGACTGTACTGTGATACAGGCAGTAGATGGTGGTGACTTTCAGTGAGTTAGTGAATTTGGTAAGACGTGGTCAGAGTCTGGATTTATTTTGGAGGTAGAGCCAACAAGATTTGCTGAAATGGGAGAAAAGGTAGAGTCAAGTTAAGACGTTAAGGTCTTTGAATGATGCAGGAATGAAGGAACTGTCATGTAGCTTCGGGGGCACTATTTACAGTTTTTAAATTTCAGAAAATACTTGATAAAACCACAGCAAATAAATTTCCTTTTTAAAATAAGGCTACCTTTCTTTAACAGTGATAGCTTAATGAGGACAAGGTGTCCTAACATCCCTGAGTGTATTTCTCTTCCTGTGTCTGTTGTATCCCACGTGGGTGCTATTGATTAACTACTGAACTTATTTTTGGAGGTTTCTGTTTGTAAGGTAGTGTGTATAGGCAGTACACCAGTGATTGTGGAAAAAGATGCAGTGAAGGGTGGGAGCGAGGGAAAATGCTAGTGGTGAGTTGAATAGAGGTTTTAATTTGTAGTTATGAAGAAAAACTCATGATTGACCAGGAGATTATTCCCCCAAGTGTGGAAACTGTTGAAGAATGTAACATGTATGCTCTTAGTCTTTTGGAAAATACAGTCACTTTTTGATCAGGAACACATTCAGTTCAGATCGAGGATCCTTTTAGCTTGATGGTTATATACTGGGATAGGCTACTTATTAGAGTTAGCTTTTGTAAATCTTTGGGTTAGGCCAAATATATTTTCAATTTACTTCTGTTGATTCTTAATAAGAAAGTATTTTCTTGCTCTGCACATTCAGGCACACTGTTCTAAGCAAAGCTTTCAATACTGTTATACTTCATATAAAAATCCCTTTAACCCCTCAGTATCCTTTTGGAAGACATCTTTGGCTCTTTAAAAAAAAAAAAACAAAAAAAAAAAACCACAATTTGACTTTAGAATCAAAACATTAAAGCTGGAAGCATCTAAGAGACAATCAGGTATTGTTGAATTGTTTATTAATTTTTTTGTGGACGGACTGAGCTCCTGTGACGTCCTCCGGACCACACAGAGCTGGGACCAGATCTACAGCACGGTGCCCAAGCTGGAGCGGGCCTCTGGGCTCTTAGGTTGAACTCTCACAAGCTGACACGCTGTTTCCCTTCTGTGGTGACAGTGGGTGTATAGTGAGCTTATTTTTTACCTTCTACCAAATAATGTTCAGTGGTGACCTGAGAATTGGTGAGTTTGGCGAATCACCTAGGATCTGGTTAAAACGCAGATTCTGAATCAGTACAGGTTGAAGCCTCAGATTCTGCATTTCTTGAGAGCTTGTTTGGAGGTTCTAGCAGGGGAGCGCAGCTACTCGTATACCCTTGACCGAAGAACGGTCCTCCTATCGGGGAAGGTCGTCCTCTTCGACCGAGTGCGCAGCTTCGGGAGGGACGTACATGGAGCGGTGAGGGAGGAAGGGGACACCCGCCTAGCCAGCCAGATCAGCTGAATCAACCCTGGCGATCAATGGGGTGACAGATGTCACGACCAGATCGCCCTCACATCCAGATTCTGCATTTCTTAACAGGCTCCCCAGAGGATGCTTAATGCCCCTGGTCCCTGCACCACACTTGGAGATGTAAGACTAAAGTGTTCTTCCTAATAAATGGCCACTCAAATTCTTACGTGTTTAATTAAAAGGTTTTGTTTTTCCCCCCCCCCCCAAGAACAAATGTGTTGTGTCCCGAGGTGTCATGAATAATGGACAAATGAACGCTCTTATCATTTGTCTTTGTGATTCAGAGTAGAAATTTGGTTTTCAGAAGCTAAATGTGAAGACTTGTTGAATTTTAACATTAAACTTTATAAATGTTATAGTTACAGTTTAGAAAATGCCTTGGCTTTAGAGATCTTTAATGAATAGAACAGAATGTTCTGTCTCGTTGTTTGTAGACTGCTACTGTAGTAGTCTTGCTATAGTTTTCTAGGTTATTATCCTTTTTAAAGTAATAATTGATACATAGTCAAGATAATTCTCTCAATTAGAGGGTGATTTTTAAAACTTAAAAAAATTTTTTTTAGTTACTTAGGAATCTTGTTTTTAAGTCCTAGGGTTAATTTGTCAGCTGATGTTTTCAAAATATTTGTATCTTGTGTGTACATTAAAGCTAACTTACGTTTCTTGTCAGTAAATACTTTAAACGTCAAAGCCCTAGAATATTACCATTTCATTTAGGGTGAACATAGAAAATTTGATTCCCAGTAGTCCTACTTAAAATAGATTAGTCTTAGCAATGTTTTTTTGGCCATTGTTTTAGCTTTGAGTTCCTGTGAACGAATGGGTTTGCTGTTCCAATTATGTTTTCCGTGAATACATCTCTGTGATTGCAGGAGTGGCACTGTGGATGGGTTAAGGAAAAGGCCCCTCATTGTGTTTGATGGAAGTTCAACCAGAACAAGCATCAAAGTGAAAAAGACAGAGAATGGAGATAATGATCGACTCAAGCCTCCCCCTCAGGCAAGCTTTACCAGTAATGCCTTTCGAAAATTACCAAATTCGTCTTCCAGTGTTTCACCCCTAATTTTGTCTTCCAATTTGCCTGTGAACAATAAAACGGAACACAATAATAATGACACTAAACAGAACCATGACTTAACGCATAGGAAAAGTCCTTTGGGTCCTGCAAAGTCCCCACCTTTGTCCCCTGTTGGAACTACTCCAGTGAAGTTAAAGCGAGCTGCTCCTAAGGAAGAAGCGGAGGCCGTGGTAAGTGTGCAGAAGTTTCTGGGCTCATGGGAGATGTGAATGAAATCTTCGAGCAGTCTGCCTCATAGCTGAGGTGGGAGAGCAGTGCCACAAGCAGATCTTGAACTCTTAAATGATCTTACTTTTTACATGTCCTTTCTCGTGTTTGAATCCTGGAAGTATAAAATCCATGATGATAAGTTAACGTTTTTTAAAGTCTACTCGATTTCTTTCTTTTTTTTTTCTATATTTATTTAATTTATTTTTTAATCTACATCTGAGTTAGTTAGCATATAGTGCAACAATGATTTCAGGAGTAGATTCCTTAGTGCCCCTTACCCATTTAGCCCATCCCCCCTCCCACAACCCCTCCAGTAACCCTATGTTTGTTCTGCATATTTAAGAGTCTTATGTTTTGTCCCCCTCTCTGTTTTTATATTATTTTTGCTTCCCTTCCCTTATGTTCATCTGTTTTGTATGTAAAAGTCCTCATGTAAGTGAAGTCATACTGTCTTTCTCTAATTTTGCTTAGCATAATACCCTCTAGTTCCATCCTCATCATTGCAAATGGCAAGGTTTCAATCTTTTTGATTGCTGAGTAATATTCCATTGTGTGTGTATATACACACATGTGTCTATATATATATGTATATGTATCTATATACATGTATATATATATATACATACATATATATATACATGTATATAGATACATACATATATATATACATACATATATATATAGATATATAGATACATATACATACATATATATATATATATACACACACACACATACATACATACATATACACACCACATCTTCTTTATCCACTCATCCGTTGATGGACATTTGGACTCTTTCCATAATTTGGCTTTTGTTGATAATGCTGCTATAAACATTGGGGTGCATGTGCCCCTTCAAATCAGCATTTTTATATCCCATGGATCAATTCCTTCTAGTACAATTACTGACCCTTAGGGTAGTTCTATTTTTAATATTTTGAGGAACCTCCATACTATTTTCCAGACTGTCTGCACCGGTTCACATTCCCACCAACGGCACAAAAGAGATCCTCTTTCTCTGCATCCTCACCAACATCTGTTGTTGCCTGAGTTGTTAATGTAAGCCATTCTGACAGGTGTGAGGTGGTTATTTCATTGTGGTTTTGATATATATTTCCCTGATGATGAGTGATGTTGAGCGTTTTTTCATGTGTCAGCCATCTGGATGTCTTCTTTGGAGAAGTATCTATTCATGTCTTTTGCCCATTTCTTCACTGGATTATTTGTTTTTTGGGTGTTGAGTTTGATAAGTTCTTTATAGATTTTGGATACTAGCCCTTTGTTTGATATGTCGTTTGCAAATGTCTTCTCCCATCCTGTCGGTTGCCTTTTAGTTTTGCTGATTGTTTCCTTCACTGTGCAGAAGCTTTTTATTTTGATGAGGTCCCAATAGTTCCTTTTTGTTTTTGTTTCCCTTGCCTCTGGGGACAAGTTGAGTAAGAAGTTGCTGCAGCCGAGGTCAAAGAGGTTTTTGCCTGCTTTCTCCTCAAGGATTTTGATGGCTTCCTCTCTTGCATAGGCCTTTCATCCATTTTGAGTTTATTTTTGTGTATGGTGTAAGAAAGTGGTCCAGGTTGATTTTTCTGCATGTCGCTGTCCAGTTCTCCCAGCACCACTTGCTGAAGAGACTGTCTTTTTTCCATTGGATACTCTTTCCTGCTTTGTCAAAGATTAGTTGGCCATACGTTTGTGGGTCCATTTCTGGGTTCTCTATTCTGTTCCATTGATCTGAGTGTGTTCTTATGCCAGTACCATACTGTCTTGATTACAGCTTTGTAATACAGCTTGAAGTCTGTGTACACTCGATTTCTTTCTGCTTAAAATGTGTAAAGAGAGTGTCTTAGGCACTTTTCCTAGCGTTTTCTCATTTAGATCCTTTATCTTGGAACTAAAAGAGGAAAATATTCCTTTGTTAGCAAAGCTCAGAATGTTAAGCAATTTGCCCAGGGTCACATATTTATTAAGTAGCGTTTTAGAGCTTGACCTTTAGTCTGTCTGTTTTGCACTTATCTTAAACCACACTAGAGTGTTTAGGATTTATCACCTACCTCCCCTTCTCAAATTTACCTATCCTTGGAGGGTAGAGGAAGTTTAGGGGAATCTGCTGTGTTGGACTGTGTTACAGTTAACCATTTAGATGCTAGGATTTCATATACTGGCAAATTTCGTAGAGATAGGCAATATATTTAGAGTTTACTTAGGGTTTAATTGTTGAGATTGTGTGTGTGTGTGTGTGTGTGTGTGTGTGTGTATTTGATCCTTCCCTAGACTTGTCAGAAAATTATTTTACTTTTAAATATCCAGTTTTGTAGCTTTTATTTCTTGTCTTAGTCTATTTAGGCTGGTGTGACAAAAAAACAACTTTGATTGGGTGGCTTACACAGCAAACATTTATTTTTTATAGTTCTAGAGGCTGGGAAGTCCAGAATCAAGGTGCTGACAGGTTCAGTGTCTGGTGAGGGCCCACTTCCTGGTTCATAGCTGGCTGCTTTTCGCTGTGTTCTCACCTGGTGGAAGGGGCTAGTAAGCTCTCTGAGGTCTCTTTTATGAGGGCCCATTCATCAGAGCTCCTCCTTGTTATTTAAGCACCTCCTAAAGGCCGTGCCTCCTCACACCATCACCTTGGGGGTTAGGTTTCAAAATGGGACTTCCGAGGGGACACAGGCATTCAGTCTCTGTAGTATTCCTGTAGTATACGGTGACTTTATTATCCTCTTGGAATTGTGTGTCCAAAGGATCAAGACTCAGACTAGTTCCAACATTCTAAAATAGTAGACCCTGAAAAAAGAAAACTATTGTGAGTGTGACCAGCTCATGCTTCTTAACATTAGTTCATCCTTTCAGTGACCCTGTGACATAGCACAGGTCTTTTTCTCATCTCGCAGATGAGGAAATAGAAGCTCAGATAATTTAAATAAAGTTGTCCAGGGTGTCAGAGTTACTAAGTGGCCAGGCTGCAGTTGGAATTCAGGTCTGTCTCACCTCAGTGCATGCACCTTTGACACCGGGCTGCCTCTAGACTGACAGACTTCAGTCACTTCTGTGGGAAGTGGGAGGAGGGTGTCAGATAAGAGAGGGAAGAATAAGAGAAAAGGTAGGAGGAAGAATCCAGACCTCAAATATTACAATAAAGACTTAGCCTCGAGGATCTTTTCTTTCGGTCTGTTAGAAAGCATTTTTCTACTCAAAAATTTTACTCCTTCAGAGGTTTGTTTTATTTATTTTTTAAATTTATGAGTGTTAAGATCTTGGATTGTGAATTTGAGGAAGGCGATGGGGCAGGCAGGAAGGAAGCAGGTCTGGAGCCTTCAGTGTTTTTCAGTTCTGAATGCACCTTAGAATTACCTGGAGGAGCTTCCTGAAAACCCAGACAGACGTCAGAGCTTCATTCCTGCCACCTCCTGTGGATTCTGACTTAATTGGTTGTGGGATAAGGCCCCGGTCTGGGCATGTTTGTAAGTGCCGTGGGCGATTCTAATTTGCAGACGTTAGAACCACAGCTAGAAAAAAGGGTGGCCGGGGGCTTGCTTTTTTTCCCCAAGCTCCTAAAGTCTTTTCCCACCAGATGGCAGCAGTGATCTACTGTGCATAGATTAGTAGTACACTTTGGTGGTTTAGAGTGCTCATTTGAAGTTATTCTCTGACATTTCTGCAAGTATATACTGATTTCTGTTCATGTCTTTTCAGAATAACCTGAAGCCCCCAGAAGCAAAGAGGAAGATACAGCATGTTACATGGCCATGAAGGAAAGTTTCCAAAAATGTAAATATAACTGTAACTGTAGTTTTTCAAGCAAGTTCACATATATTGACAGTATTTACAGAGATCCTGATTATTGTGGAATTTTCCAAAGAGGTTTCAAATTAGGTTTGAAAAAAGTCTTTCCTTTTCCCTCCCTCCTTTTTTGTTTTTTTTAATTTTTGCATTCTGTTCCCTGATTTAGAAGGAATTTCTTTTTCAACAAGTGGCTTAGCGTTTGTCATTTATAGCGATCCTAGTCAATTATTAGCTGCAAGTCTGGTATAAAGCATCTGATGACTTTTAAGAATTATTCTCATTAGCCTGTTTTAGTCTTTGGGGAAATTTGAGGTTTTGTTTAAGCTCAAATCTTCTGGAAGTTCACCATTTTTATTTCTTTTCCCTAGCAAAAGAATTTGACAGTTTATCCCAACATTTTAGTAAATACTGCCACACTCCTCAAGGTTCACCAATAAAGCATATTTGTAGTGCTGCCGATAAACTATTCAGAATATACAGATGAAACTGCTGTTCTCCACGTGCTTACATTGCCTTTCCCCATAAAAATCAAAAGGTAAATCAGTGCTTGCTGTTGCTCCTTCCCTTGAAGTCCCGACAGGATTGGTCTGTTAGGAGCCGACTGGTCGTTCTCACAGCTGGTCTGCCCTTTAAGACGTCCTGGCCGTGTAGTAGCCCTACCTGTTGTTTTCGTGAGCAGTCTGTGATCTCGCTCTGAGCGCAGGGATCGCTCCTTCCCAGGTGCTGCAGCTTTTCAAAAAGAAGCCAACTGTAAAACCTTCAGGTGTGGTCATGTTCAAGATGGCACCCGATGGCAGAAGGTTTAGAGAGTAGGAAGAGGGGGATGGAATTCTAGAACTTCAGAGAGTCCGGGAAGGATAGCGGTGAGAGGGAAGCTTAGCGTCATCTGGAGTAGGCAGAAGACGAGCAGATACTGAAGCCAGAAGTCACCCCAGAGTGGCAGCATGGGAGACGAGTACCAGCTGGACGGGGCTCCCTGCTGGGGTGACGGGGACAGCTCCCCGCACGACTGTCTGTCACACGCACAAGTTATCCACTGAAGTTGTGTGTTCCTGTTGGAATGGTGTCACCATCCCATTTGTACGGTGGGAATCAGTGGGAAAGTAGGGTATACCTTAGAGCCGTGAGTTCTCATGTCCACGTTTTGCCTTGTATTTCTAACCAAGTGCAGAGGATACTTTATACTTTTTTCCTTATGTGATCAATCTTCAAATTGGGGTTTGCCTTTTCTTTACTTTTGACAGCAGTCTCGTTCCTCTTTTGATTTGTTAACGCAAGTATTTTAGTTCAGCTCTCAAATAGCCTTACAAAAAATTCATTCAGCCTTGCAGGTACATATGGTACTAAAACTTTAACCCTACGGTTTTTAGCCGTTCTGCCTTTATCCAGTCGGTAAATCTATACATACGAGACAAAATTGGTACATACGATGTGTTGCGTGTTGTGCTAAATCAGTAACTACATAGTTACCTGCGGGGCTGATGCGTGTAATACTGTTGAAGGACAACTGTAACCCTCTACATAACTGTAAAGGGAGATTTTAAAAGTGCAGATTTTAGAGTAGAATGACAGATTTTTGTATTCAGTTGTCCCTGCTGCTCCCATCTGCATTCTCTCTTAGTTAAGAGAGAGTTAGCCATTTGACAGTTTTAAGTCAGTGGAAACTTATTTTTAGTTACTCAAGAAAATTAATTTTTAATTTGTATATTTAACTTACAGAGTAGGTTGGTAATAACAGCTGAACTGTGTAACATTGTTGCTTCAAATTGAAGTTTATATTATGAACATTCAGAATCAATGCTCATATAGCAGCATATTATTGGGCTATTTTGAGTTTGAAATGTGGAGAAGTGGGAAACCTTGGACTGTGTATTACCTAATGCTGACATCTCAGAGCGCTGTGCCTTCTCAAGGTGTTTACATACAGTCTTGAGATGTCTTCCTCCACATGACGAAGCCTACTGAATGATGGGACTTTGAGGCAGAAGTGTCGGGAATCTTAGGTTTTGAAGGGTTGCTTTGGTGTGCTTTAAAGCTTACAAGGAATTGAGTTGAATGGCAAACGACTTTGGAATACTCTTGACTCACGATCATTGTAATATTGTTACTATCGATTTCCTGTTTCAACAGAGCCAGCTTTTTTGGGGGGGGGGTGGTGGTAGGCAGACGAATGGCATTCAAGTCAGTGAGTGGCTTCTGAGGTGTAGTTATGAGCACTTGACCACTTCTGCCACTGGCAGGTGGTCTTGCTCTTTTCTTCCCCTACTTCTTTGTTCTCGGTTTCTTTTTTCTTATTCTCCTTTCCCATATTTTAACTTTCTTTGCTTCTGTTCTCCATCCTCCTTTCTGCAGACCCTAAGCATCAGGCTTAGGTTTGCGGGTCATAATGCCTGGCCCTACGCATTCATTGAGGAGTGAAGATAGGATAACCCCCGTTCCTCTTACGTTTGAGGGATCATAGACTGCCGCGTGAATTCTGGAAGTCTCCAGCCCCTGCAGCACCAAAGGCCCTAAATTGCTTCCCAGTGGCCGTAAAGGCAGTACGGTTTACCAAAATAGCTTTATTAATCTAGACAGCTACCAGACACTTTGGAAAGTTGGTTCAACTACCACTATGAGGCCATAATATTTTTGCTAGTATTAAAATTCCTCAGAATTGTAATTATTATTTGAAATAATATTTTGGTTGACTTAGTTTTCTGAGAGATGATTCTAAAACTGGTCTAGAGACTCATTCAATAGCAATGACCTTTTAAAAACTTACATTAAGTAAAACTGCCAGTAGCTTAAATCATACATGTGTAAGAGCTTCCTCTATTTACTACTGTGGAACTTCAGTAATTTTAAGAGGTTACAAAACGGTCAAAATGTTTTTAAGCGTGCTCTTTTATTAAATGCTTGTGCAGGTTTTGTAATTCAGTACAGAGAGTTTAACCTTGTAATGTACATTTTTGTATGTAAAGGTCTTTTAAGTAGCCTTATCCTTATTTAAATAAACTGAATAAAATTATTGAGTAGGTCTGTCATTCATAAAAAAATAAAGTGGAAAAACATTCTGTAATGACTTGGTCTCCTTTTATTTGAGCAGACTATCCAGTGGAAAAGTGTCATTCTTTATAGTACGACCTTCTGTACCAGAATTGACTGGGATCAGGCATGATCCCCATAGTCCAGCCACGTCATGGGGACCCTACCGTGAAGTGCTGGGGGCTACAGTGGCCTGGCGTTCAGGAGAGCCTGATGCCACAGGGGCTGACACACCGACTGCCACTATTCTTTGGTAGATGGAAACAAGTCCCTCAGACCTTATCCTGTGTAAGCTTTCTTAACAAACTGGAACAAACCAGAGGTTCAGGCGAAAGGATTATTTGCATGTGGGGTGGTCTTTAAAGAGTAAATCTCTAAAATGGTCATCTTAATGTTGGAAACCGAAGCTCTAAATTAACTGACTTGTAAAAACACCTCAGGTTACTTTATCTACCTTGAATTTTAAAAAATAGGTCATTTTTGGGGAGGGGACAGAAGAGACAAATTTATGTTCATTTACCTTGTTTTTACTAAAGTGCTATTTACTGAAGTGCTCTGCTTTTCCAGCTGTTAAACCTGGTTGTCTATAGTGTTGTGGCAGAAAGGACAAAGGTGTGAGTTAATTATGTTCCTGCTCAATGAAATAATGGATGATCGTAATGACAGAAAGAAAATCAAACCGAGAAATGAAATCGTGAGAGATGGGGAATGTAGGGTGAAGAGCTGCTTTAAATATAGTGGTTGCGGGGTGCCTGGGTGGCTCAGACACTTGAGCATCTGACTCTTGATTTCAATTCCGGTCATGATCACAGGGTTGTGGGATCGAGCCGTGTGTGGAGCCCGCTTAAGATTCTCTGTCTCCCTCTGCCACCTCCCCGGCTTGTGCTCTAGCTCTCTCAAAAGGAAAAAAAGACAGAGAGAGAAAGAAAGAAAAAAGAAGAAAGAAATGTATGTTAGGAAAGACCTCTTTGAAGAAATTTAAAAACATTTTTTAAATTCTCTTTTAATTTTAAGTAAACTCCACCCAACTTGGGGCTCCGACTCACGACTCCAAGATTGAGAGTTGCATGCTCTACGGGCAGCCAGCCAGGTGCCCGCCAAAGAGATTATTTTTAAGGGGACAGTTAAGGAAAGCTTTCAGGAAAAGCATTGTACACGTGATAGATTTTAAATGTCTACATATTCTTTGTTGCTCCTTCTGTCAGACATGGAGTCTGTTCCCTGCTGCTCGAATATAGATTGGTCTTGTGATTTGCTTTCATCAGATGAATGCTCCTCTCACTCTGGGACCCGTACTGCAGCCCCCTGAGAGAGCCACTTTTCTAGTATGCTAGAAAAACATACTAGCCAACAGCACTGACCACCAGGTGTGACTTAATCCCCCGTCCCCGCTCCAGCTGCCCCATGAGTGTCCAAGGTGAGACCAGCCCAGATAGACTCTGAACATCCTGAGTGAACAGAATAGGGGCTGCGTTAAAGCCACACCAAGTGTCGCGGATGGTTTGCTGCCCGGCATTAGATAACAGATACCGGACAAGAAGAGTGAAAGCAGAGAGACTTAATAGGATTTTAGAACGAAAAAGAAAAGGATTTCAGAATAGAAAGACTGTGCAGCTCCAATCAGTGAAAATAGCAGGAAGCATAGTTTAAAATGCAGCCAAAGGGGCGCCTGGGTGGCTCAGTCAGTAAAGCGGCCGACTTCGGCTCAGGTCATGATCTCGCGGTCCGTGAGTTCGAGCCCCGCGTCGGGCTCTGTGCTGACAGCTCAGAGCCTGGAGCCTGTTTCAGATGCTGTGTCTCCCTCTCTCTGACCCTCCCCCGTTCATGCTCTGTCTCTCTCTGTCTCAAAAATAAATAAACGTTAAAAAAAGAAATTTAAAATGCAGCCAAAGCAGGTAGGCAGGAGCCGGATTCTGTGGGCCACGCTAAGGACTTTGGATTCGATTCTAAGAGCAACTGGAAGCCGTCAACTGTTCAGACTTGACCAAGCATTTAGCCAAAAGACAGAAATAAGACTGGCTCAATAAAGTATGTAATAGCTCTAAGCATCTTTTTCTCTAGTAAAATTATCCAAGTTTTTTCATTTTGTTTTTCAGTCCATTTGAACTAAAATATTTCTGTTTCTTTGGCTAATGATTAAACCTTAAGAGACTAAAACACCACTTGTGGCAAAAGAGATTTTTTGTAAATGTAGAAACACCGTATCTAGCCAAGCTTTCTGTTAACGTCCGTCCTGCCCTGCTATAGGATTTTTTTTTTTTTAATAAACTTTTAAAAAATCAACCTTTTATTTTAGGAACGTTCGAGATTTGTAGAAAAATCGCCAGGAAAGGATAGAGACTTCCCGTATACTGCACACCCAGTTTTCCCTATTACTGATCGACATCAGTCTGGTACATCTGTGGGCTTCCCGTCAATACCGGTCCGTTACTGTTAGCTGAAGTCCATAAGTTTATTCATATTTGCTTAATTTTTTACCTAATGTTATTTTTCTGTCCCAGAATCCCATCCAGGACCCCACCTTATCTGTAGTATCTGATACCCTGCATACATTAGGAGTATGTATAGACTCCTCCGTAGGGTCTCCTTAGACTCCTCTTGGCTGTGACAGTTGCTCAGATTCTCCTTAGATTTTGGGTGACCTTGACTGTTTTGAGTCATGCTGGTTAGATAGGTGTGGAAGGTCCCTCCGTTCAAATTTGTCTCGTGTTCTTCTCATGACTAGACTGGGGTTATGGAGTTGGGAGGCAACATCACCGAGGTAAAGCTCCACTGTCATCCCACGTTAAGGGTACGTGCTGTCAACGTGACGTAACTGCTTTTGCGGTGTTAGTCTTGGTCACCTGGCTGAGGTACTCTGTGTCGGGTTAATGCAGAGCTACTCTTTTTCCTCCTCTTCCTACTGGACTCTTTGGAAGGAAGACCTGAGGAGAGCATTATTCTCCACCTTATGGGCCAAGTGTTCCACATAAATGACGTGTGATTACTCTGTGCAGATTGATCTACTCGCCCTTATTTATTTACTTAATAACTTATGTCCGTGTCGACTTGGACTCTTACACTTTGGGTTATTATCTAATGCCTTCTTATTTTTTTTCTCCAGTTGTTCCAGATTTGGCCATGGGAAACTTCCAGCTGTCTCCTGTGTCCCTTTCTTGGCTCATCCTTGTGGTTTCTTTTGAGCCCTTCCTTCCTTTCTAGCGCGTCCAGCGGCTGTAGGTTCATCTTGTGAGGTTCCTGCCCCCGTCCTAAACTCAGCCATTCCTCCACGGAGTCTTGGTTCCTTTTACTGACGAATGGTGTTAGCAAGATCTGGACACTGAGAGTGGGGCGTCGTTGCTTCTAGATCTCAACTGACAGAGCAAGGAAATAGATGTGTGTGTATACTAACCATGTAGATACATGTATCTTAAACATCTCTCTATAAAGTAAGTTTGACATAAGTTCATGCTGATATCTCCAACTTGAATCCATTACCTATGGATCATTCTAGGCTTCCCTTGCTTGGTGGGAGGTCTGTAACCTCCCACCCCAACAGTGAGAAACTTGGCTCCCACCGTCCACCATCCATTTACTTCATCGTTCAGTTCCAGCACTCCAGCAGCTGCAGAATTGTTAGCCTGAATCCGTGTGCAAAACGTTACCGATTAGAGTATGGCGCTTATGCCTAGTTCCGTTTGCTTTTATTTTGACAGATTCCTCTCATTTCCTCTCATTTAAGTCATTATCACTTGATGGGTTTGCAGTTTTACCATTGTAATGAAAAAGAGTTAACTTTTCAAGTTAACTTTTCTCTATTTTCTCTATTTTCTTTTCACAAACAAAGTGAACTCCCTGGAAAAACGTATCATTCATTCAACAGGTGTTTGCTGTGTTTTCATGCTCTTACAAGGCATCGTTATAAGACACACGGCCCCTGCCCTCAAAGGGTTTTATCCTTTGGTTAATCCCAATTGTTTCAGTCTAAGTATTCAAATAATTTGAGAAGGAATCTGAAGAACATTTAATAGTTCAAGTCACGGTATTCTGCATTCTAGATAGTTTACTAGTTACGTTTTTAATTCTTTGAAACCCGAGGAAGCCAACCCAAAACAGAATGGATTTTTCTTTTAAAAGATCCGCCGGGGGAAAATAATTAATGAGTTAAAAATTAATTTACATGCCTTGTGTTTGAGACAAATCAAAACATAGGTTAGTGTTGGATTGAGTAGTTGAAGGCCCCACATGTGCAGGTATGGCGTCGCATGAGCAGGGGGGCCCTGAGGAGGGGCCTGTCCTGTTCCCTGGCCTCTCCACCACCTCTCCGGTGGGGAGCAGAAAGTGTAGGGGGGCAGAAGGAAGAGAGGCTCGGGTTTTTTGTTTTTTTTGTGGTTTTTTTTTTGATAGTTGACCTATATTAGTTTCAGATGTACAGCCTAGTGATTAGACAATAATGTATATTATAAGACGCTCACGGTAAGTATAGTCACCATACAGCGTTATGCTATTGGCGACCATGTTCCCTGTGCTGTACTTTTCATCCCCATGACTTCTTTATTTTACAACTTGTTTATTTATTTTATACCTCTTAATCCCCTTTACCTATTTCCTCCCATCTCCCCACGCCCACCCCCTCTGGCAGCCACCCATTTGTTCTCTGTATCTAGGAGTCTGTCGCTGTTTTTTTTTGTTGTTGCTGTGTGTTTGTTTGTCTTGTTCCTGGATTTTTTTTTATTCATAAGCTTTTTTTTTTTTTTTAAAGAAGTGTGTTCTTTTTTTTTTTTAAGTTTATTTATTTTGAGAGAGAGAGAGAGAAACAGAGAGAGTGGGGGAGGGACAGAGAGAAGGAGAGAGAGAGAATCCCTGGCAGGCTCTGCAGTGTAAGCGCAGACCCTGATGTGGGGCTCGAACTCACAAACCATGAGATCGTGACCTGAGCCGAAGTCAGATGCTTAACTGACTGAGCCACCCAGGCGTCCCTTTATTCACATGCTTCTAACTGTAATTGCTGATAGATGTCTGGGGAGAAAGTTACACTGCTCTTATTTTTGTAACAGGGTTTTATTTGTCATTCTCTCCCAGTTGCTTTGCCACTCTTAAGAAGATCATTTTCGGGGTGCCTGGGTGGCTCAGTCAGTTAAGCGTACGACTTCAGCTCGGGTCATGATCTCACGGTTCGTGGGTTCGAGCCCTGCATCGGGCTCTGTGCTGACAGCTCAGAGCCCGGAGCCTGTTTCCGATTCTGTGTCTCCCTCTCTCTATGCCCCTCCCCTGCTCATGCTCTGTCTCCCTCTGTCTCAAAAATAAATAAACATTAAAAAAAAATTTTTTTTAATAAAAAAAAATAATAAAAAAAAGATCATTTTCTTAGTTTATGCACATTTTGGCATAGGTATCACCTGGACGTTTCTTCGGTGTTTCAGAAGAACCGCTATGTATTCAGAGATGGCATTTCCCCCATAATCATCTCTTCATGTAAGAAAATAGTTTGTGTTTTATTTTAGATAGATTACCCTCCCTGAAACTGATTAAGTCCAATGATGGGTTTTTCTAGTTCTTCTCCAGTGGAGGTTATTCCGACTGTAAACACAGTCTAATCCAACTTCCTGATTTTACAAAAGAGGAAGCTGATACCTGGAGGAAGAGTGGCTTCTCTGAAGGCGGGCAGTTTGATGGTGGGCTGAGTGGTGACTAAAACCTATGCCCTTCTGTATTAAACCAGAGGTTGGGTCCCTTTCTGGAAGCCACCCCCATCCCTGCCCTGGGAACAACGTATACAATGCTACCAGCTTTTGGAAAAGCAGTTATTCAAAAGGACAGTCAACTTGGCTGCCACAGGGACGAGAGGTAAGTATTATAAAAATGTATAGCAGCTGGCTTTTTACTGCCATCAGAAAATTCTCAGTGAGCTAGGAGTCGGGAGACCTGGGTTCTAGTATGTTGGCCTCTGTGTAGTCTCGAGTCAGCTTTCTTCCTTCTGTGCTCCCCCATTTCCTCCTCTGTCAGGAAGCAGATTTCTCTCTGACCCTCAAGTCTCTTCCAGATCTTATTTCCCCATATTTCTACCTTATACGGATCCCAGAGCCCCCATTCTGTCATTTAGTGGCCAGGCAGCAAATGAGAGGTGCCCTCAAGTTCCAACGGGCATCACTAATGATGTTTGAGAATTGATTTTATGTTTCACCTATTTTAAGTTTCCAAAGGAATATGATTAACTGATAACACAAGTTAATACCACTTTTATTCTACTTTAGCTAATTTTTAAAAAATCTTCTCAAAGGGAATTAGAATTTATTTATTAGGCTGCTTTATGACTTGTGGGCAGCCCTCTGCTTACAGACTGGGTTGTGTCCATCTGTGGTGAATCAGTGATGTGTTGTTGTTTTTTTTTAATGTTTATTTATTTATTATTTAAAAAAAATTTTTTTTTTAACATTTATTTTTGAGACAGAGAGAGACAGATCATGAGCAGGGGAGGGTCAGAGAAGGAGGGAGGGAGAGAGGAGAGGGAGGGAGGGAGGGAGGAGGGAGGAGATTTCAGAATCTGAAACAGGCTCCAGGTTCTGAGCTGTCAGCACAGAGCCCGACGCGGGGCTCGAACTCACGGACCGCGAGATCATGACCTGAGCCGAAGTCGGTTGCTTCACCAACTGTGCCCCATCAGTGATGTGTTTTAAATACACTCTGGCTTCACCTGTGTTGATGACCAGGCTTTCTCTGCTGACCTCTAGGGTTCTGCTTCACCGCCAGCACTGCGGACTTTCACAGACATGTCTTTGAAGTTTTATCAGAGATGAAGCTGTCACTAAGGACAGTATTGAGACGGTGGTCATCGGCCTGGCTCCAGGGCTCATTGTATCAGAGCAGATACATTTACGAGCTGTTTGCTACGGTCAGGGTCCATGCAAGGTCATGTGCGTTAGTAACCATCTCAGGAGATTCCCCGGGTGGAATCTGAAACTGGCCCCCTCGCAGGAGGGCAGGGAGAGACTGAAGAGAAAGGCCGCTCCAGGTTGGTAGGTGGCAGTTTTAATAAGCAAAGGGAACTTCTATAGGAGGCTTGTCTTGGGTGGCAACAAAGATGAATGGATCCCGGCGCCCAGCCACCAGGTTGTAAAAGTTGATAAAGAGCCCTTAACGGGGTTCCGTCACATATACCGTGTGGGTGTTCTCAACCCCACATCACTATCTTAAGGCCGTGTCCATGGGGCAGCCTCTGGGAGCGGGAAAGGCAAGCGATATTCCCACATTCCATGGACGAGGGAGGGAGCAGGGAGCCTCCGAGTGCCCAGGTCTAGCTCACGTGCCAAACAGCAGTCACTTCTCTTTGATGAGTTTCTACAACAGGTGACTGCCTCATGAGGAAACCTGTTTGCTTTCAGTTAGTCTGGTGACTGGATTTTCGTGGTTTGGGTTGAAGGTAAACTAGTAAGAATTTTACAATATCCTGGGACATCCGGGTGGCTCAGCTGGTTAAGCGTCTGACTCTTGATTTCAGCTCAGGTCATGATCTCATAGTTCGTGAGATTGAGCCCCGCATGGGGCTCTGCGCTGACCGTGCAGAACCTGCTTGGGATTCTCTCTCTCCTCTCTCTGTGCCCCTTCCCCCCCCCCAAATAAATACATAAACTTAAAAATTGTACAGTATCCTAAATACTACCGCCAAGTGTAAGTATGTAATTCTAATAAATATATAACTTGTTCTACAAGATAGTTCTACATTTTTAAATCAAAGCTCCAATATACTAAAATAGGCAAGATTTGGGGCACCTGGGTGGCTCAGTCGGTTGAGCGTCCGACTTCAGCTCAGGTCACGATCTTACAGTTCGTGAGTTCGAGCCCCGCGTCAGGCTCTGGGCTGATGGCCCGGAGCCTGGAGCCTGCTTCCGATTCTGTGTCTCTCTCTCTCTCTGCCCCTCCCCCGTTCATGCTCTGCCTCTCTCTGTCTCAAAAATAAATAAATGTTAAAAAAAAAGTTTAAAATAAAATAGGCAAGATTAAGGTAAGTCTCAACACTGAAGACTGAGTCACAAAGAGAGGAATTAACAAACGTTTATCGTTTTCTTATGCCAAACCGTAGAGAAGGAAGCTGACTTTTTAAACGTAAGGAACAATCCTGCTGGAAAAAATGTTTGAGGGAAAAAAAGCACTGATGAGCTGACAGTCACAAGTCTAAGAGAACACAAGAATCCAGGGAAGCAGGCCACTTTGATGTTCTCTCAAACGTGAGCCATAGCTTTGATGACCGTGATGTAAAGTACAGAGAAGTCAATGCCCCGTGTCCCCCAAAATAGGAAACCTAACAGCTACGACCCCAAAGAGCAACCCCACATGGTAAAGATAAATGAGAAGAAAACCTGCCCTACCGAGGGAGGGTGGGAAGACAAGAGGGAAGGAACAGAAGAAAGAACGGGAAAACAGGAAGGAAGAACAGGAAAACAGGAAGGAAGAACAGGAAAGGGAGCAGGGCAGGCGGCGGAGGCTGGAAACGAGCAAGCAGCCTGGCATACAGATTTGTAGCCACAATTTAGACCGTCAGCGTGGTGAAAGAAACACAGGAAGTGACTGGGAAGCGGTTCCAGTTCGGGGGTGCTCCAGGTGTGTGGCAGAGGCAGCAGAAATCGTCTGTGGGAAGACAGGCTGATCCTGAGCCCGAGGAAACCCCCACAGATGATTTTTCTAAAGTCTGTGACTAGCCCAAGTCAAAAGTGTCCAAGCCTACGAGGAAACACTGCACCAAGCATGAGGCGCAGTAGAAGCATCAGGTGGTAGGGACTGACCTCCAGACCTTTCGTGTATTAGAATCACCAAGTAAAGATCAGGCAAGTTTGCTTGCTTTGTTTCAAGGGAAAGGTGAGCTTGAAAATAATTGTTTGGTAGAGGAAACTATAAAAAGTATAACATACTTATTTCTTTCTTTCTTTCTTTTCTTTCTTTCTTTCTTTCTTTCTTTCTTTCTTTCTTTCTTTCTTTTTTCTTTCTTTCTTTCTTTCTTTCTTTCTTTCTTTCTTTCTTTCTTTCTTTCTTCTTTCTTTCTTTCTTTCTTTCTTTCTTTCTTTCTTTCTTTCTTTCTTTCTTTCTTTCTTTCTTTCTTTCTTAGTGTGAGCAGGGAAGGGGCCGAGGGGGGTGAGAAAGAATCTTAAGCAGGCTCCACCCCCCAGTATGGAGTCCATGCGGGGCTCAGTCTCCCACGACTGTGAGAGCATAACCTGAGCCCAAATCAAGAGTCAGATGCTTAACTAACTGAGCCACCCAGGCGCCCCCATATTTTTATTTTTATTGAGGTATCATAAACCACTGTAAAGTTTTAAAAATCTTCTACAGAGCGAATTTATATATCCCTAAATATGTAGCCATTCTCCAGATCAAGGTTTAGAGCAAGGGTTGGCAAAATTTCTGTCAAGGACCAGGTAGTAAAAATGTCTTATGGGCCACACGATGCATAAATGAGTGGACATGGGTGTATTCCAATAAAACATTGTTTAAGGAAACAGGCAGTGGGCAGGATTTAGCCATGGACCATAGTTTGCCAACCATAATACAGAACATTTTCGGCGTTCCAAAAGCTTCTCTCGTGTCCCTTCCCTGAGAGGTAACCACCATTCTTACTTCTATCTCTATGGTTCAGTTTTACCTAACACCTGTATGATGCACTTCTGTGTATGTTTTATTTCATAATTTAATGGAAAGTGTTGTTTAATAAAAAGTAGTATCATACAACTGTGTTATTTTAGAGCCAGTTAGAAATATCATGCAGTGTCATGACTCCCAATTGATAGAAGGCTGAGTAGAGTCAGGCTGGAGGCAGACCCAGGTTTTGATGTGGTTGGACTCAAACATCAAAGTCTCTCCCCTAAAGTTTGTCCAGCTTCTTGAATGGGTGATTAGATTAAAAAATTTTCATCAGGGGCGCCTGGGTGGCTCAGTCGGTTAAGCGGCCGACTTCGGCTCAGGTCATGATCTCGTGGTTCATGAGTTCGAGCCCCGCATTGGGCTCTGTGCTGACAGCTCAGAGCCTGGAGCCTGTTTCAGATTCTGTGTTTCCCTCTCTCTGACCCTCCCCCGTTCATGCTCTGTCTCTCTCTGTCTCAAAAATAAATAAACATTAAAAAAAAATTTTTTTTTCATCAAACTTGGGGAAGTTTTCAGCCATTAATTTTTAAAGTATTTCTTTCTGTCCCTTTTCTCTTTCCTCTCCTGATGCTCCCATTATACCTATGTTGGTTCTCAACATTGTCTCACATTGCTCTGAGGTTCTGTTAATTTTTCATTTGCCCCATTTTTCAAATTTCATAATGTCTGTTGATCTATCTTCAAGTTCACTGATTTTTTTTTTTTTCTTCTCTCAACTCAAATGTAGTGTTGATCCCCTCTAGTGAATTTTCCATTTTGGTTATTATACTTTTCAACTCCAGAATTCCCATTTGATTTTTAAATAATGTTTATCTCTTTATTGGTGTTCTCTGATGAGAGTTGTTATTATATATGTTCCTTCAGTTTTTTGAACATGTTTATATGTTTGGACAGCATTTGGTTCGAGGTTTCTGCGTAAGCACTTTGAGCTAATAAGATGCTCTTTGCTGATGATCTGTGTGTGACTTGGAGAATGCTTTCAAGTGGTCTTTGGGTCCCACTCTGTTTGCTCCAGAGTGGGTAAAACCCACGGGGTACATGCCCATGGTCTTCTGGACCCCCACACTGTTTGCTCCAGAGTGGGTACAATCCACGGGGTACATGCCTATGGTCTTCCAGAACCCTAGGGGTAAGTGGGATCCCAGGAGGGCTCTCCCTACCTGTCTCTTTCCCTGGTTCTCTCCATTAAACTCCTGGCTCATCTGCCATTTTGCTTTTTGCTGCTAGTATCCTATACCTACCATCCCCCTCTCAGTCACTTGCCACCAAGATCCCCATTGTTTCTGATAATCCCCTTAGGCACAGATTCCTCCATTCTTGGTACCAAATAGTCCCTTCCTGCAGAGCTGTGGAGCTCCTAGTTCACAAAGCTGCCACTTACACCCACACCTCAGGGCTGGACGGTGTCTGGCTTCACCTCTATGAGTAGGTGCTCGACAGAGAGGACTGGTATCCTTAGCAGAACATACCAACATCATCCTAATAAATGTCTTCACACAATCCTCTTCATAGGAGTAGCCTCTGCTCTTCTCAGACTGTCCCTCTTAACATGGAGCCTCCACCCTGTGGGCAGGCTGGAGCAGGAGTGATGGGAATCCCAGGATTGTCAGACTGTCATGCCTGGGGCACAGCCCTAGAACAGTAGGAGCCTTTACCTTCTTGGCTGCACTTGCCCAGAGTAGAGCTTTTGTCACATGAAACTGGGGGCAGGGGTGGGGTGGGATCAGTCCGTGGTCAACTGCTGTAGACTCTCACTCTTCTTACTATAACCTATAGATTTCCCTGCATGTTTCTCCACTTGCTGCTCACCTTTAGGGTAATTTTCCAAGAGTTAAAGGTATTTATTTGGTACACACACACGCACATAGTTCTCCCAATTACATGGTTACACTGGGAAGAGAGTCCCTGAGCTCTGCACACCACCATCCCGAAAATCCCAACCTTTGAGCCACTCGGAGTCTAGCCTCTGCATGTGATTTAGCTGTCAGCCAGAGATTGGTAGGGATTTCATGAGAACTCGGGGTTCTTTTTCATACCATTTTTCACTCTTACCTTCCAGAGACAGCTTGTGCCAAGCTCTGGCCTTTGGGTCTTCAAGCCAGTAAGACCATAGGTTCTCTAACAGAGTTTTAGCTCCCCTTTGGGACCCGCCCCTCGGTAAAAGCCATGAAAATGGGAAACCTACCCACCGCCATTCTCTTCTTCAGGTATCTGCTCCCCTCCCAAGTGTTCCTGCTTTGGGTCGTGCACCAGGGTTTTCGAAGATTTTTAAATATTTTTGTCCAGAAGGCTATTGGAGTCCAGTAGGAGCTCCTTACTAGAAGTAGAACCTCCCCTACCATTAATTTAAGGTTGGGCGCGTCCAGTGTCTCTGTTGGTCTAATGAGGAACAGGTAAGCTGCTCCACAATGAGATTTGCAAAGCTTTTACCTTTTTATTTTGAATTTTGTTATTTTTGTTTCAAAAGGCACGCTTGCAGGAACGTTTTCACTTTTATCCTATGAAGTAGGAGGAGGCAAAACGACTCGCGAGTTGTGGAGTCCTCAGATGGCCTGTCTCAGACATTTCTCACATGCACTGGCACTCAGGTTAAGAGACGGACTTCACACACGCTCAGCATGGGTGGGACTTGATTTCCACCAGAGTTTTCTGTTGCATGGCCTATCGTTTTATGGTACCGCACTCAGAAAACTAAGGACAAAAATCACTAGTGTTACCATTCTGTAAAGAGAAATACACATTGCCGTGTCTCATAAATTGGCTCAGTGCTTTCCGGTCGTATACCATGCTTTCACAGACGGTTTTACAGACTAATGCCAAACTAGGAGCTCACATCTTTATAGCCACGATTCTCTCTCTCTCCTTTCCCCCCTTTCAGAAACACTGAAGGCTTCCAAAGCATGCCCTAAATTGCTAGGGTGCTGGGAATACCCAGATGAACAAGAGGTCATCTCTGGCCTCAAGGTGCTTGTATCCTTTTGAAATCCTTCACTTTATGAACGAGAAGGCAAGTCAAGGTAGGATATGGACCCATGGCATTGGGAAAGAACTCTGTTAAGAAAAGTGACCCCAATGGGGCACGTGGGTGGCTCAGTCGGTTAAGTGGCCGACTCTTGAATTTCAGCTCAGGTCATGATCTCACAACTCGTGAGTTCGAGCCCCGCATCGGCCTCTGTGCTCGCAGTGCAGAGCCTGCTTGGGATTCTCTCTCCTCCTCTCTCTGCCCCTCCCCTGCTCTCTCTCTGTCTCAAAAATAAATAAAAATGTTAAAAAATTTTAAAAAGAAAGAAAGAAAGGAAGGAAGAAAGAAAGAAGAAAGAAGAAAGAAAGAAAAAGAAAGAAAGAAAAGAAAAAAGAAAGAAGAACCCCAGTGGGCACCTGGGTGGCTCAGTCAGTTAAGTGTCTGATTCTTGATTTCGGGCCAGGCCATGATCTCACTGTTTGTGAGTTTGAGCCCCTCCTCTGGCTCTGTGTTGACAGTGTGGAGCCTGCTTGGGATTCTCGTTCTCTCCCTCTCCCTCTCTCTCTGCCCCTCATGCTCACTCTCTTTCAAAAGTAAACAAACTTGAAAAGAGTCCCTCCCTTTACTGCTTGCATCCTCTCTCTCTTTCTCTAAAAAGAAAAAGTGCCCCCCCCCCCCCCCCCGCAACTGCCTTCACTGTCATTAGTTCATTTTCTGCTGCTCATATTCTGGAGTTTATGCTGCTGCATCCAATGCAGAGAAAGAGAATTTGGGAGAGAGGCACAAAGAGAAGGTAGCAAGAGAGAGGCTGTGCTGCTGACTGAAGGCCTTCTTTGCACTGAAAGGTGTGATGTAATTTCAGTGAACGCTGACCCAGCCCGTCTGAACGTGCACTTCATACAGCGATCGGCGGAACATACGATAAAGCGTTTTATACCGCGGTGCTCAGAACTTCAGTGTTTAATCATTGTTTCACACGCTGTGTGGCCATTTTGTTCTGGATAACTTTATTGTAAGCTGTATAATCTTGCTTTAGGGCTTACATGACAGGAAGTTACATACTTGTAAATACCTACTCTGCATTATCTCGTGTGGTTTGGGAAACTCGAGTTCGTGACATGTTAATTGCACTTAAAAATTAAATACGCAGTGAAAGAAGGATACATTTACAAAGCTGTCATTCGAAAGGATTTTTGCACTTGGATTTGCCTTGCTTGATTACAAAACTCCAAAACCAGCTACCCACCGAGGGTTTACACAGGGGTTTCCTCCTTCCCTGGGACTGAACTAGTACAAAGGATTAAAGGGTTTAAACAAACGTGGATATCACTGAGAAAAGCACAAGAGGAGAGTCTCAACGTGGCCGGTGGAGACCAGACACAATACTGCCTGGCTGAGAAGGAGAGCGTACATAAATCCGTGAGTGTCGCCAGCAGTCAGCGGTGTGGACTTCAGATGTCTTTCCCACAGTCCGGGCACAGGATGTCGTCTCTTTCTGTGAGGAAGCCTCGCCCCACCAGGGAGAGGGAGCACTTCTTGCAGTTAAAACAGTCGTTGTGCCACTGTCGCTCCTCAAAGGAGATGTACTTTGTGCCACCCAGTCCTGTGAACAGACAAGAAAGAATACCGGGGGCGGGGGGTGGGGGGAGGACATTGCTAGTCAGAAGCAGGCTCCTGGCCCTGCAGGAGGAATTCTGGTTTGCTCCCATCTCAAAGCTGGATTGTGCAGTCCGGGGAGTGGGGAGTGCGAGTTCTAACAACTGGGTGCCAGGGGTCCACGTGGGAATCAGACACCCCGCACAGCCTTGAGGGGTTCACAAACCTCAGCAGGAGCAGGTACATAAACTGGCTCCAGATCTGTGTGATCAGTGCTATACTTACGAAGAGCCCACTGTGTGTGTGTGTGTGTGTGTGTGTGTGTGTGTGTTTGTCCCATCGGAAGGAAACTCCAGGAGACCGGACGCTGATTTCTCTTGTTCCTTCGCTGGGTGCCTCCTGCCTGGAGCTCAAATAGTTTGTGATTTGATGAATGAAGTGCTGAAGGGTGGGGGGAGAAGGGGCATAGGCTAATTTTCTCTGGAATGGCCAGGAAAGGCCTCACAAAAGAAATGGTGTGTGGTATGTGGGTGTGGACATTTCTTGCGGTGGGAATGTCAGGAGATAAGCTACGGCAGCATGAGGCAGCATGAACTTCGGTGTGAGAGGTGGAAGGTGGGCTGCTAAGGTGGGTGGGGGCACATTATGATGTGTGGGCAGTAAGCCATCTGATACACTAAGCAAGAAAAGTGGTAAGTCAGTTCGGCGCTTGACTCTTGTTTGAGGACTACTTCTTAAATGTTTAAGGTACACTGGCCACCTATTAAAATACGGTCGCTCTGTGCTGTCACTGAGCCACCTGGAATAAAATGGAGTGAAATACACAGGGTCATTCACAGTTGTGATCGAGGGGCACCTGGGTGGCTCGGTCAGTTAAGCATCTGACTCCTGGTTTTTGCTCAGGTCATGATCTCACAGTTCGTGAGTTCAACACCCACGATGGGTTCTGTGCTCATAGTGCGGAGCCTGCTTGAGATTCTCTCTCTCTCCCTCTGCTTCTGCCTCTCTCTTTCTCTCTCTCAAAATAAATAAACTTAAAAAAAAAAAGTTTGTGATTGATTCTGGTGAAATCTGGATCATGAATTCCAATTACAAAGAATTCTTTGTAGAAATAGTGGTTCAATCTACCCCAATAAAAAAGAAAGTAACCACACTGACTGCTCCATTTATAATGGCTTGAAGTCCATTATAATAAAATAGAGAGCATGAGAAGTCTGTAATTCACTCAACAGCTAGTTCCTTTGGTAACTTAATTGGCTAGGTTGGCTTGGGGCATTAAGTCCTTTCACCTGGGGGAGACTTATGATCTAATCCCTTTCAGCTAATTAGACACCAGTTCTGTGCTCCTTCTAATGCCTCTCTAGCCCTGCGGAGGGTGGGGTATGCACTAGGAAAGCTTTTTGACTCTTTTCCTGAACACCCATAGCTTTAAAAGCAGAGGTATACTGGGGGTGCCTGGGTGGCTCAGTGGGCTGAGCGTCCGACTTCGGCTTGGGTCATGATCTCGCGGTTTGTGGGTTCGAGCCCCGCGTCGGGCTCTGTGCTGATGGCTCGGAGCCTGGAGGCTGCTTCGGATTCTGTGTCTCCCTCTCTCTCTCTGCCCCTCCCCTGCTCACGCTCTGTCTCTCCCTCTCAAAAATAAAGTAAAAAAATAAAAAAATTTAAAAGCAGAGGTATCCTGAATATGCAATGTTATTAAAACGCTGACTGCCTTCACTAATACTAGACCTGTGGTTGCAGAGTGCATGCCCTGGCCCTGCGGCAGAACCAAGCCAGTGATTTAGGCCCAAGGGTCTCAAACTTTGCTGCAGATCTGAATCACCCGGGAAGCTTTTCAAAATCCTACCACCCAGGTCATAGCCCCTACCAATTAAATCACAACCCAGGCAGCAGTAACTGTTTAAGCTTCCCAGGCGTTTCACATATGCACCCATGTTTAAAAACCAGAGGCTCAGGCAAACCTTTAACTTGATTCAGAGGCGGGGGCTGCAGAACAGTTAGAAGGTACTTGTGTTTCTTCTCGGCACTGAGCAAACTGAAGAGGATGAAGAAGGATGTTAGCGTAGGAGCTATGCTGGGTGCTGTCCCAGGTGGATTAGAAACTCCACGGTTGCCTTGAAATGCCAATCAATGGGGCAGGTCACAGAAATGAGAGCCAAAAGCAGCCCAAGGAGGACGAATCCTTCTAAAGGCAAGAGGTACATACGTCAACTCTCATTATTTGAGGTTTGCGGCCAATGGCACCATGGCTCCGGCCTGAAGGAAGCTCATCTAACACGTGTTGTTTTCTCCATATGAGAGCCTTCCTGCACTCAGGAACACAGCACATCTGCATTGCCCCCTGGGGGCTATTTTAAGCAGCAAAATTGCCAACAAAAAGCACCAAAATGCTAACGACATGGCACTAAACAGACCACGACATGGCACTAAACAGGTCATGGTTATAGTATGCTAGTCGAAAACAAGGCAGAGCGTCAACCTCGTTCCGCCTCCATTGGGGGTGCATGTGACGTGGTGTTGATTTTGGACTTTCAAACAAAGGTCAGTGAATTTGCAGATACGGACTCAGAGTAACGAGGACTGTGCGCATGTGTGGATTTAGCATCACTGCACATAGGATGTGCAGTGATTTATTTGCAAAAATCATTTAGATTTTGCTGACAAGAAAAAGTGCTGAGTAAGGATCTATTAAAAACCGAATCTAAATGCACAATCTCCTGCAAATGGGGATTCGGCTAAAAGTACATTTCAGCTGCAACTTCAAAGTTCCTCCGTAGGTTCCAGAACATTACTCTCTGCACTTCAGAGAAGCAACGCTCCTCACTGTTTTCCTAGTGGTGTTTCTGTTTTTCAGTGCTACCAGGGGAATAACGACACATATCTGATACTTTCTATTTCAAAGCGCTTTTAGCTAGATTATATTGCTTCACGAAGCCTAATTTTATTGTTTTAAAATTTTTGTTAACATTTATTTATTTTTAAGAGACAGAGAGAGACAGAGCATGAGCAGGGTTGGGGCAGAGAGAGAGGGAGACACAGAATCTGAAGCAGGCTCCAGGGTCTGAGCTGTCAGCACAGAGCCCAATGTGGGGCTGGAACTCACGAACCGTGAGATCATGACCTGAGCTGAAGTCGGATGCCCAACCAACTGAGCCACCCAGGGGCCCCATATGAAGCCTAATTTTATAAACATTTACTTCCACAGATGTTACTGTAAAAAACAGTATTCAAGATTAATCTGTTGGATTAATCAAAAGACTGCTTTTCTTCTCTCTACATGATTCTAAGGGGGCAATCTGGTATATATGGCTGGAATCGAATTAACAGAAAAATTTAAATGTTGGACTTCTTTTCTTTACATTTTAATTTCATACGGAAATACGAGCTCTGGATTACGCATCGAGGATTATTTTAGTGACCTGGGGCTTCCTACATCGGGTGAGCTGGCTGAGTTAGATGCACTCAGTTCTAGGGCCGCTTGGGTGGCTCAGTCGGTTAAGCATCCCACTCTTGGCTTCGGCTCAGGTCATGATCTTGCAGTTTCGTAAGTTCGAGCCCCATGTCAGGCTCTGCGCTGGCAGTGTGGGATTCGCTCTCTAGCCCTCTCTCTCTGTCCCTTCCCCACTCAGGTTCTCTCTCTCAAATAAATAAACGTAAAAAAAAAAAAAAAAAAAAAGAGGGTGCATTTAGATGCACTCAGTTCCAGACCCCAGGAAAAGGAAAGTCACAGACAAGCACACAGGAGTTGTGAAATCTGTCTGTGTGATTACACTGCAAAGCTACACAGGGACGCCATTTGGCCACGCAGCTATATTTACATTACACGTGTCTGCCATCTGCCACTGACAGGGATCAGCCAGTCACCCGAACGTAGCAGAGCTGGGAATCCCAGGTCACGGAACTTTTCCTCTGTCAGTCTGGAATTTTCACGGTTCTCTCCGGCCCAGTCACTGGTTCGTGTGGTGGTGCGTGGTGAACATTTACAGGACTTGAGTCTGACCAGCCATCTGTCCTCCACGCTCCATTTCCCGGCACGTCTAACCGTTTAGTAAAAAGCCAGCCAGACTTTGGGCTCTTGCTCTGCGGGAGCCTTTGGGGGCTAAGGGAGAACCGCCTCGAACACTGCCCTCTGCCCTCGTGAAGCTATGCCCTGGTGGTAGACAAGTCCCTCGAAGATGCCAGGGAGCACCTTTAGAAACACAGGGAGCGGCTCGCCTGGAAATGCCAGTTTCGTTGTGCCTCTCTGGGTGCCATAGACTCACAGACTGCTATGTGGAGATAACCCAACCAAAAGCAGAAATAACAAACCTCTTGAGAACAGGCTGTATGGGTTTCAGTGACCAGGTGAGCTAGAGGGGCAGCGTCACCTGCCGAAGTGGCCCCAGTGTAACGAGGACAGGAAAGCAAGAGAGGCAGAAAGTGTCAGCCTGTTCAGAACCTCAGCGAGGCCCGGAGTCTTGGTAGGTAAACATATTGGGGGCCAAAGTCCGATATCTTGTCCATCCCTGGGATGGCTGAGTGAGGGAGAGCAGGTGGCCGTGCATGAGTGGGGGCCTGGGGGACACTCACCACTGATGGGGTTGGTGCAGCCGGCGCACTTCTTGGCGTACAAGTCACAGAAGCAGCTCAGGCAGTAGGCGAACTCATCCCGGGACGTGAAGCGCTGCCCCGACAGTGGCTTCTTGCAGGCCGTGCACACAAAGCATTCCCGGTGCCAGGGCTGTTCCCGGTACGTGACGCCTCCCGTGGTGATAGGCTGCAGGAGGCAGGAGGCAGAGGCTCAGGTTCCCGAGGCCGCATGGCCTCCGGGGGATGCGACGTCCCCATCCAGAGCACGGCCGGTGTTGGCTAAAGGTCACCCAGAAACGGCTCCCCTGACTTGACAGTCACTCTGGACTCCCCCTCTGTATACTCTCAGTGCAGGGCTGCGGATCCCAGCCGTGACCTCAGCCCCTCAGGATGCTGGGGCATCTGAAGGTACAGGTGCCACAAGGCAGCTCCACGTGGCCGCTGTGCAAGGGGCCGTGCTGGGGAGGGGTGCCGCCAGAGGCAGCCTCAAGGAGACTCAGATATGAACGCTCACCCCTCCCCTCACCAGCCCTGTGCCCGCGGGCAGGTCATGTGCGAAGCTCCCCGCGCCTCCCTCTGGGTGCTAAACTTGCAAACACCGCTTACAACGTGGTTCCTAGTGGTGGAAGACGGGAGAGGCCTGGACACCGTGGGCCCAGTGCCCACCGAGGCTGCAGTCAGGGGCGGCCCCCTGGACAGAGCGGGGGGACAATGCGCCCAGGGCCTGCCTTCTCACGCCGTCCTGCCGCTTAAGAATGCAGTGAGAAGCCACATGTGATAGAACTGGTCATCAACACCTCAACTTTACTCAGTGTTTTTCTTTTCATGTTGTTGCTTTTCGTATTTATTTCAGCAGTGGACGAGGGACGGGCGGGTCTCAGCTCCACAGAACCATGGAGAATGGAGTGGAGACACCTGCCCTTGCCAGGTTCATGCATCTTGTTTCCATAACGTGGCCCCATCATCCACTGCTGCCTCTCGTCCTTACAGTCAGGACAGTCTTGTCCTCGAGCAGCGGGTTTGAACTGCGCGGGTCCACGTCTATGTGGATCTCTTTCGATCAACATGGTATGGTACTATCAATGTATTTTCCCTTAGAATTTTCTGAATAACATGGTCTTTGCTCTAGCTTACTTTCTTGTAATAACATAGTATACGATCCATATAACATAAAACATATGTGTTAATTGAGGATTTAGGTCATCAGTAAGGCTTCTGGTCAACCTCAGGCTATTAGTAGGTAAGTTTTTGGGGAGTCAAAAGTTTTATGTGGATTTTCAACTTGCACAGGGGGGTTGGTACCCCTAATCCCCGTGTTGCTCAAGGCTCAACTGTATAAAGATCTTGAAATAATACAGATATCATTTTCATTTTACAGATAAACAAAACTGAAACCTGGAGAAATTAAGCCACTTGCCTGAGAATTCATAGCTAAAGACAAAGCAGGTGCCAGTGTTTAGGACTCCCTTTATCATATCTTTTCATTAAACTATAAAGCATTACTGATCTTCCTATAAATTTCACCGCTGGGGGGCACCTGGGTGGCTCAGTCAGTTAAGAGTCTGACTTTGGCTCAGGTCATATCTCACGGTTTGTGGATTCGAGCCCCACATAGGGCTCTGTGCTGACAGCTCAGAGCCTGGAGCCTACTTTGGATTCTGTGTCTCCCTCTCTCTCTGTCCCTCTCCCACTCGCGCTCTGTCTCTCTCTCTCAAAAATAAATAAACATTAAATTTTTTTTTTTTTTTTTTAAATTTCATCGTTGGAACAGGACTTATGCAAAGTATACTCTGTTGCAAGGTATCTATGTGAATGCAGAAGGCATGTGTGTATGTAAGAGGTTTGCTCAGGACGAAACACACATCCTTCTCTCTGCGTCTGGACTCCGGGTCCCATGCCCCCACCCCACATCCCCACGCGGCTAGCTCTGACATGCTCAGCACAGGGTCACTCTCTCAGAGCACCCCTCCCTCAACACCAGCCTGGCTCCCACCCCTCAGGTTAGCTCACGTCCTCCCAGTACACACTCTGTTAAACTCTGTTCTCCTCCAAAGCCCACTTGGCAGTAAGTACTCAAATATTTGCCGCTGGACTGCATCTCCCCCCCACCGGGCCCTGGTAGCCTTGGGTGCCTACTTCACTACAGGAGTGATGGATGTTTCTGGCATGAATGCTGTCATGTGTCCTGATGAACACACACAGGGCCGTGTTGCCCAGAGGATGTGTTACCATCACTTCTGCAACCAAACGCAGCGATGAAGGTTGGGAGGAAAAGAGGGGAAGAAAAGCAAATCACATGAACTTTCCTTCGCTCTTGGTGGGAAAGAGCAAACCAAACAAAAAAGGGAGAGAGCGGAGAAGAAGCTTCCTGAAATAAACACGGGAATGAGAGTTCCAACTAAGGAGGAAGGAATAAACAGTAGATAAATAGTATAACCAGAAGAGCGGAAATCGGGAGACGTGGAATTTAAAGTGGTAATAAAAACAAAACAAAAAAAAAACAAACCAGGACAGAAATAAGACCTTAGGAAATGAGAAAGAAAGGCTGAAAGGGAGTTAGAAATACTGCGCCCTTTGAAAAGTGCCGCAGGCGGAGACCAGGCTGGGCCCCCAAAGGCCCAACAGCAGAGTTGGTAAAGGGGCCGGAGCCAAAGAGGGTCTGCAAGCGCTCGGGGCACAACTTTCCTCCGTTTCTCACATCCCTCCCTCCCTCCCACTAGGGTTATTAGCAGCTGGTTTCTTGTCTACTGGTGGAAAGCGAGCATATCAGGACAGCTCTGGGACAGTAAGTTTTCCTCCCCTTTAACATGAAGCCATAAACGGGGGCAAATCTTGGACAATGCTGTCGGAGGGAGGCGACCAGGATTTTTCTCTCAGGTCGCAGGGGCACTCATGTCCTTGAAAGAAGGACCGGGACGGGGGTCCGTCCAGCGGGTAAAATGCACATGCGCTCGTGAGGATTTTGCAAGACTCTTGTGCCATTCCAGTCTTACAGGTGTCTGTCTGTCCGGGGAGGGAGGACTCCCAGCCAGGGGCCGTGGAGGCAGACCGAATGGAGCGCGCAAGGTCCGAGGGAGCATGACAGATACCTTTTTACACTGAACACACTGCAAGGCATACTGTTTCTCGTAGCAGGGCACGCAGAAGTTCTGGTTGTCCTTAGGGATGAAGCTCTTGGTGCCAATCGGCTGCTGGCAGCGATGGCAGATGAAGCAGGTCTCGTGCCAGCTGCTGTCCTTGTACTCCATCTTGCGGGTACCTGTCATGAGAGTCCAGAAGAAGCAGCAAAGAGCAGAGTTGACAACACGACCGGCTCGGGGCCCCTACGATCTGCATTGAGAACCTGCCACCATCTGGCTTTGGGGCTGTAGGAAGTCACTTCAGCTCTCAGAGGCTCGCCTCTTAAGTGGGAATGTTTTGGAGAGGGCGGGGACTTAGTCTTTTGGTTCACTGCCATACACCCCACTTCTAGAACAGTCTCTGTACATACTTGGGATTTATTTGTCCAGCAGGGTGGTTATGAACATTAACTGGAACAAGTATTTGTCTCTGTCTCTCAGCACTGCATAATAGAAAGAGAAATCTGGCATAGCTCAGACCAATCCCGGATGGAGTGAGATTCCCAGAGCCCGGGGGCCCGTGAACAAACACCCTTCGGCTCTCCAACGGGATGGAAATTGGTGGGGTGTAAATGAACCTAGAGTCTCAAGCCTGATTCATTGAGGAGCCTCCACGTCGCTCACTTTATGTGATCTGCTGTGTAAATAAACCAAGCTGTGATGTGTCGTAGCGGTTTTATGCACTGCACTGAGCATAATAGCCAAATGTAACACTCATACGTTCCATTTCGCGATTTTCTGATCTTGTGACATCCCATTTCCTTTCGAATGGCTGTTATCATTTGATAGGTTTATGTGATTTCTTCGAGTAGATTAAGAAGTCTAGAGAACGGAAATGCTGTTTGGTTCCCCCCCTCCTCCCCCCCCCCCCCCCCACACCACCAAGCTGGATTCATAGCCAATGTTCGGTATTTGTTGACTGATGTTTCCCCGTACTTTTCCCAGAAAATAAAAGGGCGTGTGTTTACAGAAAGAGATGATTCAAGACAGATTGTATGCAAGAGCCCTTTGCATGCAGCAGAAGGTAAGTTTTGGGGGGACAGGAGGGTAGGGGGTGAAAAACAAGAAAAGGGCTCCAAATATCGGAGCTAGCACCCGGGGCCAGTGCGCTACATAGGGCCTGCGAACACAGTCTCAGCCACCCCCATTTAACAATTGAAGGTTTACTGGAGCACAGCCACACCCATTCATTTATTTCAATTGTCTACGGATGCTTCATCCTACAATGGCAGAAAGGAGCTGTGACAAAGTGTGGGCTTCAAGGCCCCAAGTATTTGATTCATTCTGGTAACCTGTTGGCCAACCCGTGGGCTCACTGAAAGTTGGCAGTTGTAGAAGGAAGGGCGCATAAGTTGCACTTCAACGTGGGATCAGAGCATGGTGGGGGCGGGGGTGGTTAGGCTGGGAGCAGGACTGCCAGCTTTGAACCAGGATGGCCTCATGCTGGCATCAGGCAGGCAGCGTAACTCGGGCATCTAGAAACTCGCCTTTAGCCTAAGTCCAAAGATAATATGGGCGAGATGACAGGCTAAGGGTTTTTGTTTTGGTTGCTTCCAAGGTTGACAAAGAGATGTCCGTATCTCCAGGAATTAGGATATATGCAGAAAACCGTTGCAAGATTATTTTATTAGATGTCATTTTTGGGTCACTGTCTCAGCTTCCTGTACTTCCCAGACAGGACATTTGGGCACTAACTCCCACAGAGTATATTAAAATATTCAGGGTAAGTATAGGCGCTGGAAGGTGGGGATGTGTGTGAGGGAATTCATGGAGGGGTACATAATGATCTTCAAAGCTATGGAACCCAATCACAGGGTGATGAACCCTGAAACAAGGAAAATTACATTCAGTGACTGAATTTCAGGTAAAAATAGAAGAATTATGATATAAATCTGGAATGATTTTCCTTGTCTCCAGGGGCTTATTTTTCCACGTATATTTTTGCCACTTGTTCTTTTTTTAAATGTTTTTTAAAAATGTTTTTAAGTTTTAGGGGCGCCTGGGTGGCGCAGTCGGTTAAGCGTCCGACTTCAGCCAGGTCACGATCTCGCGGTCCATGAGTTCGAGCCCCGCGTCGGGCTCTGGGCTGATGGCTCGGAGCCTGGAGCCTGTTTCCGATTCTGTGTCTCCCTCTCTCTCTGACCCTCCCCCGTTCATGCTCTGTCTCTCTCTGTCCCAAAAATAAATTTAAAAAAGTTGAAAAAAAAAAATTAAAAAAAAAAAATGTTTTTAAGTTTTGAGAGAGAGAAAGAGAGAGCGAGCGTGTGTGTAAGCTGGAGAGGAGCAGAGTGCTGTCAGCACAGAGCCCAATAGGGGGCTCAAGCCCACGAACTGAGAGACCATGACCTGAGCCAAAGCTGGACACTCAGCCGACTGACCCACTCAGGTGCCCCTGCCACTTGCTCCTTTAATCTCTGACCTTCCCTCTGGTTAAACAGCTAAAATACCAAAGGATTTTTATCAATGAATACATGGCAGTCAGATGATCACTAAAGACCACAAGCAAGACCGTGTAAGTGCATTCTCGGCGTGTTCCAGAATAACCGTCTTATATCAACACCGGCCTCAGGGAATTGTCTTGTCTCTAGGCGGGAAGCTGGTGGGCACTCGCGGCCCAGTTGGGACGGTGGGTGCGCCTCCGAGAGGTACCAATTATTTACTGCAGTCACACCTGCATAGCTTGTTGTACAACATGGCCAGCAGGTGGCAGCAAACTTCCTTCTTTCTAACAACGCCCAGCTTCTCGGGCAGATGCCAAGTACACGGTCTTGGTCTTGACCAAGGGGTGTTTGTTTGTTGTTGTTGTTGTTTTCCTGATTCAAATAAACAAGTCAGGAACCAGAAACGTGGTGAAGGGTTGGCAACAGTTGAGAGGCTGCTCAGAGGATTCTGCAGAATCCTCTGCGAACAGAGGCTTGCTGTGGTTTGTGACAGACGCTAGTTTCCTGACTACTTTGGGAAGTTAACTTTTGTCAGGGTTGTGGCCAGTGGGCGGGTTTGTCAGTTAGTACCCGCCTCTTGTTCTGTGTATCTAAGGTCGTTGCAAAAGCTACGCTGATGATCTGTACTCCTAGTCATCTTGATTTGGTAGCCCTTTAAAAAATGGAACCAAAGCAAGGAAGGTCGTGCTATGATCTAGCGCTTTTCTTCTGTTTCTTTTCCCTTTCCTTTTCTTTTTTCTTTCCTTTCCTTTTCCTTTCTTTTCTTTATCTCTTTTTCCCTCTCCCTCCCCTCCCCTCTTCCCTTACCACTCCCCCCCTCCCCCACCACCTTTCAACCAAGCTTTTTCCAGACACTGACTTTGGTGCTGAGTCCACTTCCTTTGCCAGAAATGCCCTTTTCTGACTTCTCCAGGGGTGAAACTCAGCTCATCCTTCAAGAGTACTCACATGCGACATCCCCGGGGCCCCTTCCTGACTCCTCTGCTCTGGGTCCACCATAGCGGGTAGGAGCCAGGCTTCTCTAGTGAAGTCTCCGTGAGGGGCAATGATCAGTGGAAAGTCAAAGCCAGCAAACAGCCAACCAAACCTGTCGGTTTCTAGGTTTTCCCTGAGAACCGATGGTTCAGGGAAGGAGCGCTGAAGTGAGGGGGAAGCCGGGACAGACATATGGTGGTGGCATAAAACAGTATCTGCAGGGCTGGTTTTGAATTTAAAGTGCAGGCGGGGGCGGGGAGACCAAGGCTCCCCCAGCTCCAAGTGGCTAAGGCCACACAGCTACTGTGCAGCAAAGCAAAGACCCTCAGGCCTGCTAGAGCTTGGACTAAACCTAGTTGATTTGGACATGATCCCAACACGTCTGTTTTGCTCTCCTTCTGGGGAGGCTGTGAGCACCTCCGTTCTGTGAAGGTTCATCCTGTGTGTCCTCTGTGACTCTACCTTCTGAATTAACCACGATTGCCAAAGCGGAAGGAAGTCAGTGATCGTCCATACCCGTGACCTCAGGTCAGCTCTGCTGTACGTGGGCTTTGGTTTTCATTCCATGGCCCCCACATTGGGCCCTTGCCCCACAGCTGCAGCATGGATGCATCTCTGTAAGAGGCCTTGCTCTGGGGGTTTTGTTCCTTGTAAGAGCATGGAGTCAGTTATCTTGGAGATGTATTAGCCAGAGAAATGTAGTAGCCAGGAGAAACCATCTCGTGCCCTCGCCGTTTATTTCTTATCCAATATATCTTCCTAAAATTATACTTCCTGCCCATCAGTCTCCGGCTCAAAACTCTTCAGTATCTCTTCACTGCCACAAACAAAGCAAACCAAAAATAAAAAGAAAACTCTGGGGCATGGCAAGCAGTTTTCTGCTAAAGAGTCAAGAGTCTGGCTCTAAATGACCTCGGGAACCCTAATTCCCATTACATGTCAGCAGGAATCCAGCTGCTGTGTGAAATACTGTGACTCAGCAGGCTACCCTGGGCTTTAAAACTTACAGGCACCTGGGTGGCTCAGTCGGTTAAGTGTCTGACTTCAGCTCAGGTCATGATCTCATGGTTTGTGGGTTTGAGCCCCACGTCGGGCTCTGTGCTGATAGCTCAGAGCCTGGAGCCTGTTTCAGATTCTGTCTCTGGCTCTCTCTGCCCCTCCCCTGCTTATGCTCCGTCTTTCTGTCTCTAAAATAAATAAACACTAAAAAAATTTGTATTTAAATTAACGTCAGCCTCCTGATGCAACCAGCCCGAAACTCTCAAGCTCCATTCGTTTTGCATGTCTTATCTGGCGTTCACGAATACAGAGGGTTTTAAAAATCACTTTGAAGGGGACTTGGAGCTTTCTTCTATTTATTACGGTCTGGACCTCAACTCCTTCAAAACTGCACCTGAAAGTTTCACATATTTGACGTCCCTCTAAAAAACCTCAACTAACAAACCAAACCTCAAGTTCTTAAGTGATTGTTGTTGAAATGAATCGAGCTTATAAATACGAACCATAAAATACTTCAGGCATCACAACAGTTGATAAATTACGAAAATTCCCATTGTATTCAACTGTACGCTTCAGGGGCGCCTCGGTGGCTCAGTCAGTTAAGCGTCCAACTTCGGCTCAGGTCACGATCTCACGGTTCGCGGGTTCAAAGCCCCGCGTCAGGCTCTGTGCTGACAGCTCAGAGCCTGGAGCCTGCTTCGGATTCTGTGTCTCCTTCTCTCTTTGCCTCTCCCCTCCTTGTGCTCTCTCAGAAAAATATTTTTAAAAATTGTATACTTCAATTTAGTCTTTTGTGGTTTTTTAAATTAATTAATTAATTAATTATTTATTTATTACTATTACTTTAATGTTTATTTATTTTCAAGAGAGACAGAAAGCAGAGTGTGAGCAGGGGAGGGGCAGAGAGAGGCAGAGAGAGGGAGACACAGAATCCGAAGCAGGCTCCAGGCTCTGAGCTGTCAGCACAGAGCCTGACAATGGGGCTCGAACTCACAAACCGCGTGTTCACTCAGTTTTTTAAAAATGAAAGACCCACAAAACAAAACAGACCAACTTGCCCCAAGAAACTTCCCCCAAGGGACACAGTCCCACCTCCCCCATCACAGACAAGCCACCTCACTACTCCTCTGACACCCGACCCAGCTGGGGTCAAGTCTGGGTCTGTTGAAAACGAATGTCTGTGTGTGTAGGACACAAAGTCCAGGAGGACAGGGGGCTCACTGCTTTGCGAGCACCCGGCCCCCGGCCCAGCGCCTGGTGCACAGCGGGGCACCATACCCATTGCTGCAATGACCAAATTCGGACAAATTCAGCCAGTGGAAGGGCAGAAAAGGGCATGCCTGCTCTGAGGCATGGCGAGGGAGGAGGGCTTGCTCCTGACCTGGCATGATGGTCTCCTTGCATTCCTGGCACTTGGACGAGTACTGGTGGGAGTAGCAGTCCATGCAGAGCAGCTGGTCCTCCTTGGCAGCGAAGGGCTTGTCCACCAGCGAGCTCTTGCACCGCGAGCAGTGGAAACAGGCCTCGTGCCAGTGTCGGTCCTTGTAGGACAAGTCCTGCAGACCCAGAGCATGAGACAGTGAGAGGGCCGGAGCGGCCACGGCTGCTCTGCCTGACCCACAGCACGGGGCAGTCATGCAAATCCTGGGGGCAGACGGGGGCTGAAGCCTGTGGGCGTTCCTGGATCGTGACCCTGCTGGTGAAATGAGGAAGGCTGGGCTTTCAGAGCAACTATTTAGATGTGTGTGTGTGAAAGAGATGCTTCCTCAAAACAAATGGATTCCCCCTCAGTATTGTCTGTAAGAAAGTGAAACACAAAACATACGACTCGTCACTGCTTCTCACTGACAGCTGGTGATAGAAACAGAGCGCAGCCCTCAGCTCTGAGGGAGCCCAGCAAAACCAAGTGTGACAGCAGGGTCACTGGGATACCTGGCTGGACAGAGAAGCCTGGATGTAGGGAACTTCAGAAAGACAGTCACGAGGACAGGGCTCTGGTGTCACTTGGTGGGAAGCAGGTTGGGAGAGAGTTCTGGAACAGGTGGCACGGGCTGAGTGTGGATGACCCACGGACAGCAGGGAGGTGGGCACAGGGGGTCGGAGAAGGACTTCTGGGCAGAGACAGAGCATGAACACAGCTGAGGTGTGAGTGAGAGGGGTCCTTGGCTGGAGGGACAGCCCAGGGCACCAGGCAGGAAGGTTCAAATCCAGGTCGGGACAGGAGGGCCCTTTAATGTGTGCACAGAAGTTAAGATTACCCTGAAGGCAGTGGAGGGGGCATGAGCTGTTTAAACAGGGGCGTGAAAGGCTAAGACGATGTGGGACATGTGGTGGGGGACGTACGGGGGGACAGGAAGGAGTCCTCACAGAAGGCACCGCAGAGAATCAGGCCGGCTGAGGCTGTGCACGAGAGTGGGGCACACAGTCAGGAACAGACGGCAGGGGTTATTAAGAAAGCAGAATCCACGCTTTCTAGCAAAGGCTGAAAAGGAGAAATGACTCCAGGAGAGAACATCGTGTGGTCTCTGTGCTGCTCCTGACCTCACCTGAGGAATCCTAAGTAATCTCATACTTTTTTTTTTTAAGCTTGTATTCATTTATTTGAGAGAGACAAAGACAGCATGCATTGGGGAGGGGCACAGAGAGGGAGAGAGAGAATCCCAAGCAGGTTCTGAGCTGTCGGCACAGAGCCCGATGCAGGGCTCGAACGCACGAAAGCGAGATCACGACCTGAGCCAAAGTCGGATGCTCAACCGACTGAGCCACCCAGACGCTGAAAGAGTTGGGAGGTTTTAAATCATGCTATCATTGTGATAATGCTACAGAATACATGCATTTAACTTTTTTTGTTGTCGTCATGGAAAACAGTGTTGGCATAAAGAATTGAAAGCAGGAACTTGTAGACATGGGTGCATCCAAAGCAGCATTGTCCAGTCACCCAAAAGGTGGGAGAAACCCAAGTGTCCATCAACAGATCAGCGGCTAAGAAGAATGTGGTACATGCATACGATGGAATATTACCCAGCCTCAAAAAGGAAGGAGACTTTGACACAAGCTATCACGTGGAGGAACCCTGAGGACATTACGCTCAGTGAAATAAGCCAGGCGCGAAAGGACAAGTCCTGTACGACTCCACTGAGACGAGGTACCTAGGAGTCAAATGCGCAGAACAGAAAGTAGAGCGGCGGCTGCCAGGGGCTGGGGGAGGAGGGACGGGGAGTTAGTGTTTCACGGGGACAGAGTTTCGGTTTTGCAGGATGAAGAGTCCCAGAGGCTGGCTGCACAACAATGTGAAGCCTCGTGGCACTTACTGAACTGCATGCTTCAACAGGGCGAAGCTGGCCTATTTTATGCTAGGTGTATTTTACCACAGTTAGAGCGATCGGTTTGGACTATTCCGTAGCAGGTGGGAAAGCCTTTTCAGATGTTAGGTGGGTGCCCCCTGTGCAGGCCAGTCACCTCAGAAAGGACTGCCGTCGTGGAAAAGCTGGAAGCATTTTCCGTGCTCCGTGAATTGCCCACCGCCTGGGTGAGAAGAGAAGCCCCGGGGAGGTCTCGAGGGCAGAAGGGAGGCCTGCTTCCCGGAAGGTGGCCCAGTGGGGCTGGGGGCTGCCCTGCCCAGGGCATCCACGGCATACACACAGTGCCTACACAGCTCATTAGTGCAATGAAAAGGAAAGAAAACATGGGTTCAAGGAAACTTGCCTTTGGGGACCGATCTTCAAACACACTGAGGGAGGGACCTCTATGGGCGACACTGCGAGAGCAAAGCCACCAGATGTCACCACGGTCCCCAGCCCGCTCAGCGAGTACCCAGATAGGAGGAAAGAGCAGCGGAGTGGTCAATGTGCACAGACAGTCGTGGGAAAAGCTGCTTTAAATGTGCTTGGGGCTCCGAAGCACCGCAGAAGCCCAGTTTTTCTACGGTTAACCTGAAAACACATGTGCAACATGATAGCTACGCGTTGGCAGATGTTAGGCACTAGGAAGTGTTCCTCCACATTTGGGGTACCGTCCACGTGACTTTAGCAGACCTTACGCATCAGTGCAAGACTTCCTGACCTTACAAAGCCCAGCTCCCAACCTTTCACACCTCTGCACCCTGGCCCATGCCACGCCTTGCCTCACAAGGCCCTGCCCCTCCTCTCCAACTGGGAGAACCCTGTTCCCTATAAAGCCCAGCTCAACACGCCACCTGCTCTGAGCTGCCCCGGCCCAAGGCAAGCCATGCACCACCCCAGCTAACATGCCTGTGTCGACATCTTCTTCAAACTCCTGCATGGAAACCCTTATCTAAGTCATTAGGCTATCAGGTTTCCCTGTAATTCTCTTTCCTGGGCTCTTGGCTTGTGTTCTCTTTGGAAGTCTGAGTTAAGCTAATAAATTCATGTCACAGCTTCCTCTTGGACTCACTTCTTAAGAAAGCCCACAATACATAGGACGCGAGGAAAGACTTTATGGCAAGAGGAAGGTAACTGAACACTGCCAGCTTTGCCTTCCGAGGGCACGGTGAGGCTTCTGGCCAAGACAAATTTCTCCTCTCGGTGTGGGGTAGGAGTTTAGGCACAGGAGTCCCTGGAGCTGAGAGCTGGGCCAGAAAATACCACCAGAAGTACAAGAGGCTATTATAATGGGCCACAACCCTGTGCCTGGACCTGAGCTTCATGTCGTGTTCTAAATCCTTCTCTCACAGCTTTGGTACCTGGAGGCCCTTCTCATTTCTTGCGTTCACAGCTCCAAAGAGATGGTGAGTTTTCATTCTTAGGACTGAGCTCGTCCATCTAGCTTAATCCTGCTATGTATCTTAAGTACACCACGTGGTCCCCAAAGGACACCGTTTAGATGCTGGAGGCACAAGGTTAAGAAGTATAGACTCACTGACTGACGTTCAAGAAGCTCAAAATGTCCTAGAAATATGCTGTTTTTAAAGTCCTCTAGAGAGAGAAGGACAAGGAAAGAAAGACCGGAAGAAGGAAAGAAAGAATCTTTTACACGTTCCAGGAAAAATACCATGGCTAACCTTGTGCTCACAGAAATGTCATCGATTGCAGTAATGTGTTGATAAACAATGTGAGATTAGGACCCAACACTTCCTTTCAGATTTTATATTTTTCCATTTCAGAAACATTCCCGATATGGGAAGTGCTGCTCGCGTGACGCCGAACGTGCCTTGTTGAGATGCCAGCTGAGCCAGGGGGACGACCAGGTGGCCAAGAGGGGCCCTCGTCCCCTCGGCTGACTGGAGGTGACCCTGGGCAGCAGGGGCTGGCGCCACCCCTCCACCACGTTCCACCTGTGCCGGGACTGGTTCAGATGAAGATCTCCCAAAGCCACCGCTCCTCAAATCCACCAGGTTTCATGTGGTAAGTGGGTGCTCACAATCCTTCACACTCTACACTTTGAAAAGGCATTCTATGCTTTGAGACTGTCGGGGCATCCTGTTTCCAACTGGATGTTCCTTCCAATACTTAAGAACAAAAGTCCTGAAGAACGGATGATGGCAGAAAGGACAGCACTCGATCTACGTGGCCCTATATCAGGTGTCCCAACCACGGTAACTAAATTCCCGTGACAGTTGCCAGGCCGGCAGCCCCATCTTCAGACGTGGAAACAGAGCCCTGTGGGCGGCATAACTTGCCCACGTCTCAGCAAGTCTGGCTCGAGACCCACCCTGGTGGGGGCCGACTCACTGCCAAATGTCCTGTGCCTTTGGTGGTGTGCCTTGCAGGTGCCCCTTTGGTTTTCCAGGGCCCCGTGTTACCCACATGGCTAGCCTCATTCCCGCGTCTAGTGATCCTGCGTAGTGAGTGGATCGGCACTCACTTCCCCTTAGAGACACAGTTTTCTCTTACAGGAGGATGTCTAAACAGATAGACGTATTTTCAGTGCCCATTACAAACCCTGTGAACAAATTACATGGAAACTCTAAAAAGATGATTCACTAAGCACTTAAAAGTCACCTCAACAAATAAAAAATAGTGCCGGGTGGGGGAGTTGGACTGTGAGGACGTGTCTGGAACGTGTCTGGAATGGTAGCCTTTCCCATGACGGCCCAGAAAGGTGGGCAGGAGAGGCCTGCGTCCTCCTCCAGGGCAGGACAGGTGTTTCCACTGTAATCTCATGCCTTCTACACCAGCCAGGGTCAGGAGCCTTCTAGAAGTGTACCAGAGACATCTAGATCTCACTGGAGGGGTAAGAGCCTCTGTCTCCCCCTTCAGTCCCCTGACTGCTTTCTATCAAAGGATCCCAGCGATTTTCTATTCCTTAAGAACTTTCTAGATGTTTGCTGAGAAACTTACAGTTTGGTGGGTGGACTTGGGCCTGATTATCAGTTTGATGTTTCCCACTTAATTACTAGGAAGCTTAAAGTGTGCTCTAGAAACACATCAAGCCAGGCATACGGCCCAGAGTTTGTTCGCTGCTTTGTTAAGTGCACGGTACTAGCAGCCATCTCTGAAGTCAGGGGCCCTGCCTACGTTGTCCTTCGTTTCTTGAGTTTTTGAAGCCCAGAGCATAAGTGGACCCATCCAAAACTATCTGTAATCAGGCTAAGACATTTTTTGCTAGTAACCACAGATGTCCAAGAAAAATTTCAGGAACAGGGTCATTTAGAGGATCACAACATTTTATTTGCATTGCCTGTTCTCAACTATTCCACTGGCCGTGAAGTGAATGGTTTTTACCCTTTGCGAGCACATCTCCTCGGAGTAACTAAGCAGAAATAACAAGTACAACTGAGTAACCACGCTGAAGTGTTTTCACACGTATGTGAGCTGACTATGAAACCTGGCGCTGTGGTCTCATCTATGTCATATAAAAGTCACTCAGTACCCACAAAATGAGCCTAAGTCCCATTGGTGTGCCAATATCTGAAATCTGTACCCCCACGCATGTCCTTCAAAGGAGGTAGGCGGGGCTCGTGGTGTCCCTGCTCTTTTAAGAAAAGAGAATGGTCACCAGGTCTGTCGGCTCAATTGCTCGATCAAGCCTGCCAAGACTTTTGGCTTTACTCCCTCAAATAACAGGAATGTTTTTCCTATCATTGCTTCCTCCACAAAGTCAACTACATAATTCCTTCTGAAAGTCAAGCAAACCATTCCAAATATTCAGGAGCCCCAAACGGCCAAGGCAAACTTTGGGAAAGAATCTCTTTTTCTTCCAAAATGTAGAAAAACCACATGGCTCAACTCCACGTGTAGTAAACCATGAATCTGGGTTGAAAAGTTCAGCGTGATTAACTCCTGGCTTTGCAGCAGTCTTGTTGATTTTGGCCCCATGTGGGGGATTCTTGTTTATTTGCTCATCAAGTATGTGCCGAAGGGTAGCCAGTTGGAAGGGTCTTTCCATTCAATCGTATTGGGAAAAAATGGGAAATGCCCTTAGTTTCTCCTTTAGCCGCCAGTCAAGGGTGACCAGTCCCAAACATCCAAAACATTTCCTCTAAACTACGGTTGTTCTTTGTCAGAAGAATGGCTGAACCTCTCACCTACTGAAGCCTCTTCCAGGTTACATTTTTATAAGAGAATCATTTTTGTTTTCTGCCTCTCGGTTCTTCCTCAGACCAGACATTTTTAGTGATGTTTCTATAATGGAGATGGAGCAAGACAGAGAGAGCAAAGCTTCCAAGGGTGGTGTGGAAGAAACGTGTTGCAGAAAGAATAGGGAAGTAGTCAGATGGAGTTTATAAGACCATCAGCTGCTCTTTGGAGTGCTGAGGCTTCGTATCCACAGACCGCAGTAACCCCATGAAACTGGCACCTGTTTCATCGGCGATTCATAAAGGGCAAGACGGGCACAGAGGAGGCAAGTAATCAGCCCAAGCTCACACAGTTAGCGAGCCACAGAGTGAGGATGGGGACAGGGCCGTTTGGTGTCTGAGCTTTGATGCTTGGCCCAGTAAATAGAGGAACAGGGACTAAGAGCCCTCTAAGAACCCACTAGGGACTGTGAGACCTACATCAGTCGACATTAGAGACAGGACGGTGTCTAGCCTTTGGGACTAGCAAGATCAGCCACTTTTCTCTGCTCGAAGCAGCCCCGCCTCTCTGCACGTTCAGAAGTTTACACAGGACTACTGCTGAGTTTGGTTTCTTTCACTCTTGGCAGGCCTTGCCTGTTCTGTAGCCAAAAGATACATGGCTGTGGCCTGGTTTCAGGTGGCCCAGGCTGCCCACTGGGCCCGCTCGGGGCAAAGGCTTCGCTCCATACACGATGGAAGTTATTCCCCAACTGTCACCAAATACCCAGCAACAGAAAGTGACGGTGCATCGCTCTGTTTCCTGCCTTTCCTACGAATGATGTAATCAAGGGAAGAAATGTAAGGAACAGGGGCACCTTGGGTGGGGGGGTGGTCTGTTAAGCAGCCGACTCTCGATTTCGGCTCAGGTCACGATCTCGCGGTTCGTGGTTTCGAGCCCCGAGTCAAACCCCGCACCGGGCTCCGTGCTGATGGTGCGCAGCCTGCTTGGGATTCTCTCTCCCCCTCTCTTTCTGTCCCTCCCCCACTCGTGCTCACGTGCTCTCTCTTTCTCAAAATAAAGAAATAAAAACTTAAAACAAAAGAAACATATGAAACATGGACTGTGTTAGAACCGTCCAGCTGCAGACACAGCCTAACCTAATGAGGCAGCAGCTACGTATCGATATTCATGACCACGGAGGAGAGTGCCAAATTCCCTAAAGCGTATAAGGGAAGAGAGCAGAATAGAGACACCAAAATGCCATGAATTGCTTTAAAGTCCATGAAGCTGGGAATTCCTTTGGAGCTGCCCCAAGGGACCCCATTTTGTACCAATTCTGTGACTCTCAGGATGACAGTCACTTAAAGTCTTGTCAAGTGTGTTTTGGCCACCGTTTAGCAGGTGAAGATATCAGAGGTCTTAGAGACACGGGTGGACCTCCAGGGGCGTTTCTGGGTGGTCCAGGTTGGACTAAAGATATGCTGAGAAGCACCGGCTAGGGTTCTGGACACTCAATCCCACGCAATCAGCACAAATGACCGGTAACCTCTGTTGAACCTGCTTTCCCATCCACAGTGGGAAAGCTGGTGATTCCTTAGGCGTGAGCTTTTTCCCTGGAGAAAGAAGCGGTACAAATCCTGCTCTTCTTCCACTAGGAAGAAAAGAGTCCCTAATGTTCCAATGAATGTAGTGCTTTATGTGCCCATTTATCTGGGAATCAGCTCCAATTCACTCATGTGCACATGCATTCATCAAATATTTACTGAGCAGCACCGACTGCTTCTGAGTCAGCACGGGACAAACATGAGTAAGAGAGAGCTGCCTTCCAGACAGTGACAGTGCTGGGAGGTGGGGGGAGGGGCTGGTTAGATCAGGACACCACCAGCCAGAATGTAAGAGGTGTGCTCAGGACCCTCAGCATAAATGTCCCGGAAACGCACCAACCAGTGCTATGGAATTAGGAGTGGGCACAGACCAGCCAGAGGGAGGAGGCTCAGAGAGGCTTCTTGGAGGGGACAAGCCCATCAGAGGGGGCTCAAGAGACGGAATTTCAATCGGCCCCATGGGTCCGGGCTCCAGCACAAACCACACAGAGAGGCCTGTGGTTTCGGGGGAGCACAGAGGGATCCAGGAGTGCTCGGCGCTGCCCGGGGCAGGGGGAGCAGGGGTACCTTGCAGTCACAGCCGATGGGCTTCCCACACTCCTCGCAAGTGCTGGCGTAGAGAGCCTCAAAGCACCCAATGCAGTAGGGGCTCTCCTCCCTCAGGATGTACTTCTTGCCAAAGAGAGATTCTTCACAGTGGTGGCAGTCAAAGCGCTCCGTCATCATGACGCCCGGCTTTTCAACGACCTATCAGAAAGAGAAAATACAGGTTCCTGTGAGCACACTCCCGATACCTTCCTGCTGTCATCTTTAGCCAAGGGATGGGATCCCCTCCGGGCAAAGAACTAGAACTCACCCTTTCAAAGGTTGGAATTTTCAGTAATACTTAAAAAAAAAAATTAGTTTGGGGGCCGTTTTGTTGCTTGAACGCATTTCACTGCCTTAAACGTCCCCTCTCTCGTTGACTGTGTCACAAAAAGCTTTGTCAATTTTGGACACAGAGCTCTCATCCGGGCAGGGCTGGGTCTATGCTTCAAACGTGTGACGCAGCCTCACATCTTCCCTTTCTCCCTGCCCCCAAAATAGAAAGGCCGAGATAGAAACAATATGTTCATTTCTATAAAAAGATTTTCCATGAGCTCCCCTTTATCATGCATAAATTTGAAGAGTAAGAAACCAGTGCCCAGAGGGAGGGGCCTCAGGAGTTGGTAAACCTGAGAGGCCAAAAGAGCATTACCCTTGACCTTGAAAAGACATTGGGAAGCAAAACCTGCCCTTGCACTAGAGAAACTGCCATACGTCCCTGGGGACGAGTCACTTCTTCCCTATGAAAAGATAACCCTTTCGAGGCCCAGGTAATCCAGACAGCAGGATAAAGGGGAAGGCTGGCTTCCAAGAACAGAGATTGTCACACAGTGGGAAATGCAGTGACTGCGGTCAATGGCTTTCCAGGCAACACCTCGCGCCTTTCAGAGAGGAACAAGAATGCATCTCTGTGCCAGTCACTCTGCATTTTTTCCAGGGTGAGCATAGAGTGTGCACAGGCAGAAGGGGACGAGGAGGGGAGGAGGACGGCAGGACGAGCTTCTCAGCTCACCTCATGTGCTGTTCCCCTACAAACATGTTAGAGCTGCCCCCCAAAACAAGCCACTATGGGTGTACTTGGGACGAGACGTGCCTCTGGGGCGTTAACAACACAGACTCGGTCTTCTTCAGTATTTTCTCAAGTGGCAATATGTAATTTGCTCAGTGTGCACAGTTCACAAATTGTTAAACAGGTAGACTGACAACTGTAACTCTGAGCCATGTTTCGCAAACTCTAATTACACTGGGATCGATGTCCAGGGCTTTCAAACCATCTTAAGAGTGAAATTCGGGAATAATAGCCTGTGGTGCAAAAAAAAATATCGCTGCCTGGTTTATGATCACGGCAAATTTGATAGCGTTTATTAATTTTGTGCTCTTGTATGTCCAAGGTCCTGACAACAATAAGCAAAGAACTAAACCTCCTTCAAGCACCCGTACTTGGTTATTTCTGTGTTTATAGAACAATGTTTTTCCAAGAGCGTTAAATGCGCAGCTGGACACATGTGGCAGGATTCAGCCTTCTAAACGGCTCTTCCCGGAGTTAAAGAAAACATTGTCTGGATATTCTCGTGATAACATTACAATACGAAGCTCTTGTGCACTTGAATTATTCTTCTGAAACCCAATGTATAAATATCCTTTGTGCTCAGGCCATCTCGGGTTGCGGCAGCTATGTTGGCTGAAGATTCAATGCTTTCCTGTAATTCCTTAGTTATTGGCTCTGAAAGTGGCAATTCTTTACATCATCATAATTGGGAGCTGTGTTTCCAACATTTATATTTTTCCAATAAACATTGCCGTGTACCTGCGGAACCAGAGGTGGCCTGCCTATTCTTCTCACAAAAATGTAAGAGTAAGGATTTGAGAGCTTGAAATAAGAATAATGAAAGGAGACAGAACGATAAACTGTAGAATTTTAAAAGCTGGAAACACATCTCAAGAGGATCTACAACAACGGCCTCATTTTACGGATGGAGGAAACCAGGGCCCAGGAATATTAATGAGAAAAGAGGATTCACATGAGCTTTCCCAAAAAGTTAGAAAGTTAGAGAAAAACCATCCAAGTTAGAAAACAACAAACTCCCAGTCTAAATCAAAAAGTGGTTCCATGTGGGTTCGGACAAAGCACAGATGGTGCGAGGGAAAGGATGCAGACAGCACCAGCCGCTTCTCCAGAGACCTTTCCTATGTTCTCGAGCCAGTGAAGGGGGTGAATTTCCTTCAAGGTAATGATCATGATGCTGTTCAGGTACCTGCCATATGTGCTTTCTACCTCCTCCAGTTCCACGGGCCTGGGACAGAAATCATCTACGGGAGTAAACTCTAAGAACTGGTAGGGCTCCCCATCTGCTCAAAGTATGACAGAGGCTCTCCAGAGACAGATGTCATTGGCACTGACACCTACTCCCAGCAGGACTAGAGTAGTAGCGACCACCTGCTCAGAGGGTCCAAATGGGATTCTCATGATGGTGGATCTCCCTCCCACCTTGTTCCTTATCTTCCCTCAGAAGTCACTGCAATTTTAAGGATCAGGAGAGCACTTCTGTCAAACCAATGGGTTTAGGTGTAAAATGAGCACCCATCACTGTTGAGGAGCAGAGAAAGGTACAGTTGATCTGAGATGGTCCTCTTGAGGGTTCCCAGAGAATTATGTGAAGCACAGACCCTGAGAGTCAAAGTAAGTTGCTCATAAGCTAATGAGAAAACAGAGAGCTTCCCTGCTTTTTTTATTTTATTATTATCTTTTTAAATTTTGGATACGGAAAGAGAGAGAGAGAAAGCAAGTGGGGGAGAGGGGCAGAGAGAGAGAGAGAGAGAGAATCTCAAGCAAGCTTCACATTCAGTGCAGAGCCTGACATGGGGCTTGATCCCATGACCTTGGGATCATGACGAAATCAAGAGTCAGACACTCAACCAACTGAGCCACCCAGGCGCCCCCAAAGAGCTTCTCTTCTATCACAGAGTATTTAATACCGATTTTCCCTTAATTAACTGCTACCAAATAGAATATTCTTTTTCCTTTCCTTTCCTTTCCTTTCCTTTCCTTTCCTTTCCTTTCCTTTCCTTTCCTTTCCTTTCCTTTCCTTTCCTTTCCTCTCCTCTCCTCTCCTCTCCTCTCCTCTCCTCTCCTCTCCTCTCCTTTCCTTTCCATCCTTTCTTTCTATGGCGTGGATGAGTGGGAGAGGGGCAGAGAGCAAAGGAGAGAGAATCCCAAGCAGACTCCGTGCTGTCAGAGCAGAGCCTGATTCGGGGCTCAAACTGACAAACGGTGAAATCATGCATGACCTGAGCCGATATCAAGGATCAGATGCTCAACTGAATGAGCCACTCAGGCGCCCCATACAACATTCTTTTTTAAAAAGTGTGTATTTAAAGTTACACTATCAATCTTAAGCTTCTTTTTAATGAAAAAAAACAAAACAAAACAAAAAAAAACACCCATATATCTATCGTCCTGCATTAGAAGGTTCCCGTAACTTTGTATTTTTAAATCTATAGAACACCTGATTATTCATTCCAGAGGCATCAGTGGAGCTGGAACTGTGTGTCAGAGGTTGTGGAAAGTGCTGGAGATACAAAGATGAATACAATACAGGCCCTCCCTGAAAGAACGCGTAGTCCAGTGTGGAAAACAGATATACAGGTGATCCCTGAAAAACGCGGGGGTTGGGGCACCAACCCCTGAGCAGTCAAAAATCCACATGTAACTTTTGATGTCCCCCCAAACCTAACTACTAATAGCCAACTGTTCACTAGGAGCCGTGCCAATAACACAAACAGTTGCTTCACACGTATTTTGTATGTTATATGTATTAAATACCGTGTTCCTACAATGAAATAGGCTAGAGAAAAGAAAACGTCACTTAGAAAATCGTAAGGAAAAGCAAATACGTTTACTGTAATGTACTGCGTTTACTGGGACAAAAAAAATCGGTGTACAAGTGGACCCGTGCAGTTCAAACCCCTATTGTTTAACAGTCAACTGTGCATCAGATGATAAAGCTCTATGCTCAGGGCAATGATGGAGAGACACAATGAGGGTCCTCTGGGAGGGCAGGAGAGGCTTCCCAGACATGTCTCTCTCCTTGTGCTGGAGAAGGATAAGCCAGATGATGACTGCAGGCCAGAGGGCGGAGGGCAGAGGGGTGATAAGGAGCAGGGTAGGGTATTTGTAGAGGAAGCTGTAAAGGTAGTCAAAGTTCAAAGACAGGAGGGCCTCTACTCTTGACCATGAACTTGGCTTTGCCCTGTAGGCAATGGGTAATAGGAGGCCCAGCTGAGAGTTCACCACGTAAAGGTCCGACTTTGCCAAGTGGGGGTGAGGAAGACGAAACTGAGGGGCAGTGACTCCTTAGAAAGTTTCCAGGGTGTCGGGGTCTCCTTCCGAGTCATTTCTTTAAATAAAAATAGGATACCCTGGTTCTGTAAGGATTTTTTTTTCCCCCAACCTCCTCGTGTACTATGGCTTCCCCCCTCTGAACCTGCGCGTCCCCCTGACGGGTTAGACTGGGTTCCCGGCCATTATCTGGGACACAGAAGTGCTGAAAGGTGAGCGGCAGGGTGCAAGGACGTACCTGAACACAGGGCGTGGCTGCTGACTTGCTGTTACATTGAACCTGGAGTTCTCATCCCTTCCCAGGGGGAAGCCGTTCTCTGAGGTCATTCCCCCTCCAGCTCAGAACGAGCTGGGCATTTGAAAAAGCTGGCTGGCAGGCTACAGGCGTGGCTCCAGGCCCAGCTAACTGCACTGGGTGAGGCGAGCCCCGGGCACCGGGTTCTCAGTGTCTCCCCTGAGGGCCAGCTTTCGGGCAGGTATAAAATCAAAGGCTCCGAGTGCACTGGAGCCGTGATGCACAGTCCATAGGCTTAGGGGGTCCTGGTGGTTTGGTCGGTTAAGCGTCTGACTCAATTTTGGCCCAGGTCATGATCTCACAGTTCGTGAGTTCGAGCTCCACATCGGGCTCCTCAATGACGGCGTGGAGCCTGCTTGGGATTTTCTCTCTCCCTCTCTCTCTGCCCCTCCCCCGCTTGCACTCATGCTCTCTCTCTCTCTCTCTCTCTCTCTCTCTCAAAATAAATAAATGAACTTAAAGAAAAGTTCACAGGCTTATATAGGTGGGTTATTTTTATCTTTGCAGATTTATTTAATTTTGTTTATTTTTAATGTTTTTTTAATGTTTTAATTTTTAATGTTTTTTTAATGTTTTAATTTTTTTTTAATGTTTATTTATTTTTGACAGAGAGACAGGGCATGAGTGGGGGAGGGGCAGAGAGAGCGAGGGAGACACAGAATCTGAAACAGGCTCCAGGCTCTGAGCTGTCAGCACAGAGCCCGACACGGGGCTCGAACTCACAGACTGCGAGATCACGACCTGAGCCGAAGTCGGACGCTCAACCGATTGAGCCACCCAGGTGCCCCTATCTTTGCAGATTTAAAAACCACGAAGCAAAGTTTGAGAGTGGGGGTGTCAGAGCTGGGAACACAGAAGAGAAACACAGAAAAGGGGAGAAAGAACAGAGGATAAACAAGGTAGAAAAGACACAAGGACATTAAGAGCAAGAAGTTCATGCCCCTTTTTTTTTTTTTTTAACCAGAGAAATGTCTTGGGAATACAGGGAGGTGGCTGACAGGCTGGCCAGTCCCTGAGTGTCAGGTGCCTGGCCTGGCCTTCCCAGAGGGAGGCTGGGTGGGCCACAGAAGCTTGCCTAAAAAAGCCGGGTTTGCAAAAGAGGTCGCCCATAGGCATTGTCTTCTAAATTCCATTGATTCAGCTACGACTCCAACTGACCCCTGAGGTGCCATTTTCCTCTTCCCCTGGAGACCCAAGTATTTCTCTGCATTAGCCCTGGTTTGCAAGACTTCTCTAACAGTCATTCCTAAAGAGAAATCTGCAATATTCCCCAATCCTTCTCACAACACTGAGCAGCAGCGCCCGTAAGTCAGTCCCTGCTGAAACCGTGTCCATCTTCAAATGACCCAGGCTGGAAAATTCCATTGCTTGTCAACAGTCAAACAAAACTTTTTGCAGAGAATTCAGAAAATCAGTCTGTTGCATGTGGGCTCTGCTTACTTAACATTCTCTCTCCCTCTGTCCCTATCCCCCACTTGCTCTCTCTCTAAAATTAAAAAAAAAAAATTTTTTTAATACAATGCTTTCACGACACTACATGACATTGTGATCACCTGTGTCCCTCACCAAACCGTAAGTGCTGTGAAGGCAGGCATACTGCTGTGGCCTCGCCAGCAGGTGACAAACACAGGGTCAGGTGCTTCTAAAGACTTGTGGAGTGACTGAAGAAATGGATGGGGAGTACAAATACGTGGGCCAAAGTCGACAGTGAAAACGAAGAACGTGTTATGTGAACGATCCGTGTTGCATACCAAACCCAAAATGTAATGCGGTTTGGCATCTGATGCCGTGAAAATTTCCTAACGTCACTGACCCTGAGCTTCATTCCTCCTCCTCTGTCTCTGGCTTCTTTCTCCCTTCCAGATAAACTGCTGCTTCCACAGCAGGCAGAATTTTTCCTACTGGGTTTGGATTCTACATCCATGTGTACACACAGCTGCACAGCCCGGGAGAGGCCTGGTGGGGTCAAGAAGCAAAAACCAGCCAGCTTGGATGCTTCCAAGCATCTCTGCAAAGAACGTGTTAGACACCCTGCCACAGGTTCCAGATATCAGGGAAAGGTGCTGGATGTTCTGCACAGACACATATACACATCCAAGGGCCTTGTCCAAGGGCACAGGCTCTCATACCTGGAACTGCAGCCAGAGAACATTCTGCACCAGTTTGCTTTCCTATGGATAGAAGTATTGACACACAGGGCACCTGGGTGTCTCAGTCAGTTAAGTGTCCGACTCTTGATTTCAGCTCAGGTCAGGATCTCACAGTTCCTGGGTTCGAGCCCTGCATCAGGCTCTGTGCTGACAGCACGGAGCCTGCTTGGGATTCTCTCTCCCCTCTCTCTCTCTGCTCCTCTCCCTGCTCACGTGCTCTCTCAAAATACATAAAAAAAAAGTAGTATCGACACACAGACATGGCTCACTTCTAACACTGTTTATAAAACGCATCTAGCTGAACTGTTTCTTTTCAATCAAAATTCTGGTGGACGAGAGCAAGGTGCAAGTTCAAAGAGTTTGCTATTGGAAAGAATATAATTATGTATTTAGAATCAATGTGAAATCGATTTTTAGATGGTTGGTAAGGTGTAAGATTGACAAGGTCTACCACTATGTGATATACGTACGGATTAATTTAATGAGCCTTTATCAAGTATGTGGGCCGGGCTCAGGGATGTTTTTTATAATTTGGTTATAGAAACTAGTAACTTTCAAAAACTTAAAATCTTGATTTGTCTCTGATGGTTTTACGAAAGATTTTGTGTGAGAGACAATGCTTGACTCAGGTAAACCACGGTCTTCCAGGTTACCTTTGGAATACTGAATAATAGAACGAAATGGGAAAATAATAAATGCCCAGTGTCTGACCTTAAGTCCATGATACAAGAACGGTAATCCTGCTTTGATGTCCTACGGACTTTTAAATCCAGTCGATAAGAATGTATTAAGTAACCACTATTCTCCACGTACTGTTTTAGGCACTGGGAGACTGGGATACAACATACGATCTCTTAAAGAGTTCCAGAATAGATCTAGCTCCAAAGAATTCAAATCACTTTCAGGATACTAGCTTGTAATTTAATCTCAAAACACGTCAGTTCAGTCAATGCGAGACAAGCATAATTATGGCAGGCTGCCTCAGGCTCATAAATCACCCCAGGGTGGGGCTTCGGGGGAGGCCCCACCTTATAGTTCTACCACCACCTTCCTGGGAACATGGAAACACATTATCTATGCCTTGTTCCCACAGGAACAACATGAGATCTGCTCACTCTCTCTCATCAGTCTGCCCCAGTCTCCAAAAGGCAGCTCATTGTGTACTTTCTGCCTGCCCGGCCTTCCATCTACTATGAGCCCCTACCAGCCTCTTTCTATAGCGAACCCCACCGCCCATGACGCCCATGGCCTTTTCCTTCTCCCAGTCCTTTTCCTTCTTGGTGTTTCTTCAGGACACTGCGTGGGGATCCCGTCAGGACAGGCTGGCACAGCTCCTATGACTTTGTCCACAGGCTGGCCAATTCTCATTGTTCCAAAAGCTGTGCCAACGAACCCAGATGGATCCATTTTCTTTTTGACTAGAAACCTAAATATTTCTGGACATCAAGGATGCCCTGTGATTATTCGTTTTATTTACCCACAAGAAACAGGGAAGCCACCTCTCTTACCGTCACAGGCATCACTTGCCTCACTTAGTACCATCAGCCTAAACATCCTTAAGCCACAGACTAACTCGAAGTAAACTTAGGGATTATGAAGGCCAAGGACGAGCGTGATGACACATGACGTCCAAGTTCAGACGAGGTGTGAGAATCACCCATGAGAACCATGACACGTCAGACGTGGCCCAGACATGTCATTAGATCTCTAGGAGATCTAATTTTTATAGCGGGATCACATTTTATAGCAGAAAGAAAATCAATACCACCGGTAGCAAAGTAGCCATGGAATCTTAAAAAAAACAAGACTGATTGCTAGTGGGAGAATTTTTAAGCAAAATTACTGGAGAACTGTATTCGATTCTCTAGAGAAACAGAACTCATAAGATACATATACATATACACATACATATATATTTATATATATACAGAGATTTGTTACAAAGAATTGACTCACACTATTATGGAAGTCCCAAGATCTGTGGAAGGCCGGAGAACCAGAAGGGCCAATGATGTCAGTTACAATTCAAAAGTCAGCAGGCCCAAGACCCAGGAAGAGTTGAGTTTCAGTTCAAGCCCAAAGGCTGGAAAGGACCAATATCCCAGGTCTGCAGTCAGGCAGGGAAAGTGCCCTCTTAGGTAGTCTCCTTTTCAGTCTGAGTCTGAAGGCTGTAAAAGATTGATATCCCAGTCCAACAGTCAGGCAAGAGGAATTGCCACTTGCTCAACCTTCTTGGTCAGGTCTTCAACTGATTGGATGAGGCCCACCCATATTGGGAGGGGCAATCAGCTTCACTCAGTCTACAGACTCCAACGTGAATCTCATCCAGAAACACCCTCATAGATACACCCAGGAAGTGTCTGAACACTTGTCTGGACATCCTGTGGCCGGCCCAGTCAAGTTGACATAAAATTAACCATCACAGGGGCCAAAGTTGAAATCCACAATTCAGGATAACAGAGGTGCCTGGTAACTTGCCCCAAAGTCACAGTGCCAGCTTGATCTCCTGGAAGACCAGGCTCTCGGTCACTAGAGAAGAGCCCGGAAAATTTTGTGTCAAGGTGGTCATCTTCAGGCAGTGGGCTCTCAGTATAATCCCACATGATAAATGGGCTTTGATAAAATTCTCATAATAAAACTACACAGGAAGTATCCCGTATCTGTTTTTGTTCACTCAAGTTCAAGGAACTTTGTATCTTAGGGCCTCTGAGCCAGAGAGCAGCTTATCTACTCCAGCCCCCTTGTTGACAAATGAAACAATCCCAGCCCCAGAGGCTGGGTAACCCACCCTTGATGCAGGACAGAAATAGAACCTAGGCCTCCTACTGCCCAGCCGAACTGCTTTTCAATATCCCACAGGGCTTTTTTTGTGTGCAAACCAGATTTCCTGCAGTACTGGAAGTAATTTACAAGCACTCATGGGTCAAAGTATGCAGCATAAGGCCTCACTGAAATATACAGGTATGCCTCCAATACTTTAGTGATTAGAACTCAGCCTCTCCAGTTAAGCTGCCTGGGGTCAGATCAAAGGACCACCATTTACTGTCTGGGAAACCTTGGGCCAAAGTTATTCTGATTTCTCTGTGCTTTACTTTATCTGCAAAGACAAAGATGATGTCAATATATACACTGCTTATGACATGCAGCCTTGATAACAACCCTTCAAGCAAGCCACTATCACCTCCCTGTTTCCCAGTTGAGGAAACTGAGGTACCAAGAGATAAGGTGACTTAGCTAAGGTTGTACAGCTAGACTCCGAGGAATGTGATGTCAGGGAGCCTTGTTCCAACCGCGCATGTCCACCAGCCTATCACACCTGCCTTACAGCATATTTGTAAGGACTGAATGAGACTGAATGTCAGTGCCTAGAACAGTGCCTGATCTATAATAAACCACTTTAGCCCCTCCCCCCTTTTTAAGTAGGCTTCACGCACAGCACAGAGCCCAACGCAGGGCTTGAACTCACAACCCCAAGATCAAGACCTGAGCTGAGATCAAGAGTCAATGCTTAACTGACTGAGCCACCCAGGCACCCTGATTTAGCCCTTGTCAATGTGCTGCTGTGCAGAAGCATGTTAAAACATGGCACCATAATAAACACTGTAGAAACCCAATTCTATATACAGTTGGCCCTTGAAAAACACAAGTTTGAACTGTGCGGGTCCACTTATATGCAGCTTTTTTCCCCCCATAAATAAAGCACTGTGAATGTATTTTCTCATGATTTTCTGAATAACATTTTCTTTTCTCTAGCTTACCTTATTGTAACAATACGGCGGTCAATACATACAGTATGTAAAATATGTTAACTATTTACGTTATCAGTAAGGCTTCGAGGCAACAGTAGGCTATCCGTAATTACACTTCTGGGGAGTCAAAACTTATACGTGGACTTTCAACTGCATGGGGGGGTCAGCACCCCTACCCCCCACATTGTTTGGGGGTCAAATGAATTAACTGATAACCCTTAAAAATTCAGAGTGAGCGAATTCAGAGGAAAACACTGTGAAACAAATTTACATAAATGTACCTTGGTTTTATGGAAGTTGAATTGTCAGACTAGAAATCCCTGTACTTCTAAGACTTGCTTCTGATGTTCTTTGGTGTAAATCACCTTCTGGATATCAGAACTTCCCCCCTCTAACATATTATTGCAAAACACAGGTAACCAAAGCTAGTGCAAGAAGTAGCTGGCCTCGTTTTGAACACAGTTCTCGTGACTCTAAACCCAAACTGTGATTTATTACCTCCCAAAGTAAGTGCAAGGGAGCACACCCCCTAAGGGCACATCATGGAAGGCAGCTGAATACATTTCATTTAATCTGGGCTAGACCAGTTCCAATGGAAGCCCAAACTGGGATCTTGAAGATAAGCTAGGATTCATTGTTGATTACCTAAGAGACAACATTTAACCCGAAATTTCAGGTGTGCTAAAATATCATACAAGTGGAACTTAAGATCAGAGTATTTCTCGTTTAAAATAGGCCCATATTTTAAAATCTGATAGTTCAGTCTTTTAAGTTCTGCCCAAGTCGGTGCCTGAGGTCCCATCGCAAGCTGCACATCTTTGGACCTAAGGGAAATGCCTCGGACACCCCCACTGGTGGATGGCAACCAGCTTGCTGGCCCCGACAACTCGCTCACACTCGCTCACACTCCAGAGTCTTGGCCTCCGGGAAGGGCGGGGATGGTCACCTCCCCGCGCTCGGACCCGCGGCCAGCCCTCACCCAGGGCCCGCCGGGAGTTGGCTGTACCCTTGCTCCCACCCGGCGACCCGCCTGGCCAGGACTCGGACCAATGTTTTCCCTCCCAGGATCCGGCGATGGGTCTCCCCCCACCTCTAGGATCCAGCGTTGCCCCCCCCCACTACAGCGCCCCAGCCCTCCCTAACACAGTTCAGCTCCCCTCTCCCCTCTCCCAAGTGTCCCCACAGTTCTACTCCCCTCAGGACGGCCTTTCTCGGGGTCTACCCCGCGGCTTCACTTCCCTCTCCCCGGGAGTCCCCACGGTTCAGCTTCCATTTACCCGGGTCTCCCCCAAGCCTTGGCTCCCTTCTCCCTGAGCGTCCCCAAGGCTCAGCTCCCTTCTCCTGGGTCTCCCTCCAGGCTCGGTTCCCCTCTCCCAGGTGTCCGCACGCTTCTGCTCCGCTCAGCCTACGTCATCCCTCAGCTGTGCTCCCCTCTCCCAGGGGTCCTCACGGTTCCGCTCCCCTCCCCCGCTTGGGTCGCCCCCGCAGACGCCCCCCTCTCCCCGGATCTCTCCAAGGCTCGGCTTCCCTCTCCAAGGGTCTCCCCCGCGTCCGGTCTCCAGGTCGCCCCCAGGGCCGGGGTCCCCTCCCCAGGTGTGCGCACGCTTCCGCTCCCCTCTCCCGGGTCTCCCCCGCGTCTCGGCTCCAGTCTCCCCTGCCCTCACGCGGCCTGGCCGCCTGGTCCCCAAGCTGTGGGCTCCCCGCGGAGGGCGCGGACTGAAGGCACTCACGGCGCGGCGCGGCGCGGGCGGGCTCCAGGGACCCGGCGGGCGTGCGTCCCGGGGCGGCGGCGGCGCGGGCGTGCGGCGGGGCGGCCGGCCGGGTGGAGCGCGGCGGCTCCCGCCCGAGAGAACCCCCGCCGTGTCATTTGACCATATAAGGAGACGCACGCCTCCGAGGCGCCGGCGGCGCGGGCTCGGCGCTGGGGCAGCCGCGCGGGGGTGCGGCGGCCGGGGCGCGCCCGCGGACCCCGACTCTTTGTTTGCTTTGGGCTACGCTCCCCCCCTCCCCGGGTCTCTGGTGCACGGGGGCTACGGGAGCTTCAGCCCCGGCGTCGGCTCACAGGGCCGAGTTTGGGGCCAGAGCCGCGCGCGGGCCGCCGCTGCCGCCCCCGGGGGCCCGGCAGGGGCGCAGCGGCAGGGGTCTCCCCACGCCCGGGTCCCGGGAACGCCAGGCCCGCGGAAGCCTGAGGGGGGGGCGGTGGGCCGGGCTGCTGAACCGGGGGCCGCCGATCAGCTCGTGCGGCGGCAGGAGGACAGAGCCTGGGGTGTATTTGCGCCCTGGGCCTTTTCCGCCTGACCCCGCAGACCCCCCTCGGTCACGACCTGCGCCTAGCAGATGGCCCAAAGGAATGGATAATGCCAGGTTCTTTGTTCCACCGGGCTGGGGCTCGGGAAGGGCCAGCCGCCCCCCCAACCCCCAACTCCTGGGGCCCGAGGGCTGTTTGGACGTTCGGTCCTTCCCTTGAGGGCGAGAAAACAAAGGTGAGGGGGAGAAAGTGCCTCCCACACTTAAAGCCCAGCCCTTGTGCCTGAAGCCCACACTTAGTAGGGACAGATGGCACCGCTCAACCTGCAGGACAGAGGGCACAGGCTGCGTCCCACGCCTGGGGAAGGGGGGCATCGAGACAGAAATGTTGGCTCTTGAGTGGGTGGCCAGCCTCCGCCCGCAGACACGCGGGAAGATGAGCTGATGGGGCCGCCGCAAAGGCAGAGCAGAAAGACGGTGGGCAGGCATGCTATATTTAACAATCTGTGCTGCTCAAAGGAGGAAGAACGATTTGATTGTTCTCTCTTTGTGGGTGCTCAGTGTCTGCTGGTAGTTTAGACTCCCAGTGGGTCTTCATCATGGAATCACAGAACTTGAGAGTCCCAGCCGCTATCACTCTACCTGAGATCTCCTTTGATTCTCACCCCCTTAAGATAAGGATTAATATTCCAGTTTTATGGTGAGGAAATCTCAGCTCAGAGAGATTTGCTCAAGGCCTCCTGAGAATAATTAGGCCGGCTGAGATTTGACCTGGAGTCTTTCCATAGGCAAAGCCACGCAGGTAGTTTGAAGAAGAGAAAGTCACTCCAGTGCCCCCACCCCCCCAACCCGGAGGGCTGAGACTTGCCACAGCTGTGAGCCCACCCAGCCTTCCTTCCCCCATTCCTCCCGGACTCTACAGGTTCTCAACAAGAACGGGAGCTTGGGCTCCAGACCTGCATTCCCACTGATGGAGCAGGACAGTATCTTCAGCAAAGTGTGTATAGACAGTTATCTAGATTTGTTGTCTGTATAGTTGCAAATTACAAAATGATCTCCGGGGGGTAGGGGTGCGTGGGGGAGGGATCAAAAGATTTAACTAGCTGCAATGAACAGCGTGGACTTGAATGGATTCTGAAACGCAGAAAAAACTATTTCAAAAATCAATTTTCATGAGACAGTTTGGGGTAGTGTGACCCTAACAAGATAGTTGATGATGTTGATACATTAGTATTAATTTATTTTAGGTGTGATGATGAAGTAATACACATATTTTAAAAGCCCCTGGTTTTCAGAAATAGTGCCAAAATATCTACCAATGAAATAACATTATGTCTGAAATTGTTTCAAAATACATTGAGGTGGGGGTGGGGCCAGTATATGAAATAGTATCAGCCATGGATTACCGGTAACTTGAAGCTGGGTGACGGGATGTGGGGTTCATTATACTAGTCTCTTTCCTTTGGTAATACTTGAAAAATTATGTAATGGAACATTTTTTTTAAATTACAGATGCACATACCATTTGGTTTTGACCCAGGATTTTCCCTTACAGGAAATTATCTTACAGATAGACTTGCTCATGTGTAAACTGATACATATACAAGAGTAGTCCTTGTGAAATTCTTCGTATCAGCAAAATATTGGACCATGCTATATGTTCATCAACAGAGACGAGTTAAATGTTGTATAATATGGTAAATATTTTAGAGTTATTTCTATTCATAGCTGTTAAAAAGAACAAAGTAGCTATATTTATTATTTATTGATTTGATCTCCCAGTTATGTCCATGGAAACAACAGTAGATAGTAACCAGCCATTTGTGTTGAGAAAGGAAGAGAGGAAGATCACCTATGTTAGTAATAGCGGTCTCTGGGGAGATCTGGGGAGCTTGGGGTCAGGAGGGGAAGGGCGACTGAGTTTTACTCTATACCCTTTTGTTTCTTTTAAACTTTGAGCTGTGTAAATATTCAAAACATAACCATATTTTTCCAATCAAAGCAACATGTGCTCCTTTTTAAGACAAATAGGAAGCAAATTTGTTAAATAGAATTTATAGAAAATCAAGGTTTGCTGGAAATAGTGGCAAGAGAAATACAATTCTAAGCTGAATGATACGTACTTTTCTGAACAATTTTAGCCAAAGGACAACTATTTTAAAAACAGTTTGCTCACATGTAAAATGGGTGAATAACATACTTGGCAAAATTGTTGGAAAGATCCTTTGAGATGACTCATAAACCACTAACCAGTATTAGGACAGTCCTTGGCCATAGTAGGCACTCAGTAAATATGAGCTTTTATTCCATGGTAATTTTTTTTTAAGTTTATTTACTTTGAGAGAAAGAGAGCGAGAGCGAGAGAGACAGAGCGCACGCGCACACACGCGCGCAAGTGGGGGAAGGGCAGAGAACAAGAAGGAGAGAGAATCCCAAGCAGCCTCTGTACTATCAGCACTGAGCCCCACTTGGGGATCAAACTCTGGAGAGTCATGGGATCCTGCCTTGAGCTGAAATCAAGAGTCAGCTACTCAACTGAATGAGCCACCCAGGCAGCCCATATTCCATGGTATTTTATTTGATGGTAAAGTGGAGATGAATTCGGAATAAGAGGGAAATGTGAAGGTGGTGAGAAGGTACAATCTTCTAGTTGTAAAGTAAGTCCTAAGGATGTGATAGCATGGTGACTATCGCTAATAATACTGTATTGTATATTTGAAAGTTGGTAAGAGATTAGATCATAAAAGCTCTCATCACAAGAATAAAATGTAACTGTGATGGATGTTAACTCGACTTATTGTGATCACTTAGCAGTATCTTTGAATATCACATCAGCATGCTGTCCACCTGAAACTAACATAATATTATACGTTCCATATATCTCAATAAAAAAAAGGGAAGGAAACAGACTTAGTTCTCATCCAGAAGGAAGGAATAAAGTTGAGGTTGTATTCCAAAGATAAAAGATTTGTCTTTTTGAGAGAAAAGTTCTCTGCTGCGGATACAAGCCGAATTCATGGAGGAAAGAAATTAAGAAATTATATTCTCTGGGAAAGGCACAGTGGCAACTGTGAGAGGTAGTTCACGCTTCTCATGTTAATTTCAACTCTCCTGTAATTCCCTCAGCCACCATGCCTTAACTTCTTCCTCTGCCGCAGGGGTGGTTTCAGGGATGGGGTAGCTAGGAAGCAGGGAAAGAGAGGGAAGGCTGTAGGGAGTAAGCCAGCGGTTCTCAGAGTATGGCCAGGGACCAGCAGCATCAGGGTCAACCAGAAAATGGTTAGAAGTAAACATTCTCTGTGTTTTAACAAGGCCTCCAGGTAATTCTGATGACTAATAGTGCCTTGAGGTAAAATACTCCCTAGGGTTTCCAACTCTGGACACAAGTAATTTACCAGAAACCCACATGTTAGTTTCTAGGGGTGGGGGAAATGGAAATAGATTCACTAAACATAGACTGGGCTTTGGAACTCTAAAATCCAATTAAGTGCAAGTATTCCTCTGCCAGGTACTTACAGGAGGGAAGTACAGGCAGAAAATTCACAAGGCAAACCCTTGCAGCCTGTATGTCAGTGATACAGATCTGAAGCCTAATTCCTCTCTTCTGAAAGGCCCTGAGAGGAAGGCACTGCTTCTGGGAGGGTAGTCAGACCTGATGGTGGGGGGAGCAGGTGGGTGAGGGGCACACAGGCAGGGGCCTCCTCCTGACCTTGGCCACATCCAGGGTACTAGGAGACCTGACCATCACCAGGAAGAAAGGGACAACACAAAAACATGGGTGGAAGGTCAGACCTCCCTATGTCCTTACCCTAACTGGCCATTTCAATGAGGATTTTTATAGCACTTCTCACAGGCAGAACTCTGCCCACTCAAAGCCTGGGCAGGAAGCTGTTGGATGATTTGCCCTTGATTCAGAGGTAATCATTCTTAATTGCCTCAGATAGTTGGAGGGTGAGTGTCTAACATCATAAAAGCTGGCGGTCAGCCCTGAGTTCTTGCTATGCTCCCAGGAGGGAAAAGGGGTCGGGGGCAGGTCTGTGCGCGTCTGCCTACCCATGACACAGCGCCACCCCAGGATGTTGGCTAAGACACATGGGCTCACTTTTTCTAAAAGTATCATTTGCCTGGATAGAATAGGAACACCTCTGTCAAAGTCGACCGTGCAGGCAGGACGCTCACCTGTCTGTGCCCATGAGCTTGGTCCCAATGTCCCCTCCAGCAAACTGAGGAATTTGGTCTGGTTATACTACAGCTCTGTTCTTGTAGCTTGTTCTAAACGTTGCCCCTTTGCCTGTTAAGACTTTCAGGAAAAGCCCAGCCCTTCATAAAAGAGCCAACTCTTTCGCTTCCGCTCCCCGCTCTGGCTGTGCTCTGGTTAGGAGGGAAAGGCTTGGCTCATTCTTAAGATGCAGAGTTTCCATATCCCATTGCTTTGTTCTCTCTTTTGCACAAACTGATTTACTGGATGCAAATAGTCACAAGTGTTCAAAACCTCAAAACATGTCTGGCTTCGAGCCAAATCCACAAACTGCTCCATGCTTTTCTGAGTTTGCCATTATTGGTTAAAGCTTATTTGGAGCATTTCATACAAGTTTCCACTGTGGCTTTGATAACTCATTTAAGAAAGGTTCTGTTTGGCAGCCTAATGGCCAATAAAATGAAACCGTCCACACCACAGTTCATTTCTGTCAGGCTCAAAGGGCAGTTGTGGATCAGGAAATGTTACTGAACTGTTTCAGATGAAAACTTTCTAATGTGGGCCCTGAAAACATTTGCTTCTTGTCTGAGATCTTCCTGTCTCTGAGTTCAGCTTTTTTCTTCAATAACCCAGTCACTTCTCTGGCTGCCAACAGTTTTACACTTTTTTCCTCTGTCTGCTCTTCCAAAACCCATTTAAAAGAACAGTGCACAAACCTGGCAAAATCCTATTTTGAACGCACCATGTTTTCTTCCCTAAAATACCGGAAGCACTTGTCTGTGTGGCCTCTGACAGTTCTTCCTGGGGTCCCTGAAATGGGAGGGTGCTCCCTTCTTTTTCAGAATGTTGACTTTGACCCACACTGAAGTCACAGTTCTTCTTTGTGAATTAACTTTGACCCAGCCCCGTAATTTTTAATCCCCGGCTCTCTCTCTCCCTGCCACCAAAGTCCTCTCTGTACTATTTCCACTTTGATCAGAACGAAAATCCAGTGTTCTAGCAAAGATGAACCTGGGCTGCCCGGAGGGGAGGGTGGGGCAGGGCTCTAGCCCAGGGGGAAGCTGGGTATGTGTGCCACATGTGACCTTTGTGTGTCCTCTTTACTTAACCTCTAAAACAAACGATGACCTCTCTTCTCTCCTCCAAGAGTTATTTGAAATTATCAAGTCCTTCTAGAAGTTATTTTTATGGCTAATCAACCACTGACAATTTTCTAAAAGGTCTCCTGTCATAGAAATGACTCCACAGCGTGTTGTGTGACGTTTGTTTGTGTGTGATGAAGAACTTTATTTTATGTTGTCTTATGTTCTTCTAAAAAAACAAGGGGAGGGCTATCTTCCGCCTGGTTCAGAAAGTGCTTTAACATCCGTCCTGAGAGGCTCAACAGAGCTTTCTGGAAGGGCCGGGCTTTGTGCTCATCCTTGTAATGGTACTTCACCGCTGAAATACCGGGAAAAGATTTCCTAAAATGTCTGACCTTCGGAGTATCCTGGCAGTACTATTTGTCCCCCTCCCCCCAAAGAATCTTTTAAAATTCTGGGCCATCCTAACCGCACAAATATTTTTGGAAACTTCTGCACAGTTAGAGATGCTGAGGAATTATTCTGTAACAGTTCCAGATTAGTCATTGCCTCCTACAGGGATCAGGGGCTCCAGTGGCAAATCACTGTCAGATACCCAAATCCTTTATTAGCTTTCCTTAAACTCTTAGTAAATGCCTCTTCTTTTCCCTGCCTTCCTGCCTTCCTCTCTCTCCCTCTTGCCCTCCTTCCCTCCCATTATTTCTCTCTCCCTTCCTTCCTCCCTTCTTCTCTCCCTCCTTCCCTCTCTCTCTCTCCTTCTCCATTTCTTTCTTTTCCTCCCTCCCTCTCTTTCTCCCTTCCTTCCTGCCTTCCTCTCTCTCCCTCTCTCCTTCCCTCCCTCTCATTCTCTCTTTTTTCTCCTTTCCTTCCCCCTCCCTCCTTCCCCCTCCCTCCTTCCCTCTCTTTCTTTCTCTCTCTTTCTTTCTCTTTCTTTCTTTCTTTCTTTCTTTCTTTCTTTCTTTCTTTCCTTCTTTTTCTTTCTTTCCTTCTTTTTCTCTTCTCTTCTCTTCTCTTCTCTTCTCTTCTCTTCTCCTCTCCTCTCCTCTCCTCTCCTCTCCTTCCCTCTCCTCTCCTCTTTTCTTTTCTTTTCCTGCCCTCCCCACTGTCTTTCTTTTGCTTTCCTTTCAACAATTTGAAATTACACTTTCTTCTTGCGGATGACCTTATCATAACCACATGGCTCCCTGACCTTGTTACCATGTTATGGACCCAGTTCTGTCTCCCACCCTGTTTGTGTGACATGTCTGTTTCCCTGGATCAACACAGGTCCCTTGAGTTTCCAGGTCGTGCTGAAAGCAGATGAAGGTATTGCTTGAGAGGTTTTCTATTTCGAAGAGTATGTTTGGCAAGTCAGGTCGGGAGGACAGGGACTTCCCTCCTAAGTCAGGAGGTCCTTGAGACCCCTTCCTACCCAGACTCTTGGCTGCCACATGCTCCACCTGCCACCAGTGAGAAAAGATGGCTTTCCTCCCTCTGTTCTGCCTGGCAAACTCTTGTGCCTCCTTTGAAACACAGATAAAGTATCTCCTCTGGGAAAGCTGCCTGGAGTACCCATCAATAGCCTTGCTTTTGACCATTCCATACTGTCTCGTCCTTCCCTTGTTTATAACAATAGAGGTAAGACTGTGAGCCCCTTATGGCCAAGGTTGGAGACATTCATTTCTGCATTCTCTGCAACTTGGTCATTATCCACTGAATTCAATTCAGGTTTCCTGAAAATGCCCAAACCAATGTGGGGCTGCCATACAAGGGCTCAGATGGGCCTCCTGGAACCAGCCAAATTCATCCCATGGCCCATTTGGGCAGACCAGTTATCTGGGCTTTGCACTGCGATCAGACTTGCAAACCCTTGCATTAAAGCGAAATGCAGGGCCTGTACTCCCCGGCAGTGACAGATATGATCCCGGAGCTGCTCTTCCAGCATTAGCTGGAGTGCTCCCAGGGCTGTCTTCCAAAGGGACCTTAAGCAGCTGAAATGAGGCTGCAGGAGGGTCCACAAGTGGCTGTTGAAGGATAGCACTTCCGCCTCTGAGTGTCTAGCTCTTCCCGCTGAGGGAGCTGCGTCTCCTGGCGTGCCCCTGTCACCCCCTGCCTGGGCCTGCCTCAACCTCAGAGAGAGCAGCTCATCCGTGGATAATGAACAACCTCCAAGTTGCCATGCAAAAACGGACGCCACAGTTTCGGTTGCTAATTTACAATTGCAGTTGCTAATTCACATTCACAACCGAATTAATGAATTCATTGGCTTAAAATGATGCTTGGGACATGCTTGATTTGCTGTTAAATGCGTTAAGGAAATATGTCTATACAAATGGGAACATACAAAACAAAGGTTCTTCTCCCACAGAAATTGATAAAGGTTCTGTCCTCTGCAGCTGCCTGGGCATGTTTGGCAGGCCATTTGTCAGAGGGTCTAATTGCGGTAGCCTATTTAGCGATATCCAGCTCTGCTGGAGAGGGGTGTCCCCACCCCAGAAATGTGCTTTAGATGAGCAGGCTGCAGAGATGAGCCCACATAGGATCACCCTTTCCCACCAAATGTGCTTTACAGCAGAATCACGCATTCAGAAAAACTGGTGTATTTCCCTCATTCACTCGTATTGCCGATGTATAAACATTACCAAAGGTAGACCAAATGAATAAGCTTGTACTCTCCTTCACTGTGGCCATCCACACTCCCAAGTCATGGGATCCACATGTTGACTTCCACATCGCCAGACAATAAGATTGGACATTTCCCAGCCGAGATTAGAAGCAACACCCTGCACTTGCAGAACCTTCTGGGAAGCGCCCTTTCCCACAGCTGGTTGGGCTTGCCGTGAGAGCTCATTTACTTTGGATGGGTCTCTCTTGCTCACTTGCAAAGGGCATGCACGAGCAGAGGGAGGACAGCGGCTCCTTGCTCGAGCAGAACTAATCAGGTCTAGTAGACAATGAGTGTAAACTTGACATCCCTGATTCTGGAATGCAGAGTTTAGAGGAGCCATCATTCATCATCACTGTTTCAACACATGTTTTCTTTTCTTTTTTTCTTTTTTTTTTTTTTGGTTGCTGATACGGTGGCATTTTTGTGTGTGTGTAAGAAAGTGAGGTGGGTGTAGATCAGAGGCAGAGTCTTGGAAGATTCATTTCTTCTCTTTTCTGTCTCGGACTCTAGGAGGAGGGGTGGTTTTAGGGGGCTCTGTATCCCACATGGTACGGCGGGGGGTGGGGGGCAGGTAGCAGAGCACTGGTTCAGGGGAGGCCAGGAGAGCCGGCAGTAGTCACCAGGAGTGTGGGGAGCCTCCCTACGGGCCAAGGACACAGCCGGAGGTGGTGGCCGGAGGTGGTGGCCTGGAGGGCTGAGAGGGGGCTGTGACTCAAAGGCCAAGAATGTCTCTGCAACCGAGCTTTGGGACACGGAGAAGGGGCCGCGGAGGCCTGCTGGGTAGACTGGTCCAAATGAGAACAAAAAGACACCGTGGGTGAGACAACAGAGAAGTGAGGGAAGGAGAGAGGAAGAGAGGGTAAAAGCAAGTGAAAGCAGGCTTCCACCTGGGAAATACACAAGAAGCCCGCACATGGCTAGTTAATTCACGTGGACAGACAAGGTACAGGCTACTGTTCACCTGCCGATCCCTGGAATTTGGGAATGGTTTCAGAGGAAGAGGCAGCAGTTACCCCCAAACTCTCTCCACGACACAGCTTCACACTTAGTTTCGGCCATTCCAAGGGAAGCCAAGACGTTATAAGCCCCTCAAGGGAGCAAATCAGGGAGGGGCAGAGGGCATTTACCAGCTCCTTAGGTCAACCCCCGAGGTCACGGTAAATGGTACATTTTGTTCGGGAGTTGTTAAAGTAGCTGTGTGTAGGACTAACAGAAGTTATCCTTTGGTCTTGCTACTATAGCAAGTCCTATTTACGATGCAGTAGTAAATGATGATGTTCTTGTTTCAATGCCTATCGAGGTTCTTGGTCCCAGAGAGAAGAGGCAGAGGGGTAATATCAGATTCAGCCTGGAGCTGCCTCTCTCGTCCAGTGTGGACTCCCCGGGGCAGAGGGGGTGGGGCTGGAGCTGCCTGGGGAATCAGGCTGGAAAAGCATGTGACTGCACTTTTCCACGGAGCAGGTAACAAAGCTGTAGCTCCGTAAGAGTGTCTCTGCCAGGAGGACAAGCCGACTCCTGCCTTGTTCCTACCACAAGGGCTTGAGGCCAAGTTAACTGGAATGAAGGGACATTCCAGAGGATGAGGAATACCAGGATCACTGGCCTGGTCACCAGGCTGGGGTGGGGACACTGCAATTACCATGCGCCCCCCGGCAGAGCTGGGAGCAGGGTGCGTGCTTTGGGAAGCAGAGCACCAAAGATGGTGTTCGCACCAAGGTCAGGACACCGGGAAGCAGGAGGGCAGTGTAAGAGGTTCGTCTCCCAAATGGAAGCAGCTTGCCAGCTACACAGAGACCTGAGTTTTAAACCCAGGCAACTCCTCCACTTTCTAGAAGCCTGGAGTCATTCTCCTTTCATCAATCATCCTGACAATAATGGAGCCCATGCCCCGATGAAGGAAATAACCCCAAACAGACGTGGGGCCACACAGCCGAAGTGGGCATCACTGTAGGGCCTAGTCCTTCAATAGTTAGTGCTCCAAATGTTGGTAAGCTGCCCACCAGCAAATTTATTAGGGCAATGCCTTTTCAAGTCTCTTCTAACTGCTCATCTCTGGGAAACATGTCATATATCACACTGCTAGATGATGTTGGTGTCGAAAACCACATGTTGGATTGCCTTACTCAGACCAGAAGGATTTCTTGGCACAGGTAAGCAGAGGGAAGTTTATGGTATGTACGTTTTCTTGTGTCAGCTTGTGTTTCTGTTATGCTGGCAACCAAGGGATCCACTCAGGGAGAAGGAAATGCTGAAGTGCTCAGGAGAGGAGCAGTGAGGTGAGTAATTCTTTGGGATAGAAGCTTACAGCGCTGTGAAGCTGAATGCAGAAGGCAGTGGTCACAGCTTCGAGCATTCGAAAACGTTACGTGATAGAAGCATGCTGAGTTCTTTTGGGAATGGGCACACTGCATATTAAGCCAACCTCAGGTAAGGTGTCGTGGGATCCATACAAAGAGGATTTTTATTCTAAGGTTTCCAAGTTCCGTCTCATCGTTCACAAAATGTCTGCCATTTTGGCCCTGAACCCATGGCTCATTTATGAAATCCTCATGGAATTTAAAAGCAGGAGATGAGGAATATGAACGTCCATGAAGAACTACACAATGGGCCCCGTGAACAGCACATGTGTGCACACTGCCATCATCACTTTATTTGTTTATTTTTTTTTTCAGTGAGCTCTGTGCCCTATGTGGGGCTCAAACTCAACCCTGAGATCAAGAGTCCCATGCTCTACCAACAGAACCAGCCAGGCACCCCCGCCTTCATCACTTTAGATGTTCAGATTCATTCATTCTCATTTCAGTCATAAAACTGATCCAAAAACTAAGGCAGACTGACACCCTTTGTATCCTAAACTGTAGAACAAAATTAAAGGTCATCAGCGTAACTTCCTAGTATTACCTTTGAGTTAGTCTTAAGATGTAACTTTCAAAAATAAAAGCAAATTATAACTATAGAAAGAGTATTACCAAAGATCAATGATGTCTCATTCAGAGCAACTTTTAAAGAAAACAAAATGTAACACGCAACATTTTTTTCCTCAATTCTTTTCAAGCACATCATGATAGCCTTTGTCCCTTACTCTTGGTTTTAGTGAGAATCCTTTTCCCCTGCTCACCCAGATTCCTAATCTTTGAAATGGAGAATTTGTGAATGATCCTGGAATGTGGGACTGTTCTGACATTGAAAGCTCACAATACCCCCCTCGTGGCAATCGCATTGAAGACGGTGGGCACAAGGAAACTACTGGACAGGAAATTGCTATTTGCTAAGTAATTCACCCTCACCATGCTGCCAGCATGAATCAAACTCAGCCCCTCCCTTCCAAAGCTTAAAGTCCAGTGTGACCGGAAGGGAGGAAGCCAACTGGGTAAAGACGAAATTCCGATAAGATCTGGTCTGATTTAAGATATGAAAACTGTTCTGGGTATGTATCCCAAAGAATTGAAAGCAGAGTCACGAAGAAATGTTTGCACGCGCATGTCTACTGCAGCACTGCTCACAACAGTCGCAACGTGGAAGCCACTCATGTGTCCACCAACGGATGAAGAGATAAGCAAAATGCACACACTGGGATATTACTCAGCCTTAAAAGGAAAGGAAATTGGGTCACATGCTACAATGCGGATGAACCTTGAGGGCATTAAGCTATATGAAAGAAGCGAGTCGCAAAAGACAAGTGAATAATTTCACTTACATGAGGTTCCTAGAGTCTTTGAATCCATACAGAAAAAAAAAATAGAATGGTTGGTGCCAGGGCTGGGAGCAGGTGGAAGAAGGAATGGGCAGTTATCGTTTAATGGGTACAGGGTTTCAGTTTTACAAGAGGAACATGTTCTGGAGGTCTGTGGCACAACAGTGTGAATACGCTTAACACTACTGAATTGGACACTTAAAAATGGTTAAGATGAGGGGCACTTGGGTGGCTCAGTCGGTTAAGCATCTGCCTCTTGATTTTGGCTTAGGTCATGATCTCCTGGTTCGGGAGACTGAGCCCCTCGTTGGGCTCTGTGCTGATGGCGTGGAGCTTGCTTGGCATTCTCTCTCTCTCTCTCTCTCTCTCTCTGCCACTCCCCTCCCCCCCCCCCCTGTTTCTCTCTCAAAATAAATAAATAAACGTTTAAAAAATGGTTGAGATGGTAAAAACATGATGTAGAAAAAAGTGACAGGAACGCAAGAAATACACTTACATCCGTGATGGTTAACTTTATGTGTCAGGTTGACTGGGTCACAGGGGTTACCCAGAGAGTTAGGTGATCAAACATCATTTTGGGTATTTTTATGCGGGTGTTTTTGGATGAGATTGACACGTGATTCAGTAGACCGACTAAGGCAGATTGCCATCCCTAATGGTCCACAGAACAGAGAGACTGACTCCTGCAGAGTAAGAGAGAATATTTTCTGGTCTATTACCTTCAAGCTGGGACATCAGGGTTTTGTTTTTGTTTTTGTGTTTTGTTGTTGTTGTTGTTGTTGTTGTTTTCTGCTTTGGGACTCAAACTGAAATATTGGCTCCCCTAAGTGTTTAGCTTGCCTACTCACCCTGCAGATCTTGGGACTTCTCAGTCTCCATAATCTGGTTCGGTTTCTCTGGAGGACCCCGACTGGTGCAGGGTCTCAGGAAGGCTTCCTAGAATGGATGTCAACAGACCTGAGCTGTGACGGCAACTCAGCTGCACAGCATGAATGGGACACAGAGGCCCCTGTGACGTGACAAGGTCTGTGTCAAGGCTTGGTGCACAGTTCAGCATTACTAGAGCCAGGGATGAGGCTGAGAGGAGGTGAGGCCAGCCCACGGAGAGCCTCATGTGCTATGCTGAGGAACTTTGTCCTACAGGTCAGCACTTCCCACCCAGGTCTGCAGACAGTGGTGTGTAGGAAGTGCCTCCCACAAGACACACACAAGCAAGCACTCAGGTTAAGGTCAGATTGGGCTAATAATTCCTTGGCTGAACTAGTGAACAGGTTTCTTTACTGCAGGACTTTTCAGAGCCTTTCATGAGTTGGTGTGCAGCGTGAATCTTCAGGAGACCATGCTGTATTTTAACACAGACTCCCTCCCCCTGTCTAGTTCTGATACCTATTAAGATGGGGAAGAAAACCAGTTTTCACAGAGTGCTCCTAAGGATTAGAAGTCTTTGAAAGAGTTTAAGTAGTAGGCTGACCTGGCCAGTTCTTTGACTTTGGTAGATAAATGTGGCTGAAGTATAGAAATCTACCAAGGGCTCATTTAGGAGGTGTAAGGAGATATTGTCAGCATTCTGCCTAGATCCCGTTGGGATCCTGTGGGTCCCTTTTATTGCCCTTGGGCTACTGAGGCTCCGTTACTCCTCCTGGGGTGTCCTTCGCAAAAACTGACTGGTATAGGAATGTGAAAGCCCACCTCCCTTCCTCAGGCTGGGTCAAACCCAAGGCATGGTCTACACCCAAGAGTGTCTATGCGGGATCAGGCTGAAGCTGGCACTTGACCTGAAACCATGTCCTTCTGTACCTTCTTCCCCTTCCCTATCCCATTTCTCTGCTTCCTCTCAGACCCTACTGCTGGGAAAGCCAATCCAGGACAGCAGGCTGCTGTGCTGGTACTGTGAAAAGAAGGCAGGGAGGTAGTAGTAGGAATGGGGAAAGAGTATGAGTTTCAAGAATTTTTTAAAGATGTCAAATCAGTAGAAATTGGCATAGATGATTGGATACTGAAGATGAGTCTAAGACAATTTCAACCTTCTGACTTGGGTAACTGTAAGCTACCACCATCATCAGGAAAATAGAAAGATGAGTTTGATGAATTCACTTTTGACCTACTGAGACTGAAGCACTTTGGGGATGGCCATACAAAAAGCTTTTTCAAACCTGTCTGAACCTGAGATTCAAGGGGGAAGGTTAGAACTGGAGAGATGGACGTAAGGGCCATAAACCAAATGGTAATTTAAAACAAACAAACAAATAAACACAATAGAATAAGTCTCCCAAGAAGGATGGTGGATTGTGGGGAGTGGGTCAAAGATCAAGTTCCCACAACCTCTAAGGTTTAAGGGACAGGCAGGGAGGAAGTCCACAAAGACTGAGAAACGTGGGGTGGGGGTGGGGTCCAGGGAGACAGTGGTTAGGCTGACCACTAAAGTATTTCTAGGAATAGTGCCAGTAGTGTTGAATAAACTAGGGGCTGCTGGGAGTTCCCTGGACGAGGCAATATGGAGGCTGTTGGTTGACTTTTGACATCCATTTCAGTGAAGTGACAGCAAAGCCAAGTTGAGTCAGGTTGAGTCAATGGCGATTGAGGATGTGGAGATGTCAGTCTAAGAAGTCTGATGAGACTAAAGGAAACAACATAGAGGGGTTTCACAGATGAGAAAAATGAGGCACAAAGGCTAACTAGTGTGCCCCAGATCCGAGTTAATGGTGTGGGCAGCATTCAGATCAAGAGAGTGTTTGACCCAGGTCCTGCTGGATCGTTTCGCTTCCCTCATACTGCCTCCTGAGCAAGCCATTTGGCCGTTACCAGTTTCTGAACACCCACTGTGTCTCCTTAGAGTCTCTCCTTCTCAACTAGCAAAAGAAATAAACTCTCAAAAGTGCAAAGGCAAAGCCTCTCCACTGTTCCCTTTCTCTCTGTGGGCTCCCTCCTGCTTCACCCTTTGACAAAAATGGGCAGAAATTTTCCAAGATCAAGAAGCATAAAATCCGATTTTTCTTTCCCTGTCAGAAGAAGGAAACTTTCCACTCTTCTTAGAAAATTTCCATTCTCTTTTTAAAGAAGAGAAGAATACCATGTCTCCCTGGAGCTACTCTAGCAGTTAGCAGCTAAGCTAAATGCTGCTTACTGTATAGCTTTTTAATTACTCAGTAACCTGTCGCTTATAATTTTCTGTGATACAACAGTAGTTGAAGGAATGTCATATTACATACCTTGTCCCTAAGGTTATACTGGCATATATTTGTTGTATGTAAAAACAAAGGCACAATGATTTTTTATTCTATTCATTTAAATTAAATAAATCCAAACAATTCACCTATTTCTCCTATTCTCCAACCCCCACCCTCTGACAACCAGCAATCTGTATAGACATGTATATATATATATGTATATATGTATACATATGCATATATATGTATATATGTATACATATGTATATATATATATATGTATATATAAGAGAGATCATATGGTATTTGTCTTTCTCCATCTGACTTATCTCACTTAGTATAATGCGCTCAATGTCCATCCATGTTGCAAATGGCAAGATTTCCTTCTTTTACATGGCTGAGTAATATTCCACTGTATATATATATACCATATTTGTTTTATCCATTCATACGTCAGTGGACAATTTGGTTATTTCCATGTCTTGGCTACTATAAATAATCCTGCAGTAAGCATGGGTGTGCATATATGTTTTCCAACTAGTGTTTTTGTTTGCTTTGGATAAATACCCAGAAGTAGAATTGCTGGATCATATGGAAGTTTTATTTTTAATTTTTTGAGGAAACTTCCTACTGTTTCCCATAGTGGCCACACCAGTTTGCATTCCCACCAACAGTGCATGGGGGTTCCCTTTTCTCCACATCCTCACCAACACTTCTTATCTTTTTGATCGTAGCCATTCTCATAGGTGTGAGGTGATATCTTGTGGTTTTGTTTTTCATTTCCCTGATACTTAGTGATGTTGAGCATCTTCTCATGTGTAAAAGACTCAGTTTCGACCCCAGGAGGGGAAAATACCTTGCAAGTTTGGGATGTTGTCCTGTGGATAAAACATATGCATGGAACCAGCATTCAATATGCGGTGCTTTGTCACCATTGGCCAAAATAGGTAGACTTAGGGGTGAGAATAAGGGTGTCACCTCTTGTGATTAGAATGTCTGAAGGGTGGCAGAATAGGCCACTCAAAATATCGCACTTGGGCATAAGGATTATTTTAAGCTAAAAGCACTTGAAAAACAGCAGGTGCAAGAAGAATGGTCTCCACTGTTTTCTTCCTGAAAGCAAGAGATGTACCCCCATGTGAAAGATGTCCTCCCTGTGCCAGGAGGGAAAAAACCATTCTCATCACCAGATGGGGAGCTGAGGCAGAAAAAAATCTATTTGAAGAGACCTTGTTAAAATACCTCTTATCTTTCTTCAAGTTCCCCATCTATTCTGTTACTTTGCCACAATTGCCTCTCTTTGTACAACCTGGCATAGAAACATATGCCCAGCACCCCTGTGGGTCTTCATTGTCCTGTGGAGGCTCCCACATACATGTAAGAATCTGTGTGCTTCTCTCCTGTTAATCTTTTTATGTCAGTTTAAGTCTCGGACGCAGCTGGAGACCCTACCAGGGTAGAGATAAAGTTTGGCGGGAGCCGCCATCTTGATTCCTGCTAAGGGACAAGAGTCCCTCTGTTTTTGTGCCCAAAAGTCCGCACAGTGAACAAGTGTGAAGAAAATAGTTTTGACTTTGCAAACCCTTTTTGTTGTTTGTTTGTTTTTGCAAACCCTTTGAAAGGGATGCAGGGAGCAAGAACCACACATTGAGAACCACCGAACTAAGCCACTGTATGTTGGGCAGTTATTATGTTTTGTAATAGAGGTGGGGGTGGCATAATTTCAATCATCCAAGTGGATGGTGGAGATTTATAGGCAGCATGTGTAGCTCGTGTCTCACATCTGTTCTTAGTCCCGACTCTGCAAATGGCCATGGAAGGCTGTGCAACGTTCATGGAGACAGTGCTGGGCTGAATCAGCCAACCTTCCTGAATCCTTGGCCTTCTAGTGTGATGCTGTGATAGCCCGACAGCTGAGTACCAGAGTGAGCTTCCTGGACCATAGGGATACACCCCCCCGCCCCCCGACAGAAACCACTCATTTTCTTCCAAATGAAAATAAACCATAGAGACCCATGGGTTAAACAACACCAACAAGAACCAAGAGAGCACTGTGATCAGATGATCAGGTAGGTCCGAGTTGGCAAGTATCGAGAAAATTGGGTCCATAAAACTAGATACCATTATGTGTTCATTTTGGGTGAGATGGTACAAGGAGCCGTGTCAGCTCTGCACTTGCCACGTTTATGAGTATAACCGTGGCTGAGGTTGTGCTGCTGAGCAGTGTGCTGTGTCTTGTTTGAGGACTCCTCTCTCAAAACAAAAATAAAATAAAATAAAATAAAATAAAATAAAATAAAATAAACAAGGGGCGCCTGGGTAGCTCATTCGGTTGAGTGTCTGACTCTTGATTTTGTCTCAGCTCATGATCCCAGGGTCGTGGGATGGAGCTCCGTGTCAGGCTCTGTGCAGAGCACGGAGCCTGCTTCAGATTCTCTCTGCCCCTCTCCCCTATGTGTGTGCGCACGCTCTCTCTCAAAAATAAAAAAATAAAATAAATGAAAACATAAGGACTCATCTCTCTATGAAGTGTATTTATACACATAGCCCTGGGTCAGGTTCCAGAAGAGCATGTCTTGTCTTCTGAGAGAGATGCCACCGATTCCCCTGAATTACTTTGCTAGGATTATTGGAACAAAATGTCACGTGTCAGGGAATGGGAGGCATAAACCACACAAGCTTAGTGTCTCACAGTTCTAGAGGCTGGGAGTCCAGGATCAAAGACCTGGCAGGGTAGGGCCTTTCTGAGAGCTCTGAGGGAGGATCTGTCCCTTGCCTCCACCTGACTTCTGATGCCTTGCTGGCAAGCTTTGGCCTTCCTTGGTTTGTGGGCACATCGCCTTAATTTCTGCCTTTGTGCTTACATGGCATTCTCTGTGTGTGTTTGTGTGTCCCAGTGTGTCCTTTTTTCTTTTTTTATAAGGACACCAGTCATATTCGATAAGCACCTCCCCCCCCCCACCCCGCCAACTTATCTAATCATACTTGCAACAAACGTATTCCCAAACAAGGTCGCATTCTAAGGTACAGCGAGTTAGGACTTTGACACAGGGATTCTGGAGGTACACAATTCAACTGATGACACCTCTACTAATAAAAGGAGCAAATTGTTCACCACTAATAGTGGCAAGAGGGAGAATCGGAGGGACTTGGGTAGAAAGGGGGATGGCCAAGGAAGAGCTAGGCGTCAAGGTTTGGGAGAAAAGGGAAAATGCATATGTCTCCCAGAGATGCCAAGACACTCAGCTGCAGGAGTTCTATCCACATCCAGGAACGGGGCCCTTGAAGTTGTGCAGAGCCCGCGGTGGCCCAGTGGCCCGGTGGCCCTGTGTTATGTGTAGGTCAGACCCACGGGAGGGCTGTGGATTCTGGTTACACTGCATGCGGTCTGGGCTCTATTGATGAACAAGGCTCTCAGGTGGGAATAAAGTGAATGTAGTCCCTGCCCCAGAGCTGCTAGCTTGTTACCAGCTTGGAACAATGGCCAGCTTCACGTGGAGTGCCTGGGACAGAGTCCTCATAAATTTGATTCAGTGCTTGTGATCTGGGGCTTCATGGCGGTGTTTCGCTCTCCTTGAGGTTATCGGCCAGGGCTTAAGGAGGAGGAGGCCAGCAGCCCGCAAGCCTGGTCACTGGATGCTAGGTGTCAGACGAGAGTGTTCACAGCGAGTTCACGGAAAGCGAATGCTTCTGAGCAGCAAGATGAATCCGGTCCTCGTTCCACGGATATGGCACTGTTAAATCAAGGCGTATCTACCACTGGGAAGCACGGCTCTGTGCTGGCCTCATAAATCGCAGTCCCTGCCATCAGGGACTCAACGTGCTAGGATCCAATTTTCCAGATTTGTTTCTTTGATTGAATGGAAAATACATTTCTATTTCCTCACCACACTATTTTTATATTTGGACCAGAGTTCAGTACTCAATCTTCTTGTTCCCCTCGGCCCTCCGCCTCTCCCGGAGTCCTGTAGTTGAGTGAGGGTCGGCCAGAGGACCTGCCCCCGTGCAGAGAGGCAGTGAAGAGCTGTCTTTCCTAGTACGCATGCAGGTCCTCCTCGAACCCTGGGCCGGCTCAGCAGCGATCCAGGCCGCGATGAGGATCGAAAAGGAAAGGCGATAATAAGAAATAGCTGTTTTGGCTTCCTTTCGTGTCATTATGCTCCTACTTGTGACTTGGTTGCCTTCTTACTTTGGATTTTTCAGATGCTCATGTCCTTGAGGAGGAGAACAGGAGTTTTGTGCACTATCCCTGATTCCTGGCTTTCCCAAGCTGGTGGCCAGATGAGTTTGGGGATGGGTGTCAGGTATGGACCTGTGCACGGGGATTGCCCGGGGCCCAGAGGAGATGGATGGTGGGTGCTTCTCAGATAAGATAAAGCTACGGAGGAAGTAAAACTGTCACGGGAACAATGAGTCACCTACAAGGACAAGCATGGTTTGTTTGTGTGTGTGTGTGTGTGTGTGTGTGTGTGTGTGTTTTAATTTATAGTTTCCTCATGTTTGATTTACTTTTTTTTTTTCATTACCACATTGTAACTCTAGATGAGACATGAAGCGACAGACTGAACCATAAGCCACTTAAAAACATCAGGACTCTTAAAATAAATTTTCTGCCAATTTTTTTTTTTTGTCCTGCCAAATGTGACTTATCTTTGACAACCTAATGACCTAGTAGCCTTGTACAAATATAATTATCTGCATTTTAGAGGAGAAGAGATTGTGGTAGAAAGAGAGGAAGTACTCGCTTCAGACCTCAGATGCCTCCACCCCGTTTTTGTAGCTGGAAGGCTGTTTATCTGACACCCTGCCCCCTCTGGTGGAAAGGTGTCTGCTCCCTCGTTGGCAGTGTAATGGTCACACCTTTTAAAAAAATTTTTTTTTAATGTTTATTTATTTCTGAGAGAGAGACAGAGCATGAGTGGGGGGAGGGGCAGAGAGAGAGGGAGACACAGAATCCGAAGCAGGCTCCAGGCTCTGAGTTGTCCACACAGAGCCTGACGCGGGGCTCGAACTCACGAACCGCAAGATTATGACCTGAGCTGAAGTTGTTCGCTCAATGACTGAGCCACCCAGGCGCCCCATGGCCACACCTTTTTATCCTTGGGGCTGCCTTTTCCTAGTGGACGCAAGGTTTTCCTAGCTGCATTTGTCAAAGTGCTCCGAGCTCTTGGCAACAGACTGTTCTTGACTCCCATAAGGAAGAGAAAAGAGAAAACATTTCCAGCTTTCTGAAAGGCAACATGCTTTCTGTCTTGGCCACTTACCATCATCCCCAGCCCCACCCGAAAAGATCACCATTCATTTGGGATGTACAAAAGCAATTGCATCTACGTTACCTTAACCAAGAGACAGAGTTCCATAATTCAAGTCAAAAGTAACTGAAAACAATGAAAAACACATGGTAAAGAATGGAAACAGCATGTCTGTTAAAATACCTTTGCAGTTTGCTTTATCTCTCCTTCCAGACATCCTCCCTAGGGTGGCTCCCTTCTTCTCTCCCCCAGCATCCCCGCGTCCCCCTTTGCCTAGCCAGCAGTCATGAAAAGCAGCCTTTGATGTGGGGGTAACTGCTTAACCACCTACCCCCACCCCTTCTGCCAAATTGCAGGGATCGGCTGGAAGCCCAGCGCTTGCTGCAGAGACCCTGAAACAACGCAGAAGGGGCCAGGGCCTCAGGCTGTGATTTGTTTTACATTTTCTGTGGTACAGAAGGGAGGCGAATTAGGGGGTGCCTGGGTGGCTCGGTCGGTTGAGCGTCCCACTTCGGCTCAGGTCATGATCTCGCGGTCTGTGAGTTCGAGCCCCATGTCGGTCTCTGTGCTGACATCTCGGAGCGTGGAGCCTGCTTCTGAGTCTGTGTCTCCTGTCTCTGCCCCTCCCATGCTCATGCTCTGCCTCTCTCTCTCTCTCTCTCTGTCTCTCAGTAATAAATAAACATTAAAAAAAAAAAAAAGGAGTGAGTTAGAACACACTGCACAATCAATCTGCGCTTGCACACTTAGACACAGAGAGGGCTCGGGTAACAGATGCTCCAGAAGTGTAGACTTCCTGACCACTAGCCACGTTGTTGTTGTTGTTTTTTTTAAGCTTCTCAGAGATTTCTACTCACATGTCCCTTCCACTCTTTGGTGAAGACACTGGCTTCTGTTGTCATTTTTTTCTTTTTTTTTTTCCACAAAACTCCCATTTGTACCAATGATCGGGGAGGAAACCATTTCACTGGTTCTAGCCTCAAGGATCAAGTAGCCATCTGCAGAGGGAAGAAGCATGTATGAGGAAGCAAGGTGCCCCCGCCACTGTTAGGGTCCAGGAGAAAGGAGAAAGGAAATCTGCAAATTCGGTTACAGCAGCGAATCTCCAACACTTTGACAGCAACCCGCCCTAGGAAGTGCATTTTTAAAGTCACAACCACATCACCTAACCCCACGCGCCGCCCTGAAAAAACACCGTCACGAAATAATTCTTCTCCTTACGATGCAAGATGCATTCTGTTCCTTTTTATTCTTTTTTTAAAAAGTCTGGTCAACATTATGTTATTTTTAGAAATATGCAGGTCTCAATCCGGTACATAAATGTTATGGCTCACGGTGAAATTATGAAACGGTCCCTTTGTTTGAACAACTCCATTGAGGGCAGGTGCAGGCAAGGGAGAGTTTCTTGTGAACTCATGGTTCCCACATGACCTTGTGGAATGACAGAGGAGAGGAAAAGCACCCGATTTAGGAAAATGTCCTAAAGGGAAATCAAGCTGTGAGTTGGGGTCTGCAACTCTCAAACGTCAATCATCTCCTGGAGAAAGACACACACGTGATTCTAACTTGGTGGCCTGTATCCTAGCATCTTAAACGAAATCCTGCTTCTGGGTTTCTTATCTTCCTGGTGAAAGTAATAAAAATGTCTGTGGTTTCAGGAAACTTATGAGCATCAAATAACCCCTCTACACCGTCGTTAAGTTTCCAGCAAAGGAACCCCACGCCAACGGGGGACCTTCCTGCATATGAATGAAGCCTGGGGCTCAGGGACTGCATCTGCCAGTTACACCTGTTGACCTGGCTTACCTATTAAAAGCGCTCTCTTTCCCTTTCGGAGTGCCCCAGTTTGCACCATAAATTCTATGGTCACACTAACATGGATAATTAAGGAAGTATGTCTATAGCACACGAACTATATTATTATTATTGCTTGGTCACAAAAACATATAGACCATGTGTTTATTCACCCTTGCTTTCTAACCTGTGAATACTTTAAGGCAAGTGTTGGAATAATGCAAATAGGTACCCGCTTCTAAAATTCAAGGTCATGGTAGTCATGGAGACAGAAGCCTCCTGCAGTCTTTGCCCCAGCTCTGCCTACCTGGAGGCACTGAGCCCTTTTCACTGTGACAGCTCCTGAGCCGTCTTCAAGTGGAAAGGGGGAATATGTGTATATTTAGGGACAGCCCTGTGCCACTCGAGGCGAGGTCGGGATGTAGTTCAACTGCCACAGATTTGGGAGTCAAGGGCTTGCCGAGCCGTGGCCACCCCATCTTCCCCGAACTGCAGTCCCTTCCCAGCTTCTGCTCTCCCCCCGCAATCCCACTTCTTCTGCGTCCACATAAGGCTTCTGCCTTATTTCCTACTCCCTGGTGGAGGAGGGCTCTGTCCAGACCCTGGGAAATTGAAACCATCATGGCCACCAGCCCCATGTGGAGGCCTGCCACCACCTCGTGTGGCTGACACATGGTCTCACTGGCCCAGTCCCTTTGTTCCTGGTGCATCAGACTGCTCCACAGCTTGTTGACTTTCCCAAGGTCCTTGTGGTTGAGACCTGGGCCACCTCCCTGTCCCAGGTCACCTGAATCCCTGGGCTGTGTGTGCCTCACCAGAGCACCCTGAGCTAGATTGCCCCAGCTTGTCCCAGAACCTCTGGGGTGTCAATGGGTTCTTCCTGGTTTGCTGCCTTTGCAAGGGGCATCCTGGCTCCAGCCCACCCTGGACTGCCCGGACCCCTCACTCCTGTGGGGGAGCTTGGACTGTCTCCAAGCAAGGCTTTCGTTTCCTCTTGGCAACCACTTTTATCAAATGTCTGTGGTTTCTTGAGAGTCAGTAGTTATGTTTGAGGATGAGGCAAGACTGGTTATCTTTAAGATAAAATGTCTGTTGGAGTTAACCGTGTTTGGCATCCCATATTACAGGGGAGCAGGGTGGAAAGGGGCAACACTTTCTGTTTACTGTCATATACAAAGCTCAACTCTGGGATCCAAGCTTTCCATTTTCCCTTCGTTACGGCAAAGGAAAAAAGAGTTACTAAACACCAAAGGGCTTGCTGTGTAATACAGCAGTGTCGTGGTCAAGAAATTGGCTAAGACTCAAATCCTAGGTCTTTCTCTTTGCAACTGGTAGGCAGAATAATGGCTTCTCAAAGCCATCCACGTCCTCGTGTCCAGAATTTATGAAGGGATTTTGCAGATGCGATTGTGCAAAAGGTTTTGAGATGAAGAGATTATCCTGGATTATCCAACTGGGCCCCATGTAATCATAAGGGTCCTTACAAGGGGAAGAGGAAGCAGGAGAGTCAGAATCAAGAGAGACTGAAGATGTTACATTTTTGGCTTTGAAGGTGGAGAAAAGGGCCACGAGGCAAAGAAGGCAGGCAGCCTCTAGAAGCCGGAAGAGGCACAGGCACAGATTCTCCCCCAGAGCCTCCAGAAGGAGCCCAGCCCTGCAGAAACCCTGATTTTAGCCCGCGGAGACCCTGTCAGAGTCCTGACCTCCAGAACTGTGAGAGCCTCAATTTGTGTTGCTTTCAGACAATAAACGTAGGGTAATTTGTCACGGCAGCAATAAGAAACGCATACGACAGCTACGTCTGCTCAGCCAAGGTAACTCCTCGGATTTCTGTCTGTTTCTTCACCCGCACACTGGGATGATAACAGCGCCTGCACCACGTGGCTGTTGTGAAGACAAGAGCCATCATCCCCATTTTACGAAGTGGGGTTCTGGGAAGTTAAAACCTTGCCTGAGCACCTTGTAATTGTCAGAGCTAAAATCCGAGCACTCTTCAGCGCCGTTTTCCTCCCTTCACAAAACGCAGGTGTACCGGGAGTTTTTTGTGCAAACGAAATATACGAAAATGGGTCATTTGAGCCTCTACCTTTCAAAAACACACTTATGTAGCACCTACTGTGCCCCATTTACGGTTGCAGGTGATGGGGATACCTCAGGGAACACAACCAAGACTCTCTGCTTTAATTGGAGCTTACATATTATTACGGGAGAGACAGATGCCAATACACGTGTCCCTTTGTGGGTGTATAAGTGTGTGAGATGATAAGAGCTTTGAAAAAAAAAAAAAGAAAGAAATCGGGGTAAGAAGTAAATCAGGGCAGGGAGCTGGAGAGTGACAGAGAGTGTAATTTCAGATGGTATGTTCAGGGGTGGTGCTTAGATGTGGTGGGAAGGAGATGTGTGGTTTTCTGGAAGGAGAGCCTGATCGATCGGTGGCACCAGCAAGTGCAAAGGTCTGGGGGCAGGGTAACTATCTGGCACAGTTGGGGAAAGGCAGTGTGACTGGAGCATCCTTTACAGAGGGGAATAGGGAGGAGGTGAGGTCAGCTGGATCATGTCATGCTCTGTAGGTTACATAGCATTAGGATTTTATTTTGATTTGGGAAGCCACTGGAGGGTTTATGAGCAGGCGAGAGACACGGTCTGATTTAAGTTGCAATTAAGATAACAAATTTTGAGGGGCACCTGGGTGGCTCAGTTGGTTAAGCGCCCGACTTAGGCTCAGGTCACGATCTGTCAGTCTGTGAGTTCGAGCCCCGAGTCGGGCTCTGTGCTGACAGCTCGGAGCCTGGAGCCTGCTTTGGATTCTGTGTCTGCTTCTCTCTCTGCCCCTCCCCCTGTCTCTCTGTGCTCTGTCTCTCTCATCAAAAATAAATAAAATATAAAAAAAAAAAAAATTAAAAAAAAAGCTAACACATTTTGAAAAGAGACTTGTGGTTCAGGCGAGCTCATGTTGGCTTCTGGGGCTGCCTTAGCTGTTCCTGCCTGAGGCTGGCAGAGGTTTGAAGAGGCTTCCCAGGAACCGGTGAAGTGTTGTGTATAAAAGTAGAAACAGCCCCAGGTGGGGTTCCAGGATCCTGCCGGAGCGAATTCACAGCCAGACCCGAGGATTGGCTACTGCAGCTTCTTAATAATGAAGCCGAAGGGTTTATCAATTCTGTCCAAATTTCATTATTTCAGTGATTGTTGAACATGTCACTGTGAGTTTCCAAACCTTCTGACTTAGTGAGAATTCTATTTTAATTAGAAGATCCTCAGTCTGCCATTCTTGTTTCTGTCTGAGAGTATGTTAGACATGGCATTGGGTCGTGAATATTTCTCCCCTCACTTGGATGATTGCCCATGCTGGTTAATTCCAGCGACAACACATTTGCAGCTGCTCATTGGATCTTTGCATTTTCAATTTGCAGGAGTAGACAGAGGGGTGCCTCAAAGGAGTTTGGGCACTTTCAAAACCACTTGGCTTTCTTTGCATTGTGTACACGTTATTCTGTTTTCTCGGCACCTAACTGATGGGAAAGTCTCGTTGACGTAGGGACCGGAAGGGCATAATCTTTGGTTCATCATTCTGTGTAGTTAGAGGCGGGGTTGTGAAATAAAGAGACTGTTCTTTCTTACTTGCTTTTTTGCTTACTAAATTATGTTTAAAGAGAGCAAAATTGTTGTTGTTTCCTGATAAATTAATTGATTCTGAACAAAGTTGGAGAGATTTTGACGAAGGAACTTCATGTCTAGAATTTATACAGCATCTCCAATCCTCGTTCCCTTCCTTCAACAGCTCCCCCCCCGCCGACACTTACACATACACATACATCACACCACACACTTAAACACTCACTTTAAATTCCATCTAAAGAGGCATTATTATTATGATCATTAATTATGTCTTTGTGCTGTGTATCAAGGATGGAAAAGAAATATCAAACCTCTCTCCAAGCCAGTGTTACAGAAGGGAAACGTACTAGCCAACAAAGAAAACTTCTGGCTCCTTCCTACGCATCTTAACACTTCTTACCCCTGAATTAAACACAATTTAGTCCAGCAAATATTTTTTAGGCAACTGCTGTGTACAAGGCACTGTGCTAGCTTTCAGGAGTATGGCTAAGAAGAGTAACACTCTTCCCATGCTCTTGAGAAGGTGCTGAAAATGAAGGAAGAATGTAAAAAAGAAAAATAAAGGGTAAGTGGAAAGCCCTCACTCATTTTTAAGGCGAGTTTCTTTCTCCATCATGGAGACTTTTCCAGCAATCTCTGGTCGGATTCCTGTCAGCCCTGGCCCCCGTACTGCCTGGGTTCAACTCCCAGCTTCCCCACCTACTGGTTCTGAGCACCTTACTTCTCAGCCCCTGGCTGTCCTCATCTACACACTGGGAAGCCAGGAGGGCTCCTCACAGAGCTGCTGTGCGGATCACACGAGCATGTGGGTGTGTGCGTGCGTCTGTGTGTGTGTGTGTGTGTGTGTGTGTGTGTGAGTCACACACGGTGGCTCTCACAACAGTGACCGCAAGACAAACACTCACCCCCAGTCAGCTACTGTCTAACCCAGAGCTTCATTCTGTTTTAAGTTTGGAATTCAAATTGGTCCCAGTTCAGATTCTTTACAGAGAGGTTTCTTTTTCTTTTTTTTTACTTTTTGACTTTGGGGAGCCAGGATACCTCTTCATTTTTAGAAGTCTTTAGGTATTGGTTTTTAGAAGGGTTCAGAGAGAAGAAAGAGCAAGGATTGTCCCTAAACCGTTGTCCCTAAACTACCCCTCCCTGCCCAACACACACACATTTCGCTCATCTTTTACCTGTAGGACCACCCTTCACTCTGTGGGCAAATCCCATTTATTTCCATCTCCATACTGTTCACATTCTTCCCCACCTGTCTCTGCCTTTTATAATTCCTTACTTCGTCTAGGCCCCATACCTCTGTCGGTATAAACTTTACCGCATATATCCTTCCTGCAGGAATATTGCCCACCATTTCAGCTAGTGCATATGCCTTTCAAACCACACTATTCATTGCATATGACCTTAAGATTGTTCTTTTGTGATTCAAATGCCAACCAGACTACCAACCTTGAAGCCAGACCAATTTAAACTTGGTTGCACCTTCTGCAGTGGATAGCACTGTTCTAAGTCAGTTTCCTTATCTAAAAACCAGGACTAATATGCTTAATAGACTGAGCCACCCAGGCGCCCTGGGCATACTCTACTCTTGAGCAGTTGCACTGTTGATCATTTTCATTATTATATACATGTTGTCACATTGCTCTTTGTGCCTTTGTATTATCCATTTTGTCTCACTCTGAGGGAAATGAATTAGAGAGAAGTAGAATAATCAACATCACATATTTTGTGTGTTTTTGTGCTCATGCTAAACCATGGGCTGACATTTTGCAATTAGTCTAGATTTATCAGACAAGACTGAGCCCAGACAGAAAGCACTCTGGTGGCTTTTACTTAACATGAAAATAGTCAGTTCCTCCTGCCTCTTCAGATACCCTTACCAGCTTCATGCTGACTAGACACTCCCAGGCAGGGAAAGAAGGCTCACTTCCTAAAAACCAAAATGAAATTCTTGCACTTTCCCCTTAAAATCTAATTATACATATCTTCCTTATTAAAATTAAAAAAAATTTTTTTTAACGTTTATTTATTTTTGATACAGAGAGAGACAGAGCATGAACGGGGGAGGGTCAGAGAGAGAGGGAGACACAGAATCTGAAACAGGCTCCAGGCTCTGAGCTGTCAGCACAGAGCCCGACGCGGGGCTCGAACTCATGGACCGCGAGATCATGACTTGAGCCGAAGTCAGCTGCTTAACTGACTGAGCCACCCAGGCGCCCCTTAAAAAATTTTTTAATGTTTATTTATTTTTGAGAGATAGAGAGAAACAGAATGTGAAGGGCGAAGAGGCAGAGAGAGAGGGAGACACAGAATCTGAAGCAGGTTCCAGGCTCTGAGCTGTCAGCACCGAGCCCAAAGCGGGGCTCAAACTCACGAACCACAAGATCAGGGCCTGAACCGAAGTCAGCACTTAACCAACTGAGCCACCTAGGTGCCTCCAGATTATACTTTAAAATTAGTTATATTCTGATAAAAATTGCTTATCTAAAGCTCAGTTTATGTTTTTTTTTTTTTTTACTACCCATCATTATTATTCCCAGCTATTATGGGTATGTTAATATTCTGGCTAAATGAAAGAAGTCACAACATCATGTAAAGATCACCAATTTTCAAAGAATTAAAGTTTGAATACATGGTAAAAGGACATCGATCATAAATTGAACAAAAGGTAGATTAGCAAATAATCTGATCATATATATATATATATATTTGTTAATTATAATTTATATTTCCCTGTGTAATTTGTTTTCAGATCCATTTTAAATATATCAATCTGGATAACATAGTGAGAATTTTTTTTTCCCTCTTTTGTAAAGCTAGTATTAAATTAATGGCTGGTCTTAAAATCAAGGACCTCTTTGAATCAAGAAATTATTAAGATAAAAATGAATGTGCTAAGACTACACATAAGTTTTCATTTTCTTCTCTCTGCTGGTATTTTCATGGGTGAGCATGTGCACAGTAAGAAAAAACAAAAGAAAACATAAACACTGTGAATATAATCTCTTCACCTCTTTGTTTAGTGTTGTTAAAAACAAAACAACAGGCCCCAAATGGAGTCACTTATGCTAAACTCCACGTCACCAAACTGAGACTTAAAATTAGTTACAATACCGGCCCCTTCCAAAAATGGAATTGTAGACCAGTCGATCAGGAATCCCTTAAGCAGCAATAGTTAGGTCATCTGCTGGATTGATGCCTGCCATTCCCTAAACCAAAGTAGCCTTGCAATAACCAGTCTACTTCCCGCCCCCCGCCCCCACACGTAACTTCCTTGTTCCTGCTCCCTTCTGTCTATAGAAGCCTTCCATTTTGCATAACTCCTCAGAGCTCCTTTTTACCTGCAGGATGGGATACTGCCCAGTTCATGAATCGTTGAATAAAACAATATGATCTTTACAATTTACTCAGTTGAATTTTGTTTTTTTGACAGCGGGGAGAAGACGATTTAAACTCAGTTTCTTGGCCACCTATTTTAAATATGAAACCCTTTAGACACCAGTAGATAGTTTGTAGGTCCCTGTGTTAAGGGCTTACCAGATTACAGAGAGAATATGACGTGGCCTAGCCTCAGGGATCTGCAACCAATGGAGAATTCTGGAAGCATTCAATGGGATGATGAAATTTAATAGTGCAAAATGTGTTCAAAGGCAGGCAAGATTGCTGAATATGTTTAGGGGAAACTGAGCAACTCTTCATGGAAGTTACATATTGAAATATTTTCTTTTTTTTTTTTAATTAAATTTTTTAAAAAAATTTATTTATTGAGAGAGAGAGAGACAAAGAGAGAGAGAGAGAGAGAGAGAGAGAATGAGGAAATCCCAAGCAGGCTCTATGCTGTCAGAATGGAGCCTGACTCAGGGCTTGGTCCCACAAACTGTGAGATCATGTCCTTAGCTGAGATCAAGAGTCAGATGCCTGGGGCGCCTGGGTGGCGCAGTCGGTTAAGCGTCCGACTTCAGCCAGGTCACGATCTCGCGGTCCGTGAGTTCGAGCCCCGCGTCAGGCTCTGGGCTGATGGCTCGGAGCCTGGAGCCTGTTTCCGATTCTGTGTCTCCCTCTCTCTCTGCCCCTCCCCTGTTCATGCTCTGTCTCTCTCTGTCCCAAAAATAAATAAAAAACGTTGAAAAAAAATTAAAAAAAAAAAAAAAAAAAAAAAAAAAAAAAAAAAAGAGTCAGATGCCTAACCAACCCAGGCATCCTAGAAATATTTTCTCAATATTGGAAAAAAGCACCCCAAATGTAATCGTCTGAGTTGGTTGATTAGTTGGCTATGTCATTAAAAACAAAAACTCTTGTCAGATTAGCTAGATCTCAAAATGTAATCGGTTTTCTTACAACACACCTTGTTATAAACTTAGCAGTAAAAAATTCAAATAACATTTCTCAAGAAACAAATAAAACAACAAGAGACCTATACAGAGCAAGTACGTGATAAGACAACATCAGCCAATAACCAAGTGTTAATACTGTCTTTGGGCATCGAAGTCTTTAAAAAAAAAAAAAAAAAAACTGGTCTGACAATATATTTTTTTTAGATTGGCCCTGATACGGTGCCTTGCAAAGATTATGACTCTAGGACATTTGTATGTATGATGCCTATCGTCATAATATGTCATTCCATCAGTATTAACATCATTGTGCAACCGGCCCAGCATTACTCAGTCCTGCGCATGTGCTCATATCCTGCTCTAGAAATTAGTAAAATATTAATGTGGTTCCTTTAAGCACACAACAACTATCTGGACTTCTGAGCCATCAGCCATAATAAGTCACCTTGCATAAACATACTTTCCAAGGGTAATCAGACTCGTCAATAATTTGCATCCTCACCCCAGGCCATCCGAAAATTCTGTCAGGGAGAAAAAGCTCCAGGGCACTGTGGTTTTCCCCCTCCAGTGTTTATCTTATAATTGTTTTCTTTTTCTTTTTCCTCTTAAGAAAAAGCTTTCTGGTGTTCCAAACTCAGTGTAATTCCTGATTCGCACTCCGAGAGGGGAAGATGAACAAAGGGTTCTCTCCAAGTTCTTTATATTCCCGGAGGCACCTGCTGTAGATCTGGGGAGGGCAGGTTCTGTTCTCTCCCCACAGCAGGAGCTGGCTGCTGGTGGGAGCCAGCTGCCGGTGCCACCTGGGTCTGTGCTTGGGGTCCGCAAGTCCACAGTGCCGGAGAGCTCCCTCCAAGGGCACAAAGGCTGCACGGCTGGCATCTAAGCCTGTGCAGACACGGGAAAGGAAGGGTGGCAAGGGAGAGGAGGAAACTTACCTGTCCTGTCTTCTGCCCTCCAGCCTGACCAACGGGGACCACGGCAGCACAGGGCCAACGACTCTGTTGGATTGCCCCAACCGTGTATGCAGCTGCTGGCCAGGTGCCGCCTCTTGTCAGCAGGGCTATAAATAAGGCACTGTCCAGAGCTCAGGAGATAAGAACCCAACCCCTTGCTCCCGCAAGCCTTTTAAGGTATCCAAATTAAAGGAGCCTCAGCCCCCAGATGGGAAGGGGCTGCTGGCTCCCCATTTGGCCTGCCCGCCTCAAGGACATCCCAGGCCCCGCATATGTTCCAGCAATTCAAAGAGCAGTGGAAGGGGGAAGCCACAGGGCTGGGAAGGGATCTCACTTTGTCTGACAACCGGCAGAGCCTCTGGGCAGGCTGCCCGAGGCTCCATTGCTGGGAACCCCTCAGATTAGGGGGCTCGCCTGGAGGCACAGAAGGGGAAGGAAACTTCCCCCAGACCACACAGTGCCTCTGTAGGGTGGTGTGGATTTTTATCACCGCCTCTTGGAAGGAGCACACTGACCATCTCCCCTGGCTTCAGGGGCCTTCATTTGGGTGAAAGAGATTCGAGGAAGACCAAGGATTGGCTTAACACTGGGCATGTGGGAAGCTAGAAGAGGAGTGCATTTACAGAAGCCCTCTCTCCCCAGCCTCCCGGCTCATGCATGGTTGGGAGGGATGCTTGGGCTGCCAATCCCTTTCTTTATAGAGTTATTATAGAGATTTTTAGAACCATAGGCTAGAAGAGGAGAAAGAAGACAGATTGGGGATGCAACAGTTCCTGAGTCACCCCTGAATTTCTTATTTCCACAAGGCGTTTCATCCATGGCGAGGGGTGGGGAGAAGGACAGCCGGGGTCGGCTATTTGCCAACCGCCGTCTGCGTTACCACCGCCGCGGCTCCACATCTGGGAATTTATCCCGAGGAAAGAATCGTGGATGTGGACGGAGATACAGCTGCAGGGACATTTCTTGCAGCTCTTTGAATAACTGGGGAAAGTTGGAAAGAGCCAAAATGACTAACAACAGAGACTTAAGGTTAAACGAGGAATAGTATAGCTATAAGGGGAACCCTGCAACCTTTAGAAATGTCATAGAAGAGTACTTAATAGCATAGCAACAATATTATGACATACTGGTAGTAAAAATGCAGGTCACTTTAAGGGAAGGTTGCTGGGTGTATGTGCAAGAAGTTGCTCCACACGCATACTCTGGAAGGAACGTGCGCCTAATGTGAAAATGTGGCTATGGCTGGATGATGGGATTACGGCTGATGTCGTTTTCTTCTTTGGCTTACACGTCGTCTCTAAATTGCTGGCGATGATCTTGTGTTACTTTTATCACAGGAACATTAATTTCGTTTGAAACCCAAGTTTCTGAAAATCAGAAAAGAGCTTTTTGTGTTTCTGCATTAATGGACCCGACTTGATTTTAGGATTACAGAATTCCTTGGGGTCTCCCCAGTATTTGGAAAAACCTGTGTGGGGGTCAGTGGCTTTTTTTTCAATACCGATACGAACAATATGATGTAGAACGCCAATAGAGTCCCTGAGCACCCCTGTCAGGGCGAAAGTGAGTCAAGAAGAGAGAGAGGAGAAAACAACCACAGCCACACAAAAGAAAGTAAAATATGCACAAAGAGAAAGAGGAATCTGAAAATAAGAAAGCTTATGTAATAGGGGTGATAGAAAACACCCATCTGCCCTTTATCTGACCTAACCTGTCCCCATCTATGCTCTGACTGGGACATAATAAAGGCTCTCTGTGCCTTCTATTCGAAGAATGTGTCCTCCTCAAGGCATTTGAGGGGGGACTGTTGGGATGGAGGCTCATTGTTGGGATGAGCGCTGGCTGTTGTATATGAGCCAATTTGACAATAAATTATATTAAAAAAAAAAAAAAAAAGAACATGCATGTCCTGAAGACGCCTTCCTTTTTGATTGTATTGGATTTAAGGAATGACCTCCACCTTGACTGTGTATGTCAGTGACATGTGCCACTGATACGTGTAATTGGAAGAGGGGCTCCCCTCCCCCTGGGCTCCCAGGGCTGGAGGTACAGCAGGGCCCTAACACTGTAATGTCTGCTCCTCTGGCTGCAGGCACTAGACTGGGGTCCCTCTATGGATAGGACCTGGTCTACAGCCCACAGTGGGTGGTGTCAAAGCTTTTGCGTCGCGTTGCTGTTACAGGAATAGGCTCTCTCTCAGACACCACCGAGTGACAGAGCCTGGAATCTGAAGCTGAGCAACGCTCAGGACTGTTCTTTGGAACTTGGGGTGCCAAAGATCTTCTTGGATGGCCCCGTCTGTGTTAGCTCTAACCACCTTCCTCAGGTTTCAGCCAGCTTACTCACGGGCATGTGCCCTGCAGATATCTGATGAGAAGGGAGACTCTGGCCTCAGGTCAGGCCCTGCGGGTCGGGGCACAGTGTCCCTCCACAAGGGAAGAGATTAGTGCAGGGGAGGGTGAAGGGGGCTCCTCTTGGAGGAAGTTGGGCTGAAGCCAGGCACTGGAGCCTTTGTGACAGGCAGCCTATTAGGGCTGCTGTACGGTCTCACCAGCCTGTGGGGCTCTGGCCTGAACTCCAGGAACAGCTGTTGGAAGCATCCCGGTGTGCCGTTCTCCCTCCTCCATGCTGACTCATTCCCGCCCCTTCACAGGGGCATACTGCATGCACACAGTCTTGGGGTGGGTGGCACCTGACACATTGTGCCTGCTGACAGTCACCCCGGAGCAGACATATGTGGGAGGGAACAGCATCTGCCTTCGGAGGCTGCGTCCCAGGATCTGAGTGGCGGTCAGGGACAATCGGATGTGGATGTGGCTCTTGCTTCTCTTCCACAATAACGACAGAAAAGGCTGACAGGTGTTTCTTGGTCCCATTTCCTAAATCCCAGAGACCAAAGCCAAAGGACATATAGGTCTGGAACAAACACTGAAAAAATTTATTTTTTAATATTTATTTATTTTTGAGAGAGAGGCAGAGTGCGAGCAGGGGAGGGACAGAGACAGAGGGAGACACAGAATCCGAAGCCGGCTCGGATGACGCCGCGGGGCTTGAACCCTTAAGCCATGAGGTCAGGACCGGAGCTGAAGTCGGATGCTTAACCGACTGAGCCACCCAGGCACCCCTGGAACAAACATTTTTATTTGATTCAGCAAATATGCCTTGAGTTGCCGCCCAGGAACCAGAAACTGGTAGGCGCAGGATGGTAGGAAGATAGAGACCCCTCCAGAAGACGTATGAGCCCTAGAAGTGTGCTCCTGGCCACCAGCCTGCTTGAGGGCACCCACCACTGCCAGCATCTCTGCTCCCGGGGCCCATGCTCACAGGGCCTTCGCCCGTGGGGCTCATGAAATCTCACTCACCCATCAGGACTCTTCACTTTTTGTGAAATAAATATTCACTGAGAACGTTCCATGTCCCAAGCACTTGGCTAGATCCGGGAGCCTCAACTCTGAACACATAGAAGACCCTTACCTCGAGGAGCTTAGAGTCTATCAGCGGTTGTACTCACACAGCCCGTGAGCCTGAGCCTCTCACCTTAAACCCGGAGCATCTTTCTCTCGTGGTCACTGTAGACGCCATTGACTGTTGCTGCCCCATACTCACCCCTGTCACCAATGCTCCTTGCTGTGGTTGGGTTGGGCAGGCTTAACCTTTCCGTGAAGCTGTTTCTGCTGCTTCTGGAAGCTACCAGAGCTGAGTTTTATAAGTGGGATAGGATGCCTCCCTCAGCCACCTGAGTGGGGCACTAGGCCCTCTGCTGTGGATCCGGGAGCCAGAAGCCTGTGCCTTTCATCCGTCTCCAGGGCCAGGGTGGCCTCCTAGCCTGCTTGCTGCCGGGACGGCCTTTTCCTCCTCACCCTCCCTGAGATGGGAAGGCCCAGGGAGCATATGCCCCTGACCCTAGCTGGAAGGAACTCGTCTCCTTCACCCCACACAGATTTTTCCCCTGTTGGATTAGTAGATTCTGTGGCAGAAGAAGATGAGCTAGTCAAGGAGCCAGAGAATGAGGAGCCGATCAGGAGAGGAAGCACTTAGGGCGGAGGCCAGAAGCCTGGAGGGGACGGACGGTCTCGGGAAGGAGGGCCTAGACCAGCGTCACCTCTTGTAGGCTGGGAAGAGCCAGGGTGAAGCAGAGTCCTGTTCTTCTATACGGAGAAGTCCTCAGATGCAGACCCAGCATGCGTCACGGGTGCCACAGAGAGTGGTTTCTGAAATGTGTTGCCTACTGAGTGCTTATCCGCAGCAGCGGGGAGGACGCGCCCGATCCTTGCTGCCATGTCCTTGTTTTCCAATGAATACTTTTCGTGATCTAGCGACTCCATTTGCTATCGCTGAAATCTCTACATAAACATTCCTTCTGCACTTCCCAGAATAATAAACAGGCCAGAAAGGCTGCATAAACGTCCCATAGTGTAAATACGTCTGCGAACGGCCCTGGAATGTTTCAACCTGAAAAACAGCATCACCATTTGTTGGTGTGATAGAGTCCAGGCAGCTCTTCTTTTTTGGACTTGGCTTCTGCTGAGCTAGTCTGGGTATTGAAATAAACCACGTTACCCAGCCAGACAGTTAACTCAATAAGGATGGGGGTCTCAGTGTCCTTCCTGTTAGCGGGCACATATGTGAGAAGAAAAAAGCCTCAGCTTTTCTCAGCTAAGATTCCCTTGATCCAACAGGTCACATGGCTTCAAGTCAGGTGACAAAAATACACAAAAATGCCTATCAGATCTGCTCTGGGAATCTTTAGCATGTGGTTCACATGTTGAAAGCAGCTTGGTGATTCTTTGCCTAGAGTTACTTGTAGTTCAGTAGGGATCAACAATTTTGATCAAAGGGACGGACCTTTAACTGGTGACCAGTTGAGACTTAATTAGGAGCTGAAGGAGAATTTGGGTCCCTTCCTAGCCTCTGCATCCAGACATGAAGTCTCTCCCAGATGTGACTCATCTGTTGCTGTAGATAATCGGCTATAATTAGGTCAGCAAGCCTATAATTCTAGAACCATTTACAATAATGGAGACATTTGCATGGTGGAGACATTAGAAAAACCCTCCCTGTCCCCCAGAGGGGTGATGTTAGGATTCCTGGAGTGGCAGCATGGAGGGATGTCTTCTGTTCCCCCCCCCCCGTGACCCCCACCTTGACCTTTGCTCTGTGCCCAGGAGGCTGATGTGAACAAGCATCAAAGGGTTCATTTGTTCTCTGGGTTTTGCTTGGGTTTAGCCAATAGAAGGAACCAGCAAGAAATCAGAAGACAGGACAGTGATGTCAGATTCTTGGTGCGTGGATCCTCCCTGCAGGGATGCCGCAGGTGAGCTGTTTCCCTCTGGGAAGGCCCCTCTCTGGGCTCTGGGAACAGTTCCTTCTCCTTGACCTAAGGATGAAGGGCATCATAACTCTCAAGGTTCTGCACTGGCCCTCATTGGTTTCCCCAAATGCTTCCCACACCTCTGTTAATAGTTCCTTTGTTAAAACTCTCCTCCTCGGATGCCTGGGTCGCTCCGTCGGTTAAGCATCCAACTTTGGCTCAGGTCATGATCTCCCCGCTTGCGAGTTCGAGCCCTGCGTTGGGCTCTGTGCTGACAGCTCAGAGCCTGGAGCCTGCTTCATATTCTGTGTTTCCCTCTCTCTCTGTCCCTCCCCCACTTGTGCTCAGTTTCTCTCTCACTCTCAAAAATAAATAAACATTAAAAAAATTAAAACAACAACTCTCCTCCAATGACCTCGGTTGGGTGTGGCATCTCTTTCCTGCCTGAACACTGATACAGAGGAGAAAGACTGAATGTCTTTGGAAGCAGTGAGAGAGACAAAGAACTGGTTCCATGTCTCACCCCTAGTCCCCCACCCCACAGAGCCGTGAATGAAAAAGAGGGGTGTGGATTCTCTGACAGGTGGGAACCTCTGTGTTGCTGCCACTGATGTGGACAAGAGATTGCCTTGGATGATGGGATTATCTGGCACTCACTGTGTGGGTCACATAAGCCTCCAGATTCTGGTGCAGTGATGGTCAGGTAACCACCCAATGGTGCCAAGGGAAGAATTTCCTACCGTGTTGGTGGTGGTAGGTACCCAGAATCCTAATGAAGTTATTTTAAGGGAGATAAAGCAATATTTCCTGTAACCTGCATTTCTAGACTAAGATACACACATGCTTAATTTAATTTAATTTAATTTAATTTTAATTTTAATTTTATTCTAAAGATTTAAGTAATCTCTACTCTCAACATGGGGCTTGAACTCACAACCCCAAGATCAAGAGTCGCACACTGCACTGACTGAGCCAGCCAGGTGCCCCCACACGTGTTTTGGCAACAACATACCTGCCATTTATTGACCTCTTAAGATGTGTGAGATGCAGTCTGAGGGGCCGTCGTCCGTCCCTTTCTCTCAGTGAAACTGTGAAACACATAACAATTTTTATGGTAAACTAATCTTTGGGGAGCACGGGGTTAATGTTCAATGTTATTATTATACAGTTATTCTACTCTGTTTGTTTATTCTTCCTCCTACAGAGGTGGAGGTGGGACCTCGAAGCTGCAGGAGTCTGAGAGTCTGAAGGCAGATCCAGCTTGTCCCCAAAGACAGGGGCTTCCAAGAGCGGGAGGTTCACCAGTTCACAGGCACTGCCCCGGTTGCTGGAAACTTTCTGTTTTCTGAGTGCCAGTTGCTTTCGTCAAGTGGCTGACTCGTGGCCAGAAAAGGCAGAGGGGAGAAACAGCAGGCCTTCAGCCAACCTAGCCTTCAGCGGATAGACATTCTTTTCCCACCACTGCGCAAGCCTACCCTTCAGTGCTGCTCACTCATCAAAATGGAAACGAAGAGCACAGAGGAAGTGAGGAGAAGAGTCATTTGTCTTCTGTTTCCCTCATGATCAGGTGAGATGCATTCCTCACTCCTTTCCCAGATGACTAACGGGTTATCAGTGTTATTAATGCAATAACCCCTGTCAACCTATGTGTGCCCAGCTCTCTAGATCTAGATCTGACTTCCTTAGGGTCCAGGATAGCGTCACCTTGCTTCAAAAGGTCAAAGGATCCAACCAATTACGAAGCAAGATGGTTTTATGAGTCACTCAGAGCATGACCCTTATGACTCACTTTGGACTTCCAAAGGTTATTTTGAAATGTTCTAAATGCCCAGATTTATGGGTACAAGTTCCAGGGGAAAACGACAAGGTAAATGTATATATACCTACCTACGTACATATACACACACATATATATACATATTTTAGTTTATTTATTTAGTTATTTATTTTGAGAGAGGGAAAGAGCACGAGTTGGGGAAGTTCAGAGAGAGAGAATCCTGAGCAGGCTCTGTGCTGTCAGCGCAGAGCTGGGTGTGGGGCCTGATCTCGCAAACCGAGAGATCATGACCTGAGCAGAAACCAAGAGTCGGACGCTTAACTGACTGAGTCACCGAGGCACCTCATAAAGTAAATATTTACTTTTTTAATCTTATTTATTTTTTTTTATTGTAGTAAAATACACGTAACGTGACATTTACCGTCTTAACCATTCAAGCGAACAGTTCTCACACTGACGTGCGACCACCCATTTACCTCCGGAAATTTCCACCTTTCCAAAGTGAACCTGTGTGCCCGCTGAACTGTGACTCCCGTGTCCCTCTCCCCTAACCTGGAAGCCACTGTTCTTTCTGTCCCTGAATTCGAAAACCTTTGGGACCTCATGCAAACAAAATCCTACAGGATTTTTCCTCTAGTGGGAACAACAGATTATTTTCGTTTATATGCTCACACTTCACTTTGGACACCAAATGTGTGGGGTTTTCTCTACACCAATCAATTCTCCAGTTCTCTGGGACACGAATAGTGTCCTTCAATCCACTTCAGTTCCGACACCATCCACTTAGAGCAAGTGTCAGATCCCACAGGTTAAGGGGCTCAGTCCCACCAGACTGACTTGACTTCAGATGCCAGTCACGAGTCTGGGACTTCCTTCTGATTTCTGTCCAACAGGCTATACATCAGAAGTTCCTACACGCCCCCCTCCTTGGGTTCTACAATTTGCTACAACAGCTCACAGAACTCAAGGAAACACTTCATTTATGTTTATCCCTTGAGTATAAAGGATTCAACTCAGGAACAGCCAGACGGGAGAGATGTATAGGGCAAGGTCTATGAGAAGGGGCACAGCGCTTCTATGCCCTCTCCAGGGGCACCACCCTCTGGCACTTCCATGTATTCACCAACCTGAAGTCTGCTCAATGCTGTTCTTTTGGGATTTTTCTGGAGGCTTCATTATGTGGGCACAACTGATTAAATCATTGGCCATAGGGAATTAAGTCAAAGTCCAGCCCCCTTTTCTTCTCCTCAGAGGTTGGGGGGTGGGGCTCAAAGTTCCAACATGGTGGCTTCTCCTGGCAACCAGCACCTCCCCCCCCCCCCCTTAGGGGCTTTCCAAAAGTCACTTCATTCACTTAAACTCAGGTGTGGTTGGAAGGGGCTGGTTACGAATAACAAAAAGTGCTACAAAGTTGTTGTTTCAGAGCTCAGGACAAAAGCCAAATATTATAACAAAAGGCGCCCCTTTTGCTCTTATCCCTTAGAAATTACAAGGGATTTAGGGGACGAAGAGCCAGGGACAAACACACCCAATGTCCTCAAGTTTCACCCATGTTGCAGGTGTCAGAACTTCCTTTTTTTTCTTTAATTTTAATTTTTTTTTTTGTTTTTGAGAAAGAGAGAGAGAGAGAGAGAGTGGAGATGAGGGGCAGAGAGAGAGGGACAGAGAGACTCTTAAGCCCAGTGCGGAGCCCCACAGAGCCGACATAGGGCTCAATCTCACGGCCGTGAGGTCATGACCTGAGCCAAAATCAAGAGTTGGTTGCCTAACCCACTGAGCCACCCAGGTGCCCCAGCATTTCCTTCCTTTTTCAGGCTCAATAATATTCCATCGTATGGACAGAGCACATTTTATTTATCCACTCGCTGGTGGATGGACCCTTGGGCGGCACGAGGTAAATGTTTGCTTTTTCCATTAAGTCCCCTCATACTCTTCAAAATAAACATGGGTGAATGTAATTTAAAAATCCGAAGAGTTCAGCCCTTGTGCCTCAGTTAGGATGAATATCAGAAGAGCGGGTGCTTCATGACCCTTTCCCTACCTTAAAGTCGTTAGCACCAGTTAGGAAGCATCAACCAGTTTGTTGAAAGCTACGCCACCGTGAGGGGCAGTATGTCTAAGACCTTGCCTATGGAAGCACTCTGTAAGGGAGGTGAGACTGTCATTTTCTCAATCCAAAGGACATGGAGCACTGTCCCGCCACCCCGCCAGGCCCAGGGGCAGAACGGGAGGGGCGCCGGCCCCGCTCTCAGGGAGCTTACAGTGGCCTCCGCTCCCCACGGCATGGGGACTGCACTGGTCCATGCAAAGACGGAGCCTGGGTGGCCCAGGTCCACTCCTCAGCCCTTCCCCTGCCCGCTCTGCTCTGCAGCTCCAGGGCCATGTCACCGGGGACATGTCCCAGCTCCTGTCTCTGGTTGCTGCTTCCAGGGGCTCAGCTGGGGGGGGGGGGGGGGGGGGGAGGGGAGATGGCTGCAGGAAGGGAGAGTGGAAGTTTCTCCCCTCTGCCTATGGCAGTGTCTCAGGCAGCAGCTACCGCTCTTGGTCCCTGTCCCCAGCTCCTGGGTGCCCTCATGCTGCCTCTCACTGAGGCCCACGGTGGCCTTGTCCTGCTCATCCCAGTTCTGTCTTGGCTCCTCTATGGCCCTCCGCATTATATCCCCTCCGTTGAAATTACTTAACGTGGATTCTGTCTTCCTATTTAGACGTTTTCAACTCTTTTTAGAAGGACACACAGATTTTGTGCCAACTAAAGTCTCATTATATATGAATGGACAAATGAACTAAAAATGTATCAGTATTGTGAGTCGACCTAATTTATCTTCTCATGTTTAAGTTAGCTTCTTATCCTCTAAGAGCAGGAGAGAGATGCTTCGAGAAGGCCTGTTCCTTACTTGTCCCTACTCAGTGACTAGCAGGTTGTAGGCGGAATTAGCTAAATGTAGCCCACATTTGGGAGAAACAGGGAGGTGGGACTATGTATCTGGAAGGAGCAAGAGTATGTTTAGTTAAAAAAAAAAGCTGCTCAGGTCGTTCTAATGAATCTTTGCTTCCACATCCAGCTTCTCTGAGAACTGTCCTCAAAGGCGTTTAAAACAATCCTCCCTTAAGAAAAACCTAGAGGGGCTCCTGGGTGGCTCAGTCGGTTTCGTGTCGGACTCTTGATTTCAACTCAGGTTATGATCTCACCGTTCGTGAATTTGAGCCCCGCATTGGTGTCCATGCTGACAGTGCGGAACTTGCTTGGGATTCCCTCCTTCCCTCTCTCTCTGCCCCTCCCCACTAGTTTTCCCTCTCTCTCTCAAAATAAATAAATAAACTTAAAAAAGAAAAGACTAGAGAGCAGAATCTCTTGTGTTCCTTTATCTTGACCTGCCATAGACGTATTATTGAAGACTTACTCTATCCAATAGCAATATACTTTGAGAGTTTTGTTCTTTCAGTCATTTGTTCATTCATGCATGCATTCATTCATTCAATAAAATCCATTCAGATTGCCTTGTAAGGGTAAGGTGTTATGTCATTACACACGACCCTCAGTATTCATTTCTCCCAGTGGCTTCTCCTTAGCTTATAAAACCTCTGTTTTTGCCATGGTAAGGGGAAATTTCCAGATGAAATCCATGGTTAGTGATTCATTCCTAACTCCCTTAACTGACTTTTAACACCTTGTTTTATCTTTATTCACTCGTTAGCTTTGTGGAGTAGAATTAAGTTTGGTCTAGGGGTGTCTGGGTGGCTCAGTCAATTAAGCATCCGACACTTGTTTTTGCCTCATGTCATGATCTCATAGTTGTGAGATCAAGCCCCACATTGGTCTCTGTGCTGACAGTGCTTGGGATTCTCTCTCTGTCTCTCTCTGCCCCTCCTTGTTCTCTCTGTCTCTGTCTCTGTTTCTCTCTCGAAAAAAAGTCTGGTCCAGTACCATTTGGAAACTATTATCTCATGTACATCAAATTGTTAGCAAAGAAACAAACAGCTTTAAAACTAGCAGCTTTAAAATCCCAGGAGAGGCTAACCTTTCAGACTGCCGTCACTGATACTAACTTGTGCTCAGCACATGTGCACAGTTTAGACATCAGACCCAAGCGAGAAAGAAGTCTTGGAAACACAGTGCAACAGCTGTTGCTGTGATAACTGATGTTTATTTTCTGTGACCATCTCAGAGTCACTTTTGGCACCCGGGATCCCAGGCCCTGGCACTGGTCTGGCCAAGTGCTGATGGCGAGCTTCTAGAACTACGGTGAGGGGAACAGGTTTATTTTGATCTGCTTAGCACTATGAAGAGAATTTACGAATGGGAGTAGAGACTGGTTCAAGAGGCAAGAGTAGAATGAGTGGTGAGTTACCAAGGAAAACACATAGAGCTTCTGAATTTGGAAGCTGGATGTCCAACTAATCGTCAGGTGCTGAAACTCATCCAATGGGCTATTTCATACGATTGAGATAAGGGAAGACATAACATTGAAACTGACGAGAAAACATTGAATCGGGTCACATTAAGTGGCAGAAAATACCATATACAAAGGTTGATAGGTAAACACAAGCTAGAGGAAATATTTACAATAGATATGACAAAGTATTAATATCCCTAAAGTAGATTTTGTATGGATTACTATGACTAAGGTAAAGCATCCACTAAGAAGAGCAGGTCAGCTCCATAAAGCTGGTCATTCACAATGCAACGCCCAAGGAAGAGCCAATGACATTATTAAAATGTGCCCGACCTCATTCATCATAAAAGAAATGCAAATAAAACCAAAATGGAGACGTCATGCTTTTCTGTCAGATGGGGAAAAATAAGAAGTTGGTGTTACTCAATGTTGACGGAGCCAGAATGAAACGGCACCTCCCGTGCACTGTGAGTGGGACTACAAAATTAGGTCAGATTTCTGGAAGCTGTCTAACAATGTTAACATTTAAAATGAGCATGCCAATTTGATGTAGCTATCCCTTTTCAGGAACTCTGTTGTAAGAAGATATTTGATATGTTTGATAAGGTATAGATGCAAGGATTTTCATCGTAGATTCACCCACAGCATAAAAAATGGGAACAGCCTGAACGCTCATCTAGGGTTTTCCTTAAATAAATTACTATACATTAAAAGCCATGTAATCCCTTGCACACAATTCAGTTCTTAAGATGAAATAGCACTATATATATTGACTGAGTAAAATATCTACAACATATGTTAGGTTAAAAAATGCCTATTATAAAATAGCATGAAAAGCCGGATTCCACTGATGTAAGATAGCATATGATCAGCTGTGTGTTTACACATGTACTGTGGCGACAGCTGTCCAGAGATGTGTTCAGTAGAATGTGAACATTAAATCTGGCAGGTCTTCTGTGTGGGGTGGAAAATTGGGTAGTTTTTATTTAATGCTTTATACTTTTCTAGTTGATTGTTTTTTTTATAATGAGCACGTATAATTTTGGTCAGGAAAAAAAGGAGGGTCATTTTATTAAAATGACAAATCTTTGGGGCGCCTGGGTGGCTCAGTCGGTTAAGCGTCCGACTTCGGCTCAGGTCACGATCTCACGGTCCGTGGGTTCGAGCCCCGCGTCGGGCTCTGTGCTGACAGCTCAGAGCCCGGAGCCTGTTTCGGATTCTGTGTCTCCCTCTCTCTGCCCCTCCCCTGTTCATGTTCTGTCTCTCTCTGTCTCAAAAATAAATAAACGTTAAAAAAATGACAAATCTTCATAGAGATTCACTGAACTAGAATGTAAACTCTACTTCCTGGATTCTCTGTCCAAACTTTCCCCCACATTCTTGTACTGCCGTTTTACCCTCCATCAGCACCCCCAAAACCTTAGGTTCTGCCTATGAGCGGTTAGTACGGTGGGAGGCAAGGAATGGTACACTAGAAACTTCTGGGGCTCCCATTTTGAAAAATAGGATGGTTGCCGGGGTCCCCCTCCGTCAGTTTGCAGAAGATTTCCCCATCCTGTTCTGAACACTCCCGTGCCAACAATGGCAACAATGTCAAAAGTGTCTGCGCCATCCGAGTGGACACTTCATTCCCGGCTCAAAATTCTGTTTCCACAGAAGCACCAAGCTAATAATTGCAGGGTACAGTCATCTTCCTGGACATCAGCCAAAGAATGGTTACAATCCTCTTGCCGAACCTCCAGTTTTTCCTTAATGATCCATGTTCCAGCTTCCAAATGCCCACATTTAAAAAACTGAATGAATCTTTTGGGGCGCCTGGGTGGCTCAGTCAGCTGAGCGTCAGACTTTGGCTCAGGTGCCTGGATGGCTCAGTTGGTTGAGCGTCTGACTTCAGCTCAGGTAATGATCTCACAGTCTGTGAGTTCAAGCCCCGCGTCGGGCTCTGTGCTGACAGCTCAGAGCCTGGAGCCTGCTTGGGATTCTGTGTCTCCCTCTCTCTGTTCCTCCCCTGCTCGCACTCTGTCTCTCTCTCTCAAAAATTATTTACATAAAGATTTTTTAAAAATTAAAAAAAAAACCAACTGAATTTTTTTCTCTACAGCTTTTATCTTGATGAAAATTCTCAGGTGCTGTATTTTGCTTCATGTGGCAACCTTCCAGTTGCTTGATTCTGGTTGCACTGAGTCTTTTTTGACTTAGAGCAACCAGAATTCCCAAAGACAGAATTCGCCGTGATTTATGCGGGAATGATGTTCAAAGATGTGCACCACTGTAATGGTGCACATTCTAGAATAGAAGTGTGCCCAGAGGCCTCCTCTTGTGCCAGGCATCAGGTATTACCTGTGATCCATAGCCCTGGAACTGTGTGACATCTGATCGCCGACAACCCCAGAGATTGTGGATTGAAGAGGAGAAGTTTCTATTAAGAAATGTTGGTCTTAATTCCCTTAGCCTATGATTCCAGGTTTTCCTGTTTTGCTCATTTCGTTTTTAAAGGTAAATCCACTTCACCCTGCCCCCAGCTTTATTGAGATATAATTGATGTATACACATTGTTTAAGTTTAAGGTACACAATGTGATGATTTGATATAGTACAAAATGATGACCACAGTAGGATCATTTACCTATCCATCACCTTATATAATTGCCCTTTGTGTATGTGGTAAGAACACTTATAATTCATTATTTATTTATTATTATTATTTTTTAAAAGATTTATTTATTTTTGAGACAGAGAGAGACAGAGAATGAACGGGGGAGGGTCAGAGAGAGGGAGACACTGAATCTGAAGCAGGCTCCAGGCTCTGAGCTGTCAGCACAGAGCCCGACGCGGGGCTCGAACTCACGGACTGTGAGATCATGACCTGAGCTGAAGTTGGACACTTAACCAACTGAGCGACCCAGGTGCCCCTATAATTCATTATTTTAAAAAAATGTTTATTTATTTATTTTTAGAGAGAGGAAGAGAGAGAGAGAGAAAGAAAGCAGGGGATGGGGCAGAGAGAGAGAGAGAGAGAGAGAGAGAATCCCAAGCAGGTTCTGTGATGTCAGTGCAGAGCCCAATGCAGGGCTTAAACCCACAAACTGTGAGATCATGACCTGAGCTGAAATCGAGAGTCAGAACTTAACTGACTGAGCCCCCCAGGTGTCCCATGATCCATTATATTAGCAATTTTCAAGTATAAAACGTAGTATTGTTAATTATTGTTAATTGCCATGTTGGACATTAGTTCCCCAGAGCTCATTCATCTTATAACTGAAAGTTTGCATCTTTGACCAACATCTCTCCATTCCCCCACTCCCAGCAACCATGAATCTACCCTCTGTTTCTCTGAGTTTAGCTTTTTTAGATTCCACATGATTATACAGTATTTGTCACTCTCTGTCTGGCTTATTTCATTTAGTACAGTACCCTCAAGGGTCACTTGTGTTCGTTGTCTTCATTCATTCATCGATGGACACAGGTTGTGTCCATATGTTGGCCATTGTGAATAACGCTGCAGTGAACATGGGGGTTCAGATATCAGTTTGAGATAACGATTTCATTTCCTTTGGGTATATACACACAAGTGAGATCAGTGAATTGTACGGGAGTTCTAGTTCTAGTCTTTTGAGGAACCTTCATACTGTTTTCTACAGTGGCTGTGCCAGTTTATATTGCCACCAGCAGAGTACCGGGGTCCCTTTTCTCCACATCCTCGTCAACACTTTTATCGCTTTTCTTTTTGATAATGTTCTTCTAGCAGGTGGGAGGTGATAGCTCATCGTGGTTTTGGTTTGCATTTCCCTCAAGATGTTGAGCACCTTGTCATGTAGCTGTTGGTCATCTGTACGCTGTCTTTGCATGTATGTACAGTTGAATGTATGTTTTCTTTGGGAAACTGTCTATTGAGTTCCTTTGCCATTTTAAAAGCAGATTGTTTTTTTGCTGTTGAGTTGTATGAGTTCCTTATATATTTGGGACATTAACTCTTTATCAGATACATGACTTACAAATACTTTCCCCCGTTCTGTAGGTTGCCTTTGCAATTTGTTGGTAATTTCCTTCGTTTTATAGGAGTTTTTAAGTTTGATAGAGTCCTACTTGTCTATCTCTCTCTTTTTGCTTGTGCTTTTGGTGTTATATCCAAAAAAATCAATCCCAAGACTAACGTCAAAGAGTTTCTCCCCCTATGTTTTTATTCCAAGAGTTTTATAGTTTCAGGTCTTACTTTTAAGTCTTGAAGCCATTGTAAGTTCATTTTTGTGAATGGTGTGAAATAGAGGTTCATATGAATACCCAGTTTTCCCACCACTATTTAGTGAAGAGACTACCCTTTCCCCGTTGAGTGTTCTTGACTCCCTTGTCATATATTAGCCGACCACACGGGCATGCGTTTATTTCTGGGCTCTCCATTCTATTTCATTGGTCTGTGACTCTGTTTTTATGTCCGTACCATACTGTTTTGATTACTTGCATTTTGTAATATAATTTGAAACCCGGAAGCGTGATGCCTCTGGCTTTTTCCTCATGATTCTTTTGGCTATTTGAGGTCTTTTGCGGTTTCATACTAACTTTACAATTGTTTTTTTTCTACTTCTGTGAAGCATTTTGTTAGGATTTTGATAGGAATGGCATTGAATGTATAGATAGCTTTGGGTAGTATGGACATTTTAACAACCTTCATTCTTTCTATCCATGACCACAGATGTCTTTCCATTTATTTGTGTCTTCTTCAATTTCTTTCACCAGTGTCATAAAGTTTTCCGTGTATAAACCTTTCATTTCCTTGGTTGAATTTATTCTGAAGTATTTTATTGTTTTTCATGGTATTGTAAATGGATCTTTTACTTGGATCCATTTCAAGTATTGGAATGGATTGTTTTCTTTATTTCTTCCTGAGATAGTTGCTGTTGGTGTATAGAAACTCAAGATAGTATGGGAAATCCTAGCCAGATCAATTAGGCAAGAACAATAAAAGGCATCTAACTCAGAGAGAAGGAAATAAAATCATCTCTGTTTGTGGATGCCATGATTTTACAGAAAATCCTAAAGACTCCATCAAAAAACTGTTAGACCCCATAAAGACATTCATCAAGCTGCAAGATACAAAATCAACATACAAAAATGAGTTGAAGTTTTTTACTTAATTTTTATTCTCCTCTCCTCAGGCAGCCATCGTAAGGGCCATTTACCCTCTTCCTATATTTTCATTCTTGCCATTTCCCACTAGGGTGTATATATTCAGGGCGGTATCATGGGCAAGACACACAGGAGGTGGGAAGTTGCTTTAAGCACCAGGGAAAGGCTCTGAGGACTTCCAGGAAACAAGTGTCAATAATAAGGCATTAGTGTGAATAATTTTCCTTGGCATCAGTGAACAAATACCACTCCTCTCCAGCCTTTGCCTCTCTTGCCCATTTGGATGGACAGAAATTGGGCTGTTGGCCATACCAGAAAGGGGAGATTAGAGGACAAGAATTGGGTTCTTAAAGGATGGGAGAACAAAATCCTACCTGGGATTACTAGATTCAAACTATCTGGGGATAGTCCTGGGCCCCATGTCACACAGTGACATTCCTTTTTATTAGGATTGGATTAATGGTGCGAAAATTTTAACATCAGCTTTGGTCCTTTCTTGGGATGGAGTGAAAGGCATGTTGGGCTCATGAACATGTGGGAATGGATAGAAAAAGTTCTATGTGCTGTATTCGTGTGCACATGCCTTTGTGCTTGTATGTGCGTCCTGCATGTGTGCATGCGTGCGTCTAAGCACACACACCTCCAAAGGAAGGCTCAGGAATTAAGTGTGAACGCTTTCCTAAGTGAGTTGCTGACACATAAAAAGGAAGCATTTTGACCAGAATCACTTTCCACGAACGTACCAGCCAAGGGATTCTGGCAGGAAGATACACTTGCTGGAGTGGCCACACAATCTTCCAGCTGAACTGAATTGAGGACACTGTATCCTGTCCTAGCTCAGAGATGAGCTGTGGAGGAAGGCACTAGCCAGTCAGCTGGATTGTTAGAGAAGGGTAAAGAGTAAATTCAGGGGGCGCTTGGGTGGCTCAGTTGGTTAAGCATCTGGCTTCGGCTTAGGTCATGAGCTCACGGTTTGTGAGTTTGAGCCCTGTGTCGGGCTCTGTGCTGACAGCTCAGAGCCTGGAGTCTGCTTCAGATTCTGTGTCTCCCTCTCTCTCTGTCCCTCCCCCACTTGTTCTCTGTCTCTCCCTGTCTATCAAAAATAAAGAAACGTATACAAAAATTTAAAAAAAAAGTAAATTCAGGTGTTTAAGTACATGGTAATACCTACCTTCACTTGATTAGATGCACAAAGATTTCCAGTTAAATCACATCATTTAAGGGAGCAAAGGGACATTAAGAGACAGGCTTCTGGGATGCTACAGGGACTTTCTTAAGGGCTGTGTGTTTGATGATACAACTGCCTTTTCTTTGTCATGACACCATGATTAAGACGCCATGAAAGGTGAAAAGAGGGTTGATGGTTTTTGACAAAGATCTGTAAACTATGCATGAAAATTATTGGGGTTTGAGGTGCATAGGTCTTGAGTAATATTAACATGTTAACAGAAATTTGAATTGTTAGGCAAAGAGAGTATTGAGCCCCCCAGCATGCAAGATCTAAAGGAGTGGTCCCCATGAAGCAATATATATTATGTATAATATATTGATCATTTACTATATGTAATATATTTATGTATATATAGATGGTTATAACTACATAATTATGTATATGATTATTTATATGTTATAGATGTGTACATATTATGTATATATTAGATATAATTATGTATATGTATGTATATAGCCTAGATAATTATAAACTTGTTTGGGAATTTCACATATGTACACTTTTGAACCAGAGGGAACAGAAGACATTTTGTCAAATTCAGAAGCCTCTTTAATCATGTTGGGTGCTTGGCGTGAAGCCACATTTGAACTTTGGAAATGATAAAATGTGTTTACCTTTAGTAAAATACAGTTTCCTGTTTGGAGGTCTGAGAGGAGGAAAGACTTTAAAAAGAGACTTATTAAAATCCCTGGGAGTGTTCTTGGACGTTAAAAAAACCCCACAGTTGGCTATATTAAGTGCAAATGTACTAGAAACATATGGGTTATATTTCACCTAAAGTACACACAAATTTAAAATTCCAGGAAGGGAGGGATTTGGTTTTGCCGAACTAAAATAGTTGAAAAATAATTGGTGACATTTGACAAAATCAAGATGTTACCATATTTGTCACCTCCCCTTGAACTGAACGTCCTACCTATGTAAAATAAGAGGCTTTAATTTCTAACTCAGGTTATGGTGCCAGATTGGTGTTATTTATGAAAACACGGAAGGTTTTAAGGCAACACAATTTCACCAGTGAAACTCTCCAGACACACAAGACGTGACCTTGGCATTGATTGACTCTCCGAGGACTCACTGGTACCGTAGTGAAGACATTTTAGCAGAGGCACAGAGAACTGACACTTTACCTATTTGTTATCAAGAAGCTATCAGTCACTTCCTGGGCTGGACCCCTGCCATCAGGAGGGAAACTGTGGTCTTATGGTCTAAGGCGGAGTGCAAAGAAAGGATGTGAGGGAGAAAGTAGGAGTACAAGAGGAGAGGATAGGGAGAGAACAGAAGGAGGGAGCTAAGGGGATAAGAAAAAGAAATGAAAGGCACACAACCAAGGGGGAAGTGGGACGGGAGTCATCTTCCTGATTTAGGAGATAGCCACAAAATGAAACATCTCAAGAAAACTCCACCAAACTCCCCACCCATTCACTTGACCAGAAGACAGGTCTGTTCCTCAAAGAAAAAGTCAAAAAGATAAACGAGATAATGAACCTTTCTAACTAAGGAGATGGTAAAGAACTAGCTCAAGAGGTCCCCTTTTTTTCGTACACCTTTATTTTTGCATGTACAGGTTTCGTGTTGTCTCAAAAAAAGAAAGGCAGCAATTTAACAGGTGATAGCTCTCTATTATGACACAGAGACTCATAAAGTCCACAGTGTTCACCCTGCATGTTCACCATCCTCTATTTTTGCCCTAAAAAGTCATGAGAAAAAAAAAAAAAGGCATCCCAAATTACTATTCTATTTTGCACAGGACTCAGAGAGGAAAGAGTCAAAATCTGTCTTCTATTGTGAAGAAATGCATTGGTTTTAAACCCGTTAGGTTAGCAGGAAGTAGAGGGAGGCGATCAGATAAGAGCTAAACAACAACAGAATGAAAACATCCTATTTCTTTCTTTCAAAAACCAGTCCCTCCAGAAAGGGTTGGGCAGCCAGTGGTTGGCCAGTGTGAGCAGTGGGGACAAAGGCCACTTCTGTGTGCCCTAAAATCCAGGATGGAAAAGCCAGCTAATCCATAGAAAAAGAAGGCTTTTTTATTTATTATCAAACTACACTCCTTAAAATGATAACCTGGGTGTTCAGTTAAATTTTTTTTTAATTTAAAAAAAATTAAATTTTTTTTAATTTAAAAAAAATTAAATTTTTTGAATTAAAAAAAATTAAATTAAAATTTAAATTTTAAATTAAAAAAATTTAAAAATTTTAAATTAAAAGAATTTTTTTTTTAATGTTTATTTATTTTTGAGACAATGCGAGAGAGTGCAAGCAGCGGAGGGGCAGACAGAGACACAGAATCTGAAGCGGTCTCCAGGCTCTGAGCTGTCAGCCCAGAGTCCGACACGGGGCTCGACCTCATGAACCGTGAGATCATGACCTGAGCTGAAGTCGGATGCTTAACCGACTGAGCCACTCAGGTGCCCCATTTTTTTTTTAATTTTTAATTTTACTGTGGCCAGAATATATAACACGAGACCCACCCTCTTAACAAATTTTTCGGTGTACAATATAGGATTGTTGCCTACAGGTACAATGTTGTACAGCAGATTCTAGAGCTGAAACTTTATGCCTGCTGATGAGTAAGCCCTCCTCCCAGCCCCTGACAACCAGCATTTCGTGCACTGCGTCTACGAATTTGACTATTTTAGGTACTTCATATGAGCAGAATCGTGCAGTATTTGTGTTTCTGTGACTCGCACAGAGTCCCCAAGGTTCGCCTATATTGTCACATATGGCAGGGTTTCCTTCCTTTTCAAGGCCGAATAGTATTCCATCATATGGCTAGGCCACATATGCTTTATCCATCCGTTGATGAACATTTAGGTTGTTTCCACACATTGGCTATTGTGCATGGTATTGCAATGGATATAGGAGTGCTGATATTTCTTCGAGATCCTGATTTCAATTCTTTTAAATAAACACTGACAAGTGGAACGTGCAATCATATGGTAGTTCTATTTTTAATTGTTTGAAGATCCTCTATGCTGTTTTCCTTGGTAGCTGTATCTACCAACAGTGTTTAGGGACTCCAATTTCTCCACATTCTTGTCAACACTTCTCTCTCTCTCTCTCTCTCTCCTCTTTTTAAAAAACAGCCATCCTGACAGATATGAGGTGGTCTCTTTGTGGCTTTGATTTGTGTTTCCCTAATGATTAGTGACATTTTTTCCCCCATATAGCTATTGGCTATTTGTATATCTTCTTTGGGAAAAAACAAATATCTATTCAAGTCTGTGGCCTACTTTTTTTTTTTTTTTTTTTTTAATTAATTTATTTATTTTTGGGACAGAGAGAGACAGAGCATGAACGGGGGAGGGGCAGAGAGAGAGGGAGACACAGAATCGGAAACAGGCTCCAGGCTCCGAGCCATCAACCCAGAGCCTGACGCGGGGCTCGAACTCACGGACCGCGAGATCGTGACCTGGCTGAAGTCGGACGCTTAACCGACTGCGCCACCCAGGCGCCCCTGTGGCCTACTTTTTAATTGGGTTATTTGTTTTTTTGTTTACCATTAAATTGCAGAGTTCTTGTATATTTTGGAAATTAACCCCTTGTCAGATATGCTGTGTTAAAAAGAAAACCACAGTCCCCAAATGGTGTCACTATTTAAGGGCCCATGGCAGTAAACCAAGACTTACTATCTAAGGTAACTACAGTTTCAGTCCCCCACCCCCTCCAGAACGTAATCTCTAACCAGCCAAACTGGAATTTCCTGGTCAACACTAGAGCAATCCCCTGAGAGACCCCTTCCATTCTCCTGAGGAAGGCAACCTTGCTTAAAACAATGCATTCCTTGCTAATAAATTCCTTTTCTCTGCCCTCTCTTTCTTTAAAAACCCTACATTGTGTATGCCTACGGCTCCTTGAAGTTCCCCTCTACTTTCTGCAAGGGATGCTGCCTAACTCATGAATCACTTAATAAAACCAGTTAGATGTTCAAATTTACTTGGTCGAATTTTAACAATGATTTGTAAATATTTTCTGCCATTCCATAGGTGGCCTTTTCATTTTGTTGATGGCTTCCTTTGCTGGACAGAAGCCTTTCTAGTTTGATATAGTCCCAAGGAGCTTTTTCATTATATTTTCTTCCAGGAGTTTTACAATTTCACATCTTGCATTTAAGTCTTTAAGGGACGCCTGGGTGGCTCAGTTGGTTAAGTGTCCGACTTCTGATCTGGTCATGATTTCACGTTTCGTGGGTTCGAGCCCTGCATCGGGCTCTATGCTGACAGCTCAGAGCCTGGAGCCTGCTTCTGATTCTGTGTCTCCCTCTCTCTCTCTGCCCTCCCCTGCTCATGCTCTGTCTCTGTCTCTCAAAAATAAAGAAATGTAAAAAAAAAATTTAAGTCTTTAAGACATTACATTTTTTGTGAGTGGTTTAAGATGGAGGGGGTGCAATTTCCTTCTTCTGCATGTGAATATCCAGTTTTCCCAATATTATTTATTGAGGAGACTACCTTTCCCCATAGAGTGCTCTTGGCTACCTTATCAAATATTTGTTCACCATATATGCATGGGTTTACTTCTGGGCTCTAATTTAAGCTCCAGTGGTCTATGTGTCTGTTTTTATGTCAATATCACACTGTTTTGGTTACTTTAGCTTTGTGATATAGTTTGAAATCAGGAATTGTGATACCTCTACTTTTGTTTTCTTTCTCCAGGGTGATTTGGCCATTCATCATCCTTTATTGTTCCATACAAATTTTTGAATTGCTTTTTCTATTTAAAAAATGCTGCTGTGATTTTGATAAGGGTTGCATTAAATCTGTATCATGCTTTGAATAGTGTGGACATTTTAACAATATTAAGTCTTCCAGTCCACGAACATGCAATGTCTTTCCATCTCCTTGTGTCTTGTTTAATTTCTTTCTTCAATGTTTTGTAGTTTTCAGTATACAACTCTTTTGTTTTCTTGGTTAAGTTTATTCCAGGATATTTTTTTTTCTTTTTTTTGTACTATTTTTAATGGAATTGTTTTCCTAATTTCCATTCAGATAGTTCATTGTTAGATCTTTCTTGACTTCCAGTGGGGTTATATCCCAATAAGCCAAAATGTAGTCCAGTTGTAAGTCAAAAATGCATGAAATATACCTAAACTACTGAACATCCTAGTTTAACCTAGCCTTCCCCAAATGTGCTCAGAATACTTCCATTAGCCTATATTGGGCAAAATCTCTCACACAAAGTTTATTTTATAATAAAGTGTTGAATATCTCATGTAATTTATTTAATACTGGACTGGAAGTGAAAAACAGAATGGTCGCATGGATACAGAATAGTTGTAAGTGTATCGATCATTTACCCTTGTGATGGTGTGGCTGACTGGGAGCGGGGTTGGCTGCTGCTCCCCAGAACCACGGGGGAGGGTTGTACCACATATCACTAGCTCGGGAAAAGATCCAAAATCAAACTTCAAAGTACGGTTTCTACTTGACTGCATATCACTTTCACATCCTCACAAGGTTGAAAATAATAAGTTGAGGAGCCATTTGTATAGAAAAATGATGGATTTTTGAATGATGATTTTATATACTGCAACTTTACTGAATTTTTAAATTACTTCTAACAGTTTTTTTTAATGGAGTCTTTAGGATTTTCTATTCATAAAATCATGGTGTCTGCAAACAGGGACAATTTTAAGTCTTTGTTTCTGATTTGAATGCCTCTTGATTCTTTTTCTTGCCTAATTGTTCTGGCTAGAACTTCCAGTACTATGTCGAACAGACATGATGAGAGGGGGTATCTTTGCCCTATCCCTGATTTTAGAGGACAGGCTTTCAGTTTTTCGTGAATGAGCATGATGTTAGTAGACTTTTATGATGTTAGTAGACTTTTTATATAGGTCCTTTATTTTCTTGAAATCATTTCCCTCTATTTCTAGTTTGTTGAGAGTTTTTATCATAAAAATGTATTGAATTTTGTCAAGTGGCTTTTTTGCATGTATTAAGATGATTATGTGGGTTTTTTTTTTAAACCTTTATTCTCTCTTTTTTTTAAAGTTTATTTATTCTGAGAGAGAAAGAGAGAGCACGAGCAAAGGAGGGGCAGAGAGAGAGAGAGAGAGAGGGAGAGAGAGAATCCCAAACAGCCCCACACTCAGTGCAGAACCCATGCGGGGCTCCCTCTCACGACCACAACATCATGACTTGAACTGAAATCAAGAGTTGGTCGCTTACCTGACTGAGCCACCCAGGCAGTCCTATCCTTATTCTTTTTTTTTTTTTTTTTTTTCAACGTTTTTTTTTTTTTTTTAATTTATTTTTGGACAGAGAGAGACACAGCATGAACGGGGGAGGGGCAGAGAGAGAGGGAGACACAGAATCGGAAACAGGCTCCAGGCTCCGAGCCATCAGCCCAGAGCCTGACGCGGGGCTCGAACTCACGGACCGCGAGATCGTGACCTGGCTGAAGTCGGACGCTTAACCGACTGCGCCACCCAGGCGCCCCCTATCCTTATTCTTTTAATGTGGTGTGTCACATTAATTGATTTTCATACATTGAACTATTCTTGCATTCCAGGGATAAATCCTACCTTATCATGGTGCATGATAGCTTTAATGTGCTCATGAATTAGATTTGCTAGTATTTTGTTAAGGATTTTTGCATCTATATTCATCAGAGATACTGGCCCATAGTTTTCTTGTGGCATCTATGTCTCTGGCCTTGGTATCAGAATAACGCTGGCCTCATAAAATGAGTTTGGAAATGTTTCCTTCTTTTCCATGTTTTGGAAGAGCTCGTGAAGGATTGGTGATAAAAAGGATCACAAAGGAATACTATGAATAATTATATGCCAAGAAATTGGAAAGCTAGAAGAAATGGGTAAATTCCTAGAAATATACAACCTACCAAGACTTAATCATGAAGAAGTACAAAGTCTGAACAGACCTACAACTAGCGTGGGGAGAAATTATTGAATTGAATCAATTATTGGTTGAGTCAATAATCAAAAACTTCCCAATCAAGAAAAGCCGAGGACCATATGCCTTCACTGGTGAATTCTATAAATTAGTTCCTAATTCTAGAAGCTTTCTAGCCTCCAACTGTGCTAGCACATTGTAGACGGGTAGGGGAAGTATCAAGATAGGTCATTTTTCCTGACTTAATGTTTTGTTTTGATGTATTTAAACATAACAAAAAGGAGGAATTTAATCCTGAGTGTCATTAACTTCATGTTGTTTATATGGATGACAATTTTTCTCTTTGTCAGTGGGCTCCGGAAGAATTGTTGATTGCAAAGCCCTTTGGCTTAAGGAATTTTAGTCAATTCTCCAAAGCTAGCATGCAGATCTGAAAAGAATGTGTGTATTAGATGATCGTGTCCCTGAGAAAGTCAAGCAAACAAAGAAAAACAAATTAGGAGTGTCTGCAGCTTCCCAGTTATCATCTTCTCTCGTTTGGAAATCAGTGTATTTATGGAAAGTAAGCTTTTCTGAGTGAGCTGTTTTTTTGTAACATTCCAGAAACAAGAAACTCAAGGTCTGTTTTGTTTAAACCAAAAAGAAAAATGTAGCAGGGAGGGGAAAAGGGGAAAAAGTGGAGCAAACAATCGAGCAAAAGGCTGATGAATGTAACCTGATTTGGTGGAACCAGTATTAGGCTTAAGGTTTTGTCTGGAAACCTTGACCAGCACTGCTGGAGCCAATGCCTCCAGTCCTGGCCTGATTCGCCAGTGACTTCATGATCTGAATTGATCAGACTGGCCTTGGATTCTCCTCCAGCGGGCTGCCTCTCTGCACCTAGAGGGCTGAGTTCTGCTGCATCTGGTTTCTGTGGTTCTATCTGTCCAGCTCAGGGTCTCGCCACTCTCCCTTCACCTGTTTGCTTTGCAGATTCATGCATCTGCCTGGCTGCTGGAGCCATGAGTTTACAACTCCTGGACACTCTCTTAAAGACTATAAATTCAGTAATGAATTCAGTCTGAGAAGTTTCCAAAGGGACCCAAAACCAGAGACAGAAAGTTAGCTGCCTCCAGTACATCCCATAACTACCTTGGCACCTACCCGGTAGGGTTTCTTGTGCACACAGCTTTGATTTTGTCCAGTTGACCAGATCATGCAAGCCCACCCACTGGCGACTCCTAGCTTACTCTACTCTCATGGCATGAACGTATAGGGTCCTCTAGAAACTCCTTGGACAAAAGAGGACATTCCAGTCTTGAACTAGAGCTTTTCTTGTGGGCTAGAGCCAACACCTCCTGTCCCACCTGCCACAGCTATACGTACCCTCTGAATATCAATCTACACGTTGTTGATTTCCCTCCTATCACTCCCATGACACCCATCCTTCTAGTCAGGGGCTGTTTGGTATTCTTACAGAGACATGGAGACCACAGTGGGGACCCTATTGTCTTGGAATTTGATAGAAAAGCAGCTTATGGAAAAGTAGTGATTGAGAACTTGGACTTGTCTCTGTGACCAGGGCATGGCTTTCAAGCAACAGTTGGCTCTGCAGCTTGAAAGGGGAATACACAGGGGTTCTTTAGTGCTGCCTGGCTGGTGGCAGATATCTACGCCTTGTCCCAGTTATCACCCATACCACAAGGGCTAAGACAGTGTTTCCAAAATCTCAAATACTCCCAATCCAAGAACTAGAGAACGACGGTTACCATAGGGGAGGTGGGGAGTGGGTAAAGTAAACAGGTGAAGGGGCTTAAAAGTACACTTATGACAAACACTGAGTAATGTATGGAAGTGTTGAATCATTATATTGTACACCTGAAACTCATATAACACTGTATGTTAACTAGACTAGAACTACAGTAAAAAGCTCAATTAAAAAACCTCATATACTGAAAATATCTCTCCCTGAGAAAAATTCTGGTATCAGCTCTTAAGACAAAATGTTTCTGATCATAAAAGTGATATTTTTCTGTTTTTAATTTCAGAGGTTAAAAACACCAATTTTCTCCCCATCCAGAATTAGCCATTACTAGCCATTACTAGTGGTTTACTTCTTCCAAATAATTTTTGTAACATATGTTATAACTAGATATGTAAAGTATACTGGAATCTTATTATACAGTACAGTTGACTGTTGAACAACACAGGGTGTTAGGGGTGCTGATCCCCCAATGCAGTAAAAAACCCACATGCAACTATGACTCCCCCCACACTTACCTACTAATAGCCTACTAGTGAGCAGAAGCTTTACTGATAACATAGTCAATTAACACGTATTTTATATGTTCATATGTATTGTATATTGTATTCTTACAATAAAGTAAGCTAGAGAAAATAAAAAAATTTTAAAGCATCATAAAGAAGAGAAATGCATTTAAAGTACTATACTGTATTTATCAGAACAAATCTGTTTATAAGTGGAGATACAAGGTTCAACACCAAGTTCTTCAAAGGCAACGGCATTATTTTAGATACCGTCCTTTCCACTTAACATTTGGTGAACGTTCTCTTTCTTTTAAAAAAAAATTTTTTTTTTAATGTTTATTTTATTTTTGAGACAGAGACAGAGCATGAGCAGGGGAGGGACAGAGAGAGAGACACAATATGAAGCAGGCTCCAGGCTCTGAGCTGTCAGCACGGAGCCCGATGCAGGGCTTGAACTCGTCAACCGCGAGATCATGACCTGAGTTGAAGTTGGATGCTCAGCCTACTGAGCCACCCAGTGCCCACATTTTCTTTAGAAAACAAAACTTTAATTATGAAAGCAATAAGGGCAAATAATTTTCATGTTTATTTTTGAGAGAGAGACAGAGTGCAAGCAGGGGCGGGGCAGAGAGAGAGGGAGACACAGAATCCGAAGCAGGGTCTAGGCTCTGGGCTGTCAGCAGAGTCCTAACGTGGGACTCAAACTCAGGAACTGTGACATCATGACCTGAGCCAAAGTCGAATGCTGACCAACGGAGCCACCCAAGTGCCCAAGGGCAAATAATTTTAAAGATCAAGATAAAATAGAATGCTAGCAAAGAAGAAGTAAAGGAATCTTGCTTTCTCCTAAAACTTTGTTACACACACAGTAACCCTCCCCAGAGAGAGACATGTTTACTTGTTTGTTGTTTTTCTGAAACAATGAAAGTCACCTTTTTTTATTCCTCTATTTCATAAATTATCAGATTTAGTCTGTATCTGATCACTCTCCAAAGTATGGGTGAAGAATCTGGCTTGCTAACATTTCCCCATCTTTCCTGCCCTTCTCCATTTTAAAAATATTTATTTTAAGGTTTTCATTCTACTTGTATAACTTTAACAATTTACTTAAACTTGAATTTCTTATCCCACTGCATTTACTCATTTCCTCCTGGTTTTCCATCTGGAAAGTGGAGGAGAACAAAAGCCACACACCATCTCCTACCTCTGTCTGCCCTTCACCTCTTGACTCTTCAGCGATTCCATTACCCTTCTTTTGGGGTTGACATCTGGCCTGACCCATGTGGACAGCTAGCTCAAGGTCACTTGTCGTTTTAGTGCTAGACGGAGTTCTGTTCTTTGTCAACAACACTGTAATAAAATAAAATTAAAAGAAAAGAAATTCGTTTGCAAAGGTGACTCTAATACAATACCATAATCTGGGTGGCTTAACCAGCAGAAATCTATTTTCTCACTGTTCTGGAAGCTGAAAGTCAGAGATCGAGGAGTTAGCAACGTTGACTTCTCCTGAGACCTCTCTCCTTGGCTTGCAGATGACTGTCGAAAGGGATCAGGCTATGTCACCCCAAAATATGCCACTTTGACACAGGGACTATTTTAAGCTGAAGGCGATTGAGAACCAGCAGATACAGGAAGAATTGTCTGCCCTCGTTTATCCGCCCAAAAAGGCAGGGCGTACATTTCCCTTTATGGAAGCGGTGGCATGCATGTGGATGAAATGACAGAGTGTAGAAGAGGGAAACCAGGGAAGCACAGTGTCCTGAAAGCCAAACAAAGGAGGGGTTTTCAGTGGAGGAATGGATCGGGGAGACTAGTGCTGCAGAGATGAGGAGAAAGGACGAGGTGCGGAATATAGTGAAATGGAGGACACTGTGACCTTGACAGAGTGGTTCCAGAATCTGAAGCAGGCTCCAGGCTCCGAACTGTCAGCACAGAGCCTGATTCGGGCTCGAACTCATGAACCGTGAGATCATGACCTGGGCTGAAGCTGGGACGCTTAACCAACTGAACCACCCAAGTGCCCCTATTTATTTTTCTATGGAAGGCTGAAGATAGAGAAAGCATACTGGTGAAAGGAAAGAGAAGAGTTAGAAGATGTTAGAAGAGAGGAGGAGAATGCAGGGTGAAGTCTTGGGCAGGAGAGGGGGCCTGGGGCCTGGTGCACTACCCAAGGGGCTGGCTCAGATTAGAGCAGTTCGCTGTCTAGCAACGAGGGTCAAGAGGCAGGTGGTGGGGAGATGTGGTGGTTCCCTTCTCAATGGCGTCTCTTTTCTCACTGAAATAAGAATCGGGGCCATCAGCTGAGGACCAGGAGGAGAAGGGGAGCTGGAGAACAAAGAGAGGGGCCATCTCACTCCTGCCGCACCGTGCTGGTGCGCTTTGCTGACCCCACGGTGCGATGTGGAACCCAGCAGGAAGGGAGACAAACGTCAGATGACGGAAAGATGGCCCAGTTGCCCCATGCATCCCATAGAACTTCCATCGGAGTCTGTTGTTCTTCTGTTTAAAAAAAATTGTTTTTTAATGTTTATTTTTGACAGAGAGACAGACAGAGCATGAGTGGGGGAGGGGCAGAGAGAGGGAGGAAGAGAGAGAGAGAGAGAGAGAATCTTAAGGCTCCACACTCAGCAAACAGCCCATTGCCAGGGCAGGATCCCATGACCCTGAGATCATGACCTGAGCCAAAATCAAGAGTCCCACGTTCAAGCGACTGAGCCACCCAGGTGCCCCACGTAAAACTTCATTTTTAAATAGCGGCCTACATTTTCCCCGAGTGCTCCAAAAGCAGAAGCAAAGCCATCTGCAGGCTGGATTTGGTCCGTGGGCCACTGGTTTACTGCCTCTGGGTAGGCGCTGCCCTCTGCCCCCCGACTGGGCCTTAAATGCTCTCTTCTCGCACCCGGAAGACAGCCCAGTGCCCCACGACTTGTCTGGCAGAGGTGTGTCGGCAGCCCGAGTCTGCAGGAAGAGGACCCAGGTGCCAAAACTGGTTCTACTTGTTGGGAGCAAGGAGCCCACCCTTGCAGATGCCTCTCGTAGACTGGTGTTAATGGAGCAGCGCTTTATAACCTGAGCTGAGACATGGTCAGTGAGGTTTGAGTGCAGTGTTAGGAGGACTGGGGGGGGGGGGGAAGCTAGGGGGCAGTGAGGGGGGCGTTACCCCTCAGGTGCAACCCTGGCCTTACACGAGCGGAGGGGAGCACCTCTTCCAGCTTCACACCCTGGGCTCTGGCCAGCCTCGCTGGACTCTGGGTGGGGTGAGCACCCGGACGGCACTTGGAAGTGCTCAGCAAACAGTCTTTATCTTCATTAGTCTCACCATCCTTTCGTGGCTCGGCTGGCAGATCATCAGCAGGGGAGGGCCTGACTCACCTCCTCCTGGTGGACATGACCCCTTGCTCCCTCCTTTGGGCCCCTTCTGCATAACTTTCTGTGGCCTCCGATGCACGTTGCACGTTCCACATCTTCATTTATACAGTGGTGGGGACTGTAGGCCAACTAGACCCTAAGGCGCAGAAAGCAGGGCCCGAGGCTTATTTGATGGTGGATCCCTAAGACTCACCCAAGTGGCCACATGGCATTGGCTGATGGATTTAATGTGACCCCTGGGGGCGCAACTGTGATGCCAGGCTGCTTTCTGAACTCTGCACAGGACCCAGTACTAGGTTTTCCGTTGCTGTTTCCTAGCCCTTCTGTCGTATCACAGGCAGGTCCTCTGACTTCAGATTGGACCTTGCAAAACTCCCACCTCCCGCCCCCCGGCGCCCCCACCCCTTAACATTTCTACAATTCTTTTGGGAGTCGATGGATTACAGATAACCCGATGTCAGACAACACTCATAGGAAAAAATTTTTGTGCTAACTGTTCTATTTTGGTTCTGGTTCTCTTCCTCTCTCCCCCCAGCAAACATAAATTGTACCTAAATCTCTGCTAAGAGGACAACCTTCTTAAACAGAAGCAGGGAGACTGATGAGCGGTGGCTGGAGGGAGTAGTCTGTGGGATCGTTCCAAAGGCACCCTACACCTGGGGTTTGGGGGTGCCCACGGCCATCAGAAACATACAGAAACTAGCCCCGTTCTAGCAGCCCTGCTTTAAGGGTGGCAGTGATGGTCAAGCCCAATGGCAAATGGAAAGGCAGTGCTTGGCCAAGAAGGACCCACTCACTTCTTGCTCTGCAGTGGGCCCACAGCTGCTTATTTGTCCTGCAGGGCACTAGGGAGCCAGGGACACACCACACCACGCTGCCCCAAAGGGCCCCGAGGGGGACACAGGCGAGCCTTCCAGTGTTGTCTCTTTTGCTGTGTGTCAGAAGACCGCTGAAAATAGAGATTCTAGGGGAGCTTGGTAGGACGCCATTTTCATCCACGTCCAAGAACAACGTGGCCATGAGCCACGAACAAGTAGCAAAGGCTTGTTCGCTTTGCGTACTTTGAAGATGTATTTGTAACCTGTTGCCTTTTTCTGCGTCAGGGATTGTAGGCAGCAAGTGCAAGAAATCATATTCTTCTTTTCTAAAGTCGCACGTACTCTCGCTGTGGTGTAACGACAATAGCAAAAAATGGGAAAGAGCCTAAATGTCTCATAGTAGGAAATGTCTGAATAAATTATGATACATGCTGAAGATAGGAGCCATGCAGCCAGCAACCCAAGAATATGCCTGCCAGTTATAGTAAGTGGAAAAATCTGGAGGTAAAAACGGACTCATGGGTTTGTACCCGTGGTTGTCGGATAAAAACACGTGCACATGTGCGCAGAAAAGTGACTGAAAAGTTTTACATGAAGATGTTAAAAATGTCATCCTTGGACGATAAGGTTGCAGGTGATTTAATTCTTTTTTGTAATATTTCTTTCAGGTTTCCTCTCTTTAACCATGAATATTTGTCATTTATACAATAAAAACTTAACACACATGCATTACGATTATATACACTTTCACAGAACTCAATCAACAGGAAATATTAAAGAATTTCGAGAACATCTCATCATATGTTCTTTACTGGATGGGAAGACGGGCTCATTTATATACTGAATTCTCCTGCATAATAAATACTACCCAAAGGAAGTTTTTTTTTTTCCTGAGGTAAGACAAAAACAAAAAGAAAGAAATGGGGCCAAGCAAGATTTCAATAGGAACAAATGCACATGTTCATGCAACAAAGAATGTGAAAGCACTTGCTGTGCTGAGTATTTTCTCTTCCCCCTCCAGATCCCCGTCTCGCCCAGTCTCCGGCCTGGTCTGTGCCCAGGAGGCCAGCCTGCATGGACTGAATCAATGGACTCCATGGACCTGGCTGCCAGTTGGGTTTGGCCAATGGGGAGCCTTGGCAGGAGATCAGAGAGAGTAAAGTTGTGGTGTTTATTTCTCTGTCCCTGCCAGGTTGCTGTTGTTCATTCTGGATTTCTTTATGGAAAGCCACAGTTCTTGCCAGGTGGCCTTCTGTGCAACTACCAGCTCTCTCTCTGGGTTCTGGTGATCACTTCTTCCCTTGGCCCCTCAAGTCCTGGGGGGGCTTCCCCTTGTTGCTGGCCCTGAGGAGCTACCCTGTCCCTTTTGGACATCCTTCTAAGAGTAGTCCCTTTATTTTATGTTGTTATGTTATGTTATGTTATGTTATTTTAATTTTTTAATGTTTATTTATTTTTGAGAGGAAAAGATGGGAGCATGAGCAGGGAGGGGCAGAGAGAGAGAGGGAGACACAGAATCCGAAGCAAGCTCTAGGCTCTGAGCTGTCAGCACAGAGCCCGACGCGGGGCTCGAACTCACGGACAGTGAGATCATGACCAAAGTCGAAATCAGATGCTTAACCGACTGAGCCACCCAGGCACCCCTAAAAATAATCCCTTTATTAAACTCACTGCAAATTACCCTCCTTCAGAGTGCTGTCTGCTTCCTGCCTGGCCCGACTGGCTCAATTACTCATGTGCCCAGCCCCCAGTCTTCCCATCTGTGCTTTTTCTGGAGTTTGGATTAAGCCCATCAACGCACATGCTCCGCGGATGGGGGAAGCAATTCTACCAAATGTAAAACTGGACACCACGAAAGGACACACACCACACAGGAGGGCAGGCATAGAAAGAAAAAGTCAACTTCTTTGGATAAAAACTTTTGTTCAGCCTGAATATACAGAGCATACAGAGCATACAGAGCAAGCAAAACACTAGAAACAGAAGGAACAAGATCGCATTTTTCAAGCATTATTTCTTTGGCAACAAATTAGAGATGAAAAAGGAGCAGTTGCCAGACTATGTTCCCTCCCTTGGTTATGCCCTGGGAGTGGCCCAATGTCAAGCCAAGAAACAATTGTTCTCAGGCTTCACTGCCCTCACCTCCTAATCTGGGGTCTTCACCCTAAAGGTGACCCTATGGGTCCTGGTGTCAGAGTTGCTCTGGCATGATGAGGGATGTGGGCATGAGGCCAGGGAGGAACAGGCTTGGTGGACTGGTGGGACTTATACGCTTGCTCAGAAACTCCCCCCAAATTCCACCTGCTCTTCAAGGTGCAGCTCAAAGTCCTTTCTGAGTTCTGATGTAATTCATCCTGACATGCTTTTTAAATGTATGTTTTCTTTCTTTTTTTTAAATGTTTTTTAAATTTATTTTTGAAGGAGAGAGAGAGAGATGGAGCATGAGTGGGGGAGGAGCAGAGAGAGAGGGAGACACCGAATCGGAAGCAGGCTCCAGGCTCCGAGCTGTCAGCACAGAGCCCGACGCGGGGCTCGAACCCATGAACCGTGAGATCATGACCTGAGCCGAAGTCAGACGCTCCACCGACTGAGCCACCCAGGCTCCCTTGTGTTTTCTTTCTTTCTTTAGTCTATAGAGTCCAGATCACCTGGATGACCAGGGATGTATCTTTCATCACCTCCCAGGGTGCTGGGTACCCAACAGGTGTTCTATAAATGCCAGCTGACTGACAGGTGGCTCGCCCATCACGCATGGCAGCAGAAATAACACCCAGACATAATAACCAGCACACACATTACTGCACACCAGCCACTGTGCTGTGTCCACCTGCCTTATCTCATTCCATCCTGACAAAGAGCTTGTGAGCTAGGTAGTCCCCACTGCAAAAATTCTGTTCACTGTGCATTTTGGCCAAGCAGCCCAAGGGCATTTCCGAGGTCCAGAAGCAGCCCGTTCTCTGCCTGTCCCACTGCCCAGTGTTCTCACTTAGATCAATAAAATGAGGCGAAAATAGGTCTCAGGGCTTGTGGGTAAGATCTGGACCACTAAACCACGGTAAAATATTTGGTCACCTCATACTTTTTCCCAAAGCCCTGGCATGGAAACTCTGACGTCAAGTTCACTGAAGTGGTCCAGAGATTTTGATTTTGATGCTGGAGTCGAATCATGGTCAATGTTCTCTGTCACTGAAGGGTGTGAACACAGAAATCATGACATGGGGCAGGGTATGAGAAAACTTCCAAGCTACACACACGATGCCCTTGACGATTTCTGGTTGGTTAAATTTGGTTATGTCTGAGTATCAGAGCGAGCCTGAGGAAAAGGATTTGGGGTGGTGGGGTTTAGTGTAAAAACATACCTTTTCTAAGAACTTGGCAGTTTCTATCCTGGCCATCATCAATCACACTCCTTTTGCTCCAAAAACATGGAAACGGGTGCAAAATATTTTGTTAGTTTTTCCAGAACAGGAAGGACTTCTTCGCGATGGAAAGTAAACAGAGCTATCAAGAATATTGACCGAGATTCCCTTCTCTTTTTTTTTTAGTAACCGAAAGAAAAAAAATACATTGCTCTTGTTACTTTGCTTGCTTGATGGGAAGAGCACCCTTGGAGGGATCCCACCAGACACGTCTGTGATACCTGCCCTTGTCCATGGGAGCCACGGAGACGTCCATGTCCCAACTGAACCAAGAGTCGCATCAATCAAACAACCCCCTCAGTCCGCTTCCAATTTGTGCCTTTTTCAAATTATGGTAAAATACACATGATGTAAAACTCACCTTTGGTTACGCATCTAACTCTGGATTTCGGCTCAGGTCATGATCAAACCCCCTCTCGGGCTCTGTGCTGGTGTGGAGACTGCTTGGGACTCTCTCTCTCTCCCTCTCTCTCTTTGGTATCCCTGGGATACCAAGTTGAGAGTAAATAACTCTTTTACTACACTGTGAGGAATTGCAGGACACACACAGAAAAGGGCAGGGCATTTACAGGGCCGTGCATAGTTATAGAAGCCAACACCTTTCTGTCTCGCTCCTGTTCCTCCCAACTTCTTCGAAACCAAAAGCGTTAACCACTTGTGAGCACTCCACTGTCACTGTGGGAAGTGAGGCTGAGAGAGGTAAAGTCACCCAGGAGGCAACCCAAACAGCACAGTGGAGCTGAGTTTTGTTCTGCTGGCTTGGCCTCGAGTGACGAGTGCTGTGGGAGGAGTACTGTGTCCGTCGTGGGTACCAAGCACACTCCCGCCCTGCCCTAGATCTGGAAGGTTCGTGATCCAGTTTTGCCTCTGAAGTTGAGTGCTATAGCTCTGAATCAGAAGACAACACAGGGCATTTGTCTCATTCTGCATCCAGAACATTGCCTACCTGCCACTGGGTTTGAAGAATCGGCACTATTGCTTTATGTCAAATTGGTCAACGAAGCCAGTTCTCACTGCATCAAATCCACACTTACTTTGTTGCCATTAATTAGGTTTGAAAATTGTTTAAATTAAGCTATTTAACTTTCAGTTTCTTTATTGCAAGATTCCTGAGATAATAGAACATGCTTGCTTCTTTTTAGCACACATACTATGCTTGGAACAATTGACTTATTATTTAAAGGCTAGTGTTCTGTCCTGTATAGTCTTTGGGGCCCCGCTCCCCACAGTCATGCTTTCTTTCTGCTTATGCTTAAACGGGGTTAAGTCTGTCATTTTATCTTAAGTCTAGACAACATAAGCAAAGCCGAGAACCTTGATCAGGTAAAAACGCATCATATTTGGTATGTAATATAATCATACAGACATCTTTTGATCTCCAAATATTGAGATTTGAGTGAAGTAATTTTTTTTTAACGTTTATTTTTGAGAAAGAGAGAGTGCGTGCACACATGAGCAGGGGAGGGGCAGAGAGAGGGGGCGACAGAGGATCCGAAGCAGGCTCTGCAGAGAGCAAAGAGCCTGACGTGGGGCTCGAACTCGTGAACCCTGAGATCAAGACCTAAGCCGAAGTTGGACACTTAGCCAACTGAGCCACCCAGGTGCCCCTGAGTGAAGTGATTTTTAATTAATCTGTGTGTCTACACATGGATATAGGCTCACAATCACCGTGACATAGCATAACTTCCCTTGAAGTTTGTCTCTAACGGATCACTAGATCTAAATCAGTTGTGCAAATTAAAATGGATCGGTAGGCACACACCATGGGATAAATATATTGAATTTGTATTAGTTTGCCAGGGCGGCCATAGCAAAGAAGCACAGGTTGCGGGGGCGGGGGGCGGCTTATACATAACAGAAACTTATTTCTCACAGTTGTGGAGGCTGCGAGTCAGGGGTCAAGGTGCTGGTGTGGATGTGCTCTGGTGACAACCCTCTTTTGGGTGCAGAAAGCCAGCTTCCCCTCGTGTCTTCACATGGCAGAAAGAGCAGAGAGCAGAAGCATGCTCTCCTGCGACATTTGTAAGGGCACTAATTTCATTCATGAGGGCTCTACCCTCATGACCCCAACTATTCCTAATTACCTCCCAAAGACCCCAGCCCTTAATACCATTATACTGGGGGGGGGGGGTAGGGTTTCAACATATCAATTGAAGGGGACACAAACATTCAGTCCGTAACACCTAATTTCTCCTTCTTACAAAAATTCCAGTCATATTGGGTTATGGGCCCACTTAATGACCTCATTTAACCTTAATGACCTCTTCAAAGACCCTCTCAGTGCAGGTAGGACTAGACGTGGGCCAAGCCCCGAGAGAAGGAAATGCATCAGGGTGAGTTCCACAGTCATCCTGCTCTTTCCTGACAGTATCTGCCAGCTCTCTGAACGGGCAGACAGGGTCACAGCATTCTCTGAGAGTTCCTGGATGGAGGACAGAGGCTGGAGTTCAGAGCTACAATAGCGGCTGCTTGAGAGGCAAAACTACACAAACACATACCTATAGAGCAATGAACTGCAAAATCGTACACACTTTCCCTTGAAACAGTTGCCTACTCCTAAAGGGAGTGTGCATCAGGCAAACCTAAGAAACCAGCAGAAAGTTGCAGCTTGGAGCATAAAGAAATGATCAGGGATTTTGGCAGCCTGATCAGGGCGGTGGGGAGAGACAGACTAGAGTTTAAGACCCACAAATGAGAGGAAGCATTAGTAAATAATACTGAATCTTGACTGAGCTCCCAGAAGAGCCCAGTCTTAGGAACAAAGCCTATATCACAGAAGAAAGGGCAAAGCTTAACCAGACCAGCCCTGACAGCATGAAATCAGTCCATGACAGGATCACGGTGATCAGTGGGCATGCTCTCTGCCTGCCAGCTGGAACATCAACACAACTTACAGGAAAACAACCTCTTTCAGAGTCTTTCATAGGCCATGTCCAGAACTTGAAACAAACCACAAGCCATACTAAAATTAAGATCAAATGACTGAAAACAAAACAAAAAAGTATTGAAATAGGAAGTCTCATGTGTTACTTAGATATTAAGTTATCAGACAGAGATTTTAAAATAACTATCCTTGACTTCCTCAAGGAAACAGTGGGAAGACAGAATATTTTACCAATGCGTGTGTGTGTGTGTGTGTGTGTGTGTGCACGCATTCCATTTCCAAGTATCTCAAATGGTTATTCTAAAACTGAAAAGAATACTTTAGGTAAAATTCATAGTTAAATGAATGGTTCTAATATAAGATTAGACCTAGCAGAAGAAAAGATTAGGAAACTAAAGAAATAAAATAAAAATAAATAAAATAAAATAAAATAAAATAAACAATAAAAATATCCAGATTAAAGTACAGAATGGTAAAAGAAAGATGGAAAATAATCAAATGGTTACAAAGACAGGACACATAATAGAAAGGTCTAATGTATGGATTGGAATTCCAGGTGAAGACGATGGGGCGGCAGGGGGAAGGGGGGCAGAAACTATATTTTTGAAAGTACTATTTTAAAAAATACAGTCTATAAAATTATAAAAAACATCAAACCATAGATTCAAAAATTTTAGAGAATGTCAGCAGATAAATACAAAGCAATCCATGCTGAGTCACATCATAGAGAAAATGTTGAAAGTGAAAGACAATGAGAACATTTTAAGAGCAAGCAGAATAAAGAGACATATCACCTTCAAAGCAGCAACAGTAAGACTGATGACTGATTTTTTAACAGAGGACAATGGAATGACATCTTTACAGTGTTAAAAAAACGCTTATAGGACACTTTCGGACAAATGGAAATTCTCATTAAAAAAATACTAAAGGGAACTTTCCAGAAAGAAGGAAAATGATCTCAGATGGAAGTACAGACACATAGAATGAAAGAGAGAGTGCCCCAAAGGGTAAATATGAAGATAGATAAAAATTAATAATGGATTATGGGATTTAATATATAAATAACATAGATGACAACAATAGCACCAAATAATAAAAAAAAAAAAACAGAACAGAACAGTGCAGTGTAAATGAAATTAAACTGTTTTAAGTTTCAGGCACTGTTCCGGAAGTGGTAAAAGTACTAATTTAAGATCGATTGTACTAAGTCAAGGATGTATTTTTTAAATTAGTTTTCTTTATTTTTGAGAGGCAGAGAGAGACAGAGCGCGTGTGGGGGAGGGGCAGAGAGAGAGGGAGACACAGAATCTGACAGGCTCCAGGCTCTGAGCTGTCAGCACAGAGCCCAACGCGGATATCGAACTCACAAACTGCAAGATCATGACCTCAGCCAAAGTTGGGCACTCAACCGACTGAGCCACCCGGGCGCCCCAAAGACACATTTTAAATATAAAAACATATAAAATGAGCGTAAATGGTGATAACAGATACCAAGCACGCTAGTATACATAGATTGCCAACAGCTAAAGTAAACTTTAAGAAAAAAAAAATCGTCAGAAATAAGGAGGGATCTTTCATAATGATAAAAACATGAGCAGAAAAACATAACAATCCTAATTTCTGTGCACCAGGTGGCAGCTTAAAAATATATAAAGAAGAGTTAACAGAATTAAAAGGAGAAACAGAGAAACCCGTAATCATAGCTGCAGATTTTAACACACTTCTCTCATGGACCCATTACAGGCAGACAAGAAATCAGCAAGGATGTAAAAGATTATTAACAATACAAAAAATCAGCTTCATCTATTTGATATAGATATATAGCAACACAAAGAACAACGGGCAGACTACATATTTTTTCAGACATAAAGAACATGTACCAACATAGACCATATTCTATGAGTCATGCAGTAAGCCTCCACAAATTTCAAAAGACTGAAATCATACACAATAAGTTCTCTGGCCACAGTGGAATTAAAGTAGAAAATAAGGTAACTGGAAGATCTACATATATTTGGAAGTCAGGAAACCAATTGGTAAACAACCCACGGGCAAAATAAAATCTAGGAAATCTCAACTCAAAACGATCAAAATATTTGAAAAAAAAATTGGAAGGAAATTAGAAATACTCTGGAGTTTTTTTTTTTTTAATGTTTACTTATTTATTTATTTATTTTTTGAGAGAGACGGAGTGCAAGCAGGGGAGGAGCAGAGAGAAAGGGAGACACAGAATCTGAAGCAGGCTCCAGGCTCCGAACTGTAAGCACGGAGCCCGTCTCAGGGCTTGAACCTATGAACTGTGAGATCATGACCTGAGCCGAAGTCGGATGCTTAACTGACTGAGCCTCCCAGGCGCCCCTACTTTGAACTGACTCATAATGAAAATACAACATATCAAAACCTATGAGTTTCAGCTGAAGTAATGTTTAGATGAAAATACGTAGCTTCAACTGCACGTATTGGAAAAAAGAAAGATGGAAAATCAACAATATAAGTCTTTCTCTCAAGAAGGTTGGACATAAAACATCAAACATAAACCTAAAATGCCTGGGACTGATGTCTATATAATTAAAAAGCAGTAATGTTGAAAAATCAATGTTTTCGGGGCGCCTGGGTGGCGCAGTCTGTTAAGCGTCCGACTTCAGCCAGGTCACGATCTCGCGGTCCGTGAGTTCGAGCCCCGCGTCAGGCTCTGGGCTGATGGCTTGGAGCCTGGAGCCTGTTTCCGATTCTGTGTCACCCTCTCTCTCTGCCCCTTCCCCGTTCATGCTCTGTCTCTCTCTGTCCCAAAAATAAATAAAAAAACGTTGAAAAAAAAAAAAAGAAAAATCAATGTTTTCAGTGGATGAGAGGAAATTATAAACAGCATAAATCAACGAAATGTAAAACAAACATGCATAAAGAAAAGCAACAAGACTGAGTTGGTATCTTGAAAAGACTTCTAAAATGAATAAACCCATGACCAGATTGATCCAGAAAGAATGAGTAAAAACACAAATTGTCAACATAAGAGAATATCATAGATTCTAAGATGTTGAACAGGTAAAGATTGTTGCAAGCAACTGAGTACTGCTAAATTAGACAATGAAACGAAACAGACAAATTTCTTGAAGACATAATATCTCAAAACTGATAGAAGAGATTAAATAGAAATTCAGAATTACTGCACAGAAAAATAAATCCCCAATTCAAATGTTCTCCGAAGAAAACTGTGGGCCAGGTGATTCACTGCTGAATTCTAAGGAAAAAATAATACCGATATTACTCAGGACTTTTCAGTAACATTGAGATGAAAGAACTCTTCTCAACTCATGAGCATAACCCTGATATCAAAACCCTACACTGACATCACCAGAAGGAAAGTTACAGATCAGTCTCTCATAAATTTAGACATAAAAAATCCTGAAAAAAATTATCAATTCGATACAGTGATATTTAAATTTTTTTAATGTTTATTTATTTTTGAGAGAAAGAGAGAGAGAGAGAGAGAGCACGAACCAGAGAGGGGCAGAGAGAGAGGGAGACACAGAATCCGAAGCAGGCTCCAGGCTCCAAACTGTCAGCACAGAGCCCGACGCGGGGCTCGAACCCACAAACCGTGAGATCATGACCTGACCCAAAGTTGGTTGCTCAACCAATTGAGCCACCCACGTGCCCCAAAACAGTGATATTTTAAAAATTTGTTATAGCAGACCAAGTGGACCTCATTCCAGGAATAAAAAAATGCAAAAATTTATTTCAAATAAATCAATATAACTCACTACATTAATTGAATAAGGGATAAAATCCATATGATTACTTCAAACAATATCCAATAAAAAGCCTTTGTAAAATTCATCATTTAATAATCATGATTTAAAAAAAAGTTCAGTAAAAGAAGCAAATTTCTTTATTGTAAAATAGCAAATCTATAAAATACATGCAGTAAATGTTATAATGGTGAAATACTAAATGCTTTCTCCCTCAATTTGAGTAAAACAAAGATGTTTGCTAACAACACTTCATCTGACATTGTGTTGGAGGGCCTGGTCCAAGTGAAATAAGACAGAGAAATAAAAGTTATAAATATTAAGAAGAAGAAATAAAACTTCATTACTCTCATGATATGAGTGAGTGTGTGTAGAAAATCCAAAAGCCAGTAGACAAATGTTAGAATTTATATGTGTTTATTAACGTCACTGAATATAATAAAATCAACGTACAAAAGTGTATTTCTATATTTACAATCAATTAGAAAATGAAACTTAAAAAGCAAGGCCATTTATAAACATTAAAACAATTTTAAAAAACCTATTATGAACAGTGATTTAAAGTATGCAATTCTTGGGACGCCTGTGTGGCTCAGTTGGTTTAATGTCCGATTTTGGCTCAGGTCATGCTCTCACGGTTTGCGGGTTTGAGTCCTGCCTCGGGCTCTGTGCTGACAGCTCAGAACCTGGAGCCTGCTTGAGGTTCTGTGTCTCCCTCTCTCTCTCTGCTCCTCCCTCACTCGTGTTCTATCTCTCTCTCTCTCTCAAAAATAAATAAACATTAAAAAATTAAAAAAAATAATAAAAATTAAAAAATAAAGTGTGCAATCCTTCTACCGAGGGCTCACACCTAGGAGAATTTAATGTTTTTCTATCACCATTTTGAATTCTTAATTTTTGAACAGGACCTTCTGTTTTCATTCTGCAAATTACATAGCTGGTCCTACTCTTAGGCATTTTTACTTTCAAATGGCTCATTGAATTAGGTCAGAGGTTTTCGACCTTGGTGGCACAGTAGAACGACCTGGGTGCTGGAGATTCTGAGTTAACTGGGTGGGGGTGAAGCCTAAGCATTGGGAGTATCTAAGCTCCGGACTGATTTCGGTGCTCAGCCGAAGCTGGGAATGACCTAGGTGGGCAGGCAGTGCCCAGTAACTGGTTTGTAAAACATCTGGGGGGTTAGAGGATGAGGAGATCATTTTTAGCCGGTGGTCCGAGGGCTTTCATACCGGAGATGGAGCCCGACTTGAGTTCATGATAGGATCAAATGTGCAGTATAACAGCATTACAGGAAAGGGTGCCATGTAGCCCCAAGAGCTGGTCTCCCTGGCCGGAAATGCTGCCCACAGCCTCTTCCTCAGCCAACTTATTCTCTCATCAGTCTGTGCAGTCCCATCGGTTGTTTTTGTAATGAGGATATAAAGGATATGAAGACTAGACCGAAGGAATTAGCTATCAGCTGCTTTTGAGAAGAGAAGGGCAAAGGCTCTTGGGTCTTGGGTGTGGGTGCTCGACTGAGTGGTTACCGTGGAGAAAGGAGCACCGGGCACAAGATGGGAGTTTCCAGTTCTCATCCTGCCCCAGCTACCTCACATGGTGCTTCCTCAATTCCCGGGACCTCTGTTTCTTATCCAGAGACTGGATTGATTTGATCGCTAAGTAATTTTCCGTTCCCAAAAAGGGCTATACTTGTATCATTTGTGTGTCATTTCATGGATGTATATGTTGTCTCATGAAGTTATAGCTTATAGATTGTTTGTTTTCAATTGAGTTATAATTGACATCCACCATTCTACTAGCTTCGGACCTACAACACAGTGATTCAGCATTTGTGTCTATTGCAAAATGATCACAACAATAATTTAGTTAGTATCCGTCGCCATACATAGTTACGGAAGTTTTCTCTGGTAATGAGATATTTTAAGATCTACTCTCTTAGCAACTTTCTTTTTTTTTTTTAAATTTTTTTTCAATGTTTTTTATTTATTTTTGGGACAGAGAGACACAGAGCATGAACGGGGGAGGGGCAGAGAGAGAGGGAGACACAGAATTGGAAACAGGCTCCAGGCTCCGAGCTGTCAGCACAGAGCCCGACGCGGGGCTCGAACTCACAGACGCGAGATCGTGACCTGGCTGAAGTCGGCCACTTAACCGACTGCGCCACCCAGGCGCCCCATTAGCAACTTTCAAATAATGCATTGCATCCCAATGACTTATTTATTTTATAACTGAAAGTTTATACTTTTGACTCCCTTTAGTCATTTGACCCACCCTGCTACCTTTCTGCCTCTGGCAACCAGCATCTGGTCTCTGTATCTATGAGCTTGGGCTTTTTTTTTTCTTTTTCTTTTTTCTTTTTGTTTGTTTGTTTTTAAATTCTGTGTATAAGTGACATTATATGGTATTTGTCTTTCTCTGGCTGATTTATTTCACTTAGCATAGTACCCTTAAGGTCTATCCATGTTGTTACAAATGACAAGATTCCATTTCTTTTTTTATGGCTGAATTGTATATAAATTGTAAACAATTGTATATACATTGCATATAAATATAATAAAATATATATTATTATATGTAATAATATTATGAGGATGGGTAAAGAATATGTGGTATATGTAAATATATATTACAGTATGTAATATGTAATATATTTGTAATTATATAATATAATAAACATATTAATATTAATGTATAATATACATCTGTTATAAATACATGACTATATTGTAATAGAAACATTATGTTATACATTATTATATATTATAAATATAATTGGCTATTGTAAATAAGGCTGCAGGAACAGGCTGGTGTGTATATATATATATATATTTTTTAAGTTTATTTATTTATTTGGAGAGAAAGAGAGCATACATGCGAAAGGGGGAAGGATAGAGAGAGAGGAAGAGAGAGAGTCCCAAGCAGGCTTCATGCTCAGTGCAGAGTCCAACGCAGGGCTCAATCCCATGACCGTGAGATCGTGACCGAGAAATCATGACCTAAGCTGATATCGAGAGTCAGACATCCAAATGCCTGAGCCACCCAGTGCCCCAGTGCATAAGGTTTTTTTTGTTTTTGTTTTTGTTTTTTGAGCGAATGTTTTCATTTCCTTCAGATAAATACCCAGAAGTCTAATTGCTGGATCATATGGTAGTTCTATTTTTAACTTTTTGAGGAACATCCATACTGTTTTTCATAGTGGCTGCACCAATTCACATTCCCACCAACACCACACAGAAGTTCTTTCTCCACATGCTGGCCAACACTTATTTCTTATCTGGCCAACACTTTTTGATAATGACCATTCTAATTGGTGTGAAGTGACCTCTCGCTGTGCTTCTAATTTGCATTTCCCTGATGATTAGTGATGTTGAGCCTTTTTAAAATGTACCTGTTGGCCATCTATATGTTTTCTTTGGAAAAATATCTATTCAGTTCGCATTTTCAAGTTGGATTGTTTGATGTTTGCTGTTGGGTTGTATGAGTTCTTCATATATTTGGGATATTAATCCCTTATCCTATATGCTTTGCAAGTATTTACTCCCCTTCGGTAGGTTGCCTTTCATTTTGTTGATGGTTTCCTTGTTTGTACAGAAGCTTTTCAAGTCGATGTGGCCCCGCTTGTTTATTTTTGCTTTTGTTGGCTTTGCTTCTGGTGTCAGAATAAAAAAAACTCATCACCAAGACTGATGTCAAGGAGCTTACTACCTATGTTTTCTTCTAGTTTTGTGGTGTCAGGTCTTACATTCAAGTCTTTAATCCATTCTGAGGTAATTTTTGTGAATGGCATAAGACAGCGGTCCAGTTTCAGTCTTTTGTATGTGGCTTTGCAGTCTTTCCAACACCATTTACTAAAAAAGGCTGTCTTTTCCCCCATTGTATATTCTTTTCTCCTTTGCTGTAAATCAATTGACCATATATGCATGGGTTTATTTCTGGGTTTTCTCTTTTGTTCCATTGATCTATGCATCTGTTTTTATGCTGATATCATAGCGTTTTGGTTACTACAGATTTGTAATACAGTTTGAAATCCACACGATGCATCCAATTTTATTCTTCTTTCTCTGTAGAGTATTTTTACAGGTCAGAAAGTGTAAAGCCAAAGTCTATGGGCAGAATCGGGCCAGTAGGCATGTTTTTAGAATCAATAATATTTTTTAAAATAATTTGCCCACATTATGAGATTTTACATGAAGTTGTAGATTTAGTGGCTCTTGAAACAACAGGAGATCTGGCAACCGTGGACTTGCTTGAAGTGTTCCTGCAGACAGCGCCCTCTGGCGCTAAGGAGGACTGCTCTTTGAGAGGCGTGGGCTTGTCAGCTCGCTTCGGTTCTCCACTATTCACTATTATACCTGGTTAGCTTCACGGATGTACACTGTGGGTCAGATCTTGCGGTGATACCTACGTTCTATTATGGGGCTGGGTCCCTGCGAAGACTCCTTCGGTAGAGTATTCACTGCCTTGCCTCTTGTGTTGTCTTAGAATTTGTTAGAAATGATAGTCTCATGGGTATTCGATGTTCTTCCATTCCCTTGTTTGTCTTGTCTAACTGGGAGCCTAGAGCCCTTTGTTGCCCTCCAGCCTCAAAGAAGATGACCTCTCTTCAGACATGACTGGTTCCAAGAAAACAAATGAAGCCTTGGTAATTGGGTGTTGTAGAGGAATGTATGTTCATATCCATTTTCCCGGAATCCGCTGCATTCCTCAGGCCCTCTGAGTCTTCTAAGCACTCAGCCCAATGATCCTGATGCTATTTTTCTAGCCACAGTTATCTAAATCCTGTTTACTTTCCCCTTTTCTTTCCAAGTATTCAATCTGAGTCACTTAGGTTTTGTGCAAGGCAGCAAAGCCTTGCAAGGTCAGGAGAATTTTCCTTGAAGACCATCCCATGAGTCGAGAGGTGAGGCAACTGCTTCAACCTTCAGCATCTATAAGGACACCTGCTAAGATCACCTTATCCCTCGGATCTGCCTGATGTGGCTTGTAGAGGACTGGAGAGGGAAACCAGTCTCCTGACTGGTCACTCAGTGCAACTGGTCCCATGGTTCTTCTCCAGTGTGGCCATGAATGCCTCCCCAAGCCCTAGGCAGAACGCTCAAAAGCCAGCCCCTGACAGAAGGATAGTGAAACGGCACCCTGTACTTCATTTGTGCTTCGATAAGAAGTGTGTCCTGTTGCCAAGTCTGAAGTGAACCTGGAAAACTCAATTTTGTGATTGGAAGTACATGGAACATAAGACAGTATTAGTGGATAGGGGAACATTTTCGTGTGTGGCCTATTTCAGGAAGATTCCAGTGTCCTCTTCATTATGCTAACTAAATCCGCCCCCCACCCCCAACCTCAATGAGTCTTTGGAACTTATCAGCCATTGACTTGTCATCCTTCTGGGAGAGAGTCAGGAAGGAGGGCAAGATTTGTTCTCCCACCTGTATTTTTTCTTATAAATATAAAACCTTTGCCCCCAAAGGACACGCTTCTAAAGAAAGGCCTAAGGGGGTGTCTGGGCGACTCAGTCCGTTAAGTGTCCGACTCTTGGTTTCGGCTCAGGTCATGATCGCACGGTTCACGAGTTCGAGCCCCGCTTTGGGCTCTACTGATGGCACGGAGCCTGCTTGGGATTCTCTGTCTCTCCCTCTCACTCTACTTCTCTCTCTCTCTCAATAATTTTTTTTTTTTTTTAAGGAAGACTTAAAAAGTAAGAGGAAAATAAAAACAATAGATGCTTCAGCCATGTTGGGAAGGTGTGGAGGGTGTGGTGTAAAATGTATTATAGGTCACAGTGAACCTTCTCCCTGGGGCCTCTTTCTGATGATTTTCTCTCTCGTTCTCCCTGAGGTCTACACCCTCACAGTGAGGCAATATTTCTACTTTTTCAGTTATGAATGCTGCTGTAGACCCCCTTTTCATTAAGTCATTTGGCAGAATTTGCATGTTGTGGGTATCAGTCATTAGAGCGAAGTCTCTTAAAATAGGCTTTTGGGACGCCGGGTGCCGATGCCTTGGAAGCTTAGTGACACAGGCAGCTAAGTGTTCGTATAAAAATAGGCAGGTGTGAGTGGTCTGCACTTGCCCTCGACGCATGCTCACCACCTCATCTCAGCTGTCAGCACCTCTGTCCTCTGATTTCACACCTACTCCCTATTATCCACCTCCCTCTTAACTCCACTTGCTCTCTTCCTCATGGTAGAATCCCGGAATGAGTCCTGGGCAGGGGACAATAAAACACGCCCATCGGGCTTCCCAGTGTCTAGCATCTGGGAGACAAAGGCACCTCAAGTTACACATTTGCTCATTAGAAAGTTGATATGGGGGGGTGCCTATGTGGCTCAGTCGGTTAAGCGTCTGACTTCAGCTCAGGTCGTGATCTCACCGTTCGTGAGTTCGAGCCCCGCGTCGGGCTCTGTACTGACAGCTCAGAGCCTGGAGCCTGCTTCAGATTCTGTGTCTCCCTCTCTCTCTGCCCCTCCCCCGCTCACACTCTGTCTGTTTGTCTCTCTCTCTCACACAAGTAAATAAAAATTTAAAAAAAAAGTTGATATAGGTATGCAGTTAATCTTGTCCACGCGTATGGTCAATCCCAAGATTAGGATAGTACAATATAATTTAGAAGAGTCTAACAAATAGGTTGATCTTAAATTTGAATATATTTTGAGGTAGCTGGTTGTGGTTATTGCTGTTGTTTTCCTGGGATTTTGATACCAATTTTCCCCTTCTCATTTCTGAGCAAGTATTAAAAAACCCTCATCTGGCCAGCATCCCAGTCTCACCAGGACCACCATGACCTGCTGTGCAGACGGGCACTGCTCAAGACCAGAGGTTCAAGACTAGATTCCTCATGGCAATGAGGTTCGTGGTAGTCTCCCGGGGCTGTGCAGTGTGGCAACCCTCCCACCCATAATTTCCTGGATCTTTTTCCCCCAATTCTTTCTGTTCTTTAGATACTGATACAGTAATTTGGTAGGTAGCAATGGTGAAGGCTTCAAGGTATGGAAAGTTTGAACCAGAAGGAGCTTTCTTGCTCCTTCCTTCTGCCCTATTTCACATTCTGTTTGTTACCCATGCCATTTCCTTCGCTTCCCCTTTGATTGATCTACGAGGTAATTGATCTCCTTCTAGGACATTGGGAGCCTCACTAGGGCCACTGGCAAACATGAGTTATCCCCTGTACTCACACTTTCTTCCTCCATCTGGTCCCCTGCTATCCACCTACCTGGGAAACATAAAGATACAGAAGCCATTAGCTGTCATGAGAGATTCCTGAGATTCTAACGTTGACAGAACTGAAACCCACATTAACTGAAGGTTCCTTAAGTTGGAAGAAATCTTAGAGGTCACCTAGTACAAGCCTTCTCCCCATGAAGGACTCTGATTCCTCTTGATTACTCCAGTGACTGAGCATTCACCATCTCACCAGATTGTTCAGTCCATTGTTGGCTTTCTCTTGACGTTTGATGTTCTTTGAGCTAAAGTTATATTGAGCCCAAATCTACCCACTCCCCAACTTCAAGTGCCTGCCATGCATCAGGCATGGTGCTGGACATGAAGGTGAGTAAGCCACATACGTTGCCTTGAAGAGGTCACAGTCAGTGATAATGATACGAAGGAGCGATCACAAGGACATAGGCAGAGCACTAGAGGAACACAGAGCAAAGCCCCTCACCCAGCCTCGGGTTCTGCAGGTGTCTGAACTGTGTTTTGGACTTTTTGTTTTCTGGAAATATTCATCCCAAGTTATTCTTTGTTGCTCTAACAGCTCCGTAATTGTTTAATATAATGATTGCATCATACCATTTTCTTGTCTCCAAGGGTTAACATCCTTATTGCCTTCAACTATGAATTTTCTAATCATAAGAGCTTCCCAACTATGTTCCTTTGGAAATGTTACACCCCAAGCCAGCACGGCATTCCTGTGTGATCCAATGGGGGCGGCATGCCAGGTGCCATGATTTCCCATGATCTTGATATTCTAACAATGTGATCACTGAGTACATTCCTGTACTTCAGCGATCATCATTTGATGGTCAAAACCCAAACCCCTCCTGCCCGACATTTTTTTTTTTTTTTTTTTGGATGGAAAGCGAACTCTAGGATGTTACTCATTTTTTTTTTTTTTTTGCATTAGAGCAGTTTAGAATTAACTGATCACCTCCCCTCTGCTTGGCACTTTCTGCTGCGTTACAGTGACCTTGCCATTTTCGGTACTTCCCAAGGAAGAATCTAAGTGCCCTTGGGCTTAAGACTTGGACCCACTGCTCTCATCACTGTGACCCTTATTGTAGGGACCATTAGTTGCAAATCTAATGTCTCCTTGGCCTATATCACAGTATATATCACACTCCTCGTTTGACTCAGTAACACTGTTAGAAAAGAAATAATGTTTGTCCTGGTGTGACTTAACAATATATATTAAAATAAATTTGTTTTTAATGTTTATTTATTTTTGACAGAGAGAGAGACAGAGCATGAGCAGGGGAGGGGCAGAGAGAGAGGGAGACACAGAATCCAGGGCAGGCTCCAGGCTCCGAGCCCGATGCGGGGCCGATGCGGGGCTCGAACTCACAGACCGCGAGATCACCATCTGAGCCAAAGTCAAACGCTCAGCCCACTGACCCACCCAGGTGCCCCTTAACAAAATATATTTTAAAGACCTTTTCCAACTATTCCTTTTGGATTCTTTATGACTTGCTCATTATGTTCGTCATTTGTAAAATTAAGTCCACTTTTTCTTTTTCATCAGGTAATATACATCTTAAAAATTATATAACTTCACATGACTTATAATAAAAAAGGACAGTATCATGCTTCACTCATACTTAACCTGGCTTCCCAGAGACAAAAACTTCTAACTCTTTTATCTGGTTCTTCTGGTACTTAGGCTCGTATTATCATATAACTTTTTATGTCATTTTTTTTTGATTTTCCAAACATTCCTTGATTTTTAAAATTTGTGTAGTCTTGCCTACTTTCTTGTTCCTATGGAAGATAAGGTACCAATTATTTTTTTATGTTATCTTATTTTTGGAGAGCGAGAGAAAGACCCAGCATGAGCGGAGAAGGAGCAGAGAGAGAGGGAGACACAGAATCTGAAGCAGGCTCCAGGCTCTGAGCTGTTAGCACAGAGCCCGACATGGGGCTCGAACCCATGAACTGTGAGATGATGACCTGAGCCAAAGTTGGGTGCTTACCCAACTGAGCCATCCAGGTACCCCTCAATTAATTTTTTTAAATGTTTGTTTATTTATTTATTTATTTATTTATTTATTTATTTAAATACACAGTGAGTGGAGGGGGGAAGGGCAGAGAAAGAAGGACACAGAATCCCAAGCAGGCAGTTCACTCTCAGCGTGGAGCCCGAAGTGGGAACTGAACTCACCAACTGTGAGACCACAACCTGTGTTGAAACCAAGAGTTGGATGCTTAACCAACCAACTGAGCCACTCAGGCACCCCAAGGTATCAATTAATTTAAACCTCCCTTCCTCCCCTACATTCATTCCTTTATTTTCCTTTCCCGTTCTTTCATTGTAGTTTTATCAAAATTTTTTGTTAAATAAATGTACAGTGGCTATCATTATAACTCTACAATTGAGCCATTTGGTGGGGGGGTCATAGTTATATTTCCTTTCTTTTGCTTTTCATTGATTTAACAATCACCTCATTTTTTTTCCTGTTTGTTTTCCTATTAGCTATCATGAGTTCATTTGTAAATTATCCACCAAAAATGTATATGCCCTTACAAAACTCTATCAGTTTAATTTTCTTTTTTTCCCTTTTACAACCATGCTGTAGCCCTCTGTCCTTCTACTTCAATCTTCACTGATTACATTCTTGAGAATTCCTTTCCCTCTCTCCTGGGTTGGATCTCCCCATACTTGGTTCCCACATTATCCTCTTTCTTGGAATATTTACCCATGTTGGTGGAACACATTCTCACATAGCTTCTCGAGAAGGAGTGTATGGGCAGTCAGATCTTTGAGATATTGAATTCCTGAGTGCTTTATTCTACTAACACGTATCACTACTATTTGACTGGGTATAGAATTCTAAGATGTTTTCTGTTGAGAAATACATTATTCTCATTTGCATCCCTGAAATGCTGCCTTGTTGACTTCACTTTTTTCTTTCAGAAGATTTTAGAATTTCTCTTTGTCCCCAGGACTCTGAAAGTTTACAGTGAAGATCAGTGTGAATCTTTTGGGTTCTTCTAATCTTGAAATGTGTTTCTTTCAGTTCTGGGAAATTTTCTTGTACTGTCTCTTTGATTTTAACCTACATTTTCTCCATTCACTCTATCTGGCACAACTATTATCTTGATTAAATTCTCTAATTTTCTTTTTTTCCTTCCTATCTTTCCCCCTTTCCTTTTTTATTCTGTTTTTTAAAAGAGATTTCTTAAATTTTTAATTTTCAACCCTTCTGGTTGAATTTTCATTTTTGGTATCATAAATATTTTTCAGAGATCTGTTTTGGTCTTTGAATGCTCTTTTTTATTGAAATATGTTCTTGTTTTATGAATACAATATCATTCTTTATGTTTTGGCATATTAATTTTAGTTATTTTTTAAATGTCCTTTTACTTCTGCATTTTATCTGTTTCTAATGAGTTTGTTTCCTGTTGTTTGGTTTACTTATTGCCTTTCATGTTAGAGGTTTTCTTAAATCTCTAATCTTTGGCTATCCATCCATAAATTTTAAGATTTCAGAAGCCTTGGGTAAATCCCCTTTATTCCTCATAGCATAAGTAGCTATTACTTATTACTCAGTCAGATGTTTAACCAACTGAGCCACCCGGGTGCCCCTATTACTTATTTTATCTTAGCAAAAATTGCCTTTAGAAAAGAAAATCACGTTCTATTTTTAATCCATTTTAATTCAACGTTAATTGAATATTAAATGTCTGGTACTACATTTAAAAATAATTTTAAGAACCATAGCTTCCAGAATGGATAAAGAAGATGTGGTATATATATATATATATACAATGGAGCATTACTCGGCAATCAAAAAGAATGAAATCTTGCCATTTGCAACTATGTGGATGGAACTGGAGGGTATCGCACTAAGCGAAATTAGTCAGAGAAAGACAAATATCATATGACTTCACTCATATGAGGAATTTAAGAGACAAAACAGATGAACATAAAGCAAGGGAAGAAAAATAATATAAAAACAGGGAGGGGGACAAAACATAAAAGACTCTTAAATGTGGAGAACAAACAGAGGGTTACTGCAGGGGTTGTGGGAGGGGAGATGGGCTAAATGGATAAGGGACATTAAGGAGTCTACTCCTGAAATTATTGTTGCATTATGCTATCTTGGATGTAAATTAAACAATAATAATAATAAAAAAGAATCATAGCTTCCATTTTTAAAAGTCTGAGCCCATATTTCTGGTACCAGCCTCTAAAATGTTCTTAAAAATAAATATTCCTGGTTGAACTTTAACATTTTAGTCTCAATTGCCAGAAATCATCTTGCAAGGGAAAGCATGGAGTTTGTCCCTGTGGAAAGAAGTATAGAAGGAGAAATGGGAGACAGGACAAGGAGGCTGGGTGGGAAGGAGGCTTAGAAATTAGCTCTAGGAGAGGTGCCTGGTGGCTCAGTCGGTTGAGCGTCCAACTCTTTATTTTGGCTCAGGTCATGATCTCACGGTTCGTGTGAGCCCCAAGTGGGGCTCTGTGCTGACACGGGGAACCTGCGTAGGATTCTCTCTCTGTCTTCCTCTCTCTCTCTGCCCCTTCCCCACTCGCACACTCCTCTGTCTCAAAATAAACAAATAAACATTAAGAAGAAATTAGCTCTAGGAATGTTAAGAGGAAAATGGCTTGCCTGGATTGGAAGGCTTATTATCCCCACATAGAACTGGGGTAATTGCTGGATCATGAAACATTTACTTTGTGCCTAGCACAATGTATGATACACTTCTTACATGGATTATATTGTTAATTCTTTGCAATCTTATGATACATTTTTCTTATTTTGCAGATGAGGAAGCTGAGGTTCCACGAGGTGGAGTAAAATGCTTACTTGCACCTAAGAAGTAGTAAGATAGAATTGGCATTCAAATCTAGTTCTGCCTGAGTCCAAATTCATGGCCTGGAACACAGTCTAGCCTGTGGATTGCAAGGTAAAATGAGTTTTTACACTGCTGGCCTCAGAAAGAACTAGAAACAGGCCTACGGTTAACCTGTGGTTTTAAGTATGATTTCTTACTCAGAAAATAACATTTTCAGGGGGGCCTGGGTGGCTCGGTCGGTTAAGCGTCTGACTTCGGCTCAGGTCATGAACTTGCAGTTTGTGAGTTCGAGCCCCCACTTCGGGCTCTGTGCTGACAGCTCAGAGCCTGGAGCCTGCTCCAGATTCTGTGTCTCCCTCTCTCTCTGTTCCTCCCCCACTCACAATGTCTCTCTCTCTCTCTCTCTCTCTCTCTCAAAAACAAGTAAAAACTTTAAAAAACAAAAAAAAGAAAGAAAAAAAATAACTTTTTCGTACTTTTTACTTCTGGGCTTTTGGCCCCAATCAGGCCACACCAGCTTTTCAGAGAATCGATTGAAACACCGTACTCTTCTTATTTAAGATGCAGCTTTAATTAAAATTATGCTGGAACTCTCTTCTAAGACAGGTGGCAGCTTTTTATTGTCTGTTATCTAGGGTGTTGCTTTCACAAATCCACACTCTGTGCGCCCTGCCCAAGCAGTGGGATCCTGGTTGTTCTCAGTCAGTCACTTTACTGACAGTTCTCCGAGGTGATGACAGGTGCGTGAAGGCGTCCTTCAGACCATGACCGTGATCCTATGAGCTTATTACCAACTAAGGCATGTGTGCAGAGCTTAGAAACTTTCCAAGGATTTCATGCTCTAGTCAAAGAAGTAAAGTATGAGTATGAAAACCGTTTTCCATGAAGCACTTGCAATTTGGAAATACCAGAAGGAGAATGGCAAATATACACAGTTCTAAGTTGCTTTATTTTTGTAATTATTTTTGTAATTACATTGTAACTACTAGGTTATGTGGAACTGAGATGTAATCCCTGAATCATAAATGGCAGGTGACCAGCTGGTGAAGGAAAACATAATATCCCCGTTCGGTGAATGTAAGACTCCCTTTCTTGGACTAGAAAACTTAAACGCCCGGCTGAAACCTTATTTTTAAGACTTTTAAATTCCACTAGAAAATGAGCTTTCTTGTCCTCTTGGGTTCTGCCAGCACCTGCGGCAGAAACCAGCCTCGGGCGGGGAGGCCTCGAGAAAGCACCAGGGATTTGAATGGCTGGGCCTCCCCCCACGGGGTAGAATTGCTGCTCCTCGGTGGCCCACTGACTGTTTCTTCCTAGAAATTCAATTTTTCTCAAGAAAAATCTGAGGCCACCGGGCCCACACGTCTAGGGACGATTTTGCAGTTAGAATACGTGGCCTCGCTCTTCTGCAACTAGTGTAGGGAAAACCTCTCACCCCTTCTGGAGGGGCAGATGAATGCCTCCTGACCTTGCTGCCGGGGCAGGCCCCGTGGGGAGGTGATGGCCGCAGCCTTGTTATTATTATAAATAGTCAGCCTCGCTCTCCAAATAGAAGCTTGTGTGGTTATCTCGAGTTGCATGTTAACAGAGTTCTAGAGAAAGCAAAGTTTCCAGTCGCCTTTTTGATAAACACATTCTTGGAAAGGGCGGCCCGCTGCCTGAGGGACCCTGGGGGAGATATTTTGAGCAAGCCCAAGGCCGTCTGTACCCGTTGTGCTCACAGTGCGAGGCACTCTCCAGTTCACAGGAGTGAAAAGTTAGGATCCAACTAGCAGGTTTGGTCAATACCTGTATAACCATCTAATTTTGTTTGCCCTGTCCTGTCCGTTGACCACCGGACACACACAGTCAGGCCTTTCACTGGAGGGAGGGGATCTTGAGACACAGTATACGTAATGGGTAGTGTATATAATGTTATGTAATGGGGCTTATATGGCCCCAGTTTCATGTTATCTGGGACCCTGGAGTGCATGCCCACGCGTGCGCGTATGTGTGTTCAAAGGTCCTGTTTATCTTCATTATCTACTTGACCCTCTTGGGGAAGGTGTTTTTCCTTCAACATACTTTCACTCTTGATGTTTAGATATTTGTCTCAACCCTAGAAGTCACCTTATTCATAGAGATCTTTTCCCCAGATCCTTCAATTTTGGGAGTAACCGATGCTCCTGAAACCCATTTATGTCTTCAGTCCGCTTGTGTTTCTGAGTAAGTGTCCAGAAAATTTCTAAACCGATGTTACCATCATTATGGCGATTTAACCCCCTGCTCCACCCAAGGGTTGTCTGAGCCGAGTGACCATCAACACTTACAACTTTGCAGCCCCTGTCTGCCCTTACTCCTCCGCTCCCTCCTCCCTCTGTCCACTTCCTACCTATTTCCCTTTTAACACAATTATGTTGAATTATGAAAGGTGTCCTTTCTGAAGGTTGAAACGGCACGATATTGGGAATTTCATGTGATTGAACCTAATATTTTTGTCAACTGGTTGCACTATCTCTAGATTCCTTTCCAATCTTCCATTTAAAAATGTTTCTCTTGGGGCGCCTGGGTGGCGCAGTGGGTTAAGCATCCGACTTCAGCCAGGTCACGATCTCGCGGTCTGTGAGTTAGAGCCGCACGTCAGGCTCTGGGCTGATGGCTCGGATCCTGGAGCCTGTTTCCGATTCTGTGTCTCCCTCTCTCTCTGCCCCTCCCCCGTTTATGCTCTGTCTCTCTCTGTCCCAAAAATAAATAAAAAACGTTGGAAAAAAAAAAAGTCTCTCTTTCTCTCTCTCTCTCTGTCTCTCTCTCTCTCTCTCTCTCACACACACACACACACACACACACACATCAAGCTGTCTTTCTGAGGAATAATATTTGAGAACATATCTCAAATGTCAGGAAAATTTTAACATCATGTTAATTTAATCATGATTTGCTTCGGCTCACCCCCTCCCCAGCCGAGTGATAAACACCCTAAAATCCAAATAGGGTATTCTAATGCCCCGTTGTGATCTTAAGGACCACAATGTGAATGATTCTGTTTCTTCATTTATTTGTTTATTTATTTATTTTAACGTTTATTTATTTTTGAGACAGAGAGAGACAGAGGGGAGGGTCAGAGAGAGGGAGACACAGAATCTGAAACAGGCTCCAGGCTCTGAGTGTCAGCACAGAGCCCGACGTGGGGCTCGAACTCATGGACTGCGAGATCATGACCTGAGCCGAAGTCGGACGCTTAACCGACTGAGCCTCCCAGGTGCCCCTGTTTCTTCATTTAAAGTTTAGATACATAAAAAAGGGGAAAAAGTAGGTATGTTGGTAATAACCTCAAGCAAAATCAGCAATGAGATGGTCAAACAAATTAAATAATTCTCAGCATTTCTTACATCGTGAATATGTTTTTGATAGAAAAGAGTTTTGCAGGGCACCGGGGTGGCTCAGTTGGTTAAGCATCCAACTTTGGCTCAGGTCATGATCTCATGGTCCATGAGTTCGTGAGCTGGGCTCTGTGCTGACAGCTCAGAGCCTAGAGCCTGCTTGAGATTCTGTGTCTCCTCTCTCTGCCCCTCTCCCACTCGCACTCTCTCTCTCTCTCTCAAAAATAAATAAATATTTTTTAAAATTTAGAAAAAAGAAAAGAGTTTTGCATAGGGGCACCTGGGTGGCTCAGTCGGGTGAGCGTCCCACTCTTGATTTGGGCTCATGTCATGATCCCAGGGTCATGAGATTGAGCCCCGCATCATGCTCCACCCTGAGCATGGAGACTGCTTAAGATTCCCTCTCTTTTCTTCTGTCCCTCTCCCCCACTCTCACTCTCTCTCTCTAAAAAAAGAAACACTTCTGATAAGATCGTTGATATTAATAAATGAGAATCATTAAGAAAGAAAATAGTCTTGCATAGAAATAGTACTTGTATAGAAAAAAAGATGTGAAAGTGTAATGTGGAGAACACATAGAAAACAACTGGTTAAGGGGGTCATCGGGAACCCCAAAGAAAGCATCCCCAAGGCTCCATTTTTGTTCCAGCACGGGACCATATGAACACGCTTGCCAAGGTCACCCTGACCAGCAGAACAACACTGAGTATAGTTCCTGGCTGTCATCCTAGGGAGGCTCATTTCTCGTCAGTTCTGAACTCTTGAGGGTTCTGAAATGGAAACGGATGGGAAGGTCATGGTGCCTGGGGGCGCCGTCAGTCTTTTCTGAATTGTCCAAGAGTGTTTGGAGGGTGGGACGAGGCCTGGACTTGAAAGGTGTGCAGCTTTGCACCTCAGCTGTGTCACCTGGAGTGTGTCCATTCGCTTTTCAGTTTCTTCATCTGAGATTCAGGTTGACAACACAGTGGCCACAAGGCTATTATGATGTTGAGATGAGATAATACAGGAAGCGTTTGACCCAGTGCCCGTCACATCAGTCCTTAAAACCTTGTTGAATCAAGATTCTATTAGAATTGTGCTTGTATCCATTTAAAAAAAAAAAAAAATTTTAACGTTTATTTATTTTTGAGACAGAGAGAGACAGAGCATGAACGGGGGAGGGTCACAGAGAGAGGGAGACACAGAATCTGAAACAGGCTCCAGGCTCTGAGCTGTCAGCACAGAGCCCGACGTGGGGCTCGAACCCACAGACTGTGAGATCATGACCTGAGCCGAAGTCGGATGCTCAACTGACCGAGCCACCCAGGCGCCCCATGTGCTTGTATCCATTTTTTAATGCAGCTGAAACTTGGAAACTTCTTGGTCCACTTTGCTTGGGAATATGACATTTTCATAGCTTAAGGGATCCTTCGAGCTAACATGTGAAACGTCTCTCAGATGTCATCTCCATTCTCTTACAGTTGAAGGGAATTAGGGGAGACTGAAGAATCTGGGGGCTCAGAATTTAAAAAAAAAAAAAGAAAGAAAGAAAAGACAAGAATGCGGACTGCCCATGAAACAAGCAAATGGAAATAAAACCACAGAACTACTACAGAAAACACAGAAGACAGTCACCACCACCTGGGCTCCCACGCTCAGCAGATAACAAATCCCTAGAAAGTATGATTCGGACCTAGGATGCACCAAAAAATGTAATGTCTTTAATTTGCCTACGTGGAATCTGGATTTCTTCTACACTCCCACTTACAGTTAGTGAGACTCAGTTATTTCAACATCAAATTGGCTCAAAGGTTAGTCTGGTCCAGTTTTAATCAGTCCATTTAGAAGCGTTCACTCTCTTTGTAAAATTCACCTCCTGTCAGATAGCCTCTGCTTTCCTCTTCTGCTTCTCTACAGGGGTGGGAGGTGGCTTATGTAGCAACCTCACGGCACTAGGGGAAGCCAAGGTGTTGGAATTCTTGGGTGCTCTGCCCTGCGTGGGGGATGTTATCTTGCACCTGGTTGCTTCATGCCCTGTGGGTATTCATTGTTTTGTCCACAGTGGTATAACCTGTCATGCTTTTCAGGTAAGACTTGGTGATATCTCTAGACTACTCAGTATTTCCTCAGCTCCTACTAGAGACCGTAGGACCTGAAGAACAACACAGGTGAGGTCTTGAAGATTCTTTTGACCTATTATATCCCAAAGTAGGTGCTGGAGAAGCTGGCGATCTGGACGTACTGATGAGGGAGGACAAAAGCGCCCCAATTAGACTAACCCCTAATATCACTGAATTACAGAGCTGGTTGCAAATCCATTATGGCATCAGGAGGGTTGTTTTCTCCAGCCAAAGGGCCAGTAAAGGATCAACCTAGCAAAGGAAAAGGATTTTAAAAAATGTACAATGCGAGCATCAATTTAAAAAGACAGGGGAAGCTGTATTAATATTAAATAATATAGATTTCAGAGCAAAGAAAATTATAAGGAACAGGGAGATAAAAGGATTGTGACAAAAGGTCAGTCCACCAAGAACATAATAGTCTTAGGTGTGCATGTGCCAAACAGTGGAGCTGCAAAATATGCGAAGCAAAATAGATAGAGTTGAAAATAAGAAACGGATAAATCCATAATCAGAGTAGGAAACCAACACCTCTCTTTCAACAATTGAAAGAACAGCTAGAGAGAAAACCATCCAGAATATAAAAGAACCGAACAACTCCATCAACCAAGAGTATCTACTTGACATTTATAGGACACTCCACCCAATAACAGTAGAATACATTTTTAATTTTTTAAATGTTTATTTATTTTCAAGAGAGACAGGGACAAGGAGCAAACAGGGGAGGGGCAGAGAGAGAGGGAGACACAGAATCTGAAGCAGGCTCCATGCTCTGACCTGTCAGCACAGAGCCCGATGCAGACCTCGAACCCACGGACCACGAGATCATGACCTGAGCCAAAATTGGACACTTGGAACCAACTGAGCCACCCAGGCGCCCCCAGAATGCATTTTTTTAAAACATCCACAGAAGGTATGCCAAGATAGATCATATCCTGGGCCATAAATAAATCTTAACAATTTAAGATAATTAAAATCATATAGAGTGTGGTCTCTGACCTCAACGGAATCAAACTAGATCCCAATTACAAAAATAGAACAGAAAAATCTACCAAAATGTGGAAACTAAACATCATATTTCTTAATAATCCATGGGTCAAAGACTAAGTCTTGAGGGAAATAAAAAAATACATTGAACAGAATCAAAATGAAAATTCAACATGTCAACATAAGTGGGACACTGCTAACACAGCGATGAGAGGGAAATTTATAGCACTGCATGTGCACATTAGAAAAGAGGAAAAGTCTCAAATGAATAAATAATGAGTTTCTACCTCAACAGACTAGAAAATGAAGAGTCAAACAAACCCAAAGCAAGGAGAAGGAAGGAAATAACACAAATAACGGCAGAAATCAACTAAACTGAAAACAGAAACAATAGAAAAAAATCAGTGAAACAAATAGCTGTTTTTTTTTTTTTTTTTTTTTAAAGATCAATCCACTGGAAAAACCTCTAACAACAATGACAAGGACAAAAAGAGAGAAGACATAAATTACCAATATCAGGAATGAAATTGGGGATCACTACAGACCCTGCAGACATCAAAAGGATAGTAAGGGAGCGTTACAACTCTACACACACACATTTATAACAACTTAGATAAAATGGAAAGATTCCTCAAACACCCCAATTCACCCAATATGAGGCAATTTGAATAGCCCTATAACTATTAAGGATATTGAGCTTGTAATTTAAACTCTTCCAAAATCTGTAGACCCAGATGGTTTCACTGGAGAATTCTACCAAATGTTAACAAACAAACAAACAAACAAACAAATTCCGCACAATCTCTTCTAGGAAACAGCAGAGGGAAAAAACACTTCCCACTCATTTTATGAAACCAATCTTATTCTGATACCCAAACTGGAAAAAGACATTACAGAAGTGAGGGAGAGAAAGAGAGAGAGAAAGAAAAGAAGAAGAAGAAGGAGGAGGAGGAGGGGGAGGAGGAAAAGAAGGCAACAGATAAAAACTTCAACAAAATACTAGTTTATAGACTTTATAATATATAAAAAGAATTATATATACCATGATCAAGTGGAATTTATTCCAAGGATGGAAGGCAGTGTTAACATTTGAAAATCAATTAATTTAATTCATCAAATTAACAGGCTGAAGAACAAAGCCTTTTGATACAAAAAAAGAATTCGACAAAATCCAACACCTATTCAGGATAAAAAATCCTTAGAAAACTAGAAATAAAGTGAAATTTCCTCAGCTTGATAAAGAATATCTAGCTGGTTGCCTGGGTGGCTCAGTCAGTTAAGTGTTCGACTTTGGTTCAGGTCATGATCTCTTGGTTGGTGGGTTTGAGCCCTGCATCCATCGAGCTCTGTGCTGAGAGCTCAGAGCCTGGAACCTGCTTTGGATTCTGTGTCTCCCTCTTTTTCTGCCTCCCCCCACCCCCCGCTCTGTGTCTCTCTCAAAAATAAATAAACATTAAAAAAGCTTTTTTTTAGGGGCACCTGGACGGCTCAGTCGGTTGGGTGTCCGAGTTTGGCTCAGGTCATGATCTCGCAGTCCGTGAGTTGGAGCCCTGCATCGGGCTCTATGCTACCAGCTCAGAGCCTGGAGCCTGCTTCGGATTCTGTGTCTCCTTTCTCTGCTCCTCCCTGCTCATACTCTGTCTCTGTCTCTCTCTCAAAAATAAATAAACATTAAAAAAAATTAAAAAAAAATTTTTAAATAAAAAAAAGAATATCTATAAAAAACCTAGAGCTGATTTTGTTAGTGGAGAAAGATTGTGTTTCGCCTAAGACCAAAAAGAAGGCAAGAATGCCCTCTCTCACCACTGCTATTTGAGATAATACTGGAACTTCTAAACAGTGCAACAAGGCAAATAAAGGAAATAAAAAGCATACAGATCAAAAAGGAAGAAAAAAATTATTCTTATTTGCAGATGACATGATTGTCTATATAGGAAATTCTAAGAAAACTTCAAGGAAACAAACAAACAAATAAACAAAAAACTCCTAAAACTAGGAGTTTGGCAAGGTTTCAGTTTATATTAATATACAAATATCAGTTGTATTTCTTTATCCTAGCAATAAACCTGTGAAAACCAAAATAAAAAATAATGACAGTACCAAATGCCTGCGAGGACGTGGAAAAACTGGATCTTTCATACATTAAGAGTGTAATGTAAAATGGCAGAGCCACTCTAAAAGCTTCTTTAGGCCAAAGAGTATTACATTTAATTTGAACTACACACATGACATTCTTTATGAATATTTTAAGCCTTTTAAAATTAGTTAAGCCAAAGTTTAGTGCTTAAATGCCTAGATATGGAAATAAAGTTTAGTAGATAATTGCATCGTTTACTTTCAGTGGGAATTTAACTCAAATCATCCAGATATTTGACAAATATTTATGGAACTTCTTCTGTGTTTAGGCATATTCTAGGTCCTGAAATTAAATGGTGAACAAATACATCCTAAGGCTTTTCACAAAGGCGACATTTGGGACAGCTGAGCCTAGCCTTGGAATAAGCATTAATCTATAACCACTCAAATATCTTGAATTTGTACATTTATATCTATTTATATTTAACATATTTATATCTATTTATATTTATATCTATTTATATTTAACATATTTGAAATTTAAACTGAGAGATGTTTTAAAAAAGTTAATTCATTTAAGATGACCTGTTCCATGTTCATATTACATAAATATTTTTACAAAAACTTAGTATATTTTTCTTTTTTTTAAAATTTTTTTTTCAACGTTTTTAATTTATTTTTGGGACAGAGAGAGACAGAGCGTGAACGGGGGAGGGGCAGAGAGAGAGGGAGACACAGAATCGGAAACAGGCTCCAGGCTCCGAGCCATCAGCCCAGAGCCTGACGCGGGGCTCGAACTCATGGACCGCGAGATCGTGACCTGGCTGAAGTCGGACGCTTAACCGACTGCGCCACCCAGGCGCCCCAACTAAGTATATTTTTCAAAACAAAAGTATTTAGTTGGAAGAATGGCATTGTTCTCCACTTTTTGCAATGTCTGGCTTAACAGAAGACAGATTCTCATATCTGATTTTACATTTTGTCTGTTGTGATGTGTTGTTTGGTTGAAGTGAATAAAGAAAATCTGGGCTCACATGGGCATTTAGTTGGAAACGACAGGAGTATTTTATCAGCCTTTCACATAATTGTGGATAATATGCTCTGATTCTACATGAAAACTTGACCAGTGTCAGTGTGTTAAGATTAGCTGCAGTCTGGAAGCGGCAACCATATTAATGAGCTTTTTGTTTATTACAGTAAAACCCATTGGTCTTTCTTGCACTTTGAATAGATCTTTTAGTCATGCATGATTTCTAACTTCAAGTATTGGCCATTTAGAAAACTACCAGTTCATGAGTCTAAAAACAATATCAAAAAATGATAATCACGCCATATAAGTTTTATTTATTTATTTATTTATTTATTTTAGAGATAAAGAATGGGGGAGAAGTCAGAGGGCAGAGAGGAGAGAGAGAGAGACAGAGAGAGGGAGAGAGAATCCCAAGCAGGCTCCACACTCAGCATGGAGCCTGATGTAAGGCTCAATCCCACAACCCTGGAACCATGACCTGAGCTGAAATCAAGAGTAGGACCCTCAACCAACTGAGCCACCTGGGTGCCCTGATAATCACATCATACAAAAATCACATTTGCTAATATCGCCTCTGAGCTCATCAGAAAAGTTCTTAATTGCAGGCTGCCAAGCTCGTGGTCATGGATACAGGCTTTGTAACAGTCCAGTTTTTGCTTGAAATTTGAATTTTTATTATTGGCAACAAATGCTGTCAATAGTATTCCTTGAATTGACATGTTCATTCCGTGCATTTTCAAGAAAATGCCAAAGGCTCAGTGTGAACCATAGTTTGTTGGATATTCTTTCAGGTAAACTTGGTGTTTCTGAAAAAGTGGTTAGTTCAGCTTGTAACTCACACAATCTCACAAATGCTGTTTCCTTGGGACAACTGTCTTGCTTTGACAGGCAGCAGGAGTGACTGTTGTGCAATTCCCATTCAATCACAGAGTGTCAAAAAGAAGCATGTTCAGGGACATCTGTGTGATCAGTTGGTTAAGTGTCTGACTCTTGATCGCAGCTCTGGTCTTGATCCCAGGGTTTATTTTCTTTAAATTTTTAACATTTATTTATTTTTTATTTAGTTATCTTTTTCATTTTTTATGTTTTTTAAAAAAATAAAATTTATTGTCAAATTGGTTTCCATAAAACACACAGTGCTCATCCCAACATGTGACCTCCTCCGTGCCCATCAACATTTATTTATTTTTGAGCGAGACAGAGTGCAAGCAGGGGAGGGGCAAAGAAAGAGGGAAACAAAGAATCTGAAGCAGGCTCCAGGCTCTGAGCTGTCCGCACAGAGCCTGACTCAGGGCTCAAACTCATGAACCGCGAAATCATGACCTGAACCAAAGTTGGATGCTTAATCGACTGAGCCACCAGGTGCCCAGGTGCCCCAGGGTTTATTTCTTTAAATAAATAAATAAGTAAATAAATAAAATTTTAAAAAAGAAGCATGTTCGAGAACTCATATTCTATAGTTAATAATTTTTGCTGAGTTACTGGGGACACTTTCAAGTGAACCTGTGCTTTCCTGTGAGTGCAAACGGAACAAGTGACTACGAGTGAAGAATAGAACAACCTCTGGTATAGATGAAGACAGCTGCTTTAATTTGTGCTAAGGCACCAGCAGTTTTAACTCCCTGCTTCTTTGCAATCCCATTTTAATATTATTACAAAAACTGCTTTGACCTCGAAGACTCCTCGAAAGAGTCATGGGGATCCTCACGGACCTGCAAACCACACTTTGATGACAGATGTTCTGGGGCAAAAGAGGAGCGGTGGATTGGGTAGATGTTAGGACATTTCCATCTTCCTCAGGGCTATTCTTTCAAACCTGAATCAATTCATTGGAAAGCATAGAGTGAAGGCCTAGGTGGCCAGTTGAGACACTGAAGAATGAGCGTCTGTACCTTCACAGAACTTACATGTTTAGGGAGGGAATCAAGGCCATATAAAGAATGAGCAAATTGCAAAGACCCCAAGTTTCCTGCCCTCTCCTTCAAAGCGTATTGCTTACAGCCAGCATCACACAATGTACCGACTTACTTTCTTGCCTTATCGTCTTTGCCGATGCTACACGTGTCAAACATGGTCCTGTTAATGAGACCTTTTCTGATCCTGGCTCAGATTTCAAGGTCTGTTCGGGATCTCTGAAACTGCAGTGCCATGGTTTGAATCCTTTAGTACCGACTGACCTCAGCAACAGAGCCAACAAGCTCAAGTTCAGACAGTTGCAAGCCTTGTCCGTGATCTGGAGGAAAACCTACCATGTTCCCATGAGCATTACCAGCCTGAAATAAGATACCAGAACTCTCAGACATCAGCTTTATTTTTATTAACATAAAATAACAGAGTGTGCTTTTTCCTATGACTCTGATTTATTTTTGTTTGAGACTAGGGATTACACCAACCTGCGTGTTTTTACCACAGTATAAATCGGTACAGTGTAAGCTAGTGGGTAAAAACGCAAGCTTGTCATCAGACTAGTTTGAGATCTGATTTAAGCTTCGTCTCACACCAGTTGTGAGCATTTGGACAAATTACCTAATCTTCTTGAGTCTCAGTTTTATTCATTGGTAAATGGGGATAATGATACTTGACCCCTAAATTTGTTATGATATAATTTGTTAAGTGATATAATTCATGTAATATCGGGGAGCCTGGGTGGCTCCGTCGGTTGGGTGACCAACTTCGGCTCAGGTCATGATCTCATGGTTTGTGGGTTCGAGCCCCTCATCGGGCTCTGTGCTGACAGCTCGGAGCCTGGAGCCTGCTTCTGATTCTGTGTCTCCCTCTCTCTCTGCCCCTCCCCTACTCATGCTCTGTTTCTCTCTGTCTCAGAAATAAATAAACATTTAAAAAATTAAAAAAAAATAATTCATTTAATATCATCACACACACAACTTCATGAGAGAGATTTTTCTGGCCCAGGTAGGAATTACTTTTAATCAATTATTATGATGGATGTAGCTCTCTACTCACCTTCTTCAGGTTTTGGACTTACACATGGACTTCTGTAATTAATATGTTCTCAACTCACTATTTGATGAATACATGCCATGTACTCAGCTCTGTGCCAGGCATTTTGGGAAATCAAACAAATTAAACAGAGCTGTGATCTTAAAGAACAAGTATCTACCACAGGAGACAGAATGTATAGAGATGCCATGAAACCATTTATAGACTATTAAAAGTTGAAGAAGAGCTTAGAGGGCACCTATTACAACCTTCTTGCCAATGAAGAAAGTAATTGATTATGGAAGACAAATGAATAATAGACTGACACCAAGCTGGATGGATATCACCAGCAGAGTGCCAAAAATAGCTAATATAACACTGGTTGAATCCTTATTATAAGTTGGGCATTGTGCTTAGTTTCTTTGCAAGAATTATTTACTTAATCCTTGTAGTAGTATCACTACTTTTCCAGAAGGAGAAACTGAAGCTCTGAGAAGTGAATACATATTCAGAACACGTATCGTAAAACAGAGTAGCACTAGATAATATTTTCTGCTATTCAATGTTTTCTAAGATCATCTCATACTGGACATTAGTCTACCTACTCTTATGGGTTCATGCTCCTTTCCTACTCATCCTTGCTTCCTTCACTTATATTTTAAATATAATCCAATCAGAGATTTTCTTTTGCTGCCCCATTGGCTTTTTCACATGCCTCCATGTTTCTCTTAACTGACCTTTCTCATGATCTTAAGCTCTAATGTTGCGGTGGTGTCTTTGGTATTGTACCTATTTCAAGTGCAAAAGTTACGTCCATTCATTGATCACATTGTGACTCTTGGAGCACATGTGCAACCCTGAGAATGATGCCCGTTCCTCTTCCTAACATTTGCTCCTGAGGATTGCCTCACCTTCGTGTAACAGAGCATTTGTCACCTCCTTTTCTCCACAGAATAACATCTTAGAGTTTCCTGTAGGCATTTCTTTTCCTGTTCAAATTCCAGTTTGAATTTCAGTTGACAGGTTCGTAGGTCTCTTGACCAAAGCACTGGTACTAGAGAGGAAGAGATCAGCAATGAAAAGAAAAGCACAATTGCACGGATACTTCATATGAAAAATGCATCAGCAAAATCCTAGATAATTTTCATTGCTTGGGGGTTGGATAAAACCATCCTAGAGCATAGAAACTGAACAAATTAAGGATTTCAGGTAATGAGAATGTGACATATGTGCTAACAAAAGCCATGCCCACCAATCTCTTGCCAGTGTGTTGGAACAAGAGTCTTCTCTGAGAGGCTGTTTTCTTGCTGAGTCCATTTTGCCGTTTAGTCTCTAATAAGTATCTTTGAGACAATTCTGATATTTAAAAAAAAACCCACTTTGTTTCTTATCATACAGAGGAAGTAGAACCTCTTCGTTTTCGCTTTCGCATAAGATTGAGAAAGGAAGGGTCTTAAAGAACCAACAAAGAATGTTTTTCTTCTTTTGCAAGTTATGCAGGAACATTTCTATGATAGTCGCGGTACTTATGTTAGCATCTGAAATCGTGATGCCAGTTCAGCAATGACTGCAATCCAGTGGGAATAGCGTGGAGTGTTGACCTTGGAGAAGAGCCAGAGTGAGGCATGGGCGGAAGAAAAGTACACCCAAATCCTTTGTACCTTCCCATGTGAATGTGGCAATGATGTGGCTTTGGGAACATTAAAGTAATTTATTGATATTGATGCTGGCTGTAGATATTGAAGAACAAAGTGAGAAAAACCCCCAAAGTTTGATTTAATTTAATAAAAGTAAGGTTAATTTTACTTATATACACTCTTTACTTCTTATGTATCTACTTCAGGCAGAAGACTAACAATCAGCACTAGATACATGTCCCGCTAATGCTTTTGTAATCTCATTTGACTACATTAGGAGGATGACCGCATGTTCTAGGTTTTCCAAGAGAGATTCAGTTCCAAATGTTTGGTCCATTTGTCTCAAACAATAATTAAAACCTCTCATTGAAGAAGTTCTGTAATTGGAGAAGTTCTCGAAGTAGTCCAGAAAATCCAACACTAACCCCTAATATCACTGAATTACAGAGCTGGTTGCAAATCCATTATGGCATCAGGAGGGTGAAGGCCGGTGTGAAGAAAGATAGTTTTTGTGCAAGACTGACCCTAAATGACATTGGAAACAGGGACTGTTTGGGTGTGTTCTCAGCATTTGAAGCCAGAGCTGTGGGTACCTTGCCCAGATCCCCTTTACTGGTCAGAGTACCCACCCCACACTGCTATGAGCACTGGCTGCAGAAAGCTCACAGCTGCCCCCTTCTCCTGACAATTGCCCTTGGTCATTGGGAGCTGTCTGTCCCTGAAACACCTGGGAGATTTTGCCCTCCCTCAGGGTGTCCTTCCGCCAGTGACTGATTGATACTGAGTCCAAAGTCTGGGCTTCTTGCCACAGGGGCAACAACTCTGTGATGCCATTCATACTCCAGACAGTTCCATGGGATCAGTCAGAGGGTAGATGTCAGCTGAAACTGCAACTTACTGAGCCCTCTCCTGCTTATCTTTTTCTTTATCTTACATCTTTTTTTTTTTTTTTCTTTTCATGCCTATTTCTGGGTGTTTTTTCCCCCTGGCCTCTCTTCTAATTTATTATTCTCTCCTCAGCTATATCCAATTTGGCTGTTAAATTCAGTCATTAAGTTCTAGCTATTGATTTTGGTTATTGTTGTATTTTTTATTCTAGGATTTACCTTCATTCTCTTTTAATAGTTTCCATATTTTCTGCTGAAATTCTCAATCCTGTTTTCATCCACAAGTACTAGGTTAGGTTATTTATTTACTTATTTATTTAGTAAAATTTTGTTAAAGTCCATGCCTGATAATGCTCAAATCTGGAGCCCCTATAGGCCTATTTCCATTATCTGTTGTTCCTCTTGGTTTCTGTTGTTTCTCAAATACCTGGTAATTTTTTGCTTGTGTGCCAGATATTTGATTTGTAAAATTGTAAAAATAAGCCAAAGCCCAGGATGGTGCTACCTTTTTCCAGAGATTTTGTATTACCTTCTGTCAGACATTTAAAAATCTGGGATGCTTGTCCAATTTCAGGGTCTGAGATGGGTTGGAGTTATCTGATATCCTACAAGGGCCCGTCTACATTTGTTTCACTTTTATTCATAGGTTATAACCTAGAGTGAGGAGAATTCACCAGCAGCAATAACCCTCTTGCTGTCCTGCCAAGCCCCAGACGCCAACGACTATCCTCTTAACTTTGATGAGAGGCTGTTAAAATACCCATTCGGTTTCTCAGCTATCCCGTTAGGGATGGGTCAACAATATTAGGAAAACAGCAACTCCCAGACCTACCCTCTTGAGTTTCTTTTATTCCTGTCTTTCTGGCCCACAATTCTTTATTGTCTCGTTAGCTTCCCAATGCCTACAAATAGATGGTTTTTAATATTTTGTCCCCCAAAACTCCCCGGTAGGGAGAACAAGGTTGTGGTTCTGTTGACATATTCCAGAACATCATTGTTGTAATATCTTCTCCAGAGCCATGGCTGGTTTGACTCAGTCATCTTTGGTTGAACCAGTGTGTCTGACTCTTTGCCCATATATGAGTGCAGCATGCAAAATTAGGTCTACACACAAGAGACTGTGAATCTGTGGGCATCGTGCCTGAACTAAATGAAAAGCTTTACAACTTACAACTTTCCCCCATTTCCTTAAGTTCTACATACATCTCATTTTATCACATGTGAATACGTAAAGTAACTTCTTTATGCCAAGTAGTCTTTGTGGAGATTAGTCAGATAAAGATGAATGTCTTTGTTTTAAATCGATTGATTTAATTAATTAATTAATTATATTTTAATTTAATTTAATTAATAAATTTTATTAATTTATACAAATATTTTTGGGCTTTATAAAAAATAAGCCAATTTAGCATGGTAATTTTGTACACTTTTGACTCTGCTAAATATAAGAGCTTTAATTGTTAGCATACTTCCCGCTTTGCGGATAACGTAAGGGGAAGTTGGTTGTTGGCCTTCTTTAGGATTTATCTACCCACCTAATGAGTCCCATTAAACCACAAAAATATAAACACCGAAAACCCATTTTCCAACTGTTATTCTCATAATCCCAGCACCCCATATTTTACATAAATAACTGGTGAAGGACATATCAGAACTTCTTCAAGACAGGTCTCCCTGAGATGGCGGCTTGATCTTCCAAAGGCAGCCCTCTGCTCTTACCGCCCCTATGGCTCAGGCAGACCTCGCCAACAGTGCCCAAAGCCCAGCAATGACGTTCAGCTGACTTTTACTGGTTTTCCTTTACGAAGCTGGCTTCCAGCCTACATCTGGCCTCAGAATGAAGCTACTCCAGGTCCGCACACACTATTAGATCCAGAATCAAATCTCCCAGCGGCATCCATTGTGTCCGCTCCCGGGGCCCTGACTGTTGTCAGGTAGGAAATATACAAACAAATTGCCCTTCAGGGTGTCTTATTTCCAGGGATTATTTTTAGTTGAAATCAGCACCTCCCCCAATTTTTTACATCTCCAAAGCACTGATTTATCTTCTGTCACTCTTTCCTGCCTCTCTTCGTTGCCACTTTTCAGGATTCACTGCCAAAGCAGCTGGTTTTCCATTCTCACTCATTTCTCAAGTGCAAGGAAGAGAGCAAATATTAGGTTTCACCTGGTTCCAAAGGAGGCCTCCAGGGGTCAGTTCAAAGCCATGCTTCCTGTCTGTTGAAATGACCTACCAGTGGTAGAAGCTATATTTTCTAGTTTTATCACCATATCACTCCTTGGGCACCAGGTCAGTGCCTTTCTCTTGGTGCCATTTGTTCATGAAACATGTGCTCCATTAAGAAGACTGGCACTGCATTTGTCTCTTGATCTCCACTAGGCATCGGGGAAGGACATGTTTTCTCTCATTTTCCCCATGTCCCTGGGGTCCCGGGGCCACCCAGGAAATACAGAGCTTGGCTCATTGGCTGTGTAGCTCTTCTCTTTGGTGCAGCTACTGGGAATATAGCAGTTGATGTTTATATGATGATTTTGTATATATTTTGTATATATTACTCTGTAGATATAGCTTTATTAGAGTCTGACAAGTTCTGTGAAGTATGGGAATAAAAGCTTTTATAGATATGGGATCAGAGCCTTGGGTTTAGTAATATATTAGTAATTAATGAATTAGTAACTGGGCTTGATTGAGTCTAAGTATCTCAGGTCCATTCTTCAATTTCTTTCTAACCATTTATTTTCCTAGCAAGAGCTTTAAGGTGTGTGCCCTTTGGTCACCAAATGCTTTCAGAGGCCTCAGTTGTACTTTGCAAGCTGTCATTCGGAGCTAAGTGTACGTGTTGACACATGCATACCCAGGGTGACATTGGCAATCAGCCCAGGCCTGCGCCCAAATGCTTCTGCTCTTTCCTTGGCAGCAAATGGCAGTTTCCATCCAGCCCCACATGCTCCTGTATGCCCCAGGGCAGGAACGGTGGCTGGGGCCAACAGAGTCCATAGCCCTGAATGTGCTAAAGGACAAAAGCCACGTTCCTTCGTAAGGGAGCCAAGACTTGCGTGAACCAACCCCAGCCTTATCTCCAAAGTCACCACCTGCCGTCTCTAGCCCCCATTTCCCTGCTCTGAAACACGCCTGTAAACACCTGCCATGTTCCTTTGTACCCCTGTTGTTGCATGTGTCACCCCGTGGCCCATCATGTGATCTGCTCATAGTCCTTCCTTCCCTCCCTCGCCACCATCACCAGAGGAGTAGTGGACGGCCTCCCGACCAATGTTATATCTGGCCATAAGCCTTGCTCCCTCCAAGGGAGAGGGGATAGATTTTGGTGTGCCCATTCTTCTTACCCCTCTTGTGCTTTTCCTACCCGTCATGAGAAGAACATGCTGAGTAATGCTGGTCCCCACACCAGGAGATATGGGGAGCACAGCTGAATCTAGTCCACAGCCAGGACCAGGTCCAGCTGATCTGAGCAAAGCCGCAGCCGTCCTATAGACTGGGAAGTGAGAAATGAATGTTTGCTATTGTAAGCCACTGTGCTTGGGGTCATTTATGACTAGATTTATTGCATATTAAATATTAATTACTTATTTATCACTCTCCTCCCCACTTCCTATATGTGCATGTATGCACGCACACACACACACACACACACACACACACACACACAGGAAATTGTTTTCCCACCTGCGAAAGTTCCTACTCATCCTCCAAGACTCAATTCAAGGAGAGACCTACCTCGGGCAGAGTCTGCGTCTACACCTCCTGGTGCCCTGAGCAGTGCACCTCCATTTGAGCACTTCCCACCTCACGCTCCCTGTCTCCCTGAGAGGAGCAGCCTGGGGCCAAAAGGAGAATTTGAAGCAGAATTTTATGGGGATGAGGTGTGTGTGTGTCACCAGTAGCCAATCTTGTTGAATTGAAGGAGCCGGGTCAGGCTGAGGAAGGGACAGAGCAGCTCCCCGGGAGGCTTGAAGTCAGTGGCCATCTGCTGAGGGAGAGGGGGTCAGGACACTTGTGCTGAGAAACATGGTCCTCCAGAAAATTTAACAGCCCCTTTGTTTCTATACGAAGGTGCCCTGCAGCCAGACTCCTCCAGCTGGCCTCTCCCGGTTTAAGGCATTCAAGGTGACCATTACTGAAATTCGATAAGAGAAAGTAGGACAACTCTGACCATCTCAGGGAGATTTATTAATCCACATTGGTGAGTTGTCACCTTAGCCGGAATTGAACTATCAAGTGAACAAGGCCCTGGCGGATTGGGGATAGGAGGGTGCATCTGGAGGGGGCAAAATGGGACTGCGGGGGCCCAACAGGGCCTTTCACAAATCCAGTGGAGGACGAGAGCCCTCAGATCAATTGCTCTGCAGATGGGGCACCTCGACAGAAACTGCGGACAAAGAATTCTGCGAAGAAACTTGGCTGCGAGAGAGAGGGCCGGTACAGCCAGACCTTGCTTCCGCCTGTCCTGTTGTGGCAATCGGACACAAACAAGCAAGTTTCAAGTTTGTGAAAGCCCCCTTGCTTTGTTAACTTGGATTTCTAGATACTAACGCAGCAACGCAGTTTTGAACAGAGAAGTCTCCTGTTTGGGGACCTGAGATCTGACTTTGTGTCCATGTGTTTTCCTCTCTGAGCACTTTAGCTGTCCTTTGAAGGCGCAGGCTCTGGAGCCCTGGTCTCTCTACTACGAAGCTGGCAGCTGCCCACAGACTTGGCCGGCCGGGGACCGGGAGCGTGTGGGACGTGTGCCTGGGGCTCGCAGCCAGGTTTTGGGGCCCTGGCCATGCTGCCTTCTATAACTGATCCCTGCCCTCTGTGGAATGCCGTGTGGGCTTGAGACGGTCCCCGGGGAATTGCTGCTGGCTGCTTGCAGCCAGTGTGGGCAGGCCCAGTGGGACGGCCACGCAGGCCCGGACGGCCACGCAGGCCCGGGCGCCCGACCGGACTGGCACCACTGGCTGCATGCTGGCTCCAGACAGGTCCCTCCCATCCTTCAGGGCCCCTGTCTCCCAAGCAGAGACTTTCTGCAATGGTGGGCTCTCAGGGGGCCTCCCCACCATAGGCTGTACCGACCTGCTGGTTGGTCTGTAGGCACCTTGCCTCCCCCCAGACCCCTCTTCCTCCTCCCAGCATGCCCCATTTACACGCAGTCTCTCTGGGGCAGCTCTGCCTCACCCCCCAGACAAGGCTGTTGCCCCTTCCAGGCGCTACAGTGGATCGTATCCAGGGTCTTACGCTCTGAGCTGTCAGAGGAAATTCAGCTCCACCGGTAATCATTGGGGCTAAAAGTACTTCGTTCATAACGATTTTATAAAAGTTAAATGAGTTAACGCAGGTACCGTACTTAGAATAATGCTTGGCTCACAGCAAGACCTAAGGAAGGTTGTCTGCTCTTAATACTCCACTCTCGGTCGATGTTAAACTAATATATGAAAATCGAAGGAAAAGGAGCCCACGTTGGCCTTGTGTCTCGCGCAGATGTTTGGTTTCCTTCCTTCCATAGCTGCCCCGAGCGGCCGTTCAAAATTCAGAATGCAGTTAAAGCACTGGTTTAAACATCACAGAACAAAAATTAGCATGCTAAGTCACACAACATTACTTGCTGGAAGATTCAGACGCTCAAACCCCACATGTACCCGTTAAACGGTAGTTTGTCTTTAAATAAAAATCTTTACTGGGGCACCTGGGTGGCTCAGTCGGTTGAGTGTCTAACTTCGGCTCAGGTTGTGGTCTCTTAGTTTGTGGGTTCGGGCCCTGCATCAGGCTCTGTGCTGAACTATTGCTTAGAGCCTGGAACCTGCTTCAGATTCCGTGTCTCCTCTCTCTGCCCCTCCCCGCTTGCACTCTGTCCCACTCTGTCTCTCAAAAATAAATAAATGTAATAAAAAAAAATTTTTTTTTTAATCTTTACTTATTGACTGACAATAAAGAACCAGCATTGGAAGAAATAGCAAGTTTGATGCCGGTCTGATAGCAAGTCAGAGAAAACGGTCCCTTGAGTATTCCTTGGGTTTGTTTTAACCAAATTAGTTTCCCTTTTGGTGAGATCAGAGCTGCACTTAAAAAAAATTTTTCTTTTAATGTTTTATTTTGTTTTTTGAAAGACAGAGGCAGAGCACAAGCAAGGGAGAGGCAGAGAGAGAGGGAGACACAGATTCTGAAGCAGGCTCCAGGCTCTGAGCTGTCAGCACAGGGCTTGAACCCACGAACGCAAGATCATGACCTAAGCCGAAGTCAGACATTCAACTGACCGAGCCACCCAGATGCCCCAAGCTGTACTTTTTTTCAGTCATGTAGGGACTCATTCTGACATTGTTGATTTTATATTCTCTGGGTTTCAGAGCTCTCAAGGGCTGTGGTCCTACACGGAAGGAAAGAACGGACCAGAAGGGCATTAACATTGAGCTCTGATCCCATGCCAGCCACAGTGCTCTGGGTTTAAACGATCTCATTTGGAAGGTGGGAGAAATGAGAAGGGAACTGTTAGAGGGGTGGCATGAAATTTCAGTATTTCAGCAGTCTGCAATGCAACAAACCGTGACCCCTTTGTCTCAGCCACCCCTTCGGGGGCTCATTCACGCCTCAGCCAGTCACAACACAGCCCAGTGTTTATGGGAGAACAAGAGGGTGAAATTGATCTCCATGCCCCAAGCAGTTTATTATACTTGAGAGCAATGCTAGGGCGTGGTCACAGGTAGTGCAAGTGGCAACATAAGACACAGGAACTAAGACACTTCATGGTCCCAAAGTTTTGTTATAATTTCACTTTTGAAATCTAAGGCTAAATTCTGAGGTTTGTATGCTAGTGTATCCTACATGGATATTTGTGTCTGCCGAATAGCCATTCACTCCCAGAACTAAAGAGAAGGTTCTATTTTATTATAGTGGGCATATTGAATGTTTCTTATACTAGCTGTTAAAAAGGAATTTCTTTCTTAGTATTTTAGTTTTTGCTCTTCAACTTTAATAGGGAAAAAGTAGGGGCGCCCAGGTGGCTCGTTGGTTAAGCATTCAACTTTGGCTCAGGTCATGATCTCACAGTTTGTGGGTTCGAGCCCCATTTCAGGCTCTGTGCTGACATCTTAGAGCCTGGAACCTGCTTCAGATTCTGTCTGCCTCTCTCCACCCCTCTCCTGCTCACCCTCTGTCTCTCTCTCTCAAAAATGAATAAACGGTTTAAAAAAATTAATAGGGAAAAAGTAAAATGATGACAATAAATAGCACACAAAAGGAATAAGTGTACAAATTAGTTCATTTTAATTACTAAGAGTAGCAGATATACATATATATATGTATATATACACACGCACACACACACTTGGGGAACTGTATACTTGAGGTTCTATTAAACCATTGGAATGTTTGGCTAATTATATAATTGTGCATAAAAATTTTTAAATTGCATGAGAAATTGTGTCAGTTTGATAGTAACCACAGGTGTTATTCAAACACAATTTTTTGACAGAATAGGTACAAAGTAGCCAAATCACATAGAACGCCTAAAATTCCACCTCTCCAGGGAAAGGCTTAGGGTAAAGTGATGCTAGCGTGCAATGCCCTTGCTGAAAAGGTGTTACCCAAATTCTATCAACCTGATGTAGATCTGCTGCTAATAAGCTGTATATTATACAAAATGGGCAGCCAGGTATTTTGCAAAGTCAGCTTTAAACAAACAAACAAACAAACAAACAAAAACACAGGGCGTGCCTGGGTGGCTCAGTGGGTTAAGCATCCGACTTCGGCTCAGGTCGTGATCTCGTGGTCAGTGAGTTCGAGCCCGGCGTCGGGTTCCCTGCTGACAGCTCAGAGCCTGGAGCCTGTTTCAGATTGTGTCTCCCGCTTTCTCTGCCCCTCCCCCGTTCATGCTCTGTCTCTTTCTGTCTCAAAAAGAAACGTTAAAAAAAAAAATAATAAAAGAAAACAAAAACCCGCAAAGGTGGTTGCCTGGCTGGCTCAGCCGGTAGAGCATGGGACTCCTGATCTCTGGGTGGTGAGTTCAAGCCCTGCCTTGAGTGTAGAGCCTACTAAAAATAATAAATAAATAACATGAATAAAGCCACAGGAAAATCAACTCTGCCCTCTGGTGTACAAACAGGTCATTGCAACTTCTTTTTCCTTCCAGCAAAAAATAACACCCAATCGGGTTATTCTTCATTTACGAAGGATCATCAGGAGCTGGTGGTATTCTAGTTGCGTGGTTTCACAAGATAACTGAAGCCTCTTACAGATTTTTTGAAAATTATCGATGGGAACGTTCCTAAAAGAATTACTCATTTAGTGCCTGCGGTGAACCCATTTGCCTCTTCCTTCGGTGACTCAGCTGGCTCATTATGAACGTTAATTACCTCACTGTCTGCAATTCGCAGATAACGTCAGGGTTCAATGCGCTTTGGCCCTACTCTAAGTGGGCCCGTGGATAGTACTGTCCTCATTTGCAGCACGCTGTTTGAATTCCTACTCTGTGTATGTGCTGCTCTGCTCTGGAAGCTGGCCAGGCACCCGGAGCAGGGTGACCAGCATCCTGGGTGCAGACACCTGAAGCCACGGGGCACAGCAGCCCTGGACTGGAAACAGGTGGTCTCCAGATGTAGAAAGAAACCTGAAAAATAGAGCAGAAAGTCCACAGGTCAGAACTGCAGGGAATCATCAGGGACCAGACACCACAGGAATAAAAGCAGAGAGAAGGTTGAAGGGAGATAGGAACTCTATCATAGCTGGAAGTACTGTAGCCCAGAAGAAAGTCTCCCTCTTTCTCGACAGTGGCTCCAGGTCACTTTTACTGGGCTCGGTCCAAATCCTCTCCCCTCCATCACCGCCACCACAGGGGCTCTCGAACTTCGTAGGAAGGATAACCAGCCAGGAGCAGCTTGCAAATACACACTCCCTGGCCAACCTTTCCTGGGATGTGCGTCAGCAGGTCTGAGATGGGGCCTCTGAGTCTTCCTGGTTTTTGTTTTTTTTTAAGTGTTTATTTTGAGAGAGAGGGAGAGTGCACGCGCGCGCGCGCACACACACACACACACACACACACACACACGGAGTGGGGGAGGGGCAGAGAGAGAGAGGGAGACAGAGAATCCCAAGCAGGCTCCGTGCTCACAGCACGGGGCTGGACTCAAGGCTTGATCTCACAATCTGTGAGATCACGACCTGAACCAAGATCAAGAGCTGCTCTCTTTAACCAACTGAGCCACCCAGGTGCCCCGAATCTTCCTATGTTTAATAAAACCCACAGATGACCTTGATCCAGATAGTACAGAGGCCCCAAGCTGAGAAACAAAATCACTTCCTAAAATCCTACACTCAAGGTTGTACCGAATTCTGCAAAACAGCGTGTTTTTGCCCATCTTAGCCATCCAGTCTGTAAATTTAATTTTTAAACCGTTTGAAGTTTCTTTAAAATCTATTTTACCATTGTATGGCATCTGACAGTGCAGAATGGTTTTTCCTAACATTTTTTTCCCACTAGAAGTACATGTTTCATATAAAGAGGAAGAGAAATCAGTAGCTCTTTCCTCCTCAATTGCTTGTGAATCATTGATAGGATAGATCTCAAGGCAAATCACATTTAGAGTTTTTGATTCTTCAACTGAAGTTTTGCTGTAATTCTTTAAAATTGGTGGCTGCCGACTCTCAACAATAGCCAAATTATGGAAAGAGCCTAAATGTCCATCAACCGATGAATGGATAAGAAATTGTGGTTTATATACACAATGGAATACTACGTGGCAATGAGAAAGAACGAAATATGGCCTTTTGTAGCAACGTGGATGGAACTGGAGAGTGTGATGTTAAGTGAAATAAGCCATACAGAGAAAGACAGATACCATATGGTTTCACTCTTATGTGGATCATGAGAAACTTAACAGAAACCCATGGGGGAGGGGAAGAAAAAAAAAAAAAAAGAGGTTAGAGTGGGAGAGAGCCAAAGCATAAGAGACTGTTAAAAACTGAGAACAAACTGAGGGTTGATGGGGGGTGGGAGGGAGGGGAGGGTGGGTGATGGGTATTGAGGAGGGCACCTTTTGGGATGAGCACTGGGTGTTGTATGGAAACCAATTTGACAATAAACTTCATATATTGAAAAAAATAAAATAAAATAAAATAAAATTGGTGGGTGCCGGTAGGGTGACCACACATTCCATTTTTACCTAGGGAGATCGTAGTTTACCCCTGTTGTCCTGGTATCCTGTGTAATTAAAGCCCCATTCACTCTCAAATAAATAGCAGCTTGGATGATAAATAATATGTTTACCTAGAATTAGTTGAATGGTATCAGCTCGCAACAAATGAACAAAGGGGAAAAAAAGGCAAACCAAAAAACAGACTCTTAACTCTAGAGAACAACCAGATGGTCACCAGAGGGGTTGTGGAGTGGTGGTGGGATGGATGAAATCAGTGATGGGGATTAAGACTGCCCTTATCTTGATGAGCACTGAATAATGTATGCAGCTATTGAATCACTGTATCCTATACCTGAAACTATATCCTATACCTGAAACACTGTATCTTAACATCGCTGGAATTTACAAAAATAGTATCAACTCACAAGCAAATAGCATTCTATTCTATTCTTGAGATTTGATGAAACCTTCACTTTTCTTTTTTTTTAATTTTTTAAAAATGTTTATTTATTTTGAGAGAGAGAAAGAGCACGCAAACAGGGGAGGGGCAGAGAGAGGGGGGAGACACAGAATCCGAAGCAGGTTCCAGGCTCCGAGCTGTCAGCAGAGAGCTCGATGCAGGGCTCAAACCCATGAACCGTGAGATCATGACCTGAGGTGAAGTCAAATGCTTAACCAACTAAGTCACCCAGGCTCCCCAAACCTTCACTTTTCTTGTCAAAAAATGCTTTTTTTTTTATTTAAAATGTTTAAATGTTTTCATTTATTTTTGAGGGGGAGAAAGAGTATAAGTGGGGGAAGGGCAGAGATAAGGGAGACACAGTACCCATAGAAGGGTACAGGCTCTGAGCTGTCAACACAGAGCCTGATGCGGGGTTTGAACTTGTGAACGGCAAGATCATGACCTGAGCCGAAGTGGGACGCTTTACCAACTGAGCCACCCAGGCGTCCCCCAAAATGCTCTGTTCTATTTAAATGGAACATCTTAAAAATTGGGTACGTTTTGTAAAAGAAAGAAAGAAAGAAAGAAAGAAAGAAAGAAAGAAAGAAAGAAAGAAAGAAAGAAAGAAAGAAAGAAATCGATGCTTCTCTCTATGTGACTTTGGAAATAGCACTCTAAATTGCAAATTTTTGGAAAATTCCACTTTGGGCAGTTGTTACAGACAACCCACCCACTAGAACCCTCTGATTCTAGAAACAGAAAAGCTGGGTTTAACAGAAGTCAGTTTGAAAGCAATACTTGGGCATTGAGGAGGGCACTTGCTGGGATGAGCACTGGGTGTTGCATGTAAGCAATGAACTATGGGAATCTATCCCCAAACCAGGAGCACACTGTATACACTGTATGTTAGCCAATTTGACAATAAATTATATTAAAAATAAAAAATAATAAATCTAAAAAATAAAAAAAATAAAAAAAGGAAAGCAATGCTTAACTACCAGGCAGCAAGAACTTGAGAAGCCACTGCTCCAGGTGAAAGACGCAGACAGAAATGCAAGATTGCCATTGGGCTCTGCTTTCTCCCCTCATCACACCTGTCTGCCCACTCCCAGGGGCAGCTGGGAACCATGTGGAGCTGGTGGGTGTGTCTGAACACAGGGAAGGTGAGAGTCAGCTCAGGACCCACCCAGGGGGGAAGCCAAATACACACTCCCGGGGCTCCGTGCGACACCCTTGAAAGTTTACACCCTGGGAAACATCATGATCCTGAATTAGATCTGCGCTTTAGAGAACCCCAGATTCGAATCAAGTTAATCCCAGAGAGATAAAGTCATGTTCACCTACCCCAACTGCCTGCCAGAAGCAAAGGTAAGTTCTAGTTCAGTTTCGATGAGGTCATCCTGGAGTAGGCGGGGCCCTTAATCCAACGTGACTGGTTTCCTTTATAAAAAGAACTTTGGACTCAATCAAGCACATGGGAGGACACCATGTGAGTGTGAAGGCAGAGATCAGGGTGATATCTACCAGCCAAGGCACGCCAAAAGCTTCCCAGCAAACCAGCAGGAGCTGGGGCACAGGCAGGTACAGATTCTCCCTCCCAGCCTCAGGAGGAACCAGCCCCGCCTACACCCTGATCTCAGACTTCCAGCTTCTCCAACAGGGAGATGATGCATTCCTGTTGTTGAAGGCTCCTAGCTTGCGTTTCTTCTTTCCAGCAGCCCTAGCTGAGGAGTGGACATGAGAAAGGAAAGGGCAAAAGCTATTAGCTCTTCTCGTCCCTTGCTCTGTGCACATTGCTGCAGGCTGGCATCAAAAACACGAGACAGCTCGTCAGGGCGGGCAAGGGCAAGGGGAGGTCTGTTGGGGTGAAAGCAGCAGTGTGACCTGTGGGATGGCCACATGTTCCCGCCTCTCCATCTCCTGGCCACACATTCGTCTCTGGGAGGCGTTCTTCAGACCTTCAAAAACTGGCCCAGAGGCATTTACCATAACTAGTGAGGTTTAGGTTTGGTAAAGGAGCATCTGGGTTCAGGAAATGGAGAGGCACCAAGGGAAGCCGCAGCCCCTGGGGGTGGAGGGGTGGGGCGGGGGTAGCACACCGTGGGAACCGCAGGTCAGTCCGAGGGCTTGGCCCTCCTGATCGCCTCCACCTCCTGCCGTCCTGGGTGCTCGTGATCAATGGCTTGCCTCTCAGCTCCAAATTCACCCCTTTGGTGCCTACTCTGGAGCCGTGGGAAGAATCCCATTAAGCATCTCTCCTTGTGGTAAGCATGACATCAGTTTCCTCCCTATGGACTCTGGAGGGACAGCCCAGAGGAAGGGACTTCTTTTACTGGCCCCAGTGGCTGCGCTCATGGCCAGGGACAAGCCTACAGGAACATCGGTGATGCTGTGTGCCGGCCACATGCCCAGAATGCCACCTTGCAGCCCCACCTGGCCTGCTGACCCCTTCCTTGTAGCTCCTGCAACACGATGCTGGGGGATCTGACCCCCCACCCACAGCAGCACCTTCATGCCTGCAAGCCTGTGACTCTGCCCACAGGCTGTGATTCCCTGCTTGCCCAGGAACTGTGGACCAGCTCCTACCTGGGCAATCCTGTCAACTGCCCTGCCGTCCATACCTTCCCCATGGAGGTTCATACCCCACCTGGGGTGGGGACCCCCATTCCAAGTTCGTCCTTCCTTGGGCACTCTCCTACAGCCCTGGGGAACCAATGAGAAAATTTTCTACACCTTATATTTACTTTCCAAAATCATAGCTTAACAATCCCTACAGGGGCCCCTGGGTGGCTCGGTCGGTTAAGCGTCCGACTTCGGCTCAGGTCATGATCTCACGGTCCGTGAGTTCGAGCCCCACGTCGGGCTCTGTGCTGACAGCTCAGAGCCTGGAGCCTGTTTCAGATTCTGTGTCTCCCTCTCTCTCTGCTCCTCCCCTGTTCATGTTCTGTCTCTCTCTGTCTCAAAAATAAATAAACGTTAAAAAATATTAAAAAAAAAAAAACAATCCCTACAATTACACATCCCCAGTTTTTTTTTTAATTTTTTTTTTTAACGTTTATTTATTTTTGAGACAGAGAGAGACAGAGCATGAACGGGGGAGGGTCAGAGAGAGAGGGACACACAGAATCTGAAACAGGCTCCGGGCTCTGAGCTGTCAGCACAGAGCCTGACGTGGGGCTCGAACTCACGGACCGCGAGATCATGACCTGAGCCGAAGTCAGACGCTTAACCGACTGAGCCACCCAGGCGCCCCACACATCCCCAGTTTTAAGTACTATGTGGTCGGTCCTGTGTCCTGATTGGCTCCAGGCTGATACACCCGGGAAAGCAGGTTTGGCCATATGCATATCCTTGCATGAAAGAACCAACACTCCAAGAAATCCACAGATCCGAGAAAAGCCACTCAGCTCTGGTCACTCTGCAATCCGAGACTCCCCTCAACTGCAGGTCTACCCCGCAGAGGGCCCTGTGAGCCCTGTGGGGTTCAGAGCGCCTCACTTGGGTCCAAGTATGTGTATGTTACTCCCAGGGGTGGCATCCTTTTCTATTGATTTGCATAATTAAATTGTATAATAGACGTGGGTTTCTCAAGAGCATGACTGGGCCCTGGGACACTAACACTGACCCTTCAGGCAGAGCCGGAAGGAGAAGTGAGCTGGGTAACCCCGCAATCGTTTGTGTATTCATTCAAACACATTTATTAAGTAAAATTTCCTTGTTTCTCCCCCCAAGTCAGTCGCAGAAGGGAAGCTTCGGAGGAAAGAGTAAGGCACTTCTAACTCCTCACGGGAACACCATGGCCACGCTCCTAGCTTCGCTCAGCCTGTTGGGTTTGGGGATTATCTGTCTGCTCGGCTGCTGTAATAAGAACACCACAGTCTGAGAGCTTAACCAACGAGCACTGGTTCGTCGTGGGTCACAGTCCTGGAGGCTGCGTGGTCCGAGATCGGGGAGCTGGCTGACCCAGTGTCCGGGGAGATCCGCCGCCCGACTGCTGACAGGTTCCCACAGCTGGGAGAGAAATCATTTCTCTTGAGTCTCTTCTTAGGAGAACACTAATCCTATTCGTGGGGGCTCCCCCCTCATGACATAATCACCTCTCCAAGTCCCCGCCTCCTAATACTGTTACCTTTGGGGTTAGGTTTCAACACATGAACTTGGGAGGTGGATACATTCAGTCCAAAACAGGAGCGATGGCTAATTTTATGTGTAGCTTGCCGAGGCGGTGGGGTCCAGTTGTTTGGTCAAACACCGATCGATCTCGGTCTTGCTGTGGAGGTGTTTTGCAGATGTGGTTAACATCGACAATCAGTTGACTTTGAGTAAAGCAGATTACCCTCTATAACGGGGGGGGGGGGGGGGCTCATGTAATCAGGGGAAGGCCTTGAGGGCAGAAACTGAGGAGTGTTTTGGAGAAGGAATTCTGCCCCCAGACTATAACAGAAATACTGAGGGTGTTTCCAGCCTGCTGGCTTGCTCTCCAGATATCAGACTCGCCCGTCCCTGCAATTGCATGAGCCACTTGCCTTAAAATGAATCTCTTTTTGTATGTTTCCTGTAGATTCTGCTTCTTGGGAGACCCCTGACTGATACAGCAGACAATGAGCATCTAGGAGATGGTCAGCCAGCCTGGGGGAGGGACCGAGGACATTTCTAGCAATGGAAGTGGTTTTGTTATTAAAACCATGGACCTGACCAAATCTGGAGGAAGCTTCCAGGTCAATTCATCTGGAAAGCTTCTGAAGGAGGAAGAGGAAACTGTGTCCAATGACAGGAGACAGAGGGGGCTCTTGGCAGTTTTGTGCTTCCCTGTAGAGAAACTCAACATGCCCGGAGTAGCCCATCTTGAGGGGGCTCTAGGCTGGAGACACTCTAGGGCTTTGAGGGGACTGGGCGATGCTTGGTGAGCCCAGGGACTATAGTGCCATCTTGTCACTGGCCAGGGGGAGGCAGAAGGCTAGTGAATAAAAATAAATCTCTGGGCGCCTCTGAGGTCTTGAACTCCAAAGGAAAAAAAAAATGACTAAGCCCTTGCTTCTGGTACAGGTTTAGACGTGTTATGTCACAGGACTTGAAAGCTATAGAGAAATTATATTTAACACCTTATGCCAAAACTCTAAAGCTTGGGTCAGCAGACTGTGGCTCATGGGCCAAATTTGGCAAGCCTCTTGTTTATGTATGTATGTCCTGCAAAGGGGGGGAGGGTTCCATTTTTAAAGATTTGGTGAAAGAAACAAAGGAAGAGTCCTTTTTATGAATATTCTAGGAAGTTCAATTATAAGTGTTCGTAGTTTTACTGGAACACACTTTTTCTTTTATATATTATTACCTTTGGCTGCTTTTGCGCTACACGACAACACCGAGTTATTGGTCAGAGACCGCATGGCATACAAAGCCGACGTAGTTATTATCTGGTCCCTTATAGAGAAAAGCTTGCTGACTCCTGCTTTAAACCATCACAAAACATTTAGTCTCTCTAGCAGGATTGTAATCAGTGTGCTATGTCATAGCTTCATAGTGTGATGAAGTACCTACATGCATAAACATATAAATAAGTAAATAGGTAAACATATACACACACACAGATATATGTAAAATCTTAGATGTTTTCATTTCCATTCAGGAAAATTCCAAGAAAAACTTTAAAGAAACAATAGAAACATATTTTCATTAAAAAAATGTCTTCCTGACTCAAAGTAGAACATGCCAGAAAACTGGGGCACATCCTAAACTCCATATCGAAGGGTCGCCAGGTGCTTTGAGCTCATCACCACATGGCAACTCAATGATGTTGCAGAGGGGCAGACGACACCTGAGGACTGGTTTTATAGGTAGCAAAACCAAGGCCAAAATCAAGGCACATCCTTGCCTGTCAGGGGCACAGAACGTGGGACTGACAGAGTCTCCCTTTCCTGAGAGGTCGCCTTGCACTCTCCAATGACTTCACAAGTGCAGGTTTATCTAAAATCATTCCACCATGGGGAGATCAAATGTGACATCGTCATGTTCTTGGCACTTCCAAATGCAACATTCTCCTTAGTAGTTGCAAATTTCAGGGGTCTGCCCAAGTGGAATTCACAAGGGAAAGGGAGCAGTGAGCATAATTGGTCTTCTTTTTCGGGTTCTGGCCTTGTTTCTCTTGTCTTTGGGCTGGGAGTCTAGAGCCATAATTTTGTAATGAATCTCCAGTTGGCCGAGTAGATTCATCCCATGCAGTTGGAAGACGACATTCAATGTAGGTGGGATAAATCCAGGGTATGGAGGAGCTTTAGAAATCCTTAGTATCACGTGGGAAAAGACTTCAGTTGGACAGAAGAAGACCATAGTGTACGTAATGATGCCTATTGAAGCCCCAACATTTCAGTACTTGGCTTCTCAGGGTCTCTCTGTATCTTGGTCTCTGAGGTCTGAGGGCACTTCTTCCTGCCCAGTACAGATTCTGTGCACAGAATCCAAGCACAGTATGCAACAAGGGAAAGAATTGGATTGATTTTCCAATGCTGGATCAGTTTTAAAAAGTGGATCATTTTCATAAAATGGAAGTAATTAAGAGAAAATATTAGCTTATTCAATTTATCTTGGTCATATACTTTTAATTTTCTTTGTATATATATTCTGATTTACTGTTATTTTTTAAAAAAATTTTTTAACTTTTTAAATTTATTTTTGAGACAGAGAGAGGCAGAGCATGAACGGGGGAGGGGCAGAGAGAGAGGGAGACACAGAATCGGAAGCGGGCTCCAGGCTCTGAGCCATCGGCCCAGAGCCCGACGCGGGGCTCGAACTCATGGACCTCGAGATCGTGACCTGAGCTGAAGTCAGCCGCTTAACCGACTGAGCCACCCAGGCGCCCCTACTATTATTTTTTTAATGTTTTTTCTAATGTTTATTCTTAGAGAGAGAGAGAGAGAGAGACAGTGTGAACAGGGGACAGGCAGAGAGAGAGAGGGAGACACAGAATCCGAAGCAGGCTTCAGGCTCTGAAACTCACAGACTGCGAGTTCCTGACCTGAGCTGACGTCGGGCGCTTAACCATCCGAGCCACCCAGCCGCCCCTATATATTCTGATTTAAAACAACATTAACGATAATGTCATCCTAGGAAATAAGCTTAACAGAAAATGAGCCAATGCAGAGGTTTGCCTATTGATCTAATGAGCTGGTAATGACCCTCAACAATGACCCCTAGGATATGCTGTGCTTTCCAGTGTAATAACGCTTAATTATGTAGACTGAATGAGTGGAACGATTCTCAAGCTCTTCCTGTTTTCATGCTGGTCAATGTCACTTTCATGCAATGATCAAGTCTAGTTCTGATGACATTCTCCCTTCTCCTTGAGTGGCAGTTAATGCAGGGTCTACTGCACCTTGGCCCCGATGGCCTCAGTTAATATTTGATTACTGAATGAATGGATAAGTTGATCCATAAACCAATCCAGATGTCAGGGCTCTGGCTTCAGCTGGAAGAGAGCAGAAGGGGCAGTCTTTGAAGTTGGCCACGTGTCAGCAGGCTGGCAGGGGTCCAGATAATTGTCCTGGCTTGGCCTCGTGGAGATTGTTCCAATGACACGCTTCCACAGCGTGATGAGAACTGAGGTGGAGGAGAAGTCATGTCTTTAATGCACACCTGGAAACCCCGGGTTGGGAGTAGGAACAGCCAGCAGAGCAAGTAGCGTGTGCCTTCACTTCTGGAGCTCTGCTGTATGCTGGGCCAGTCACTGTTGCTTTTGGTTTGTTTGCTTTGATTCTCTTGCAGCTGCATCCCTGCCTCGGGACCAGGGAAGACATTTGTCAGAGCGGGCTGGGTGTTGCTACATGTCCTCCCCAGCATATGCGGCCGCCAAGCCTCAGAAGGGTGTCTGTCAAGAAACTTCTCAGCCTCCATGGCAGAAAGTAAGTAAAAAGAGTCCTTTCCAGGCACTTGAGTGTCTCTGTCAGTTAAGCATCTGACTCTTGATTTTGGCTCAGGTCATAATCTCGTGGTTCACGAGTTCGAGCCCCACATCGGGCTCCGCACTGATGGTGTGGAGCCTGCTTGGGATTCTCTCTCTCTCCCTCTCTCTCTGCCTTTCCCCCGGTCACTCTCTTTCTCTCAAAACAAATAAGCTTAAAAAACGTTCTCAATAAAAATAAAAAAGAGTCCTTGGGATGTAGAAATCACCTAAAACAAAATTTATGAGAGCCAGAGGACATTGTTAGGATTTCCTCTGTGGCTGAATACTTAGGGAAGAAGAGCCATCTAGTCACATGCCATTCTTGGTGGTGGGATCTGCCTCAGGCTGCATCGTTGATTTCCCACCTCACCATCCACGCGGGTGTGCAGGCTGGAAACCTCCCCTCATCATCACATCCCACCCAACACCAGTTCCTGCCTTTCTAACTCCGAAGTATCTGTTGGTCCACGTTCTCCTCTCCATCCATCTGAAGAGTTTGGAGCTTAGCCATTCAGTGGCCAAGCACTAGCCCTGTGACTCAAGTTTGGTGATTTTGAAACAGGGCTGAAATCGTTTCTGCCCTTCCTACTTCACTGATACATGAGGAGGCCCTACCAAGACACTTTGAAAAGCATGATGGAAAACAGGGACAGAATTACATACTGTAAGTGCACCATCAGGTAAGAAATTTTCCTTTACCGTGACATGACTTGCTTCCAGGTTATTCTATGTCACTTAAAGTTGTTGGAAGCACAGACCTGTAAACTCTGCCCTTGAAATCTTAGCTCATTCAGTCATCACGCCCACAAATGAGCCAGATGCAATCACAGTTGACACATGAGAAGGTGTGTCCCCTGGAGGTCGGGTAACCCAGCACCCAGCTGGGAAGCCTGGCTTCAGGGATCCAAGATGGTTTGACCCAGAAGTCTTCTGTTCCTGTGTGGTCAGCATGGGAAGGGGGTCCTGAGGAAGTGCCTTGAGCAGAGCTGGGCAGGGAGTAGACACTTGGTACCTATTGTTTGTTATAACTTGTAAACAATATGGATACATATGGGTGTAATTGACCAGTAGAGAAATACACCTCATCTCAGATGCGTTCAGAAGCCTCTGGCGATTCGAGACATCCAACTAAATGGAGCCCCCTTGAGAGCAATGGGAGGGCTGCAGCTGGGACCATAGAGTCCCCCTTGCATTTTATAAGGTGGCAGTCTTTTCTCCTCCTCAGCTGCTGCGAAAGTCACTGAAGCTAGTGCTTGATCAGCAAGACACTGCTTGCTGGGGACATTGAAGATTCTCACTTCGCTTAGCGTCTCAGTTGTGCTCTTTTAGCCACACATATTACACTTCCTCTTCTATGTAAGTTTTCACTGCTAAATGAGACAGTAACTCCTCATGAGTTGGGACATTTTATTTTTAGTATGTCTGAGGTGAGACACTACTTATAATATCAGACAGATACTAATTTTTTTATTATCTCTTTTAAAGCTTTTTTTTATCGAGGACCTGAGAACATTCTCGATAGGCCCCTCTCAGCCTTCATCCTGGAAGAAACACGCATGTCAGCGGATGATGGCACCAGACAGAACAGAGTCGGAATCCTGCCTTGGTGACTGCTTCTGCGCAATGAGCATTTGAGCCGCCCAGGTGACCTCACGGAGCTCTGTCTTGGGACGCCCAGTGTCTGCCTCATAGCCTGACCGGGAGGGTGAGGATCATCTATGTGAATCACCGGATAGCACTGCCCCTGCATCAGAATGCACTTGACATGATACCACCATTCCCTTTCCTTAGCTCTCGGCCTCTTCCTATTTTGTGTTTCTTGTTATTCCTGCGGTCTCCCCAGGTAGGAACTAATCATATGTTGAGGGCATCCTGAGACTGTTGTCCTGAACTCCCCCCATCTCATGAAACACTCAGAGTATGTTTCTCCCTCCTTTTTTTTCATGCTTCAGTTGGGTTTCTGGCAGACTCAGCAGCCTTCAGCCAGGAGGCCGATTCCCCGCATTGACGTGGGCGCCATCTCCTGGTCATCTAAGGAAGGTACACACACATTTTATCGGGGCTTTCTAAACCACGAGGAAAGGTTAAATTCAAGTAGTGTTACTACACCCGTTAAAGAGAAATAGGCAGAGTAGCAACTCAAATAGTTCTCAAGTCTTTTGTATCTTGGCATCTTTTTTTTTTTTTTTTTAAGTTTATTTATTTTGAGAGAGAGAGATAGAGCACAAGCAGAGAGAAGGAGAGGCAGAGTCCCAAGCAGGCTTCCTGTCATCAGGGCCGAGCCCTGAGCGGGGCTGGAGCTCACCAATTGTGAGATCATGACCTGGGCGGAGATCAAGAGTCGGACACGTAACTGACAGAGTCACCCAGGTGCCCCTCTTGGCATCTTCGTTTAAACTTATGGCAATACCATGGAGGAGAGATAAAATTTTGTAATTTTTTCTCTATCTAGCAAAGTGACTTTTATCCGAAGAGTCGAGCTTTTTTTTTATTAAAACATTTTTTTCATGTTTATTTATTTTTGAGAGACAAAGAGAGACAGAGCGTGAGCAGGGGAGGGGCAGAGAGAGAGAGGGAGACACAGAATCCTCAGCAGGCTCCAGGCTCTGAGCACAGAGGCTGACATGGGGCTTGAACCCAGGAACAGTGAGATCATGACCTGAACTGAAGTCAGACGCTCAACAGACTGAGCCACCCAGGCGCCCTGAGCTTTAAAAAAAAAAAAAAAAAAAAAAAGTAGTTAAAATGTTGCAGAAAACAGCAAATGATGATTCAATTGGGAGTCTGAAATTAGTATGAATGTTCTGGATCAGATGAGCACATTAGTGATGTTGAATGAGGTTTATTTCTCAATCCTCGCCCCCCCCCCCCCAAAAGCAAAGTCAAACCATTCATAGATGTTGGTGGGCTTTCTTGTCAGTGATGATGTTGCCTAAATAATTCATTTCTTCATGAACCAGGTGGTATGTGTGAGGGAAACGCATGCACCGGGCACCCTCTTGGATGCCACCGCCTTCTCCCTTGAGGACAAACCTGGGCCCAGCCCTTCCAACAAAGCAACATGTAGATGCTTGGGAACCACGGAGCAGACCCTTTTCCCTGCAAAGCACCATGGAGAATCCTTTCCACGAGGAAGGGACGTCTGGGACGAGAGCAGACAAACAGGGCAAGGGTGCATGCAGAGAGGAACTGCCTCTGACCGGCCCCACTTGTCTTGCCTTCTCTCTTAGTTTCTGTTCTAGACATTGAAAGCAAGAGTCAGCAGATGCCTGCCCGGCTGGCCACCTCCTCTGTAGATAAAGCTGTATTCACACACGACAGCCACAGCTATCTGTCTGCATGTGGTGTCCTGCGATGCCGTCCCAAGTGACATCATCGCACTCCGCGATTGTTTTGGCAGGGGACAGGAAGCCGGTTACCGCCCCTGGAGGTAGAAGACCCTCTCCTGCTGCCAGGGTAGAGGCGGTCTTGGGAACCACATGGCCAAGAACGCTGGTGAAATCAGGCGGTCAGGATCAGGAGCGGGTGGGACACAGGCGGGGGCGTTGAGAAATTCCCTATGATCTTATCTACATGCAGCACAGTGTGTGCAACTCTCCCCTCCGCCCACACCCGGGCCTTGCTCTCCGCAGCTTGTTAGAGCTGCACTGTGCAGCTGTATTTGTCTCTTCGACCGTGGCCAAGTTGAGGTTATTTGGGTACCTGAGTCCCTTCTTCTTCAATGTCCCTTGAAGTCAGCAGGCCACATGGCACCGCGGTGCACGCACAGCTTCCTGATACAGAGAACAGGAAGACGTTTGCTCCTTTATATGCAAATAATAAGGGCCTGCCATCGCCTCACTCATTAGCAGAAAGCTATTGATGGAGAAGTATTGCCATCCGAGCCTCAAACGTTTGGCAAAATGTTCTCAACGTTTAGCTGCTTTATTCTTTGTCGCTCCTCCAGCCACTTAACTTCATTCAGTTTGATGTAAATGTATGTTCCAGCAATAATTCATCTTAGTTCTTACACCGTGAACTAGAAGGGACAAAGCAAGGCTTTCTACGGGCATCTGCAACTGCATTTTTGCTTATGTGTTTGTTAAATGGCTGAGGCCAGTTTTTGATTATGCTTAATTTTTTTTTCCTAGGATAAAATCCTTACCTCCGAGACTGTGCCCCCTCTGGCTATAGATCATCGCATCCACACCCTGGTGTCAGTTCTTATCTATTCACATGGAAACTTCGCTTTGCTTCTCCAGCCGGGGGCCTGTCTTCTGAGCTCCAGAACCATCCAAACATTAGACTGCCTACTCAGCGTCACCTCTGGAATTTTGCAAACTCAACATACTTAAAACCATTTTCATGGTTTTTTTCCCTTCCTTTCATGCCCCCTGCCAGCCCCCTTCTCATGCCTTACACACTAAACCCGTGTTCCCTATTTCACCAGGAAGTGGCACAAGCCAAGAAACCGAGTAGGCTTCCCCACGCTGTCTTACAGCCACATGTTCTTTTTATTATTATTATTATTATTATTAAATATAATTTATTGTCAAATTGGTTGTCATACAACACCCAGTGCTCATCCCAACAGGTGCCCTCCTCGATGCCCATCACCCACTTTCCCCTCTCCCCCACCCCCCATCAACCCTCAGTTTGTTCTCGGTATTTAAGAGTCTCTTATGGTCCGCCTCCTTCCCTGTCTGTAACTTTTTATTTTCCCCCTTCCCCTCCCCCATACAGCCACGTGTGTTCAATTCGTGTACGACTCCCTGTTCATTTTATTTTTTATTTTTTAAGTTTATTTATTTATTTTGAGAGAGAGACAGCATGACTGGGGGGAAGGCCAGAGAGAGAGGGAGAGAGAGAGCATCCCAAGCAGGCTCCGCACTGTCAGCACAGAGTCCCATGTGGGAGTCGAACCCACCGACCATGAGATCACAATCTGAACCAAAATCAAGAGTTGGACACTTAACTGACTGAGCCACCCAGGCGCCCTGTATCCATTGATTTTAATTCACAGTTGACTTTTTTCCTCTCCATCTTCATGACCATCACCCTAGTCCTATCATTTCCTGTTTTCTAAATATTATTTTATTTTATTTACTTTTTTATTTTTTAGAGAGAGAGAGAGTGATAGAAGGAAGGGCAGAGGGGGAGACAGAGAGAGAAAGGGGAGGGAGAGAGAGAGAGAGAGAGAGAGAGAGAGAGAGAGAGAGAGAATCCCAAGTAGGCTTTATGCCCAGCACAGAGCCCCATGTGGGGCTTGATCTCACAACTCAGGGATCATGACTGGAGTCAAATAATCTATAATTACTCAGTTGGTACTCAATCAACTGAGCCACCCAGGTGCCCCTTAAATATAATTTAAATTTTAGCACACATTTTAATTGGTAATACAAAGATATAAAACCCCAAGTCAGAACGTATAGAACAGTATGCACTGAAAAATCTCCTTCCTGCCGGTCCCCTAGCCAACCTGTTACTGTCCCCCATGCAACTCATGCTACCCAGTCCCTGTGTGTCCTTTGACACAGTGTAAAATATCCAATTACTCTACTATGCGTCTTGGTTTATTTTAATTAAAGAATTTATCTTCGTGCTCATTCCACAAAGAGTTTCCTTATTCTTTAAACAGTTTTCTGTCATCCTATTAAAAAACAAACTGTAATTTAACTAGACTGTTATTGGTAGGCATTCAGGTCATTGTCAATTTTCCCATATCTATAAAGTAAATTCCTAGACGTGAAGTTACTAGATTAACTAAGAGCAAAGCCACCATTATTTCTCCTGGAAATAAGAGCTTCCTAGCTGGTGTTCCCTCATCTACTCCTGACCTCCTGTGATCTTTGCTATACTCTACAGCCAGAGTAATCATTTTTTCCATAGGGGTGTCCATTGTTCCAGGATCACTTTTGAAAAAAACTCTTTTCGGGGCGCCTGGGTGGCGCAGTCGGTTAAGCGTCCGACTTCAGCCAGGTCACGATCTCGCGGTCCGTGAGTTCGAGCCCCGCGTCAGGCTCTGGGCCGATGGCTCGGAGCCTGGAGCCCGTTTCCGATTCTGTGTCTCCCTCTCTCTCTGCCCCTCCCCCGTTCATGCTCTGTCTCTCTCTGTCCCAAAAAAAAAAAAAAAAAAAAAAAAAAAAAAAAAAAAAAAAAACCGTTGAAAAAAAAAAAAGAAAAAAACTCTTTTCCCTCATTCAATTGCCTTACACTGTTGTCTAAAACCTATTAGCTGCACCTCTCTCTGTATTGATCTCTCTACAAATCTCGATTTCAGCCTCTGAACTCTATTTTGATACATTGACCTATGTGTCTGTCCATACATATATTTCACAGTCTTGATTACTAAAGCTCTTGCAAGTATTTTGTATTTCAATATAATTTTAGAATTAGCTTGTCAATTTCTATTTAAAAAAAAAAAACCCTCGGGGCGCCTGGGTGGCGCAGTCGGTTAAGCGTCCGACTTCAGCCAGGTCACGATCTCGCGGTCCGTGAGTTCGAGCCCCGCGTCAGGCTCTGGGCTGATGGCTCGGAGCCTGGAGCCTGTTTCCGATTCTGTGTCTCCCTCTCTCTCTGCCCCTCCCCCGTTCATGCTCTGTCTCTCTCTGTCCCAAAAATAAATAAAAAACGTTGAAAAAAAAAATTAAAAAAAAAAACAAACAAACAACAACAAAAAAAAACCCTGCTGGGGATGTTCATTGGGACCAGTGTGGGATCAATATAGATCGATTTGGTAATTTGGGGAAAAATCAACTTGGGGAGAATTATATCTTGATAATATGGAGTTCTCCAGCCTATGACATAATAGATCTCTGTTTTTAAGTAGGTCTTCTTCTTCTTCTTCTTCTTCTTCTTCTTCTTCTTCTTCTTCTTTAATGTTTATTCGTTTTTTAGAGACAGAGAGAGACAGAGCATGAGCAGGGAAGGGACAGAGAGCGAGGGAGACACCCGAAGCAGGCTCCAGGTCTGAGCTGACAGCACAGAGCCCGATTCGGGACTCAGACTCACGGACTATGAGATCATGACCTGAGCCGAAGTCCGACACTCAAGCAGCTGAGCCACCCAGGCGCCCCTTAAGTAGGTCTTCTTTAGCTTCTTGCATCGATATTTTGTATTTTGTAGGGCATTGAAGCAGCGATACCCCAGCAGCAACTAATAAATCATTAATAATAATACATACAGAAGGATTCCGAGAAATAGAAAATCAACTACCAGAATCCCACGGTAATAATTGCTTGCAGGCAAGATCCCCAGTGAATGTTACATTAGTGCACCAAATTTTAAGGAGAAGCAGGATTTGGCATAGCTGTTAAATACGGCTCCCCAAACATTTATAAGTAACTGTGGCTAATCGTAATTAATTACTATACTTCACAAATTCTTTGATACTCCTTCCTCCATTATGTGGATCTTAACTCTCGTCATCTTCAGTGTGGTCAGGACCTATTCGCGTGTAAATAAGAGTATGAAAAAAGAAATAGTTTTACAGTGGGGAAACCTGGCACACACCACCTTAGCCACATGGTCAAGGTGTCACTGGTAACAAGATGTTTTGCCATCGCATATGCCCAATATTATGCCTTGGATCCTGGAACAGAAAAAGCGAGGAGGACAAAAATGGGGGAGTCCAGATGAAGTCGACCATTCAATATCAGGATCGTGCCAATGTAAGTTTCTTAGATTTGAAACTTGTACCATGATTAGTCAAGGTGTTAACACTGGGGAAAGCTAAGTGAAGGAGATACAGGCATTTTTCATATTATCTTTGCAATTCTAGGTCTATAATTATTTCAAAACAGAAAGTTAAAAAATCAGGCAATAATTATGGAGCCGAGGGACATCCAGATGTTGGAGTGAACTGCATAGGGATTGGAAAATACCTATATTTGAAAGGTCATGAAATTAGATGACAAGGATGAAGATTGTAAATAGACAAGTAGAAACCATAAAAAAAGAATCAAATAGAAATACTTGAACTAAAAGGGACAATAACTGAAATGAAAAACGTAATGGATATATTTAACAAAGGATCAAATTTGTATGCAATGGTTCAGAAGAGAGAAAAAAGGATTTAAAAAAAAATAGAAAAGAAATGAAGGATGTCAGACACAGTAAAAAAAAAACACAAAACCTTAGTGTATGTGAAATTATATAAAAACAGCCCCCTCCTCACTTCTCCATAGCACCCCTTTCTTATCCCACTCACAGAGAGACTCTATCTTTCGTCACCCTCAATTAGAGGAACAAATATGAATTTAAACATTTAATGATAACTAATATTAATACTCTAATATTAATTAATGACACCCAAATATTATTTAAGTATGGATAATACATGCATACAAACAGATAACGTTTCTTTAAAATGTGTTATATATGGGGGTGCCTGGCTGGCTCAGTTGGTAGAGCATGCGACTCCTGATCTCAGGGTCATGAGTTCGCACCCCCTGTTGGGTGTAGAGACTACTAAAACAAAAATAAATACACTTTAAAAAAAGCATTTAAAATGTGCTATATATCCTGGACAATTTTGCTGGGTGCTTAACCTATGAAAGTAATAGCTAGCAATTACAGAGCCCTGAAGGGACAGTGCCTTAACTCCAGCACTGCCTCAAGACTAGCCCCGCCTCCTCCGAAGCTCAGCAGGACGCCTGCGCAGTGAGATCTGGGTCAACCGGAAGTCATGGGCAGGAGGTTATTCTTAATGTTCTCACTTTTCAGAAGGAAGAATTTAAAGCCCTGACCCCTTCATTCACTGAAGGAAACGCCAGGAAGTGTTGGAGCTGAGGTCCCAGCCCCAGCAGCCTGCCCCCAAGCCTGGGCTCTCAGGTCCTTCTGCATGCAAGGTAGTCCTGCCTGACTTGAGGCCTGGAAGCGAGGAGCTGAGGCTGGTCTAAGTTCCTGACCATCCCTGTTGATCTTAAAAGAAAGGATATAGCACATTCTCTAAGGTCTCCCTGTGGGCTTGGAACAGCCATAAAGAAGGCCGACAGGAGAGTCTAGACAACAGCTCACATCACGGAAGGAAATGAAAGTTTGGGGAATCACAGCAGCAAAGGGCAAGGTAAAGGGCCTAGACCATCGAGAACCATCCCTGGGGAGGAGAAGGAAATGAAGGAATTCATATTCCTTGGTGGAAAGACTTGAGGACTTGATAAGATCAAAGCCTTAGACAATGAGCACTGATAAAATAAAAAGGGGGGTTCAAAGCATGCTCAGGGCTGGGCGTGCAATGTGCAGATTCTTTTACCTGCCACACGAAGAACGTGCATTGGGTTTTCCTATTTTCCAGGCCACTCGTAACAAATTCTCCTTCAGCCCTTGCTACCTTCAGCCCGTTGATCTAATTTTCTCCTAACAACAAAAAGGCTCCTTCACTGTGAGATAGAAAACAGCACAACCTTCCTGCACACTGGATGTCTCACAGTGCCGATCTCTCAGAAGTCCTGGGACGTTACGATGCCATGTTGTGCTCTCCTTAACGCATTGTTGAATCAAATGTGCTACAGTTACGAAGTCATTTGACTTTCTTGAGCTATACGCTTTAGAAGTGAAGACAACTCAGACGGGCTCCGGCTTTTGGGCAGGTAAGGTTTGACTGTCTGCGTTTTCTAGGCAAACCTGCCGGAATGCAGAGAGGTCGATAACTTGCTGGTGTTTCAGAGCTGTCGATCGAGCCCAGACAGGCACTGCTCAGCTTGTCTTCCTACCTGAGGAAGGAAGACAGACCAGGGTGGTCCTGCTGGAAAGCTGGCAGTCAAGACCTTCAGAGTGGCTGGGAGATGCTAGGGCAGAAGCTTCCAAACTTTAGGTGTGCCCAAGAATTTCCAGGGGAGCTTGCTAAAGTACAGAACCTCACCCCCCCCCACCCCCCCCACCCAGGGGAGCTCCCTCCTAAAACTCTGATGCAATTATTCTGGAGAGGGCCCAGGTGATTTTGACAAGACTGGGGCCACAGTAAAGGCAACCCAGAGGAGAACAAATGTCAGAGGTAGAGACCCATGGAGTTCTTGTGATGTCCTTTGAACCTCAGTAGCAGGAACGACAAATCTGTTCCTTAACACGTCTTTGATTTGCAACAGAAACAGTACTGCTCTAGTGAGGCCTGTCCAAGCAGCTTCAAGAGCAGCTGGCATGGACAGAGAGGGAGCTGGAACAGGTTGAGAAAGAGTGTGATGGATGCCCCTGGGGACCTGAAAGTTGGCAGCCTCTTGTGGGATCGCAGGGCACACCCTTTGGCCATGCCCGGAACCCTGGGGGCCCTCTGCAGGAAGGCAGTGAGTTCTTGGGTGCACAGAGAAGGAAAGAATAGGGAGTTTGAGTCATCCGTGCATCCACATAGCAATTGTGCATCCAAAGCTGGCAGGCATTCAGAAATTGGGCTGAACTTGGGCCCCCTGCCCCCACAGGACTCCCCTTCCTGTGCTGACTCCTAGTTATTCTAAAGCTTCAACTTTTAAAGGGCCGAATACTCTCTTCTGATGAACGTCAACCCGTTTTCTACTGCAAATAGGCTGTTGGGAGTGATCACTTGAACGAATTTTCATACACGGGAGCTTAGAGCAGGCTGGTGACATAATTTGTGGGACCCGGTGCAAAATGAAAATTTGGGGCCCCTTGTTCACATGGATGTCGATGGCACTAAAATATAAAGCTTTTTCTTTTCCCCTATGGTCCCTTTCCTCAACTTATCACGGCACTGTTTGCTATATAATGTCTATCCTCTTGGGGCATTCTGAGCATGCGATCCTCCCTGACTGCATTGGTTACCTGCCTGTGAAGACAGTCACCATGATTTGTGCAGTACAAGAAAAATAGAAAAGTAGAAACTCACTGCTTCCAGCCGATCAGACCAAAATTCGTGATGACCGTCAACCGCATAATTCGAATACAGTAAAATCAATGTTGGTTAGATGTCAGGGTGATGGTAACTCGTCGGGTCAATTATTTACCAATTCCGTTTATGATATAAAATTTGCTCAAGGCATTTTCTAAAATGAGACAAAATAAGCAAAAAAAAAATGTAAATATATCCCATTATTATTCCTTTCTTGCATAATTGCATTGTATGATCAGTGTCTTACAAAGCAAGATGATACAGCTTATTACAAAAAATAATAAGGGCTTTATCATTGCCTTTTCTCTGGTCTGAATCTTTTTTTTATTTACTTTTTTATTTTTCAAAAAAATTTTTTTTAACGTTTATTTATTTTTGAGACAGAGAGAGACAGAGCATGAACGGGGGAGGGTCAGAGAGAGGGAGACACAGAATCTGAAACAGGCTCCGGGCTCTGAGCTGTCAGCACAGGGGCCCGACGCGGGGCTCGAACTCACGGACCTCGAGATCAGGACCTGAGCCGAAGTCGGCGCTCAACCGACTGAGCCACCCAGGCGCCCCTGGTCTGAATTTTTTTTAAAGCTTACTTTAAAAATTAAAACTTACTTTAAAACAGATTTCTATTGAATTGTTGAAAACGATGTAGTCTTCTAAAGGAAAACATGAACACGCTTGAACAGCAGAACACAAACGACAAAAATGTAAGTTGCAGGTTTTTAGAGGGTCATCTTGGTTCTAGGAAAAAATAAGAACTTTTTTATGAGGCAAAATCATTTCTGTTAATGAAGGCAAAAAAAAAAAAAATCCTCACCCAATTGACATTTATCGGCCCGCAGGAAAATTCTCATTTCCCCCCTGTTAAACGCCATTGACAGAACATTAACAAAAGGAGAAAAGCATGTCTGTGAGGATTATGTGGGAATTTCCACCACCTATTATCGAGCATTGCCCTGATCCACTGCAAAAACTGCTTTCAAAGGAGAACAAAATACCTTTCGGGGATTTAGCTAACCACACCAGAATTTGGAATGCCCTATCTTTGTTGAGGCGAACTGAGGGCTTTTTCTTTCTAACCAGAGCAAGCAATTCGCTTCAAGGACCACTCAGGAAAATATATATTAAGGAGCTGGGTTTGTCACATGTCTAAAAGGCGACGGTGTTTTAGCTTCCTGCCAAAGCTGTGCTTTTGTCAAACACGGCTAGAAAGGGGTGCGTGCCACTCTTTCCTATCTGTTGTTTTCTCTCCCACTTTGCTCCATACTTGTCACACAGCACTTTAATGTGCCTGTGGCTTACAGCCGAAATATACCAGGAAGGTGGTTTTTAATGCTCTGGCTCCTGGGAAATCTTGGTTAAAACCCAGATGAAATAGGAAGGTGGGGAAAGGTGTCCTCAGGCTTAGCACAGCTCTGCACTGTCATCCAATAAACTTGCTCAGGTAAGATACCCATGCCGGTCCAACTGCTGCTGCTGGGAAGTCCTTCCCTCTGTATTCGTCCCAGGCAGGTGGAAGCCGCTCTTCTGGTCATGGGTGGGGTCCTGAGGGAGAGGATCCAGGGATTCATTTGTGCTGGTCCTTTGTGAGTATCTTCAGTCAGAATGAATACAGTTTTGTCCTGTAAAATTAGGTTTCATTCTGCAAGGCAGTAAGGATTTCAAAAGCCATAGCTGGTGTGTCTGTTAGAATAGTCACACGCAGAGGCACCTGGGTGGCTCAGTCGGCCGAGCAGCCAACTCTTGATTTCAGCTCATGTTACGATCCCAGGGTTGTGGGATCAAGCCCCACGTTGGACTCTGTGCTAGGCATGGAGCCTGCTTAAGCTTCTCTCTCCACCTCTCTCAGCCCCTCACCCCGGCTCATGTGCTCGCTCTCTCTTTCTCTCTCTCTCTCTCCGAAATAAACTTAAAAAGAAAAAGAAAAATCACACCTATAGTTTAGAGTGGTATTAAGAGAAACATAAATATTTTTACGTCTTAATCTCACTAAGATTTCTTCCTTTTTAAATTTATTTTTTATTTTTTTATGTATTTTTAAAATTTATTTTTGAGAAAGAGAGAGAGAGCAAGTGTGAGCAGGGGAGGGGCGGGGGGGGAGGGGTACAAAGGATCTGAAGCAGGCCCCGTGCTGACAGCAGAGAGCCTGATGCAGAATTCGAACTCACAAACCGTGAGATCATCACCTGAGCTGAAGTCGGATGCTTAACCGACTGAGCCACTCAGGTGCCCCTGTCCCTTCAAAAAACCAAAAATGTATATGGAACCGTAGGGAATAGAAAACAAAACCAGGCAAGGATACCCCTATTCTAGGATGTTACAGTAGTGTAAAGGAGATAATACCTGAAGGTAAATAAAAATGATAAAACAGTGGAAAAAGTCATAAAGCAGATAGTGTGAGGTATTGCTGGTATTTAGAAAAGAGAGAGGTTGTTTCTTTCTATGGTGATTCAGAAGGGCTTCACAGGGGAGCTAGAATTTAAGCTGGGTCTAAAAGATGGCAATGTCTGTAGGGTATTTTCTGACACCACATGCATGGTGTGTTTCCAAAATGGGAGAAGAGGCACAGAACTTCCATACCCTCTCTAGTCATACCACCCTCCCAGCACCTCCACCTGTTCAAGCCAGAGGATTCTTGAACCCTGTTGTTTAGGGGGTTTTATGGAGGTTCCATTACGAAGGCACACTTGATTAGATCATTGGTTGTGACTGAAACTGTCCAGTCCTTGTCCCCTCCCTAGTGGTCAGGGGGTGGACCTAAAGTTTCCAACTGTCTGATCACAAGGTAGATTTCTTTGGCAGACCCTCCCTCCACGAGTCACTTGATTAACTCAAACTCAGGTGGGACTTGCTCTGAATAACAAGGAACTCTCCCCTCGCTCTTAGCACTCTGGAAATCCCAAGGGTTTCACGGCCCTCTATGCCAGGAACTGGGGACAAAGACCAAATAAGTATTTGCCATGATACTGTGGACTGATTTAGACACATCAATGTGGAAAAGTAAGAACAAGGCAGAACAAGAACAAGGCAAAAGAAGTTGAGAGGTATTTAAATCGTAAATAATTTAAATACCTGGCTAGAGGTGTGTCACTGAAGTTGTTGAGCCAGGAAGTGACTTGATCTTTCAATGGTTGGGAACATTATTTTGCAACAGGGTGCAAGGTGGGTGAAAGTGGACAGGACATGGAGGAGGAAGACCAGCTGGCGGCTGGAAGGGGGGAGGTGTATCAGAAATGTCTAGGTAAGAAACAGTGAAGCTCTGAACTAGTGTAGAGGTGTTGTAAATGGAGAGGGCCAGGCAGTAGTTTGGTTTGGTCAACAAGAAAGGTGGCAACTTTAGAATCCCATCTGATGATGCAGATTTTTTTTTTTTTTTTTTTTTTTTTTTGCTGGTGCAGGTTAGAGTCCTGCTCCATGCAGGGGCATGGTACAAGGGAAAGAGGCTTCCCAGGGGGAATTTCCATCCATGTGCATTTGTTTTCCAAGCTCTTCGCGATTCCGCCTTTTCTAGCTATGTGGCATTTTACGGAATTACGAGCGATCGCTCTAGTTTTGCATCTTCATCAATCTGTGGACAGGGCAGTTGACCTGATCTGCTGTTGGAGCTGGAAAGTTTGGAGATGTATGCAGTGCCAGTTGCTAGAGCTCCTCATCCGGGAACGTGTTAGGTATGCGTGACTTGGTACTTTGAAATGACGGAAGAGAGGAACTCTTCAGACCAAAAGTTTCTTGCCTGGTTTTCCATGGAAGAAGACTCTGCACGTAAGTTTCCTGCCTCTACTTCAGGCTCTTACTGAGATCTGAGCTTCTGAAAATGACTGTAGAGGGGAGCAGATTTTGCCACCCCCGAATCTGTCTTTGGCATAAGGATTATTTTGAGCTGAAGGCAATCAAAACCCCGCAGATTCAGGAGAATCTCTTCATCACCCCCTCAACTGCCTAAATTTACACTGGAAAAGGGGCCTGTACTAGAAGGAGAGCTATTGCCATGGGACACCTTTTTTTCTAAGAAACTTATCTGCCTAACAGGGCAACCTTTGTTTTCTAAACATCTCCTCTGCCTTCCTGTGAGTGGCCTTTCTTCCCTTTGTATCTCTAGACCCCCCCTACCCCTTTCCTTAGCATAAGATGTTATATAAACCTCAATTGCCTGGCTGCCTTTGGGTCTCATAGTTTATGGGGCTCCTGTATGTATGAAATGCATTTATTTTTGTCCTATTAACCTGCATTATGTCAGCTTAATAATTAGTAGCCAGAGAACCTGGAAGGGAAGAAAGGAAACATTTTTCTTTCCTACAGACCTAATATTAGTGTTTCCCCAACTGTGTTCTAAAGATGGGAGATACTTTTCTGAGTTGAATAAGCTTGAGCAATGCTGGGTTGGACAACATACACAGGTTGCTTTGCTGCAGGACTTCTCAGCCTTCAGCACATCAGTGTGTTTTGTAAAGCTCTAAGGGTGCTACAGTATGTCATCCTTCCCAAATTTAGTTGGTTAAAACCCACTTTTCATGCATTATATCTTAGTCTAGTGTCCTTAGAAAGGACATATCCATGATGCTCATTGACCTAGGGGTCCCCAGGCTGGATGACCCGAGAGACCTATACACCTGGAACCTGTAAAACAAGCCACTTCCTGAGTTCAGGGCTGAGGGGCTAAGACAGACCATCCTGTGTCTCTGGGCCTACAGCAGCCTGCACTATTTCCCTTCCCATGCATGCTGCTCTGTGTGGTTCAGTCCCCAGCCCTTGGCTGAGCATGCTCATTGCAATGGGACCCCAGGAAAGGGGAGGGTGCAGAGGGGAACTTGGCACTGTCTTAGAGTCCAGAGACCTGAATTAGCAGCACTGAGGTGCCTTTCACCGGCTTTCTGACCTTGGGCAAATTGCCTAATCTTTTTGAGTCCCCTCTGAAAGACGGAGATAATAATCCACTGTATCATCTAATAGTTACCGATCATTTTCTGTATGCCAGGCAGTGTTCTAGATACAGGGATACAGTATTTGCTCCATCCAGGGATGTTAAACACTATAACAATGAGGCTCTAGTTCAGGCTCCACGGTCCTGGTTATTATTATAAAGGAATCACGAACAAGTTCTTCACAATTTGCTCGCACGGCGACATTAATTGTTCAAGCCAGAAAACCAACAGTTTGGGGCGGAATGAAAGCCTGTGATGCTGGGCTCACAGAATGAACACACCGTCCGTTGATGTATTTTATCTCATTTCATCCACGCGACAGTGCCTCAAGCCCTCTGTTCTGTGCTGGGCAAACTAAGGCTCAGAAACACAGTATGACTTGCCCAAGGATGTAGGAAGTTTGAATGACATATTAATAAGCTTGATCTATTAAATCATGTTTATTTTTACCGACTATACCACCTATATCAGGAAACAGGAAGCAGATGGCACACTCAAAATAGGGTAATTCGAAGAGATTTCTTTACACAGAGACTACTGATGGAGATGTGGATGAGCCTCGTATTGACTGGTAGCGGCCAAGCTGTTAGCTTCCTGAAGGAGGTGAGTGTGGCTGCCTGAGGCCAGCAGGAGGGCTGTACAGAGCAGCTGCCTGCAGAGAGGGGACACAGCCATGTCCAGGTGTCCCTGTGGGGAGGGACACTCCCCTGCCATGGTCCTTTTACCTCCTTCTCTCACTCTATCCCAGTCCTACCAGACCATCCCAAGCGGAAGCCAGGGGTCACGGGCACCCTTGATATAGTTCAAGTAGGTCAGCCTCAGGCACAGGGCAGGATGGGGAAGGGTGGCAAGTGGATCTGAAGACTGAGGAGTTAAAATTAGCTCAGACCCAGATGGTGAAAACGTGCCTGGCATTGCATTAGTCTGGGATAAGAGATACGGACCAGCCAGCAGAGAAGCTGCCTGTATTCCTTCCAAGAACATGCTGATGGAAGTTGTGACATGGCAGGGTGCTCTGTGCAGCAGCCTTGCTCTCTCAGATCACAGACTGTCCCTCCGAAGCTTGAGCACTGAGAGGTGGCATCCTGCTCTTGGACCTACATCATTGACGCTCCCTCCATTTCCAGCCCAGGGCCAGAGTTTCAGATGAGGGTACTCTAGACACGAATTCCACATCATCTTTTGTGATTTCCAAAAAACACAGGACCCTGGATTCTGCAGTCCAGGCCTGAGGCCAACCCACTGGCATTCAGCCCCTCTTTGCCCTGAGTTGATAAAAGCACCACTACGTGTAAATTTCACCTTGCCTCCACGGTCCCCCCAAATACTGGGCGACTTTACCTTCTCTCTTCTTGGTGATGCCCCCGGTTCCGGGTGCCTTTCCCTCCTGGCAAGGAGCCAACAGACCTGTCTTTATCAGATTCCACATTTGCCCTGGGGCTTGGAGGTGGGCAAGTACGCATGAAGAAATCTGGCTCATCCTCCCTCCTGCTACAGTGTAATGTGATGGCCAGTTTTCCCCATTTCTCTCAAGCTTTCAGGAAACAGCCTGGGTGCAAATCCTTGCAGGTGAGCTGCTTTCACTGTGGAGTGTTTGGCGGGTTTCTCTTTTCTGTTAGAATTTTTTGTTTCTGTGAACTCACTCAAGTTTGCGATTTTGTTCTTCCCCATCCTGCTTTGTATCCTGTGAGGACTTTCAAGTTGATGTTGGGTTCTCCTGCCTCTCTGTATTCCAAGATGGACTTTCAGCCCTTCTAGAGCAGGAACTGGATGTGGAGAGATGGGGACAGGGCTGCACCAGGAACCCCTGGGGCATAAGAGGGCTTGATGCCTCACTGACCAGTTTGAGAGATTGCTTGGATTTTCTGGATGCCTCTGAGGGAGCTCTCCCTTGGTTTCCTGATTCAGAAATTGAACGGCAGCCCCCTCCGCACACTTTCCTCAGCAAAAACCTGATTGGAGGCACCGGTCCCTTGGGCTCAAACATTGCTACTCCAGATTGAGACCAGCCTGCACCAAATGTCTTTGCCTCACAACTGAATTAGCAGGGGTCTCCCCACTCGTGAGGTCTAGGGGTCACTGGACCTCTAGGAGATTGCCGGTCCCTTCCCCTCCTGCTCCTCACTGTGTCAGGAAGAGCATTTGAACCCCACTAGGGGGGTCACTGTGGGGTTAAAGTTGGTGTTCTACAGTCTGCAGAGACCCCTCCTTCCCTCATTCCCCACCCACAGCCCAACTGGGGAGGATTGTGCCGCCATCATGATCCGAACCCAGCCTTCGTGTTTCCTTATAAATTTGGCACAATCCTAACCCATAAATTCTCAAAGGGGGGACCCTCACATTCAGATCCACCCCATTCGGAAATAAGTCACACCATATTAGGCATAGTTACTGTGCTATGAAGGTTCAAGCCCAGCTCATGGTACAAACTGACAAAGTTCAGCCATCAGTTCGGGTATAATGGGGATAGAATGTCCCTCTGTGCCCCCTGACTCCCACCCCCCATTTCTACAGAAGAGTTGTAGGGCCACACAGACCCCGAGAATGAGGGGTGGAGCTTCCTCGGAGTGGCCTGCATGTGTGGGATGGGAAGCTCCCCACACAGTTCCGTACATTTTCTGTTTGGAAGGAGAGTTCCCAATATGCTCCATAAAGTTCTTTAATTCTCCCAGGCTGTAGGCGCCTGAGCAGATAGCAGAGAATGACATTTGATTTTTATCCAGTTATTTATTTTTTTCACAAATTTTGGTAAGATTCACCTTACATAAAATGTACCGTCTTAGTGATTTTCAAGTGTGCCGTTCAAGTAAATACATTCACATTGTTGGACAACCATCACCACCATGGATCTCCAGCACTTTCTCCTCTTCCCAGGCTATACAACTCATCCCCATTAAACACTAAGCCCCATTCTTTCCCTCACCTACTTCTTCTGCTTTCTGTGACTGCGAACTTGACTACCCTAGGAATCTCATGCAAAGTAGAATCACACAACATTTGTCCTTTTGTGTCTGACCTGTTTTAGTTAGCATAATGTGCTCAAAATCCATGTTGTAGCAGGGGTCAGAATTTCCTTCCTTTTTAAGGCTGAATGCTATTCTGTGACATGTATATACCACAATTTGTTTATCTGTTATTCATCTAATAATGAATGGCAGGCATTGAGTCCAAGAGTTTCCACCTCTTGGCTGTTGTGAATAAGGCTGCATAAATGTGGGTGTTGAGTATCTCCCTGGCAGTTGGCTTTTTGATGCCTGCCGATCAAAGCACATCTGTTGGTATCTGTTGATCAGAATGGATCTGAATGGGGAGCTCATGAATCTGCAAACAGAAAGGAACTTACCTGGTAACACGGGAGCCACAGAGCAGTGAGTGGGAGAGGCCTTCAGGCCTCAACTCAATCAGGTCTGATGATACAAGTTTGTGGAGAGGTTTCAGCTGTATGGCTCTAGTGATAAGAAGACAAGTAAGCTCTTCTCCCATGGAGAACACAAAGTACGCTCATTCTAGAGAGCTTGGCCAGACCTGAGGTCTGCAGGTGAAAGTGCTCTCGGGGCGCCTTGGTGGCTCAGTCAGTTGAGTGTCCAACTTTGGCTCAGGTCATGATCTCGCCGTTTGTGGGTTCGAGCCCCGCGTCGGGCTCTGCGCTGACAGCTCGGAGCCTGGAGCCTGCTTCGGATTCTGTGTCTCCCTCTCTCTCTGCTCCTCCCACACTTGCTCTCTGTCTCCCTCTCTCTCTCTCAGAAATAAATAAAAAAATTTTTTTTAGAAAGTGCTCTCAATCTGTCCAAGTGCCCTTTGCCAGAAAGTGGAATGAAGTGATCCTTGCTCTATTCTCATATCTGTCTCCTCACCAGGAATGTTGCAGGAAGTCCTGCATTGCTGGTAGAATCCTCTGATGCAATTTCTCAGGGGCTCAACCCTCATTCATGAGCCCTCAGCAACAGCCTGTACAATGTCCCATTGATTAGAACCAGTTTCTACCAGTCCCTAGATGTTTGGGCTGTCGAGAAGGCTTACGGTCTCCCTGCAAAGGACCCATTTTTCTCCCTTAGTGACTGTTCCCAGATCCCAGCCGTAGGGTGCTGCCAATCTGCGGTCCCCACCTCTACCAGCCTGGGGGAGCAGGGCAGGACTGGGGACCCTGGGCATACCACCCCCCACTGTGGGCCCTACTGGGCCAGTGGTAGGTGGTGAGCAATTTGATCTTAGTCTGGTAGGTGGAAACTCGGTGCCTCCATTGCCAATACCCCCATCTGATGAAGCGGCCATCAACCCCTGTCCCCGTTGAAACCTGGTCCATGACAAGGCTGTCTTAGGGGAAGAAGGCCATCTTTTCCTCACGCACATTGTGCAGGCCAAGCTTTCTGGGCTTGAGATGGGGACAGAAATACTGAATACCTGCTGGTGGTGGTCTGGGGCCCATTGGTAATCACACACTTGTGCCTCTTATGGGCCGTCTGGAGCCTCTGTGGGGTGGGCACCCCGTGCAATAGTGGACAGCACAGTGTCAGTGGAAGCCAGGGACACAGAGGGCATGCTGTGCCGTGCCCAGCTCCAGGTTCTTGGGCAACGTCAACAATGCCCCAGCCCCTGAGGTGCAGAGAGAGAGACCAGAAAAAGGAAACCAACTGGAAGTCGAGGGTGTCCCTCCCATGTCCGGGCACAGGCCACAGGGAGGGTGCCACAGAGGATGGCCATAACCCATAACCCATTTTACAGATGTGGAAACAGAGGTCACTTGACTCCCCCAAGATCACACGGCCAGTGAGAGGCAGAGCCTGAGCTGAAACCCTGGTGTGTCGGCTGCTGAAGTCCACCCTCTAGAAATACAGATGTCAAAGAAAGGGAGGGGCAGTGGAAGCAGCTCTTCTCGGTTGGCAGCGACCACCTCGCTAGGCTTCGGGGTGGAAAACATGTGGCAAAACATCAAGTGGCAGCTACATCCCAGCACCCTGCTGGCTGGAGGACGCCACGCCCCTTCACTCCGTGTCCCCTCGCCGGTACCTTGAGCTGCGCCGATTTGCCCACACTGCATCTCCAACTACACCTGCCTGAGTGGCCGGATGGCAGATTTCTTTCCGAGAGCGTGGCTGTCAGCACGAAGTCGTTCCGCTGAAAGTCAGTATTAGAACTCGTGTCTGCTCACCACGATAAACGATAATCATTCCCCGGATCGCCTGCACTGCTTCTTCCCGCATCGCAGCCCTGGGTAGCATCGTGATGGAAATCCGCAGCGTAGGAGTCATCTTATTTTCCCTGTCAGATAGCTCTGCCCTTATTTTGAGCAATTGAGGACGAAATGAAGCCAATTGTGAGAAAATGATCCGTCAAGAGAGACGGAAATGGGGCAGCTCCCGCCGCTGCGTGTGGCTCACAGGCGACACCCAGGAGTTCAGAAGCCCACCCCAGTTTAGCAGGGGTGGGGGGTCTTCCAGGCCCGTTATCTCAGAGGCAGGTCACGTAGCAGGAGGCGTGGAGAGATCAGGGGAAATCCTGGCTGCTCTGCTCAGTTGTATCACTTCGGGCTCCGTGTTGACCTTTCTGAATGCTGGCTCGCTCATCTGTAAGATCAGGAGCACGGTTCCTGCCTCGCGGGGTTGTTTGTGAGCATTTAGGGGGATAGGGACTCCGTGGGCCCTGGGACAGCACCTGGCATCTCATGGCGTGCCTCGTGGTCCTGCCGCTGGATGTTCCCAGCCCTTTCCTGTGCTCAGATGCTATTTCCCCATCAGGTGCATCCACTCCTTTATTCTGGCTGCCTGACAGCTGACGCTCCCTCTGGTGACAGACACAACATCTGAGAGTGCTCTGGAGGGATATAAAGGGAACTGGAATTCATTCAAGTATTTCTAGTGCTTCTGGGCTGGGAACTGACTTGAATCGTCTTTTTGATCCGCTCCCCACCCTACTGGAGCCCAGCCGACAGGTGTTAGCCTGCTGGCTCAGAGGCCGGGCCCTGTAGGGAAGGCTCCTTTCTCCCTGCTACACAACCCTAGTCCCCATCACTTACCAGCCGATGTCAGGGAAGCAACCTCTGTCAGTGGCGAGCAAACACTACCTTCACAGAGTACCTATTGAGCATCATTCTTGCCCGGGCAGGTTTGGACTCAGTGGGCACTCAGGCCGTGAGAACAAGACAACAGGGCCATTGCTCATAAATGCAACAATTCCTTGCATGATGTCCTTATTGTCTAGACCTCAGGAAAGGCACCTGTGTGCCATACTGCTCACTGGGAGCCTTGTCCGAGGTTAGCCGTATCCATCAGGGTGCTGCTGTTTTAAAGGGACTGACGACCCTGTATCTGAACCTCTGCCTGGAAAACCAATTTGCTGAAGGCTTCTCGTTGTCTTAAGTGGTTTCTAAGAATATTTGTTACGTGGTCGTGAAAAATATAGAACACAGGGCATGTGGAATGCAATTTCCTGGTGCCTGAGTCCCTCTCCAGGACCATCTGATTTAATTGGTCTCTATTGGCTTAAGCCCTGGGAGCTTTACATGCTCCCCAAGGTTTCCAAAGTGAAGGCCAAGCTCAGAACCAGTGCATTAGACGGACCTCAGCGGAAATCCCTAGTCATTGACAGGTTGTGCAATCTAGGTAGCCGCTGACCTTCTCTGAGCTTGAATTCCTCATTTGTGAAAGAATGGCTATCGTGTTGATCCCGGAGCCTTGTCTTGAGGATAGAATAAGACAGGGGGCACCTGAGTGGCTCAGTCGGTTAAGTGGTCACCTCTTGGTTTCGGCTCAGGTCACGATTTCACGGCTCGTGCGTTCAAGCCCCACATCGGGCTCTGACAGTGCGGAGCCTGCTTGGGATTCTCTCTCTCTCCCTCTCTCTCTGCCCCTCCCACACACGCACTCTCTCTCTCAAAATAAATAAATAACTAACTTAAAAAAATAAGCATAAGACAGGATATATGAAGTGACTGCCTAACATAGCAGGCGTGCCTGCAGAAGTAGGGTCTCCCCACAGGCACCTGGGCGAATGAGTAACAGGTCTTCAGGAAGATGTGTGCCCTCAGGAGAGCCCTCAGTATGTTGGAGTGGAGCCCCTAGGTGCAGCCATGTCCTATGGCTTCCCCCCTCCCCTCCCGCCCACTGCTAACTGCCCCATCTCCGGAGCACGCCATGAATTCAGTACCACCCCACCACTGGCTGGTAAAAGAGGAAATATTTTGAAGAACCAAGTTTGTTATTTCCAAACACCTCAGGTACCTAGGTCTCTGGTTCTTCACCTCTTCGGCGTCACAGACCTTCCATATTCTGAGGATCTTCCCCCAAAGTGCACTTAGGTACATCCAAAGCAGTTTGAATGGGTATCGACCAACTGAGCCCATCACTGAGCCCATGTTGAAAGCACCAGATCTGAGTGAACCCAATGCCGTGCTCACGTTTGGGAAAAGGAATCACAAAGCCGTGTTTCATTCCTGGTCAGATGCAAGGTGGTGGTGGAGTCAGGAAGAAAATCCAGGTTCCTTATCCTGTTTCACTGGTACCGAAGACTCATTTTACCGCATCCTTCGCAAAGGAGGAGATGGAAAAGGGCTTAGAGTCCATTGTACTTGATCTGTACATGAATGAGAGGTACAAGAAAAATGTTTATTAGGAGGGTCCCCAACTCCAGTGAGGTGCCCTCCCAAAATGCTCCCAGAGGGTGCTCGGCTTGCCCCACCACAGCAATGAACTCTCCGGGGGGCATTTGCCTGGTCGCTTGTCTGTCTCCCTCTGAGGGCCAGGGACACATCTGTCCTATTCATTACGGTGGCCCCGGCACCTGGCCTAGGTTAGGCAATCGATAAACATTGACGGAACGGATGAGTGAATCACTCTAAGAACAAACACACTAGAACAGTTAAAATACGTAAGCATGATGAATTGAACTAAGCATTCAATGCGGTCTCCGCACAAAACCCTTCAAATTTTTATTGCAAGTGTTTAAATATTCAGTTATGTTGCCCTCATTTGTGTCTTTTCTGTTTCCCACTGCCCCCACCCCCACCCCCCTGGGTCTTTTATCCCTTAGTATGAAGTGGGAGCCTGAGTATTCGATACCGCCAATAACAACCTGCCAATTCTGATCCCAGGGACTCAAGCAACAGTATTAAAAGGCATCTGGAATATTTTAAAAACACTGTCCCCTCACAGGGAGCATTAAATGCTATCATCAGGCTGGCATTGGGTACGGAAGAGCCTGCCTTTATGCTCTCTTGATGAGACGCTGTCATGAATATTAATTCTCTATCCTTAGAATAAACGACGCCCTGTGGGCTCTGTCCCCAACCACCGAGAGATGAATATGGAAACCAGCGGCCCGCAGTGGGGACGGGGCCTGCAGGCAGGGGAAGGGAGTCTTTGAGACAGAGTCGAGGAAACACCAGGCTCTGGGAGGTGATTTCACAGCTCGGAGATGAGAATCGTGGCAAGGGAACCTAAGAAACTAGAAGCAAAAGCAAAACAACCATTTGCAGAGAAGGCTTTGAGCTCTAAATACCTCGCTGCCACCTCAGCCTCTCACAGAATAGATTTCTGCCCCTTGGAGAAACTGTTTGCTGTGGACTGACCTACTTTTCACATGAAAGATACATGCACTGAAGTGTTCTTCTCTCTTAGCTGGATGGTTTTTTTTTTTTTTTAAGCCCTTCTTTTTCTGACTCTGACATAGCTATACTGTGGGATAGGACTCATTAACTAAGAAGAATGCTCTATGCCAGGGCTGTTCTACAGAACTTTCTGTGCCATCCAGTACAAAAGCCACTGGCCGCGGGGGTCCCCTGAACACTTGAAATATGGCTGCTGGCTTAACTGAAGAACTGAATGTTAAGTTTTGTTGAATTTTAATTAATTTAAGCTTAGTCATTTGTAGCTAGGAGCCATAGACCAGACCAACACAGAATGGATCAAGAGAGTTCCTAGTTACATTGTCAACATGGAAAAAAGAAAAAAAGCAAATTGCAGTGTTACACATTTGAGGCAATCCCCGTTTTGAAAATACACTCACCGCAAACAAAACACTACGTTTACATTTGTGCATATAGATGCTTTCAAATGCATCAAAAAAAAAAAAATGGCTGGAATTATACCCAACGGACCCTGGAGTAATTACCTCTGGGGAGAAGGCACGAGAAGAGATCAATGAGGTCTGTTGCTTTATCAGCTTTGTTGGAATTTTTTAAAATGAAAATGTATTCATGTGTGATCTACATGTATAATGCAATATGAAAAGAGAACACTTCAAAAATTGTTTCCTTGCCTGATATACCCGGAGTTATTTTCAGTCTGGTTACCGTGATGAATCCACCTGAGTCCGGTAGCTGAGACCAAAGAAGCCAGAGAACAGGTAGGTGAGTTGTCAGATGCTCTTTCTAGGGAGCCCAGAGATCCTTTGTGGCGGGTTGCGGGGAGGAATCCAAAATGGCTAAGTACACGCACCCATCCATGGGGGGCAAGTATCACGGAATACTCTGTTCTCAACCTCAACCGTGTGGATATTTGAATCCAGATGCTGGAGTCCATCCCAGAGATTAGAGGTCAGTCTGTCTGGAATGAGCACAGGGCAGTGGACTTTTTAGAAAGCTGCTTGGGTGATTTTTGTTGTGTGCCACAGTTGAGAATGTCGGGGCTGAGGACAGCCCTGAGAGGAATATGCAGGAAGCAGGAAGCAGCACAGGGGGGTCAGGGCCCCACGGGAGGAGCCGTGGCCCTTTGGCGAGGGGAAGGACACGAGGGCGCTTGCTCAGCTTGGCATCCTCATGCAAAGGAACATGGCAGCTGAACTCTCGAAGGCCAGGGTTGGGTTCCAGTCTCTACGTGGGTCATGTCTCCCCTACAATGGCCTGAAATCACTGATGGCGTCTCCATACAGTGACTGGGGACCTCCAGCCCCCATCCCTGACTCCAGACTCAGGTTTCTAACTCCCTGCACATGGTTCCTGCCTGGACACCTCATCAACCCGCTTCAGAGCATGGCCACACTGGGACCTCTTCTCTCCCCCCCAGGCTCCCCGATTCCAGAAAACAGCTGCACCACGGGCTCTAGCCAGAAGCTCGTGGGGGCCGACTGACTCCTCTCTTCCCCTCTTACCCCCTATCCAGTGCATCTTCAGCTCTTGCCAGCTCTACCTGCAGAAGGGGTCTCTGTCTAACCTCACCCTGCCTCCGCAGTGTCACTCTGGTCCAGGTCTCTGTGCCACCTATGAACATTCCACCAGCTCCCCTCCGATTCTTGTCCTCCAGCTTACACTTCCCGCCCCATGGAGGAGGCTCCAAACCACAGCAGGAAGGAACGTGTCCGCACAGCCCTCCCTGCCCACCACTCCATGCCCAAAGCCTCCCTAGCAGCCCCCCACCATGCCCCTACGAGCAGCATCCTTATCCTTCCGTCCCTTTCAGACTCATCTCCCGCTAGTTGACCTCCTTCCTTCTCAGACCCAGTCACATGGGAGTCCCTGTACGCTTGAAGATCCCCTGCCTTAGCGCATGTGCACTAGTCCCTCCCTTGCGCCCCTCACCTGGATCTCTTCTCCAATGTCCTCCTTGGGAGGCCTTTCCTGGCCTCTCAGGTCTCAGTCAAGAAACCACCTCCCTCCCCTACCGGGGTCCCTCTCCAGTCCCTTACCTGGACTTACCTTTCTACGTGGTACTGAGAACAGCCCAGAATGACTGCTTGCTCTTGTTTGCCTCCTCCTCCGTCCTCCACTGAGAAGTAAGTGCCTGGAGGGCGGGGACTGCCTGGTTGCACACAGCTGTCCTGCCACGTCCTAGAACAGGGTCCCACGAACCGTGGCAGGGCAGGTGCTTGGTGTTCCTTGACCGAGTGAGTCTTCGTTATCAGCCGCTGACTGCACACGGCTATGTATTTGCTCATGTTTTCTTAAGCTATAAAATGCAAAATAATTTATACCGTAAAGTAGGCAAAATGTAAAATGTACCATTTTAACCAGTTTTAAGTGTATCGTTCAATGGCATTGACATTGACGTTGCTGCGCAACCATGACCACCATCCATACCCAGAACTTGCCCATCTTTCCAAATGGAAACTATACCTGTAAAGCAAAAGCTCCTTCCTCCTCCTGCCTGCTGCCCCTAGCAACCACCATTCCATTTTCTGAATCTATGAGGCTGACTACGTTCCCTCGTATAAACGGAATCACATAATATTCCTCTTTCTGTGTCTGGCTGATTTCACCTAGTGTAACATCCTCAAATGTCAGCATTTCCTTCCTTTTATTTTATTTTATTATTATTTTTTTTATTTTTGGGACAGAGAGAGACAGAGCATGAACGGGGGAGGGACAGAGAGAGAGGGAGACACAGAATCGGAAACAGGCTCCAGGCTCTGAGCCATCAGCCCAGAGCCTGACGCGGGGCTCGAACTCACGGACCGTGAGATCGTGACCTGGCTGAAGTCGGACGCTTAACCGACTGCGCCACCCAGGCGCCCCAACATTTCCTTCCTTTTAAAACTGAGTCATGGGGCGCCTGGGTGGCTTGGTCGGTTAAGCGTCCGACTTCGGCTCAGGTCATGATCTCGCAGTCCGTGAGTTCAAGCCCCGCGTCGGGCTCTGTGCTGACCGCTCAGAGCCTGGAGCCTGTTTCAGATTCTGTGTCTCCCTCTCTCTCTGCCCGTCCCCTGTTCATGCTCTGTCTCTCTCTGTCTCAAAAATAAATAAACGTTAAAAAAAAAAATTTTTTTTTAAACTGAGTCATACCCCATCGTGTGTATGTACCACATTTTGTTTATCCGTTCATTCATCGATGGACATTAAAGTTGTGGTCATTTAAGTCTTTGGGGTGGGAGGAGGCAGAGGGAGGGGGAGAGAGAGAATCTTAAGTAGACTCCATACCCAGCGCAGAGAGTGACATGGGGTTCCATCTCATGAACCCGTGAGATCATGACCTGAGCTGAAATTAAGAGTAGGATGCTTAACCGACCGAGCCACCCCGGGGCCCTCATTTAACTTTTTAATAGAACCTTGTAGCAAGAGTGCTTGCCAAATGTGAGGTGTGAGGAACAAAAGTACGCCGTCTGATCTAGTATAATCGATGATCCAGGAAGCCAACAAAGCAGGATATTCCCAGGACTCCCAGAGTAGCCCTTTGGGGCAGCAGCGGCTAGACCCGAGTGGCCTGGGGGGTGCACATGCCCAAAATGACCTATCTCAACGTCAACATTACACTTAGTAATTACTCACGATAACTTCTTTTTTTTTTTTTTTAAGGTTTTATTTATTTATTTTTGAGAGAGACAGATAGTGTAAGTGGGGGATGGGCAGAGAGAGAAAGAGAGAGAGAGAGAGAGAGAGAGGGGAGAGAGAGAATCCCAAGCAGGCTCCACGCCGCCAGCACAGAGCTCAATACAAGGCTCAAACCCATGAAACTGTGAGGTCATGACCTGAGCCGAAACCAAGAATCAGACACTTAACTGACTGAGCCGCCCAGGCGCCCCCCACTCACAATAACTTCTAGTTACTACCACCGAACTGTGAGAAGCTGGAGATTTCAAGGGACAGGGAAAATTCCTGGCCATTGTGTGCTTTGGTTTGGGGCTGAGGTGCTCCTGGTAGCCTTGAGAGGCCTTTTTGGCTGTACTTGTTGGCCACCTGGCTTCCTCCTCACACCAGCCCTCTGCCCTGTCCATTTTCCCTGTGAGGCCGACTGCAACCAAAGAAGGGGGTTGGAGTTCCCCACCATTCCCTCTCCCCAACTCACCTCCCTGTCCTGCCCATCAGAACCCAAGAGCCAATTGAAGGAACAAGTCTGCCATGTTTTTTTTCCTCTGAAACTTGAAGCCCCAGCAAATAAAGCAAAGTCTGGTCAAATTTGATTGTGTTACAGATGAAGAAAGTCGTGGCTGTGCCTCCAAGAATGAGCCGAGGGTGCAGGTAGGCGTGTGAGGAGGCTGGGCTGATTGGGGTGGAGGAGCATGGTGGGAGATAGCAAGGGGAAGCTGGGGAAGGAGGGAGACAGTTGATGAGGGAGCTGGAAAAGCCAGGAGGGGGATTGCGGGTTTTTCTAGAAGGAGGCCCATCTCAGGCAGGGGTTAGGAGTAAGGAAAGGCAAATGTTGTATCCAGCCTAGATTCCTTTTGAGCATCCCTTAAGTCATTCCAACCACATGCTCTTCTCCTCAAAGCCAGGTCTGTGGGCCAGTGCCGGTGGCGAGGGATCTGTTTCCAGTCCACAGTGAGGGAAGCACGGGAGTGAAGAGGAAAGAGGGGACAAACTGGGAGCAGCTGACAGGCCAAGGCATCCAAGCACATGGCCGGTAGCCTTAGCCAGTCAGAGGGTCTGAGATCAAGGGCTGTTTACCTGGTGCTGAGCCTGGCAGGGGGTTGGGTAGGGAAGGGTAAAAGGGTGGTGAGGCGAACACAGGCTGGGTTCTACCAAGCCCAGTGGGGGGTCCTGTCAATCCTGGAAGGGTGGATGATACCAGTCCTTCACCATGCATGGCTTGAGGACACTGTCCTAGAGCGCCAGCCCCTGTCCCAGCATGCCAGCCTCTCCTGCAGCCTCCACACACAGCCTGTTCTCAGGTTGGACACCCAGTGAGGTGGCTGGTCTGCTTTTAGGGGCAAATGTGCACACATCTCCCCTCCCTAAACACTCCCCGCTCCAATGATGAGTTACTTTCCTGTGAATGATGCTTGGGGACCTAGGCTGTCTGAGGAAACAGAAGAGTGAAGTCAACTTTCTCTCCCACTCAAGAGTGTGTTCTCTTGCAATGGAATGGTGGGCGAGGTGCCCCATTACTCTGTCCCTTCCATTTATTTACATTTTGCTTTTCCCCCTCTCTCTACCTACAGTTGAAATCTCACAAGTTAAGCATATGCGTGATTTTGCTCCATGGTAGAAGTCATGGAAGTAAAAACTGTGTGTCCACCACGAACCAGGCCCCGGGATCATAACTTTCCATGGATTTTATCATCGACTCTTCACCTCAGCTCAAGGAGGAGGATGCTATTATTGTATCAGTTTACACTTGGGGCTGTTGGCGAGAGTTGTTTTAACTCTTCCTATCCCTTGTGTTATGAGTTGAATTACTCACTTCCTGCCCCTGCAAATGCTATGTTGAAATCCTAACCCTCAGTACCTCAGAAAGTGACCTCATCTGGAAAGAGAGCCTTTATAGATGTAACACACTAAGAGGAGGCCATTAGGGTAGGCCTTGACCAATATGACTGGTGTCCTGACAGGAAGGGGACATTCAGACCCAGATGCACACAGGGATGACCACGAAGGAAACACACAGGGGAAAGCCACGCTAAGACAGAGGATTGAACTGTTGCATCTACAAAGGAAGGAATGCACAAAAGTATGGCAGCCACCCACCAGAAACAAGAAAGAGGTAAAGAAGGATGCTTGCCTATAGGCTTTAGAAGGAATATGGCCCTGCCAACACCTGACGTCAGACTTGTAGTCTCCAGAACTGAGAAGACAATCATTTCTGTTGTTTGAAGCCACCCAGGTTTTGGTATGTGTTACAGCAGCCGTAACAAATGATCACCTGGATCCAGCCAGGCCTGAAGCCACGGCTATTTTAGTCACACAAGCCTCAAACTCTTCTTTTCTTTCTCTTGAGCCGATATTCCCCACTTGTAACCAGAGAGTGACTGTGTCAAATGGTCCATGTTGTCACTGCAGCTTTGTGCTTGGTATCTGACCTGTTGGCCATCTTTTCTCACCTCTGCCTGTGAGACCACCCCCCCACCCCCCATCCCCTGCCCCGGCGCCTTAGCATGGGGAGGGCTGCAGGAAGTTTGTGCTGCTGAGTCACAAAGTGAAATGACTGTTTAGTAATATTACAAAAATAATAGCCTCTTAGAACAGTTTGATGTCTTTTTCTTTACATGTTTCCCCAAGCAGGGTAATGAGGTTGGCGTCTCCGTGTGGCCCGTGGTTTACTCAGCACGACCAGGGAAGAAAGGCCCCTCTGGGCTTCAACACCTTTCAGAGGGAAATTAATGCTGTTCCTCTGGGCTAAGGCTTCACGTGAGTACAGAAGATGGCATGGGGGAGGTGATCAGAAGCCCTTTTGCCAATCAGTCTTTCCAGACCTCACTCCCAGAGTGGCAATTAGGTCTGCTACGAGAAGGAAACAAGTTATCTTAGTAGGTGGGTAACCCTTGATCCTACCGGAAAAAGAATTAGCTCATTGGGGACTACGCATTTTAAACTAAAAATTGGCATTTTTATAAAGAGTGTATAATTTTAATATTCTATTCTGTGCCCTCAACACAATTTAAGTGACACACCAAGCATGCACTCAATTTTGTTCTTAAAAGAAAAAACCAATCTTGTGTCTCACTAGAATTCAGCATGTTTTTGAACCGACAATGTTAAGAGACAGCGTTTCTGAAATATAAAGTAGAACTTGCAAGAGTGAGAAGCTTGTTTAACTTCATTGAACTCTTACTGAGTATCTTCTAATGGATATGGAATGGACAGAGAATGGAAAACCAAATAATCTATGACTCTTGCCCCTGAAAAGCTGTCAGTCCATGACAAGTATGATAAGGGCTTGAATTTTGGGAAGAAATTTTGGAATGCTTTGGGATGTAAGAAACAAAGAAACTAACAAAAATCGGACTCAACTGACCTAAAAACTCACATGACTTAAGATAGTTTTGCTTCCAGTTTAAGCTGGATCCAGGGCCTCACATGCTCCGATCTGGATTCAGTTTCTATCTTTTCTCTATCTTTTCTTTTCTTTTATTATTTTTTTTACAGATGAAATTTATTGTCAAATTGGTTTCCATACAACACCCAGTGCTAATCCCAACAGGTGCCCTCCTCAATGCCCATCACCCACCCTCCCTTCCCTCCCACCCCCCATCAACCCTCAGTTTGTTCTCAGTTTTTAAGAGTCTCTTTCCTCTATCTTTTCATGTCTTCCCCATTCTTAGCAGCTCCTCTCCACTCCTCTTGCCCCAGCCCGTACTTTCAGCCCCTCTACTATTCTGCTCCCTGGGGATCAGGAAGAGGTACGAGAAGATGATGCCTTGAAGTTTGAAGGCAGAATTTGCACTGGATTGACAATAAGCGAAGCACATTCCAGCAGAGAATATCTTGAAAGGCATGGTCTGGGAGCTTCACATAGTTTGGGGCTGCCGGAAGAGAGAGTTCATTTCAGGGAATGTGAGTTACACTGGGCGCCGAGGGGCCAATGATCTCTGCCCTGAGCCCATTGGAGGAGGTAGCAATTTATTCTGAATGTCCCGGGGAAGGATTCTAAGCTGGGTGTGCCATGATAAGATCTGCACTTTAAAAAGAAAACTGAAAAGCCTGACTCAAACCAGTCTAAACAATCAGGAAGTTTATTATCTTATGTAACTGAGTTCAGAGGGAGGGTGGGTCCAGGCTTGGCCTGATCGGCACTCAAAGAGGTCCTCAAGTACGTGATTCTTTTGTGTTTCTCTGCTCTGCCAGCCTCAGTGTGAGCTTTAACCCAAGTCTGGCTCCGCTCGGGGTCACAGAATGGCTGCCTGTGGCCAGCAGGGCCATATTCAGTGTCCTATGTGCATCCAATAGTGGGGGTCAGGGGAAGAGGGGACAGTGAGGGGAAGAGCGGGGAGAGACAGGGAGACAGAGATAAGAGAAGTCAGAGAGGGAAGGGGAGGGGATGGGAGGAGAGAGATGGAGAAAGGAGGCTAGAGGAGGAGACGGAGGGGGCAGAGGGGGAGAGAGGGTGCGAAAGAGGGAGAGAAATTATCTGCAGACTCTTAACTTCTTCCCAAATGGATTGACCAGGAATTGGGCACTGAGTATGGACACTGGGAAACCAACCATCCACATAGCATGTCCCCAGTCCTTTAACTCACACCCAGGAGTCCACTGTGTTTTGGAATTTGGAATTTTTGGATTTGGGGAACGGTGCCTGTGACTCTACACCCTTCCCTCCCCACCTGCCTCCGGGGACTCTGAGGGAGTGGCCCATACTCAAACAGCCCTACAGGAGGTGCCTAGATCCTTGTGCCCCAGGGATAATCCCCTAAACACCGTTTAGGGCAGCTTTGCTGCCGGTGAGTCACAAGCTTGTGGTGTGCCTCCTTTCTGGGTGTAGGAGGGTAGGGTACCCAGGGGGCTCAGAGAGGCTGCTTCTGAAGCCATTTCTTGGTGATGCAGGATGAGGGGAAGGGGGGCGGTGTCCGTGGGAATGGAGAGCTCAGTGGACGCGGGATATTCGGGGGAGATGATGACAAGGCAAACGTGAAGGCCAGACTACCTGGAAAAATAGCAGAGTCCTTCTTCTGCCACTAGAGGTCGTGAAGAATTGAGACTAAGTTCATAGATGGCTGAAGTGTTTGCAGGTCGTTTGTGTGGAATCATCTTCAGGACAAAGAGCTGGAACTTCTGTTTGTGGATATGTCTCAGATACGAAACCGTAAGCTTTATATTTCCCTCAACATCCGTGGAAGTGTATTTACGTTGTGTCTCATAAATGCATATGTGCAGTCTTAAGAACTTAAGTGTTGAGATACATTAGCATCCTGCACTCAGGTGGGCCCTGCCTGGGAAGGCCCCTCTAGGGCTCCCCCTTCGCCATGGTCTGTGGGTACAGGGGAGCTGTACCTCCCGTTGCCAACAGAGCAAGCGAGAAGAGGTAAAAGACAGGGCAGGTTATTTAGATGAAAGTGTGGAATTCGGGTCACAATTAGTGGCACCAGAGGATTCCCTGAGGTCCCTTCTTTAGCCCGCCATAAAGAATTCCTTACTTGCCAGCCCAGAATGGAGACAGAGGTCCAGGGCCCTATGGTCTAGGGCCGAGGGCTGGTTGTGGGGTGGGGTGGGACAAGAGGAAGCAATGGAAGCCATGTGAGGTGTGGAGGAAGTGCATCAGCCAAGACAGGAGGTTTTAATTGCCATTACTTGAACCACGTGTGTGTAATCCCTGTCAGAATGTTCCAGAAACACTTGAGCGGGGGGGGGGGGGGGGGGGGGGTCAGTTTTGGTTGCCAGACGGTGAGGACAGTGACAAGGTACCACCACCAGGAAGGGAGCATCAGAGTCAGAAGGGTGCAGGTCCTCAGTCCAAACTGAAGACTTTCTGAGGTATGTGGAGGGGGGAATCAGAGCCTAACAGAGTGGGGTGGCCTTCCAGAGGCCAGAGAGCCCTGTGGGGGCAGAACTGGCACGAGATCTTGTTCCCTGGCAGGAGGCCCAGGCTCTCACCCCTGTTTGACCTGGAAGGCAGGGCTGTAAGCCTGGTTAGTTGGAGGGACGAGCCAGAAGCAAGTGCTTCTTGCCGTTTCCACCCACATCCGAGCTGGCCTTGGCCCCTTCCAGGGTTCTGGGGCCTCCTGCCCTGATTTAAAACTCCTCTTCCCAGGGTTTCAACAGATCCTGACTTAACACCCTTCTGCTGTGTTTTTTTTTTAAGATTTTTTTTTTAAATCTCTTTTTATTTTTGAGAGAGACAGAGATAGAGTGCAAGTGGGGGAGGGGCAGAGAGAGAGGGAGACACAGAATCTGAAGCAGGTTCCAGGCTCCGAGCTGTCAGCACAGAGCCCGATGCGGGGCTTGAACTCACGGACTGAGACATCATGACCTGAGCCGAAGTCGGATGCTCAACTGACTGAGCCACCCAGGCTCCCCAACAGCCTTCTGGTTTTTTTTTTTTTTAAGATTTTTTTTTTTTAATCTTTATTTATTTTTGAGAGAGATAGAGACAGAGCAAGAGCAGGGGGAGGGGCAGAGAGAGAGGGAGTCACAGAATCCAAAGCAGGCTCCAGGCTCTGAGCTGTCAGCACAGAGCCCGACTCGGGGCTCGAACTCACAGACTGAGAGATCATGACCTGAGCCCAAGCCAGACGCTTAACCGACTGAGCCACCCAGGCGCCCCAACACCCTTCTGTTTATGGCCTCAGGCTGCTTTCTCTTTGGCTGGTCTGGAGACCCGGCTCCACACAGACACCTCACCCCAACTGCAGACACAGGTGAGAGCGACCTCCATCCTCCACCGCATGCCCACCTGGGTCCCAGTGTGAACGTGGGCCTCCTATCACACCTGCCAGCAGCCCTCAGGGGCCACCTGTCCGGGTTCCTGTTATGTGCTGCTGACAGATTTAGGCCACGTTCCTCTCTGCCCCAGCTCGGGTGGACTGCCTCCCGCCACGCCCCTCATCCCATATGGTGGTGGCTCTCAGGGTCACAGTGGGAGCTAATGTACTCACCCTGACGAGCCCCAGATTTTCCCTTTTACAGTGAGAATCACCCCAGCCCACAAAACAGGCAGTTTGAAAAGCGCACACGTGACTGTGATCTAGCCAAGAGAATTAAACTGGAAAAAACCTGTTCATGTAGAAGGAGCATGGTGAGGTCCATTGGTAATAAACTAATAAAACATTCTGTAAATATTCCAGACCACGAGGTGGTCTGCGGCTGCTCACAGGAAGCTACGGGACCGGTGGATTTAATACACGGTCCCATAATGCCCAGAACACATTTTCCGGGTGGGAAGGAGCCCACAGAAAGATGGGGTGACGCTGTGCCCTCAGACAAATGCTCATCTGTCAGGGATGGCAGGCCCATTCGAGGCAAGATGTGATCATTGTAAACCCTTTATTATCATTTAACAAAAGGGTACGGATAAATTAGTTTGGGTATCAAAGTCGTTTTTCGGTTGTTACTGCATTCAGCATTTTACTAACCGGTATATTTACAAGCTCTGCATGTGTAGTGATGTGTAGTGAATAGAACAGTTTCGATGCTGGGATTTATCCGCCAATGTGGGAGGAAGAAAAGAAATGTGGGTTAGAAAAAAAAAATCCCCTAAGATCCATGTCAGGATTGTTTTTTTTTTTTTCCTCCCCTGTACTATTTTTTTTTTTTTTTTGCAGTAAAATATTGTTCATCCCTCACTCTGATCTGGAGCTACAGAGCTAAGGAGGATTTTCAAGGTAATTTGGAGCCGAGGACAGAAAAAGAAAAGACACTCTATCAGTCACTTGGATCTCCAGATAGTCATTTTTTATCCCATGCATTGTTGAATCTGCTTGTCCCTCTTGAAGCCTTTGGATGATTCCTGCAGACTCGGTTCCCTATTCTGGTCTGCAAGTGGTGACTTTGTGTCTGCATACGGCATTTCGCCCTCTTGCCTGGGATCCTGCCGCCTCCAGCAGAGAGAACTTCGGACCCTGTCTGCGAAAAGCAGGCCCCTCCGTGTGCAAGGTCCGTGCCGGTCACGTACACAGCACACCCCACTCAGGTTATTTTCACTTTGGGGCAAAGCTTGCCTCTATGAGACCCCAGAAACACTTCTTCCTGGGCCCCCTCCCTTCTTTCTCTGACCCTTCCTTCTCTAGGGCACAGTCAAGCGGACAAGCCCAGTTTGCATCCGTGAGAGGGGTTGCAAGTGTTGACCAACTTTGCTAGCACGATTTCAGCGTGTTCCTTTAGTAAAAGGCCTGGTCTCCTTTAGAGGTGAGGGTGCCGAGGGCGAACCTTATGGAAAATGCAGAAAACAGCACCCTGTCCCCCCCCCCCACCTCGACGTGGCAGCAGGGAAGCAACAGAGAGTGGACAGGTGAAGTCTGTCTCCTGTGCCCCATTGCTTCCTAGGTTTCAGCATCCCCCGGTGCAAACACAAGGACCCACGTGTGCACACAAGGACCCTGCAGCCGGAAAGCTGACCACAGCGTTGGCCGGTGTTTCCCAAAAAGCATGCAGCAGCACCCCTAGAGGGTTTGTTAAAGCCCAGGTGGCTGGGCCCCACCCCGTTTCAGATTCCATGCGTCTGGGACGTGGCTCAGGCACCTGCATTGCCAGCACACCACCCAGGGATGCTGGTGCTGCAGATCCAGGGACCTCACCTGGAGAACCACTGAGACAAGCAGTGGTGCCAAAAGTCAGGTGAGCTAAGTGCCGGGATGTTTGACCTATACATTTGCACCTGCTCGCTGTGGCTTCTCTCCCACTTGCTGGATTGTCTACCTGGATTCTCCTCTGTCGTGTACTCAGGGGTCTAAGGTTTACCCTACTTGCAAGCTAACCTGTTAGTCTATCACAGATTCGCAGGTGCTGGCAGAGGATGTGAGATGCCTGGGTCAGAGACAAAGGACAGATCAGAGCTTACAGCCAGCCAGAGCAGCAGCCCGAGTATCAGAGTTTACACCGGTTCCCCCAGCACCAACTCCCACAGGAGGGCCAGGTGACACACTGGCCCTGCGGTGGGCTGTGGTACAAGAAAGGCACCCCGTGGTTAGGGGGAACCTGAATCTTTTGTAATGGACAGTAGAGCTTACCTGACTTTTGCCCTGGAGGGAGACATTTGTTTATTCTACTGACAGTACAGCACCTTTGCTCCAGGGGTAGACACCGCCCCGATATTTCAAGGCTGTTTGCTACACAAATGTTCTGAAAAATATAGTCTGGAATGAAGGCTTCATGCACCTCTTCTCTCGGGATGTGCAGAAACCTGAAAGACCTGTGGAGGATCGTCTCCAAACACGCCTGTCCTCCTTTTCATTGGAAATTGCCAGAATGTAAGTGTAGTAGTCTCTCGGGGTTCCCATAACAAAATATCACGAGCTTGGTGGCTTAAAACAGCAGAATTTAATTTTCTTGCGCTCTTGGTGGCCAGAAGTCTGAAATTAAGGTGTTGGCAAGGCCGTGTTCCCTCTGAAACTTGTAGGGAGGACCCTTCCTTGCCTCTTCGAACTTGTGAGAGCTCCAGGTATTCCTAGGCTTGTAGATATAGCACTCCAGCCTCTGCTTCCGTTTCCACATGGTGTCCTCTCTGTGTTGTGTCTTCACAGATTGTCTTCTTATGAGGACACCAGTCATATTGGATGAGGAGCCCACGCTACTCTAGTGTGACTTCATCTTCACTAACTACATCTCCAATGACTCTGCTCCCCAACAAAGTCATATTCGCAGGCACTGGGAGTTCGAACTTCAACATACCATTTTGTGAAGGGGACACAGTTCAACTCATAACACGTGACAAGTGGGACTTGAGGTTGCTAATCAAACTGACCTTAAAATAAGCAGATTACCGGACGTAATCACAGGCGTCCTTAGAAGCGGAAGAGGCAAGGAAAACAGTGCATCAGACTGATGAGATTCGGGAGGGACTCAACCCGCCACTGCCAGCTCTGAAGATGGGGGGACCGTCAGCCAAAGAATGCGGGAAGCCTCTAGAAGCGGGAAGAGACCAGGAGTCAGATGCTCCCTGGGAGCCCCCAGAAAGGAGCTCAGCCCTGCCGACACCTTGGTTTTTAACCCAGTGAGGACTTCTAACCTACAGAAATATCAGACAATAAACGTGCGCTGTTTCCATGCACCAAGTTGGTGGCAATTTGTGAGAGCAGCATGGGAAATGCTAGAGCCATCAATTGCAATACAGTTGGGATACCACAAGTTCATTGCCCCTGCTAGTTCCTTTATTGTCCTCTATGCCACAAATTTCATGTGAACATTGCCGTTCCGAATCCCATGACTGTTGTGTGTATAACTATTTCTGAATCTCAGAAAGAAGGAATTTTGCTCAGAGCGCCAATTTCTCTTTCCACCCGTCTTTCTCCCTTATTTAGAGTCTTGACCATCACGGCACCACTCCCAGGTGACTGAAATCGCAACGCTGCTTTACATTGGGCTTTGCTTTGTTTTTCAATTAAAATCTTTTGTTGGTAGAAGATAGGAGTGCTTGCTTGTTTAATGTGTGTGTATCGAGCCTGATGACTCCCTGTTTGTCTAACAGGAGCTCAGGAAATCAATCAATATTTGTGATGAAACAACACCTCCTCCTCCGTATGCACAATGGCTCGGAAGGTTTGAGTTGTTTAGATTGCCGCTACTCGGGCCACTTGTTTTCTACATCCTTCGCGCTTTGGGGGAAGGGACCGGATCTTATTCACCTTTGCATTCTCTACAGCGTGGAGCTCATACATTTTAGACTCTCGCTAAATAATGCTAAATGATCGAAGATGGGGATGGTTGTTTTCTGGAGATGTTTTCTCATGTTTTGGCAGCCTTAATTTCCTGTATCTCTTTATTGTTTTCTGTTCTCCTGGCATCCCTCCAGTGGCCACCTCATCTTTCTGTAACCAAGCTTCCTGAGACAGAACAGAGCACTCCAGGTGTGGTCTCATTGGAGTCTCTGAGCCGTGAGGTAATGCTCGTCTTCATAATGGTACCTTGTTCTTGCCTGGCACCTTACAAATACATTCATTGCTGGTGAAGAGCGTGAGCGCGCGCGCGCGCACACACACACACACACACACACTCACTCACTTCCAAGAGCGGAGCGCAAGTAGGTTATCCGCCCCTTCAGAAAACGGACAACTGCCAGCCAGGTCCCTCCACGTTTCATCGAGGGATCCACTTGACGAAGGGAATAACATTTTACCTTGAAATTTTAGAACGCCTGTCATCTCGGATCTCAAAGTACCGGTGGAAACTTAAGTTTGCCTTTGTAACATCGCCATGGGAACAGCACCCTGGCTTTTGAAGGTGACCCATTACTTAGCTTCAGGGTGAGGTGGGAGGCTTTTGGGAAAAGTCCACCCGGAGGGGTGGGGCTTCTGAAAGAGGATCCAGAGTGACATCAGTGAAAGAGGGTTCGGGAACGTGGCCTCCAGGGAGGGCACAATTGAAGCGCAATCTATTTGAAGGAGAATGTGATTTTTCTAAAAGAACCAGGCAATTACGGGCAAATATCAGATAATGAGAGTTTTCTGACCTCTGAGGAGGTTTGGAGTTAGTTGTAGCTCACCTCTTAACACTATCCAGAAATGTGTGGTCGAACGGCCTCCGGGTTCCGTAAAGAGAACGAGGGTTTGGATTTGCACAGAAGTTCCCACCCGAAAGCTGAGGTGTCTGAGTTCAGCCTGGCATGGGGGACACTAATCTGCAAAGGTGGGGATGTTGTGAAAAAATTCCTGACATAAATTATAGCAGAAAACCTGAATTTATGTTGTCTTTCATTGGGCTGCCTTCCTGCTGACTAAAGCTTCAAATATGCTCCCAGGGTCCTGATACATCTAAAAACACCAGTTTCAGGGCTTTCTTCTTCTCCTTCTTCTTCTTCTTCTTCTTCTTCTTCTTCTTCTTCTTCTTCTTGTCTTGCTAACATGTGCATATGTCCTTTAACTCACCAAAGTTTTTGAAAGAAGTGTTTATTAAGATAAAAGAAAGTTCACTTACAGGACACAGCAATATGCCCATCAATGCAGGCCAAGTCCATCTACCATATGCTTGGGCAACATTCAGTCCAAAAATGGTTCAGGCCAGACCAGTGAGTCCTTTGGTTTTGGATGTTCAAGGAACTGGCATCATGGCCAAATGAAAACATAATTTGCAGCCTCTTGTGAGCATTACAGCCTGATGTGGTCATGAAGAATACCAAGAACGTTAGGACTGGTTCAATGTAATGGATCGTACCAATGCCATACTGAACCATATTGGAACATGATACTCAAGGAAAAATCAGTCATACTGATCTTGTCTTTATTTAAAATTGTGATGTTTTGCTCATGGTGGACTTTGGGCATTAATTCTGATTTATTAAGAGGTTGCACTAAATATTATTTGCCTTGACATCTGAGTTTTTTGGCGTCCCCTTGAATTTTGCTGCAAAGGCAAATGAGGCACCTTAGTCTTAGCGGGGGGTGGAGATAAGCATTAGCTCCACCCCCTCCTGAAGCCCCACTGAGATAACTGTAAAGAGTCTTTAAAAGTCACAAACCACAAAGGCAAAGAGGATTAGAGAAGACCTTGGAAGGTCGAACCAGATGGAGAAGTGGTACTTGACCTAGCAGACTGGAGAAAAGGACACCCCTCACTGGCAGTGGTAAATGCTGAGGAACAACCTTATTTCTATCATGAGACTCACTTCCTCCCACACACTAACTCTTCAAAGTTGGTGGAAGTAAGTGCTACTGAGACTGTGATTGAAAGAGGACTGTGATTGAAAGAGCCTTCTTGGGGCGCCTGGGTGGCGCAGTTGGTTAAGCGTCCGACTTCAGCCAGGTCACGATCTCGCGGTCCGTGAGTTCGAGCCCCGCGTCAGGCTCTGGGCTGATGGCTCGGAGCCTGGAGCCTGTTTCCGATTCTGTGTCTCCCTCTCTCTCTGCCCCTCCCCCGTTCATGCTCTGTCTCTCTCTGTCCCAAAAAAAACAAAAAAAACAACAAAAACAAAAAAACAAAAAAAAAAACAAAAAAACGTTGAAAAAAAAAAAGAAAGAGCCTTCTTTAAGGGGTGGCTAGATTCAGCAGCAACCTGGAGGTTTACTTTCTGGAGAGAGTAAACTGAGGCTGTCTGATCTGGGAGCACCAGGTGCAGCTAAAATAAGGATAGCTTATTGGGATGCATAAGATGGGAGCATATGTTCAAAATTCCAGTCTCCTTCCCATTTTAGGGTGGGGACCCTGGAAGCCAGCCATATACCCTTCAGGCACAAGATTGGAAGTGTCTTTTCTGGGGAGCCTCACCAGCAGATGAGGACTGACCCCAGGAGCTCCCAAGAACCTGGCCCAGCCTGATCATCCTGTAGTAAAGACCATGGGCCACAAACCCCAAAAGGCTTCCAGTCAGCCCTTAGTGGCTCCTTCTTACACACTGACCACCAAGGATCATCAGGCAAGATGCCCAGGGTGAAGTATGTCCCAGCAATAACAAAGAGCAAAGCAACAGGAAAAAGTGCACCTTGTAGAAGCAAGAGACCACGCAGACAGAAGAAGAGAACAGAATAACCTCTGAGAGGTAAGAAAAGATACTGCATCCATAAAACAAGAATAGTATCTTATATAAAAGGAATACACAGGGTACAAAAGAAACCCGAGAAAATAAAAATATGATAGCTGAAATTTAAAACCCGGTAAGAAAGCTGAAAGGTAGTGTTGAAATCTCCCATAAAGTAGCATAAAAAGATATAAAAAAATTAAAGACAGGGAAAAATAAGAAAATTAGGGAATCAATCCAGGTAATAGGAATCCAATTAGTAAATTATCGGAGTGGAAACAGGAGGAAGTGGGAAGGAAATTATTTAAGAAATAATAGAGGAACATTTCCTAATGGCAAAGGATGCTATTTTCTAGAACGAAAAAAGCCCACCATGTACCCTGTTCGAAGTATGAAAACGATGCATGCCAACCAAGCCACGTCACTGAAGAATTTCAGAATGCTGGGGACAAAGAGAAGACTCAAAGCACTGACAGTGACAAGCAAGTGGTTCACAGATAAAAAAAAAAAAATCAAGAATCAGAATGACATTATATTTAAAAAGACAATAAAAGGAACTATTTTGGAAAAAAACCAGAAAGAATCAGAATGACGTTAATCAGAGTTCTTTGTATCAACCCATCAATCCCAGAAGCTAGAAGACAGGGCTACGACACTTTCCAAATTCAAGGAAGAACTTAATTCTATCCTAGAATTCTATCCCCAGCTGGAAAATCCACTAAGTGTGAGGGTAAGACAAAGACCTGTTAGGACGTGCAAGATGTCAAGAAATTCACCTCAGGAAGAAATTACTCAGGAAGCTGCTACAGGATGTACTCTATAAAACCACAGAAGAGGAAGACTCAGAATATAAAAAACAAAGGATATGGCAGAGACATTTCTTCCGGAAAAATGACCTGATAGATGCCCTCACATGTTTGAGTATACACAAAGATAGGGTTTGGGTGTATAGTGGTAATAAATACACAGGGAGTTAAGTGCACACACACACACACACGCGCGCGCACGCACACACACACACACACACACACATCGTACAAGGATAAGCTCTAGGGAAAACACTATTGCGCAAGAAAGGAAAAGTAACAGTATAGTGTGACTCAGCTGCAAATAGCATTTGCAAGCATAATTATGTAAACACAAGACTGCTACAACCAATCTACATTGTAACTGCATTGATATTCAGAGGATGGAAAGTCAAGAAATGCATGTGGATGAAGTAGGGTGCAATGACTATGGGGTAAATGAGGACACTCTTGTCATTTGTCCATAAAGAGAGGTTCACAGATAGGACCTAAAATGGAAGACTCCAGGAAGAGGAACAGGAGCATGTTATTCACAGATAGGAAAGGAAGCACCCAAGAAATGTGCTAAACTCGTGGCCAGTGGGTTGCCTCTGGGAGAGCAAAACACGCTAAGGAGGTTCTGCTGTTTTTCATAAAAAAGCCTTGTGGAACAATCCTTTAAGATATGTGCATATATAATTTTGATAGGAGAAAACCCCACAAATGAGGAAAGGAAGGAGAACTTTGATCTTTGAAGAGCAGTTCACAGAGACACAGTGAGGACTGGGAAAGAGAGCAGGTGATTCAGATGTGAGCGATTTCATGGGTGCGGTGGCAGAGGGTGGACCCATGATGTCAACCACACCTTCTTCTTCTGAGTCAGAGAACTCGACACCCACTCTGGGAACCAAGAGGTCTCCAATCGCCCTGCTGCTGTATTGCTGTGAAAACATGGAAAGTATCGGAGTATGTTTCCAGGGTAGGACGTATGGATGATAATTTGAATTAATGATTAAAGATTCCAGTGCAAGCCTGGGCAGCATGAGAATTAATTATAGATTTGATTAAAGAGATTCAGGTTCATTAAAAGTTAAGTGTTCTTATATTCCTCAGAATTGTTGATCTCCGTAAAATGAAGTTCGCGATTCTTGAGTGGGTCTTGCCCAAGGTCCCCGAGCTAAAGCTAAAACACATTAAGGACCCCCTTTCCCTGTCCTGCATGCCCCGGTCATAGGAGTCATGCCTCATTTTAATGCACATGCCGCTGGTGGATCTCTTTAATCCTTACCATTTTCCCCTCGGGCCTACTGCTCGCCCTGGATGCTTGAATTTGTAATTAAGCTGGAGTTGATGCTGTCTCTGTAGTTACGTAGTTTCTAAGATCGAAATAGTTTTTCTGCTCCCATTTGGATGGTCTTTCTAACAAGGCCAGAGATAAAGCTCTCTGAAAAATGGAGGTACAGGGGCACCCGGGTGGCTCAGTTGGTCGAGTGTCTGACATCAGCTCAGTTCATGGTCTCGAAGTTCGTGGGTTCGAGCCCCGTGTGGGGGTGGCAGCTGTCAGCCTGTCAGTGCAGAGCCTGCTTCGGATCCTCTGTTCCCCTCTCTCTGTCCCTCCCCAGCTTGTGCTGTCCCAGAAATAAATAAATATTTTTTAAAAATGGAAGTACAAAAGGGTGTTTACTTTGAGAAGAATTGAAATAGGTAAACGTCAATGGCGGTATTATCAGAAATAAGAGTTCTGGGACAAAGCCAAGTCTTAGTATTGTGTTGGGTATTTCCATCTGCCAATCATTCCCTCATTTTCTGCTTTTCTCCGCCCTGTGTGATCCAGGACTCTAACTTGTATTGGTACCTTCTCTCGGCTTCTTGGCCCTTTGACTTCCGGTTAGGTGCTTGGGTTCAGCAGGGATAAGCCCAGTCTGGGCGGCTGCAGGCCTCAGTGGCTGCTGCATTTGCTGTGGCTCTGAGCTCTCTCTGGGCTCTACTGCAGGGCGCCCTCCCTCTGTCCCTTCAGGTCCAAGGATGCTGACAGCTCCCATGGACACCAGGCACCATGGTTTTCATGGTTCCATGATGGTTTTCATGGTTCTGTGAAAGCCATCCACACTCTGAGTAGGTGGTTGATTAAACTCAATTCAACTAGACTTTCTCATGGTGCCATCTATTTTCTGCCAAGACCCTGACTGATCAGAGTGTGGTTTTCAGCCATGTCCTCTGTTTGTCTCCCAGTCTCCCCCAATAACTAACGAGTTCCCGAGGGCAACGGCTCTCACTCATTCATCTTTGTTTCCCCAATGTGTAATACATGGCCTGTTGTATTGTAGGCATTCAATATATGCTAGGCAAATGAAACAATGTACCCATTAGGGAATTCCTCTATTTGGGCTTTTTTTAATGGAAAATTTAACAGTATTGGTTTTTCCAATCCATGAGCATGGAGTATCTTTCCGTTTGTGTCATCTTCAGTTTCTTATTTCAGTGTTCTATAGTTTTCAGAGTACAGGTCCTTTGCCTCCTTGGTTAAATCTACTCCTAGGTATTTTACTATTTTTGGTGCAATTGTAAATGGGATTGTTTTCTCAAATTCTCTCTCTGCTACTTTATTATAAGTATACAGAACTGCAACCGATTTCTGTATATTCATTTTGTATCCTGCAACTTCTCTGAATTCACGTATCAGTTCCAGGAGTTTTTTGGTTGAGTCTTCAGGGTTTTCTATATATTGTACCATGTCATCTGCAAGGAATGCGAGTTTTACTTCCTTAATGTGATGTTCTATTTCAGAGAAAAGGTTGAGGTTATTTAACATATCTAGACCAGGAAACAAGAGTGGAGGTTGTGCATTTAGGAAGGAAGCATTTACTGCTGTCCATGGTTTATAGCCATTAAATGTTTAGGCCAAGCCTCCCTGCCTAACCCTGCACAAATGTTAAGATAATAGGCCTATAAAACCTTCTTCACAAGCTGTTTCATTTGAAGGTATTGAATAAAGGTATAAAACAGACACTCATATGCACAAAACACGCAATGGCTTTGGACACCATATCTACCATTTCAGATGCATTCAGCCACGAATAGAATATTCCATTTCGAGGGCCTAAAATGTAAAGTTCATTATTATCTCACATAACAAAAATCTAGAGGCTCCAGGTCCTTCTCTGACACCTCATAAGGCTGGCTGTTGTCTTTTCTACCCCTTGCCCTTCCAAAGCCACAAGATGGCAGCCCCTTCCCAGGCACTATCTTCCCACGAGTCCAACAAAGGCAGACAAGGAAATTCTTTTCACTTGCTTTGTTTCCTTAGTGAGGCATTTAGCAGGTGCACGCTCTTGTCCATTGGCCTTAGTGGGCTCTCAGACCCATGACCTAGCTGCAAGAGAGGCTGGGGAACGAATGTCTGGTGTTTTCAGCCACTGCAGTGGGAGGCGGTCTCTACTAGCAAGAAATAAGAGGCAGAGGAGAAGCTGTTGGATAACCAACCAATAGTGTCAGCAGCATAACTCAGAGAAGCAGAAAAGGAGAGATGCCAAAATTGTGGAGGGTTCTGTATACTTTATTTATTTATTTATTTATTTACTTAAATTTTTTTTTTTAATGTTTATTCACTTTTTGAGAGACAGAGACAGAGTGTGAGCAGGGCAGGGGGAGAGAGAGAGGGAGACACAGAATATGAAGCAGGCTTCAGGCTCTGAGCTGTCAGCACAGAGCCCAATGCAGGGCTCAAACTCACGAACCATGAGATCATGACCAGAGCCGAAGTCAGATGCTTAACCGACTGAGCCACCCAGGTGCCCCCAGCATTCTGTATACATTTAATTGAGAAGACTATTTTATACATAAATGATTTCCACTCTTTATGTAGGTTGACTTATTTGACTAGAGAAACTCAGGGGGCAGAAATAGTGATGTTGTAGGGGCACCTGGGTGGCTCAGCTGGTTAAGCTTCCGACTTCGGCTCAGGTCATGATCTGGCCATCTATGAGTTCGAGCCCCACGTTGGGCTCTGTGCTGACAGCTCCGAGCCTGGAGCCTGATTCAAATTCGATGCTGCCCCTCCCCTGCTTGCACTCTGTTTCTGTCTCTGAAAAAATGAATAAAAGTTAAAAAAAAAAAAAAAAAGAAATGGTGATGATGTCAGTCTGTCTCTTCTGTGACATGAACCTGACATTAATGTTTATAAGGGCATTACTCAATCTGCACATGAAAGCTGTCACAAGTGCTGAGCACACACACACCCCTTTGTACTGGATTCTCCTTATTCCCCCTTATATTTTCGTGGTTCATTACATTTACTTGCATTTTTTAATAATGACAGCAGAAATCCTGCTGTAGGTCTTCTTTTGCCATAGAATTGCCTGGGCAATAACAGTTGTCTCGGGTTAAAGCTTACGGTAAAATAGATGAGGTGCTATTATTCTTTCTCAATGAAAGAAAAAAAATAAACTTTTTTCATTGCTTGAAAGAGGACAGAACAAATATTTATCGAGTTCCCTCTGTATGCTATACATTTTTGCATGTAACCTCATGGACCCTCAGAACAATTGTGTGTGTGTGTGTGTGTGTGTGTGTGTTGCTGTCCACTTTGTATAGTGTGGGCGCTGATGCTCAGAATAGCTTCCACCAGTTATAGGGGTAAAGCCCATATTCAAGTCAGGTCGATTCATGATGCTTTACGACCCCCATCCGCTCATACCCCACGTAGTGTGGATGGTTCAATGACCATGTGCCTTCCATAATGCAGTCTCTTATAAGACTGAGTCACGGGGTCAAGGGTCAGTGTATCAGCTTGCTAGGGCTGCCATAACAAAGTACCACAACCTGAGTGGCTTAAAACAACAGAAACTTGTTCTCTCAATTCTGGAGGCCAGATGTTCAAAATCACAGTGTCGGCTGAGTTGGTTCCTTCTGGAGGCTCTGAAGGTGGGCTCTGTTCCAGGCCTTTTCCGGGCTTCTGGTGGCGGTCAGTGATCCTTGGCGTTCCTTGGCTTAAATACACATCACTCCAGTCTCTGCCTCAGGCTCACAGGGCCCTGTCCTCTCTGAACAGCCTTCTCTTTCCTGAGGACAGTAGTCAATGGATTTAGGACCTACTATCTCCTATGACCCATCCTAACTAAACTAATTACAACTGCAAAGACCTGTTTCCCAATAAGACTACATTCTGAGGTTCTGGAGGACGTGAATTTTTTTGGAGGTAAATACTGTTCAACTCAGTTTAATGAGCTTTGAGTAACGGAGAAATTGAAAGGATTTGATTTCACTGTTACCAGAGCCATCCACCTGGCATATGAGCACTCAGGAAACATCTAGAAAGGACAGAGTGAGACCCAATCTTCCAATTCTTTCAGCAAATGCCTATTGAACACCTGCTGCATCTTCTAAGCACTGGGATCTGACAGTGAACCACACAGAAAAGGTTCCAGGCCTCTATGGCTTCCTTCTGTGTCCTGTGTTTTGTTCTCTTACCTTCCAGGGCTAACAGGACAGGTGACACCTGTGAGCAGATGTGAGCCAGGGCAGGATTTATCCATGGGGTGTTCCTCTCCATGCTGGCCCAGGGCAAAGATCAACCATCATCACCATACATGGTCACGACTCTCCTTACTTTTCACAAGACAGCCTTAACCCACATTACCCTATTTAATTCTCTCAAAAACACTTGGATATGGTTATTATTTTTGCCTTACCCATGAAAACAATGAGTAAGTAATGAAGCTAGGACCGGATATAGGTCCCCTCATTCGTATGCCTTTGTCTTTTTTTTCCCCCAGTGCCTTGCAGCAAGACAGATAACACAAAGGTACGAAATAACCATTGGACCATGCGGCATAGTGAGGACCATGATGAATGGGAGATTGCACGTAATTAATACAGATTCACATCCAACTTTTAGAAACTGCTCTGCTGATGTATGCCGAGATTACAAATGCACATGTCCTTTGACCCAGGGATGCCACTTCCAGGAATTTGTCCTATGGATATGCTCGTACATGTGTGAAACCACCGAATGGCCCTCAGTCGTAGACTGGGTAAAATAAATGTGTGCTATCTGTACAAAGGATTAGTAGACAGCTATTGAAAATGAGCTAGTTTTTAATGTATTTATATGACTCTATCTCCAAGATACACAACAAAGTGCAACACACATTTGTGCAGAAGGGTACACATTTGCTTGCACGTTCGTGAAATATCTCTAACGTGGAAGAAACTGGTCATTGATTACCTCCAGGGTGGGTTTCTTTTTGCATATATCCTTTGGTAAGTTTTGTTTGCTGAACCATGTGAATACATTTCCTGTTTTTAAATAATGAAATAAAATACTGTGTAGGTCCAATGAAATGCAGGGAAGGGGTCCATTTTGTCACCCCTTCCCTGGGTGTGGGGCCATGTGAAAGCCCCCGTTCAGTCTTTCCCTGCACCTTATTCCCACCCGGCATGCGATCAGGCTCATTAAATAATGTAGTTCGCTGACCCAAATCAGCTCATTCTTTAAGCTTTGCGGGTCAGCACTTGAGGCTGTTTGGCTTCAACATTGGTCAGAGCTGCTGCTCCCCCTGGGCTCTCCCTGAACGGCATTTGTACCCTCCCAGCCACCCCAGGCCATGCTCCAGTTTCCTCTAGCTTGTTCCCCTCCCTCACTGAATCCCATCTCTGCCTCTGACCCCCGCCCCCTAACACACCCACACACATCCTCGTCCATCTGCTTTCTAGAGATGTCTGCGAAGCTCCCTCACTTCCACCCACCCTCCCCACCCTAGACTCAGTCTTTTATCTCCAACTAATGCCGCCAAATGACCTCCCTTCCACCCCTTTCCCCTCTGTAGACCCTTCTACCCCCTTCTGCCAGGATTATCCAAAGACACAAATCTCACTCTGTCATTTCCCTGTTGAAAAATTCCCCTGGCCCCCCATGAGAGTTCAGCTTCTTTAGTATGGCACCTGGACCCTCTTAGGAGCTGGCGCTGGCCTGCCTGCCCCTCCCCCCCCCCCCCCCCATCTGCCCATACCTCCCTGCCTCTATCCTAACCAGTCTTTCCCACCTTTGGTACCCACCAGGCTGGGGCAGATCCAGCTTCTGTGGGGCTGGAAACTTACACAATTGGGGCAGGGGAGGGTTTCTTTAAGAAAATGAATACAGTGCTACCAGTGAAACTGATGTGCATTTACAACAACAAAATCACATAAATTAATGTGTATTTATGATAATAAAAATTCATAACAAATGGCATATTTTCAAAGGCCTTAGAATGTCCAGAACATAAGATAATATTTTCATTAATTATATGACATACTTAAAAAAAAGTTTATTTGTTTGTTTTGAGGGAGAGAGAGAGAGACAGAGAGAGAGGGAGAGAGAGAGAGAGAGAGAGAGAATGAGTGGGGAAGGTGCAGAGAGAGAGGGAGAAGAATTCCAAGCAGGCTCAGCACTGTTAGCATCTAGCCTGATGTGGGGCTCAGTCTCATGAACTGTGAGATCATGACCTGAGCCAAAATCAAGAGTCGGATGCTTAATCAACTGAGCCACCCAGGTGCCCCCATATGACATGCCTTTATGCTGCATAGTCTGAGAGCCTTGTTATGTGGCACTGACCCTTGATGGCATCTTCTGTGAAGAGAAGAAGAGAGGGCCATCTATTCTCTAGCATGGTGGATTGAAAATTCCTTTCATTGTTGGCAATCGTGCGAGGTTTTGTTTTCACAACTCATTATTAGTCTTCTCATGCTAAGAAGCAATATCTGTGTTACTACACTTGATCTTAGCCAAAAGGCCGAGAAGCGATGCAATATCTGTGTTAAGACACATCAGACATGTGACCACACACACAGATATTCTTGCTACCTATCGTGCTGCTACAGGCTTGGGCTTGACAGACACAGGAATTCTCTGGATCATTCCATTTGGGGCAATTTGCATCAAAATGGACATGCACCACGTGGTTTGTTTTAACGGCAGAGGCTGTGTTGGTTCCAGATGGACCAGTAACGCCATCCTTGCTGTGGGCCAGTTGTGGATGGAGAAGAAGGGCAGACTCCCAACAAGTGTCAGAAGAAGCTTCTAGGAGTCTGAGGGCAAATGAAGGCCAGGTGCTCCGGGGTTGGGAAGAAGTCCAGCCTTGCAGCAGACCCCATGTCCCCGAAGTGAGACAACAGACAAGCAGTGAGCAGCAAGCAGGGGCCTCCTGGCACTGGAGGAGGTTGCCTTACATGGCAAAGCAGTGGGGCCAAGGTCAGTTCTTTACCTTGTGGAGCCTCTGCTTTCTGACCTGTACAAAGGGGATGAGGACACTTGCCTGCCAGCATTCAGTGACATAGTGAATGCACAGACCTGGGCTTGTGCAGGCCGTCATTGCCGATGGTCCCTCTGCTCGACAACAGTTGGGGGAGGTCAATGGGGCTGTCCTCACCACAGTAATGGGTACAATCACTATAGGCCCCAACTCTCCAAGCCCACCCACCTCACCTGGTCAGCACTCTGGCAAAGAACCCTTCAACCTTTCCAGGGTTCAGGTATATCCCAGAGAGAGAGAAGCCCCTCAGCCTAGCTGGTTGGGACCCTGAGGGCCTTCCTTCCCCGGAAGCGGTGTAGGCCTCATACAGTTTCATGAGTCTGGTACCACAGACGGACAGAATCGAGGCTCTTTCCTTTAATCCTCCCATCACTTGCCTCTCTAGATTCCAAAAGCCCATATTTATTGCTAAAAGTATTCTTGAGAGACTAGTCCAACTCACTTGGGTTGTGGGTAAAAAAATGAATCTGTCCCTGCAGCCAAATATCGGTTCTACTGAGTCTTTCTTCTGTAGGCCCTTGTGTTTCTGTAGGGATAATTATGATTTGCTAGACAAACTGAGTTTTAGGTTTCCTGTGTATTATGCATTTAACGGACACCTTTTGGAGAAATGTCCAAGCTCCACAGACAGCTTGAGCATGTCAGATGCGTTAAGGGACCCAGCTTGGGCTGGGTGGGTGCAGCCACCAGCCCCTGTAGCTTGGGAACCTGTTAAGTTCCCCCCCGGGCAAAGCAGTCACCTGTGTGCCTACTTGTGACATACCCCAAAGAGGGACTAGAGCTCAGAATACGAACAGAAGTCATCAATATTGAGAAAGACCACACGAGAAGGGAAACCGCTGTGGAGACACACCAGCATGAGATTCTACCAAATCTACCAGGTGAGACGCCTGTCCTGATGCCCCCGGTGCTTCGCCGTGAGGCGCTCTGGCTGGGTCTGTGCAACAGACTTGTGCAGCTGGGGGGGGCAGAAATACCCACCTCACTGCCAGAAGCCCCATCTGGTGCCTTTGCAAGAAGGATGGGCAAAGAGACCCTAGCGATGTCTCTGTGGAATCTCCCCCTATCTGAGCAACCCCCCCCCCCCACCCCAATGCTGGAGGGCACCCGGTGCAGGCTGCAAAAAGGCTACTTGTTGGAACCTTGGATCAAATGCAACCCCAGGTTCTTTTGAGCATGAGGGCTTGGGCCCCTTTGCTCAAGCAGGCAGCTCTGGGGAGGAGGAAGTGTAGGAGTGCAGCCCTCAAGGATGGTGGCTTTGTCTCTAGCGTGCAGAGAGGGCCGAACGTTGTAGAATGAGTGGTGGCTGTTAGGCTTGGTGTCCGCCAGGATGGATTGCTCCCCTAGCGGCAGGTGAGGGACGCCTGGTCTGAAAGGAGGTGACAGTCGGCCTCTTGCCGTGGCCTTGACAACCCTGCCGGCCATGGGCTCCACCCCAGGCCCCCTCCCCCCTGCACGTGGGGGCTTCCCCGGGCCTGTCCTGAGCACAGAAGTCTTTGTTCTCCCCTGAATTCTGCCTTCCTTTCTCCTCCCTCACCTTGTCTCTGAAGCAGGTCAGACAGAAGAGAAACACCTAACATTCCCCATGGCACCCTGAGGTCCCACTCCGTGGAAGGCCCTGCACCAATTGCTGGAGGAACGAAATGAGGCCGAAAGGGGATTAAACACTGGCCTTCTTCTCTAGGGGCTTGTCAGGATCAAAAGATTTAAATGACTGCACAAGGCACCGAGGTGGAGAGTCATGTGAGTGGTAAAGTGAACTTGCCCGTGGCCCCCAGAGCCACACAGCAGTGAGAGCCCAGGAACACGCATGAGGGTAGCGTGGTTGCCTGGAGGGCACTGGTCTAGGAGCCAGCGGTGCACTCATAAGGCTGGGTTGGACTGGTCATGTTGTGTTGAGTGAGGCACCCAGCTCAGTTTTGTCACCTGCAGCATGCCAGTGGGTGGGCACAGGTCGGAACACAGGTCAGGGTGGGCAGGAGACCTCGGGTCTCCTTCTCTGCCAACCACAGCGCCATCTTGTATCCTCAGCCTCCTGGACCTTAGCTTCCTCATCCATAAAATCATGGCATGATGGTCTCTCGGGCTTTCCAGCTCCGGAACTCCAGGACGTTCTAATGAGATAACGTATACAAAGGCTATAAAAAATAATGTTCTGGTAAGGCATTATTATGTTATTACTACCTCTGGCAATAAAGGTTTTGTAGAGGAAGTGGAATGTAAACTTGGCCTTGGAGGAATAGTAGGGTTTGGATTGTGCGTATAAAAGTGTATAAAGGGCAGGACAGGTAAGCTGAGAAAAAGAGGGAGTAAGAAGTGATGAAGCAAGGGTCTCTCTAGGGGGACAAGCTGATGGACTCTAGGTGGCTGTGATGTGAAACTGGGACTCAGCAATGATGAGACGGAGGCTGAGGCAGCAGCATCACCTTCTGGAAATGCTTCAGGGGCCCTGGCTGAGGCCACAGAGGCCACAGTTCCCAGCGGTTGAATGCCATGAGCATGACATCAACCCCCCTTCCCAAAAGAAGTCTGAAAAGGGGCCCTGGGTGGATCAGTTGGCTGGGCGTCTGACTTCTGCTCAGGTCATAATTTCACAGTCCGTGAGTTCGAGCCCCGCGTCGGGCTCTGTGCTGACAGCTCGGAGCCTGGAGCCTGCTTTGGATTCTGTGTCTCCCTCTCTCTCTGCTTTTCCCCTGCTCATGCTCTCTCTCTGTCTCAAAATTAAATAAAAACATTAAAACAAATTAAAAAAAGAAAAGAAGTCTGAACAGAGATTGTGACTTCTTAGTTGACTGTCCTTGAAAGCTTTAACCTCACATGGAGCCTTCATCTAAATATGCCAGAGGCTCCCCTTTCCTGGGGCCTTGGAAACCATTTCTCTGATCACTGAGCCACCATGGCATAAATGACTACTTTTATGAAAGTCCATTTTTAAGTGCTTGGTATACGGCACTGAGAATTCCCCAGGCCTCGGTGGCATGGAAAAAGTCACAAACTGTGTTGCTAACGTCGACTTTGAAGTTGTCACTGCAAGGGGGAAGCTGTCTTTGGCATGGGAGGCACTCACATTTAATTATCATTCAACAGACACTCCTCAAAACTGTTCCTGGATGCTTCAGCTATTAATCTGGTTGCTTCTAAAATAAAGTCTTGGGATTAAATTGTGTGTGTGTGTGTGTGTGTGTGTGTGTGTGTGTTTTGGTGTGCGTGTGCGTGTGTGCACGCGTATGGACAGCCCACAGGATGCCTGTCTTGTTTTATGCGTTGGTTTATCGGGAGAAAGTTGCAGAGATCAACAGAAGAGGAAGTAATCTCTTCCTGAGGAGCCGTGAGTATGCTTGTTGTAGAGAGGGAGCCCTGGTGACCCTATCTTGGGGAATCGGCTGCATTTTCGGGCAGTCACCATTCATCTGATGTCAACTGCCAAGGAATGTGGGCTTCAGGTTATCACTCCTGGAGACAAAATGGCTTTGCAGTCCTGGAATGTGGACCAGTGTCCAGCTCCCAAGATTTCGTAGGCCCCTCGGTCACCAATCTCCTGATTTACAGCTGTTTTAGCCGCTGCTGGCATTGTTTTCAGAAAACACTCACACAGGTGTAGACGACCGGGCAGAAGAAGGCAGGATCAATTGAAGTCACTTCTCCCTGAACTCAGCCTGCAGTGCAGCCAGCCAATGGGCAATGGGGTTACTGATCTCGGGTGGTAATATGCTCCGACGCAGTAGAGCAGGTGAGCAGGAATGTGTGACTCAAGTCAGCGAGCACACAGGGTAAAACTCTGAAGGACTCATTTCTAGGGCCTCGTGGCTATACCAGATGCTAACCGTGCCGTGATACGTCCACGGCTCTCTCACGGGGACATGGGCAGACCTTAGACACCAGTGCCTCCTTCCCAGCGATGTTTGTTTCAAAATTTTCCCATGATGTCATCCTCATTTTCAACCGGAGTATAGAAACATAGCAAAAATGGCTTATGCTAAAATTGCAACATGACGGTGAACAAGAGTTCTGAGTCTCAGAAACCCTGGCCTCACCTCCTCCCACCCTTTCTAGCAAAGCCAAACTGGAGACCAAGAAAGAGATGCAAGGAGAAAAAAAAAGGCGGAAGAACAGCACAGAATGCCCTCACCAGCTTGGCATCAGGCAGCTGATTAAGAGAAGTTGGGGGGCGCCTGGGTGTCTCAGTCGGTTGAGTGTCCGACTTCGGCTCAGGTCATGATCTCACAGTTCGTGAGTTTGAGCCCCGCGCCAGGCTCTGTGCTGACAGCTCAGAGCCTGGAGCCTGTCAGATTCTGTGTCTCCCTCTCTCTCTGCCCCTCCCCCTGCTCATGCTCTCTCTCTCTCTGTCTCTGTCAAAAATAAATAAACGTTAAAAGATTTTTTTTTTCAAAAAAGAGAGAAGCTGGGACCTCATCATTATGTCAGGTGTCTATTCCTAACCTGGGTGCCCAGAGCTGGAGTCATCCCTAAAGAACCTGTGTCTTGTAAGAATGACCACATGGAAAAGCTCTTCGTGTGTACAGATCTGTTTATGAAATAGCCAAACTTGGTCAGTCCATTATTTAGCAATGATTTTATGATTTAGGGAATGTTAAAAAAAGACAGATCTGTGTGGCGTGTTTCATAGAGTCTGGTGCCGGGGAAAAGCTTTAAAAAGATGCCGTGTCATGTAGGACTTTTCGGTTCCTTCAAGCCAGAGCCAGGGTGAGTGATCAGCTGCCACTCAGAGGTCAAAGCCCTCCCCTACTCCCTCTCTTAACCTCCCCCTACTTTGTGGCGCTGGAAATTTCTACTGTCTGAATAATCTGATGACTGTGTCTCCAGCCAGCCAGCATTGAAGTGAAAGCATAATGACTGGGAAGGAGTGAACGAATGCACCCATTAGCAGCCACCGATGGGTGAGCACCTGTGAGTTTGTCAGGGAGGTGAGACTGGGAAGGGGGGGCACAGGGCTGCCCTGGGGCAGCTGGTCCAGAATGAGGGGGGGCAGGGAGGGAGGGAAAGGCTTGGGTGGCAGCCAGCAGCGGGTGACGCAGGGACAGGGGGCTGCTAATGGGAGAATGTGCTGAAAGCAGACTTACTACCTACTTTACAGTTTTGCCTAGAGCCAGCCCCTGCATTTAACTTTCCCAGGAATAAACCTGTCAGCAAACCAGGCAAGGGCTGTTTGTATTGCTGAGGTTTGCAAAAGCCCACGGGCAGGCCGTGGCTGGACCTTTTGGCCTATGTGTCACCTCCCCTCTCAGGTGAAAAATGCCTCAGGCTTAGGGAGGGGCTGCGGGCGTGGTAAAAAAGCTCAAAGTAACACTTGTCCATTTCTGGCTGAATTCTCCCATCTTGAGCGTCTGAGCTATTCAGCACATTCCCGGAGATATGCAGACCTCTCTGGTTTCTACCTTCTGGGACTTGCTTAGATCTCAGTGAGCCTTTTTTACCGTTGAGAATTCTGCTAATTCATCTCTTTACATTTTTCTTTAGTTCTCTCTGAAAGGGAAAGGGGAGAAGACATCCTATTGGTACTTGAACAAGATGCCAGATTCCTCTTTTTCACAGAGCTCCAGCTCCATTCACCTTTTGTTTAAAGACCTGCCCTCCCTGAACAAAAAGTTTCAGGAAGATAAAATCAAACAAAAGCAAAAGAAAAAAAACCCCTAGACAGGAAGTAGCATACTGCCTTGGGCCGGTGCCTGACAGCTGGTTCTGAGCTGTGTGTCCTCCTTCAGCCTTACTAACCTCTCTGGGCTTCAGTTTTCTCATTTATAAACTGAAAAGGCTCCCTTAGACGCCAAGGTTATTTCAAGCTTTGAAATTTTGGATTCAAAGATTGGGGAATACAATAGAGCTTCAGATCTGATCCTTTCTGAGTAACAGTGAGATCGGTCCCCAGTTGGACCTAAGAGAGCCACTGGAAACGTGTTGTCCTTCAATAGAGCCGGCCACCTGATGTATCTTTCATGGCACACCATTAATATAATCATATCAAGTCTTGTAATCAGTCCAATATGAAACCTAAGAATATAGTAGTTACCGTGCCACAGCCAGGGAGAGACCCGGAGTCAATGCCTCCATGAAAACAAAGGAAGGAAGAGAATAAAAAGAAAAGGAGATTTTTCAATCTCTCTCTAGAAGGTTGCTGGCAAAAAAAAAAAAAAAAAGAAAAGAAAAAAGTACCCGGGAGAGTTTCCTTCTAACTTACCACTGAAACAGACCTGAACAAATGGATTCTTCCCCCACAAGGCGGAGCTGGAAAAAGTTCTGCCCCATCTCATGCCTCTATCAGAAGAACAGAGAAGTTGGCAAGCTGCACAGTCATAACCAACGGGCCAGGTACACGTTCACTCCTCCCATTTCTGATTTAGCTTCCAGAGTGTGCTTTATGGTATGCAGCACTTACCAATTAATTATGTATCAAATGTAAATACATCATGCCTGGGAACAATGTGATAAACCTCTTCCCATGATAGTAAAGAAATCAGCCCTGAATGACACACACTGAGAGGAGTCTTGCCTAATGCAACTGGCGAACGTGTCTGCCAAGATTTTGATTGTATGGACTCTTGATTGCCGAAGCTATGTCTTAATGGGTCTCTCCTCTAGGAAGAACTGACGGAGTCAAAGAGGAAGATAAAAATTGATCACCCTTGTTTCTATTCTCAACTTTACAGTGTTAACTGGTAGCCCCGGGGATGGATCTAGAATAATTCCACACGTAACTGTAATGAAATGGACAGCACTTTTGCCTACTTAGTAATTGGTTCTCCGTTTTGTATCACTGCTATAGAGATGGACATCTTGAATCACAGTGCCGGAGGCATCTCCTCTCTGAACGCATTCTGGTCCTGAGAGCAATTTTTTTTTGAGGCAAGTGGCAAGCGCCATTCAAACAGTATGGCTGACGAGTTAGGCAATAGCAGGGCGAGGTGCAGGCCAATTCCTTTATTCACATTGTGAGGTCCAAGGCAGTGATTTGAAAACATTTGTAGTCCACAAAATCCTTCCTCAAACAAAGTAGAATGCAGAAACCCTGGACATCAAATAGACAAGTGGAGAAGCTCTGGAGGAAGGAAGAATGGGCAAGGGTGGGGAGAGGGAAAGCTTTACTGGAATTTGGTTTGTTCCCTAGGGCACTTCTGTAAGCCCTGAGATCTGTGAGTGGTTTGAAAATCTGTGTTCATAGGAGTTTATCACTTTGTGCCCATGGTGCTTTGAGGGCAGCAAAAAGAATAAAACTAGCCTTCATTCACTTTTGTTGGAAAGCTAAGAACCAACTGGTCTTTTTTTTTTTTTTAATTTTTGTTTAATGTTTATTTATTTTTGAGAGAGAGAGTGTGAGCAGGGGAGGGGCAGAGAGAGAGGAAGACACAGAATCCGAAGCAGGCTCCAGGCTCTGAGCTGTCAGCACAGAGCCCAACACGGGGCTCAAACTCATGGATTGCGAGTTCCTGACCTGAGCTGAAGTCGGGGGCTTAGCCAACTGAGCCACCCAGGCGCCCCACAGTCAGTCTATTTTTTAATTTAATACACAGAAACCAAAGGAACATTTTAAAGACTACCTCACAAATTGACTTCAATTGGAGCCACCCAAAAGCTCAAGTTTGAATTTTTATTAAGTGCAACTTGGAGGAAGAGAAAGGATATGATTGTTATGCAGTGATGTGCTACAGCTGGCTCACATGGGCTAACGAAAGCTGTTGAACTTCCAGAAACCTCCCAAGACAATTGTTAAACACTGTCATTATTAAAAATTAAACTATGTATTCAGCAATCACACTCCTTGGAATTTATCCAAGTGAGTTGGAAACCTACTTCCATGCAAAAGCTTGCACACAGATGCTTATAGAAGCTTTCTTCGTATTGGCCAAAACTTAGAAGCCACCAGGATGTCCTTCGGTACATGAATGGATAAATAAACTGTGGTACATCCAGACAATAGGATATTATTCAGCAATAACAAGAAATGGGCTATCAAACCATGAAAAAAACATGGAAGAAACTTCAAAGCACGGCACTATGTGAAAGACGCCAATCTGCAAAGTCTACGTACTGTATGATTCCAACGACAAGACATTCTGGACAAGGCAAAACTCTGGAGACAGTAAAAATATCAGGGGTTGCCAGGAGTCAGGGGAGAGAGAGTGATTAGGGATTAATAAGCCAAGTGCAAAAGATGTTAGGGCAGTGAAACTATTCTGTCTGATGCTATACTGAGGGATCCATGTCATGATATAGTTCTCAAAACCTAAAGAATGTACAATGCCAAGAATGAGCCTAATGTAAACTATGGATTCAAACGGTGATGTGTTAGTGTTGGCTTATCAATTGCAACAGGTGTACCACTCCGGTGGGGGATGTTGATAGTGGGGATGCTGGGTAGGTGTGGGGACAGAGGGTATATGGGAAGTCTCTGTATGCTCTACTCAATTTTGCTGTCAACCCAAAAGGGCTCTAAAAATAAAGCTTATCAAAAATTACACCACATAAATTCCAATTAAATGAAGTGTACTAAAAGCAGAGGTAATAAACCCCAAGCTCAGCGCTTCCTCCTTATTTATTTCATATTACTATTATTTATGTTACTAAGTTTTCCTACATGTATTGCACCTGTACAGTGGAATTCTAATGCAGTGGGGTGCTACTGTGCTAGTCTTCCCAATTCTGTGTTAAGTGGTCTCAATTTGGTAGCTTGAAATTAAATCAGCTTTGGTGGGGGTACTCACACAATGGAAATCCCTACAGACAGGACCTTTCCCTGCCCCGAGAGTCAGTTATTAAACATCTACGGCACACCACCAGTAATCAGTAACAGCAGGATCAGTAACACATGTAGCGCTGAGGCTGTTGATCAGGGTACAGCTTTTGGGAAAAGATCGTGGAACGCAGATCTTCATATATGATTCAACAAAGTCGTTCACTCTAAAGTCATCCAAGACCTCTTTAAAATGGTTCCAAGAATTCCCTTTTCTGGAAGCCAGCAACTCCAACCAGTCTCAAGAATGAAACCACTCAAATGTGAAGAAGAAAAATATGCCTTAGGAGCAGCTCTCTTGCCATCAGAATTACTGAGATCTTGTTTTGAGTGATAGAAACTAATTGCCAAACTGTTTACTATAATTAAGTCTATCAGCATGGTTTTCTCCTGATGACAATAAAGTTTGGTATATTACATCTTTTGCAAAGGGAATTTTTTTTATCTCCCTGAAATTATAAATCTATGATTCAATAAGAGTTCTCTTCAAAACACGATTTTTTCCTTCTCGAAGATATGAAGGGCTTAGAAAATTTAATATCGCCCACAAGAGAGAAGCTGGTTGCAGGCCCCATTATTTCACTACAAACACTATTATATCGTGGTACATCTCATCAAGATTATTTAAGCGTGTCTGAGGAATGTGTCTATCTTTTGCTAGCCTTTGCTTCCATTGATCAAGTATGCAATTTTGAAGTACAGTGCAAGCCATCATTGCCTCTTTGAATTAGTGTGAGGGGGCAACCATGTAAATCAAAGATGGAAGCACTCTCACTTGGAACTGGTGCCGGTACAACAGCTTTCCTGGAGCCCAGTGCCTCCCAGCCCTGACCAGCCCATCAGCATCACCAGAGGTGGTGGGAGGAAAGTCTGACAGAAGTACTGAAGTCCAGGTCCCATCTCCAGAGATTCTGATTTAATTGGTCTGAAGAAGGGCAAGGGTAGCATTAAATTGTGAAAGCTTTCCAGGTGATTCTAATCTACATTGAGGATTAAGAACCACTATTTGCAGGCCTGCTCTCTAAAATTAAAATAGAATAGAATAGAATAGAATAGAATAGAATAGAATAGAATAGAATAATTTGACACAGTTGATGTGATTTTGCTACTCGTCCATCTGACATGTAGGGGAGCAAGTCAAATACGCTCATCCTTTAGGATGGCATGATTTCAGTGTCTTTGGCTTTGTTAATGAAAAGTGGAGTGGTTCAACATGAATGGCATCAAACATAATTGCTGTGTCTGTTAAACAATCTCCATAGTTTAAAGGGTCCATTTTGTAGCGACTGAGCAGGGAGGTGGTGCTCTCACTTCCTTCCAGGTCCCTATGTGATTATGCTCCGTTCTGCTTGGTATCCTAGCAGTATCTTACATCTGACCCACTTTCTAAGCCAGATCTTAGTTTCCTACCAATTCTGTGAGACCTATGTCTTTCCAAAAAAAAAAAAAAAAAAATCCAAACTTTTCTCCCTTACTTTTGCTTAAAATAGAGGCACATTTTGTTCCTTGTAAAGAAAGATTCCTAACTGATGCTTTGTCATACCTCTAAAGGAAGCAGAAAAATGTAACTCATTTTTGTAAACATTTCTAAGCCTAAGAACATGAAAATTCAAGAAGAAAAACGTTGGAAGCCCTGCCCTACAAAAGCTAAATATTATAAGGCCTATACAAAAACATCAGTGGGCTAGAACCAAGAATCCAAAAGCAGACTTGAACATATGGAAACTTGGGGGTGTAGCAGAGACAGCATTACACATTTGGAGAAAGGATGGACTACTCAATAAATAGTACTTGAGAAAAGTAGCTATCAGTGTAGGGAGAATAGATTAATTCCAGATGTATTAAAAAAAACCCCAATGCAAACAACAAAACCAAAACATTTGGAAGAAAATATTTTTATGACATTAGGGTAGGAAAAGATATTTTACAATGAGAACACACAGGATACCATGGGAAAGACTGATGTACTTGACTGCAATTAGGTGAAAGGTTATCTGTGGGGTGGGGGGAGGAACTAAACTAAATGAAAGGACAAGTCACAGTTTAGAACTCATATAACTAAAAAAAAAAAAAAAAAGACCAGGACAATAGTAAACATAAACAATTTCTACAAATCAATAAAATATGAATAGACCAAGAAAAAACAGGCAAAGGATATGAATGGGCAAAACACAGAGAAAGAAAGCTGCCTGGTTCATAAGTATAAGAAGACGTGATCATTCAGTAAGAATCAGGAAAATGTCAATTACAGAGCAGTGAGTTATTGTAGAGTCGAGAAGTATTGACCAGGATGTAGAGAAACGGGAATTCTCAAACTCCTGGCAGAAGTATAAACAGTTTCACCAACTTTAGAGAGCCACGTGGCAATATTTTGTGAAAGCGAAGGTGTGCATATGTCCTACCACCCAGCGGGGGCACCGTTACGGTTCTATGCTAGAGAATCTCTCACCTATGCACCATCGAAGATGTGTAAAGGTGCTTGTTGTACCTTGTTTGTATCAGCAAAAGAAAGGACAATCAAAAAGCCAATCAGCAGCAAATGGATAAATGGTAGTGTATTTATGTAGGGGAATCCTATGTATACTACCTGAGACTGAAAGTTAATAAACTAAGGAAACGTACTTCATCGTGAATGAATGGCAAATCATGGCGCCAAGTTAATGGGGAAAAAACAAGCTGTGTAATTCAAATCAATACAAATTAAAAAAATTTTTTTAACATTTATTTTTGAGACAGAGAGAGACAGAGCATGAACGGGGGAGGGGCAGAGAGAGAGAGAGACACAGAATCGGAAGCAGGCTCCAGGCTCTGGGCCATCAGCCCAGAGCCTGACGTGGGGCTCGAACTCACGGACTGCGAGATGGTGACCTGAGCTGAAGTCGGACGCTCAACCGACTGAGCCACCCAGGCGCCCCAAATCAATACAAATTTTAAATCACTCCAAACCGTATTACCTGTAGGAAAAAGTGTAAAAACATGGTCAGGAAGAACACTCACTAACTTGCGGATCATGTGGGACTCTGGTGAAGGGAGGAAGGAAATGAGATCGGGAAGCTGAAGGCGATTGAACTATACCTGAAATTTCTGTTCCAGTCTGGGTGGTGGTATGGTGATGTGACATCATTTTCTACCCTAGTTCGGCATATTTTAAATATTTTTGTTAATAAAAGCCAACTTGGCTTTTTTGCCCTTTCAGCGAAGATATTGCTTTCCAATTTCTCGTGCCCAAACATGTCATTATTTTAGCTAGCTGCCCCGAGGATCTTCACCCTATATTATTTCTTGCTTCAGGTATGAAATGCACCCAGACTGCATGCCCTGGCAGTCCCTGGCCAATGTGGTGTGAGGGCAGAAGGCCATCATACAATTACTAGTCCCTTTCCTCTTTACTCATCCTGGTATTCAACAAATGTGTGCGTGTGTGTGTGTGTGCGCGCACACACGCACTCCCTGTAGCCTGTTGCTCTCCCATCGTCTGCTTGTGTTTGCCCTGCCCTCCTATCTCACACTGCCACCGCCTCACAGTTTGATGTATTGCCAGCTCACGTGTGTTGCAGTTTGTTTGCACAGGCTCTTCTATTAGTCTGCAGTTAACCTTGCAGCATTTGGAGCCTGTCTGCCCCAGCATCTTGCTCTCCCGGCCACTAACTTCATGAACCCTGTTTTATTATCCACATCGCTGAGGAGGCTGTTCACATCAGGATGGAGAGTGGACATCTGTGTAATTCCTTCTCCATCCCCAACTTCTCCACCCACAGGCCAATAATCACCTGTTGAGAATATCCCTCAGATATATCCATCATGTGTGTGTTTCTCAGAGTTGTGAAGTACGATATCTTGCTGTATTTAAACCCCTGCCATCTAGCTAGCTAACTATATATCCATCCATCCATCCATCCATCCATTTATCTATGTATACATATATTTTAGTGTCACACTACAGTAGCAATCAAAACATAATTGTTTTTGAGGACAGATAAGTAGTAGAAATCGTTTTATTCAAGGGATAATAGGGGCGCCTGGGTGGCTCCATCAGTTGAGCGTCCGACTTCGGCTCAGGTCATGATCCATCGGTCCGTGAGTTCGAGCCCCGCGTCAGGCTCTGTGCTGCCAGCTCAGAGCCTGGAGCCTGCTTTGGTTTCTGTGTCTCCCTCTCTCTCTGTCCTCCCCTGTTCATGCTCTCTCTCAAAAATAAATCAACATTAAAAAAATTTCAAAGGATAATAAAGGTGAAACATTTTGGTGTATTTCCAGATTTCTTACTGTTTTTTTCCTCAACAAAATCTGCGTTGTTTTGTGTAGAGTACCTTCAAACCTGCTTTTTCCCTGAATAATTTATTTTCCACACATCTTTTTCAGGTCAGTGACTTCGAGCCTCCATATTCCCAGCAGCACTTGAGAGCTGGAATGGGTAGGCATGCTCCAAAGACGGCATCTGGCCGGTATCTCTTGTTACCTGTGCACCTCACAGGCACCCTGCTTTCAGTATTTCTGCCTGGTTTGGGGCAGCAACAGTCTGCAAGTGGTGGGAACAGGGCTCTGGACTACAGACCAAAGCATCTATGCAAATGTGCTCAAGGCTTTTGGTCTCGCTGAGGCAGGGCTGAGAGTGGAGAGGCAGATTGGGGGCTCCCCTGCGCCATCACACTCTGGCATGGGATGCTGAGGAATCAAAGCACCTTATATCCAAAACTCATCTCCCAGGCTGATATAAAGAGAGCAAAGTAGAACCTATTTCACATTTTGTTAGCCTGAGTTAGAAATTAAATATTTAGTCATGTGCCAGGTAAGCCTCCTTTGGTCTCGTCCTGGATTGGCAAATACTAAGGGTAGCCCTGCACCCTCGTGTATATAATCTTTGTGCAACTAGTTCTCCGGCAAAATTTGCAAATTAATCAGGAAATCGTGGGTTTCTAGTGTCAACATTCAAGTTAAAGAACAACCCTGTTTTGGGATACCTGGAATACTTGAATCTCACCTTACGAAGTATGAAGCGTCTTCAAATATATCCAGGAGTGTACCCAAAGAACAGTTGCCTTTTCTTCTCCTTAGACAGAAGGTGGTTTTGAGGTTCAGCAAGGTTCAGGGGCCTTCCCGCATCCCGCTTCGCCAGGTCTCCTCACCCGTCCTCTGGTATTCTTCTTAACTTCCCCATGCTGCCTTATTTGTTTATTTATTTTTTTGGTGCCATCATTCAAACCTTTCTGGGGCTATTGACCTGAAAAAGCCTATTCTAGGATGGCCTGCCTGGGAATCGCTAGATGCTGTTTCTAATAATGCCCTTATTTGCTTTCTGACCTCTTCGAGTTGCGTGAGTTGTGCAAATGGCTTTACGTCTGAACACAAGTTCCTTCAGCGCGCTGGGCCAGGTCACCCGCTGTCTCCAGATCCGTTTCTGTGACTGAGCTTTCTCAGAAGAACCTTTTCCGAGGCCTTAAGAAGCAGATGGATGCTTCTTCTTGAAATCAGTGACAAGAGGGGGACACCAAAACACCATGAATATTCCAGGTCCCAGCAACAGTATTAAAATATTTAAAAAATGTAGACTTAGTTCATCCCTGGAGTCCCTTGCTTCGTACCAGCGAAGCATTGACAACAGTGTCCTGAGGAGATGTTTTGCATTTCAAGCTGGCGTGGGCCGCAGAACGAGGCCTCTTCTACCCTTTTCTACCTCACCACCTCCACTCCATTGAAGGTTTCCTTTCCTTCTTTACGCCATGCCCCCTCCCTCCTCTGCTACCTGAGTTTTGCTTTTCTCTTCTCTCTTCATCTTTCCGTCAGAGCAGCCAGTCGTGTGTCTTTGTGCGGCTCTGACGAGTTGGGTTAGGGCGGGAATGGCGGTCGGGAGCTTCTGTGCGGCAGCTTGATCTCCGGGCTGTGGGCTTACCGCTGCCGCATTAGACCCCAGCGAGCACTGCGTGCAGGAGCCATTCTCTAGCTAGTTCTCCTTCTCCAAAGGGTATCGGGGACACGGCATATAATTCTCTTAACTCAGGCATCTATTATCCTCACAAAAGCGTTAAGCAGGCTTCGTCCCCTTAACGGCTCCATCTGTGCCCACAGCGGTGGTTTTTGTCTCCATTTACAAGGGGCACATACCTGGGCCTGTCTTGGAAACCTAGGGACCCAGCCCTGCCTCTAGACAGACAGTGTGGGAATGAACTGGCTTGCCAGGGGACTGCTTGCAAGGCTCTCTCAAGACACTTGGGAGCCCTCTGAGGGAGCTTACCCCCCAGCCCCTCCGTCCTGGGGTGCGCAGTCTCCCAGCCCAGGCTGCCCCAGGAGGAGGACGTGCTTCCCTTGTCATCACCCCCACTGCCCCCTTTTCCCTCCCTGTCTCCCCACAGCCGACTCTTATCAGGCAACTGCTTCTTCAGTGCTGGCAACTGTAAACCCCTGGGAGGCCTGAAAGGAAGATGTTGGAAACATGCAAGGGCTGAGGTTTGGGAGAAGAGAGGTCTGGGAAGGAGCCGAATCCTGAGGGGACAATGTTTGGCTAACTTACTTGACCTTTGACCCAAGCCCCTGGGAAAGCTCACCCTCCTCTTTCATTTTATTTATGGCTTCATGCATGCTTCCTATTTATGTTAACTTTCTGACAGAAGCGAGCTTTTATCTGGCAAGATACTGACGCCAGTGGATTCTATCCTCTCTGTGTGACCAGCTGCCGCTCTTACAGGCCTGTCTCTCCTCGTACATCTCACCCGGATTTCAAGGTCTTTCCACTTGGGCTTTTAAAGTTTAGGGATGATGCAACATTTGAGGCACGAAAACTTCTGCGATGTGACTCTGGAAAACTCAGAAACAAAGCCCTTTCCGTCGTTGTTCATTAGGAGCACGTGTAGCTCAATCTCTGTAAGGAATGTTTGCTGGCTGTGCAGGTTTTGGACACAGTGAGAAGAACAGCAGATGTGGGAGGGGGGCTTGGTGGCCATCCCGAGCACGGCGCATCCCGACATTAGGATAGATGAACAGCACTACCTCACTATGGTAAGATATCTGAAGGATGAGTTTTTCATGCTGACACGAAAGAGAGGGAGGAGCAGAGGAAGCCACAGGCCAAGGTAGAGGTCAGGGTCTCCTGTGACAAATACAAGTGTCCACCCTTATCCAAAGGTAGAGCGTTCCCAGGAAACCTTTCAGGAACCAAGATGGCGCAAAGCAAGGAAGCAATTACACGAATGTATGTGGAAACGTTTTGAGTGTTCCCAGACCCCACACCTAGCCTTTCTTGGGATTTTCTGATACCTTAGCACATATCTTGCTAATGAAGGCAGAAAATAAATCGAGATAAAGCCCAGGTGCTCACAGACACGTTCCAGAGCTCTGGCGTTTGGCGTGATGCTGAGATGCTACATGTGGCCCCGCAGGAAGGATCTCGGGGAGCACTGCCTCCATAACAGCTCGCTGCAAAACCAACCCTGCTTGCTATTGTCGCTTTCTGTCTTTTTTCTTAAAAGCAAAAGCCCTCCTTAGATATCTTTCAGTGAGCGAAAACGGGGACTCACGTAGGTCTTTTGCAAACTGAAGTGATGTCACGTAAACTTTTGAAAAGCAGGGGATCCCAGTAACGGCAAAAAGATACTAAACTCAAGTGGGAAGGGAGGGGCTTCAGTCTGAAAGTGAGTGACCTTGGCTTGACCTCTGCTGTAGCCATGTGGAAAGAAGGTAGTCCTGCAGAGCCAATGGGTCGTTCCAGAGGTAGACAGCAGCTTTGCCTCAGACACCACAGAACACAGATGTGAACCCATGACACCACCTTCTGACTAAACGGCCCCAAATACCAAACCAGAGGTTTCCATTTTTAATTTGCAAGGGAATAGCTAAGCTTTCAGAAATAAGAATTGAAGGATGTAAATCTGGCCTTTCTAAAAGTGCCGAAAGCAGCCCTGGGGACAGAAAGCTCTAGAAGTATTTGTGTGGGGAGGGGGGAGTTCCACAAAGATGTAGCCTTCTCAGTCAAGCCCGCCTCTTATCTGGCCAAACACGGGAGGATGACTTTTTTACTGGCAGAGAACATTTGGCTGGACTTTCTTGTTGGCTCGCCTTACATTCAGGGAGCACGGGGCACAGTCTGTTGGCTAATCCCCAATTATTCTCTTCCTCTTCCTGCTTGTGAGGTAGGCGCTCCCCATAGGGAAGTTCACACTGGACAAGAAAGAATCTGCACAGCCATGCATCACCTGAAATATTAAATTAGAGACAAGACACAAAATATCTGAGCAAAGAGGACACTCAGTTGGCTTCCTTGTGCTGCCCTCTTGGTAATGTTTTTTTTTTTTTTTTTTTTTTTTATTTATTTTTGGGACAGAGAGAGACAGAGCATGAGCGGGGGAGGGTCAGAGAGAGGGAGACACAGAATCAGAAACAGGCTCCGAGCCATCAGCCCAGAGCCCGACGCGGGGCTCGAACTCACAGACCGCAAGATCGTGACCTGGCTGAAGTCGGACGCTTAACCGACTGCGCCACCCAGGCGCCCCGGTAATGTTTATGTTCTAGTCCATCCCTAGCCTTTGGTTGTCTCCTCCCCTCTTCGTGCTTGTGGGAAGCACCGTGGAAGGGCCAACCCTCCGAGATCTTTCCTCGGAGACTGAGAAAAGCATTGTGTCTAAATCAACCCGTCAGATTTTGCTCTTTCTGTCATTTGGGTTTCCCAAGAAGAGGACCAGTGATCAAGAGAAATATAGAAATTTGAAGGGTAAAAATAGAGAGAAAAAAAGTGTTTTCAGAGATGACAACAAAGGAATGCAATAAAATGTGGGAAATCTGGCTACTGGGTCAAAGAAGGCTACAGAGAAACAGGAAGATAATGTGGCAAAAAAAAAATTACAGAAAAATCTTATTACTGTAGCCAAGGGAGTGATGCATTAGAGAGATAAGTGATTGCATAAGTTGATACTTTGAGAATTATCAAAGATTTAAAACATCTTAAAATGTTTTAAAAATATCTCTTTCGTGGTTGGAAAATATTTAGAGCTGTAAAAATATTTCCAAACCCCCAGGAGGGGCATACCCAAATTTCAAACCCAGGTGACATTTTTGAAACACAGAACATGAAAGTAGTCCTTTTAAAAGGAAATAGAATGCCTTTCATGTTTCTCTCATAAAATTTCCATATGTTCTAGCAATAATGTGATACTGAATCCCTTGAAATGTGCAGGGGTTTAAGACTAAAGCTGACACATCATTCAGAGTTTTAAACAAACACAGAACTTTGTAAAACAATATTGTGATGGTTAATTTTCAGTCTCTCAGTCGTAGGGACAGGGCTTCTGCTGGCCAAGGCTGGACACTTGTATGAACTTGCCCACTCTGAGTCCTGCATTGGTCCACTCGCTGACCCACAAACACTGGAGAGGAAGAAACTTAGATGGCCTTGACCACTCCCTTAAATGTACGGTGGCCTCTGTACAAGTGATTTCAGACTTTAAACCCAAGAGCTGGGGTCCCATAGGAACATGGCTCCAAATCAGGCTTTTAAAATCTGGTTTTAGAATATGAAGTGTTGCTGCCTTGTCTTTGTAGTTTTGGTTATTGGGCAGTTGTGTGTTAAGAAAGTGGAAGTGGAAATCAGGAGTGGACATACATGGGACATTCAAAAGCTATGGAGGAACACCACACAATCCTTGTTAGGCAGGATGTCCTTTGGACAAACAGTTATTCTTGAACTGCTCAAATTCTCCTACTTCCAGAAACAAGGAGAACATCTATGGAAAACAGTGGGGGTGAGCTTACAGAGATAGAAGCCATCCTGTGTAGTGTTAAGATTTCCTACAGGGTGGATGTGGTCACATGGACCCACCCCCTCCCCCTGATAGCTTCATCTTCTCCCCCAGATTGTTCAGCTTCCAACTCAGAAAGAAATGGGACACATCTTGGAGCCCTAGATCTTTAGCCAATAACTATGTTCACAGATGCTGAGCACTTGAGAGCCTGCCTATTTAGAAGCAAATCCCAGGTGGTAATGGCAGTCATCAGGGACAAGGCAGTCCAATTATATCAAGTAGGCTTTTTGGTTAGGCAACCAAAGACACGAATCATATAAAATCATGGTTTATAGTTTGCAATATCATTTGCAAATATATAAACTGGGAGTTTACATGTGCCAGCAGTGAGCAAGGCCATCGTAGACCAAACGTGCAAGATCTCTAAGCTGACCTTTCCAAGACGTTGCCCTTGGACGTGGACAGGAAGCCTGGGCCATGCTTTTTATGAATGAGGTCTATATTCTGAAAACTAGCACAGTGCCTGGCCCAAAGCTAGTGTTCAATAAGTGTTCATGCAACTAAGTTGGGGAGCTTCCTAGCTGGCCTAGTGTGCTCGCTCTTCCTTCTGTACATCACTACCCTTGTCAATTTGATATGTGCATATGAGAAAAATGCAGGCTCCTCCATCTGACCTTGAATGTCTGAATTTTCTGAACATCATCTGCATACCTGTATGAGCACCTGTGATGAATAAGCCTGTGCTTGACCACAAGGAGCCAACTATATGGAACGTTAACCTGGCAATTGCAACACAGGGTGAAAAGGTCATGCATGAAGGGAGGGAAGGACTAGAGGGACAGGTGGCCTGGCTTCATTTCACCTACGTCAAGATCACAGGATCCAACCCTGCTGGCAATGATTTACCTTTAAAACATAGTGCTAAATATACAGGTAGGTGTTGTATTATTCTTTACCCCATGTTTGTGTCTTAAGTATCCATCATATATTTTTTAAGACATTGTTTTGCCTTCTTAACATTCTCAGCTATGTGTCTTACGCTTTCTCCTGCCTCCTTCTGCTGCGGGAAGAACACTTCTGATCCAAGCTGCCTCAGCCGCTGCCGGGTGGCGCCCTGCATTTTCTGTTTATGCCTTGTCTACTTTGGACCCACAAATACTCTTTCATGAAATGAAGAAAAACAACGGCTCAGGTGTCTTCTTCTCCCTTCTGACCTTGTCTGAAAAGACTGCTTTACAGCCTGGCTCTTTGTTTCTTAGAAGGACCGTGCCCTGTGAATCATTGAAGAAAGCTAGTAAGATATTTAGGGGGAAAAAAAGAAAAAGAAAAAGGACCATGCCCTTCAAGTTTAGAGTCACAGAACTGCACGCGCACTTTTAGACAACTGAAGGCAGGGAGGGTCAGACTTCCCACCCAACAGACTAGAGTGGGGGAAGGAGGGTGGGGGGAGTCCTGGCATGATAGTCAGGCTTGTCCAGACTGAAAACCGCTTTGTGGTGTGTCTGAGTTTTGTTCAGTGTTTCGGGGAGTGAGGAGGAGACTGGTTAATCTACCTTCCTTTGGAGGTCCTTTCATTTCCTGGTGAGTATCTGGGTCATTTGCATCTCTGTATCTTTCCCTCTGAGGTGCAGCCAACCACCTACACGGGCTCACCAGTGATCACAGGACAATGCTGGGCCAGAGAGCTTAGTCTCTGGTGCTTCATGCCCAGTAATTTCTCGTGCCGTTCGGCTTCAGCATCATATCAGGCTGATATTTTCAGGGGCCAGTCTACAACAGTGATAAAGGTTTTGGGTCTTTCTCTGCTTCTAACAGCTCCAAGCTGAGCATACCCCAAGATGCCATCTAGATGGCTTCTCCTTTAAGGCTTGTCTTCATCTGCTCAGGCTGCCATAACAAAGTACCATAAAGTGGGTGGCTTAAAACAACAGAAATTTGTTTTTCACAGATCTGGAGGCTGAAAAGTGCCACATCAAGGTGCAGGCAGATTTTGTTCCTGGTGAAAGCTCTCTTCCTGCTTTGCAGATGCCTGTCTACCGTGTCCTCAAACGGCAGAGAGAGACAGCAAGCTCTTTGGTGTCTCTCCTAGGAAGGGCACTAATCCCATCACGGGAGTCCCACCCTCATGACTGAATCCAACACTAATTACCTCCCAAAATCTCCATCTCAAATATCATCACATTTGGGAGTTAGGGCTTCAACATAGGAATTTTCCAGGGACCCGGTCCAACCCAAGCAAGGCTCACATCACCTTAGAACTTTACTATTTAACTTTGCGGGCCTTCACTTGTAAACTCAGTCATTCACAGCTGACACATTTGTTTTGCTCTCTCTCCATAGCTGTGACCCTCTGGAGGAAGGAGCCAGGCCTTCCCTTGCTTGGTGCAGTTGCTGTGTAAGGCGATGATGGAGGTAATGCGAGCAGTTCCAGAATTAGCCTTGGCTTTTGCTCCTGCTCCCTGATAACCCCTGCTGTGTGGACGCCTTTGTGCTGGGACAGTGCTCTCGAAAATCATTTCAGCCACAGAGACTTCTGTTCAAATGGAACATGGTACCCATGAGCCAGGTGACCTGTTGTCTTAGCGCAGGATGCAAATACAGTAACAATCATTATTTTTCTAATTTCTCATGCCGTCACCTCACATATTAACCAAAAAAAAAAAAAATCAGCATATTTCTCATGAAACCTCCTTTTCAAAAAAAAAAAATGCGTGCATACACATGCACATCCCACTATGTTTCCCAGGAAGCCCATGGGTAACCACCCAAGATTGTGACCTGGTCACTTGCTGGCCCTCAACATTACTGTTGCATGCAGATCTTAAAGAATACAGCACACACTTACTCACTGTTGCCAGGAGCCTTTGAAGCCAAGGACAGATCTCTCCACTGACTAACCAGGGTTTCAGGACAAGAGGATCCCCTCAGCTAAGGACACCTTCCCAGCTGGGCTCCTGCAGCCACTGTTCTGACTGCTCTGTTCCAAACACAGCTGGCCCCCATGCCTGCTGCAGAGACAACTTGCAAGGCCCCAGGACTGACATCCTCTCCCTACCCAGGGCTCCACCCAAGGGTTCAGGCAGTTTTTCCTTTTAAGCCTACAAAACATGAGAGGTAGCTGCCCTTGTCCCATAGGACAGGAGTTCTATGACTCCACAACGATGGAGTAAGGGAAGATTCGCACAGATGAGTCTGTGATGAGGCCTCCCACCACATCAGAAAGCCTGGGGAGCACAAAAAATTAAATCCAGGTGTCTGGGAGTAGCTGAGGGGGCTCGCAGGAGCCCCAGGACTTTCTGGAGCAGAGTTTGACATCTACTGGCCTAGCTGATGTTCGTGTTTACTGAGCTGCTTCAAGACGAGGTCTCCTGAAGCCCCATCTCAGTCCCTCAGGCCTTGGGAAGTGACAAGTGTCGTGGTTCCTGAAGTGTGTACCCAGACCCCACCTGCAGGCTCGCTTGCTGACCTCTGGGACTTGTCCTTGGCCTAAGGAAGCTGCCTTACCTGAGGTCATGCTCTTTCCCAGAGGGAGTAAGCATCTTAAAAATAGTCAGTGTGGAGGTACAAGGTCCTGGTCCCTCACCTTGACTTGAAACATCTCTAAAGGGTATCCCAGCCCAAGTTCCCTGGGGGGATGGTCTGGGGCCTCTGATGCCCAATCCTGCTTTCACTCCCCATGGACATTGATCCCTAGAACTATGCCTCAAAACCTCCACAAAAATCTCAGCATCTCAGCATCTATTTCCAGAGATCTTGACCTGTGACAACTACTACTTCTAGAACTTACAGAACTACTACTTATAGAATGTACTCAATCAGGAACCCTACATCTATGGAACAACACAGTGACTGCCACATTGTCCCAACCACAGACACCAGATTAATACAATGGAACTAGACTTATTTCTGGTCAGTGAAGCCATGATGTGAAGAAAACATGCTTGAACCAAATTTGAAGACATTTGTAATTTGAGATAGGAAGAGCTTTCTGGACTGAGGTGGTTAAAGATGGCAGGTTGAACCCACATATTTTATCTCTTCCTCTTCCAGATATCCTCCAAAAATTATAGGAAAGAAATAAGCAACATATAAATGCAAAATTAATGAAGAGAATCACTAACAGACAAGACATTCCAGCAGAACGCTGGGGGAAGGAAAGAGACAGGGAGGTGTGGCAAGCGCAGGTTGGCCTGGTTTCAAGGGAGAATGGCGGATGAGCGAGGCCAGTGAGCCTGGCCAACCCTGAGGTTCAAGTGTGGACCCAGCCAGCGCTGGAGCAGGTGTGAGACAGGGGGCTGAGCACCGGAGACGGTCTCAAGGTTGTGAATAGGTCTGTTGACCCTGCTACCCCTTTCCCTTACACATCTCCAGAGCTATTTAAGTTAGTCTTTAACCCTCTGCGTATATTCCAGTTTAATGACAATGAAGTGACATTTTAAGTAGAGAAAGATGACTATTTTGAAGAGAATCACTTTTCACTCCTCCATGTACCCCATTTGGTCAGACAAGATCTCACACAGGCCATATGAAAGATGGCTGCCGCTGGGCAGGTAAGCATGGGGTTCAATCAACTGCTGGGTTCTCCCTTCCCTCCTGGGAGATGCCTCAGACAGCTCTGTGGGAACCCCAGGGCTCCAGGGACAGGAGTTTGAAAACCACTGGTAAACTATGGGAGAAGAGAACTAATCTGCTTTCAAGCAGTTGTGTCCCTCTCAGGGGAAGGTGGGTTACTATTTCCCGACCCCTGGAGGGGTCCTGGGCATGGGGTTAGCTGGACTTGAGTTTCAGGGTGCCTCTAATCATCAGAGGTATCAGGGACCCAAGTTAAAAAAGAAAAGCACATTCTAGAACAATTCATGGGCATGGAGGCCCTTGAGATTCTTACGGGGTTTGTCACATTTGGGAGCATTCTTCTAAACCTGCCAAAGACAATCTCAAGTTTCAGGCAGAAACACTCAAAACGCTTCAGGATACCACTCATGGGATTTTCTGTTCTCGGCATCCTGTGACTCTATCAGTGCTGCAGCAGAGGAGGAGCTGGGGACAAGACACATGGGAAGGAAGGGGTTTAAAGAGGAGTCCTCCATGGTGATCAGGAGACAGAGGATTTAGTATGAGCCAATTCACAGATGGTCTGGGATGATTTGGAACATACTCAATCAGGAAAATTGGGGGAGCTGAGAACAGCATGTCTGTATCTCATCCCAGGGACGGTGTGGGAAAACAAGCGGAGTCCCCACCGAGTGTGCGATCCATCTGCCTCCCAGGCAGCAGTGGAGAGATGACTTAAAGGAACATATGAAAAATTGAGACTGGAGATGCCCCTGATATTCAGGAAGCAGAGAAATCCATTCCGTTGGTGGAGTTAATGGTGGCAATGTTACACATTTCTTTTTCATAACATTATTCTAAACAGACTATAAAAGTTTGATTAAAAAAAAACTAAAAAGTGATCTTTTATAAATAAGAGGAATTGGTGAGTGAGAGCACTGATTGTGGTGACATTTCAGTTTCTGCTGGTACTTTAGGGTCCCTGCCTCCCCCATCCCTGTGCTGGGCATAGGGATGAATTTTATGTAGTTTTCATGGCTCCCTGCAAGGTAGGCCTTTCTAGCAGATGGTCTCCTTATTTTATAGCAGGGAGAAGACTTCCAGAGACTGGGGGTCTTTGCTAGTAAATGACAGCAGCAGACTTTGAAGCAGACATTGAGGGCCCCACTCCTGCTTCATCCAGAGCCCAGTACCTTGTTCTCCAGAAGTGTGCTTCAGTACTTGGCCAATCTATGTTTTAACAAGCCCTTCAGGCCATTCAGATGTTCACCCAATTCTGAGAATCTACCCCACCTCAGAACAATTCAGGACTCAGTGGGATGAAGGAGGTGTGGCTTTGGAGTGAGGGAGGTGTGGCTTTGTTAAAGGTTCACCAGATTCTAACAATTCTAACGTGTGGTTAAGGTTGAGCCCGTCCTGATAGACATACAATTAAGGAAAATAGTCAGGCTTAAGAGACCAGGAAGAGGAGAAATGGAGAGAAGCAGAGTAAAACAGGAAATTGTTTTGAAATGTCCCCTGGATTTTGTTTTAATCTGGTGTGGTAAGATGACAGACACGGAGACAATGCCTTGAAAGGAGAGTCATCACTCATAGTTCCTGAGAGGGTGGGGGCATGCCTGCCTCACAAGGCCACAAGGGGAAGTACCAGGGTGGGTCTGGGAGGCAGAGGCAGTGAGGGGAAGGCATGGGCCAGGGCCTTTGTTGTGGTTTTCCTGGTAAGAAATCGGTGATGCAGTGTTGGTATGCTGAGTAAACTCAGGAAGGAATAGCTTGAATAATTTCAGTGGGATCTGGCCACAGGGGTGGTCCCCGGTTGTCCGGCACCTGGCTCTGGGGTACGTTAGAGGAAGGGGTATATTGTCAGGGTGTGTGACAGTTTGTAAAGGAGGTGATTGGGGGTCTGGGCTCTGGACTGGTTAGTTTGCATATCAAAGGCATGCTCCCCGGCTAATTGTTTGCTATCTCTAGGAAGTAGCTAACCCTTTGAGGGGCAGTCCCTCTCCAGGCCCACAAGGCCCTTGAGATGTCAAAACATCATAAAGTAGAAAAACATTAAAAACATAGTTAACACGGAAGTCAAGTCAGACAGACTCAGGCTTGCTACTTGCCAGCTGTGTTGACCTGACTTCTCTCAGTGTCAGTTTCCTCCTCTCTAAGATGGAGATACTACATGTATCCCATAGGGTTTTGGGGAAATTATGAGATGATGGGTTGGCTCCACTGGCAAGCATTTAGTCCACGACAGCTATAATAAAGACGAGCAATAAAGCAATGGGCTTAGGACTTGAGTGGACGTAAAGACAATGAGTCAAACACAACTTGTACTTTTGAGTTTCAAAACACGACAGAGCCACTGACAGAGGTGGGGTGCAGACAGCATGGCTGGCTGAGCAAAGTACAGATTTGTACACGTGGCATTGACATCCAAGGGCAGTCATCTTGGCCCAGAGCTGCAAGGTGTGATCTGGAGGTGTGAACTTGGAGGATGGGTCATCTCTGAGAGAGACTGCACGGAAGGAGCAGTGAAGGTCCAGCCTCAGGGGCCGGGGGAAGGGAGATCATGAGTGCCTGGGATGGTTGTTTATGAAGACCAGATGGTTGTTTATGAGAAGGGGGCTTTTGGAAGGTGAGGAGAATAAAGCCCTAACTAGCGAGGTTGTATCACTTTGTTCTCTAAGCGTCTTCGTAATAAAACTAAGATCATCCTCTTCTTCCTCTTCTCAATCCATCTGGCTGATCTACTCAAGGTGGATATATCTCTTGCACATCTTTGTATGTATGCGGCCAACATAATGCATAATTCAAGAAATGACTTTTAACTGAATTAGGTTGACATTCTGAGATAATTTAGGCATCATTCTACTTCGAAAAGGGATTTAAATTGAGGGGCAACATTAAAGATAGCTCTTTCCCTCTTCATTTGCATGTGTGTGCATGTGTGCATGGGTGAGGGGGGTGGGGGTTACAGCTTTACTAGAACAGATGCAGGAGAAGCCATAGGACAAAATGCACAAGAAAGAAGGCATGGAGCCACCTTTCCCAGGAACACAGTCTGACAGAACACGCAGGCTCAACTTCTAGAGCTGGTGTGGCATCTCATTAACTTTGGGGCCTGGAGCGTGCTCCGTATGCCATCTTTCCTTTAAAAGATAGTCTCGGAATAAGCACAGCAAACTTAACACTGCTTCGGCCTGGTGATTAAGAACTGAAATTGTCTGAAGCCCTTGCTATTTGAAAAAAAAATATCTTCTTACTAAATGGATTTTATTGATTTTACTCTGTTTTTTTAAATTTTACCTACTTTTTTTTAATTTTAGAGAGGAAGCGAGCAGGGGAGAGGGGCAGAGGGAGAGAGAGAGAGAGAGAAAGAGAGAGAGAGAGAGAGAGAGAGAGAGAGAGACTTAAGCAGGCTCCATGCTCAGTGCAAACTGAGACGCAGGGCTCAATCCCATGACTCTAGGATCACGACCCAGCCAAAATCAAGAGTAGGAAGCTCAACCAACTGAGCCACCCAGGCACCCCTGCTGATTTTACTTTGGAGGAGTGTATTGGTGTCTTATGGTCGCTGTAACAAATCGCCACAAGCTTAGTGTTTAAGACAGCACAAATTTATTATCTTACACTTCTGTAGGTGAGAAGTCTGACACGGGTCTTACCTGGCTAAGAGAAAGGTGCTGGCAGCTCCTTCCAGGGGCTCCAGGGGAGAATCCATCCCTTGCCTTTTCCAGCTTCAAAAGACCACCCATGTTCCTTGGCTCATGGGCCCTTCCTCGAGCTTCAAAGCCCTTCTCATGCTGCCATCTCTCCAGCTAGGTGCTTTCCTTGCCATATCTCTCTCTGACACTTACCTCCTGCCTCTTGCTTTCCCTTATCAGGACTCTTGTGATTACATCAGACTCAGGCAGGGTCATCTCCCTATCTCAGTGTCTTTAACTTCATCACACCTCGAAGTCTCCTATGCCATGGAACATACAAATCCACAGGTTCTGGGAACAGGGACATAGATATCTTTGGGGGGTGGGAGTGGGCAAAGAATTAGTCTGCCTCCTCAGAAGGAGTAAGAGGTGAATGCACACACAAGCCCAGACTTACGGGGAAGTCTATACTTCTCTTGGGGTATGCAGAGAGATGCAAAGATGAGATCCTTGGAATTCCTGCCTGATATCATGAGAAGGTGGATAGACTGTGTTATTACTGGTGGTCCACTCTGGTGTAGAGTGGGGAGGGATCCCTGGGAGGGAAAGGACAGGTCAGTCACTCAGTGTGATAAAAACGTGGTGACTGTGGTCCGTGCACTCCTGCAGACAGGGGCACATGACGCTTTTCCAAGTCTGGGCAACCTTCCACGCATCTTATTAATCCAGGAGAGTCAGAAAAAGTCATTAGCTCAAAGATACTCCTCATAGAGCACTCAGCCTTTACATGGCACCTAAAGATTAAAGGTCAAAAAAGCATTGGAGCCCCCCGAAGAAGTGGTGACCCAGGTTCACAGCCTCATTTGGGAAAACCAAGGCTGAGGGAGGTGCCGTAAGCTTCCCAGAGCTGGTAAATGACTCTTTGGAGTGTGCTCAAGTTGAAACGGAAGGCCCACCAGGATGTAAGACTGGCAGATGTGGGCTTTTGGGGTGTAGACAAAGGTGTGGAAACCACTGTTTCAGTTAGAAGCAACCACCCAGAATAAGAAGAAATGTAATTCCACTTTTAGGCCATTGGTTTTTTTGTTTTGTTTGGGGGTGCCATGTATCCCAGGAAGAGGGGGCCGGCAGGCTTCTGTCAGTAGGGCGGGCCCTGGTTCTTCCTGAGGGAGGGCCAAATGGTATCAGGCATGTCCTTGTTCAGCTCTCTTGTGCCTGCAGGACACCCCCTGAGATGGGAGACCAAGGTTACGTGCACTCTCGGTGATGTCCTGCTCAGCCCCATATCCCCAGGCCAGTGTCCTCTTTACCCTGTGACTCTGCACCCAAACCACCATCATTCAACCTGCTTTCCTTTGGGGTCAGCTTTACCCTCTCTGGGTGGCACATTTAATGTTCAAGCTCTCTGGGGAAGAAAAATTAAAACCAACTATACTAAGTTAATTTGAAGCCCATGGCCCTGCCTGGAAAAGGAGATGTACACTTAGTCCCTGGAAGTGGGGAAGAAGGGCTAAAATCCAAGGAGGGTCCAGGAAACTCAGTTTCTGGAGGTCTTGCATCTGCCAGGGGCTGTGCTTTGCACACTCATTTGTTCCTGTCCACAACGCTCTTTTCCCAGGCATTATTATTCCCATTTTACAGATGAGAGAACTGAGGCTCATGAGGACCCCTGCACATGTTAGGCTTATTTCCAGCTTCTGTCCAAGCACCACGCTTGGCCTATGTGGGGAATAAACCCGAGTTCTGGGTCTTCTCAGAGAGTGTTCTGCAGTTCGTGTGTCAGAAAGATTCCTCTGGTCTCGCTCTGGGTCCCGGGACTGAATGCAGCTGGACTCATGGGGCTCATTAGATCTCAGGTTGGCTTGCTTTGGAACACTAAAAAAAAAAAATTCCCTCTTGTAGAAAATGCAAAATGAACCCGACTCGCGTATGTACCACGTGTGGTGTAAGTAAGCCCCTTTTGCTGTTTGAATGTGATTCAACTAAAGGATTAGAAGCCATCTTGGCAGCTTATGTTACCATCTCCAAATGCAAAACAGCAACAACAAAAAGATCCAGTGTTTACAACAAGGGATTTGTTATTTGACCATAAAGAAGAAAGGGATAATTCTTTTTTAATTCAGAATAATGGAAACTCAGGTATGGAAAACAGAGAAGAGGACATTCTAGACTAATTCCTTCTCCACATCTGCCCCCCTCCTACACACACAAAAGCAGGAACCCCTTCCAAACTATCTCTGACAAGCGGCCTTCAGCCCCTTCCGTGACGGGAACAGGCCTCCCTCCTGAGGCAGCCAGCTCCACTTGGCCTGATGATAGAATAAGTCCCTGATTCATGTTTTAACACTCTTGTGAGAAACAGAATGGGGAGGTTTGATTCTTTACTGAGGTTCCTGAGGTTCGTCCTCAGGAATGGAGGCCCGTATTAGTCTACTGTGGCTGCTATAACAAATCCACACACAAACTTTTAACTTAAATTAACACAAGCCTACTAACTTACGGTGCTGCAGGTCTGAAGTCCAAAATGGGTTTCACTGGGCTAAAATTAAGGTGCCAGTCGAGCTATGTTTCTTCTGGAGGTTCTAGGAAAAAATATGTTCCTTTGCCTTTGCCAGCTTTTTGAGGCTACCTTCTGTCCTTGGCTCATGGCCCTTCCTCCCTCTTCAAACCCAGCAATGTAGCATCTTCAAATCTCTCTGGTGCTCTTGCCTCCTCCCCCCCCTTTCACTTGCAAGGACTCTGGGTTTCTATCAACCCCCTGCCCCCCCAGACAACCCAGGATAATCTCCCCATCTCAAAATCCTTAATCCCATCTGCAAAGTCCCTTTTGACCCATAAAGTAGCATATTCCCAGTTCCAGGGATTAGGACATAGGCATCTTTGGGGGCCACTGTTCAGTTTACCACAGAAGCTCAACCATCTGTGAGTTTGGAAGGCAAGTTGAAGGAACAGCAGGCAGAACTGGGGTAAGGAGATGAAGGACAGGTTTGCCGGCATAGAAACAGTGAGGCACCATCTCAGTGTCACAGAAAGAGGCAGAGCCTCAGCCTGGAGATGCTGGACGGTCTACTCCTCCAGGTGGAAAGGAACCCTAGGTCCAGAGCTCTCCACCTAATCCCAAATTTGGCATGGAAGCAATATAGACTCCCTTCAAAAGATGCCAGATGTCAACAGGGGCCAATATGGACTGGAGAACAGCAATCCCCTCCAAAAGTTCCAGGGCATGATTTCAAATGCTGGCGAGGTAGCCCCAATTCTGACTGGAATTGAAGTTTCTCTGCATCCTGGAAAATGGGGCTCGGGCAGGGTTTTCATATGATCTAGAAAAATTCAATAGTGTGCCATTTCTTTGCCAGACTGTAGAGATCCTCAGTTTACAATTGTGCCTCATTCATGATCCTTCCTATAGTATTAGAATTGCCCTTGATTGAACAATTAAGAATCTGCCTGAGAGTTTCTTTCCCTGACAGGAATGGAGAGACCCACCTCCAGGCCTACCTTCTCACAAGATCCCCACTATCATCCCTAGCCAGGGGGACATCTCCCCCTATTCCCAAAGCATTTACTGATTTGACCTTTTATTTGGTACTTGACGTATATATTCTTGTACTATAGTCACCTTTTATGGGCACACACTCAACGTCCTGACCTTGCCAAGCTGACTGTAGACCTCTGGAACAGCAAGTCTACATGCTGTTCACCTTTAGCCCCCCCCCCCCCCCCCCCCAGCGCCTGATACCACAGCCAACATGCTAGGTTCTGGAAAGATACTTATTGACAATTTATTGATTCCCAAAGGAATCAAGCTCAAAAGGTGAGCTCAAAAGGACTGCATCTGGAAAGTGCATTCACCTACAATGTGATAAAATCTAGAAGCCTCCTGGGATTGATGGAGCTGGTTTTCCCATCTTCTGTCTCCTTTACACTTTTCCCGTCACTCTAAATTTCCACCGTATCGTTCATTCTCAGTGTAGCTGCTGGGGTTGTTTTTCTGAAAAGCAAAGCTCTTCCCTCCTAAAAGTATGGCTTGGCTTGGCTTACCCAGTATGGCTTACCCAACTTGTTCCTACTTGTTCCTCTAGCCTCAGCTTTAAACTACTGCTTTTCCTAATAAGAGCTAATAAGCTCTCAGGTGATACGGTGTTGCTAGTTTAAGACACATTCTCAGTAGCCAAGGTCCACCAACTAAACACAAACAGAGTGCATTTTCCTGTCAGTTTTTTAAAAGCTTATTTATTTATTTTGAGAGATAGAGGCGGGGGGTGGGGTGGTGTGCAGAGAGAGAGGGAGAGAGAATCTCAAGCAGGCTCCAAGCTGTCAGTGCAGAGCCCAATGCGGGGCTCGATCTCATGACAGTAAATCATGGCCTGAGCCAAAATCAAGAGTTGAACACATAACTGACTGAGCCACCCCAGGCGCCTCTCTTGTCATTTGTTTATACATAAACCTCTTCCACCAGGATGAGTGATCCCAGAGGCAGAAGCTTGGGTTTCCTAAAGCACTCAGACAATATTTACAAAGGACACAATGAATCCCAGCGTCCCTAATGTTTAACTCGGTGCCTAAAACACAGCAGGTGCTTGTTAGATGTTTATTAAATGAATGAATAGACAGACTCACTAGGATTTTAGGAACATATGCCTTCAGAACAGTTGGGTTAACTTTGTCATCACTTTGCAAATGAAAATAGATGGGCGTGCCCTTCCGTGTGATAATATAAACCCAATTTCCCATTTCAACAACAAGAAAGCCAATTATTGAACTAAAGAAATGTGGGATATATACATATATTTTTGCCATCATTTACATTAGAAGTAATAATAGAGGTCTTGCTTTCTTCACCAAAGTTAGGGCATTATTGAAAGAAAAGGGCAGTAGTCCTTGCTTTCCGGAACCTTCTCTTCTCCTCCAGCTACTGTCCAATGCTCTTAGCATTGTTGATAGAAAGCAGAGGTTAGCCTCTCTGAGGTTGTTGAGGTTTCACTGTCAACAAATGAAGCTGAAGATGGCCAGATTGATGTGCATATTTATGTGTCCTTGCCATCAATTGGTATTTTATACTTAAAAAAAAAACCACAAATGCCAAACATATGCACTAAAAATGTATGGAAATTACCCACAATCCCATTTGAAGGCCATATTGCCTGGCCCTAAAATATTCAAATAATAGGACTATGCTTCTTTCAGTCCATGAACAGGAATGTCTACCGTTGGGCAGAAGGAGGCAAAATGGGACAGGCACCTTCCCACCCACCCTCTTTCAGGATGTGTATCAGTCAAGACTCTTTGGCCAAAATCGACAGAAACTCACGCTGGCTAACTGAAACAGAAGAGCAATCTAACAGAAGGAGGGGAGGTAGCTCATGGTCTGGGAAGAGGCTAAACAGACGTGTGGGGCTCCACAGTGTAGGAACCAAAGGACCATCTCCTGTAGGTGCCACCATCTACATGAATCCAGTTCAGCCATTTTCCACGTATCACTCAACTCAAGATTCACATGCCCGGAGAGGAGGCTCTTATTGGTTTGGCTTGGATGGCATGTCTATCCATTGGTCATAAAAGAACAGGATCATTAACTGAAACATCAAGAATGCTCATGATGGAGGAAGGGGAGTTTCTCAAGAAAAACTAAGCAATGTTACCAGGAAAGAAAAGGAATAGGGGGTAAACCAACAAATAGCTGCTATTAAGCAACAGTGCATTAAAATACAATCAGTCCTGGGGGCGCCTGGGTGGCTCAGTCGGTTAAGCCTCCTACTCTTGGTTTCAGGTCAGAACATGATCTCACAGTTCGCGAATCAAGTCCCACATTGGGCTCTGCGCTGCGGAGCCTGCCTGGGATTGTCTCTCGGTCTCTTTCTCTGCCCCTCCCCAAATAGTTTGTGCGCCTGGGTGTGCGTGTGTGTGTGTGTGTGTGTGTGTGTACGCATATGCTCTCTCTCTCTCTCAAAATAAATAAACTTAAAAAAATAAAATAAAATAAAAAGTAAAATAAAATCAGTCCTTGCTATTCATGGATTCTGTATTTGTGAATTTGCCCATTTGCTGAAATGTATCTGCAGTCACCAAATCACTCCTCCGGGTGCTTTCACGATCCTTCATAGACACGTGCAGGGTGTGGGGGATTTGAGTTGACCAGTGTGCACATTCCCAGCTGAGGTGGAACAAGGCAATAGTCTGCATTCTCCTTTTAGCCATCATGTTCTAAAAAAGGGTCCTCTTCCCAGTCTATTTACTACTGCCCAATTTTTTATATCTTTCTGCTTTTGTTGGTGACTTCCTGTTTAAAATGGCTCCATGGGCAGTGCTGAAGTGACATCTGTGTTCCTAAGCACAGGAAGGCTGTGAGGTGCCTTATGAAGAACATAGGTGTGTTAGATGAGCTTCAGGCATGAGTTACAGTGCTGTTGGCCATGAGTTCAATGTCAAGGAATCAATAATACGTATTAAATAAGGCACCTTTAATAAGAAATGCACAAAAATCAAGTTTATGTACTCATCTGTTGATCAGAAGCTTGCAGAAATCTAATTCTGTATTTCTCCTACGACCAGTCGTTCAGGATTCTCAGATTCAGTGTTTGAGGTGACTTTACAGACTATAACTACAATTGGCCCTTGAACAATACTGGTTTGAACTACCTGGGTCCACTTATGCACAGGTATTTATACAATATGGTACTGCAAATGTATTTTCTCCTTCTTATGATTTCCTTAATATTTTCTTTTCTCTGGCATACTTTATGGTAAGAATACAGTATATAATACGTATACAAAATATGTGGTAATCCACTGCTAATCTTATTGGTAAGGCTCCTGATCACCAGTAGGCTATTCGTAGCTAATTTTGGGGGGGAGTCAAAATTTCTACATGGATTTTTTTAAGGTTCTTTATTTATTTTCAGAGAGTAAGCAAGAGAGAGAGAGAGAGATCGAGAGTGCATGAGCATGAGCAGGGGAGAGGCTGAGGGACAGGGAGAGACAGAATCCCAGGCAGGATCCATGCCATCAATGCAGAGCCTGACACAGGGCTCAAACCCACAAGCCATGAGGTCATGATGTGAGCCGAGATTCGGAGGCTTAACTGCCTGGGCCGCCCCTACACCCCTCTATGTGGATTTTTGACTGTGTGTGGGTCAGTGGCCCTAACCCCTGCGTTGTTCAAGGGTCTACCGTACAGTAAATAACAAGGTTAGACTGTATGTATATAGTCTAGATACTTGGTCTTTAGGCTTGTTTTTTTTTGGGGGGGGGATCTTTAGACTTCTGATTTTTACATTACACATCTCTCCGATTTCTCTTCTTACTTCATTTCACTTCAAACTAACGATTTTCTCCCGATTCTTACGTAGTTATGAACTGATTGCCATTTAATTATGTGCCGTGTCAACATCTTGGGTCTTCTCACCCCAGTGTGGGGAAGGGAAGGAAAGGCCGGGGAGACGGGCAGAGTCTCCCTGAAAGAGATATCAAAGCCTTCCTATCAGGTTGAAAAGATGACAATCTTTTTCCCATTTAAGGAAAGCAATCAGCTCAGCTCACACAAATGCTGCATTTCCCTTGCAAATGAGCTTCATTACCAGCTTGTTTTATGACTTTTCTCTTAGCTAGAGTGAACTTGTTTCTTATGGCGCTGTGTCCTAGCAGAAAATTGTCTCAGCCCTGAATTATGTTCTCATCCATAATCACATTTAATTATGAAGTTTGCCATGAGGCTCTGTGTGAGTACACTGGAAGGAGCTATCTGGTCCAGTGAGATTTCTCTCAGCTAAATACAGACCCTGGACTGGCAGAAAATATTCTTTTAACAGATTTTATCTTTAACATTGAACCTATTAATGCCAGGCTTATAGTCATTAAGAAACATTACCAAGTGGCTTGGCTCACACTCAAATCAAAACTGGAGTCCGAAAGTTCTGAGTCCGTATAATTATCTTCCTAATGGAGGATCTTCCTATCTCCATGTGACTTGATTGATAATACTCCTCTCTGGACACACACCATTTTACAAAATAGCTCATTTGCTTAAGGGAATTTTTCCTGCAATTGTGTTGATAGAAAATTTGTTTTAAATTATAATATCTTCAAAGGTCAAGGTACCTCATTCTTTAGACAGTCAATGGAAAACTAGGTAATGAGAAATTGTTAATAGTTTACAAAATTAAAAAATAGAGATAGTAAACATAATAATAAGACTGAACTCATCAGTAAGGAAGTAACATGTAAATTTAAACAAGTTACAGTTGTTCACATATTGATAAATACTGTTTATTAAATAATAGCATAGTGAGCGAGGTGGCTCATTCAGCTAAGTGTCTGACTCTTGGTTTTGGCTCAGGTCATGATCTCACAGCTTTGTGGGTTCAAGCCCTGCATCAGGCTCTGCACTGGCAGCGCAGAGCCTGCTTGGGATTCTCTCTCTTCTATCTCAGCCCCTCCCCCACTTGCACTGTCTCTGTCTCTCTTAAAGTAAATAAACTAGGGGAGCCTGGGTGGCTCAGTCGGTCGGTTAAGCATCCAACTTCGGCTCAGGTCATGATCTCACAGTGTGTGAGTTTGAGCCCCGCGTCGGGCTCTGTGCTGACAGCTCAGAGCCTGGAGCCTGTTTCAGATTCTGTGTCTCCCTGTCTCTCTGCCTCTCCCCTGCTCATGCTCTGTCTCTCTCTGTCTCAAAAATGAAAAAACATTAAAAAAAAATTTTAAAAAAAGTAAATAAACTAAAAAAAAATAATAGTAATAATAGCAAACCAGTGTTTTTGGACGTGCCAGCAAAAGGCACACTCAGAAGTTGCTCAGTAGTGAATAAATGGGTATGTCCTCATGAAGAGGAATTTGGCAGGTAGAGTAAGCACTTTGAGTAAAGTATGTCTTCGTAAATTTATCCTAAGAACTAGATATCAGCCCCTCTGTTAAAGGATATTCAAGGTACAATGATATTCAGTGCAGCATTGTTTATATAGCGAAAAATTGGGAACACACTCCATATCCAGTAATAAGGGAAAAGTGAATAAGTTTTGATCTCTTCTTAGGGTAGAGTGTTATGCATCTATTAAAGTTGTGGTTTTGGGTAATGGGCAAAGTTAATTAAAACCACAGTTTTAGGGGGGGAGCCAAGATGGCAAACAGCATGGAAGTTTTTTGTGTGTCTCACATCCATGAAATGTAGCCAGACCAACACTAAACCATCCTGCACACCTAGAAAACTGATTTGAGGATTAACACAACAATCTGCACAACTTGAACCACAGAAAACCACAGTTTTAATATAATACATATTAATATTTAATATAATATAGTAATGTAAATAATATGACATATAATTACATTATAATAACATAAATTAATATATAAATAATATAAATATAATATAATATGTTTATAATTATATATATTTATAACATAAAATAAATATATAAATAAATTATACAATATATCATATAATTATATAAATTAATATATAAATAAATAATATAAATATACTAATATAAAATTAGTTAATAAATAATATAATATAATATAATATAATATAATATAATATAAAATGTAATATTTTACACCCATCAGACTGGTAAAAATCCAAAAGTCTGGCAATGAGACCATGAAGCAATATGAATCCTATGCACAATGGGCCATATCTAGAGCCCAACAATTCCACTCCAGGTATATTCCGTAGAGAAACTCTGGTCTGGCCAGGAACGGTGATAGCATCGGCGTTTATAACAGAACAAACACTGGAAACAGCAAACCCATCTGCTGGCAGGCCGGTGGATACGTTGCAATTCACCAGGTAGCAGTGGGGTTCCTGTCCACGTAGCAGTGGGCACAAGTCCACGTGGATGAATCTCCAAAGAGAGTATTATCTCCCCCAAATAACATGGGAAGACAAAAAGCAAAATGCAGAACAGTGCAGAAAAATCAGGCATCGTGTTTTTTCAGTTTAAAAGTATGGAAAACATTGTATCCTGCTTAAGAGTAGAAACATATGAGGGGAAGGTATAAAGAAGGGTACAGGATTGGAATCAACAGAATCTGCACGAGGGCTGCCTCTTGAGGGGGGAAATGAGTAAGAACTGGCAGAGGGGCACAGAGGCATTCGGCTGCATTCAAATATTTTCTTTGGCTGAGACACGGCTGCAGAGATGTTCTTCCTATCTTTCTGTGAATGGCAAATAAGCATGATTCTTTTATTTTAACCCCAGGATAGTTAAGACACCGTGTTATATTAGTTTCAGGTGTACAATATAGTGATTCAACACTTCCATACATCACCCTGTGCTCATCACAAACGCGCTCCTAAATAATGTATAATTTTTTTCAGGAATATGTGATGGTATGAGAAAATACAATTTCATACCCACTGAAAAAGGCAAATATGAAATTACATCGAATAGAATTTTGTATGTGTGTGCGTGTATACACACACACATAAACATAGCACGCACATGTGTGCACGTGCACACACACACACACACACGATGTCCATAATCATTACCTCTAAGTATCGGGACTGTGAGTCACGTTCATTTCTTTCACACATTTGTGTCTCTCAAAATTAAATATGCTACTTCCATCACCAGAAAAAAATCACTTTTATTGAGATGTTTTGAAAGTGACACTTGTATCCTATCGGGCCTCTGATTGGTGCGTGTTTTAATCACCATTTCAGATTAAGTTGCAAGCTTCCTGGGAGCCCTCAGTAAATGTCTGTTCCCGTAGAGCCAGGAGGCTGGAGGTGCATCTTCAGAAAGCTCTCAATTACAAAGTAATATTCCCCTTGGAGACCAAAAGGATCATAGCGTTCAGAATTGGTGATGGACCTCTGTTAGCGGCGATCAGTCCTGGGAAGGCCATTCACTGGGAGGGGGAACAAGCGTGTCAGCGGGAGGGAAGGGGTGCTGATTTCATTTATTTTAAATCCCCGCACGTGTCCCTGGGAAAGAAGGGGAGACGGTCTCGGAAAATGTGCTGGGACTGGATGAGTCGTTGGTACTCGACCAACTGAAGAAAACAATCCTCGTTTTTCTGACCTGGTTTCTGTTTTTCTTCAGAATTTCTTCTTCAAAAAGGCTTTCAAACAGGAGAGCATTTTAGAACAGAGAGGGGTAGCTCCAGGTCACAGGGTCACATGCTATTTGGGGTGAGAAAAGATCTAGCATCTCATGTCCTGAGCGTCATTTTGGGTCAAACGTGGGGAGTTTGGGGGAATGACACATAGAGGCCAGGGCTCGGAGAGATTAAGTGATATCTCTCCCATCTGCTTGTTCAGCACTAGAACCTTCCCGCAGAATTCTGTTTCAGAATATGTAGGCCATGCAAACAAGCAGAATAATAGGGTTCGGTTAGCTCTGCTTATAAACTGCCAAATATCTCCAGCGAGCTAAAAATGTACCATAAATAATTGAGTGAGCGCTACTTTGTTTTCAGATCCACTCTAGTGATATCTGAGAGTCATATCCTTGGAAAACTGACAGTATTTTCCTTTCATCTGTCTGGGTTCTTCCCCCTTCTCTATGACCTAAGGTCAGCTCGCGGCCAGGTTTACCCAGATAGAGGCTGCTAGGAGCCTGACAAGCCATCTCTTAGACTCACGTGGTGCCCAGGCCACCAGGGCAAGCCCGGCAAGCCCAAGAGCCCGGATCTGATCATCAACAGTTGACAAAGGGTAGGGACACCTGCGTGGCTCAGTCGGTTAAGCGTCCAACTTCAGTTCAGATCACGATCTTGTGGTTCATGGGTTGAGCCCCGTGTGGGGCTCTGGGCTGATAGCTCAGAGCCTGGAGCCTGCTTCAGATTCTGTGTCTCCCTCTCTCTCTCTCCCCCTCCCCCACTCATGCGCACTCTCTCTCTCTCTCTCTTAATGTTGGTGATGCTCTGAAGGTAATATGTGACCCTATGTTTATTTTTCAGCATTTCATTGAAGTATAACAAATACAGACAATTGCACAAATCATCGATATACAGCTCGATAAATTTTCACAAGGTGGCACTTAGGGTTTAAATGAGAATATACGCAGATGAGGCCATAGCTCGTCTTTCTTCTTTCTCTTCATGTAAAAATACAGATCCCTTAAAGTCGTGCCCAGAGAGCATGAGCGAGAGCAGAAAACAAAGCAAAACAGAGTACTGTGTTTGCAGCCTAGGAGGCTCAGTGCAGCCTGTATGAAAATATATCCATAAAGTTGCTCTCTGTAGAGTCCTGGCACTGAATGCCAAGCCAACTATGGCGGCCATTGCCTCCCAGCAGATCCCATTGCTCCTGGAGGCCAGCCATGGGCACCCTCCGCATCTCAGCTGCCCCCCTCCACTTCAGCTTTGGCTTAGAGACTGCTGCTGGACCTCCTTCCCTTGGGTAGAGCCAAATGACGGTGTGGCCTCTGATTCCTTGATGACAATCCTGGCGGGTGAGATGGTGAAGGCAATTATATATATATTTTTTATTCCCCAACTTGGGCTCTGGGTAAATGGAAGTGGTAAAAGGTAGGGGAGATGGGGAGGAAGCAGAGCCATCATGAATGCATGAAAGAAGGATCGTTGTAAGCCAGCCCTCAGAATGTCCTGGAGGCCACTGAGACATGATTTTACCTTACCTTGAAATGTTGTCTGTAGGAGATACTGGGAGTGTGCCACCTTTATCCCCTGCATCCCGGCTCCCCAAAGGCCTTCCCTAGCCCCTGCCAGAAGGGCTGCCCTCAGGTGCCCACTCTTCATAAAGGCCTGGCAGTGTGAGGGCACATAAACATTGGAGCTTTCTTATCCTCTGATCAGGGCAACTCTGTGGTGTGACCCTCACTGTCCAGAGCTCCCTGTGGACCCGAGTCAACATTCGCCTCCACGGGGTCTTGGGGAGAATACTGTAGCTTTGTTTGGCTTTCTTCCCTCTCCCCTTCCATTCCTCAACAAGGGGGCTTTCCCGAGAATGCTAAAATATCCCTTTGAAGTCTCTCTCATGGCCTGCTTCTGCAGAACCCAAACTAAGACAGTACCATTTTGGCTCTCATAAAAAGTTTGTAATGCTTCATCTTGACTCATGAAGCTCAGAAAAGAAACATATTCTTATTTACTGCGGGATGGCGCATGATCTCTAGCCACAGTTAACCTAAGGAATACTGCTAGTTTTACTTTCTTGATGATTTTCGTAAAAATGCTACTTCGAGGCAAAACGACAAGATGTGTGATTTAGAAAGAAGGGGGGAAGTGTATTACCTGTATAATCATTTTAACCAAATTGTTTTCTGAGGGGTAACTCATGGGCCCCTCGAAACTGAAGAAAGAATTTGCTTTCTCTGTCATCTCAATTAGCTCACTGAGAATGGACCCACCATTGATGGATGAAGTGAGGTAAGAGGTGTTTACCAGAAGGTTCATCTCTGGCTACAGAGTGGTGGGTCTGCCCTCCTAGTGGCTCCTGGCCAAACCCTGCCTCTCTAGCCCCCATGATAATCGAGTGGATTCATTCTCCTGCCCACCACTGCTCTTTACTCATAGTTCAGGGATATACCCACTCTGTTAGCTAGAAAAAGGGAGATATAGCAGAGTGGACACGGCCCTTCACTCCATACCTGTAGCTTAATAAGCAACGGAAGTTTATTTCCTTATCGTAAAAAGTCCACTCAACAGTGGTGTGGGGCTGGGGTCCATGTAATTATCCAGGGATTCAGGCTAACGAAGACCCTGCCACCTTCAGCACAAAGCTTTCAAGTAGCTCGGGGTCTTGACAGTGGCTGATGGGGAGAAAGAGCTAGAGAGAGGCATACCAGTTGGCCTAGAAGTGATATACCTCACTTTGCTCATGCCATTGGCAAGAACTAGTCTAATGCCTCATTGCCTCCATTTATAACTGCGATCATGTTTTTACCATTTCGAACCTAGAGCGAAGGGGCAGGTGTAGGGGAAGCCAAGATTTCAGAGGCCAATAAAATGTGCTTTGCTAAGCAAACAGTAACTGCCATCATGATTTTATGCTTGGACAGTTTCTGTTGAGTATTTGTACGTAAGCTTTGCGATGTTAGTACTTGTAGCAAATTCCCTGTCAATGTTTTTCTTCAGAGTGCATGTGACACATTCCCTGATATCTGCTAAAAGTTGATTTTTCGTGGAGCAAACCATCTGGGAAGGTAACATGCCATGAAAAACTGCATCCCTAGCACTCACACTTACTGCTTGGAGGTGAGTGTTCTGCCTAATCGTGGAAGTGGCCTGGGAGCGTTGCTATGTCACTGAAAACATGTTACGCTAAGTATCTCTTTTGCTTTTTGTTTTATGGGGTGCCTGGGTAGCTCAGTTGTTAAAGCATTCGACTTTGGCTCAGATCATGATCTCTCAGGCCCTGCATCGGGCTCTGTGCTGACAGCTCAGCGCCTGGAGCCTGCTTCATTTTCTGGGTCTCCCTTTCCCTCTGCTCCTCTCCCACTCTCTCTCTCTCTCTCTTTCTCAAAAATAAATAAACATTATAAATATGTCCCTGGTTGACAACGCAACAAAGGATTTCCTTCAGTACCTCCAAGTGATTTTTTCCTCATCCTCTTCACGCCACTTATTTTTTTTTTACTATTTTTTTCTCCTGTCAATCCTACTCATGATCTGGATCACAAGTTGTCGTCATTTCAAAAGTACGTGGACTTAGTAACCTTACAATCCCGAATATGGACAGCCGGTGCCTCTTTCAAACACCAAAATGCCATGGTGACTGGGCCGTTTCTTCACGGCCCCTTTCTGGGGGAAATATAATCAGTTGTCATTCCACAGACCGTCGCGGGGTCTCTGAGAAATAAGTTCATCTTCTAGAGGCATACTTTTTTCCCTTGCTATCCCCTGACTATCAGCCTTCGGATAATAATTGTTGTGATTTTTGTGATTAACATATATGGCGGTTCATCCATTTATTAATTTGCTTACTTATTCGTGCAACAGACCTTTGTGGGTGTGCTACGTGCCATTATTAGGCTTTGCTAATGGCTGCCAAAAATTGCAAGAGGTCTTGCTGGAGAATAGCTTTGGAGAGCTGATAGGAAAATAAAAGGGAGTGTGACTAAATCACCTTCTTAAAGCTTAGGGGTAAACCAGAGAGTTAAAGGGAGGAACGAAGAAATGAAGAATTCCTCTTCGAATGTCAAGTCCAGGGGACCCTGTTGGCCCATCTTCAGTCACCAGGCTGGCTGGACACATCAGCCCTCACCCCCCAACTCCCCTGTCAGCTTCGGGCTTGAAGACCCCTCTAGTATACCCAGACACATTTGGCTTTGCTAGATGAATCAGATGTGCCCCACAAGCAAGTTGTGTTTGTTCCCAAATCCATTCTTTTTTTTTTTAATTCTTTTTTTCAACGTTTTTTATTTATTTTTGGGACAGAGAGAGACAGAGCATGAACGGGGGAGGGGCAGAAAGAGAGGGAGACACAGAATCGGAAACAGGCTCCAGGCTCCGAGCCATCAGCCCAGAGCGTGACGCGGGGCTCGAACTCACGGACCGCGAGATCGTGACCTGGCTGAAGTCGGACGCTTAACCGACTGCGCCACCCAGGCGCCCCTCCCAAATCCATTCTTAACGTTGTAAAATTTGCTTGAATATTATCCAAGCCAAGGAAATGTGAGCACAAGAGAAAAGATAATGGTTGCTTGAACGCAGAGTAAGTTGAGAGCTTTGGAAAGAGTCGCTAACCTGAACCCTCCATGACCCATAATTAACGTACATTTACAAGCACAATATACTGCAAACAGACACAGTCCAGAGTTGTTTTTTAAAAGGCCAACCGTTAAAATCTTTTCAAAGGGGGTAAAGGTTAATGGCATTCAGAACCTATGCAAATGACAAGAAAAGCCAGTTCGTGAAAGAATCCTATGTGCATATCACGTAGAAAAATTTATCATCGGTAGTTGTCAAAGATACGCAAATTAAAACCAGAATTGATTGTTTCCTATAAAATTGGCAGATGAAAAATAAGACTCAGTGCTGCAGAGACGATGTGGGAAGGCCTTCTTGCTCCCTCTTGAAATGAGTTTGTACTGATGAAAGCTCCCTTAAAAGCATCAGTTCATAAGTATCAAGAGCCATAAAAAGACATTAATTCCTTTAAACTTAATGACCCTACTTCTAGTAACTTATTCTGAATAATCAGATATATGGCCAAAGATGGATACACAAAGACATTCCTCACAGGATTATTACAGCAAAAGATTTGAAGCCGCCCAAATATGCTATGTTAGGAGAAAGATGTGTGTGTGTATATATATATATATATATATATATATATATATGTGCATATATATGGAAATTACACAGCCATTGAACATCAGATACTCAAACAACAGTAAATGGTATGTGAAATTGCTTACTTTATAATTTGAAAAGAAAAAAGAAGCTCACAAACTTAGACATACAAAACGATATCTTTGGTATTTAAAAATTACCCTACATATTCATATCTATGATTTGAAAAACAAAGTAATAAGGAAATACACCAGAATGTTTAAGGATGTGGAGATTCTTTTTCTTCTTTTATATTTTTATTTACTTTTCTAATTTTCTGCAATGAAGATTCCATATATATATATATATAAATGTATATATATATATATATACATACGTATGTATATATATACATACATTTATATATATAACCATTTATAAGAAAATATTTTGTTCTCAAAAAAAGGTGCTAACAAGAAGCAGAAAAATATTTTGTTTTCAAAAAGGTGCTAACAAGAAGCAAAATATCACACACACACACACATACACACACACACACACACACACACACAGACGAGCATTCCAGCAACAGCTGGGTGATGTTTCCTAATCCAAGATACAGTCCTGGTAGTTTAAAATGACAGGTGTCAGCAAAAAGGCTCCTTTTGTGCTGGGAAGAACACTGAGTGGCTCTACTCTGGGTGACCACATGATTTCACAAGCATTTCCAAAGATGTTTTTCCAGATTAATTGCACTTTCTGTAAAGAAAAATACATCTGACTGGGATAATAGAACAACACATTGAAAACCAGTTATTGGATGGTTGAGTAATTTGATGCCATCCCATATATTACATTGGCATTGAGGCCTTATATTTCACCAGATTGCCCAGGTTGGACCCTCTAGGACTTGAGACTTTTCCTGGTAATGACACCACCACATCTGTGGCCACGATGATGTCAACTAGCAAACTAGGGTAAGATTTTGGCATGCTTCTCAAAAGTAAATCCAGCCTCAGGTTAATAGCAAAGATCTAGGATGATTTGTTTCTACTTAAATCCCGACAAACCCCCAAACAAGAAATTTACTAAAAAGTACAGATGGGTTTGAAAAATGTCTACGAATTCAGTAACTGCAAAACTTCGTCTGTGAATCTTGTAATTAATTTTGTTTCCAATTAAGCAACCCGGAAAGCAGCTGAGTGCTTTTCCAATCAACATCGTTCAATTACTCAGAGTTCCTTTGTTCAGATTATCCTAGTTTTCCCAAACTCCACAGTCTGATATATTTGGAATAATCTACATGCTACAGAATGACAAATGGGTAAATAGGATACAGATTCATCTTTAATTCAGAGTTCCAAAGACCAGAACTCTCACTCACCCACAGAGAAAATACATTGTTTTTAGATGTAAGGAACTACTAAAAATTGTCCTTTTTCTATTAAGTTAAAATACTATTCAAGCCACACAATATTCAGGAGTATAAAGCAATTCTTAGCAAAATTTCCTATTATGGAATAACCACCCTCTTAAATCAAATAATCAGTAGAAGCCAGTAAATTTGATTTGATCAAAAATTAAACTCGATGAAATAATGCCTGTTAACAGAACTGGGGAGGCAACTTGGCTTTTTTTTTCTAAAAAGGGCACGGGGGTTTTAGATATCCATATGTTTATTTGGAGCTAAAAATGGGTCACGGCTGCCAAAAAAAGCTAGTGAGATTTCAAGCTGTATTAATAAAAGTACACTGTCCGTTACGAGGGGGACAATAGTCCCATTGTTCGGCACACTTGCAGAGGACAGCCCATCTGGGGGACTGTGGCCAGCTCCACCAGTGAGGCCTGCCCGGCTAAGGACCGGCACGCTGGGCCGCCTGGAAAGCATGTCAAAGGATGAACAGATGGGCAGGCTGGAACAGGCTGACGGGAGGCAGGGTAGCATGCGGCATCCATGTTCCAACATCTGCAGAGTTATCACGGGAAAGGCGGATTCAACTAAATTTGTGGTTTCAAAAGGCCAAACTGAGAACCATAGGATGGGATTGACAAGGAGGAAGCCTTTTTGAGTCCCACCTCAGGGAGAAGAGCAGTGCTGTGCCCTCCCTGGGTGGCAGGGTGGGCAGTGACCAGGCTTCCATTCTGCAAATTTGCAAGTGCAGACTGGCAGAATTTTAGCGTTGGAAGGGACCTTTACAGGTCGCCCGAAACAATCTTCTCCCTTCACACACAGGGACAGCGAGGCCCGGGGGTGGTGACGAAATCACGCACAGGGCCTCACGGAGGTGGAGTGTGGAGGGGGGCCCTTTCCTGACTGTTAAGGAGGTGGCCTCACCTGACCACACGGCTCGACTGACTCATTTTCACTGGACATGGCCGTCCTCTGTATTTCCCACCTCACATGCCGATTGACAGGTGAGTTGAATGGGTGGCCCACAAATTCTGTTACATTTCCAATGTTTGCAGCACCTGATGGCTCGACCATACAGTGCAAGTGGAGGGAAATGGTACCAAGCCCTGGCACTGAAGAGTTCATCATCTGGTTAAAAAATTTTTAAAGGAGAAATTATATCCAGGCGGAAATAAGGCAGTGTATGAGCCAGATAGTTGGTGAGGATGCCCAGTGCTCCAGGAATTCTGAGGGAAGGAGGCTGGGCCAGAGCAGGGGAGGTGGAGGACGTGAAGGTCACGTCAGGTGCAGAGTCGGTGGGAGGAATAGGGGTTTGCAAGATAGAGGTGGAGGGAGGCAGACCCACCGTCAGCCCAATTGCGTGCCTTCTTTACCGCTAGTGGCACAGTCCTGGGGCCATGGTTATTTGTGCTCCTAGCAAGTAATTCATTCATCCTGGTGTGAAGAGCCGTGTGGGCACAGCCCACGGTATGTGTCCCACCTCAGTCCCCTGCTCAGGGGTCGTGCCGATGATACCGTTGGCAGGGTTCCTCAGTCTCGGGGGTTGCACATCTTTCACCAGGAGGGTTTGGATAGCATGTCACGATCCTTCCCTTCTTGGGGAGGGGACGAAGGGGGGCTATGTGCAACCATGTTCCCATAGCCCAGGGTGGCCAATTGAAGAAAGGGCTGACGCATTGAAAATATAGTCATTTAGGGGGTGCCTGGGTAGCTCAGTTGGTTAAGCGTCCAACTCCAGCTGAGGTCATGATTTTATGGTCTGTGAGTTCGGGCCCTGTGTCGGGCTCTGTGCTGACAGCTCAGAGCCTGGAGCCTGCTTCAGATTCTGTCTCTGTCTCTCTCTGCCCCTCCCCTGCTCACATTCTGTCTCTCTCTTTCTCTCAAAAATAAATAAACATATTTTTTTTTTAAAAAAAAGGAAATATAGTCACCTCTCCTCTACTCAATGCAGGCAAGAGATAAGGGTTTACAGCCCTCTGACCGGGGGATTTCTGCAGGAGTTTTTGTGGGGCTTTAGAAATTTGATTTTATAACTTTGGCTATTCCCGGCAAACATGGAGAGCCAATTACGACACAGAATTCCTAATACTCAGTAATCACGCACAGCCAGGGAAGGCAACGATTATGTCTTACTTAGCTAGAATACACTTTTACTGTCAAGGCAAAGTAGAGAATAAATGAAACCATCTTGAAGTCAAGGCAAATAGAATGAACAGAAACTGTTAGATTCCTTCTTTGCTAGTTTTTCTCTTTCCCTGATTATCCCTAGAGTATCTAGACATTCCCTGATATCTAGAGAGTTTGAGTCTATACAACCTGCCTCTCTTAGGTGCCACGTTCTCTTTCTTCCAAACGGAGGGGCTGGTGATCACCCACAACCCGCCATCATGACGTCACAGCAGGACACACAGCCCATGTATACATTTCACTTGATTTTCAGAAAAGGTGATCCAGGGGGTCTACACCATAGCTGTGAGCTAGAAGGAATTCTCCCAAATGAACAATGAACAGCTCCAGGCATCACAGGAGAAGCCTCCACTCGGATGCTACCCCCCAAACAAGCCCGGGTTTCTTTCTAGGCAAAGTTGGTATTTTTAGTTCTGGGAACAAATCTTTTAAAGATGGGGGTCTTGTTTACACCTGCTGTTGATTCTCTGAAGGGAACCAAAAGGGCGGCTGTGGAAACCACCCTCCTAGGACTCGCGAGCTTCTTGAGAAGAGCACTTTCTCTCTGTCTCAATGCACTTGTTTGTATGTATTCCCAAAGGACACAGTGGTGATTTATTCGGTGACCATCAAAATTGCAGTTTCGCAAGGGTCCTGACTCCACGAAGAGAGAGCTCTGTTGTGGTTCCCTGTCCACATGCCTGGCTGCTCTGAGAGAAAATTAATGACTTTGGAGACTCACATCTCTGCAAGCCCCTGAGAAAAGGGGCATTTCCAGTTTGTGCTGCTCCGAGCGCTCTGGTGTGAGATTGCTTTACAATTTACGTTGCAAATGGCAACGTTCGGCTGCGGGGACACTGCTTCACCAAGCCTGGGTCGGCGGATAGCCCACGAGGCAAAGAGGAGGAGCATTGCTGGCCCGCGTCTTTGCTGTGTGACATTCTCTGGTCATGGTGAGCTCTCGGAGCGGCGCTGACCCGCCGTGCTGAAACACAGATTCCGCTTGTTTGCGCTCAACAACTCCTGCAAACCCCTGTGTCCTCTACTGTTTGGACCGAGTTACCGCAGGCAGAATTGGAGGGGAGGGTCAGGAGCCAGGCGGTGGGGTAGGGCAGCTGTGCCTAATGAAAAATTCACCAGACTTGGCGTCGGGAAACCTGAGTGTGAAACAGTGCCTGGCACACAAGCAGATGTTTAATTCAAACAAAATAATATCAACAAAGAAGGCATAAGAGTTCACTTTTTTTTTTTTTAAGGGAAAAACAAACAAAATACCTAACCAGATGTCTCTAAGGTTCAGCTTCCTTCCTAAGAAGTGTTTCCTTTTTGTTCAGCTTTTCCCGATTTGGAACACACAGGGCTCTCTGCTGTGGCCCGTTCTCATCTCGGGCTAATCGGTGTGGGTTCCTGCGGTTTCTGTCTGCCCTCACTCTGGTTTCATTAGAAGCGAACCTGCAGCCACAGCTGACTCTGCCTCTTTCCAGCTGTGAGACTCGGGACTTTCTGGCCTCGGTTCCCTCCTTGCTAAAATGCAGATAAAAAACACCCACCAGAAGGGCCTACGAAGGGGCCCAAAGATGACGTGGGAAGTGGTGCTTTCTGAGCCCTGACAGGTTGTGCACACATAGGAAACTCGTCTGTGAAACAGCGAGATGTGGGAGATGGGGACTGGAAGGAGGGAAGACAGGCCCACCTGTTGCTTGCGTGCGACCATCTCCTCTGAGAAGAAAAGCCGTGTGTTCACTCCTGCCCTTGGGCCTCTCAAGAGGACAGGCGAGCTAAGGAGATGGGTCCTTCTCAGCCTCCCTGCACCTTTAGGCTGAGATCGTCTATTTGCCGTGTAAGCATCCAAACCCAACTTGCAAGGGCTTGGGGACGCGTGTGTGCTGCCCAGACGGCCACTGACAGAAGATGTCATGCCAGGATGGCTTCAACACCCCTCACTCACACCCGTGTTGACCCCCAGGGAATCGGAGCGAGGGGCCCCCTGCTTCTTGCCCTCCTGGCTCGGGCGTCACAGGGAACATTCACTCTCGGCTTTATTTTCATCATCCTCTGTAGTGAAAGCCATGGTGTCCCTTCCAAGTCCCAACAGGGTCTATGTGGGAAGCAGAAAGCCTGCCCCAATGGTTGGCACTTTCAGTCGCTGGCTCCAAGGAGCATGCTTGTCACCCCTGTGCCTTGACAGGGCCCACGCCTGAGCAAGAGACCAGGGGAGGGGGGGATATTTGCTCAGAAAGCAAAACTCTTGGTGTCATAGTCTGTAAAAGCTGCTGGCGGAATCTCATTTGGAGAAGGTGTCTTTTAATTAGAGAGCTTTCAGTTTTTCCTTATCTTTAAAATCATTATCACGGTCTTGACTGTGTCCCTCACAAGGCGCTGTCACGTCAGGTGGGAGACGGCGGGGGGGGGGGGTGGTTCTGGAAGCTGCGAGGCATTCTGCAGGGTCATTGGTCATTCTCTGGAGACAGTCCTTTGAGGGTGAGTCGGGGGGTGGAGAACTCATTCCTCTTCGGACTTCCTTTTTCTAGCACATTCCTGGTTCACAGGAATAAAGAATGAATGAATAAATAAGGGAGTATATGAATAAATAGGACTATTGTTTAAAAATACAGACAGGGGTGCCTGGGTGGCTCAGTCGGTTAAGCGTCCGACTTCGGCTCAGGTCACCGTCTCGCGGTCCGGGAGTTGGAGCCCCGCGTCGGGCTCTGTGCTGACAGCTCAGAGCCTGGAGCCTGTTTCAGATTCTGTGTCTCCCTCTCTCTCTGACCCTCCCCCATTCATGCTCTGTCTCTCCCTATCTCAAAAATAAATAAACGTTAAAAAAAAAAAAATTAAAAAAAATAAAAATACAGACAAAACCCAAACAGTAGCAAGCTGACATCTTTGCCAATCAAAAGATACACTTGCAGGGGTTATTATGCCTTTTTAATATGCACCTACTATGTGCAGAACATACTGGAAAAAGAAGGGGGGTGCTTTACCAGCTTCCCCTTGCATAGTTCAGACACAAGCTTTCCAAAAATCGATTTTCCAAGGCTTTTCTCTCACATCAGTTTCTCACTGTGGCGCAGGAGAAGATATTTCTGTAACACGGATGAGGAAGGCGGGGCGGGGAGGCGGGGAGGAGAGAAACACTCTGAAGGAATTCTAAGGAGTGCGCTTCTAAGAACCCGGTGGAGTAAACGAGGCGAGGCGAGCTCTTAGCACACCTGATTTGTTATTCGAAATGAACATTGCCTGCTCTTTTCCTCTCTTGTGAGGGTGTCAGACTCGTTCCCCATGGAGACACAGCCACATACACTGTTATTTCAACAACAGCTATGCAAACAGATCAATGGCATGCCAAATGCCACAATAAATTGTTGATCTTCGGCCGGACTATTAAGAGCGGCAGTGAACGCTCACATCTCTCCACACCTGTGAGGCCATTGATCTCTAGTGCCCAGATGATGGATAAAAACTGGGATGTTTAAGATGGGCAGCAAGGATCTACAGCGTTGCTAAAATAAGTGCTGGCAGGGATCCGTTCTCAGTCCGCTGAGAAGACCCGTGTTAGAGTAGAGAACACTATTGATCTGTTTGGACAAGAGTGTGGCTTTCATTTATTTCGGGCCCTTAGCTACTTATCTTCAGGAGTGGCTCCGGGCCAGCGAGAGACGAACTGGTGCCTAATGATGAGAAAAATTACCTGGAGCGAGGTCTTCTGGGGTCTGCCCCACAGTGGGTCTCCTCATCCTCTGTTTGCATGTTGCAAAGTGTCTCAGACCTCCAGATATATCCCCAGAAGGGGAAAGTGCTCTGCACGCAGTACAGAGTTGTGACCTTGATCACTGGCAATGATCCTGGGGGCATCCAGCACCGCAGAGGGGCGGCTGTGTAGCCTCGTACAGTGATTCTTGGCCTTGGCATGAACCTATCAGAATCCCATGGGGGCTTGTACAAACAGTGTGCCAGCCCCCTCACCCTAAGATTTCTTGATCAGCAGGTCTAGGGTGGGGCCATCTAACAGATTCCCAGATGGTCCTGCGGCCCCGCCTTTTAGGTCTGATGGGTTCATTGTCATGAGTTGTGTAATTGAAGGGTGCAATCCAGCTCTTCTGCTTACTCTCTCCATGGCTCAGTTTCCTCATCTGGGAAACAGGGATAATAAGCCGGTGGT